>NC_067465.1:11617500-12817500 GCF_025434085.1 Hippocampus zosterae
ACCATAACAGTGGCAGACATACAGGAAAGAGTGTCAGATATGAAGACGTGGACAGCACCAGGCCCGGACATGGTCCACACCTACTGGCTAAAGAAACTCACAGCACTCCATGAGCGTCTAGCAGCACAAATGAACCAGCTGCTGTGATCAGATACCCTGCAGGAATAATGAGGTGGCCAAAGGAAGAGATTCAGACCACGGACGTTAAGACACGAAAGCTCCTAACCATGCATGGAAGGTTCCATCCCAAATCCAGCACCCTGAGACTCTACGCAAGCCGAAAGGAAGGAGGCTGGGGACTAGTGAGTGTGAGAGCCACTGTCCAGGATGAAACATTCAAGCTCCATGAATACATCAAGGAGAAGGCTCCAATGGATGACATATTCAGAGAATGTCTCAGACAATGGGGAACAGAAGACGAGGCACTGGAAGATGGACCATCATGGGAGGACAAGCCCCTACACGGGATGTACCACCGGACCCTAACTGAAATGGCCGATCTCAAGAAGTCCTATCAGTGGCTAGAGAGGGCTGGCCTGAAGGACGGCACAGAAGCACTCATCCTGGCTGCTCAGGAGCAGGCCCTGAGCACCAGAGCCATTGAGGCCCTGATATACCACACCAGACAAGACCCAAGGTGTAGGTTGTGCAAAGAGGCACCTGAGACGATCCAACACATAACTGCAGGGTGTAAGATGCTGGCAGGGAAAGCCTACATGGAACGCCATAACCAGGTGGCTGTCATAGTCTACCGAAACATCTGTGTGAGTATGGACTGGAAACCCCAAGGTCAAAATGGGAAACACCTCCGAAGGTGGTGGAGAATGACAGAGCGAAGATCCTGTGGGACTTCCAGATCCAGACTGACAAGATGGTAATGGCGAACCAACCAGATATCGTGATCATAGATAAACGGCAGAGGAAAGCCGTTGTAGTGCATGTAGCGGTCCCAAATGATGGCAACATCAGAAAGAAGGAACACGAGAAATTGGAGTAATACCAAGGTTGAAATAGTTGCAAATCTTATTTGGATTGTAAAATGTCTTCTGAGGCTGCTGGATAGGTGTCACATTAGTCTGATCGATTGTGGTTTTCCCACTTTGCAAAAGACATCCGTCTTGTTGCTGGCAGGAGCACTCTCTAATTTTCAAAACAAACACCTCCTTAGTCTGACTCAATTATTCACACTTATTATCATGAAATTAGAGCCAAACTTAAATGATCCGCATGCAGCGAACCAAGTATGTCATTTTATCGCATGTGGCATGTGCAGTCAGCTGTCAACTTGAATGAAAAAAAAAGGCTATTTCCCATCGCAATGAAAAATATACGGTACGTTTGCAAAATAACGGCATATTAGAAGATTTATTTTAGGATACAGCGTCGGCACATCAGGGCTGTCGTCGACATCTTCGTTTTCAAGCTGTCATCTGTGTGTCATGATTCGGTTTAGGGACCAACAGGTGGCACTGTAGGGCTCCCCCGGCAGCTGAACACCTGTTGGTCATTTGGTAATTACGGTAGTTGTATAAAAGGACTCCTGCCCGAACACTCGGTGTCGGGTCATTGTTTGCTCTTGCTACTGTTTGTTTGCTGTTTGTTTCAGTCATGTTTTGGTTGCTGTTATGTTTTATCTTCAGTCATGATTTTTGTTTGCTACTTTGGACTTTGTTTGCTTAGGATTTAGTTTTCTGTGTTTTATCAATACACTTCTTCAAATACACCCTGCTCCTCTCTCCTGCCTGCTTTTTGAGGTCCATAACCACCACGCAAACGTGACACTGTGAGGTGCGAATGAAAAATAATCATGTATAACATGAAGCGTTATGTGTTTGTTAACACCTTTTTTTTTCTTGGCGTTATCTACGGATTGCCTTGCAGGGGTTGAACAGCTCAATAAATCTTGGCTCCAGGTGTTGCACGTCAGGTGTCACATATTTTGAGCATTGAATAGTGTTTAAATAAAATTGTCAAACCAACGCGTCCACTTGTAGGTAACTGTGGAACTGTAAGTGCGTAAATGTACTAATTAATTAATTAATTAAATAGTTCTAAATTATGTTCGAACGTACTCCTGAATACATTTGGACGTACTTGAAAATACATTTGAATGTACTTGTAGGCTAAATGTTACAAACGTAACATTTTTTTCCAACAATGACAAGCTTTTTTTAAAAAATATATTTTCCTAACATTATACCAATATGTTTAAATATTAAGTGAGTAAGCCTTGTTTGTTCAAAATGTTATGGTTTTATTTATTCCGGTATTTTCCTCATAATGCCATGGGGCATAGGCAAGCACAAGTCACTAGCTAAACGGAAATCATGCACGCTACACATCATAAAACCATAACAATAATTAATAAACAATGTTTACTTGCTTAATATTCCAATGTCTGCATACAATATAGTTGTTTTAATGTTAAAAAAACATTTTTTTTTACTTGCGCATGTCCAAGTCAATACCCTGCGGCATTATCGGAAAAATGCTACGTTGATAGCATTTAGCTCACAAGCACGTTCAAATGTACCCACAAGTACGTTTGAATGTATTGGCAAGTTAAAAAAAAAATCCATTGGCAGTTCTGCATCTCCAGTAGATTTAAAATACTAAACTGTAAACATTATCAACACCCCGCTGCCCTCCCCCATCTTCTTAAAGCCGGTTGTCTGGGTGGCTCTGACGTATCATCAGCTATTATTCCGGATGCCTCCCTTGGGCTCATCTTCTCCACCAAGTCCTCCCCTTCATCGAGCCCGAGCCTCCCCACACCAGCATGCTTGTTAAACAGACACTCACATTAGTTGAGCTCATGTTTCCTCAGAGACCCACACAACTGCCAAGACAAAGCAGCCGCTTATCACTCAGCCTCTGCCCCGTGTTTGAGTGTACGAGCGAGCATGTGTGCATAGCTGCTCGCACGCATTTATAACTCCTGCCCTCAAATACCCCGCCCTCCCATCCCCCTCACGCATGTCCACCTTTTACCATATTGCAGCATTTTTCCTCTCCAGTGTATTGCATGCTCGAAACTGTTAAGGACCGCACCCGGAATCCATTAGTTTGTGTAGACACATGCAAATTCTTCAGGTGATAGATCGGAGCGTACTATATATGCAGACTTCAGCACAGGTAGTGTGAGGAAGTGGTGTTTGATATACGCTTCTCCACAGGTCATATCAGTTTGAAGTCCATGTCAATGAATTCTCACGTCTTTTCCTCATAGGGGTTGAGGTCAGACACATCAAATGGCGAACAAATTTGCAGAGTGTGTTGGAAACTTCACCACTTGAAATGTAAGCAGGACAGTCCTCAGCATCTCTAGACTATAACGAGTGAGGGCCTTCAGGACGAGTCCAGAAAAGTACCCAGAGTACACAGCAGGACTTGAACCATTATGCGGCCATTAGTAAAGAAACAAACCTTTTTTTGTTGCCATTAAAACTTTGGTACTTCGCCCAATGATTTAATCTTTATGGTCTCGTTTCTGTCCAGTTGTAAGCGTAAGTGTGCATCCTGGTTGTTATTTAAAAGTCACTCTAATTGGTTTGCAGCTGTTACTTGGACATTTTAAGAGATGCGTATGTTAAAAGTAAAATGTATGTGTAATGAAGCAATTAGGCGGGATTTACACGACAGGATTCAAGTGATGCCATTCCGGAATACATGGAATTGCATATTCTCAGAACTAGATCAAGCCTCTTCCAAATGCGGATATAAATATGGAGTTTTCCCTTGTGTTAATCAGTGGGGGGGAAGGGGGGGGTTGAGTTCCCGCCAAGAAAATATGTCACATTGGTATCAAGGCGGCCTTCCTGTGTGGAGTTTGCATTTTCTTCCCGTGCCCGTGTGGATTTTCTCCGGGCGCTCCAGTTTCGTCCCGCATTCCAAAGACATGCATGGCAGTCTGAGTGAACACTCGAAACTGTCCCTGGGATGGTTGTCGTCTGTGTGTGCCCTACGATTGGCTGGCAACCGGTTCAGGGTGTCCGGAAGACAGCTGGGATAGGCCCCAGCACCCCCCGCGACACTTGTGAGGAGAAAGCGGATCGGAAAATGGATGAATGGGTTTACTTCCTGGTTTACATACGGCCCGTTGGTGATGCCTGCAGAGTTATATCCTAAAAGATCGGTTGTTTGTGTTCCATGTGTTCCTTGAATGTAGACAGGACAATCATCCATAGGGTTCAGTGATGCCGGCCCACTTTTTGCACCTACAACAGCTTTAACTCTTCTGGGAAGATTGTCAGATTCAGGAGTATGTTTTGGTCGAATGTTTTACCCTTCTTCCAGAAGCACATTTGTAAAGTCACACACTGATGTCAGATGAGAAGGCTTGTGACTCACAACCAAAAGACTCTCTATCAGGAAGTCATGCGTTGCCACGTTACTCGTGACTTTCACCACAGATATTTATACAGTCGGATTCCAAGATGCAGTTTCAAAATCCTGACCTGGGGGATGGTGGTGGTAGTGTGGGGGATGGGGGCTTTCTCAGAAGTGGTCAATACCGAACCAATATTTCAGGACAAACTGTAACTCAACTGCATCACTCAAAATCACCTCTCTCAAATCATAATCCGTACAACCCTCTCTGTAGTCGATGCAAGTCATACTGCTAGAGCTTTAATCTGTGGAGAAGCATGTTGGGGGAATCTCGACAAGCTTTGTTTTTCTCTTCAGATGCAAAGATCTGAATCAAAAGCCGTGCTGTGTAACACCGATTCCCTGTACTGACTGCCCCTTGGGAATTTAAGCTAATTTTCCTTTTGGTCCATGTGGCTCTTGTCCCACCGTTTTATATCCGGGGGCACTATCCTCATCACTGATAGCGAACTTACTGCTGTTTGATGCCGGTCATGTCTCACTGCCGACCGAGCTCATCTATCACAGTAAGTGTGAATGGCAGTCAGGGACGGCGGAGGATCAGAGGAGCGCTCCTACCAACCCCCCCTCCCTCTCCAACTATATACTTAGTAATCTGTGCCAAGGCTACTCACGAAAAGGAGAATGGAGACCTTGTGTTTTGATGCTCCAGATGGGATAAAAACGACGACAACAACAACAACAGTGCGCACAACTGCTTTCTAGTGTAAGACCGCTCGTATGCTGATGCTCGGTAACGTTGAGTCAAAAATGGTCATCGCTTCTTTTGAACAATATTCAAACAAAATTATCTCTTTTTTTTTTGCTGTATTTTCTTATTTAATACTGTTCAAGGTTGCATTGTGCTGTGATTTAAATTCAATTAAGCAGCTTCACAAGATTTTTTATGGTACACTGGCTTCTAACAGAGGTATCTTTTTTTGTCATTGCTATGGCAACTACAGATCACCTTCCTTGGTGGTCTACGATAAAAATGGTGAAATGAAGCATCACAGAACAAGTCAAACTCAGGATTTCCAGAATTCAGATTTGTTCATGTTTGAATGTGATTGATATGTCATGAATGTGGCTTGATAAGTTTCTTAGTCGACACTGACAAAAAACAAAAACAAATTGTTTCCAGAATTGCTTATAGATCAGCATGTATTGTATTGTATTGTTTTGTATTAGGTGTGCAATCAGAAGAATTTATCGGCAGTTGTGAATTTCAACCGTATTCGTATGTCAATTTCTGCTCATTTCTTTGGTGCTTGTGTTCATGTCCATTTGCCTTTCATGTTCCAATGCAGTGTTGACTTTGAAGTATAACGCTTGGCTTTTGTATTGGCTTCTGCCCGCCGTGGTCAGTTTGTCGACAAATACAACACTTGATTTCTATTTTAATTCAAGACTTCGGGAGAGGCTTTGAGCATAAAACGAAAACAATTAGGCCTTACCGTTGTTCCTTGGATGCCAGTCGAATTGGATCGAAAACCTCCCACACGCTGTGCATGGAATTGATTGAGTGCGCTTGTTTCGTAACCGTTCAATACCAGTGACGAGCACGTAATTGAAACCCAAAATTTAAACGGCTTTTATTCATAAAACTACATTGACATTAGCATTGATTTGAATTGCACACAGCTTATGTACAACAAAGCCTTGAACAACGTACCATTCACTTGACAACAAATGGATCCAGCTGAAAGAGGATGCAAGCCCGTACTGTATGCGGCAAGAAAATAGAAAACATAATAAGGGGGAGCCATTAGCTACATAGTTTAGTTGCCTCGTACTCCACATAGCTTGGTTGTCCGGCACTAAAAGTCTGCAGGGCAGTGAGGATCCTGGTCACGTCTGCACTGGAGAGTTTCAGTCTGTGGCGGAGCAGACAGGCAAAAAGATCCACGTGGGAGGCCCCTGGAGGCGAGAGACGGTTTACCCTGTAGCGCAGCTCCACCAGCTGCAACAGAGCCGAGTCCTGTGATCCCTGAGTGTACGGGTAGTCAATCTGCAGAATCAAGTCCTGGATTGCCTCAGGGTCAAAATGCATGCTGTATCCAAACAGCTGCATGCTGTTCACTTTCATATAACCCACGTTGTTGGGTGGCTCCGTCACCTCCAGAGGATCATCATCCGCCGAAGTGTTCTTGGAGCCCATTGACGTGCCGTCCTTGATTCGGCTCCTCAAGTAAAAATGCACAGTCTCAAAAAAGCTCTTCCATCTGTTTCCGAGAGACAACGTCCAGTTATAGCAGTCCAAGGGAATGTCCAGTTTGGTCCGCTCCCAGTCGGGATAGCCGTGTTGGCCTATCGGCATTGTCCAGCTCTCTGAATGGCTGCCTCCGAAGGGGTTCACAAAGAGTGAAAAAGCTGGCTCGAGGGTGCTGTTCCTGGTGAGGCAAAACTGCAAGACGACTCCAAGGAGCATGTGAACTCGATTTGACTTGACCCGGTTGCTCTTCAGGGTAAGGAGCATCCGCTTCCTCCACGACGGGTCAAACCACGTGTTTATCCGCACGTCGTTGCTTACGAACACGGCATGCAGAGTGATGCGCGGATCACGCCTCTGAAGAAGGTAGCGGAGCTCCAGGTCGTGCAAGTCTTGGTCACTTTCTAGACCCAAGTAAGGGTCCGTAGGATCGGGCACAGCGTGCCTGCAGGTCCCCTGGTTCAGGTTGAAGCCGGGATTGCAGCTGGAGCATCGCGTGCGATTCTCAGCGGAGCAAGACGAACAGCGAGGTCCGTCGCCGATGGAGCATGGGATGAGACCTTGGCATGGCGGATGACTATAGGGGCAGGAGCATCTGCGACTCTCGTCGTTGTAGACACCCACTTGGTTGTTCTCGCTGCAGTACAAGATGGAGAGGGTGTAGCTCAACCAGAAGTGCACAGACCTAGAAGAGAATCACATCTTGTAAGCGTTGGACCTGATCGAATGTGCCTGATTCTTCTTCTTCTTGCATCCCTTTTTTGTCCGTTTGTGGCTAATGACTCTGAGCTCCCTTTTGAATGGCCTCGCCTTGCCTTTTATGGTACCCTCCATTAGTTTCACATTGAGGGTTTTTCTTTTTAAATGCTCCTCAGGACAAGAAAACCATTAGGACACTTCAATCCCTGAACGGTCCCTCTAAATTACAAGGGCCACTCGTCTCAGGGCTTTGTATCTTGTTAATGTATAAAGGAAAAGGGTAATGGCTGTGCACATCGTCTTTTATGTCATCTGATCAGACATTTAACGTTCTATTTAGCATTTTGCCCCCCCCCCTCAAAAAAAATAAAGAATTCAAAGAGAACCAACAGATGGGCGCATACACACAAACTGATAATCACAGTTGACACGCTTGTCTAATTACTGCTATAAAATAAAAAAAATCCATTGGACTTTCCGTTTAGAATATGACCTGTCGGCACATGGAAAATGTCATTAACCCATAAAATAAATGCTTCACAGGGACACAAACAATAAAAGAAACAAATGTACCTACTGACCCAAAACCAATATTGTCTTATTTTATTTCACAAGCGGCACGTGTGTCCTAAACAAGTGTAATTTTCATTTCAGACTAAGAAGTTTGTGTCTTATTTTGACTGGTAAGCTGCTGGTTTGTGCAACAATTTTGTTCATGTCCCTCCAAGAAAGAGCAAACCAACAGACTGCCGTCATGACCGCAGCGGCCGTGATAAGCTACTAAATCGAGCATCTGGGTGAGATCTACGCTAAAACATCAGCTGTAGCCGGAACAAAATAAGAATAGCGATAGCAGTCATGGAGGGCAACCACACAGACACGGCTGAAATTCTTTAAAAAATGGTAAACAGTAAATGGGCGCTGCATTTCTCGAGCACCTTTCCAAATTCAGACTACTCAGTGCTTTTACGGTGTTGACTTGCTGGCACCGTCATGGTGAATGCTGGCTGGAATGGAAGTAAAGTATCAGGCTCATTTACACACTCATGTCGCAGTTTAAGCTGCAACTGTCGGCGTTAGGATCTGGCCGAGGGCTACTCTGACAACATTTGGGAACTGAACCAGGAAGACAGTTGGCAACCAGATGAACCCTTGCCCTGATGCGTTTGTGTGACAATACATGCAATATTCTTGTTAGGAAGACTCAGAGGACGGCCTTGTGGTCGACTGGTTCGCACGTTAACCTCACAGTGCAGAGGTGTGGGATTCAATTCTGACTCCGGCGCTCCTGTGTGGTGTTTGCATGTTCTCCCCCATGTCTGTGTGGGTTTTCTCCGAGTACTCCAGTTTCCTCTCATATTCCCAAAAACTTGCATGGCAGGTTAATAGAAAACTCTAAATTCTCCCAAGGTGTGAGTGTGAGCAAGGATGGTTGTTCGTCTCTGTGTGCCCTGCAATTGGCTGGCAACTAGTTCAGGGTGTCCCCCGCCTACTGCCCGAAGACAGCTGGGATGGGCTCCAGCATGCCCCGCGACCCTTGTGCAGATAAGGGGATCAGAAAATTGACGGGTGGATGGATATTGAAAGTTTTTAAATGTTTCTAATCAAATATTTAATATCTTTTATTTGTGTTCCACTGTTCGTGGTGTTTACACTCATTAATTTATGTATCAATCCATCCATTTTCTGATCCGCTTTACCCTCACAAGGCTCGCAGAGTGTGGTCAGCTTATTCCAGCTGTCTTTGGACAGTAGGCGGGGACACCCTGAACCGGTGGCCAGCCAAAAGCAGGGCACATAGACATGAACAATCATCCTCACTCACACTCACATCTTGGGACAATTTAGAGTGTTCAATCAACCTGCCATGCATGTTTTGGAACATGGGAGGAAACCGGAGTACCCAGAGAAAACCCACGCGGACATGGGGGAGAACATGCAAACTCCACACAGGAAGTCCGGAGCTGGAATCGAACCCGGTACCTCTGTGCTGTGATTGCGATGCGCTAACCATTTGCTCATATATGTATAAATAAATCAACTACATATGAATGCAATCCTTTTCTGTATCCCTTTGTGTTGTGTCTTTCCCTTGTCTGTGAAGATAACATTTTTTTGTGAGTCTCGGGGCTTTGTCAGTCTTTAAATTTAATCTATAAATGCTTTATAAGGCTATAGATAGTGCTCCCTTTGGATAGGCTCACGCCGAATACTTGGTAAGGGGCTTTGTAACTACCCGAAATAATGGATTCATGTGTTAACAAGCGTTAATGAGACATTTATTGGAGAACAAAATGTGTGCAACACGTCTGCTAACACACTCGCTAACCATTAGTACATGTCTGAATAGTTGATGTGTAAATGCATGCGGGCATATCTAAATAGTTTGGTTCACCATTTGTGTACAGTACACTATCTAAATGACCTTGTAAACTGTTGACAATTCCTAAATAACTTCATCTTCATCTTCATCTTCCGTACCGCTTGATCCTCAATAGGGTCGCGGGGGGTGCTGGAGCCCATCCCAGCCGTCTCCGGGCAGTAGGCGGGGGACACCCTGAATCGGTTGCCAGCCAATCGCAGGGCATCCTAAATAACTGATTGGTAAATTATGCAATACATAATCGAGAGGGGTTGAATCTGTCATTTATAAAGTATAAAAATGCAAATCATGGAACGCGCTCCACTGATTATTAAGGATGAGTAAAACATTTGCACCTGTGTTTATTACCCACTTATTAATGATGCTCAATGTCAGAAACATGCTGGATAAATGATGAACTCAGTATTTACTAATGCTTTACGAAGACACGTACTAATGATGAGTAAAACATTTACAGTGCTTTTTGCCAACTATATTCTACTGATTATTCACGCCAGAAACACGCTTTATAAATCATAACTCAAGATTTACGAATGCTTAACTAATGCTAATTAGTGTGTACTTTCTATAAGGATACCAAACTTCCCACCCTGATCCACTGTTCCGGCATTCACCATTTACACAGCCGTCATCCTGGTCCGTTGAAGCTCTGCTAATACTTTCAAACAGTGAATATTGGCAGGAAGAGAGGACTCTCCATTCCGTGTCAGTGCTGTTTACGCCGGTCCAAATTATAATACAAATAGGATTTCGGCTCGAAACAGTCGAGTTATATGTTTTGTGGGGAGGTTTACCTCTCCTTTGTTTGCATCAAAGATGAGTCTAATTGAAAATAACTCAAGGCTGTAGCCCCAGATGTTGACAAAAGTCACACAGTGTTGTATGCTTTATGTGGGGCGAAAAGGATTTTACTGCTGATTGCAGAAGAAATGAAAATACCAGGTATCAAGAAAATCACTGTATGAAAAAACTCTGATTCAGAAAACAATCGACCTTCAATAAGGCAGTTTTTAAAACGTCTTAGCTGATAGCAGATGCAAAAAAAAGTCATTGATGAAGTCCCAAGAAGCTCTCAATGCAGGAGCCTCCAAGGAGAAATGTTTTGCGATGGGCTGATGAAGACAAATTTTCAAAATGGTTTTGTCGACTGATAAATTCTGCACGTTTTACTTTGGACATTCCAGATGGAGTTGTCATATGAGTCTGTTCATGATGCTGTTCTTGTGCGTCTCCAGCTGGTGGCAGAGGAGGGCTTTCCCTCCAGCATGCACACCTGCTGCTAACGTGTTCATCATGCTAGCCATGTATTTAAGGACTTCCAAAGCGACCGGTCTCTGTCGGATTATTGACAATGTTTGCTGCTCATGCTCAAGTGTTGTTTTGTAGACCTCTTGATCTCGTCTTTTTTTTTTTTTTTGCTCTCGTGTCTCTCGCTGATAAGTATTTATTTTGTCTTCTGATCTTGTTCTCATTTTTGTTTCGTTAAATTGGACTCATTTCGTTCACCTTGCCTTTGCAAGCGCTTTTTGGGAATGCGCTTTTGCTAATCAATTAAGATTTTTGAACGAATTTTGTTTGTGTCTACGTTTGTTTGACCCGCCATTCAGTTTGAATATGTCAGAATCTAGTTTGCACGACTTGTTTCCATAACTTCAGTGAGTTTCTCATCAACGTGATTATAACTCGAAATGAGTTGCCACAATTCTGCACATTGTCCTAATTCTTTAAAATGGGCATGTCATCATGTGCCCGTTGTTTTGCTTTGTTTTGTTTTTGCCTTTGCCACGTCCGCCTTTGCATTTTGTCGCATCTCCTTGGATTTTTGTCTCCTCTCTTCTTCTTCGCCAACCTCTTTCCTTGTATGCTTTGCTGCACTTTCTGTTCCCAAAAACCAGCAACAATTTTCTTTTGCCCATTTCCTACCAGAAAACATTCCAAGTACTCAAGTACAGGTCGTGAGGTCATCAACTGGAATAATGGGGAAAGACATGGTAGGCCAATTTAAAGCTGCCTGATGTTGTCAAAGTGACCTCTGCCTAATGTGTTTTTCACTGACCATTTGTGGTATGGCATAAATGGAAGAACCATGCCTTCCGCAAAAAGTGTCTGTCCTGGCTTCATGTAGGGAAGAGGCTAGTTTTAAGCACAACAACATTTCCTGGAATACACTGAACACTCACACCTGATAACTAACCACAACACCAGGAAAACAGTCAACAGAGGCATCACACAAGATCTTCCAAGAAGTACGGTATATTTTTAAAATCACCAAATGAAATATCACTTGATATCCTCCAAGAAAAAGCTCTTGTTTCAAAAGAAACAAACGTTACCCATAATTAGGTAGTTAACATGAGTCCCCCTTTTATTTCCTTTTGTATTTCTCTTTCATTATTTTTGAAAATTTCTTTTGTACAGGATTTCTTTGCTCAGTGCTACCGTTTGTCGTGATTATGTTTTTGTTAAGATTACATTTGGATTTTATTTCACAGAGGGAGTGTTATGGTTGCGTTTGTGACCAATAGGTCGCATTGGAGGGCATCACACCTGTTGGCCATCAGGTCATTTGTTCTTTTCATTTAAAAGGGCTGCCACGCCGACAACTTGGGGTTGTGTTCCTGTCGTGGGATTTTTATTTGGGGGTTGTTTCTGTTGCTGTCGTGTTGCTTTGTCCTTCTGTCTTGGGTTTTGTTTTTATGTATGTATGTACTGTATGTTTGTTCGTTTGTTATATAATCACAAGTACCCTTGGTTGTCTGTTGTTCGTTGATTGCTATTTATTGTTTTTATTTGTTTACATTTACACAGGTTTATTTTTCTTTTGATAATACAGTCAGTTTCGCTGCCCTTATTTCTAGCTGTGTGTGTTTTTAATGCACTGTCCGTTTGCACTGCAGTTGAGAGGAAAGAAATTTCATTTGTGTTGTAGGTTGTACATACGGCATATGTGACAATAAACCTGATTTGACTTTGACTTTGTTACTTTGGTTTCTTGGCGTGTTCGGGATTTTATTTGGATGTAAATTTTCCACCGTTTCACTATAAGTGTTTTTTGGTTAATATCGTTTGTTCGGTACACCCTGCTTCTTCTGCCTCCCTGTTTTTTTTTTTCACATCACATCATGCACCTCCCATGACACCATTTAGTTTTTACTGCGCATATACTGTATGACAAACATCTTGACTCTGATATTAATCACGGGAATGCATTCAAATGCTTTTGACTGCTGATGTTTATGTACTCTAAATGTGGTATCTGGTCTCGCCATTACATGATTCAGTCCTTTCTGCAGCTCCCTATGAACAAGGATGAATGTGACAAAATTTGCAAGCGTATTCTAAAAGATTCAATGAGCCACAAAATACTTGACTGTGTAAAAGCAACCATTGTGCACATTCTTTTTCCAACCAGCCGGTTAAAAATTCCACCTGTTTCCGTTTTGCATCTCACCTCGGCCTCTGCAGGATGATTTTGGGCTGTTGATGGCACCTTTTGCTAAGTCTGAAGAGCTTGTTGACGTTGCGGCGAGCTTTGGTGAAGAGCTGCTGGCTGTTGGTCTCCAGTTGCCTATAGCGTTGGAGTAGGCTGGCATCTGTCCTCCATAAGTGTTCCACAACAGATGTGTTTACGGCGTAATGCGTTGGCAGCTTTCCAACAAAGCTTTGGAATTCCTCTGGAAGAAGAGAGGAACATCAAGGTGCAAAGTCGGCTGTTGGATATTATCCAGAGAATCACAATCTCATCTAAAATACTGACCAGCCCTTATTGTTTGTCCCAGAAAAACAAACAGCTTGAGAGAAATATGAATAGAAATATGCCAACAGAGTGCATATATACTGTATATATGTGTGTGTATATATAATGTGTATATTAGTGCTGCCAAACGATTAAAATATTTAATCGCGCTTCAATGTATAAATGTCATAGTCAACCCATAATTAATAACAATTAATCCCACATTTTTATCTATTCTAAATTTCCTTTGATTTCGTTTTGTCCTATTTTTTCCCATTTTAATGCTCTCATCAACATGGAATCGTGGATCTGTTTTCTTTGTACAAACTGCAAATATTTACTGAAACAACAATTTTGATTTTCAATTTTACATTAACATTTTTCACTTGGTGCAGTTATTCAAACTTGGAGCTCATTTTATTATTTTAAAGCAACGTAACATCCGCTGTGACGTGGTGCCGTATTAATCTCACGATGAAAATTTTTAATCCCGTTAAAACTGATTTAAATGAATGCCGATAACACGTTAAACTGACAGCACTCATATATAATATATATATATATATATATAATATATATATATATATATATATATATATATATATATATACACAGTATATATATTTTTTTCTCACTGTCCTGTGCAGTTGGATAGATTCAGTTTGCAAATGAGTGTTTTGGGAGCTTTCTAATGCTCTTTGGTTACCCACCGTATGATGTTGATGCCCTGATAAATAGTATACCGCATTTACTATTTAAATCAAGTTGGATTTTTCATCTGTTGGACTATGAAGTATAATTTATTTATTTTTTCTTTTAACGGACATACGGTTGACAGATGGACAGGCTGGTGAAATTTACTGAGGTCTTAAAATAGCGATAATTTAGTGATGACAGAAGCACGGTCAAAATAATGATGATGGACTGACAACATAGAGAAAAGACCAGATTTGAACCCTCAACATTGTGAGGTGTATTTATAAAGAATGATTCTGCCTTAAATCCCAACAAATCCTTGAAAGTGTTCTTCCATCATACTCAAGGGGTGGGATAACCTTGAATTTTAGGTCCTGCTTTTTTATTCATGCCCCAGAACAGATTAAATCAGATTTTCTGCAAACCTCTGGGGTAAATTGTGTGCTAAATGCCGGTTGAGGTAGATAATCCAATCAGGGACGGGTATGTTGTGTTTATGGTAATGATAGCTTTGTTTCAAAATGATGCAATATTACATTTTTAGGTCCGAGGACGCGAGCCGTGCTTTGTTTGATCAGTGGACCTTTTATTTGAGCACAAGCCAATTTGCTCAATGCAAAACTGTGGGAAATTACAAGAGAGGCACAAAATGAAGACAACCAGGCTTCCTAGTGGAGGTCACGCAATCGATTAGTAAGGTCGGCGCTGTTACAGGTATATTAGCGTTAACTGCAGCGGCACGGTCCTGACTTGATTAAAGATTTTCTCATTGAATTATTCCATGAATGTTTTGAATAGTTAGTTTCAGTAACACTTTGGTAAGACAAAAAAAAAATGAACTTGAAGTGTCCTCGCGGTCCACCGAGTCCAGGCTCAAGCCCCTATCGAGAACCACATACTGAGATCTGACACCTTGAATGGCAGATCTTTTGATTCCGACTGGCAACACTTGACAGCAAAGCGAGACTTTAGAACGGGAACAAGACATAGCCTTTCTGTTCACGTTAGCGCTCAAATCCGAGTATCAATCTGCTTCTCTCAGAACACAAACACTGAAAATTCAGCACCATTTCGAGCAGCAATGCTCCCACTGGAGCTTGTTGATTGCACAAAGTCAAGCTGACATTTTCAAATTACTCCTAAGGCCAACAATAAATCACAATTCCTGACTCACCGGATGCCTCAAACTCCTCATTGGTCCGCCTCCAGGCCTCTTTGATGCGCACAAGGTTGTTTTCCAGAGTGTCCAGGTCAGCGTGAGGACAGTTGCAGTGTGGAAATTCCACACGGCACTCACACCAGCATTCACTGTTTTGGCACATAAAATGACCCTCGGATTTACAGCCGACGTAGTTGAGAGCCGCCTGAACGAAGCGGCTCCGCAAGTAGTTCGGGAGGACGACCTGCAGCCCTGTGGAGCATGAAAGACAGGACCAAGGCAATTATTACACTTGCCCAGGAAAGACGAGAGAATGAGGCTGCTGCTTCTAATTACCGTCAACAAATCGCATGACAACTCTGACAAAGTAATTGTATGGTTACAGCAAGGCCCGATGGCTGATTTCGGCCCAATGTCTGAGAGTTCAATTCATTAGGTGTAACATGGGTACATTTACCCCATTTACACTGACCCGCTGCCAGAAATTCACACTAAAAGGTACTGACTGTTCTGCTGAAAATAGTCCGAGTTATTACCTACACTTATGTCAGAGAACGTACTTGAAGTGACTTTTAAAAAGGCAAATTATACATTAATGGCCCATTAAAAACATCAATTTGCTTTCAGTGGAATTCTCAGACTCTCTTGAATACAATGACATGACACGGTTAACCCAGGAAAAGCAGCAACACCATTTTTTTTCTCATATAATGGCCGGAAAGGTTTCTGCAGAAAGGACCAGGAATTTCTTATTCGCTGTAGGTTTGCTGTGTCTAGGTGGGGGAGTGGAAGGGTGGGCGGGGGGGGCATGTATACGCGTGTGTGTGTGTGTGTGTGTGTGTGTGTATATATACACATAAGGGCCAATTCCGTGACTTGACAGAATAAAGAACTGGTTAATTAAAAAGATTCTAAAACCACAGAATGAATAAAATATCTTCTTTTCTTTGTGCCTGACCCTTATGATAACTTGAATATCGAAGACAAACACCAATTGGTGTGTCGAATTGTACTGACCAATGCACACACACGGTATCCTGTACAGATGGACAAACGGTGTGAAACAAAATAAGAATTGTGTGGCAATGCCGTGAGCTTCCAGTGTCAGGACTCGGCCCAAAACTTTGAAGAATATCAGTGAGAAAGTTGGTAAGTCTGGGAAGGGTGTTTAATTTCTTCCAGATAACTGAGGCAACTGGAACCCTGATAGACACACATTATTATATCCACGTAATTGGCTTTTGTTGTTTTTAATATAACACAGGACATGCACTAAAACCACTTCGAAGACAGGGCAAAGAAAATCTAGCGATAGATAACCCAATCTCACTGTCATTAACTGTGCTTTTTGGTGTGGAATTGAAGTGGAAGGAAATTTAGAAATGATAAAAAATGAGTGAGTAATCCCGATTAATTATGACAGTTGCGTTTTTAATCACGATTAAATATTTTAATCTTTGACAGCATATACAGTATATATGTGTAATATACCAGTCCTCGATTAATTTTTTTCTTTTTCGGCATTCGAATCATTTCATGATCTGTGTGTCACTGCACTATATGACTCTTAGGATTTATTTCTTGAATGGAATATCTTATCATAGGCAATATTTATTTAATTCTAATCCCTTTTATTGAACCTTTATTTATCCAGGCAAAGCAAATGAATGCAAATGCTCTTTTGCAACGCCAATATCTGACTGCAAACAGCAAATATGAATATAATATAAAATACAAACATATTTTTAAAAAATAGATAACAATAAGCCAAATAAAGCAACCACAAATACATACACACTGAACTTTACAATGTGTTCTACGTAAAACTGTACATGAATCATATACACCAAACGTAAAATGATAATAACATGAATGCAATCGCAAATAATCAGATGCATTTTTCTAAAATAAATAAAAATACACCATAGGTGCAGTGTTTTATTCCCCAGTCCCTCGTGGCAGTTGTTTGAAGCTTAGCTGTTAGTAGATGAGAGAGGAGCAAAAGAGTGAAGTCTCCTTTGACCCATCCGAGGGCACCAGGATCAGAGATGTCGCGATCAGAGCGTTTATGATGTCGCTCCCGGTTTGCTCTCGGCTGGGTTTGCAAGTAAACAAGCAACGGGAGTTGTTTTTTAAATTCCACTAGTTTATCTATTGGCGAGTAACACACTACAGGAAGATTGGGTCACATTTTTCTTGTTTTTTCCTTGTCCCATCTTGCGGTCACTCATGCTTTATATGCCTTATTATTATTATTTTTTTTTTTCTTTTTTTTTGCGTCCACTCTCATTCCTCTCCATATCTCCTCCGGGATGCATTTGGCGTCACTAAACTCCTGTTATACCATTGCAGACAGTCTAGCATTGCCAACATTCTCCGCTCAACAAAAATGGGGCCGACTGCACTGGTCAACAATACATTTTAATTAGGGATGGCTTTAATATGTCCCTAAATATGTTTTTGATGTCTGACGAGTGATAACGTCGTATAGCATAACACCTACAATATGTTTACACATAGGACCCTAATTATTCATGATATAATAAAAACGGCCCATTTTCTTACCTTGTAGTTGAACCTTGTTCTCCGGACTATGAACGAGAACGGAACTGACGGTGTCCAGATTGTCATAGTTGCTGCATCCAAGTGGCCCTGTCCGGGTTTCTGTTACCTGCATGCAGTAAAAAAGAGAAAAATCAGAAACGTTTGTCACATCACTATGTATTTTTTTCACGTTTTTTTTGGTTTTGTTGTTGTTTTCTTTAAACTTCAAAAAAGAATGACAGTAGACCTACTGTAGAGCGCATAAGTTGTAACGGGACACACTAACAATCACAATGCAGAAGTCAAATACTGCCACTTCCACAAGTAGAGCATAACCGCAAGGTAAGATAACGTTAAGATGTTTGTTTACTTTGGTTCTTTGTGTACATTTGCCCTGGATTGTTACACGCGTGTTGCTTATTGAATGAAAAAAATCCGTTCAACCAGTAGTGGTTTGCATCACCGTAACAAACGTACACACCCTTGCGTAGATAATTAGGGTTATTATCTACCTCGACATTCAAATGTTGATTCACTTCGCATGTGCTTCGAAATAACCTACATAGCTCATGAAAAGAACTTCATACCTCAAATCACTTTTGAATGCAAGTACAACTGGGAAGAAATCCGAAAAAGGTCTTCAATTTACCAGCTTCTTCTCCTCAGAGTAAACCATTAGAGGGAGGAGATCTACTTTGCTCTGACCATCTAACATCAAACAGATGAGCTCCTCACTTCATTCAACCAGTAATTGACTCTGCTGTCAAATCGAGATATTTCAAATGCACAAATCTCCAGAGACTCAAGATACAAAATCCATCCCGGCATTTCCCACATTGTACGGTTTTTAATGAAAAGATATCAATGGAAGTAGCTGTTTTTCGGATCCCTCATAAAGAGCGATGTTCATTCCCTCCCCGTCTTCCTCTTCGGCTCTTCATTGAATGGAAAACAGGCTGGGTGGGAATTAATGGGATGATATCGCTAATCGATCAAGCCGACAGATAACCATAAGATGTTTGTGGGGTGGCACACGTCTTCATCAGCAGCTACTCACTTTAGCATCTATGTTTTACCCTGGGGCTGATGGATGTGTGCTCTCTAATAGCTACTTTAGATGTTAAAACGGATGATTGGTGTTTCACTGGGAGGGCCTTGAAACCGCTGCACTCGTCGTCCACTCCTCTTAAACTTTCCTTCGGGGTTGGCAAGCCCATACATATGCCTTTGAATAGAACAATGAAGCATTGCTTTCACTGTTACAGTTTAACTACGTGGCTGGAGGTTTACGGGATTGATCTGACGAACATTGTTAACTGAACTACATTATAAATCTCAGTACATGGCTCAAAAGTGTAACCGACTCATGTCAGGCACACTCAGTGAACATACATGTCTATTCCAATTGCCTTACAGTAATCATCCTTCCTAATTTTACTTGTAAAGGAATAGTTGTACTTCAGGTCTAAGATGATACAGTCAACCAAAGCGGCTATATAGTGATTTCACTGACAAATTTGATTCAAGCATGTTTTAAGTGGTCTTAGAAGAAAACGTCGGATACTTGGTTTTGTTTGCCTTGCATATATTTGATAGTTTTCGGTATACTGGGGGGAAAATAAAATAACAAAACAAAAACATGACAATGTTAGGGTTTTATTTAGCAACTATGAAGTCAGTGAACAGTTCAGGAAAAGAGCTGCAACCTTTACACATATACAAAGTAGAATCAGTAGCTTTGATTGACACTGACAGCGAGGGATTAAGGTGGAGGTCTGATACGGTTACTGAATACATTTAAAAAAGGCGCGTGGAATATAAACCCAGTTAGGTTCTCAGGAGCCCAAATTCCAAAGCAAACATGGGGCATCAACATTCAGCTGTTATAATGCACGCAAATGGAATAAGCTGCCAACCGAACTGACGTTAGCCCCAAATGTAAATGCTTTTAAATAAAAAAAATGATGCTTCCCCACCACCCCCTCATACATATGAAGAGTTTTAAAGGTGTTTTAAAGGATTTCTACAATCAATTTTCCCCAAAACATGTTCTTGTGCTGCCCAATTTTTTTTGTTGCTTTTAAATGTCTTAAATTGTTTTGCTTTAAAGGGGACGTCAACGTTTTCTTTACAATATGTTCTACGAAGCCCTCCTAGCTGAAACACAGCATTCTGGTTAATATTGCATTTGTGGTCTATAAATCAGCGGGCAGCCAATTTGTCAGTTGCTTTTGACTGAAAATGACATGACAAACACAACATTATTCAGAATTTAGACAAGTGGAGTCGCATGGAACATATTACTGTTAAGAGTGTTTTGGAGTTGACTTCCCCTTAAAATATTGTACTTTGCCTTTGCCTTTGCCTTTTGTTTTGTAATCATGTGAGGTACATCACGTTACCTTGTGTATGAAATGCGCTGTTCTTACAGAACTTGTATTGCAGTAATATTCAAAATTCATCACTAAGTACCATATTTTCCGCATGAAAAAAGCATTAAAAAAAGCATTTCATTTTCTCAAACGCCGACAGTGCGCCTTATAATCCAATGCACCTGATATGTGGATCTATATTCTGGTTTCTTGGACAAAGTATTTTGTTCTGTAAAGCGCTTTGTTGCAGCTGCAGTGGTCGTGAAGTGCTCAACATAAATAAAACTGTATTGTATTCCCGTTAGTGGGGCTGCATCGAGTGGCTGCAGACCGCAACCACAGCCACGATTGTAGCTTCTATTCTATGCGCCTTATAATGCGTTGCGCCCAATATATGAAAATGGTTTTAAAACAGGCCATGCATTGAAGGTGCACCTGAAAATCTGAAGCACCTTATAGTACGGAAATTACGGTATATGTAAA
Organism: Hippocampus zosterae; assembly: GCF_025434085.1. Classification (NCBI taxonomy): domain Eukaryota; kingdom Metazoa; phylum Chordata; class Actinopteri; order Syngnathiformes; family Syngnathidae; genus Hippocampus; species Hippocampus zosterae. The sequence continues at coordinate 11,638,153 of NC_067465.1, forward strand.
GTTTATGTCGAGCAGGACAGCCACCCAGTTGCCTTGAGGCGGTTCAGACTAGCTGCTCCATCTCTCACCATACTTACTCTTTTTACATGTTTCCACATACCCGTATGGCAGTTGAAGCTATCTGGAGGTGGTGAAGCCTGCGTAGGGTACTCTCTCTGTCTATGAAGTAGGAAGCTGCCAGCTGGTGGAGTGCCTCCAGCGTAATTGCACCGGCCGTGTTGTTGCTTTTACTGCCCTCAGCCCCCACCACCGAAGATTCCTGACCCAGCTTCCTTTTGTCCACAAATATGGTTAAGGACTCTTCCCCTGGTGACAGTCACACACAGAGCCAAAGCAAGCTTCATTAGCTCTGACGGAGCAACACTAATCACCTTTCATTAGCATCTATACATATTAGATTGAAAAGTAGTAATTGAGTACTGTGGAGGAACTGACAGTTTGTATAAATTGAGGCAAAGTCACAGAAAAGGAACGGATCATTTCTTCATCATCATTAATCACCGTCATTTCAGGGTTATCATTAATGTCTCATATCGTCCTACCATTGGGTACCAATGCAAATCTGATCCCAAAATACAATGAACGTATATATACAAAAACTCATCTTTGGTAAGAATGGCATGGTTGCTGTTTTTTTGCTTACAGGAAATGTAATCACATCAGTCCCCTCATGAGGTTTGGATAAATCTCTTCCTTTAGCACCAAACACACAAATATATATATATATATATATTTGTGTGTTTGGTGCTAGATGAGTGTATATATATATATATATCCTCATCTCACCCCTCGGGTGGTGTCCGTCCCTCATTCAGCTCGGGTGCTCTACCAGAGGCCAGGAAGCTTGAGGGTTCTGCGCAGTATCCTTGCTGTTCCCAGCACTGCACATTTCTGGACTGAGATGTCCGATATTGTTCCCGGGATCTGTTGCAACCACTCATCTAGTTTGGGGGTCACTGCCCCGAGTGCTCCGACCACCACAGGCACGACTGTCACCTTTACCTTCCAGGCTCTCTCCAGCTCCTCTCTGAGCCCTTGGTATTTCTCGAGTTTCTCATGTTCCTTCTTCCTGATGTTTCCATCACTTGGCACCGCTACATCCACTACAACGGCTTTCCTCTGCCCTTTATCTATGATCACAATATCTGGTTGGTTCGCCATTACCATCTTGTCAGTCTGGATCTGGAAGTCCCACAGGATCTTCGCTCTGTCATTCTCCACCACCTTCAGAGGTGTTTCCCATTTTGACCTTGGGGTTTCCAGTCCATACTCCGCACAGATGTTTTGGTAGACTATGCCAGCCACCTGGTTATGGTGTTCCATGTAGGCTTTCCCTGCCAGCATCTTACACCCTGCAGTTATGTGTTGGATCGCCTCAGGTGCCTCTTTGCACAACCTACACCTTGGGTCTTGTCTGGTGTGGTATATCTGGGCCTCAATGGCTCTGGTGCTCAGGGCCTGCTCCTGAGCAGCCAGGATGTGTGCCTCTGTGCTGTCCTTCAGGCCAGCCCTCTCTAGCCACTGATAGGACTTCTTGAGATCGGCCACTTCAGTTATGGTCCGGTGGTACATCCCGTGTAGGGGCTTGTCCTCCCATGATGGTCCCTCTTCCAGCGCCTCATCTTCTGTTCCCCATTGTCTGAGACATTCTCTGAGTACGTCATCCGTTGGAGCCTTCTCCTTGATGTATTCATGGAGCTTGGATGTTTCATTCTGGACAGTGGCTCTCACACTCACTAGTCCCCGGCCTCCTTCCTTTCGGCTTGCGTACAGTCTCAGGGTGCTGGATTTGAGATGGAACCCTCCATGCATGGTTAGGAGCTTTCGGGTCTTAACGTCCGTGGTCTGAATCTCTTCCTTTGGCCACCTTATTATTCCTGCAGGGTATCTGATCCTCCTCTTTGTTTTCAAATCTCTGAATAATCTCGCGCCACCTTACCTCTCTGAGCTCATCCGCCCCTACACACCTGCCCGGCGCCTCAGGTCTGTGGACCAGTCTTTGTTAGAAGTACCAAGAACTAAACTCAGGCTCAGAGGGGATCAAGCCTTTTCTGTTGCTGGTCCCTCTCTCTGGAATGACCTCCCACTGAACATTCGGCAAGCCTCCTCGCTGCCCATCTTTAAAGCCCTCCTCAAAACTCACTTGTATTCTTTGGCGTTCGACTCAGCATGACTTAGATTTGTTCTTGATTTTACTGCTTGGTGCTTTCTACCGCCTTTCTTACCGATTCGTCTTACTGTTTATTGTGTATGTTAAATCGCTCCATGTACAGATTCGTCTTACTGTTTATTGTGTATGTTAAATCGCTCCATGTACAGCACTTTGTATGCAGCGATGGCTGTTTGAAAGTGCTCTATAAATACTGTTGACTTGACTTGACTTGACTGATCACTGGCAGGGCATAGCTGTTTCGTGCCCGGGTCTTATTCTTGCCATTGAGCTGGCTTCTTAGGACTTGCCTCACTCGCTGGAGGTATTTGGCCGTAGCCGCTTTCCTTGTTGCCAGTTCGAGGTTGCCATTGGCTTGTGGTATTCCGAGGTGCTTGTAACTGTCCTCAATGTCAGCTATTGTTCCTTCAGGGAGTGAGAGCCCTTCAGTGCGGACTACCCTTCCTCTATTAGTCACCATCCGACTACATTTCTCAAGCCCGAATGACAACCGATGTCGCTGCTGTAGATCCTGGTTGTGTGGATCAGGGAGTCTATGTCTCTTTCGCTCTTAGCATACAGCTTTATGTCATCCATGTAGAGGAGGTGACTGATTGTAGCTCCATTTCTGAGGCGGTATCCATAGCCTGTCTTGGTGATTACTTGGCTTAGGGGATTCAGTCCTATGCAGAACAGCAGTGGGGAGAGTGCATCACCTTGGTATATGCCACATTTGATGGACACTTGGGTAAGTGGCTTGCCATTGGCTTCAAGTGTGGTTTTCCGCATCCTCATCAAGTTCGCAACGAAGGCTCTTAGGGTCCTGTTCACCTTATACAACTCCAAGCATTCAGTGATCCATGTATGTGGCATCAAGTCATAGGCTTTCTTGTCATCAATCCAGGCTGTGCACAGGTTGGTACGTCGGGACCTGCAGTCTTGTGCGACTGTTCTGTCAACCAGGAGCTGATGTTTGGCTCCATTGGTATCTCTACCAATGCCTTTCTGTGCTTCGCTCATGTATTGATCCATGTGTCCACTTATCTTAGCCGCAATGATGCCTGACATGAGCTTCCATGTTGTGGAGAGACAGATTATTGGCCGATAGTTGGATGGGACTGCACCCTTTGAGGGATCCTTCATGATCAGGATTGTTCGCCCTTCGGTTAGCCATCCTGGGTGAGTCCCATCCCTCAGCAGCTGGTTCATTTGTGCTGCTAGGCGCTCATGGAATGCTGTGAGTTTCTTTAGCCAGTAGGTGTGGACCATGTCCGGGCCTGGTGCTGTCCAGTTCTTCATATCTGAGACTCTTTCCTGTATGTCTGCCACTGTTATGGTAACTGGGTTCTGTTCAGGGAGGTTGTTGTGCTCCGCTCTCAGGGTCACCAGCCATTGTGTACTGCAACCTCCTTCTCCCATATGCCTTTCCAGTACCTTTCAGTTTCCAGTCTTGGTGGGTCAGCTCTGTTGTTAGGAACCTGCCACTGAGCATACACTTTCGCAGGTTGTGTTGCGAAAAGCCTGTTTATTCGTCTGGCCTCATTCTCTTTCGTGTACCGCTTTAGGCAGCTGGACAAGGCTTTGAGCCTTTGTTTGGCAGTTTCAATAAATTATATATATATATATATATATATATATATATATACAGTATATACACAACATTCATGTACATATTATGCATGTATACATACAGCAGAGACGAGCTGTAAATAAACATCTGGAATATGTACCGACAAATATACTGGCCTTTCAAGAATATTACCATATGATACAACATTGGCTGTATATATTTTTTAAATGGACTGTTCCTGTTAATACATTTCCTTATGCCCCTTTCTTGTGTAGTAATAGTAATAATAATAATGTCCAGCTACTTCTGACAATTCATTTGGAAACAGTCAGAAAAGATTTTTGAGCACTGATATTTCATCAGATGTCATAAATCAGATGTCATCTTTGTTAGCTCCATAAAGCATGTTTTCTCGATTCTGTTCTCCATTCGCCAATAGTGGTCTACAGTGGATCTTGCGGTGTCAGCATTTAAAATATGTACCAATAATGAAAAGCTATCTCTGAAAAAATGTTCAAGAGGAAATAGCAGTGATGAATCTCCATTCAGGGTTGCAGGGTTGTATGACACAAGAAAAAAAAAATGCACCCATTGTTTCATGCCTCTTTGTAGTTTTTTCATTCCACCCCCCCCCCCTTCCCCTCCGATGCCCTCTACATTGAAAGTGAACGATGGTGGCCCGCGTATTTAACCGTACCTCCCAATGTGGCGGACAGTAGGAGATGGGTGCCATATTTTTTGATGAGACTCTCGGTAATTGCGTGCAGGCTTGGCCGTCTTCCCAGCTGGCGGATGGTGTGCATGAATTCGGGGTCGAGGGGCAGAGCCAGACCGCGAGTGCCACTGAGACTGTCTCGTTTCTCCACCGCCAGGCTGTTGACCTTCCATCGACCAAACTCCCTGGACACACACACACACACACACACACACTTACTGTATTTGGCTGCAGCCGACAGTGACATTTGTCACCTCCTATTCACTCCATGAAGTCAGTGTTATAGAGGTCATCGTGGGTGGCTGATGATTTTCTACAATATTTGTACTTTTTTTTCACCCCCACCCACCATCTTTCTAACCCAATTAAAAATAAAACTAAGGTTTACGTCCCTTAATCGTCCCAGTAGGTTGCTGAAGTTTTATGTACCTTTGGAATCAAACCGAGTGAGTTGAATCCGCCTTGTAATGTAATCAGTTTAACTTAGCCCAAATTAGACACTAGATGAAGAATGTAAAGTGACAGTAATGAACACACTCCAACCATTGGATGGAAACCTCCGCGCCCTCCCCATGAGTGCGAGGACTTGAATTTGCTAGGAGATGCAAACAATCTTAAGCATGACTTTTTCTCGATGGGTCTGCCTGTATAAAAGCAGCAAACAAACAACAAACAAACAACGTAATTAAATCGATGTCGAATTGGACATTTTTCTTTTTAAATTCCTTCAGTAATTGATTTTCCTGGCTACGGTGCAGTGAAGTATTGCCTAAATAAAGCTTTGGAGGATGTAGGCACTGATTTTATGCACAAAGCCTCTTACCTTATCAACAGATCGGTAAACTGTGTGAATTCTTCGCACCTTCTTTAGAGGTCGTATTTACTTTGGTTTCTACTGGTGGATTATTGGATTTACACAGCTGACAATTAGGGAAGTAAATGCGAAAGCGAGATTCAAAAATAGAGAAGAATATGTTCCATAACTTAAAAAAAATGTCCTGGTCCTCCATGTGTTTACTGCAAGCTCAGTATGTCTGTAGTTACTTCAATGAAAATGGCATCTTTTAACTTTTTTGACAGCCAGTGTGGTATCTTCAATATTTAAATAACGATATGCGTCAGTTTCCGTCAATTACGGCTTCAAAGTTGAATCGAGCCTAAATAAAATATGTCTTCATTTAAAACTGCTGCGGAATATACAAGTCGAAAATGTGCAAAATGACGACTAAATCATTGAATGGAGTCGTATAAGACGGCGCACAGTTTCAAAGGCAACAGATCTGTAAGTTAAAGGCTTATTTTTGGACCTGGATGCTTTAAACTCCTTCGAACAAAATGATTGATTTTCGTGGGTTTTATCTCTTGCAGTCAAGCTGATGAGAAGCAGGTAAATTAGCATGCAGTCATCATTCACCATCATCAGTGAGTCCCTGCCACCATTTTCCAACTGAAGCTTCATTACGACGCGCCGCTGTGATTGTGCGAACGTGACAACTGAAACGAAATGAAGTCAAATTGTGAAGTCTGTCTCGTCAACAAATCACACTTAAGGCTGAACCTTTCTAATGGAGTGTCGCAAGCCTGCTCTGGAAGGCTTTGTAACGAATCGATAAGTTGTGTCAGTCACTCCAAAAATGGACGATTTCTAAAATGATGACTTGATGATGGTTCGTTGGGATAAAAGCTACTTCAATCGAGATAAATAGTGCGCGAGTCCGGTTTGTTAAATTAGAAGAAGATTTCATAATAGGGTTCTCGGAGAATAATTATATCTTGAAAACATATCTGTGGATGGGAGACAAGGCCATGTCATTGGCTTGTGTCGGAATGAGATTTATTGATGGATCCGAGTTTGACATTTACGGGCGCAGAAGGAAGGTGTCCCCACTTCGGAATGAACACAACGACAATTAAATACGAGTACTGCAGAGACAAAGTGCACCTACTTGTTTATTTCTTTGACCTGGAACGCATGCCTCAAAGCTTGAGCAAAAAAATAAATAAACTCCATCAAGGGCAAAGAAAACGGAGAACCTCAAGCCAAAGCCCTCAACCGCATTTTACAGTGAAAAGAGTTGAGCTTCGAACTTCAGGATGATCATAAAATGCATATAAAATGGCTCATTAAATTTGCTCCATTTCAGCTGAGGAGCATTTGTTAATTGAACCAGAATGAGGAAGGCAGACATTGAAAATGTATCTTCTTTTTTCAGTGGCAACTTTTGCAATAAACTAGTGGTCTTTAGAGAGAAATGAAACACATCTTGTTTCTTTCCGAATAATGTTAGCCGGAGTCATTTTTTATTTCATAATATCGATTAACAATATACGGTGAAAGCGGCGGCCCAGTGGACGAGTGTTTAGCACGTTGATCTCACAGTGCAGAGGTACCAGGTTCAATTCCAGGTCTGGTCTCCCTGTGTGGAGTTTGCATGTTCTCCCCGTGCCTGTGTGAGTTTTCTCTGGGTACTCCGGTTTCATTCCAAAAACATGCATTGCAGGCTGATTGAACACTCAAAATTGTCCCTAGGTGTCAGTATGAGTGCGGATGTGTTTTCCTCTCTGTGTGCCCTGCGATTGTCTGGCAACCGGTTCAGGGTGTCCCCAGCCTACTGCCCGAAGACGGCTGGGATAGGCTACGGCACCCCCCGCGGCTTTTGTGAGGATAAAGCGAACCAGAAAATGGATGGATAGCTGGAATGTACTGTGAAATCCCACCCCAAAAAAATGATCCCATATCGACGTCAGTGTACATGCTCGGTCATCAAGGTTGAATCTGAATCTAGGTGAGAGGATTCTTGTTCTTTGATGATTTTTTTTTCTGGTCTTCCCAAAACTTTGACTTAATTATGCCGTTAGTCTCACAACTTGACAACAACAGTTTGGAGACTAAAAACCCAGTTTCACTTATCAGTCCAGACCACAGGTGTCAAACTCAAGGCCCGAGGGCCTTATCCGGACCGCCACGTCATGTTATGTGGCCCGCGAAAGAAAATCATGCATGTCAACTTCCATGATGTTTGCTAAAATCTGTACCAAAATGTCAAATTGTGTCATAAATAACATTTACATTTTGTAATAATAATACCCTGTTTACACTCACTTGAACAATAATTCAACAAACAACTAACAAATAGTTGACTGATTAGAAAACGTTTTTTGTGTACAAGTAATAATATGATGTGATGATTAACCATTCATTCGGTTTCACTCCATAACTTCAAAGTGGCCTGCGACAAAAAAGAGTTTGGTCTCAACAGTCCAGAACAAAGTTTTGTTCACAGAAAAGTGGAGCTTTTTAAAAAAATTTGGGGGACAGAGGGTGTTCTTCTCTGAACTGCAACAGTTGTTTAGAAAAACAAGAACATGGCCACACTCGTGTATGCCGCATTCAATTCATCTCCAGTGAAACACTGCTGTTGTTGCATGTATGCCACTTTCGATAATGAGTTTGATGAAGTTCCTCCAAAGAAATATTCATTGACTGTATCTCATAGTGACACATTCATCCCACAATTCTTATTGTCAATCCAAATTTATGCTGAGTCGGGTATAAAAAAACAATTTTGCCGGAACGATGAGCAATTGCTGCATCTTAGTGATGAGTTGTTTCTGCTTCTCTGTGTACACTGAAATTGTTTTGGCAATGTCGCTGTCCGTACATCAAACTTCAATGACACAAAAAGTCCCATTTCTACAAGATCGCGTCAAAACATGCCCCAAATCAGTGTCGCGCTGTCAGCTGTCCTCATTGAGTCAAATCAGTGAACAAGCTATGTTGGAAGTAATTGGGGATTGTTCGAGCCCCCCTGTCTACCAGCAGGCAGTCTTTCCACTTCCATCGCTTCATTTGCTACGGGATTATCACTCATGTATATAGAGCAGTGGTTCTTAACTTGGGTTCGATCGAACCCTAGGGGCTCGGTGAATCAGTCTCCGGGGTTTGATGGAGATTAAGACACACCTGACTCAATATGTCAATTAGTTATGAGTTTGTCATGCATGGGTTAATTTTGTGCTCAATTAAAAACAACTTATAGTTATGTCTTGAAATTTGATTTCATTTAAAAAAAAATGTAAATACATTCATTCATTCATTCATCTTCCGAGCCGCTTGATCCTCACTAGGGTCGCGGGGGGTGCTGGAGCCTATCCCAGCTGTCTTCGGGCAGTAGGCGGGGGACACCCCTGAATCGGTTGCCAGCCAATAGCAGCCAATAGAATATTTTTCACTAATGAAGAGTTCGATGAACGTGCATATGAACCGGTTGGGCTCAGTACCTCTAACAAGGTTAAGAACCACGGACATAGAGTATCATGAGCATAAGGAAGGTTTGAAAATAGTAAAACGTTGCGACTAAACAAATGTAAGCGCTTCCTGGACACAAATGTCAGTGAATGAACGCTGTTATTTGACCGTATTCCATTTCCCACCGAGCCACTAGCTGCTTCCTCTGATTCTCTCGCCTTCTGGGAGGCAATCAATAGCATGAGGAAAGCTGCTCAGCAGGGAAATAATTGGGGAACTGGGACAATGTGGAGTATGTCGTTACGGCCGATCGTCATAACGAGTGAACGGACTGAGTGTCCACCTCTGATGGACGGATGGGCTCTCGCCCCCTTTTCTTTTCCATAATAGGCACATACAGCAAGCCGAGGATTGTTTGCGAAAGGAATGTTCCTCATCCTGAACATGACAGATTATTACATGCACCGTGAGTCATCCATTGAGATGGAAAGAACTCAGTGCAGAAAGAAAAGAAAAGGTGAGAAGGGAGAACTCTAAAGAACAAATAGACAACGTAATCACGCGCTGCTGGATGGCTGGCAAGCATAACATGTTGGACACCGTAAATTGTACATCACAGAGGTCAGAAAGGTAGGAGAGCAATGTTAGTCCCAAGGCGGCTTCATATTGGACACTCCGTCAGTCGAAATTCACATCTATCCCTGAGGGTAAAATATACACTGAAGGACTCCATAAGGATAATTTGGACTCCAAGGTCCCTTTTCCAGGTATCACTGTAAAATTCAAGTGTCAATAGAACCAAAACAATACCTTTGAGGAGACCACCCAAATATTATTCTTGAGAGTGCTTCTCTGTTTTTATGGTCTCAAGAAAAAGTATGTGTTTTCCTAATGTAACAGTGCAGTGAATACCCATTTAGTATGCTTTATAATGTTTCCTCACTTTTCAAATGTGATATGTTCCATGACGCGGGTAATAAGTGAATTTCAGCAATTTTGAGGTTGACTTTTTGTTTTGTTTTTGTATTTACTAGGGCTCGGCACGAATGGGTGGGGACTCGAATTGAGTAGCAAATTATCCGTTGAAAACAAACGGCAAATCAGAATGTTCCCTCATTCGAACCTGTACGGGTTGAATGGCCACAGTACACAGACGTCTGTGCCACCATCACATCTCAGTGACTATGTTTACGTGTAGCCCAGATTTGTGTTGAAGTCAACATTTCGATTTCGGAACCTTTGGAAGAACCTGTTTGTAAGCGTTAACCTAATCGTGTTTACAATATTCGGGTTAGAAAAGGGGTACCCCAGGGATCTTATTCGGGGTTTTAAAAATCCGTATAAGAGTATATTTGCATTTTTGCTCCCATATACAGTATTACACTTGGGTTGTAAATGGGTGATTGACTACATGTAAATGTTGTCGGTATGTGTGACGTTGTGAATGTGGGCGTGGCATACGTGTTGTCTGAAAAGCGCACTGCTTTCGAGGCATCTACTCGGAATCATTTGTTAGTTTATTATAATATTTAGCTTGCTAATGAACAGAAAAGTCAATTGTGAAGTCAACAAAAACCCAACGAGGCAAGGTATCAACACCCTGCCTTTGTGTTCGTCTCACTTTAACATTTGCTTCGTGCTAGCTGGCTGGTCACAACACCATCCAGATGATTTGCTAGACCAATGCAATAAAAAACATGCCGGATTCTGGAAGTTGAAGTAAGCTATTTTAAACTAAAAAGGAAAACCTTTGCATTTGGTTAACTTCGATAAAGCCCCACATAAGGGCACTCCATTTAACATTTAGATAAAATTAGATTTTTCATTTGTTTGAGGATGAAGCATTTTTCGTTTTAAAGTAACAGATTTGAGTTCATTCGGTATTTGCTCGTGAAGATGAACATTAATAGCGAATGCAGATTTGGGGTTTTAGTCGTAGTTCTGGAGACGAAGATGATGACGATATCCCGACAGCTCTTCAGTCTTTTAAAATCTCGGACAGGCCCGTGAAACGGTGAGGTCAACCCGCAATAGATGAAGTGTGGTCACGAATGAACACCTCGAGATAGCCTGAAGCCACAATAACTGAACCGCTAAGTAACAAGGGAACACTGTTTTTATGTTCAATAAACTTTTGAGTAGGAGATGTTTAGCAGGGATCTTGTTCTCTTAAATCACAAATCTCGTAAAGTTTTCATCATTGTAAGTCTCATGAAAAGAAAATGATTGAGGATGCGTGTCCACATTATCAGGCAAGTCACTATTTGATGTATAATAAGGGGAAAAAAATCTCTCTGCTGATGAAAAGCATGGCATGGTTGAACATATTGTGTCTCGTGAACGCTGCGTACATTTCTAGAAAATAACTGCACAGTTAAATAATTTCTGCGTGGCTCCGAAAGCCTATTAAGGATACTTGCTGTCGGTTAAAGGTGTCAGCGGCTGTTAAAAATCCGCTCATGAGTGCGAAGCAGGTACTTAAAGCTGTGTATCACTGGAGTCGCAAGAAGCTTTCAACGAATGATGCTCAGAAGACATAAATCTGTCTTTCGGCCGGCCCTAATCCCTAATTCATGAGGAGAAATATTTGCGCCTCCTCACGCCCCCAGATGAAGTATCATTTTCATGTAATTTGGGATGTTTGACATGCGTGAAATTCTGGATTGTTGATTGATGGCAATGTCGTCCGATGTGCTGGTATGATGCGAGTCTGTTCCCTGGCTACTGTGTGGGTGTCATTGAGCAAGACCACGTCGACACCTCCTAGCTCAAGAGGCACAGCGGTGTTTGCACGCCTCTTTCACTCTGGTCTGCCTGCATCTGTACGATTGCTTGTGTGTGTGTGTGTGTGTGTGTGTGTGTGTGTGTGTGCAACATATACACTGCAGAGTGTAAGTTGAATTTCCCCTCGAGTGATAATTACCAGGATATTCAATCAAAAGTACAAAATAAAAAAGAATGTCCCAAGAGGTCCCAAAGGCATTTTTGTGTGTGTGTGTGTGCTGGAATAATGAGAATATATCATATTTGATATGATATGATATGGTAGGCCCTTAGGGTGTCTGAAGGTGTCAAAATGACCTCTGCAAAATGTGTGGAGCTTCTAACCGGTCGGAGTGAAATAAAGACGAAAGAACAGAGCCTTCTGCTGTCAAATAATTCTCATGCAAGACAACGCATCATCCCACGCTGGTCAAATTGCCACTGACGCTTGAGTTGCTATGGGTAGAAATGAAGGGCAAAAAATAAATAAAATAAGCACAGCGTAGCTACAAGAAAATCCACATTTTATCCCTTGATCTCAACCCTATTGAGAACTTGCGAGCAACCTTAGTTGTTCTTCATCATTTGTATGTGATCATGGAAATCCAATTTTTTTTGCTCTTTTTTGGCGGCGGGGGGCTTGTATAATTCGGTGCACTGTATTGTGCATACTGATGTGGTTGTGGCTTTGTTCTCGAATATAAAAATATTCACTGTATCATTATGCCGATATATATTATTTGCAACACAGTGTACAATGCAACAAACACATTCAATGCAGCGTCATTCCTCACATTGTGGTGGCTAATTGGGCCCTAGGTTTGGAGTTATTGACTCGTGGTTTCAAATATGAAAACGTAAGAAAATGATCAAACCACAGACGAGGAGTGGCATTTCTGATCTTGCAGTCAATTTTCGATTTCAATGATAGTATAAAGCAAGGGTCCCCAACTGCCGGTCCGCGGACCGATACCGGTCCGCAGGGCATTTGGTACTGGGCTGCACAGAAAGAACTTGCCTTAATTCCGTTTTATTTATTTCGGAATACGAAAGATGTTTTATTTTGAAAAATTACCAGATTCTCCGTTACATCCGTCTCCGCCACGCTTGACATGCGTTATACCGCGCTTCTGCGTCACGTGACCGATTATGCAAATTTTTTAAAAAATTAATTAAAAAAAAATTAAACTGCTGAAGATCACAAATGAGAGCGGCCTTAAAAGGACGTTCGAGACAACTGGATTAAAGTAATGGCTGAATATTCTGAGATCGCCACAGTAACACTGTTGCTATTTCCGACATGCTACCTGTGTGAGGCGGAGGTTTTCTGCAGCAACGGCGACTAAAACAAAATTACGAAGGAGACTGGACATAAAACACACATTTGAGGTGTCATTGTCTCCTATTACCACGAGATGGGACCATCTGGTTGCAGAAAATCAAGCTCGGGGCTGTGGTGAGTCGTCATTTTCATGCACTTTAAATTTGCATTGTATCGTATTTTGAATGCATTAAACGTTACCATCGTGATCAGAGTGTTGCGGCCAGATTATACGCTCCTAGTGTTTATTCTTATTTTGAAAACGCCACAGTTTTCATGCAGCTCATAGCATATTATTTTGTTGTATTATTTCCGCCACACCTTAAATGTCGGTCCCTGAAAATATTGTCTGACATAAACCGGTCCGTGGGGCAAAAAAGGTTGGGGACCCCTGGTATAAAGAACCAAAAGATACAAATGAGCTTCCGGAGTCATTTTTGTTTTTCTGAAAGAGGAGACACAAGCCACAAAGCTTTGCAGGGCAAAAGGGGGTCATATTGAGAAAGTCTCGCCTTGGGAAGGCTTGAGATTTGCCATGGACAAAAAAAACCAAACAAAAGTGTTGAACAGCACTTTGGGAAAGGAGTCAAACTTCTTGGTTTTGCATTTCTACCGGTTACGTAGCATGTGTGCACAATCATTTCTTCTTGCTCTTTTTCTGTCCGAATATGCTTGGCTGAATTTCAAACAGCTCAGTGTTGGCAGGTGTGCTACCTGTGAGGCCAAACCTGAGAGCGGGCAAGCTTTCAGTAGATTTCGTCAGCAGCTGCTACTGTCGCCGATTAATTCCACTCTGGTTTTAAGTGCTATGTCAGGTGAAATGAGTGATTACACGCACACTCACTGCACCGCTCCAAAATGCATCGATGATATATCCCCTGCATTCCTTATACAAACCGTGCGGCGCACGCGCTCGCTCACACCTCTCTCACCTGTAGATTTTGTATCTGGTGCTAAAGCCCTGCTGGTGCCTCTCTGCAGCCTCGGTGAACTCCAAAGACTGGTGGAAAGGTCCTTTATCCGACAGAAGCCATGACAGCGAGCCGGCGAGGGAGCCGCCGGCTGGTCCGGCGGCTCCGGCGGCTGCGTCTCCGGTGGTGGCTGCCCGCAAGGTCCGGCAGCAGCAGAGCCAGAGGCCGAGAGCCGCACTCGTCCATAGCAGAGACAGCCGCTTATGACTGATTCTCTGACAGCTCATGCTTCACCCAACGACACCTCATTCTCTCCGGACTGGGAGGGTTGAACGAAACACTTAGCTCAGAATTGTTCATTTGAGACCAAAACAATGAAGTAAAGTGGTTCTTTGTACTCACCTGACTTTGCAAAGAGGACCAAATTCTGGACTCTTTGGGAAGTGAAACCTGTGAATAGAAAAGGCGTGGAATTTGCAGTGCAGTGAGATGTTTCTTTCAACTCCATTTCCACTCGAGCTCAACTTTGCCACAGGGATGCAGGCGCCCAGTATCCGCGCATTCCTCTACTGGTCAAGTGTTCAACACACACTTTATTCCCGAGGTCCAAACAGCTGATGGCTTCATCGGCATACAATTCTCATACTGCTGTTGTTAAAGCTCCTTTTGTTTTTCTGGTTGTTTTTTTTCTCCCCCCTTCCCCCTTGCTATTTTCATGCAAAATTCTGCGTGCACACTGCTGCAGCAGCTGTTCTTCTCCTCCTCCTCCTTCTCCTTTTCCTCCCTCTGCTGTGTGAGCTGCTTGGTGAATGAGCGGTCTGCTTCAACACAGAGAGCTTTTTCTCCTCACCCCCCACCCCCAACTACACCCCCCTCCCCCTCACCCACCAACACCTCACTCCGAGCTGGCGAGGGAGAGGGTGATGTGTACAGTCTCGGCGGATTGCAGTTCTAAAGGCAACGGGGATGATAAGCATCAGGAACGCTTTCTATCAGTCAACAGCACCTTCACCATGATTCATCCTCATTATTTGGGATCACAGCATGTTCCACCGGCGTATAAATGTGTTAAAATGAGTCTTGTAATAGGCTCATTATCTCCTCCTATTATTCCATTTTATTGTCCTGTGCCACAGCTTTACAGCCCAGGGCTTTGCATGACTAAAGACACCTCATGTGAAGATGACATCCACGGTGCCGGATTTACCAGTGAGCGTAATTCCTGGTCATTATCAGATAGCGGGTTTCTTGACACGTTCACTTTAATTAGCACTTCCATGCACAATCATTTCTTTTTTTTTGGGGGGGGGGGGGAGTCGAGGTTTGGAAACAATGTCAATCTCTGGAAAGGGCGATGATCAATTCTCGGCTGCTTATAAAGTATACATTTTCCCAACCCCTCTCATGATGGTGATGCGCCAGACAGCTGTAGGAGCAGGTGTGCATGCAGATATTTTCTACCTTCCTTGCAGCAACATCACTTAACAGAGCTTTCAGACAAAGGTTTCAAGATATTATATAGTTAAGTAAGCTGCAACGTACATGCAAATTAAGTGGGAAGAGACAGCTGAAACATACAATCAGGGGGAAAATGTCTTGGGTCAGCCTCATATTATACTGAGAGAAGCTTTTATGGCTTTCTGAATACATAAACAGCAAGGATGGGCAACTCGCGCCCCTCAATTAATTTTGAATTCCCTGCTCAGTTTTTTTTTTTTTTTTTTTTTAACCAACCCAGCAAAATCTTCCAAAAACAGAAAAAATGGGGAAGAATGTTCCTGGAAACATCAGGGAAAATCCAAACTATGGAAAAAAAAATCTCCCAAAAAACAAGAAGAAAAAAAAATCCACACATATTTCGGGGTGAATTGTAATTTAAGTTGTAACATCACCATTCACCATTAGATTACAGGCATGTATTAGTTGCACTCCCACTGGGTCTTACACTGCCATATACTACAGTGTGAGTCGGGCTAATTGATTTTTTTTGCGGATTTGGAATCACATGCAGGACTAACGTAGGATCGTCAATAATATGAACATTTTGAAGGAGTTGATTTTTGTGGAAGAATACATAAAATAATTGCACATAAGTTCAGCAGTTTTGTGCCGCCCTTGAATGCTCATTTTTATGCAACAGAGGCCTTTGCACTGGAAAACAAAATACAAATACAAATTTGGTTATTATTATCATTATTATTATTATTATTATTATTATTATTATTATTATAATACGTAGTAATAGTAGTAGTAGTCGTAGTTGTAGTGTTTATTTATTTATTTATCCTCAAACCCTTTGCTGTTGGTTCTTCTATATATGCATTAAAAATGTACCGGTATTATCCAAAAATGAAATTGTTAAGAGCACATTTCTGCATGTATTTTCTCCATTTAGAAAATAGCAGTTTTGTCATATACCCCGGTTAGGAAGTGTGTGGTCCTTTTTTTTTGCCTTCGTTAGCATATTTGGTATTGGAGTACCGATAATCCAAAAGCAATCAAAAGTATTTAAGTTATATAATTTATTTTGCTATTTGGATTATGTTATGTTTTTTTTTTTTTTTTTAAGTAACCCTCCCAAACCTGGAATAAAAGAACCAGCTGTCTTGGAATTTTCCCGCTGCGTGAATTTTTATCATTCCATCCACAAGAATACTCTTGAGGTCCATGATTTTGGACGAGAAGGCCTGGCTCACAGAGGCATTCATCTTCTGCCGCCAAACGATTTCTTTGGCACATTGCAATCAGGCTGGTTGTAGGTTTTTCTTTTTCGTATATTGGCCAGCCAGTCAAAGTTATCCATCAGCCTGCCTGATGGGAAGTTGATTTCCAAATTCTGCGGCAGAGTGTTTACACCTGCCTCACCATTATGTGGCCCGTACGCACAAAACACCCACTTTGTAACATTTTAAAGCGTGCCATTTAAAATGCCTGAATAGGTTTGTTTGCTAATTGGAAAAAAAAAAAAACCCAACTATTTTTTTTCTTTTTTTTTGTTTAGTTTTTTTCAACACATGTTTAAAAGGTGGCATCTAATCACTGTAACACGGGGTGTGTTCAGTGAGCAATTGATGGCACAGGTTTTGTGATTGGGCTGTTTTTGAGGGTTTTGTTGTTCTAGCTGTGCTTCTTTTTTAATGCTTCCTATAGGTGCGTAGTTTAATCAAACTGCAGTTCATTTTCCTCCTTGGTGCAGTTGTTTGATCAGGTGTGAACACAGTAATCAAACTCTGGTGAGGATCAAATCAACTGCAGTCTTCTAAGAGTGTCCCTGTAGCATTCCCAGCAAATTCAGTCGTGGTTTGTTAGCGGTGAGAAAGAGTCCAACCACAATATGATCCAAGTGGCAAATTTATAGAATATTTCAAAACACTGTTTGTTGGATTCTGTTCTAATACTGGTCGGATAAAGTAAAGAAGAAATATTTCTGCACAACTTGCTGCCACTCGACATTTGGATGTGTGCGACGATTTTGTGACACTTTTGAGCACAGGTTTCAAACTGAAGGCCCGTCGGCCAGATCTGAGCTTTCGTGTCAACGTGTGGGGCTAGTGAAAGCTTGTCACAACTATTTTGGTTAGATTGTCCCTCGCGGCCTTGCCTGCAAACAAACACAGTGCAGCTCAGTGTCTGGCTTGCGGACATCACGGCTAGCCTTATGCTTTTACAAGAACGTCACATATGAAATGGCATCATGTTGTAATGGGTATTAGTATTCTTTCTGAAAAACAAACTACAGTCAAAACTTGGTTTTCGAACGTATCAAAATTGGTTTTTGACCAGAAAATTTGAAATTTTTACATCTCGATTTAAGACCAAAAACATGTTTTCGACCAAATTGAACAAACCCAAATACACCACTTGACTCCTCTCGGCTTCCGTACAAGAGGAAGTGACGCTTCCTCGTGTAGCGTTCATTGTGAGCCAGATGTGTTTGTTGTGATTTACGTAAATTATGACTGTTTTAATGTGATTTCTGCATAGTGTATTAGCCCTTAATCATGGGCTGGCAAAATCGTTTCGGATTTCGAACAAAGCGCTTTTCTGGAACGGATTATGGTCAGAAAACCGAGGTATGGCTGTATTTAAGCATTTGTGGTTACATTATGGCTAAAATGAATTGAAGTCCAGTGATCCCTCACTCTAACGCGGTTCACTTTCCGCGGCTTTGCTGTTTCTCAGATTTTTTTGTGCAGTTTTTTAAATGCTTTTAAACCTTTATAATTCTTTGCTGAAAACGTTTTTGGTTTTGGTCTTTGATTTCATTATATATGTAGTTAAGTATTGTATAATAACTGTAAAAAAAAATAAAGTTCACTACTTCACGGATTTCACTTATCACTGGTTCTTTTTGGAACGTAACCCCTGCGATAAACGAAGGATTACTGTATACGTAGATAAAAAGTACCTTATGAAGCCACGGTATTTCTTGCTTGTGTAATCCTTGTGTGTGTGTGTGGGGGGGGGGGGGCAAATAAGATTTTTTAATTGTGTTGTACACTGTTATTATTTTTTTCATTTTTTTGTGATAATACACAATGCGAACGCTAAAAAGTAATACTTGTGTCAACATGTGCATACCCCTTCCGCACTCAATAATGGGCCAATTCCGCATCTTCACTTTGATTGCGTCACCTAACTTACTGATTTCTGCGGCTCTGTCCATTCACACCACACATCACTTGAACACCAGCAGTCCAGCCCTCCGTATGTTTGTGAGTGTCGAGTCGGACCGGTACAGCAAATCAATCTCTAATTCAACTCTTGTGTTTGATCCGCACTGTTGACAACAATAGAAAAGGTTATTTCGAAGGTTGCCGCTCCATTTATGTGTTGTTTGCCAGGAGAGTCCTTTGTCTCGAGCCTCCCGGTCATTACGCATGTCATCTTCCCTGAAAAACGACGTTAAATGGGCTGCGATAGGCACGTCTGTTATCCATGACGAGGCGCAATCAATAGTCTGCTTCCATCGATCCGCTTTAGCGTTAATGTTATTTGGCAGGAACTCCTCAGGAAGACGGAGAATGATTTTTTACCCCCTCCCCCTCCATCTCAAATTAGTGCAGTCAATTCAATATCAAGAGGTCACATCTTCCAAGTCTAAATAGCGATAATTCCTGTCAGTTCTGCTGACAGACTCCCGGACTGTCTCACTTAAGCTACAACATCTCACAAACAAAACGCAGGAACTGAAAACCAAATGAGGGAAGCGGTTGGTTGTTTTTTGGTGTTGTTGTTTTTTTTAGATGAACAAGATTTGCCTCCCCACAGTATGGTATACTGGCAGTCAGGACAGCTTTAATGAGAGGAAAGCTTGCATTTGCTTGTGCAACAAAAGGAACCCTTTAAATATTCCAACTTGTAAATTGTGTTGAGAAAAGATAGATGGAATGAAGGAGGATAAATGAGCTTCTCCCTCTGGGCAGCAGACTGTTATAGTCTCTTGAAATCTGGGTCTTTGTTGTCTGCGAGTGCTGTAATTGAAAATTTCGAGCCCCCACCGCTAGTTTCTTTCTTCTCGCCTCACTATTTGGCTTCCTTCATGCTCTCCTATATCCTGATTTTCTTGTCTGACATCCCCAACTTCCTCTCTCCACCATCCAGTAATCCCCTCGCTCTCTCCTCCACACTGTTTCTTCAGCCTCTCGCCTTTTGCCTCTTTATTTGAATTCCCTGTCATCTCTTATTGGAGTTATTCTCGGCCCCCGCGCCCTCCGTGCTCTTCCTCTCCTTGCCTCAGCTTCATGCCGAGCATTAGGATGGCTTTACATGAGTTTGATCACACGTGGCCCAACCATGAAGCTTGACCGGCAGAGGGGGGAAAAAAAAAACGGTGCGAAAAACTGACTTGAGCCCAGGAACATGATGTGAGAAGATCTGACGTGGCAGCAGTTGTTGCCTGAGCACTAATGTGGCGAGCCGGGGTAACATGCGACGTGCCAACGTAATGACAAGCCAGGAATGGCCTTGTGATTTCATCCCATGTTAAAAACAAAAGTTTGTGGGTGGCAAAAACGTCGACAGATTCAAGTGCACCTCATGTGACGTGAACGGCTTTGGCAGAACGCACGCGTCTCTATTTGCGGCTGTGACTTCTTGCTTGGCATCGTTTCGGTTTGTTTGCCGAAGAGCTCAAGAGTTGTGTTTTCTATTGGCGCCACGTTGCTGTTTGGCCCACACTGAGAGCGCTTTACTGAGTAATTGCTTCCTTGAAACCTTGTATTGTGAAAGGATAAATTGTTGCTGATAAGCACAGCGCTGTAAAGCAGATCCAGGCCACACTTGTGCTGCGTTCCCGTTTGCGTGCGGAAAATCATTCCAAAATGGAAACGCAACATGTGAATGTGACTGACGGGATGGGGAGGAGGCTTTGGTCTTAAAAGCCATCATTTTATTCACCGCTGGAGTAAAGACGCTGATGCGCGGAAGAAAAGATGTTTGGAAACTGCTGTAAATTTGCAAACGCCGTTTCACCTTCGTATGCGAGCAGGCTGACCCATTCGCAGCACATTAAACATGCACTTGAAGTTATTGAAAATCAATTCATTCCCCATTTGGGCCGTTCATACTTTTATTTTGAGTAGGCTAGATGACCGTAATGCTGTCTTTAAAGGTCTTAATAAAAATCAATAAGGCGGCCGCAACTGATCCAAAGTGTTGCCCCCAGAGTTCTTATAAACACCGGTAAACTGGACCACATCACATCATTCCTCAAATCACTACGCCGGTTTTATGTAAGTCAAAGAATGGATTTTAAAATCTGGCTGGCGGTCTCGAAAAGCTCTAAATCACAGGTGTCAAAGTCAAGGCCCGGGGGCCAGATTTGGCCTGCCACATCATTTTATGTGGCCTGCGAAAGCAAATCAAGCATGTCAAGTTCCATGATGCTTGCTAAAGTCTGAACCAAAATGTCAAATTGTCATGTGTAATCCACAATAACAGTCATTATTCTTGATTTCTGATTTTAAAATTAGTTATTCATCAAATTTGTTGTGCGCTGTGTAATATGAGGAGGTCATAAAACATTTATATGGTTTCCCAAAATTCATAACGACACTCCAAGGTAAACAGTAACGACAATGTGGCCCGCGGCAAAAATGAGTTGACACACCTGCTCGAAATGGTCTTGGACCAAAATACATGCACGATGTTCGAGTAGCCTACGAACCTCTCAGGTCCTGTAGGACAGGTATCGTTTTTTGCTCCCCAGAACCAAACAGTGTAGAGCAGCAAGTTGTTCCTTATGCTTCACCTGTAGAAAAAAAAAACTTTCCAAATACCCAAGGTGTGCTCAAACCGTCAGTTCATTTAAATCAGGGCTGAAAACATTTTCGCCTACTGCAACGATCATTGAAATGATCCTTTATTCTTGTTAGAATCCCCATTTGCACACAATCTCTTCATAATCTCCACCAGGGGTCTCAAACTCCGGTTCTCGAGGGCCGCATGTTTCATCCTCCAACGCACTTCATTCTGATCATCGGGATCGTTATCAGGCTTCTCTGATCTTGCTGATGATTGAAGGAGG
Organism: Hippocampus zosterae; assembly: GCF_025434085.1. NCBI lineage: Eukaryota > Metazoa > Chordata > Actinopteri > Syngnathiformes > Syngnathidae > Hippocampus > Hippocampus zosterae. The sequence continues at coordinate 11,659,359 of NC_067465.1, forward strand.
GTGATATCTTAATCAGGCTGGATCGGGGCTCTCGTGGACTGGACTTGGGCAACCCTGATCTGCAATGATGCTTGCTTTTCATCACTTTGATGTAATAATTTAGATGATTTGTATCCATCCATCCATTTTCCGATCCGCTTTATCCTCAGAAGGGTCACGGGGTGTGCTGGAGCCTATCCAAGCTGTCTTCGGGCAGGAGGTGGGGGGCACCCTGAACCGGTTGCCAGCCAATCGCAGGGCACACATAGACGAACAACCCTCCACGCTCACACTTACACCTTGGGACAATTTCAGAGTGCTCAATCAGCCTGCCATGCATGTTTTTGGAATGTGGGAGGAAACCGGAGTACCCGGAGAAAACCCACACAGGCACAGGGAAGACATGCAAACTCCACACAGGAAGGCACGGAATCAAACCTGGTACCCCTGTACTGTGAGGTCGACGCGCAAATCACTGGGCCACCGGGGCCCCCTTAGATGATTTGATATTGTGCGTTTGCAATGTCTTACTATTTTTCGTCTCCTATTCATTTCATGTTCTATGGAAAGCACTTTGAACTGCAAAATAAACTCGCCTTACCTTGTGCACCAAGGCAGCGGGCTTTCTTTATGTGCTAAACAAGCTTCCAAACAATGTTTCAGCTCTATTCATGAGGAAATGGGATGGGGGTGGGGCGGGAGGAGGGGGGTAATAACCAACGGAAGTGCAAATGGTGGAAAGAAAGTAGTCCCATTCCCCAACATGTACGGGTCAGCGTGGTTGAACGAGCTGCAGCTCTCTTAGTTATTCAGGTCAGAGAACACATATGTCCGAGGCTTTGTCAAATCTTTGGCTTCTGTGGACCAGCTGCTATTTTTGCTCCATCCCTGTGCATGCCCTTTCATTCTTGAGTCACACTGGGGGCATTCGCAGGGGCCGACCTAGAATACTAAAAGGCTGTCACAAAACAAGACGCGAACATCTGTGCTTCGGAGAGGTAATTTGCGGCAATGCCCAAAGAAACATAAAACTGCTTCCCTCTGATATTAAATTATCGCCGTAATGCAGCATGAGTGGAAGGACGGTCGCTATTCAACGAGAATGCATACGTTTATGCAAATAAATACATCCGAAGAATTATGGTTAATTTCAACAGATTCATACAGTGGCGTTACTTTTTACAAACCGCACAGATAGTCTTCCATGGTTGTCTACGCCCTCCGCCAGAAGACAATCGGCTTTCACATATGTACATTAGCCTACATGTTGATTTGCATGCCATATTAGACAAAATTCTCATTAGCATCTAATTACAAGAGGAATCACATTTGTTAATTCAAGCAGCCCCGCCAGAGAAAGAAAATACTGGATAACGAAATAGAATTAGTCATAAAAGTACAAATGTCTGTATATTATTATAGCTCGCTACAGACGGTTACTCACCCTAAGATCTTTTTTTTTTTTTTAACTTTGATGGATCCAGTGGAAGCGCTATTTTTCTTTGCTTCTGATATTTATATTTAATACAGTGCAGTGATTTCATATGTTTTTAAAAAAAATACATCACCGTGCTGCAGAATAGATTTTAAAATTCAGCGACTGGTCTGTAAATCACTGCATGGTTTGGCTCCTGAATCGATAAAAGGAAGGCTGAGGGAATATAAACCAGATTGGGCTCTGAAGTCTGCAGACTTGGGTCATTTACCTGAGCCCAGAGTTCAAAGCAAAGATGCCGAAGCATTTCGCTGTTATGCTGCACACAAATGGACTAAACCCCCCAATTGAAATCAAGTCAGGCCAAAGTGTAAACATTTTACGTTTGTTTTGCCCCATTCCTTTGATTAAGGTCTTTCAAACAAAATGTTTTCACAGCACAGTCATTTAGTAGTTTTACAAATCCTCTTTTATTTCACTTTTAAAAGTTTTTTTAAAAGTGTTTTGTTGATGTGTTTGTATCTTGTCAGTGTGTGTTCTCTTCCTAAATTTAGGGGAAGCTACTTTAGTTTTCTCGACTTTGCTTCTGAATGTTGTTTGCTGATGTGTTTGTAAATGCTTTTAGCTGTTGTGCCTTGACTTGCGTGAAGTGAGTTGCCTTGTGTATGAAATGTGCTATAAATAAAGCTGCTTTGCCCTGCCTCTGTTCATTTTGGAGTATGTGTGTTCCTGTTCCTGTTAACTATCATCAGGGCATCAGCAACTAGTTTGCACCCCAAAATAAAATCCCAAAGAAACAAAATTCCCCCACATTAAGAAAGTAATAATGACCATTTCAATCGATGTTGAAAAAAAATAATATGAAATTAATTGTCAGATGACAGCCCGGTGGACAAGTGGTTAGCGCATTGACCTCTCAGTGCAGAGGTCGGGGGTTTGATCCTGGCTCCTGCCTTCCTATGTGGAGTTTGCATGTTCTCCCCGGGCCTGCGTGGGCTTTCTCCGGGTACTCCGATTTCCTCCCACATTCCAAAAACATTAATGGCAGGTTGATTGAACACTCAAAATTGTCCCTGGGTGTGAGTATGAGCGCGGGTGGTTTTTCATCTCTGTGTGCCCTGCGATTGGCTGGCAACCGGTTCAGGGTGTCCCCCGCCTCCTGCCCGAAGACAGCTGGGATATGCTCTAGCACCCACTGCGACCCTTGTGAGGATAAAGCGGATCAGAAAATGGATGGATAGATGAACTGTCAGATAAGTCCCTGATTGTGTCGTGGTACACACGCTGGACTTGTGTGCAGGCAGTGTGGGATCAGTTCCTACTCCGTGACGGTATGAATGTGGGTGTGAATGTTCATCTGTCTCTATATGTGCCCTGTGACTGACTGGCGACCAGTTCAGGGTGTCCTCTGCCTTCCGCCTGAAGTCAGCTGGGATAGGCTCCAGCAGTTCCTCGCGACCCTCTTCAGGATACGCGGTGTTGAAAATGGATGGTCATTTGTCAGATCCCGCTGGATCACAAATTGTCAGATCCCGCTGACCTGTAGGACTATCGGGAATGTCCTGGCTAACTCTCCGTTCAATGGGTTAAAACTTCACTTTTCCCTCACCCGCTCTAACATGATCACTGGAAGGGACGGGAATTTTCATAAGCCGGCGTTACTGGTTTTTCACTACCTCATTTTTAAGAAGTCAGTCCTGTTGTAAGGCCTTTTATCTACCTTTACTGAGTAACCTTAATAGAAATACGGCGAACGTCAGACCACTTCCTTTTTACGGCAGCGCCCTCTGTCGATCTGTCGCGTTTGTTAAGCTTCAGATGGGTTTTAGCTGCCTGTGGTAAGACCACAAGACAAGGTCGAACACCTTCTCCAAGTTCACAAAGCACATGCAGACCGGTTGGGCGGGCTCCCATGTACCCTCGGTGACCCTGCTACAGGTGTCGAGCTAATCCACTATTAAATATTGTCGATAAATGTGCAGAAAAGTGACTCTCAGAAATTTCCCATTATTGTTTTCAACACTGATTTGTTACAGCTGCCGCTGTTGTGAAAGCGCTATATAAATCAGCATGTATTGTATTGTATTATATGTATTGTATTGTATTGTATTGTACTGATGCTAAATGTTATTGTTATTTTATATTTTCAGCATCAAATGCTTTTCAGATTATACACTAGAAGTCCCTCACTATTCATCAAGTGGACCGCAACTTTTATGGCCTAAATCCAAATGTGCGAATAAGCGCGGCCCCTGGGAAAAATATGCCTTTCTTCCGATAATTGGTCTTTGTCCATCTGGTCCATTGACAGTCAAATATTCACTCTGAATCGGTTGTGTTTTGGTCTCTGTCAACTACACAGAGAAATGCTTCAGCTGCCGAAGGCTGTGTTGTGCTCACGGGTTGATTGCTGACGTTTTCTGTTTGCTGCTCACTGCTGGGAAGTTTGTGTACCGAAGCTTTCATTGAGAATTCTCTCTGAAAAGAGCAGCTGGCTATATCTGCGAATGATACTTTGATAAAGACGTGATTGGCCAAAAATCGAGAACTCCTCAATATAGTCTTATTCTGAAAATTGCTATCATAGCTAAACTCAGCAAATATAGCTTAACCAGAAAATGCTATTTATATTTACAAATCTTTTCACCAAGATGCTACTGGACTGTCATTAACTGTCAAATTTTGGACATATGTAGTTGTATGGAGCTTTTTTTGGGGGGGGAAGAAGTGCATCTGAGAGCTTGGTAAACATTATTTGTATTCATGTTAAGATAAGCAGGCTGGATCCTGAAAAGTATTGCTTCAATAGAAGCTATAAGGATCTGATGAGACTTGCCAGACCTTTGGGGGGGGGGCACATGGATTTTTATTTTTATTTTTTCACAAGACTTACCATGACAAAAAAATCCATCACTACATTTGGAGCATAATTTGATTAGGCCTCTTTAGCACATAGGTTAATAGGTGACGTGAGCTGTGTGTCAAGATCTTTCTCCTGTCTTCGTCCTCTCTATCGTCACCCTGTCACACTTAACCAAACGAATCCACTTAAGACCGTGGCCAAGACAGTATTAAAAGTAGGAACCATGTTGGACACGTCAGACTTTTTTCCGCATCTGGCAGAATAACCCTCCATGGCATCCATTCAATCATGCAATTGCGAGTATACAGTCTGCTGGCAGTTACCGTTTGTATATTGCGAGGATTAAAGATAAAAGGACCGGTAGAGGTTCTGCTGGAATTTTCCAATTAGTGTCTTCAATGCTATCCTCACAGAAATGTCAAAAATTCAACTGGGCCCACAAAAAAGAAGCAGAAAGCATTTTTTTGATAGTTTTCTGCCTACCCTTAGGAAGATTGATGAAATTTCAGAGTGCACAGACTGAATTTCATGTTCCAATTTTATTCTGCCAGATACAGGAAGTCTTAGGTTTCCAAAATAGTTCCTTATAACTACGTTCAGACTGCAGGCAAATGTGATCCAAATCAGTATTTTTTTATTTATTTTTATTTTTTGCCGATAAGGGGACCTGGATCTGATTTTTTTTTTTAACAGTCTGAACGGCTCCGTTCCAATTTTTTCAAATCCGACATGGGTCACTTTCACATGTTGTCCTAGATCGGATACGTATCGGATTTTTTGCATTGTGAAAAGCTCACTATGTGCTCCACACAAACCGAAGAGAGTGCTTGGGAGGGAGATTGACAACTGACTGCGAATCCGCAAAGCAGTTTTGAATAAAAGGGTTGACTTTATATTTGAGTCAAATTTAATCCCACTTCAAACAGGAGGCATAATGTGGACATTTGTAGTGACGTCATCTTTACTAGACGTCTCCATGAAATGAGGACATTGACAAGCCTGGCCTCATTTCACCCAAATATTCTTACCTCCTCCCGCATCTCTCCTCTGTAGATATGAGATGATAAAAAGATGAGCCTCTTTTCCATTTGTTCCATTCCCTGTCAGCTTTTGGAGCTCAACAATCAAAAGCCATGATGTCATAAGGACGATTTTGGATATAGGTCCAGAGACTGTTGTCAGGCTGTACGAACCAGTACCACCAGTGGGTTTTTTTTTTCTTCTCCAAGTCCACTTTGCAATGGAGTCTGATGGAATTATTCGAGATAAAGCTGCCGTTTTGGTGCTTAAACACTTTGGCTGTGGCCCTCACACAATCAGGTTAATCTACGCTGTCAGCCTTTCAAAACAACCGAAGGACACAAAAAATCGTTTTTGACTCAACCTAAGCCTCTTACTTGAATTTTAGGTCTTTGTCTGTTTCATGTGCTCGATCGGCTTCTGCTCTGTGTGTAGTTTATCCGTTCATCTGTGCCACGGCTTTTTCTTCTTACTTCAAACTCTGTGGAACCAGGCAAACAGGGAATGTTGTAAACACTCCTGTTTGTCTTTCCAGCAGATAGTTAAGAACCTGAGAGCGGCAGCACATATTCACAATGGTTTTTTTCTCTGTCTCTCAGTATGCCGTCTTGTCTGCAGTATAAGTCATTATATGGAAATCCTGTCCCTCTCCCATATCCCTGTTGTCCTCATTAACCCATACGGTAGTCATTGAATGTCAGGCTGAGCAGCACACACAGCGTACATGCCCGCAACACTTTCATCCACTAAAATGTAATACTTAGTTCGCCGGAGGGACCGGGGGTAAAATTTTGCTGTCCAGAGAATGAATTATGTCTGATCCTTTGCCTGGAAAATGGATCAGGATATAGTGTGTGTGTGAGGGGGAGTGTATACTTTTGTTTATGCCACTCGCTCAAGACTATTTTGGGCAATGTGGTCATTTTAGCCAGTCGTTGTTGCACACTGCTGAGCCAGCAGTTGAGGATTAGGATGTGAGATAAGGAGTTGATTTTCACTTTAGAATTTTGCCCAGGCTAAGAGTTCAGTGCAAGACTTATGTTGAAGAGATGTCACGTTTAAGATGACAGCCAATTCCACAAGCGCTAATGCCTTTAAAGTGAACAAAGTGTTGGTTTGGGATGAGACTGTCCTTTTGGTTGAAAAAGGAATTAAAACGGCTCAACAATTTAGGCTGGATTTACGATGCAAATCGAAGAGATAAAGTTCCGGGTGACTATGTTGGAATTTTTTACACATATTTTCAAGTGACACATAGCTCGATGGTACTGCACACCATAAATGCTAGCTAGGTCCTTTCCCTAACCCACATACTTGGGTAGCTGTGGATTTTGGGCAAATTGGGGTTGGTGAATTATTTGATTCGTCCATTTTCTGATACGCTTATCCTCGCAAAGGTGGTGGGCGTGCCTATTCCGAATGTCTTCGGGCAGTGGGTGGGGTTACACCCGCCAGCCAATCGCAGGGCACACACAAACAACCGTTCGAGCTTACACATCAACCTGCCACGCAGGTTTTTGGAATGTGGAAGGAAACCGGAGTACCCGGAGGAAACCCAGACAGGCATGGGGAAAACATGCAAACACCACACAGGGAGGTCGGAGCCAGAATCGAACCCTGGTCCTCTGCACAGCGAGGCCGGCGTGCTAACTACTCGTCCGCCGTCACAATCACAACCATGTAGTGTAAATCCAATCAAGGCAAGAACATAAATCGACGGCCAATCGCAACGCATGTCATTTTCGCATGGTGGCCATTTATGCTGTTGATTAATTGCTGAACATCCATGAGCCGAATCTGTCAGAAGCGCAAGCCAAAAGAGTGACGGAATGCAAACGAGAGGGAAGAAAATTGGTTTGAAATTGCTTTTCCTTTGACAGTGATAAGACTGAATGAGACGTTATAGTCTTGTCAGCATTTCAATGTTAATTTAAGGAAACTGCGAGCATATAGTGGATGGAATGGTGACTAGGAATTGCTATGTACCAGTTAATTAATTTGCCAAGACATGAGAACATTTTAATTCTTCAATAATATCCATTCTGTGATACATGGAAACCAATTAGCGCAATAATTAGAAGAGATGTATTGAAAAGTGTCTACAGTGGAACCTGTATGGTCAAAAACGAACTGCCCTGGATTGCTGGGTGACTTCAGTATCTTTCCTATAGGACATATATGAAATTAAAATACATTCTTGTACATTACAGTCATACTGTTGGAATCATTAAATTCTTGATCGCCTCTACAGTAGAGGTGTTACGATACTTTATTTATTTATTTATTTATTTTTACCAATACTATACAATTCGACATGGTCTGGCTGCAAGACACTTCTCCGCGTATTTTCAATTGGCCTTGGTTATTAACCGTGTGTACACACCAATTTGTGTCCAAAACATGCCTGCGCAATAGTAAGTAATTCTTTGAGCATGAACATATTTATGAAAAGCCAATTCCAGAGACTAACATTATGAAAAAAGATAGAAGCAAAAACAAGCCAAACAAGGAATTACCAATACGAGACTATGAGCGAGAACGTGGAATGTTGAGGAAAAATCAGCACATGGTACGAGAGTCGTGAGCAAGGTAAATTATCCGACAATGGCTAATGGCTTGTCAGTCCCTGATGACAGTCAAGAGATGATGACATGACGGGAAACAGGTGCGGATCGGGATGAGAAGGCCCTCCTATTCCCCCTACTGGAGACAAACAGAACAGAAACGATCGCCTTTGAGTGTGTGATGTAAATCCCAGGTGCCGACCGAGATGACATGCACAAGTGAAATACAAATAAAAGTTGATTAAAGATACCATTCAAACTTTGAGTATGAAATCATTATATTGATTCAGTCGCTCACTCTCACTCAGTCAGTGCTTAGCGATATTTTGATAAGACACAGGGGACCAAGCTATGCTAAGCTAAGCAACGAAGCTATGCTAAAATAAGGTAAGTTAGCTGGAGAAGCCTGTCACAACAATTTAATCAAAGACACTTGGCTCCTTTAACGTTGCGATGGGACTTACAGTGATGAGGCTGAAGATAATTTTGTGGCCCCCCCCACCCCCCTACCCCTACATTTTACTTTTCACTGTACAGTATTTCGTGATTTTAGCAACACACAAAAATCATATGGCCTCACAGCAAAAGGCCAACAAGAACACAGACCTGAGTGTGTCAAACAGTGGATCTGTTTGAAGCTCTAATGAAGCAATGTGATGAAGCATTTTTTTTCTAAAGCACAGCCTCCAGAACCAGAAGTGAACTGAAGAGTTATTTCGTGTGAAAGCCTACAGGCCTGTGAGCACCACACGCTTCTAGGTTAATGAATCATGAAGGTGCCAACAGCGGAGTTTGGATGCACTTGAGCCGGACTGTGTCAGCTTTGTAGCCTCTGCATTTTAATGGGAAATTCACAGTTGGAAAACACATCACACATGAGCAAATTCTAAAGAAATAACCTGTCTTTCTCTCTGTTTTGTTTTCTGAAGGCGGGGGTTAAGAACAGGATTTTTTTTCCACCCCCAGGAGATGAGGATGTTTAATAAGATATTTTTTAATGGACAAGATTACATTTCTGTTGTTGATAACTGCGCTCAGATCATAGGTTTTCCCAAGGGGCAAACATTTCCAAGCGATAGCAACCTCGCCGCACTTTGATTTAGATACACTTGGAAATAGAATCTTCCAAGCGTATTGTCAGACCAAATTTAGATCTACTAAAATCATCTGTAGCGTTCATCAAGTTGAAATTGTGTTTAGTTTGAGCTGGTAGATGGTGTATGGTAGTCACTTTTTCACTTGACAACAAATATGTGGTGCCGATGTCGACCTAGACCAGTGGTCGGCAACCCAAAATGTTGAAAGAGCCACATTGGACAAAAAAAAAACTAATATGGCTTGAGCCGTAAAAAATTAAAAGCCTTATCATGAAGGCAACACATGCTGTATGTATCTATATTAGCGACATTTGCCTACTATCAACATGACTAAGTTGGCTTCAAATACACAAGCATTCATGATTAAATGTTTCCCCCCCTGCAGTTCATCCTGTAGAGCAGGGATGCCCAAACGTTTTTGACGGAGGATCTACTTTTCGATTAACCAACCTCCCACGATCGACCCGTTACCGCACACGCGCGCATACGCACACACTTACACACGCATCCCTTCATGAGCAACAGCCATAACGGCCGCTAAAATGAAAGAGGCACGGTACGCACTTTCGCAGCGTGCTAACTATCGTAGCTCACGTGTACAGTTTAAAAGTGCTTCTCTCACCCGCCCAGATTCCCATTCTTTGTAAGTACCCTTGATAAATTGTACAAGAAAGGCTGTTTTTTAAAAAAAATATTATACAACAGCCCCCTGACTGACATCCCGCCCTGCGAATAGAAATGTATGTCTCAGGCTATGACTCAAATCCTTGTTGACGAAATGTTGAAATTTGATATTTATTCGACACATTTTTACAGCATTGGAAAACGCTAAAAATATTTGTGTCACGTTTGTCCTCTTACAGAAAACATTAAATCGAAATATATATATTTCCCTCCCCCATCTTTTTCCATTTTTAAACATTTTTTGAAAAAGCTCCACGGAGCCGCATACGGCTCTTGAGCCGCGAGTTGCCGACCCCCGCCCTCACGAGCCTGCCCTAACTAGGTGTGCGGCTCCAAATTGCACCACCTCCTCTGAATTCCAAGCCCCCACCCAAAAATAAACAAAAACAAAAATGAAATCTACTGTACCCATAAGTGGAGGTTCTAAATGTGTTGGGAAAGCACACAAAATCAAAGTACGGGCATGTTTATGAATCTCATATGTGTGCGTCAAACGTGCATTTGGGGGGTTTAAGCACTAATGTGTGAATACTCTTTGTAAGCGAATGAGGCCAACTCTGCTGATGCTATTTTCATGTGACTATGAAAATGTTATTTTTCTGGTGTATCAGCTTTTGGCTATCACGATATTGGAGTAATATATTACCAAAAAAATGAATAGCAATCATATGTGAATTTCAGTTTCTTTCAAGAAACATTGCGACAGCACAATATGCACATTTAAAGGACTTAGAAGAGGCAACACAATTCCTCGAGTAGAAATGTCATCTTCACCAAGTAGGATATTGAATGTCCCAAGAATGAGGAAAAACATGGTCACCGTCTAATCCATTCCAAGCACAATTTTATTTGAAATGACTGAAAAACTTAATATGCGGCTGAGAGAGTTAGGCCTCATTTTCACATGGAAGCTAAAGATGACACATTTTGCAGATTTCGAAGCCGCGCGTGCATAAAATATACATACATTTTATAATGGATTAGTGGAGGTCTATGGGAATTCAGTGTGAATGTCAAAATAATGGATCATTTCGAATAGTTGAAGTTTTTAATTCTCATTCCTTTTTATCTTAGCATACTTCTAGATTTTTATTTATCCTTGACATGATTTATTTGCGAGTGGGTCTGGGAGAGACACCCCCCCCAGCGCTCCCCCTTTCCGTATTATGACCAAGATGGGCCTCTTGTACATCCAAGATTTTAATATAACAGCTGCAGACATTTTGCAGAGTGGCTATCTCAGTTTGCAGTTTGTTTGTTTGTTTGTGTGATTATTTTTTTTATTTTCTTTTGCCTTCCAGCTGCAAGTGTAGGTGGGAGAAAGACTGAGTGCAGTTCAGGAAGGGTAGATAGATCATCGATCCCTCTCATCTCAATCAGCAGGAGTTGTGGAAAGGGGAGAGTGCAAGTATGCGAGTTTATGCTCAAGTATACCCGCCTGAGTTTTGCCTCCGCAGGTTTCAGCTTTGTTCGTGTGCCACAAAACAGAGTAGGAATGGAAAGAAATAATCAGAAGGGTGAGAAGGATTTTTTTTTTCCATCGGGGACACACAAACAGCATTTCCCTCCTGAAGAAAAATCTATCCAGCGTAACCTCTTCAGACGTAATGTTTTATCTGCAGATGGAAAATGAGAAATCGCAGCTGGAATTTTGCGTGTGTCAACACTGCGACAAGTGTTTCAACTCTAGATCCATCCTAATGGGAACCATTTAGTGATTTCTCATTAGGAAATCGCCAAACATCAAGTTCAAAGCTGCAGCGCCAGCGTGCGAGTCATCTGCATTCCGAATGTGCAATCCAAAAGGGAGTATGACTCGAATGAACACTGATGCCAAGGCACAAGTCCCAATGCCCCACTAAGTTAAATTAAAGAAATGCTTTGTATACACAAACAATTACACCCCCCTGGACACAAAGCATTCAGACTCACACGAGCATCTTGTCAGCACAATAGAAAGGAAACCATGAAATGGCACTCCCAGGCCAGCTCCTTCGGTAAACACAATCCCCTGCAACAATTCGAAAGAACCAAAAAACTTCATGCTGTCGGGACATTAAACACAGCATGAAAATGTTATTGTTGTCGTATGTACGATTTGGACTCGAATACATAATATGACATTAAAACATTTATCGAATCCTATTGTGGATGATATTTTGAAAAACGCTGCAAATATTATTATTATTATTATTATTTAACGTCCATCCATCCATTTTCCTCACATGTCATGGGGGGGGGGGGGGGGGGGGGGTTTGCTGGAGCCTATTTCAGCTGTCTTCGGGCAGTAGGCGGGGGGACACCCCGAACTAGTTGCCAGCCAGTCGCAGGGCACACAGAGATGAACAACCATTCGCACTCACACTCACACCTAGGGACAATTTCAGAGTGTTCAATCAGCCTGCCATTCATGTTTTTGGAATGTGGCAAGGAACCGAAGTACCCGGAGAAAACCCACCCAGGCCGGGGGAGAACATGCAAACTCCACACAGGAATGCCGGAGCCCGGATCGAACCCACGGCCTCTGCGCTGTGAGGTTGACGCGCTAACCACTCGAGCACGGGGCCGCTGCAAATTCAACATACTCACTATAACCAAAAAAAAGAACTTTCTTTGACATACTCCAAAATAATAAGTGAAAGCAATGTACAATGGCGGGGAACTGACTCGAATTGACTCCATTTCATTTCGTTAATAGGTAGTGCGAAATCAGAATTCAGCTGCATTTTTGTACATGACTGCTCGACTTAAAAATATGTTAAGATCCAGTTGCCTTTTATTTCGTGCAACCACCTCACAAAATACAATCGATTAAATTCATCCGAAACGTCTTTCAGCATACCAAGAAATGATTTGCCAGATTATCAGTACAACTGTGGTTATAAATCAATGCAGGACATTTTATTAGCCACATTTTTAGAACTTTCCATCACCAGGGCTCATTGCAGCAAGTCACTCACATGACTTGGTTGGCACAGTTTCTACACCGGATTCTTTTCCTGATGCCACCCACCCATTTTTCGCCAGTTTTGGGATTGACAGTTAGCAGTTACCCTGCACTGATCCATCGAGCCGCCACAATCAATTTCTAAGAGCTCTTCACACCGCACAAGTCCAACCTTTAACCCGATAATGAACTAACCCAACCTTGGGTAAAGGTAACCCACTTTTCCAAATCCGCAGCGACCCAGTGATAAAAAAAACCCTTTTTTTCTTTTCTTTTTTTTTCCTTTTTTTTTTAGCGTGTTGACTATTTGTTACTGTGGGTTTGCCTCATGCTCATGCGTTGATCGAACTGAATTGCAAAGTGGATGCGATGTTGGAGTCGCTATTTGGCCCGGTCCTGGAAAATTGATTGATTGAGAATTTGTCAAATTGATGCCGTCGACTGCATGTTACATCTCGAGATTTGTTGGACTGTCTTTTAAATGTAAGCTACACGTGCTGTCATTTTTTTCTCGTACTCAAACCATCTTTCCATTTAAGGAAAACGGTTGCAGTCTGTTGGGTTCGTTCCCCTGCTCTGTTTTCTCTTCGCATTTAAGATATCGAGGCACTTAACGGTGAACCGCCAGGCTATTCTGTCTTCCCATGTTGGTCATTGTGTTGTTTATGTTCCTCTCGACAGGTTGTAACTGCGAAAGTAAATCCCTCGTGTGTTTTTACCTACTTGGCCAATAAATCTGATTGTGATTAGATTTATTTGCTTGTCACTCTCTTGCTGGTCGAGAAAATTGACTTTCTATTTACACGTTGGTAATTAATAAGAGGAGAGTGTGATGTCAGGTAGTTCATTGGCATTCATTTTATTAGTTCTCTGAACATGACACGAACAAAGTGGGACATAGGCAATGTTTGCAGTTGTTTATAAACTTGCCTTTCAGCCACCAATCCAAGGCACGTGCAGGCAAACGGGTGTTCACACGTACATCCGACTACAAATTCACCTCGACACAATTATTTTAGAAGGATTTTCTGAAAAGGCTTTTCATATTCGGCAAATCAACAGTGTTTTCCATTGTGTGATCCAAGGTTGAGTGGCTTTTTAGGTTTGACTTCAAGGTGGCTGAGCTTAGGTCTATGGTTGCGCTTTATGCCACAACGCGTATCGGGAGGTCATAAGGATTCTTTTCCAAATGCGTTGTATGTACAGCACTTAACGCATCAAACTCTCGCCGTCTTTTTGTCTCCGAGACGACGCAGCATCATAAAACGCTTCAATTGGGGATTGTCTTTCTTTCGGTGAGCGTGCAGTTTTCCCAAACCATTTAGCACCAAATTTAAACCTGCATTCAAGCACACAAGATATTTTGCACTTTGCTATTTTTCCATACTATTATGATTATTTCAGACAGCTGTGCATAAATATCAATAATTTCCACTTGCACACCCGAATTGTAAAAAAAAAAATAAAAAAAAAATTCTCACTGAGAGGATCTAGCAGTCTGCAGCTTTCCCTTACTGGATCTAATTTGCATGCAGAGAGAAAAAGACGTCAACAGACCAATCGCTTTCTCTCATGTTTTAGGAAGTCCCCCAACTCGGCCATATGACCTGGCCCCATTTCCTGTATTTATTTATTGACTCTTTGATTTTACACTTGGCAGTCTCATTGATGACAGGATTCAAAGTGTAATTTGTCCATTAGAGACAAATCGAGTCGGAATGTACTAATGTAATAATAAATTAGCTTGAAGCGGTTTCCATTTAACCGGATCGTAAAAGCGTGTGCACTTTCAACTCTCTGTTTCTCATCTGCACACACTGGTAATGGCTTTTATTATTGCATTATAGCTCGTATATAGTGTTGCGTTTTGAACCTGGAATCATGCGGTATATTACTCACCTTTTTTGTTTTAATTTTCACCGTAAGAATCCATTCACACCACTCTGATGCATTTGGCGTGCGCCGAATGCATGACCACGTCAACAAAAAATAAAAAATAAAATCTTGCATTGCAGGTGGGAGTACGCGAGCCAAACAAGCATTAATTTGCAGTGGGAGATGCATGTTGGAATCACATTTGCATGACTAGGAAAACACCCAGAGCTGAATGATTCAGACAATGACACGGCTGCACTGGCAACACTCTCCGTCTGCATCTTGTCCTTACAAGAATTTCAAAATAAAGACTATGCAAATCTGAGAATTATTTTACATTAACAACCAGGCTTTTTTCCCCCCAGCATTATTACCCTTCCTTGCTGTGTATTTGTACAGACGTAAATTACAAACTACAAGCTCTCCAGAAACACAGTAGAAAGTATTAGTTGTTTTTGTTTTTAAATAATTTAAAATAACTGTGGCTTACACAATGACACACCTTATTTCGCTAATTCTCCTCAAAGTTTCTTATTTATTTTTATGAATGTTATCGGTTTATCCTAATTGTCATTGGCAGTGAGAGAAGTCCTGTCGCCCAAGGCGCTCTCGTTAGGAATGAGCTCACTTACTGTCTTAGCAACAACTCATTTAGCGCGGAAGACTTTTCCGCTCGACAAGATTTACACTTAATACCCCTGCAGACGTTCACATCGTGGCGTTCATGCATCTTGTGTGTGCGTTTCCATGGCTACCTTTCAAATTTCACAAAGACAAGAGTTGAAATGGAGGGTCATTGATAAGTAGGAGAAGCGGAGTAATAAAGAAATTCTCACAAAAAGGTCTGAGATAGCGCTGCTATTGTTAGATCAAGTATCTATGAGCTTGTTTGAGAAAGTGGTTGAATGAGATTCTATTGAAATGTGAATAAAAGCAAAAAAGATAATAGTGTGCCAAGTTTTTTCAGAGAACATTCGAAAGAATAGGGGAGGGCCCATCTAATTTGCCACCGTCTCGTTGTGAATTACGTGATGAATTAAACGCCTCCCTCTCGCTTGGTCATTTTGGACCGCGGCGCATTTCTGAAGGTCAAATTAAATGATGAATTTTGATTCTCTGTGAAACACACTGGGTGAGTGATGAGAATGCCTTGTCAACCAATTAGAAAATTACATAACTCCACAGGTCAAGGTGGATTCAAAGTAATGTTTATTCCATAACATTCTTTTCGAGTAGAATTTTAATGCAACTCTGATGTTTGTTTTGATTTCTTTGGACTGTGGTGACAAGTCGAGGCCATGTGCACTGTGTTTTGGCCAGCTCGTTATAAATACTGTATTGGCCCGAATATAAGACAGTGTTTTTTTGCATTGAAATAAGACTCAAAAAGTGGGGGTCGTCTTATATTCAGGGTTATGTCCATTCACAACGCTAGATGGCGCCAGATATCATTGAAGCGAATGCTGAACTTGACTCCCCAGGCCAAAGTAAACCTCTGTCACGAAGAAGAAAAATAAAAAATAGCGGTAAGAAAGAAAAGATAAGAAAATAATGGAAGAGATAAGAGAAAATGGAGAAACGTAACGACAATCTGGAGAAAAGTGGGTCGAAGATCGGCCAGGTTAACCGGCAGCTGAGAAGAAGTTAGGATGAAATTTACATTTCAAAAACCAGAAGCCATTCATTTACGAATGTGATTGCACTTTAGTTTACATATTTATATGTTCAGATATTAAGATTTTAAGGAGGCAAAATAACATGCTTTTCCTCTCAAATATATTGTTATATTCATTTGTTTCAGATGTACATTACTTATTTTCTGTATAAAAATTAATTTGGTGTTCAAAAAGTATTTTTTTCAAACTTGAGTCTTGAAAAAGACAGGGTCGTGGAGTATTAGTTTCCGCGCTGTGTGCGAGGTAATGCCCGGAATCCAATAATTTTTTTGCCTTTTTGGAGCTCCCTGATTTCTTTCAAGACCATTTAAACCAGGCATGTCCAAAGTCCGGCCCGCGGTCGAATTTCATCCGGCCCTCGGCCCCTGTCATAAAATCTGTGCCGTCTGGCCCGCAGGTTGGGCGCAATGGAACACGTGTTGCATTGACTGAGGTCTCGTAGACTGGTGAGTGATGTTTCATAGAGTACTGCTTCCCTCTAGTGGCTAAATGAGTAATAGCATTCACTAAATGAGTAATAGCATTTAGACACTAGAGGGCATCACTCACGATTTAACAAGACATCACTCCGTGTTTATATTGACTGATATGTCATATTTCAAATGATCCTTGCAGTTGTGGCAGGGACGTGCGGTCAGGGGAGGCAGGTGAGGCAGTGCCGCACCTCTGAACGCGCATTGCATTGCGCAATCATCACAAACTGGGTTGATACATGCAACTGGCACGTCCTGCTTGCCGTACATCTGCACATCAGCAATATAACATTTGCAGATACATTTATTTGATCTGCTTTTCCTAAGTCTGGCTAATGTTTTTAAACCATTAAAGTTTAATGTTTTTTTTTGTGACATATTTAGATTTGCTGATGGGAAATAAAACCGCAGTGAAAAGGCATAGGTTGCGGCAGATCGTTCTCTGCCGCAATTAAGAGGGCGTACGTGAGCAAACAGGTACGTTGCGCTCTTCTTCTGTGCAGAGGCGCCAGGCGAGTCAAGTGCGATCTTTTTTTTTTAATTTGCTACGTCGGACAGCCAAAATGGAAGAAAAGGATTATATATCGAAGCTTAAAAACTTCTCAAAACTGGACTTTCAGTCAAAAGTGGACGTGATTAACACAGGTAGACCAACGCCGGAGTGAAAAGGTTTGCTTCAAACTACGGGACAGTCCGGACAACTTTTCAAACGGAGTGGTAAAGCCGAAAAGAACGGTGATGTGGCTGTCCTTCGAAAACCCGTCTTTACTGTTTTCCCTGCTTTTTGTTCTCAATTTGTCTGGATATTGTGATATAAAAAGCGCAAGGATCGATTTGGCATTGAACGAACAGCGGAGGTTCAACGTTAGCATCCGCAATGCCAAGGTAAGGGAAAACCGAGAGATTGTGAAAGACCTCATTCATGCAACCTGCTTTTTCGCTAAACGGGAGTTGGCATTTCGTGGTCACGACGAGAGGGCAAGCTCTTCTAATCGTGGCGATTATGTAGAACTATCACAGTTCTACAGCTTTTGATGAGAAAGATGAGAGGTTAGCTGGACATTTGGACTCATCCAGTGTGCTTTCTGGCTTGTCCAATAGAATACAGAACGATATAATTGAAGCTTTCGGTGATGTGATAATAAATGAACTAAAAAGGGAGATCAATGCTGCCCCATTTGTTTCCATAGAGTTGGACGAGACTACGGATATCACAAACAAAGCACAGATCTGTTATTTTGCGCTATGTTGCCAAAAGTGAAGTGGACTGTGGTGGTGGAAGCATATTTAGGATTTGATGATGTAAGTGATGATAGGCGAGCCCCTGCTGTAGCTGCGTATGTCTTGGAAGTGTTGGAGAAAACGGCTGTGTTAAAAAACTAGTAGCGCAAAACCTATGATCCCGATCGCTGGGACAATGATACTCAAATGATGGTCACTGGATATGATCGATGGCTGTCAGAAGCATCGACATGCTTTTTAATGATGGCGTATGAGGGCATTTTCAGTGAAACTGATGCACTTTTTAGAGTGCTGCAAAACAAAGTCATGGACATTGGATATTGTTGTGCGCGAACCCACGACACCATCGGAGTTGTTGAACGCATGAGACGGGACTTTAACACACTGTATGAGCGATTTGAGCAGAAATGCAGCACACTTGGCCGAAACAACAGTGGAAGAAATCAGTCGGTCAGAGACGAGAGAAAACAAATGTTCGACAAGATTATGGTCAACATCAGTGTTCAGATGAAAGCTAGGTTTGATCATTTTGTGAGCTAGCTTTCCTCGGTTTGGTCGACTGTACAAAATTTAATGAGATGTCACAACATTTTGATGACACCAAACTGCAGAGCCTGTCAAAATCTTATAACAAAATAAATTAGGCTAAGAAAAATACAATAGAATGTTGTATTTTTACCCATCGGGTCAAATTTTGGATATGAAAATTTGTAGCCAGTAGCCAATTGAATAAGCTACTGTTTTTGGTTGATACATTTGTAAATCTGACACTAAAGGAGTCGGTGCCTCACCAACCATGAACCTCACCGCACGCCACTGAGTTGTGGATATGTGTATTGCTTGTTCATTTCCCTGTTGTTCGAGTCAAAGGTTTTGTGACTATTGAAAAGTCATGGTGATACATTTTATGTTTCAAATCAATCAATTTGCACTCAGGAGACTTCTGTTTAAGAAAAAGTCAAGTGAATAAGCAGTTGCATGTGATACCTGTTTCAAATGAACCAAAAGAAATTCTTAAGATTGTTGAAATTAAAATAAAAATGGAAATGTGAAACAGACTGGCTTACTAAAATTTGTTGAACAATATTGTTGTTCAATGTAAAGAATATCAGCCAAGGTCGGCCCCCCGACATTTTACCACATAAAATCTGGCCCCCTTGGCAAAAAGTTTGGACACCCCTGATTTAAACCAATGAAATCATTCAAAAATAAATAATTTGGGAAGTTTGGGAAATGAAATGCATCGCTTTCTCACTCCACTTGAGATGAGGGAATCAATATTGCTCCCATGTATGAGTGGATAGAATAAATTCACTTTGGGTTATTTTAGATTAAAAAAATATTATTTGCCATACATGAGAGTCGAACCTGAAAGTTGAAATTAAATCAATATGTGTTTCGGATGAAATGCATCCAAATGTTTTCCACTGCGGATGATCTCCACCCTTTTGAGTGTAAATGTTTGATTCCAAGTTGTTGTTGTTCAAGCCGCAAGGGTTATATCCCACATGTGTTCAATTTTAGCTCAGGAAAGTGTTTCTGTGTCACGAGGTCTTATAGGGCAACCATGATCATTTTATTGTAATTTTTATTATGCTCAAGACGTTCCCTCAAGGGGAACTTCACTTCACACTCTGCTGTATATCTTGTTTCAAACCACACGGGAAACCAGATCGCACACAGTGCTCAGTACACGGAAACAATCAGGGGGAATGAGGATCGCACCACCCAAGCAGGGGGTGGAAACTGTCGCTCAAGGGCACCTCGACAGTCAACAACAAGCAGGCCAGCATCTCTCCAACAACTGGTCTAACAACACGGATGCTCTGATCAGGAAGGGGCTTTTCCTGCTCAGAAAACAGAGGTCTTTTGGAGTTCAAGGGTCACTCCTGAAAACCTTCTATGACTCTGTGGCGGCCTCAGCCATTTATTATGACATAGTCTGCTGGTCAGGCAGCATCTCAGCCCGGGACAGAGAGAGAGACTGGACCTACCGGTCAGGAGGGCCAGTTCTGTCCTGGGCTGCACCCTCAACACTGTAATAATAATAATAATAATACATTACATTTGCAAGCGCCTTTTATAACACTCAAGGACACTGTACAACCAAGAGCAATAATAAAACACAGATAAAATAATAAACAAAGAAAGAAAGATTTAAGGTGGATAGGCAAGTCTGAATAGGTGGGTTTTGAGCTGGGTTTTGAATATGGAAAGAGAGTCAATATTACGAATGTTGGGAGGAAGTGAGTTCCAGAGTTTGGGGGCAGAGCAACTGAAGGCTCTGCACCCCATTGAACTGAGATGAGCAGAGTGTAGAAAAAGGTGGAGGGAGGATGAGGACCTGCACATCTGCAACCTGTTAAACACTAATGATACTGGCAGCAGCAACATACAGGCACACACGCACACACTTCCGGGTTGAGTGAACGCTGGCGCGTTTTGGCTGCCGCTGCTCTCCCACAAACTTTTGTGTTTTATGGTGTTTTTACGGTGTTTTTACGCTCGATTGTTTTACTGTTTCGCACGGAATCACTGTGGAGAATGCTAGATTAGCTAACAGCTATGATGGACAGACCCTCCAACCCCCTCCAGGCTACCCTGTCAGCACTGGGCAGATCCTTCAGCCAGAGACCATTACACCCGTGCTACAAGAAGGAGAAGTACCGCCGCTCGTTCCTGCTGACTCCTGTCAGACTATTGAAAGGACATACCTGAAAACCTGGATTCACCCCCACTCACCAATTTTTAATATGCTTGTATTTCTATTTTATATTTATTGATATTCTTTTTGTCTTCTACTTTCTCCCTTTCGTAATGCTGCTGCTGTAAATTGGGATTTTCTCCATTGTGAGACAAATAAAGATTTCTTATCTTATCTTAACCAATTGACATTTTCCTTTTTTTTTTTTTTTTATTTTTTGCCTGCAGCGCGCTACTCAATATCCGTGACGCTCTGGCTTCTTACGGAGGAGCTCCTGCCACCGCATAGTGCAGTGCATTTAAAAATGGAACAGCTTAACCTGGTTTCTCTTGGTAACCTAGTATGGTGTTCGAAGGTCAAGCTAGATCAGACAGTCCCGTGTCAGTTTGGATATTGTTTAGCACACCCTAACTGTTATTGTAACACCCCGAACCGTAACCTATCTTAAAATTCAAACAGACCAATTTTTTTTTTTTTTTTTTTACACAAGTGTGTGAAATTAATGTTCAAAGAATGTGTGAGGCTAATGTGTCTCCACTTTTCATCATTAATGTCACTCACCTGAATTTTTAATTGAGTGACACATTGGTTACATTCATTAAAATTACATTGGCTCCCTTTTCTTCACTGATGGGCGGATCGATCCAAATATGGAAAACATCGACACCAAGCCATTATCAATATCTGATTACTATTTGTATGAGATCCTTTCAGTAGTTTCAATTCGGTTCCTGTTTTGCACTTCTGCAGTTTCTTCATACAAGTGACAGCTAGCTCGATGGGCTCACAAAAACCTGTAACCAAAAACTTTGTGCTGTACAGGGTGGACTGATTTTTAACTAAAGTCTTCAAAGATTGTTTAAGTTTTAGCTTGATAATAAAACAATTTCTCTTCTGGAGATCACTTAATGCATTTTGTTTATTTACAAAAGAAATTAGAGACATACCAATATAATGTGGAAAAGTAGCAATTTCCTTTATGCTAGCTCATTGAACATGCTCAAAAAAATTTGTTTTTATGCACACAGATGAAAATACAGAATTTGCTCACAAGCATTCGTCACTCAGTCAGATCCAATCTTTAGTCACAAAAAGGAAACATCAGACCACAACTTTTCTTTCACTGGCGTGACCATTAATTACCGGTATTTCAAAAAAAGTCTTAAAGCATTGGCTGTACGTAATGGCCTCATATTGTTTGACCCTGAAGTTTACTCATTCAACTGTCATCATTTTCGATGGGCAACGATCCGCGGATGTCACGGCGATTGACTGACAACCTGTCCAAACTGAGCCTGTAAATCACCAAATGTTTCTGACGATACACTCCAGCCCTCCACGATACAGCAATACACGGATAAGATGTTTCCAGATGATGGATTGCACACATCAGAGAGTTCTTTTTCTGACTCACACAAACCATAGACCCACTCAGGCAACATTAACATGTAGACATGTGACTTTTACTACCATCTGCTTCTTCATTTCATGGGGGTATTATGAGAGGCAGCAACCCTCATACATAAAAACATCAGCTCATCAGGTATGCCACACTGCTGGATTGTGTGTTAACTTTTCCGACCCTGAGGTGAATTCTACCTTTGCCGTCTCTGCTCGTGGGGCCGCATGTACTGTACAGAGCTAATTTAGTTACTGCGCCGTCTCCACTGTGAGTATTAATTTCAGGGTTGCTGCGATTCGTCATGGGGGAAGGGAGCCAAAACTATGCTTAAAACGCTCTCACATGTTAAAATCGGGTCCAGTGCCACTCAAGTTTTCTTTCTTTGACCCACTTTCCCGAGTAGTTGCGCAATGTCTTTTGAGTTATGACACCAAAGTGATGAATGCAGCCATCACTCACAAACTGACACTCAAGTAAGCCACACGCCGCATAAGCCAGTCTTCATCTGCAATTTCATTTAGCGGGTGCAAAAAAAAAAAAGTTCAAATGTCAGGTTCAAGTGAGGTGAAGGTTAACCACTTTATGCAATGAGTAGTGAGTGTGTCCGTGTTTCTTTGTGTGTGTGTGTGTGTCGAGAGGTAAGTAAGTGATGCTGAAGGATGGAGAAGTGATGGATGGACATGGTCAGAAAAAAAAACAAGGTCCTATGTCAAGTATCCACAACAACATTGAACGCATTCCAGCATGTTTTTTGAAGCCGAGGTAGTGACAGTGAAAAGCAGGCCATGAATGACAGATAGCAGTCCGAAGTTGAAGGGAAAACTGTCCTAACTCATTGCATTCATTTGTCAGTTTGGCAGTGATATTAATCTTAGATACCGGTAATAGGTGTCCTTAGGAAACCTTGCAATAAAAAAACAGTAAAATACACATTAATCCTCTCATGTCAAATGATTTTTTTTTATGACATGTAAATGAATCAAACTTCTCAGCCAAGTTTTTCCTGAAAATGATTAAATGTCATCAATTGTAATCCTGCTTTTTACGCCTACAGACAGTGAAGGCTGCAGGCTCATTTTATAATGCTCTTTGTCATTTTAATATATGTATTTCAACATGTGTATTATTTTAAAAGTGTGTTTATTAAAGTCCTTAAATGGACTGTTGGTCATGTGTACATTGTAATTGACAGAAACACACTGTCATATCGGTCGCGTGTGTGGGAAATATGTCAATCTCACACGGAACTTTTTTGATGAATGGGTTGCACGGTGTTTGCGCTTGAACCCATGTAAACCGGTTATGGGCCTCTTAAAAGTGTTGTATATCAAAGCAGGGATGAAGGCTAAACTTCAATGCCATCAGCTGGCGTGTGGATGCGTCGCTCCCTGTGGATCCCTTACCCTGATCACGACTTCCACAAAAATAATTTGACCTGATCGTAAAAGAATGATGTTGAAGCTTGATTCAATTTTATCCTAAACATTGAAAAGTTGGCAAATTTGGGGTTATTCCAGAGGAGGGGAACAATTTTGGCATCAGCAGTTTTGAAAAACTAGCAATTAATTCAGATTTTTTTTTTTTTTTTTTTTAACGAAAAACAAGTAGTAAACCATCATATAATTTGATTTGTCCTCCTGAACCATCAACAGTCCGCTTTTACTGTTATGTGTTTTGCAGATCCTTGTACCCAGGCACTATTATTTCTTTTTAAAATATTGCAGAATAACTCCTTTACAATCCAATAAAAAAGTATGATTTAAAAGGACACTCATTTAATTTTGGCAGCACTCTATCAACAGAGGATCAACCATGTTTTTGCTCCATATTACGTGCTGTATCAGTTGCCATGCTAGTTTGTGTACAACAAATTAAGATACCTGTATATAAATAAAGAGGACAACTTTGGTCTTTTCTTTTTCCTAATAATATGATTGCTATGAGTGAAAGAGATTGCAGTTGAAAACACTGAAAACCATGAAAAATAGAATTGAGGACTTGCATTTGGTGAGAGCAGTTAGCCTGGTGATGTAATTTCAACTGAGTCATGTAACTCATTTTTTATATGTTTATGATACGACAATATTTAGGAATTTGGCTGCAGTTACACTTTGTCTCTTTCATTTCTGCCACAAGTGAATGTTTTCTGATTTGTGCATGGATTTATTCATGGGGGCTATTTTATCTTTAATACACAGATCGATTCTAGTCATTTCAAATTCTACAATACACAAATTTATGTTGATGACGTAAACTTATGGGAAGTACTACGCTTTCCTCTGGAGTGAGAGGAACTTTCATCCTGATTCTCATTCCTTTGACAAAATTCATTTTCGTTGTTGACATGTCTGGTATAGAGCATTTTTGATGGACTTATTGGGCACTTATTATCAAGCTTATGATAAACCCTGTCGAGCAGACCATGCAAACGTGCAGCGTTTGTCACATTTTCGGATTCCCTCTAGAGTTAGTGATTGGCTGATTGAAAGATGTTGAATGCGTGTGTTACAATTACACACACACACACACACACGTATTTTTTTCTCCTCAATTTACAGCACAGCTGACATAGTCACAGTTGGTTAAAGACTGAGCGCTGTCAGCCAGGCAAACATTTTTAATGAGACAAACCATGACGTGCCGGAGAAATGAGGATGCGCGTATACAGTATCGCCTTTTAGCAACTGAATATTCTTATGCATTTGTGTGAATGTCCGTAAGAAGGGTTAGAGAGGCTTATTTGGCCAGCACTTGACTATCGTGGCCACCTCGAAAAATGTAAAATGCAATAACAAATCAGAAATTAGTTTAGAAACGTACATCCATCCATAAGAATGTTACAGGTCACATGAAGGATCCACAGGAGAAATACTCACTGACGATTTGACAAGTGTGACATTTGCAAATAAATCTCTGGGGGGGCTGTGAGAAAACACATTTTCCTTCCTGACAGACGCTGATGAAAGCCAAGAGAGCGTAGTTGGTTTTCTCCCTGTGTGTGTGCGTGTGTGTGTGTGTGTGTGTGTGTTCATGTGCATGTGGGCATTTTAGTCACTTTCCGTCTTGTCACTCCGACACTTGTGTGACGCTCAACTTTTGGCTGGTTGGCTGATTTCTGCCCACTCTGTCAAACAAGGAGGATCGTCCATCTGTGTCGCTGTCCTGTTTCACGTCATTTGACATGGACGACATTGTCCTGACAAGCTTTTTATGTTCAAGCATGTTTATCATTAATACACGAAACAAGATGAGACTTTGGGGAGAAGGTTCATTGTGCCATAAAGGCTGAGAACCAAAAGGTTATTTCTATTGCGATGGACAAGGAGTGAATGGCTTTGTCTTCAGGATGAACATCGACCCACTGCCGAGTTAAGGTTTTGTGTTGTCAGTCAATGATGAGTTTAAAGCAAGGCATTGTTATTGTTAGCACATTTCATACACAAGACACCACAATGTGCTTCACACAACCAATTGCTCAAACTGGATTGGATATCATTTGAACTTTAGGGCTGATTCTGCTTCAGTTGGCAGTTTATTCCACTTGCGTGCAGCATAACAGCCAAATGCCACTTCACCATGTTTGCTTTGATACACAAGGCACCTCAATGTGCTTCACAGAACCAATTGCTCAAACTGAAACAAGAAAAGCCTTTTGTTTGTGATTTCCCAAGGCATAATTTCCCTGTCACGATGCCATTTGATTATAGCTTATCTATTCTGCGCAACATAGCGGAAATCATATTGGATTGTGAATACGTTCGGATCTGGTCAGAACCCGAAAATATGAAAGTTCCTAATGATTACTTTAAGGGAAAACTTTGCAATTCCTCTAAAGCTGTTCATATGTGAAGCACTGCATTATGGTACCCACATTCACTGTAATAATGACAGCAGCGGGAACTGTTTGAAACGCCTCATCAGCGATGCATCAAATTCATGAGCTGAAAAATTACTGCAGTTATTACGAGCCTTGTAATATTTCATTTTACACGTCCGACTTAAGCATTCCCCAAACATAGGACTGGGTTCATTGCATATTTGTTCTCAATTTAGACAAGCTGTGGCAATCTGTCACTGCCAACAGAGAGCATCTTCTCATCTTCCTTGCAGCAGGAAGTTCACAGAAAACAGCGGTCATGTGGCCTTGCCCCGTGTCTGCTGCCATCTGGAGATGCTGTCATATCGAGACTGATGTCTGGGATTAGCGATAGATCAGTGGCCACAAAGCCACATTTAGAAGTAGCATTTTGTTCTCGACCGTCATGTTCTTCCCAATGGAGTAAAAAGGCAATCTGCTGGTTGAATAGTTTTGGTTGGCTCATTTTTTTTAGCTCGTCTTACAGAAAATCTTCTAAAACATGTGGCTCTCCAGTAGCACAGAAATAAATTCAAAAAGAAGTTCAATGGAATACTGATGAAGGATGTTGTGGAGCTCAAGTACATGATAGCCACGGGTGGCCATGACATTTGAACTACTTATTTAAAGAACACTGTTACAGTTGATTTGTTTTTCAACTCTATACGAATCTGTTTGATGATTCTGATAGTCAATGTCAATCAAAATGATAACTTTTACATCATAGCAACCAGCAATGTGGCTGAGAAGACTTTGTTTATCATGCCATCCACAGTCACGTGTTCATGAAATAAAATTGAAGCAATTGTAGCGTCATTGCGCTTTTTTGACGTGATTTGAAAGAATGAGCCCTGCAATGCGGTATGCAGAACGATCATTTAGTGAATGATCACTCTGACTGTCTGTTAGCTAGCAAATGCAAATCATCGCATGAGGTAGAAATAATAAAGTAATAAAATCACAATATGATGTCAATGACGCTCAGCAAAATGTTGCTTTTGATTTATACTTGCTTATATTATGTAAGGGCGACATGGTGCTCGACTGGTTAGCAGGTCTAACTCACAGTGCAGAGGTGCAGGGTTTGACTCCGGCTCCGGCATTCCTGTGTGGAGTTTGCATGTTCTCCCCCGGGCCTGCGTGGGTTTTCTCTGGGCACTCCGGTTTCCTCCCACATTCCAAAAAGTTAACAGGACATTCTAAATTGTGCCAATGTGTGATTGTGAGAGCAAATGGTTGTTCGTCTCGGTGTGCCCTGTGATCGGCTGGCAACCAGTTCAGGGTATTCCCCACCTACTGCCCGAAGACAGCTGGCATAGACGTCTGAGGATAAGCACATTAGAAAGTGGATAGATGGATATATTATGAGAATGTTGAGCAAGGCTCTCTGGATGTGTGTGCAATGTATTTCCTGAAACACTGACTGTGGAAAGTATGATTTAACAAAGACTTCTCACTTACGGAGGTTGCTTCATTCCTGTCATGTTTCGGTTTGTGACCAACAGGTGGCACTGTAGGGCTCTCCTTGCAGCTGCACACCTGTTGGTCATTATGTCATTAGCTTTTTAAGATTAAGATATCCTTTATTTGTCCCGCAATGGGGAAATTACAATCAGAATTCAGAAAGGAAAACGCTGGGTAGGGAGAGGGAAAAAACCCCACGCTCGAACTATCCTCTTCCGAGGATAATTTAAGTCCAGGATTAAAAAAAACCCTAGCACATAAATAAGCATATGACAGTTACAAGTCACAAGACATAACATGTAATAAGGGGGGGGGGGGGGGGGGTGAATGGGAAGGGGAGTGTGAGGGGGGTAAACGCGACGCGGCCGAAATGACCAGCTGCACGGTCACCGTTGTGCTCCGCATATCGAACCACGTAACGGGGGAAAAAGAATCGCCGCGATGAAGATGTGTATGCGTGTACAGGTCATAGCTGCTTCGTCGAGGTCTGCTCATCATGAAGACAGTCCCGGCTTATCAGTCCATGACCGAGACGGAGGGGGGTGGTGGTGGGGGCCCTAGACTCCATGCGTACTTCCATCCAGGGGAAAGGCCAGATAGCATTGTTTGTTTGTTTGGACGGCCGACAACAATTCCAGACAGCCTTGAGTCCTCGGTCTGTATCTCCTAACTGGCGCCGATCAGTCGGATCCGAAAATTCTTTCCGCAACGCGGATTCCAACTTCTCCATGGTCTTGTCGATCGCGCGGAGTCCCTGCAAAACCGCAACATTATTGCGGTTGAGCTCAGTCACCGCTTGAGTCTGAGTGTTGGACATTTGCGCCAAGCCATCCAGAGTGATCGGCAGCTTCTTCACTTCCAATAGAGCGGCTCCCGTTGGTTGAATTTTGCAATAAAACAGCAAGCTGCCAACACCAAACAGCAGCATACCTGTTATCAAAGGGCCAATAATGTAGATGTCTTCCACATCATCCACGGACAGTACTGCAAGGCACACCGGTCTCCACTTTCTCCATGGATCCAGGGCGTATCCGGCAGCAAGTGTCCCCGGAGGATAAGCAGGCTCCCCACTGCCCGCTCTTTTCGTCGAAAATTTTTTGTCGATTACATCGAGAAACCAGCCAACTAATTCCATGGTTAGTTCTTCGGATGAAAAATACGGTAGGAGGCTAGGAAAAAGGTTTGACAAAGACAGCACAAGGACTAAGTGGCGAGCACTGGAAGGGGTGGGGTGAGGGTGGGAGGAGCAGTGCAAAAAGCGTCCGCCTTCGTCGTGAGCCAAGCAGAAAAAGGACTCTGTGTTTTTTATCAATATAATTATTCAAGTACAACCTGCTCCTCCCTCCTGCCTGCTTTTTAGAGTCCACTACCACCTCGCAACGTGACAATTCCTTAACCTGACACATTGATGGAACTTTGATTTGCAGAAATGTTGTAGAAGTGATTATTTCAAAATGTAAACCCTTGCAGAGACATCGTCTGGCATTTGGTTCTGTTTCGAATGTTTCTTTCATTGTCGAAAGGGCCTTTGGCAAAGTAATCTTCCACCAAGCACCTTTTGAGCAAAATATCCTTTGGATTCGTTCAGCACATCTGACACTTGCCACTTTTCATTGTGCTCAGATGTCGTGAAGGAAAGGACAGAGCAGAACCTCTTCGGGTTCTGCATTTCTCTGAAACAAAGAAAGGTTTTATTTCCATGCATCAATCAGGGCATCGAGCGTCAAACAACTGTCAAAACCGCTGGAAATTGCGGCTAATAAACGTTTTTCCATCATACAAATAATCACTTTTCTTTGAGATCAGAGAAGAAGATGCTGCCTGCACATTCTGACAGCTGCGAGCCCCACGTTCTTTCCAAACAAATGCAAATCATTCCATTCACAGTTTGGGCGGTTATGCTCCGTAGACCTTTTGATCATCTTGGAAAATATCTGAAATCGCTTCCAAGCAAAAATGCTTTGGGAGGATTGATTCGATAGTTGGACTATCGAGAGAACTTGAGGTGAAAGTCAAGTTCTGTGACAGTCGCTGCAGGGTACTGACGTGTAGAATGCTTTTGTGCAAGCCATTGCCAAAGTGATGCAGGGACTGGTCGTGTGAGTGAGCAACAAAGCAATTGTGGCCCCTTCCTGTCTGTTTAAGACATCATTCAAAAGGAACCCCGATCGTTTTGCACATTTGCTTCAAAGGAGCTCTGGGTTGGCAAATGTTTAAAACACATCATGCGCTACACTGTTTCTGGAAATGAATCCGCATATCTCTTAGGTTGTCCCGACTAAATATTTGGCTTACGCCATTTACATATCCAACCTTCAACTTGCTTGCTAGAAAGATCCACTTTTAAATGACAAAGCAGCCTGTCACCTTGCAAGCACTTTGCCCACACTTCTGATGCTAGCAGACAACGAGCGAGAATGCTGTTGCACCTGCAAAAAAATAAAAATAATAATAATAATAATTTACATTACAGGTGGTCATGTGTCTGCGGGATACTTTTTTTGTACGTCAATACAATATTTTGGTGTAGTGCAGCTCATGGCAATTTACTATATTTTACCCGCCGCCTTTGCGACCTTGCTGCAGCTCATGGCGGAAAAGAATTCATGAGGCCGTTTCGTAACCAAAATGCTTTGTTTTGCTTCGTTGTCCACCTCATGTTGACACGGGCTCAAACTAATCCCTGTGAGGATTCACCAGAGATCGGTGGTATACGTGGTGTAAAAACAAGAGGACCTATATGAGACAAAATGTACATGCACTTTATTCTCAGTTTGAAAATAGCGAAAGCCCATTTGTGTCAGATGTCGATGTTGTCCAACGCGCACAAAAACATCGGTCATTGATGTCAAATTATAAATATTGCACAACAGCACATTTTGCACAAGTGCAGCAAAGTTTTGGACCAATCGCCGTGTTATTCATCCTGCAATAAAAGTGCTGTCCATTAAAACTGTGTTATTAACGTCAAGGTAAATTGATTGCGCCGCAATTTGCAGTCAAAACGTTTTGAAAGGCTTTTTTTTTTAATGCATCTTTTATTTTGGCTGCAGCAGATATTTTTAAACATCTCACATCGTGCTGTCTGGGTATCAAGACATCCTAGTGCGACTCTTGTTTTTGCACAAAATCATCTCGGATTGTTCCAGCAGCAGTAATGGTCATAAAAGAAGAGAAATGTCTCTTTATGGAGAGGAAGATGCAAATAAGGGAAGATGATTGGCATTATATCATTCCTCCTTGCATCATTTAATAGCCCGGCTCCCGCTGAAATTGACATGCAAGAAGAATACGGCGTCTCATGTAAAATAAGTGCTGTGTAAACCGTCAGGAATAACAAACCATTGTTTCCTTTTTAAAAATGTAATGTACAAGCAACAAAAGGGACTCTCATTTCAAGCAAAAGCTTCCAAATCATTTTAATGACGCACTAGCTTGTATGCTTGAATGGCACGCTTGATGTAACCGTCGGATTCAATCGCTTGCGCCTGCAAACTAAGGCACAGTTGTTTAAAAACATTTTTAAAAACACATTTAAAGCAACTGTTGTGTTACCATCTCAGATGCAAAGAGGAATGTGGAAGCGGAAGCGGCGGGCGATCAAATTTGCCTTGGGCAAAAAAAAAAAAATGGTTTCAAAATTGAAGCATTTCAGAGGTCAACCGGCAAACGCTTTTGTGTTTGACCTTTGAGGTTGCGTTGAACCTTTCAAATGTACACTTTAGGTCTGAAATAATGCCAGTAAAAAAAAGGCCAAGGTTCAGTTGTGCACTGCTCTGCGTGTCTTGACCCGCAGCCAACATAAAGCCTCAGACGTTCATTCAGGGAAGATGATGATCGACATTGGGCGCGCGTGCACACAGACTTTTCCTTTTCATTGGTTTTATGTTGTGATTTTTATAGAATAGGACCTGTTATATGAGGGAGGGATTTGAAGACCTCTTAACAGTTGTTAGTTTTTATTAGTCAACAGGACTTGGCTTTAGGTGGCCATCTGCACTATGAAAATGAGCCATTTGCTTAAAGGAGACATCAATTAAGTCATCGGGGTAAAAATAAATATTTGATGCGTTTATCTGCGTGTGAATATGAGGCCCTTCAAGTCAGAACAGCAGAAATGTGTTTACCCTACAGAGGACAACAATGGGGCCTATCAGAAGAAAAGCCTTCTGTTTGTGATTTCCCAAGGCATAATTTCCCTGTCACGATGCCATTTGATTATAGCTTATCTATTCTGAACAACATAGCGGAAATCATATTGGATTGTGGCGGGCTTTATTGTTTGCACAAGTCCACCTGCTACACAAACCAACAAGCGGATGATTTGGCACCGACGTATGATCCGTTTCCCACACGATTGAGAGAACATCTGAGCCCTTGTTTCTTTGCTGCCTTCCAGCAAGAAACATGTGCCATTATTATTTTCGCTCACTGGAGAAAACATGCTATCAATGTTTTTAACCCTTTGATTCCAACACGTTACCGGACATTTGCATTCTTTTGAACAAACTATACTGGGAGAAAGACCACCAAAAGAATTGAGTACGAACCCTGGACTGACGTCCATTTGGGAAAGTTGGAGGTAGTCAGGGTGGATGAAGACGAGTGGGGTAGAGGACAACAGTGAACTGTATTGTAGAATAATTCACATACTGTGAGTCTAGTAAGTGTTGTGCGTGATTTTAAGTCTCCCTAGCGTTTAACAATGCAAGCAAGTCACGTACATACGCACTATGCTGGGAATCAGGAAGCAAAAACAAGAGAGCCCAGCAGTACGTGACGGCTGAGTTTGTAACCATTACTTTGACAGATAGTTGGTAAACTTGGAGTTTACACCGAGGCCATATGTGAGTTCCGGGGGCTGCCACCTTCTTACTGTAAATAACGATAATACGTTTTTGAAAACTCTGAAATAGCAGGGAACCAACCAACCAGCCAACCATCCATTCATCCATTTCGCTGGACCACGTATCCTCACTAGGAGTCATATTCTTTTCCAATAGCAATGTTGTGAATAAATAATGCTTAAAGCATAACGAATTTAGAAGCCCTGATATACATCTAAAAATAGCATCATCGATGAAGTGTTAACTGGACACAACAACTGAATTGCTGTGATTCTATGCAAGATCCTATCCAGCGTTAGACGGGTTACATATACAGTACAATACAATACATGCTGATTTATATAGCGTTTTCACAACAGCGGCAGCTGTAATAAAGCGCTTAACAAAACAGTTAGCATAAAGTAATATAATAAACACAACACATAACATAAAACACGGACAGTCGTGCAGTCCTAACCACTTTTCCATCACACACTTTACGAAGAAAATGTTCTGTTTTAGACAAAACGACTTTGAATGTTAATCACGCCAGTGTTACTTTTGAGTTCATTTCACAAAATGTCGATTTAGCATTTAAATGTAAGACACCAATAACCTTTAAGAAGCAAACAATTCATTACCAATACAAAAAACAATAACAAAATCCACTTAGCATTTTTTTCACTATTTTCCACTTCGCTGGTATTTGTTTTAAAAAGCACATATTATAATAAAAATTGCCCCCCACCCAACCCTCCCAAAAAACACCAGAACAAAATCAATACATAACTTCAATTATTTGCTATGCGCTGTCCAATCAGCAGCGCTGCTATAATGGCTGTGCAGACTTCATAAATAGATTCTCATTTGATGTGAAAATCCCAGCGGGATGCTTTTTGTTGGTCCCACTACTATGCTACCAACAAAGTAATAGCAATTTGGGCTGGGTTGAACTATAAAAAATAAATGAATACAAATAATTGATTGACAACATTGTTGAATGTAGTGTGGCAGAAAGACTGCAGTGGGTAAAATGCATCCATCCATTCTGTTCGTGATCATGGTGAGCTGGATCCGATCCAGTGTGCTGCTTTACCCTGGACTGCTGTGACACTTGATTTCCCCTGTGGAGATCAATAAAGCATTAGCTTATTTTAGCCTATCCTGCCCCAGCTGACTTTGTTCACTAATCAGGTTTCAGCTTGACCTGGAGTAAAAAAGGCCTCCAAGTTGACCTCGTGACATGGGCATTTTGCGGTCCTCTGATAGGTTCAGCTATTTTTACTCCCATCTGATTGGTTGAGTTTAAAAACAGACAGCAAAGATGGTGGACATGTTAAAAAAATCATTTTCAAGGTGCACTTTGCAAGATAAAACTTGAATTTATAAGGCTAGGTCAGCCTACGCTGTTGCTACCTGGCTTGTTTGAACCTGGAAATTCATTTCTGGGGCACTTTTGGAGCAATATGTATGAGCGCAAAAGTGTACACAGACAGGCAAGTTGCAAAGAAAGGAGGTCTGCTCTGTCTGCATCAACGTATCCGGTGAGTATGACTTTTTTATTTCATGTATTTGTTGATAAATATTGGTGTTGGGGTTAGCTTGTGAATTGCTATGGTATAGTGTTGATGTTTTGAACTTATTTGGAGATGATTGATGTATGTTGGAAGAGAAATGTAAGTTTCTTCCTTTCATAATAATGGCAAAGTCATTCTCCAATACACAAAATAATGCCTCCGTTTCCTCTTTGATGCCATGCATAATTTTGTAGCGTACATTATTTAGCGACCTGAAGTGGATACTTAAATCCCTACTGAGGGCACAGGTCCGAAACTTACTGCCCTCCACTGACTGATTGTGTTGGAATGCTTGAAATATTTATTTTCTTCTTTGTGGAGTAGTTTAGCGAATCAATGACCTCACTTGAGGAGCAACTTTTCGATTTTGAGGAGCAAATTTATGGCTGGTTTTTGTGGGGTTGTTTTTTTTTTTTGTATGTTTTTTGCAGGTTAATCCCATTGGACTTGAAACAAGGGTCTTATTAAACAATAAAAAGCTGACAGAAAGAAAAAATGCTTTCTTTTTAATAGAATCAACAATTTTTACTTCTTAAATTCAGATTGTTCATATCAGCAAACTGTATGTTCTCATCTGGAAGCTTCTTTGCTGCCACGCAGGCAATTTCTGATTTAGGAGCGACTCTGCAGCACATTGAGTCTAACGAATAGCCTAGCAAATTTGAAGCTGGCTAGCTGCTTCTGTTTAACTAGCACAGAGCTTCCCTCGATGTGAGTCCAGCGAAGTTTTGGGTGACCGTCTCAGTGGTCCTTCTTCTTCTTCTTCTTCCATTTGACGGTTGTCTCAGCAATTGATTGAAAGTTTTGCTATTCAATGAGTTTTGATGAGGCGTAAATCGCTAATTGGCCTCATCAACTGGGAATCTGCTGATCTCGAGCCTTGGTGTTGTACCTGTGTCGAAGTAATGACGTTTTGTGCAGACGTTGATGTGAGTCTTATTTCTATGGCCCCAACACCAGTATATGCTGTCTATATTTTTGCCGTGAGAAAATTTGCTTGAAATAGGCCAACAATCATTTGTTGTATTCTAAGCATCCGGATCACATTAGCCCCGAGAGCCCGCTCGCCATGGATTATTGCAGGCAGCCATTTAACAGGATGAGAACTTGTACTTTTGAACTCATCAGGAGCCGCCATTACTCACAGCGGAAGGAGACGGGCAACGTAGTGACACATCATCTGATAATGGCAGCAATGTAGCAGTACGAGGCTTTTTAATGGATTCATAAGCTATGCTTTTTATGTCGGAACGTGTCATTGATGGTTGAACGAACGGCGTGATCATGTCATTTTATCAAGATGTGTGTGTGTGTGTATGTGTGTGTGGTGGGGGGTGTGGGGGGCTGGGGGCATACAGTTTGTGCCTGACGTACATTTTGATCCCATAAGAGGGGCGAGGTTGGCGGCTGAAGCCCCGAGGGCTTTTTGTGCCTCCACTCTCACCTCTCCATTCTGTTCCGAGTCCTAATCGGGTCATTGGAGGTCCATTAGAGGTTATTAAATTCCTCTCAGCTTAGGAACAACGTGACAAGTTTGTGAAGCCAGGGATTCATAGCGGAGCAACAGAGTCACACCATTGCTCCAACCAAAGTGTTTGATCCAATAAAACACGACGATACTGTTTTTTTTATTTTTTACCACCATCATAAGATAAGCGAGGCCGTGTATTGAGGAATGGAGTTGTCTTTTGGGTTTTCTTTTTAAAAGGGTCTTTTTTTAATGAGCGCAGATAAAAGGCAAAGGCAAAGAAAGAGAAGATGAGCTTTTTTTGGCTTCCAAGGGTTGCAGCATCGTGCAGAGAGGCGGTCTAGAGAGACCTGCAGACGTTTTATCCAGCAGAGACAATGTTGGTTGTTGTGGAGCAAATTTAAAACAAGGTTACAAGCAAAGTGATCTTGCTAGCGGTTTTATACTTCTGCGGTACACTACCGATGAAGTTTGGTGTTGCAATATTTAAATGGCACTCGTGCTATTCTTTTGCTAGAATGACATAAATGTAGAATTTGAATAAATAATGAGAGACAATTTGTAAAGAAAAAAAAAACTAGACGACCATTGTATGGAAATACTTGACCCAGAATTCTTAGTTCTTGCCGTCTTTCAGTATGTCGACTGCTCTTTGAGCATTTTTGCGTGTGTGAAAATGTAAGGCGGCGAGCGAGTGAAACTTTTTCTCCTTTCAAACTGCAAAGTATTTGTCCATATTGGCAGATGAAAAAATAATGAACAGAAGGAAAGCTGTGTGTGTTATTTCACATTTTTGCATTCCAATTAGTGGACCAGGTGTTGTTCCAATTTGAAAAACAGCCAAAATGTTGACATGAGTTCAAGGTCCGCCCCTTGTAGCAAATAAACGCGGTGAACTTCAGCCTGACTGCTGTCCTAGAATTCTTTGCATTTCATGCTCAACTAACATGACTGAGAATAATAATATACTTTTTATGTTTAAAGGCCACGCCTCCTGGCTGACAAAGGTGTAACAGAATGTAATTAATTTCCGGTCTCCGTTTCTGTTTTGAGCGTTTGCGTAGAGCAGAATTTTCTGTCCAGAGTCTATATTTGGCTCTTCGAAGTTGGATATGCTCTGCTTTCACGCAGTTATTGTCATACCTCCTTTTGTGAGAGCGATATTTGTTAGAAGGCGATTAATGACTGACTCCACAACGTATTTAGACACATTAGTTTCCCTGCCGAAGTTCGTTGCTAGCTAGCTAGCTGTCGCCGCGTAATTAGCACAAAGCTTGCCTTGATCTCTGACATCCTGAATGGAGGTGACGTGAATTTGTTGCTGCAAACTACAAAAACGCTTCTTTGAAACCTGGAGTACAAATTGAACGCACAGATTAAAATGGTAGGTTTTCAGACGTAAAAAATACCTGACCACAATATATATCATGGTGTGAAGTGTTGTATCTGAATTTATAATAACCATGACCCAAATTTCAGGCTCGGTTCATCATACCGTAGCACATTTTCCCACCAGTTTGATGTATTTTTTCTTGCGTTGTCTTTGTGATTGTAAAAGATCATTTGGTGCAAAAATAACCGTGTGCTTCTACAGAAGATCAGTCCTCAAAGTGAACTCCGATGGTTGATTTATTTCCTTTTAATGTATTTGTTTACATTCTACATTCAAGATTATCACTGAAATTCAGTCCCATGAATCATAATGAGCAATATTCTCACGTTTATTTTTTTTTTCTTCTGGTCGAACGGGCGCAATCACAAGTTTCAAACTGCTCCGGCATGCTTTTTGAACATCTATTTTGTAACCAAATATAGATAAAAGAATGATTTTCATGTGTTCGGAACCAATTTAATTGGACGATCGTTGAAAGCAGAGCTGTCTTCCATGTCGGCTTCCTGACATTGATGCAGTAGAAGTGCGCATGCCTGATGTCAAGTGAGATCTGCATGGAACCATAAACTGCATTTTCATCTTCCAACTGCACACTAGCTCCGCCGCCGCCATATCTTCCCCCGATCCCCTCGAATTGCTCATACCTCCCACTGCTTGATGTACGTGTACTTTCGAGGCTACGGGATGCTGTGCTTTTAGTTCATGATCACATATTTGTCCCTTTTTACAGTGAAAGTGACGGATGTGCAAATGTTCTCTTGTCAACAGTTGATGAGAGTAGATGCTGGTGCCGGTCAGTGAAACCCCCGGAATATTATTTATGGCATTTTCACTGATACGTTATTGAAACAATAATGTCAGCAGAGATCATCGCTACGCCCCCCCGCCCTCGCATTTGAAAGCCTGAGCATCTGTTTCATTTCGACGACTCGCCACATTTTAGCATAAGCGACGGGCACTTTCATCATTTAACTTGAGCTCAAAGCATTCATCACTCGCTGCCAAGAAGATGGCACCACAGAATATGACAGGGACACAAGAGCGTAAAATGAAATGGGATTGTATTAACAGATGGGATGAGGCTTCAATGATAGTCATGAGTGGCTGGAGCCGTCATTATTTTACCAGCCCACATTTTCCGATGCACACTGAGAGTTGGAGCAGTTATTTAAATCTCTGCGATCTCACCTCTGGGCCTCCATCAGTGTGCACAATGTTATCTCGTCGCAATATTGTGTTCCAGCATGAGGCGTTCACGATCCTCCCAGTGGAAAGCCTTTCTAGGACGCACATTCCTTCCAAAGATCAAAAAGACTCCGGCAACCACTTGGCCCAATAGCAAGCGCA
Source organism: Hippocampus zosterae (assembly GCF_025434085.1). Taxonomy (NCBI): domain Eukaryota; kingdom Metazoa; phylum Chordata; class Actinopteri; order Syngnathiformes; family Syngnathidae; genus Hippocampus; species Hippocampus zosterae. The sequence continues at coordinate 11,697,251 of NC_067465.1, forward strand.
GCTAAAACTTTACATTCAACTCTTCCCCTTCGAGGAGAAAAGCATGAAACAAATGATTCTCCAATTCTACAATAAGCTTTGAACATTTGTGGAATAAAAAGATGGGCTTGTTTTATATCATGAGACTACTTACAGAAATCCTTAACGTATAAAGCATGGCTGATATGAAATAAGTTAACTGTGATAAAACTTTTTCAATGCTGTCATGTAGGCTTGACACGATCAGGATTTGGGAGCTGATCGTTAAAAAAAAAAATACTGCTCAATCACAGGATGGACCAATCAATCCAATCTACCGTATTTTCCACACTTAAAGGCGCACCTAAAAGCCTTCCATTTTCTTAAAAGCTCACAGCGCGCCTTAAAATCTGATGCACCTTGTGTATGGTTATTACGGTAATATGTCGACCCTTAAAATGTCTCCTTGCTCGAGACATGCTTACAACTGCAGAGTTCAAACTTAAGGCGATCGGCTTACGCAGTTGAACATGGAAATAGAGCAGCAGCAAGAGAGTTCAACGTTAACGAGTCAATGTTATAACTTGCTGTTGGTCAAGGGAACTGTGCCTGCTTTATTCAATAAGTTTTACTGACATCTGATTGTTCTGTTGGCATTTCCTTGAGCGTAGCTCCATCTAATGGATGCATTCAATTGCATTCAAACGCATGGATGCGTCCAAGATATGAAAAAAATTACAAAATGGGCCGTTCATTGAAGGTGCACCTTTTAATGTGGAAAATACCGTGTTAAAAGTATTTTTTTGTTGACCTATTTTGCTGATATTTTACTTGTACTGTCTCATGCTTTGGATGATAAAAACTCTGTTCAGTGTGACTGAGAGAGCAATAGCACAAACACAAGAACTCAAAGCATTCAACCATTATGAATTGACACCACTTAAAATATGTGAATATTTTATATAGTCTTATAAATATATTCATAAATCAATTGAAATGTTTCGCCACAATTTCTTAATGCCACAAACAAACATGACATGACATGGCATCTTCTACCCATTGCCGTTCAGACGCCATAAGAATGGTGGGCCTAATAGCCCCCCCTCCCCCAACCCTCCCCAGAAAAAAGAGCCTCAGTGTAAGCTGGGACCACTACTTATGTCGTAGGGGCAAATACTCAAGTTGAAGATGAAGAAAATCCAACTCCACTGTCGAAAGGACAAGGTCGGACTGCATCGCATCATAAGCAATTATTCGGTTTAGAGGACTTCGAATTTCACGAGCTAACCATTCCAAAGACTCCTCTGGTCTTAGCGCTCTTGTAATGAGACCAATAATGAAAAGATGGCGAGTCAGATGTTAGGTGGGTTTTTTTTTTTTCAGCAAGCAAAAGCAAAGCCTGCTTGTGGCCACAACCTCCCACCAGCAGAGTACAATTTCTACAACTGGCCGCTTTTGAGGGACACAACTCGGGACTTGTTTGCAGGAAGAATTTCACTTGACGGAAAGATGTCATCGTTTGTCGTCACAAACTATGTTTGCGATGACATAAGATTGAACGATGATTTAGGTCCCAACTAGAAAAATAGTAAAGCTTTCCTGTGTCACGAAAGTTCTGCGTTATTGTACACTAGCTGTTTCGCCGCCCTCCGGGCGGCTCGTCATCTAGTTCCTGCGGAAGGCTGGTAAGGTGGTGGTTCGCCGCCCTCCGGGCGGCTCATCAGCTAGTTCCTGCAGAAGGCTGGTAAGGTGGGCCTTTGGCCCACAAAAGTGTTGTTGCTTGGTTCAACTTTTTGTTCATCTTCATTGCTTATCGCGAAAATAAAGAGATGTTTAGCTCTACTAAATAACTAACAATTTTTTTGCAATGCTTGTGGGTAGACAACATTTTTTCGCTAAGATGCCCGCGCGATCGTAGTGAGCCACTGCCTGAGCGGCGCAGTGGCGGCGCAGTGGCGGCGCGCAGCGGCGCGGTGAAGTTAGGTACGTTTTGAAAAGGGACAGACGGAAGGACGGACCGCGTGCGGGATGACGCGCAATATATATATAGATTTGAATCTCCGTTGGAAATTGGAGTTTGCACGTTCGCCCAGTGCATGCCCGCATTTTCTTCCTCCTGCATTCCAATCACATGAATCTTCGGACTCTAAATTGGCCATAAGCGTGAATGTGAATTTTTGTGGAGATGAGCCCTGCAAATGACTTGTAACCAGTCGAGAGTTTGGGATAGGCTCCACTTACCCACAACTACAATCAAGACAAGCAGTTTGGAAAATGGACGGGAGAATGAGGCGGACGGTCCCTCTGAAGGAAAGGTCCCCAACCTTTTTTGCGCCACATACCGGTTTCATGTCAGACAATCTTTTCAGGGACCAGCCTTTAAGGCCGGATAGATACAACAATATAATAAGATATGACCTGCATGAAACGTGTGGTATTTTCGAAACATAATAATAAACATGAATCATGACACGAGGAACGTCCTATCTGGCCGCAACATTCTCTGCCGCTATGGTAACGTTTAAACGGGCCTTCAAAATAAGATACGCCGCAAATAAAAAGTGCATGAAAAATACGACTCACCATCGCCGCTTATTATGCAGAGTGGGCTTTGTGCGTGTGAATCTCCCGTTGAGATAAAGCCGTATTTGAAACAGGACTCCTGATATTGTTTATTAAATGTAGCCTTCTCTTTCTTGAAAGTCGTAGGTTCCTCTTCTGTCTCCTGGCTGGGCCTTTTCCCCTTCCCGAAAAAAACTTTTCAAAGATGTTTGGGGTTTTTTTATGCGGTACGTGACCGAGAAGCACCCATTCACCTCTGTCGAATGATATAACAGATAATACGGTAATTTTTCTAAATAAAACATCTTTCAGATTCCAAAATTAATAAAACGTAAGGAATGTAAGTTATTTCTTCTTTCTGTGAGGCCCGGCACCAAATGATCCGCGGACCGTTGGGGACGCCTGCTCTAAAGTAAAAATAAAAAATGCTTTAGAACTCTGACATATCGCAGAGATCGTCATCTTTTTTTTCAAATGTTAAAAAAAACAACACATTTTTTATTGGGGATTGCAGTTGGAAAAAAAAAGATCTTCAAAATGTTCCCCCCGCCCCATTGATTTTTTTTTTTTATTGTGAATTTTATTTGGGGGGGAAAAAAGGGCAAGGCACGAACATTTCTGTTCTTTTCTGACGAGCTAGCCTCAGGAACAATTTTATCTTTTAATCAGTCTGCCCGAGTTGAAATAATCTTGCGAACTTTACTCTTTGAAGTTCACAGCTCGTTCTCTCAATTTAGTGTGAAGTCATATTTGAAGAAACTCAAAGGCATCTTCAGGTGACAAACATCTGACCGATGTTTTGGCAAAAATTCACTCTACTCTCACTTTTATTGGGGAGTAGCAATTTTCTGACAAAGTAGTCTCTGGTATCATATATTAAATATTCAGAGGCTTCTTCGCTTACTAATTACTTCACGGATGCGGGAAGGCAAGTGTGTCCTCTATCATCCCCACCGCTAATCCCCGTGAATGTTGGGCGGGAGGTAACGACCGCCACAGGTCTCATGGTCTCCCATGGATACAAAATTGATTTTTTTTTTCTTTCAATAGGGAATGAATGAATTACATATTTTCTTTATTTTTATTTTTTGGGGTGCTTTTTCCCCCGATTGAGAGCAAATTATTACACTCCCAAGTCATCCCTCTCCACACAGGCAAAGGAACAAAAAGAAAGGGGGAAAAAAATGCTGGCTAGTGATGCTTAAGTCATTCATTCATAAGAAAATGCTGAGGTGGTTCACGCTTGCTGGCTCAGTTAAAAGCTGCTAAACCATCCGGAGAGTTGGGCGTTGCACTCTTTGAGCTGTGTCCCAAGGTCAACTGTCCATACAAACAAAAAGTGTTTCCACTGCGGGTTAATGCGACATTTCTCCCACCACTGGGAAGATGTTTGATTGAAAGTCCGCATTATCCATCCATCCATCCATCCATCCATCCATTTTCTGATCAGCTTTATCCTCACATGGGTTGCGGGGAGTGCTGGAGCCTCTCCCTGCTGTCTTCGGGCAGTAGGCGGGGCACACATAGACGAACAACCATCCGCGCTCACACTCACACAATTTAGAGTGTTCAATCACCCTGCCATGCATGTTTTTGGAATGTGGGAGGAAACCGGAGTACCCGGAGAAAACCCACGCAGGCACAGGGTGAACATGCAAACTCCAGCAAACAGGGAGGCCGAAGCCGGGATTGAATCCACAACCTCTGCACTGTGAGGACGACGCGCTAACCAATGGACCGCCCAACTCCACATTCATATCGGACAAAAATAATTCAATGTATAATTTATCACAAGTCACAAATGAAAAACACCAAGCGGGTGGAAGGATCGCAATACACTTTTGGGCTCAAATGTGTTGCGTCTGCTGTGTTTTGGGTTGAGTCCTTGTTGTTGTCGGCTGCTATCTAGGTGCTATGTTCCATTATGATAGGGGTGTTCCCATGGCAACTTTTACTCCGGTGTAGCACTGGTACTTCCCCCCCATAGAGCGGTCACACGTACAAAGTTATACCGTTATAGCCCCTGAAAACCGCTTAAACCGGAGCAAATTTAACCCTGCTAAGGAGGTGGTTAGAAATTGACTCCGAGTAAATGCCAGTTTGCGAAGTAGCACCGATATAAAATGGGACAGGGGTAGACTCGCTACACGTGAGAAGGTTTGATTACATACGGGTAGTGCATAACGTGCATCCTGGGTATTTTTTGCACTTCTTTCCTTTCTCTCTCTCATCCTTTTACGGTGTCTGATAGACCACGGTGTTGATTTGTCTGGAGAAGTATAAACCATGGTTTTTCGATATGTCACAAACAAGGCCTGGAAAAGGAAGTACACTTTACGTACGTATGGTATTGCGCGGCCGCAGAAACTGCCGTGTGAACGCAAGTGGGGCTGCGCCGGGGTTAACAGGATTCTCTTTCGTAAACAGCTTCTTACACCAGTGTAAATTTGGTGGAATGACTGGTCACAAGTCATTTGGTGCAGCACCGATGCGAATGTATGCCGTGTGAACACCCCTTATGTCACCTTTATGACATCATATTGTTGGGCCTGATGTCGTATCACTACTTAACCTCAAGTTGCTCTGCGATACGTTTTCAGAACATTAAACTTTCGTCGAGGGCTTCTGCATCCAGACCTGCTCTCTCTTCTTATTCTCTATCCTTTTGAATATAAAGACTGTGTTTTTTTTTCCACTTCCGAGTCCTGTCTGCTCCCGGTTCCAAATTCTGTCCCTCACATGGCAAATGTCTGATTATGTCTGTCTGTATAATCGTGGCATATGCCACTCTATTATTTTTGACTGCCAAATGTGTAGAGATGAGCAAGGAAAAAGCCAGTATGGCACCATATTAGTTGTGCTCCTTTCGTAACGACTTGGTCTGGTTGGAGATTTTGAATCCAGCATGAAGTCAAAAATAAGGAAATTGGCAGCATGACTAGGGCGCCTCCATTGCACTGTCAAGGTGCCCTCGTCAGAGTTAGCTTGCCCGCCAAATCCGATCTATGGAATCTAGCAGGAATCTAAATTGGATCTGTGGGTGTGAGTTGTATATGAAAATATGGAGTGGTAATTAAACTGAACTGAAAGTCGAGAGAATGGAATGACAAATACGCTATATGAGACGCATAAGCTGTCGTCTTTCATGATCCGTGTTTGTGGACTTTTGCTTTGTTTGGAATCTTTTGGACCCTAATTTTGGAGACAGGCACACGTGCGCTCGACGTCTTCGTTTTCATGCTCTTAGTTGAAAGGACTCGTTCTAAAATGGAGGAATCTCTAAAGCCGTAAGTTCATGATCAGTTTAGTTGTCTGCGATCTTTAGAAGAATATAATGTTGTGTTTTTGCCAACTTTATTTTGATTAGTTTTCATTTTGTTTAATGTCCTCTTGTTTATCATGTCACGTCTGCTCATTAGATTTTCTACCTGTTCTCATCAGCTCTAGTCTTTGTGTCTACCAATTAGTTCCCTGCGGCCACTCATGTCTTGTCCAGGGGGTTCCTCGTTTTCTCGCCAATTTTCTTGAACTGTTTGTTTTATTAAACCCGTGTTGCCTTTGTTGTTAATAAATTAGATTAGATTTTTTTTAATACTCTTGCGTCTCTGCATAAATGGGTCAGCGTTTTGTTTCTTAAACCTTCCAACCGATATAACAACCAGTTTGTCACACAATAACATTTCACGTTTTGATTCATTCAGCTGTAACCATAAAGCATCTAAAAAATCAGAAACAAAAGGCGGCCCAAACGAGGTTAAAATCAGTTTAAGGTTTATCTTCTTGTGAGCTTTGTTGTGGGAAAGTGGCCTTCTTTCCTCTGCGTCTGTTGCATTTTGGATGGTGAGGATGTTGGTTCTCCAAATACAGGCTGGAGTCGATGAACAGTCCCTTCGATGGGTTAATTAGCAAAATATTCCGGCCACCCGCGGTTTACAGACGATGGCTGCGGTGGTCACAAGTGCAAAGAAGCAAGGGATTCACAACATATTGATAACATCAGGACTTTCGTTTCTCTTAAACCGATTTTTAGTTTGTATCAACTGCCGCACTCCGATGGTATGTGCGTCTCTACAAGGTCTCCAGTAAGGAGCGTTCCAATATTAAGTGATGATTGCTTCAAGGAAACAAAGTTATGCTGCGGGCATGGGAAGGTTATACAGCATGACTAAATATGGACAGAATACACACTTTACCTTGTAAGTCACACCCTCAGTTTCTGATAGTTGTTTACCTTCAGGAGCAGTAGTTTCTTTCATATCAAATTAGGAGCACAACATGGGGCTAGAAAGGGCAAATTTTTTTCCCCACAGAGATCCTATTCATCATGTATAACAGTGAAACCAAATTTTGATTGAAAAATGTCTGACAAAAAGTGTTGTTTTGTTTTATTTAATTGCAAGCAGCTATTTTATTGCTGCAGGCTATGAACATATTTTATTTAATAGTTTTTTTTTTTGCGAGCTAAGGAAAAAAGATTTCTCACATCCATTAAATTTTTCAAACATATATATATATATATATTTTGCTCTGTGTTCGCAGAAACACATTTGCATCAATCTTTTCTGTCGTTGAAAATGTAAGGATAAGAGAGAGAATCCCTTGACAAGTGTATGGATTTGCATTGCAGTACATCTGTAATCATGTTGGCTATTCATGTTAAATTGAGCATTGTGAACACGGCGTATGGTACCTTTTTGTAAACACAGCATTTTATAAGATTATATGGGAGACAGAATTGCCTGTGTACACATCAATATTTATAGTGGTTCCCAGCCATTAACACTACAGTGTGTGCTCATCTTTGTTTTGTATTGCAGGTGGCTCCGAGCTAGCGTGTCTTCGGATTTTATCCCGTGCAGTCCTAGCTTCGAAATCATACCATACGTTTCTGGAGTGTTGACTACAGGGCAAAGGGACCTGGCTCAAAATACTCACAGACATTCCAAATGGGACGGGAGTCCTCATAAAATACGATCAAATACCCCAAAACCTGCACAATTATCTTTTAAAAAAACTCTGATTAAAAAAACAATAATAATAATTTGGAATTCAATCTAATATCATGTATGAACCTACACACACACACACACACACACGCAGACACGCTCATTCCTCACGTGGACATTGTTTTCATGCATTCAACACAATTTGTGTTGTACGTTCTGTGGAATAGCACGCACTGTAAACAAAGCATGTTGATGCTTTTAAAACTGCTTTCTCCGCATTTCTCATCATCAGCAAAGATCAGCCTCGACTTTGATGGCAGGTTATTCTAACGATGTTCAAAATCATCACAGGCCACTTCTTGATCTCATTAGCCGGGCGCTTTTTCATTAAAAAGCCTTTAATGAGACTTCAATGTATCGCGCTAACTGGAGCACGAGCTATTCGAAGAAGGAAGAACAGGCAGCTGTATAGTACATTTTGTAAACAGTGTGAGCCATTCAGTTACGGGACGCTACAAGTCCCCTTTAACGTTTAAAGTGCTTCCATTATAAGGAGCATTTTCCATTAAACGAAAAAAAAAAACTGTGAATGTGTATTTTCTTCAACGCAGCTTTGCCTTCATGTGCCTTCTGACCTTGTTACCCATCTTGAAAACAGTCCTTCATGAATAAATGTGTTAAATGGAAGCGTGTTTACCACAGTTAAGCAGCATCAGAAATGAAAATAAAACACCAGATATTGGATTTTTATCCTCCATCTGTCGTCTACTTCCAGACATTAGGATTTGTCAGATAATCGTACATTGATAATTGCAATGTGTCTCGCATGCCGTCAGCCAAAGAATTCACTCTAATTAGACGTGTCTGATACCAAACTGAGCGGGAGAGCTGCACTTGGAGAAATCGGGCTGGGTTAGTCTTGATGAGCAACAAAGAGAAATCGAAATGGAATCCTGAGTGATGATGATTTGTGAAAGATTCAAACGCTCATATTATTCCAGAGAGCGAGCAGAAGACAGGGGGAGCAGGTGGACCTGCAGAGATGTTTCATGATGTTGCATAAATAGACTTGATGAAAATATGAGCATGAACCCGATTCAAAAGCATGCAGTCGGATAATTATGACTCACTTTCTCCAAATGGCCCAGTGACACACGGGAGCTTGCTAAACAGCAGGGAAAAAAGGCTTCCGCGGTTCACAAATTGATTTCAAAGTGAAACATTGCTACTTTGGGCATCGTAAAGTCCGTGCATTATTTTGGTGGATTATTATAACAGTAACTCGGAGTAAGATTGCACCCAGTAGAACTAGTTAGACTACTGTATGCTTCATTCAAAATAATAATAATAATTTAAAAAATCAAACAATCCAAAAAAAAAAAAGATTGCTTGGATTTTATCCTTATTTTCTGCCTTTGCTGAAACTCTAATATTGGGCAGTAGGATAAAACACTATGCAGGTAGTCAGCTAGAAACGGAAACATCCTTTAATGTAAAACTAAATTCTGACGCTGCTCCTTGGGCCTTCTGCCCTGTAGCCATCTCTGATACTTTCCTGCAGATGTTTTTTTTTTTCCCTCTCTCGCCTGCAGTTGAGAGCAGAGGTCATCATAACACATTTGGTGCGGCTCATAAGATCTTTATGAATATAAGTTTGGTAGGTAACACATGAAAATGAAAATGTAGATAACCTTGATTAGTTATTAAAAATGTGGTGGACTGCACGGTTGATGTGCATAAAATTGCTGCTACCCCATCTGGCAATAAAAGAAAAACCAACATTGATCACCAACAATATCTTGAACCTGACGATGATAAAACCCAAAATATTGTCAGTTGATCAATTTCAGAAATCATTTTATTTACCGGTATTTATTTTGCAGTTCAATTTAATTTTAAACACAATCATGATGAAAATGGCCCAGACAAAAAAAATAGATGGTCTACCTAACTTAATATTGATGTCAAAACCTTCGAATAGCAGCTCTGCAGTTAAACAATTTCTCTAACTGTCAATGAGAGTTTTAACGTGTTTATTTTGACCCACTATTCAGGAGCAAATTACTCCAACCTCAGGTTTGACCAAGGTTTTTGGCACCGGCCGGCCCATTTAGCTCCGGAATGCATTGGCAGTCTTTTGATTTATTTGTAACCAGCAGAGGTCCACGACATCCAATTCCGGGTTTAGCAAAGCAGCCCCAGAACATAATTGAGCCTGCTGTTTCACAGTAGAAGCAGTCTTCTTTTCTTTGTAAACATGGCACAGGCAAAATTGTTGGCATGCATGAGGACAAGTGCTTCATTGCCACTTTCGGTGGGATATATTCCAGCCAACAAATTACACTTAGCCAACATTTTCATGGCCTTGAACGTGTAATTATGCTTTGTCAATGCTTATTCGAATGCTCCCATTTTATTTTCACTAGATGTCAGAAAGTAGAATCAACCTGTGCATCTCAATCCTGTCGTTCTTTCAACTGAATACCAGCTTTGTGTTGAATAAACAGCAACACTAAAAAGGTACTTTGATTTGTGAAATCTATTAGTTCTGCGGCTCACCGACACCATTTTTCCAATTGGGATGAATAATCGGAAATAAAATGAATCGGTCACAGCCGTAGAACAAAATAATGTTGACCTTGTTTTGTGGGGTTTTCACATTAAATTGCCTAACACCATCATTATCTAGCTTGTTCATTTAGCCACACGAAGAGTATTGCTCCCATAGTGCGAGTTCCTTCATTCGTTTAGACAGTCACCATTAAGTCCAGCAGTCAAACATTAATGTATTAGAAAAAAACATTCCTATGGTGTGCTGGTGTGGTCAAACGTGAAATATCAATACATCTGCGAGATTGTAGCAATGCTTCAATGCTCAGGCCTACTCTCATGTCAGTTACAGGGGAAAACAAGGTACCTAATTTAGGATGTACAGTACAGAAGAATTTTGTTGATTCCCTCTCTTATCTAATCAGCTGATGGGTTAAAATTGTCCCTGTGAGACATGAATGTCATCAACAGCCCAATTATTTGGGCAGCCACACACAGCCGTGTGTCTACCTTCATTCACGAGGTGCTAGTATTGATGATTTTTATGACTCGTCTGCTCTGGTAGGAGTTTGGATTCACTTCAAGCGCTGCTAGGTTTTGGAAAGCAGCTCTAACAAGCTGCGAGTGAACCAGAACTCTGAGCTAACTCTTTGAGCAAAGGATTTGCTTCCAGAATAGGTTGGGGTGGGGGTGAGTTCAGTCAATTCTTAGCTCAATTAACCCAAAGTAAAGCGCATGCATCTAGATATAAGAAATTGTCATCAATAGAAAGCAGATAATAAGGTTTCATCACAGTAACTGGGGAGAAAAAGGTGTAATGCCGCTCTTCCTCCCCCGCCTTGTGGGAAATTATTTATAAATGGTTGTGCAGGTAATGAGCATATGTTTTAGAAGCCAAGTCGAGCCAGGAGCAGCCATATATATGGTACTTGGCAGCTCCAAGGAATGAAATCTAAAAATGCGCTTTGAAAAACAAATGTGGTTTTATTGACTAAAAGCACAGGAAGTGCATTTTAGTCATCCAATCTTGCATATTAATGGTGCTGAAATGCTTCTCCCTCATCTTCATTTACCAAAGGAGCCTCGGTAATTAGAGAGATGCTCAGGTTCACCTATTTTGTACGGAAATTCCACAGCAGCTATGGTATAACATATTCGGATGAAACACATAAATCATCAGCGAGTGGTAAAACATTCTAGTGGGTGGGTGTGATTAGCTTGATTGGAATTTGAAGAACACACCATGTTGACACCCTCCTCTCAGTGTGACGTTTGCCATTAAAGCAGCTGAGAAAACGTTGTTGACTGTTTGACTGAACCTATTTTAAGAAACCACCAAATTCGGTCCAGATGCTCCCTGATGATGTGGCTTGAGTGAAGTTAAGCCGCCTTACATTTGCCATTGGGAACACATGAGCACCAAGGCAAATCATTTCCTCAGCAGTATTGAGCAAATAATGGAAAACACATAGTTGCCTTATTCTACTGATTGTGATCTGTCATGTTATGCTAATTCTGCCTTCCTACGAATACTAAAACTCCAGCCTGCAAAAGTACGACTTGGCGTTTTAAAAGGTATTTCATTGACACAATGCATGTAAGAGTGTTAAGTAGCCCAGGGGTCACCAATGAGGCGCCCTCCGCCAGTGATAGGACATTGTCATTTCCTAGTCGTGATGTAGAAGTGATCATGTGAAAATGTGAACACTGGCTGAGGGTTATTAAAATAAAGTATTGCATGTTGATCATTATTTGTCGAGGTATTGCGATAAATCATTTAACATGACCAGTGTCTTCACATAAACTAAAGTCGTTAAAGTTCCAGAAGTGTCTATCAAACTGCTAGCCCTTTGGATTAGAAAGTTAACTATATTTTCTTTGCACGCGCAAAAGAGAGAAAAAAGTCAATGTACAGATACATTGAGTAAAAAGTGATATTATTTCGCCGGATTACAATTTGAATGCAGGGATAATCTGGTTGTGGATTTGAGCCTTTCAAGCTAGCGAAAGGAGCAACCATGTTCAGAAACAGTTTGAAAGCATCAATGGAGGAAATGATGTATGCGATGTCTGGACCACATTAACATTTGAAAAGAAAAGGGTGCGCCGTCTAACGCTAGCAGCACACTAGCTCACGCCAACTGAGACCATTTTAATGAGCTCTGTTTTTCCTCCCCTTCACTCATTTCGTTTCATTTGTTTATTGAACATAAAACATATACAGTCATAATTTGACAGAAAGTAAGGCAAGTAAAATAGTTAAAAGGAAAGAGAATCAGTCATCATTCAACACAATTATTATGTTCAAGGCAGTAGGAAGAAGTAAAAAACTTCTCGTCCTACCCCGCGTTCCTTATGCAGTAAACGATAGCTTAGCTAGCATGTGTGCGTTTGCTCGTATATCAATGGAAATGTTTCATCTGATTATGAAAAACGTTTGCGTGTCCAATGTCTTTTCAAGATGAAATGTTTATTCATTAAAAAACAGCTTAGGCATGTCAATTTGTGTGTGTGCTTGTGCGTTGGTGTTGTCGGGTAAAGTGGAGCTGCTGAATGGAATCCATCACTATTGGCATGTGGACCTGATGACTTGAGAGTCTCAAAGAGCCGTGATAAAGAATTCTGTCCAGGCCTCTTTACCAACACATCACTCACTGTGTGGCCCCCCCGCTCATCTTGCTGCCCTCCTCTTGACACCATCACGTTAACATGGCTCAACGCTGCCAAGGAATCAGCATTACGACTTAAATGTCTTAAAGTGGGCGAGGTAAGGGAGAAGAAGAAGAGCTTTGAGATTGAACTCGTTGGGAAGAAGCTGCAGTCGAAAAAGCTGAATGTGATAACAAAAGCAGAACGGGTTGTTTGTTTTGATTTGAAATATTATTCTGGCAACAAACGCCAATAAAATGTGAAAAATTACCTTTCCTGCAACGGGTATGGTAATCAGGAATCTGTTAGCATTTTTGCAACAGTCGGCAGAAAACCCGCTCTCACTAAACCCCCTGACTCATGGAGCGAGTCGACACAAACAAAAGATCCATCCTATTTACAGTCTTGTTTTAGAAGTGAGAATAATACAATTCTTCACCACAAAATTACAATCTCACATTTTCATAAAGCAAGCACTCCGCGCACTTAGGTGGACGCAGTGCAAGTTTTGTCTCCTCACAGGAGTCTAAAAGGACATCTCAGGACGCGAGACAAACTTCTAAAGTGGTAAACGACATTTTCATTTCGCTTCTTTTGTCTCGCTCATTTGGTATCTATGCGCACACAAACTCAAATACATGCCTCTCTTTGACTTTGGTTTCTTTTGCGGAAAATCTCTGAATGTGTAGCGCAATCAATGGCACTTCCGGCTGCTTAGGTTAATCAATCACTAAAAACTACCTTATATTACCTTTATATATTTATATATATATATAGTTTGGTGAATGTGGTGAATATAAACTGACTAATGGTTGTCACCGGAGCACCTGCGTCACTTATGATGCCACTAATGTGAAGCAGTGTTGCTTCTCAGGCACGCCAGCTGCCAATTTGCTCAACTTGCTGGAAGCTCTCGACCTTCTTGTAAAAGACAAGCAGGGAAATCCCACAGCTGATTGACAATCTGTGAACCGGCAGTCACTATTTTCAGTGTCAATGTGGTTTTCACAGATCAAATTTGGGCTTCCCTGAGAGGGCCGGTTGCAACAGAACATTTACACAAATCGTACAGCAAGCAGGTAGACGCCTCATCACATTGTGGTCCCGGCATGCTCTGCAACTGTTGTAAAATATATTTTGCCAACAAAAACACTTTTACTGGTGAAATTGTTCATACGTCGTTCAGAAAAAGAAGAAAAGGATTCAGTAGGAAAGAAGCGAATGTGTCACTTTGTAATAATCGCTGCAATGAGCTTGTTGTGTTTATCTGCCAGAGTCAAATGAATGCTGAGCTCAGGAGAAGCCACTGGGTCACGGAATCACAAGCCATCAAACGTCTTTCATTTTAAATATCTTTTGATACCCTCATCATTCGATGGTATTTGTATAAAATGGATAGCTCTTAAGTCTTTTTTTTTTTTTTTGCAACCTTGAATATATTTGAGAAGTACCGCATTGACAGTCGCCGCACTGTGAATACGGACTGTTCGGTGATGATCATCTCCTGGAAAAGCAAAGTCAAGAACGACACTTCAAAACAAATTGATCGGCCCAAAAAAATGTCTCGTTTGAAATGAGCATTGCATTCATGTTTCATTTAGTGCATGTGTATTATTTACAGGTTTTTGCATCGACAAATGTGTGGCAGGATAGATGTGGCTGTTGCTATTTTGACTTCCATGAATCAAGTTATTATTATGGTGTCATTATCATTTGAGTCCATCCATCCATTTCCTAATCTGCTTCTCTTCACAAGGGTACTCGGAGCAATATGGAGTGTTCCATTAACCTGCCACGCATGTTTTTGTAATGTGGGACATGCAAAGTCCACACAGGAATGACTGTGCCAGAATCGAACCCTGCACCGTTACACTGTGAAGGGGACTTACTAACCAGTTGCCCACAGTTCTTTTGGTTCCTTTTTCCAAAAAATAAATTGCCACTCTGACTTTTTTTTCTTTCTTATTACGTACAAGGGAAGCTGTTGTATCGGTTTAATTGGATTCATGAGTCACAAGGGTTCTAGTAGAGCCCACAGGTTGACACAATAAAAAAGTTTTACGTTCGTTTTCTTGTACAAGCACATGGACCATCCAGTCATCATTAGTGCAGGAGGAACATTGACACAACTGCGCGGCCAAAGCTGCAAAACACAACTTGGAATGGAACCAAATTCGCTGTGGTGGTGGTGGACCAGTTTTTTTCCCTTTCGGTTTATTATTTTCACTTTTTGTTCATTTATTTTAGTCAAACTACATTTCGCAAACACAGTTACACCAAATGGTCAGCTTGTGCCACAAGGCCCCTTTTGGCTTTGCCTCATTAGCAACCTATGAGAGAAGGAGCACAATCTCAACTTTTCAGAGTCAGTATGCCGATGGAATACAAAGTACTAAAAAGTGCATAAATGAGCCTTTTGGAGCACCAACAATATAATTCACTGTATCCCCCCCCCCCCCCACACACACACACATACACACACCACCACCTTCACAGACTATAAGGTTTACTCGTAAATAAAACAATAGATTTTGTTCAGAACCCCTATTAGAATAAGAAGCCCAATCTCATAAAAAGCTAGTCCATAGCCCTTAAATGAAGGAGTATTCAGGCTACAAGGTGAAAAAAAATCTGTGTATAGAATAATAGTTACACATCATCATTTTTGAGAATTAAGTGTTCAGATGCGAGACAAACTTGCGAAACATGAAGCCAACATGCCCGTTTTAACGTATGCAGTTTTTTTTTCAGTCATTGTCATGCTGGAAGACGCATTCGCGGCCCATCTTCTGTTTTCTTTCTGAGGAAAGATTTCCAAACAAGATTGCCTGAAGTCACCTGTACCCTCTGCAGAAAAATCATCCTAAAACATGACGCTCCCGCCAGTGATGGGCATTAGCAGCATGAATACTTCAACGCCATATCTCACTCGTGTAGTCATAATGTTGCTGTTTTCAACCTCAAAGAGCTTTTCAATTGCAATGCTACTTTTGTGATTACATACTGCGGTAGCGTCCGCAGAAGCCAAGTGCCCCTGGGCAGTTCTTAGCATGAAAACATACATCCCTTCTGTTTGGCGTCACATACCAATCTGCCCCGAGACAGTATTACAAAAGATGGCTGTGAATTGTCTGTAACTGCCGTCACCAGTTAAACTTGTCGTCACAACTCGGTCAGCAAATAATAATAGCTAACATAGCACTAGCTTGCGACATGATTTGGGCAGCATTAGGACAAACCTGTGGGGCAGTAGATGCTTAAAAGTATAATTTGGGGCTATGTAATTTCGCGTTTTTGCAGGTTATTCATTAGTTTTGATGTTTAAAAGGGACAATTTGCTGTCATGTTGTCATCATATTGTAGCATAGCTTGCTGATGGGTAGAATTGGCTGAGTTTTTGGTTAAATGTTGCTCACATCATTTTCTTCCAAGTCTTCAATATGAGTCATTAAGAGGTTCTTTGGTGAAATGATGGTGAGCCTGATCATGTGCTTTGTTGAGCTTGTAGTCACTGCAAGATTTCAGCCCATTAGGCTGCAATATTTACCAACTCTTTTCATGGTCACTGAGGTCCCAAATGCCTTCAAATCAATAACAAGTTCCTGCTATGTATTTTGAGGCTGCTCCCTTACTGTCTCATGGTCACCCCCACTCTACAAGGTAAGCCGCTCCAGACTGAGGCCAAATGATGGCCACATTGTGTCTCTTTGGCTTTTGAATAATGGGGGCAATGGTTGTCACCTTGTGACCAAGACTTTTACTGATAGTTTGTGAACCATTTCAGCCATGTGCAGGTCTACTATTCTGTCCATGACATGTTTTGACTGTTCTTTTTCTTGCCTATGGCGAGTTTGGAAGGTAAATTGATTCCTTGGATTGTGTTTTTTTGAACTGCATGACGAATGTTGAGCAACAACATCGGTAAATGGTGGATCTCATACAAGTGTGTGTGTGTGTGTGTATGTATGTATGTATGTGTAAATATATATATTTTTTTAAAAATCCTCGGGTGGTGTCCGTCGTCCCTTATTCAGCTTGGGTCCTCTACCAGAGGCCAGGAAGCTTGAGGGTTCTGCGCAGTATCCTTGCTGTCCGATGTTGATGTCCGATGTTGTTCCCGGGTTCAGTTGCAACCACTCATCTAGTTTGGGGGTCACTGCCCCAAGTGGTCTGACCACCACAGGCACGACTGTCACCTTTACCGTCCAGGCTCTCTCCAGCTCCTCTCTGAGCCCTTGGTATTTCTCGAGTTTCTCGTGTTCCTTCTTTCTGATGTTTTCATCACTTGGGACCGCTACATCCACGACAATGGCTTTCCTCTGCCCTTTATCTATGATCACGATATCTGGTTGGTTCGCCATTACCATCTTGTCAGTCTGGATCTGGAAGTCCCACAGGATCTTCGCAATATATATATATCTATATATCTATATATATATAGATAGATATATAGATATATATATACTGTATATATTAGTGCCCTGCAACTGGTTCAGGGTGTCCACCGCCTACTGCCCAAAGACAGCTGGGATAGGCTCTGGCACCCCCCGTCACCCTTTGTCACGTTGAGCCCGAGGCGATGAGGAATCGCCTCGTGCACAACAGAAAAAAAGAGGTGGATCCCCGGAGAAGCAGACAACGAAAAGATCTTGTGAGAACAAAGGGGTTTTTAATAAAGAACAAAAGGAGCCCGAACAGGGAAAACGGTAACAGAAAACGCTGGTCAAATAAGGACCAGGAAAAAATAAGGAAGACAAACTGAAAACGCTCACGAAACGATAAAGGGCGAGGAACAACCGAGATAACAATCTGATCAATATAAGAAGTACGCGAATGATTGAGGCCGTAAGGCAATAGGGCAGCGAGAAATAGTCGAACGACGAGAATAGCAAATCGAGAGCAATGGCACGGTAAGGAATTCTCCGGCAGTGAGATGACTGCCGGAGTCGCCTGATAAAGGCACGTAATCAGCCCGAAATAACGGGCAGGTGTGCCGAACAGGTGGCGGGAGAACCCGCCACCTGCTGGCGAGCACGCGACGTGACAGTACCCCCCCCTCAATGGACGCCTCCCGGCGGACTACCCGGTTTGGACGGATGAGCAGTGTGGAAGTCGCGCAGAAGGGACGGGTCAAGGATCCAGGAGCGAGGCACCCATTGCCGCTCCTCCGGCCCGTAGCCCTCCCAATCGACCAGGTACTGGAAGCCCTTGCCCCTGCGCCGAGAGTCCAGGATGGCACGAACCGTGTACACCGGGTCCCCGTCGACCACCCGCGGGGGCGGCGGCGGAGCGGGAGGGGGCGCCAAGGCGCTGGAAGACACAGGCTTGAGCAGGGAGACGTGGAACACGGGGTGGACCTTCATGGAGGCCGGCAGCCGGAGCCTGACCGCGACGGGGCTGATGACGGCCTCGACCTCGAAAGGGCCAGCGAATCGGGGCCCCAGTTTGGCAGACGAGCCGG
The DNA here is from genome assembly GCF_025434085.1 of Hippocampus zosterae. Taxonomy (NCBI): domain Eukaryota; kingdom Metazoa; phylum Chordata; class Actinopteri; order Syngnathiformes; family Syngnathidae; genus Hippocampus; species Hippocampus zosterae. The sequence continues at coordinate 11,715,377 of NC_067465.1, forward strand.
CCAGGCGAAGATCCCTCGTAGCCAGCCACACCTTCTCTCCCACCGCATATGAGGGCGCCGGGCGCCGACGACGATCAGCGATCCGCCGGTTCCGGGACGCAGTGCGGGACAACGCAGCCCGGGCCTCCCTCCACACGTGATGGGCCCGTTTAAGGTGGCGCTGCACGGAAGGGACCTCCACCAGCCCCTCCTGGGACGGGAACAGCGGTGGCTGGTAGCCGTAGGCCGTCATGAACGGCGACCTGCCTGTAGCGGAGGAGACGAGAGTGTTGTGGGCGTATTCCACCCAGGGCAGGTGGTCGGCCCAGGATGCCGGACGGTGGAGACAAACACAGCGGAGGGCCGCCCCCAGATCCTGGTTGGCGCGCTCAGCCTGCCCATTGGACTGAGGGTGGTATCCCGAGGTCAGGCTGGCCGTAGCTCCGAGGGACCGGCAGAACCGCTTCCAGACGCGGGACACAAACTGGGGCCCCCGATCCGATACGATGTCCGCCGGAATGCCGTGGAGACGGAAGACGTGCTGGATGAGGAGGTTGGCGGTCTCCAGCGCCGACGGCAACCTGGACAAGGGCACAAAGTGAGCGGCCTTGGAGAAGCGGTCCACGATCGTGAGCACGACCGTCCGGCCCCGGGAAGGCGGTAGGCCCGTGACGAAGTCCACGGCGATGTGAGACCACGGGCGGGGAGGAATGGGCAGCGGCTGGAGCAGTCCTGCCGGAGGTTGATGTGACGACTTGCCGCAGGCGCAGGAGGTGCAGGCCTTGACGAACTCCGTCGCGTCGTGGCGGAGCTCCGGCCACCAGAAACGCTGGGCGACGAGCTGCACAGTCCGGTTCACCCCGGGATGACACGCCACCTTGGATCCGTGACCCCACTGCAGGACCTCCGAACGAAGGGCAGGAGGCACGAACAGCCTCCCCGCTGGGCACCCTGCCGGCACCTGCACCCCCACCAGGGCGGACTGGACCCGCTGTTCAACCTCCCACTGGACGGCCCCCACTATGCACTGGGTCGGGAGGATGGTCTCCGGGGAACGGTCCCACCCCGCAGGTTCGTGGAGCCGGGAAAGGGCGTCAGGCTTAGTGTTCTTAGACCCGGGGGAGTAGGTGAGGACGAAGTCGAACCTGGTGAGGAAGAGGGCCCACCGGGCCTGACGGGCGTTAAATCTTTTTGCGGAGCGGAGATATGCAAGGTTCTTATGGTCGGTGTAAACAGTAAAGGGTTCCTTAGCCCCCTCGAGCCAGTGCCGCCACTCCTGTAAGGCGGTTACCACAGCCAACAGTTCCCGGTTGCTCACGTCGTAGTTGGACTCGGCGGCACTGAGTCGGCGGGAGAAGAAGGCGCAGGGGTGCAGCTTCTGGTCGACTGGGGAGCGTTGGGACAGCACCGCACCCACCCCTGAATCCGAGGCGTCCACCTCTACGACGAAAGGGTGATCAGGGTCAGGATGTTGCAGAACCGGGGGACTAGTGAACGCCGCCTTAAGACGCGCGAACGCCGCATCCGCGGCAGGGTCCCACTTAAAATGGATTTTGACCGAGGTAAGGCGGGTTAGGGGAAGCGCCATCTGGCTGTAACCCCGGATAAAGCGTCTATAGAAGTTGGCGAACCCCAAGAAACGCTGCAGTTCCTTGCGGTTGGACGGGACCGGCCAGTTAGTGACCGCACGCGTCTTAATGGGGTCCGCCCGTAGCTTGCCCTGTTCTATAATGAACCCCAGGAAGGAGATGACGGGAACATGGAACTCACACTTTTCTGCCTTGACGAAGAGCCGGTTCTCGAGCAAACGTTGTAGCACCAGCCGAACATGTTGCTGGTGCTCATGCAGAGAACGAGAAAAAATTAAAATGTCGTCAAGGTAAACAAAACAGAAGATGTTGATCATGTCCCGGAGCACGTCATTAATGAGGTTCTGGAAGACGGCAGGTGCGTTTGTGAGGCCAAAAGGCATGACGAGATATTCGAAATGGCCCAGGGGGGTCTTAAACGCGGTTTTCCACTCGTCGCCCTCTCGGATGCGAACCAAGTGGTACGCGCTGCGTAAGTCTAATTTTGAGAATATGGTGGCTGATTGCAATGGGGCGAAGGCGGAGTCCAACAAGGGTAGCGGGTATCTATTTTTAATTGTAATTTCATTTAGTCCACGATAATCTACGCAGGGTCGTAGGGACTTATCCTTCTTCCCTACGAAGAAGAAACCCGCCCCTAACGGTGAGCGTGATGGTCTGATGAGACCTGCAGCGAGCGAGCTGTTAATATACTCCGTTAACGCCTCACGCTCGGGATGGGATACCTGATACAGACGCGAGGTTGGCAACGGAGCGCCCGCCTGCAGGTCTATCGCGCAATCGTAGGGGCGGTGTGGGGGCAAGGAGCGCGCGCGATCCTCGCTAAAGACCTCCCCAAGGTCCCGATAGCACTCCGGCACTCCGTCAAGGCAGATCTCCTCGGGGGGCGTGACGCGTTCGTGCCTCCCGACGGCTGACTCCAGGCAGTGCTGGTAACAATAAGGGCTCCAGCTATCGATAGCGGGGCGCGCCCATGAGATCACCGGGTTATGCGTCTGGAGCCAGGGTAAACCGAGGATGATCGGGGCGTTCCGGGACCGCATAACATAAAAACGACGATGCTCAATATGATTACCGGATAATGAAAGCTTTAACGGCTCCGTTCGATGCGTTACCACCGCCAGGAGGCGCCCATCCAGATCACGCACCCGCTTCGCCACTACTAACTCCTCTAAAAAGCACCCCAGTTCGGACGCGAGATTTGTGTCCATTAAACAATCATCTGCTCCCGAATCCACCAGGGCCCGAACCCGTCTTGACCGGGACTCGCCGAATACCTCCGCCTCGAGCTCGAGTCTATTAGGGTGTCCTGGTCGCTTATCGACTCGCCTAGACTCGAAGGGTGACGCGCGAGGTCGTGACTCACAGTAATCGGGGGGAGCGTGGAAAGACGATCCCGGATAGCTGGTTGTGGCGCGGGAGGGTGGTTGTGCGCCGTCAGGTGTAGCATGGTCCCGGCGACGGCGCCTTCCTTCCTCCGCGCCACCGTCTTTGCCGCCCAACTGCATCGGCTCCTCCGCGGATGCTGTCTCCCGGCCCCGGAAGTGCTCGCCGTGCCCCCGATATTCCTCACGGTACGGGAGACGTCGAGACGGGTACCGATCACCTCCTCGCTCCCGACCCCGTTCCCTCAGGCGATTGTCCATAAGGAGGGAGAGGTCGATCAGCTCCTCCAAGTCCGTGCTGTGGTCGCGAGTAGCCAGCTCGTCCTTGAGCTGAGTGTTGAGACCCCGGCGAAACAGTCCACACAGGGCCCGATCGTCGTACCCGCTCTGCGCGGCCAGGATCCGGAACTCGATGGAGTAGTCAGCGACCGAACGCCTGCCCTGCTGCAGGGCGAGCAGCCGCCCCTCCGCCTCTCTGCCCCGCACGGGATGGTGGAACACCCGACGGAAGGCTGCCACGAAGTCAGGATAGGAGGTGCGGAGATTCGGCTTTGCTTCGCTGGTCGCGATTGCCCACGATGCCGCCGGACCTGTCAAGAGACTCATGATATAGGCCACCTTGGCGGCGTCAGTGGCATAGGAGGACGGCTGTTGGTCAAAAACGAGCGAGCAGTTGTGTAAAAAGTGTCCACACTGCCCGTGCTCACCCCCGTAACGCGGGGGATGTGGAAGCGAGGGCTCCCTCGATACAGTGGGGTACGAGGGGGGCGCCTCCGGAGTGGTAGGACGAAGACCGGAAGGGTGTCTTCGTTCCTCCACCCGTTTCAAGCGGGGTTCGAAATCCTCGAACCGGTGAGCCAGCATGGAGACCGCGCCGCGGAGTTCCGTAATGGTTTGGCTGTGCTGGCTCATTTGCTGCTCTTGCCGAGCAAGAGCGGACAAGATCTTTTCGACGTCTGCGGGATCCATGGTGGCCGGAGAATTCTGTCACGTTGAGCCCGAGGCGATGAGGAATCGCCTCGTGCACAACAGAAAAAAAAAGGTGGATCCCCGGAGAAGCAGACAACGAAAAGATCTTGTGAGAACAAAGGGGTTTTTAATAAAGAACAAAAGGAGCCCGAACAGGGAAAACGGTAACAGAAAACGCTGGTCAAATAAGGACCAGGAAAAAATAAGGAAGACAAACTGAAAACGCTCACGAAACGATAAAGGGCGAGGAACAACCCAGATAACAATCTGATCAATATAAGAAGTACGCGAATGATTGAGGCCGTAAGGCAATAGGGCAGCGAGAAATAGTCGAACGACGAGAATAGCAAATCGAGAGCAATGGCACGGTAAGGAATTCTCCGGCAGTGAGATGACTGCCGGAGTCGCCTGATAAAGGCACGTAATCAGCCCGAAATAACGGGCAGGTGTGCCGAACAGGTGGCGGGAGAACCCGCCACCTGCTGGCGAGCACGCGACGTGACACCCTTGTGACGATAAAGCAGATCGGAAAATGAATGAATGAAAGAAGAAGACACACACGTCTATGTTGCCTATATTAAATCCTCAGTTTGTCCTCATCACATTGTTTGTGTCTGCAATCCCAAAGAAACGTGTACTGTAATTTAAAAAAAATACTTGTACAGATGCAATTTCTATAGAGCCCCAGAATTGACATTAAAAAAACTATTTTGTTCACATGCTGTAACTATTATGTACTAATGAAGAACTACTTTGTAGGGATTAACTACTACTCTGCACATGGACAACTACATGGTGTGCACAAAATTGTTAGAAAGTGGACACAAAGTAGTTGTTTGTGCGCGTAAAGTAGTTAGAGCGTATACACGTTGTCGCCGAGGCTCCCTTGCAGATCACTTGAACAAGAAAATGGAACTTACCTTCTTTCAAAGTAGAAACATCGAAGGAAAGCTGCACAATGGACAGGGGCAGCGTGATTAACTTTTATTTTAGGCTCGGAATGAGTTCCAAGGACATCATGAAAAGCTTGCCATTGCAAGGAATTATTATCACCAAGAGACATTTCAATAGTCTGTTGAGCGCCAGCTTGCTTTACCGGCAGAGGTACGACTCGGACGCCGGGATCAATTTTATTGTTCAGCAACTGCAACACTCTGCGAGGGATCATGGTTACCGGTGGATGTGTGCGAAATAAAAACTTTTTGTCATAATATCGCTACATAATGTTGGTATAAAATAAAAATGGCAAATGCAATCACTTGTGGGTTTTTAAAGGCACTGATGAGGTCGTGAGAAACGAGTCTGTTAAGGTGGGCTCGGTTTGTTTACCCTCTTGTCCAATAAGGGAGCAGCGCTACTTGATGTGCTCGCTGTAACTATTTTGTGTGCATGCTGTAGCTATTTTGTGTGTACAAAGTAATAGTTCGTGCACACAAAGTAGTATTTAGTGTGGACGAAATAGTAATTAGATTGCACAAATAAGTGCACACGGGCGGCCCGGTAGTCCAGTGGTTAGCACGTCGGCTTCACAGTGCAGAGGTACCGGGTTCGATTCCAGCTCCGGCCTCCCTGTGTGGAGTTTGCATGTTCTCCCCGGGCCTGCGTGGGTTTTCTCCGGGTGCTCCGGTTTCCTCCCACATTCAAAAAACATGCGTGGCAGGCTGATTGAACACTCTTAATTGTCCCTAGGTGTGAGTGTGAGTGCGAATGGTTGTTCGTTTCTGTGTGCCCTGCGATTGGCTGGCAACCGATTCAGGGTGTCCCCCGCCTACTGCCCGAAGACAGCTGGGATAGGCTCCGGCACCCCCCGCGACCCTAGTGAGGATCAAGCGGCTCGGAAGATGAATGAATGAATGAATGAAATAAGTGCACACAAATTAGTAGTTTATGCACACAGTAGGGTTTTTTTTTTCAAATGTTTTTCCTTGTTATGATATTAGTAATACTATGTATCTATCAATCTAGAAGTAGCTAGCTAACTGGTTAGCTAGCGAACCGGCTAGCTAGCTACTTGTTTATTCACAGAGTCAAAATGAATAACTGTATTTTCCTGCAGTTTCAGGTTGTGTCTTTCCATGTTTTTGTGGAGTGTATGCGTTTTTCTTGTTGTTGTTCAGGCTTCTGTGTCCTGTTCTGTGACAAAACCAGAAGTGCCACAGTTCATATAAGGCAGACTGGACATAACAGACAGGAAGTAACAACACTCCACCTTCCTGCTTCAACCATGCGAGTGCAGCAGTTTCACTTCCGTCACTTCCCCTTTCTGTTAAATCGTCGCTCTTAAAAGCCTCTTATATTACGATCATGCTCATTTGATGTCCTGTAAATGAACTTCACATCAGGTGGTTTGATTGTTGAAACGCTCCCTATTTAGCCCGTGACATTCGAGACGATCATGTTTCCATTAGAATAAATTGCTTTGAGACAAATGCGTGTTTAAGGCAGAAGCACAGACTTGCCTTTATTTGTCCTTTCCCCGATTTCATTTTATGGGTGAACAACTCCAAAAGAACAGTGTTGGTGAAATAGTTACGGAATTAAAAGTGCAAATGGGAATATTATTTCAGAATGATAAAATAGAGCATTCCTAATCTTTTGCACCCAGCTGGCGGGAGCACCTTCGGGGCAGTGCTCTGCGTATTGATTTTGTTGCTTCTCTCATCTGGTATGTTGACAGCAGGCAAATACATACAGCTAAACTAAATGACTGCTCTTCAATTTGGTTTTAGTGATTCAGCTGTCCATTGTTTACCTGAAGGGAAAAAATACCGCACTTTCACTTTATTGGATCATTGGGCTGTAGCTGCATACATTACATTAGCAGCACACAGTGTGTCTCTTCTAATCAATGTGTTGGCTTTAATGTGACTTTGAGAGAAATTTTGATTGGGCATGAAGTCACACAGGTGTCTGACTTTCACTTTGCCGTGTCTCTACAAATGTTTGTGCTCTGGGGCTTTAAATTCCCAACATTCCTCTCGAGAATGCAAGGTGATAAATGGAAACTCGGTTTGCTCTACCCTGCAACTTAGTGAATTTGAAATCAATCTCTTGCCAAGACGACATTCACACCTCATTTCCCCCTGCAGGTATCTGGAGATAAAAAAAAGAAGGAATGAGTCAGTAATACAGTAACACAATATACTGTAGTAAGAGTGTTCTCCCTTTTAAAAGCTAAAATAATTTTTTAAGAAAAGGGGTGGGGGGTTGACTTTTTTTATACGAAATAAAGCCACTCATCCCCTAACCAAAAATTGAAACACAGCATTAATAGCACTGTACCAATTTGCCGCAGTACCTTACACACCATAGTTGATCAAATTGTGAATTTGCCAAGATGACGATGATCGGTTAGTTATCAACATGAACCGGGCAAAATATTGTCAGGTATATTTTATAAGGAATAGATATGTTATTTCTCTCTCCACAACGGTGCCTCATTTTGGTCATTAGAGTCCAAAAGTAGAATTTGGGGGCTAATGAAACACTTTAAAGAAAACACTGCATGGGGATAAATGACTTTAAAATACAATTTGCCGTTGTGTTAACAGGATGTTGAACCCGAGGGGGGTTTCTCTAACATGAGAGCCATCAGCAGTCAGGGGTGACAGGAAGTCTCACCACAGGTGCATATGGGAAATGAAATGCAAACGTGGTTTACAGAACGATGGTGACGGGGTTCAACATTTCTCGCCGAGCTATTTATGACCCGCCGCCTCACACAACAGATGCAGACTAGACAGCATGGAAACGCTTGTTTTCTTATTTCCTCAATTTAACTTCATGGCCCAGAAGGAGGAAGCATATTTCAAAAGGCTTGATCCACAACACCGGCAAGAACCAACCATGAAGGCCGATGGCAACAGGTTCGTGTACAACTCTAAAACGATTGTAGAAATGCAGTGGCTATTGTCAGAATGTCTTTCTGCTACAGCAATCATCTCTTCAAAAAGAGACACCTTATTTTGTGCATTTTATCATCATAACCAACCTGTTCAAATGCTTGAATGTGATTGAAAGTCTTGACAGCTGTCAATACAGCCGTGGAGAGGGGGTGTAGTGAGTCTCATAATTCTGCGGCATGAATCCCTTTTTGCAAGTTAAGCGATGTGCACATATGACTCGTTTCTGAAAGCTTTGTTGTCCCACACGGAAATGTAATTTATTGCGCAGTCATGTAAAACGCGTGGAAACATGTAAGCGAGGAGTCTTTCTGATTTTGGTCTTTGGGGAAATGCATACAGTACTTTTATTTGTTTGTTTGTTTGTTTGTTTATTTGTTTATTTATTTTATTTTGCATGCAGACACCAAGACAAGGAGAAGACGAGCCGACAAAGTCTCACCAGGTCCGGCTCCCATGACAATGTCAGTCACCAGACCAAGACGACATCCAGCAAGTGAGGCTAATTCCAATGACTTTGCGTGATGCTAATATTTAGACAAGCATTGATCATATTTGACCTCAGTTGTCACCTGCAAAAAGACACATGACGCTAAAACTTTGCTGCTGAGTCACTTCATCGACAGCTTCCTCATCTTTTCTCAGTATCTCAACAGAGACGGCTCTGCAATGGAGCAACTCATTTGAAGAATTAATGAAGAATGCAGGTCAGAGTTGCGCCCCCGATGCAAAGTTTGACTTATTCACCAATAAGAACTTTATTAGTTGTGATGCATGCTTTAATGTTTGCAACTTCCTCGTAACAAAATTCCCCCTTTGCACAACGTGGTTCTCAGAAAATAGGGTCCAGGAGTGTGACATGAGAGTCCAAAAATGAACTTGTTCAAAAGCAGGTCAAAATAATAGATGCTTTAAATCAAACCTTCCTGCAGTGTGCTATGAATAAATAAAGAGAGTTCACTTTGCCTTCTGTTCGCAAGGGATTGTTGAATATTGTGGTACTCCATCGATTCATATTGAACACCAAGCACTTCACACTCGAGGAATAAAAATAGTTTTAAATTCATTATTTTTACACTTGAACAGCTTCACTACTTTCATAACAAGATATCCATTTGAAAAAAAAAATTCGTTGACCAATCATGCGTAGAAAATTACCTCTGAATGGTTGATGAACAATGGCTCTCAGGTTACCCGTCGATACATTTGAAGGACACCACACTTTTATTAACTGTTCGCTTCGCTAAATATGAAATGTCTGCAGCTGAACTGTGCACCTTTTTAAATCATGCTTACCTATGTGCAAAAATACACGTGAATGCAGCGAGTTTAAACCAATACATTGATCTACTGCACGTGCGTTGCCCAAAAAACTGGACACCATGCTTGACATTTAACTTACCGGTACTCGGTTGTCATAGAATAAACAAAAGAATAGTCGTTTTTGAAATGTGAACAGTGAACCAATTCAGCTTCCGGTTTAACTTACTAAGGTTGTTCCATTCGAAGTGTGAAGTATTTTGGAGTAGTAAATCTTCAGAGGTACCTTGTGGACAGAGAAGAAGATGAAGAAAAAAATGACAATACGCGTGTTAGGGTTTTTTTTTCTGAACTTGTATCGTCACATTATGGGCGGCGTGGGACTTGAATAAACAGCATTGTGCTGCATTGACATTCTGCCGGTTTATTGGTAACATCTTTTTTTTTTTTTTTAAACGGATGATTTTTAATGGTTTAAAGTGCTCCTAATTACACAGCCGTTGTTGGCATGTCAATAAAATGAATTTCTGAACATTTTGCTGGACCTAACTTTCTGAGAACCACTGCTGGGTTATATAATTGTTTGTGTACATTAAAGCAGTGGTCCCCAGCCTCCGGACCACAGACCGGTGCCGGACGCACAGAAAGAGTAACATTACTTCCGTTTTATTTATTTCAGAATCTGAAAGAGTTTTATTTTGAAAAAATACCAGATTCTCTGTTCAATCCGTCTACAGTATGTCACTCTTTACGCAGGTCAAGGCGTGCATCTCGGTCACATGATAGGTTACCGCTAAAACGAAACGCAAAAGCTACCAAAATGAGTTAAAACACAAACGTTTTTGGGTGGGAGGAAAGGCCCAACCAGGAGACAGAAGAGAAGCCTCCAAATTTCAAGAAAAAAGCCTATATTTAAGAGTCAATATCCGGGGTGCTACTTAAGATACGGATTTATGTCAATGGGAGATTCCCACGCACCAAGCCCACTCTCCATATATGCGGTGATGGTGAGTCGAATTTTTCATGCACTTTGTATTGGCGATGTATCTTATTTTGAAGGCACGTTTAAACGTTACCGTAGCAACCAGAGAGCGTCGCGCTCACATAGGACGTTCCTCGTGTCATGACTCGTGTTTATTGTATCGTGTTTATATTACGAAAATATCACAGTTTTCATGCAGGTCATATCATATTATTTAATTATATTTATCCGTCACAACTTTAAGGAAAATATTGTCTGACATTATACCGGTCCGTGGGACAAAAAAAGTTGCGGACCGCTGCATTAAAGCACATATTCCTAGCCCTTTCAATGAAGAAGTGATGGAAAGTCAATTTCTCATTCACACATCCTTTTCCTCAATGACCCGGCCCATGCAGACAGATATCAGATATCGTCTTACTTTTCAAGTTTCTCGAGTAACGAGCTGTGTGTCCATGTCTGTGTCTCCACATCAGATGGGGTGGAAACTTTCTCTCAGTTCCTCCGTACAGAGTTCAGCGAGGAAAACATTGAGTTCTGGCTGGCTTGTGAAGAATTCAAGACCTATGACTCCGAGAAAAAACTGCTGTCCAAGGCCAAACATATTTATACAGTTTTTATTGAGTCGGATGCGCCTAAAGAGGTATTTCATGTTAATTTGCTGATGGAAAATAATGTTTTTCTGTTGGCCTGTCACCGAGTGCTGTTGGAGGCTCAGAATATTCATGACATGGTGATAAAAGTATGGGGGGGATGAATTCCCAATCATTATTGGGTCAAGAAGTCGACCTCTCTGAACGCAGCAGAAGCACAATTTGGGCAGGCATCTCAACAAAGTACAACAAACTGAAAAAAGTAGCCAGTGAGAGAGAACTGCGGTTTATGAGATTTTTTTTCCTTCCGCGTCTGACCAGTGAGAGCAGGCAGTTGCTTTGTGGCTGTGACTCTTCTCTGCAAATGTGAAGAGAGCAGCACCCACACACTTTCTGAGGAGGATGATTGTCAGTCAAAATATTTTGTAGCTTCTGCATGCGCCTGCATCAATGCGTTGTTGGAGATGAATGCACATGCGTTACTTCCTATGTCTGCGCGAGGAGGCTTTTTCAGATACATAACAGACACGATTATAGGTGAGATGACAAGAAAACGGTTTATTATAAATCCAGATTTATTGTATCTCTCCTCAGTTCTCTTTTGGGTTTTTTTCCAGATTTTTATTTTAAAAGCAATTTAGTCGAGATGAGACAAAAGTACCGACTGACTGTACTGAAAAGTGGTGAAAATGTTGAGAGAGAAATATTTACGCTCATGCTATTCAGCATTCTACATTAAACTTTGCTTTTGTATTTCAACCGTCATTCATTTTGGCAGGGGGCAATCACTCAATTCAATAAAAACGAAACCAAAGAGTCTTTTCAGAATGGACATTTTCTCAACACAAGTTTCAGAATAACATTCCCTTTTTTTCTGCAAAGCGCTCAAGGTGAAATTTTTCAATGTAAAATTATTGTCAGGAATATATTTTTTTAAGTGTTTGAAAAGTTTTCAAGGGGATCCAAATTGCCTCGCTGTTGCTTGGGGATGGTGGGGATAATGCATGCCCGTTCCACTATGTACTTGTGCTTCTTTTATGGGCACCTATATGCTACCGAAAAATAGCAAGTACACATACTATACGACGAGTCGAGAACTTGCGCCTGTCAGCAGGCATAGCTATGAATCTGTCGACACGAATGAGTTTTTATGCCTACGGCGATGTTAAGCTAATATCCATGTGCTGTATTACATTTGATGGGACAGTTGCCCCTGCCAACATGGCTGCCGCTGCACATTATATCTGCGTCCGCAGCGGGCCAACCTGGTAACATTTTCTAGCTGTTGATTCCTCTCTTCTTGCAAATGTCACATAACCAAACCCATTTGACGGGTGATTTAGCTGACAGTATAGGAAATTTATAATCCCAGTTTGTGAGTTGAGCCTCCAACATTTAACACGCCAACTGTAACGCTTGAAAAATACATTTGACATAATGCAGTATTCAAATGTAATATGCCATTTCCAGTTACACTTGTCCGTTTTTATGTTACACAGGTCAATATTGACTACAGCACCAAGATAGCCATCCAGACCAATTTATCACACCCCACAAGGAGCTGTTTCGAAGCGGCCCAGGTGAAAGTCTACAGCCTGATGAAAAAAGACTCCTATCCCCGATTCTTGCACTCCGACCTTTATTTACGTCTGACCAGGAGGAGAGGGCCAGGAGTCACAATGTTCCGCAGAAGGTCACGCTCCTGTATTTTCAACGAGCGAGGCGGTGGCACCGCCGAGCCTTCGCCCTGGTAGCAATAACATTTCAGACATAGCCGCTCACTCGTAAAAGCGATTATGACATTGGCGATAACCAGTGACGCACTGTAGAATTTTAATTGCGTAATTTGTGTTTGAGATTGTAATCATCCAACGTGTCTGCGAAATGAATCATTTCCCTCTACAATCACAGTGGATTATTTGACCAATATTGGGGCCTGGCAATAAGCCATTGAGCTACACAAATAGGGGATATTTGGAGGAATATGCCATTTTAATTAGGTGTGAATGTATAGCTCTAGCCCTCATCTGTTGAGCAATTAATGCAAGCTCTAAATCCTCACCAAAAACATGGCTTGATGATAGGTCATCTCTTAAATAAAGGCAGAAAAAGTAGATTTTTGGAAGCCGACTGATGTGCGGAACCTTGACGTGAAGCAAACACTTGGAGGAATTTTGGGGACAAAGACGCCAAACGGTGTAATGAAGCATTTTTGTAGTAATAGGGCCGAGTTCCTTCCACTGCACTTGTTATTGAGATCCGCAATATGTACGCTCACCAGACAAGTGATTTGATACACTTCACGCGATAGAGAAGAGCTTCAAACTGTCATGGTTCTGTTTGTGGCCAACAGGTGGCACTGTAGGGCTACGCCTGCAACTGCACAACTGTTGGTCATTGTGTCATGAGTTTGTTTGTTTAAATGGACTCCCGGCACGACCACTCAGTGTCGGGTCATTGTTGCTGTTACTGTGTGCACGTTTCATGTTTTGTTTTCTGTCTTGGGTTTTTTGTTAAATACATTTTAGTCACTCCACACTCTTCTTCCCTGCCTCCCTGCTTTTGGGGTCCTACTCCTTCACCTCGCAAAACGTGACAAAAACGTTTCATAACAAAAAGCCATAGAATGTTCAAAATACCGTATTTTCCATACTATAAGGGCCCACCTAAAAGCATTCCATTTTCTCAAAAGCCGACAGTGTGCCTTATAATCCGATGTGCCTCCTATATGGATCAATATTCTGGTTTCTTGGATGTAGTATTTTAAATGGTTTGTAAAGTGCTTTGTTATAGCTGAAGCGGTTGTGAAAGCTCTACATCAATAAAGCTTTATTGTATTGTAATCCCTTTAGCGTAGCTCCATCCACTGGATGAATAGATGAATAACGCAACCACAGCCAATACAGTAAATATTCTCTAGTACGGACTCGTGTTTGCGCTGTCCAATTTGTCCTGATAACAGAAATTCCTCATTTGGGAAATGAGCATGGTACATGTCCTCTATTCTCACAACAGTAAAATATGTACAGTATTTCAATGTTAATTTTTTTCTGTCTTGGGGAAAAAAAATTGTATTTTGGATTGTTTTGTTGGATGCATTCTTTGGTTTATGACAATGTTTGCCTGTGTGTCATACAGTTTTCTTGCTAGTTGCAAGTAACTGTCCCGTTGATCACCAATGTCTGGTAATTCTTGTGCATACTGAAGGATTTTTGTTGCCATTTGCATTGCTTCCTTGCTGGATGGTGGCTTGTCATCAGGAGTTGAAGTTAAAGTTTCGTAGATTTGCGTCTTTTCGACTACAAGTGTCTGCTGGATCTTTTTAACATTGTGTCCAGCCTCGCTCAAACGGATGCATTTCACTCGCTCCGCTCCAGTTGTTACAGTTCTTCTATGTTTCGATGCGATGATCTATACGACGTAAGTGAATAAAGTTAAAATCTTTCGCAGTCACAGTAAAACGCACGCCAATAAAAAGTCGCTTACACATCTTTGTTTCGAATCTGATGAATGAAAACGGCGAAGCGAACACGTTTCTTCGGTCGTGTCGAGTGGGTGCCGCGTTCTACAGGACGTAAGTGAATAAAGTTAAAATCATTCACAATTACAGTAAAACGCACGGCAATAAAAACTCACTTGCAGGCCGTCGTTTAGAATCTAATGATCGAAAAACGCGAAGTGAAAACTTGTTTCAGCGTTGTCTTTTCCGTCGCATCGAGTGGCCTTTGCGTGTATTTAAGCTCCCGCGGCATTACACCTCCATCCGGGTTACGGGTAGTGGAATTTCCGCTTACGCAACTTCCGGTAACATGTAATATCGTAGTCAAAATGTTAATGCAAAGGTTTTTATTCCGGGTGAAGGATATTCCTTTGCATAGAATTCTGGGGATGGGAATACTTACTGTATTGCAGCTTCTATGCACCTTAAATGCGGTGCGCCCTATATATGAAAACCGTTTTAAAATAGGCCATTCATTGAAGGTGTGCCTTATACGCCAAAGCGCCTTATAGTGCGGAAAATACGGTACCTTCAAATTAAGAATTGGGGGTGAATCAGTTCCAGCGAATGCATGTGAGAACCACATCGAAAATGTGTGGAATGAACTAACATTGACATTTTAGAATATTGAATCAAACTCGCTTTTAAAATCCAAAAATAAGGAATCCTGACCGGAAAAAAACTTCACTCTAAGCTGAGTTTTTCATAATGAATGACTTGAATATGTAAAGACTTTATTTAAAAATCAAACATAACGTGTGAAATCTCTATAAAACGGAATTATCAAAATTTGTATGACCCTCACCAAAAGGCATTTCATTATTTATTTAGTTATGAATATCTCAAACTGTTTACTGTACATATACAGCACAATGGTAATATATACTGTCTATAAATTAATTAGCATTTTAAAATCTCCTTGCATATGATTGCTGAAATGACATTTCTTCTTCAAACGTCATTTTCTTAAAGGCTCCCCAGTTCATCCAGCCTTGTCAGATTAGCCCCCTCTGCTGGTTATGTTTGCTCACTGCACTACATGGCACTACTGCAAGTGGACTGTAATAGAGCAAATAAATCATTCATTTGAATGTTGCGCTTTTCTGACGTTTTTTTTTCAACAATATAGAGTTCGCAATAACTGTGGTTCTCAGTTTAAGGAGTGGCTGAAGGAAGAAAAAAAAGTGACAATTTCCACAATAAAGATTGTGAAACTGTGCGGAACACAGACATACGGTTTTGTCATATGACTATTTGTCCCTCCACCATATTCCATCGCTATTAGTGCCGACTGTATGTACAATCAATTTTTGCTGTTTTCATCCTTATTATGTATGCATTTGTTGCCAATTGCAAAGTGCATTGACAATACGTTGCCATTTATGTCGCTGCGCTTGTCGAAGATTGCGCCATAAAGACTGCTGCACCACAGGGCCGTTTGTTCTCTGTTCCTTTATTTTTTAAAAGCCATTTGAGAGTGGCGAGTATGGCTGCATTGCACCCGCGATGTCTGGATGTGACGAAATGTGTCCATCCGTGCTGTTCTCCACCTCCCCTGTTCCGCTGAATTCAGACATGCTGCATTGCTAGTGATTTGTCTGCCACCGGCAACGGCACCTTATGCAACTTTAATACATTTCACATGAGTTACAAGCTCATTTGACCGTATTCTAACAAAAAGGATTCATTATTTTCTCCCTCCCGTTGTCCAACTAACTCCAAACTAATTTGAAGTGAAAAGTCTGCGTAGATGGTAACATGAGGGCCCTGAAACTTCTTAATGAGAGACTTAGCACACTAAATGTAGCCTACTGTTTGTTTGTTTGAAATGACATAAATGCCATTATCAGTCGCAAAATAGGGATACCGGCTATATTGCAATACTAATTTGCTTTTTGATTCAATAAAGATCTGCTATTTCTCTTTGGACTCGTTCCACATAAACATTTATTGCAACGCTTTGCCTCGCCGTAGCGGAACGTAAGACACTCTCAATTAAATACAGTTTTAATGAGGCGTGTCTGTGATCTTAATTGCTTGAATGACCAAATTTAAACGAGACGTATGAAAGCATCATGCATGCATATTATGGCTGGCAAAGTTGTGACGGAAACGAGCTCCCTTTTTTCACATCACTGAAAAATTAATAGACCTTATCAACTGGCACCATGAGCGGGGAATAATTGATGTCAGTGTATAGGCATGCGCAAGCTATGCTTTTTTTTTTCCTCAGAAACAAATAACGGATTCTTTCTAAACTGTCAGTAAGCCAATGAGATTCTCCCTCCTGCCTCGCGAAGATGCTTACAGGGAGAATATACAAGTCAGTACAACATGTCTGTACTCAGAACATATTCACACACATACCGGTACACACCTACACACACACACACACACACACTGCAGCTCATTAAGCAGAGAAGCTGCGGTATCAAGGATCCTCCAGTGCGCTTCGCAACTTCAGTTGCTAGAAAAGACCTGAATGGGATACTTCACAATTCCTATTAATTATGCATCAATTGCAATGTTACGGGCATTCCTATACTGCGCTTAGTGTTTTGTTTTTTGTTTGGGGGGTTTTCGCTGATAGTCTGAGAACATGGGGGAAAATAATAAATGATACGGACGCAAAAGGTTCAAATTCATGAGTGCTAAAGATTAGTTGCCTGCGGAGACTTTCCTGGCAGATTTCCCTTTCCTTCTCGTTTTATTTATTTTTTTGTTTGTTTGTTCATTTTTATAAGATTGGTGACTCAGTGTGCACTCCAACCCTACGAAATCATCGGCAAGTTGTGCAGAGAGAAAACATTATCAGGTGAAGAATGTGATTAAGTGTGAATACCGATACAATACATTCATTCACTCACTATGTGTCAAATATCCGGACTGCTCCAGACAAAATTTCATTTCATAAACGTAGGCCCAGACAATAGATTTGACAACAAATATTTTTTTGCAAAGAACAACGAAGGACACGGGTAACAAAAAAAAAAACAAGAAAAAGGGGGGGAATAACAAAAACATTTGGGAAACGGCAAGGAATGAGAAAAACATAAATCGCTTGTCAAACTCAAAGGATAAGGAAATCCAATACGCGAAAATACAAAACTCACAAAACACTAAAACATATCAAACATGTGAAAAACATGGCGAGAATCTATGAGGCAAATTGTCAAGAACATCTAGAAAATTAAGCAGTTTTAATGTTTGTGTTGGTTTTTTAATTTTTTTTTGTACAAAAAAAAAAGTACAGGCGGATATCTGGAGAATGTTTGGTGAACCATGATAAAAATGCGACATCCGCTGCCTTCGCAAACACTCGCAAACGGTGAGTGAGATATGGGCTCAAGGGTCAAAGGTCAGCGAATGTTTGCGCAAGATAGAGTTGCAAACACATTCACCGATAAACTTTAATGGTTGCAACAACAACAAAAAAACATCATAAAATTCTTGTCATGTTCTAAATTTCTTTTACAACAAGAAAAAAAAATGGTTTCAACTTTCTGCAACTGCCTTCAATCTTTTAGGAACCCCGACAACGACAACAAAACAACATTCGCTACATGAGCAGATACTGCTTCTTGCTACCATGTGTGGAAAACGAGAATGAAATCCAGCAGAAGCAATGGGAAGAAGGTAATGAGGCATGGCCACCACCTGCAAAACCATACTGTAAGAGGTTTTGTTTTTTTTTTCTTCCTGGGTGTTGTCTTGGTCCTAATTATCTCTCGTTTCCTCGCGTTGTCTCTCCCATATGCACAAAAGAAATTCCTCAGATTCACACCATTAATGCTCACAAATTGGACAGGTTGATATGTTTATTCTTCGGAATAGCGCAGTTGAGTTTTCAACTTGCTCATCTGATTGCCCCCTTAATGGCTGCACCAGACAGAACGCTTGTCCAAATACTTGATACCTTTTAAGATAGTCATTGTCACGCTCAATCTTAGATGAAATATCACTTCAATTCAGTCTCCTCTCTTTTGTGTGCCAGCCCTTTGGCAAATTCACATTTTAGGAACCAATTGCTCACCATCTCGCAGCTGTCAGCTGCTACGTGATTCACATTTTTGAGAGGTAGTGCTGACTCACAGCCTGGGACATCGTGGTGTGCAACTTAACCCAAACAAATACATCTGTACTGGAAAGATATACTTCAGTGTCTACAGTCCATGACGTCTATCGACACTACACAATGTCTGACTTATTATCTGGCCCTCGGCTCATACCTTGTGAAACCTTTACATTGACAATAACCTGCCTTCCAAACAAAGCTGATGTCTTCATAACGCAAACCAAATGACAAATGAACTGATCCTGCCGGAAAGAAAACTTTTAGTCATGATGGCCACAGCTCAGGGACTTTATGCCATCAATGAACATATGTCAGGATATTGCAGCAACTATAAGCTCCAGGCCAAACAACACTTGTGTCAGAAAAGCTCAATAACGTTGGACCGATAGAGGTGTGCAGAGGTTCGTATATATATATATTAACTACAAGCACGTTCCGCTTCACCTGCAGTATGTGCTTAAGTGGTGCTCGTTGGACTGTATATGGCAATTCTCTCTAAGGTTTTGCTCGTCAGCCCTCGACCGCCCAACATGACTTCCTATAGTTTCTGCAGAAAGATAACCTGGCTCCAAGTTGGCTGTGTACTAATTGCTTTCTTGAAATCAGTCATCAGATGCATGCCAATTGACTTGCTGTCAAAGGGTTCAAAATCCTAGCAGTCAACGCTGACCCTTAATGTAGTTAGAATACAAGGTGGACCAAACGTGAAAGGGGGCGGGGGGGACAAAACAAACAAAAATTGACACGCAAGCAGTGAGAGAAAACTGGTAGAAATCCTGTAGATAACTCGACTGCCCTCCTGCGTGGGATTAGGGAATTGCATCCTGTGATGCAGTCCCTGATATTACGGCGAGAGCAACAATTCTTTGTATACAGTATGTTTGAGAGCAAAAAAATACTTGTTTTTAATGAATAGTTGTGTCTCTTCCTTGAAGCTCTGCATACTTTTATTACATTCATCCTCCCCCGAAACTACACACAATATATGGCCATCTTCTTTGCAGTCTTTGCCTTTTTTGAAAATCAAATTCCTCAAACTGGGGAGTGTACGGCCATGCAAATAAGGGCAGCCGTGGGATTTTGACACCACCTGTTGTGATTTACATTCTTGGTCAGTGGTCAGGAAGGAGAGCGCGGCTGGTTTGAGAGATTGACTGTGACGCCGGACAAGAGCAGCAGAAGACTGAGCGACGTCATGACGATGTCACGAGAAATGAAGTCACGCTCAGTTGCCGTGCAAAGACACGTCAGATATACGGCATCTGATCTCTTTGATCCGTTCAAAATCAAAGGATATGAAAGAAGTATGTAAATACTCATGGGAAGAGGATGCCAAATTCCTCGGTGTCTACCCCGAACAGCAAAAGTAAAACAGTATCAGATTAAATGTCGGACTTGTTTGATTATTTTGCAATTTTGAATAACTTTCTTGGACAAGCTTCTGCCATCGGGAGCTTTCGGGAGAGCCCATTGAGCACTAGCACGAACGGGTCAAGAGGTGATGCGATGCAAAATCACTGTCGAGCCTTTGTCTGGATCGGAGGAGCGGCAGACAAGGAGGGATAACCCCCTCCTCGCAAAAAAAAAAAAAAAACCCTTTGCATATACATTTTCATACTTTCCATTGCTGTTGGTCAAACCAATTTGGATTTGTTCAGTCGCCTATCTGCCTAACCTCCAAACAATCACAATCAGATCATCATCCGCCTTGCTTTTTTGGATGAAGAGATGACCATCAAGTGAGTTTCTGTACATTTCATTTTTGGTGGGGGACATTGAACATTTCCAGCCATTTACAGCAGCCACGTGGAAAATGCCAAGACGGATTTCGCTTTCTGTAAGTGTTATTTTGCACCGCATATTGATTTTGAAAAGAAGGCTCAAGCCAAGTGTTTGCAGGTTCTTTTCCGGTGAATAAATGTCAGATAACCATGCTTGTGACGAATCTCCACGCTCTTTTCAAGGTGTGCTGCTTTCTCAAGGACCCGTTGGAGGACGTCGACGCTTGGAGCGAGTCGGTGGACAATGTCCTCACTTGTAAAAGTGAGTGCCTCTCTCGCTTCTGATGAAGACGTTCTTCCTCTCATCCAGGTTTTTGCTTTGCAGATGGGCAGTTGGCTTTCCGGGAGTTCTTGCAGTCGGAGCACAGTGAGGAGAACCTCCTGTTTTGGCTTGCATGTGAGGAGTATAAAAAAATTAAGAATGTCCCAGAGATGATCTCCTCTGCCAACAGGATCTACTCTGAGTTTGTTCAAACAGAAGCACCCAAACAGGTACATGATGATGATGATGATGATAATGATGGAGATGATGATGATAACAATGAGCATGATTTAGTTAGTAAGTGTGGCTTCCTCCTACACGCCCTCCGCCCCCCGAAAAAAAACATGTTAGGCTTATTGAGGACTCTAACATGTTTGTTTTGTCAATTGAAGTCAATGTTACATTTATATTGCACTGGCTTGTGACTATTGTCACCTGGGATAGGCTCAAGTTGACCCTAATGCGAACAAGCACTGTCAAAAAAGGACGAATGGAAAATATGGATTACAGTGCATGGTAACTATAAATAAAATGCCCATCCATCTATTCATTTTTTTAATCCACTTATCCTCATAATGGTCGCAGGCGTGCTAGAGCCTGTCTTCTGGCAATACACCCTGAACTGGTTGCCAGCCAATTGCAGGGCACACGTAGACGAACAACCATTCACGTTTAGACTCACAAACCGGAGTACCCGGAGAAAACCCACACAGGCACGGGGAGAAACTGCAAATTCCACGCAGGGAGGCCGGAATCCAACCCTGCGCCTCTGCAATGCGAGGCAGATTTTCTAACCAGTCGATCACCGTGCCGTCGAGTAAATAAAATTAAACTTTTTTTTTTTTAATTTGCCCGATATTGTCACAAACAGGAAAGCAGTGACAGTCACTGCTTTCCTGGGCCAAAAAAAGGAAGATTGATTGATTGTGATATTCTCAAACATGCAGTGCATTAAGAAATAAGAACATCCACTCATCTTCTTTCTAATTCGATTATTTGTAAATTATTTTCTTAGCCGCCCTTTGTACCGGTCTCGCACCACTTTAGCCTCAGGGGGGGGGAAAAATCCTGGAGTTGTCCAAGTTGCTCAGTATAAAGTATGAAGGTCCTGTGTCAAAAGCCATAAGGAAGACAAATGTGATGATGATTCTACGGGCCCATGACTGACAGGGGCAAAACAAATACCAAATCACAATTTCCCCGTTTGAGTCAAAACGGTCATAATTTGTTGTCATCAGAGAGGAATGTGCGAATGGCATTTCCCGTCTCCCTATGTCTGTGTGTATCTACGTGGAGAGTGCACAACATGCGTGAAAGCCATAGACATGCTACATTCGAGCAGATGTTTCAAGGAGTCGCATAGCTGTTGGGCGGCTGACGCCGTGCTTGCAAAAAGGGAGTTTGCAAATTTGCAAATGTACAAGGAGCTCGCTTAGCACGAAGCCTAGATGAGGCTTGTAGAACACAACTTGGATGGTTTTAAAACGGGACCAATGAGAAAAAACATCCAGTCCGCCCTTGGCCAGGGTAAGGCCTGGGATCTAGGAGGGTAAAGTAAGTTATTTTAAACTAAAAAGGAAAACCTTTCCATATGCTACGGCTATGGCTAGCCGGTCAAGGCTGCACTTTGATATATTTGAATGATATACTGAAAGTTAATGTGGCTTTTTAGGCATACAATGAAGGTAAAGCACTACATACTCTTGAGTGCACTCCATTTACCATTTTGATCCAAGTAGATGTTTCATTTGTCAGATTATGACATGTTTTTGGATTGGTGTAGAATGAGTAACCAATTCCAGCTGATTGAGTCATTCGGTCGCTAATATCAATAGGAATAACGAACGGAGATTTTGGGTGCACCGGTATGTCATAAATAAATGATCAGTCGCTTGACGTCCGCAAGACTATAGAAGCGGCCCCTACACATCCAGCGTAACCATGTCGTTCTTTTTCTGACTGTTTATGCCTGTTAAGTATTACTGCACGATCATGCGAGATGTCTTCCCCTTTACCAGAAGCATGCAGTGCAAGTTGAAAGAACCATTGCTTTAAAATGCCTTTGTCCAATATGGTTTGATTTCAGATCAACATAGATTGTCTTACCCGGGAAAAAATTACAAATAACATCTCTCAGCCGACGTTGACTTCGTTCGACTCGGCTCAGAGGCTTATCTACTCTCTGATGGCCAGAGATTGCTTTCCACGCTTCCTCAAGTCTGACATCTATCAAGGACTCCTGAGGAAAAGCGACTTAAGGTGACTCTTTTAAAGTTGGCAGACCCGCAGACATGCAAAATCGCTCTCACCTTGTTCTGTAGTACGACTACGTGTGATTTCACTGGATGTCTGTATTCTGCCCTGCAACGCAGTTCCACGTGTTCTCAACCTGTGTGATTCAGTAGACGCTCGCAGCCTGAGGCAATTTTCAGCTTGTATTATATCTCTTTACAAAGTATTTGAAGAGATTGTAAACTGAGATTTCTTTACTCTGCCCACTCCACTATCATAAGGACTCCCCTGAAGTATTATCGACATATAATTCAATTCAATACAAAAATAAAATATGCTCCAACACAATCTGACATTTGAAACTTGGTACAAACTTTTGATATGTTGCGAATTAAAAGTGGAATTTGGAAAGTGGAATTAAAAGTGAAAAGTGATATTTCTTTAGGGCAAAACCACATGAACGCGGTCATCAAAATATTTTTGATACATTGCAAGCTCGACACCACTATTAACCGCAACCACAATAATAAAGATTGATTTAAGCCCTGGTTGGCATTGAAAGCTAAGAAGCCACAATCTTCGTAAAGGATGTGATTTGGACCGTATTAGATTTGTTGGCCACATGAATAAGACCCAGGTGTGTATTCCAGTTCCCGCAGAGGACTGAGGTCTGCAAATGACCACCTGTACGGCAACCGAGTTAGTTACGTTACGTAACAAGGAGGAATATGACCCACTTCCTTATCAACAGTGTGTTTAGCTTAAATAATCACCACAGGGAACTTTACTTTTACAGACAGTTCTGTTTGGTTTCTTCTTTTTGATCATGCGCAGGTCCAGTTTTTATTTTATAGTTCCCGTTGCTAATGCAAATGAAAACGATATTGCATTTCAACAATTGTATGGCTGCGACAAGTGCAACAATATTTTTGTGAACAAATGCAATAAACAAGTATAAACTCAAAGAATATATCATGTCTGAAAGATTACAATCTCTTTGTTTTTGGTCTGAGACTGAAAGATGCCACCTTGCATGTTTTTTCTTCGTAGTCGTTACACCTTTTGTTGTGTTCCTACTTTGCAATTCTCCAGAATTTGCTGACAGTGTGATAGATGCTTCCTAAAACTTTTCAGACATTTAGCAGATGATCTACTTCCTCTAGTAATGAAGTCTCTGTTAGAATTAAATTCAAGACAGCAGTTCACCAATTTTTTTAAAACAAAAAATGATCATCCACACTGATGAGAATAGTGTACAGACAGTGTAAAACCAGAGCTTAATGATGAGGAGGAATTGAGAGTCACAAGAAAAATGATACGGCCGAGTGACAGCAACATTTTTAATGTAGGAAGTGGAATTTTTTTTTTTTAAGTCTTACATAAGTTTGTATCAGAACAACTGATCAACCCGTGCATTCCAGCCCATACTGACGTCTGTGCTCTGTCAACAATCTCATAAACAGTGACCACAGCGCAAACCACTGATGGGTGACTTTATTGTGTATTTGTTCAGAATATGAGCTTTCTTGCTTTCGGTTAGGATGCAAGGCGTCACATACAGTATAATTATTTTGTTTTGATACTTTATTGTAGCATTTGCCCACATCACTTTTCTTCTTCGTGACACAAAGCAGATTTTGAAGTCAACCATTTGCTTATTTTCTGAAATGTGCACACAAAGGCGAAATTGTACTATTTAAAGAAGAAAAACACCCACATTTTCTACCCATTTTTTTCTCCTTTTTATGAGGAGGTTTGTCATTCGTGGGCCCAAGAACAACGTTGTCATGGGGCCCTTCATTTTTGTGCTTCCATCCATCCATTTTCCGACCCACTTTTCTCGCAGAGGGTGCTGGAGCCTACCCCGGTTGCCAGCCAATCACAGGGCACACACAGACGAACAACCACCCGCGCTCACACTCACACGTCAGGATTATTTTGAGTGTTCATGCATGTTTTTGGAATGTGGGAGGAAACGAGTACCTGGAGAAAACCCACACAGGCATGGGGAGAACATGCAAACTCCACACAGGGAGGTAGGAGCTGGAATCGAACCTCTGCAATGTGAGGTCGATGCGCTAACCACTTGGACACCGGGCCGCCTATTTTTATGCTGCCCCAACTTTAAATATTAATGGTTGTGTAATCAACGGTAAAGCTTGAATGGAAGAAAATTCTCCTATTTCTTCAGATAGACAAAGTGGCCCAAACGTGGGTGTTAAGTTGCCAATATTTCTACTCAAGTAAGAATGATGTTATTTTAGAAAAATATGAGTCAGGTAAACGTAAAAAGTAGTCCATGAGGGAGAGTAAATACATTCTCAGTGGAGAAACTACATGTACTGAATAACTGGTCAGTTATTTAAATCACAACATGAGCTTGAACGACAAATTGCCCAAGATTGTCACTTGAAGTAAAACTATAATGATATAATTGGGGTAAATCTTGCTACCCCACCACCACCATCACCGCCGCCGCCACGAATGTCTTAAATCAGCTTTCTTTGTTTACAGAGATGGCATGAAATAACTTTTTGTTTTGTTTTGTTGTAGTTTGTAAGGTAAACGCGGGTTGAATGTTAGGACAGTGGTGTGCAGCCTCTTCTGCAAACAACCGATTCCAATCTTCTTTTCCTGCCCTTGAGTTACATACATGTATGGAATCCAACTGAATAAAAATATTTCTCTCCTATACACAAAAATTACTTTTACTTTAGATTTTAAATAGACAGGATCTAACCTTCTGGGGTTTGGAACTGGATTTATTTTGTAAAAGCTCCTTGGTTGAAAAGAACATCATCTCTGGGGAAGCACTTGACCTGACCTCCACCAAGGCCAAACAATCCTAAACACAAAGTTCAGGATGATACTTTTCTATTCCAGCCTTGTAGGTTTATCTCCACCCGGTGGATCTGGTAGTAGGCAGAGTACACCCTGAACTGCTTGCCAGCCAATTGCAGGGCACAAATACACAATTGACCATCCGCACTCACAATCACACACCTGGGGACAATTTCGAGTGTTCAATCAGCCTGCCATGCATGTTTTTGGAATGTGGGAGGAAACCGGAGTACTGTACCCAGAGAAAACCCACGCAGGCATGGGGAGAACATACTGTACAGACTCCACACTGAAAGGCCGGAGCCGGAATCGAACCCTTTACCCTCTGCACTGTGAGGCGAACGTGCTAACCAGTCGATTACTGTGCCGCCCCTTAAAATTGTTTTGAGGACCTTGGTTAAAATTATGGAAAAAAGGCAAAGTTTTGAATCTGTATTTAAAAACATTGACACTTGGGGCTGTCTTCACTTCTGTTCACAGCATCTTCCATTTATGTGCAGCATAGCTGCCAAATACAGCTTTGCCATGTTAACTTTGAACTCGGGGCTCCACTCATTGACCCAAGTCTGCACACTTTCAATCACAATTTCTATTATGTACACACAGGGATTTATAGACCAGCAGCAGAATTTTAAAATCAGTTCTAGAGCTCACCAGGAGCCAGTGTAAAGCCTTTAGGACTGGAGTAATATGTTCTGATCTCTTTTTTTTTTGTGGTTAGAACCCAAGCCGCAGCGTTCTGAATGAGCTGCAGCTATGTGCTCTTATGTGGAAGTCCAGTCAGAAGACCATTAGAATAATCAAGTCTACTGGAGATGAGAGCATGGCAAGCAAGTTTCTCCCGGTTTGCAACGGAGCCTGCAACCCTTTTTTTCTGGAGATGTTTTCTCAGCTTGTTAACGGCAATTTTAGCAATTGATTTGATATGATTGCTAAAAGTTAGCTCAGAGTTTATCATCACCGAAAGATTTCAGACTTGGTCTTTGGTATCTAATGATGATGTCATCAGGTGTTTTCTAACAGCAAACATCTTTTTCTTGGTTACCAAAAATAATAACCTTAATTTTGTTTTGCTTAAGATGAAGGAAATTTTGGTTCATCCAGTTGGTAATTTGCGCGATACAGTGACACAATCCGCGAATTGACCTGATGTCATTTTGGGACATTGATAAGTAGAGCTGAGAGTCTCCTGCATAACTGTGATAGCCAACAATAGAATTCTGAAGCATTTGACACAAAGGTAATACATACAAAGTGAACAAAAGGGGTCCAAGGACTGACCCTTGTGGGACCACATATGTCATGGCCATTCGATCAGATTCAAAACTTCCAGTGTTTCTGTCAAGGCTGTGAGGAGAGTCATATCTACATATAAGTTGTGCCTGAAGTAGACATTTTCCAAACACATGACCAGAAAGTGTACTTTGTTGTGACAAAAGTGTGGGAAATATTTGCTTATCTGCTTTCCACTGTCAGATTTGCATCTCCAGAAATGACATCAAACAATGAACTGGGTTGGCAGGTTTCAGTACGTACAGTCGTCGCTGCATTTGCGTAATTTCTCAACTTCCTCTTTTTCCTGTGGTTAGCCTAGAATGAGGTTGTGACGCTCGTACCTGACTTCTGCCGTCCATATAAAAGTCGATGAGTGGATTAACGAAACAGTTTGAGACCGGCGCTTTGTGATCTTTAGAGCTGCTCGACCAAGGCTCATACATGCGTGCACAAAATCAAAGTTCTTCATCACTGCCATGCCCCATGTCAAGTCTGGTCACTTCACCAGCAAAAGAGAGACTGTGCAGCATGGATACCGACAAAAAGAAACAGGCGACAGTCGGGTGAGTGAACTCCAGAGTCCTACAATTCTTTAGTAACTCATATTTCATATTTTAGCATGACAAATATACTTCAGTTAACTAAGAGAATGTGTTTGATTGCGGACAGAGAAGGAGGTCTAAAGTCTCGGCTGCAGTGCAGATCATTTCCTAGTTCAAGAACTAGAGGGTCGGTACACAAAAAGTGAGTGCAAGTCAGCTGACAACTAAGAACGAACTATAACATGCTGAAATTTCTTCTCAATTTTTGAAGGCTTTGTTTTGAGGAACTGTCTCAGTGGTCACACTCCCTCGAGAAACTTATCGCATCGAAATGTAAGTTCATCCTTCATTTCCAGTGAGTCTGTTGTTGAGCCCCTTGCATCCTGTAACTGCTGACATTTCTGCGTTAGATGGAACTAAAGTATTCCAGGCCTTCCTGAAATCCGAGTTCAGCGATGAAAACATGGAATTCTGGTTGGTGTGCGAGGAATACAAGAAGATCAGGTCCTCCTATAGGATGACGTGCAAGGCGGAAAAAATCTTCAAACTTTACATCCAGGCCGAGGCCCCTAGAGAGGTGTGCACACCTTCACAGCGCACGCTGACAAATAATGGATGAGGAAAATGTTGGTACCTGCTGTAAAAAAAAACTTGCGTGTGTGTCCTCCAGATTAACATTGATCACAGGACCAGAGAGCTGATAAGGCGAAACCTGAAGACGGGCGGTGCAGGATGCTTTGATGAAGCCCAGAGGATTGTCTTCAAGCTAATGGAAGGAGATTCTTACCCCCGCTTCCTCAGGTCTGACATCTATCTGGCTATTCGAGACTCGATCTGAATCGGTGATGACGTAAATACGCATACCGCATCTCAGGGTTTGACAAAGTAAGCGCAATGTTGGACTACCTGCGTGGACTTGAGCATCCTCAGCGTGGGTGTGCCAGACAGCTGGATTCCACTCTTTGGAAACCAAAACTAAATGTGATGCTTGTTGGCTAAAGTCGCTCTTCTACTGATGTATTAAACAATATTTATTTACAACTGGCTCTTTTCATATACTTTGCAAATATCTGCAGTAATTTTTGAAACTACTTGTTTGAGTAAGTGTAACTCAATGTTTCTTTATGCTCGAGATCTCAAATTTTAACATATGGTACCCATATTCAGACAGTTTTCAATTTGTAAATGGACATAGACTGGATTGGTTACATCACCACGGCTCACTTCTGATTGGTGAAATTTGAGGGCGTTACAATTCTCCCTTTGTTACAACCGTCAACTGTCTCCCTAAGGCCAAGATGACGCTGCATGGATGCATCTCATTGTTATTCAGTACAGCATCTCAACATTAGGTCCAGCATTAGTGAGATGTATCCGAAATGTTGCCTTTGCAATGATATCAATTCTCCTATTGAAAACACAGTGCTGTGCAAAAGTATTTGGCCACTGCGAGCTTTTTTTTTATTTTGAAACTTTTTTATGGCATTGATTTTGACATTTAAATCAGTAAGTTGTTTACCACCATGTCATTGGGTAAAGCTGACACTGAAAATGTCAGTCAACGAATGAGTCAAGCAAAAAACAGCAAAAGAAATGGGTCAATCCCTTTAACATCAGTGCAACAAGTTCACCTCATAATGACATCTCCTATTTGTTTACACTACAGTCCTCCGCAAACCAGGAAGTAGAATGTAAACTATTGCATGATGGGACAAACAACCAAAGATGATGCTCTATTTTTTTTTCACTTTTATCAGTTTCGCCCTGACAGTTTTGTGCTCTAATGTATGTAGAAGACTGGACTATCTCAGAATTGTCTGTTATTTATTCCTTAGTTGTGTGTTCACAAACACCCCCAATAGAATTTATTTTGTGATTTCGCCGCCGGATTTTCTATTTTGGTGCATTATTTTCTTAGTGTGATTGAAGTTATCCTTAATTTATGTTTTCGGAGGCGGTCTTTGAACGCATCTCGAGTCGCACGGCAGAAGAGAAGGCACGTCATCGGACACAGAACATTTTGTGGTAGCCTTGGTTGCTACCGTAGATGTGTCTGTATTTGTTGAGTGTTGAAAGCATTAATAGCGTGTACGTTTTTAAAAACAACACTACAGCTCTCTTTTTTTGGGAGCTGCAACATGTATATCATTTTGGTTTTTCATTCCTAAAACAGGAAAATCAAATTGTGGACAAGACCTTTGCACAGTGCTGTATTAAAGTAGAAGAACTGCGTCACTACTTATTCACAGCAGGTTAACTTATTTGTATGGTTACCTAATTTGTCACTTAGTTTCCACCAAAACTGAGCACTATAAACTACATTGGGTATGTACTTAAATGTCACGTGTTGAGCTTTTTGAGCGTCTGAGCGTGTTTTTGAGCTTCGTAAAAGCATCTTAAAATGTTTCATTTACCCTTGCTTTCCTACATTTGTCTTCAGTCATTGTTATGATGTGATTTTTTTTCAATAAACTAAATAATAGATGCAAGATGTTTTCCACATGTGTAAAAGTTCAAATCAGGAAAGTGAGATCTCTTTTGAACCCATAAATACTCACGAGTGAATAAACAACATGCACGTGAACAACTGTTAAATCAGGCTTGGAATGTTGAGAGCATGCGTGACTCATTGAACATTTTTCACCATGTCATCGGACCTTCACGGTGTTAAAAATGTCTCAAAAGCTTCTTACTAGCTGACAGGCTCTTCATTAAAGTTCATTTTTATTGATTCATTCGAGCTAATCTGACAAACTCGCCATAAAACGAAGCCATCGTGGCAGGGGAATGTGTAAACATGCATTTGTATCATTCAAAGTGAGAAAACAAAAGTTCATCCTGTGACAGATGAGGAGGAACTGCAAAGGGCCCACATCCGCATTTCATATCACTTGTCATCCTTGTGACTGCACACACAAGTGATGATTCACACATTTCACTGTCTAATAGAGAGGAAACTAGGACACGCTAAATAAAATGAAAATCGACTAAATATCATTTGAAGATAATTTTGAGGACATGAATGGAACACTTATCCCGTTCATGTGCCCGAGCTGCTTATCTGCATGATGTTCACGCTGTCAGTCATGCAATACATTTTGGCCACATGGTGTGTTTCCATGAGATTATAAGGAGATGTTGGGTGTTGTTTGAAGACTTTGTCTCAGAAATCCTTGAAAATCTGCACTTGGCTGATGACCAGCTCCCGGATGTATGCTTCCTCTGGCCGAAAGTCAGCTGTTATAGACTCCAGCTAACTTGTGACCCTAATAAGGACAAGAGGCATAGAAACAATTTTAAGAAAATATTCTGCCTGATGAAATGGTTTGACCACCCAACATTTTTTTACATCCTTGAATACAACATAGTCTGACATATCTCAACCAAGGCTAGAAGTGATTTTAAGCTTTAATTAGCATGCAAGTCCAATATTTTTCTTCGCAAGAATGTTATTTGTGAAAAGAAAATTCTGTTTCATAAACACAAATGTCTCCCTCTACTTCATGCTAATAGTCAAGGTTGGCAGCTCACTCCATATTGCCCTTGTTTTGCTTATGAATATGGAGATAGGATTCGGCTGCTGCTCAGTGGAGGGGCGAATCTATTCTAGTGGCATACAAGACGATGGCCCATTTCTATCCCTAAAAAAATAAAATAAAATAAACATTCCTAATTTGCTTTATCACCCAGAGAGCTGAATGTTGCGTTTTTTTTAATACGACATTACATAAACAATGTATGGAGCCGATCCCAGGTTTCTTCGGGCAGTCGGCGGGGTACAACCTGAATTGCTTGCCAGCCAATCGCAAGGCACACTTAGACGAACAACCATTTGCGCTCACGCTTACACCAATGGACAATTTTGAGTGTTCCACTAGCCTTCCATGCATGTTTTTGGAATGTGGGAGGAAACCAGAGTAAACCAGAGATAACCCAAGCAGGCACCCGGAGAACATGCAAACTCCACACAAGAAGGCACAAGAATCGAACCCTGCACTTCTGTGCTGTGAGATGGATACGCGAATCAGTCAAACACCGTGCAGCCCAAGATAAGTACTGCACATTCATTTTAAAAAAAGTTAAAAGTTTCCCTGCTGATAATAAATAGCACAAAGACTTCACTCTTAATGAATTGGGAATGAAGGAGTGACCTCTTAAAACTCATGACCACTTAATTTCTGACTAAAAATAGCCTTTGGATGGCAAGCGAAATGGCACAGAGGCCTTCTTAATGCAATAGTTGGGTGTCATGATGAGAGCTGATAGTAGTTCTACAGATCATCAATAAGGAAGCATAACTTTTTTTGGACACACTTGTAAACTTGTATGCATGCAAACAAAGATAAAAATAGCAAATGGCCTGTAGCTGAGGGAAAAGCGTGAAGCGTCTTGACATCACAGTCATATGCCACTCTGGCTCTGCCTTCTTTGATTATGCGGAGCCAAACCACATCAAGCGATGAAGCTGTGAGGACATGAATTGGTTTTCTGAAAACTTGCCGTTATAGTATTTCAGATACCATTGTGCAAACATCTACAATCTGCAAATTGTATTAAAGAGGAGAACGTCAATTTTTTTTGTATTTGACTATGGATACTAGACTGACTAGGACCACTCTTGACCTTCAGAACCCAAACAGAATGTAAGTATAGTATTGCATGATTTATTTGAAAGTCAGAAAGAGGTTTCATGACTCCTTTTTGATTGTTTATTTTTTGGTAGACACAATGCATGGAAAACCAAAATACATGTCTTCATTCAGAATGCTTCACCACGAGCTAAAACCGACAGGTACTCAGCTTTTATTCATAATCTATGTTAAAGGTAAGCAAATATTTGGGCTGATTTTTTTCTCCCTTACAGGAAGACTGCAAGTGACTCGAGGTCAGTGCAAACGTCTCTTGAGGTGCTTCTTTCCGAAAAAGGTATTTTCTAAACCTACTTCCATGATATAATTTACAATGTATATTGTGATTGTTATCTTGACAAAAACTTTAACTAACTTTTTATACTTCTTTCAATTAATTTATTTTTTAAATAAAGCTGGACAGTCGGCCTTTCGCGACTTTCTAAAATCCGAATTCTGTGAGGAAAACCTGGACTTTTGGCTTGCCTGTCAAGAGTTTAAAACCTTGGATGGACTGGATGAGCGTCAAGAAAGAGCATCACACATTTATGAAGAATTCATTTGCTCTGACTCTCCTTCGCAGGTAAAATTCTACAAGAAAACTTAAATAGGGATGATGGTTGAAATGGAACAGTTCACAGATTGTTGATAAATTCCTTGCAGAGGAAAAAGTGCACATTTACTTGACCAAAGTATGTTTGTGTAACATACGTATTGCTTGCGATGTCTTAACAGGTCAACTTAGATTTCTACACGAAAGATGCTATCAGGCAAAATCTCCAACAGCCGGCGCCATCCTGTTTTGTTGAGGCACAAAAGAACATCTACGGTCTAATGGAGAATGGAGCCTTACCTCGCTTCGTTCAGTCTGATTACTGTAAAGGTCTGTCTAAGTGCACTTCCAAGCGATGGGCCAACAGAGAAGCTTTGAGGAGGAAGAGCTCTTGAAGCATCAAAGATGAATCTATGCTAATCAGCCTTATAAAAAGGCAGCATTGGATGCGAAGCAATGGAGCGCTGCGCATTTTAACGCAATGGGACAGAGCTTTCCATGGAACTGACGTATCACACTACTTATATAAGTTGATATGAAAGTAAACATTGCACACCATCCATTGATCTATTTTCTACTGTTTATCCTCATTTGGGTTGTGCAGGTCTATCCCGGCTGACTTGGTTGTGTGCAACCTGAACTGGTTGCCAATTACTCACAGGGCACACATAGACAAAACAACCATTCACAACAAAAGAACTATTTGAATCTTCAATAAAAAACACTGATAAGAAGGATTTTGTTCCACAAGAAACGTTGACAGTTCGTTTGATGTGCATTTGTGCCCAAATTTGTGCCTTTCAGAAACATGGTGATACTGTAAATAACCAAACTTTGACCTTAATATACTGTACACCTCTTTTGTTTTGTGTAATATAAAATACACAATCTAAAATATCCTTTCAATTTTGTTTCTTTTGATCTTCAACCTAATATCTATTTTTATACACACACACACACACACACACACACACACACACACACACATCCATCCATTTTCTAATCTGCTTATCCACACAAGGGTCATGGGCGTGCTGGAGCCCATCCCAGCCGTCTTTGGACAGTAGGCGGCGTACACCCTGAACTGGTTGACAGCCAATCCCAGGGCACACATAAATGAACAACCATTCGTGCTCACAATCACAATTTGGAGTGTTCATTTAACCTGCCATGCATGTTTTTGGAATGTGGTAGGAAATCGCAATACCCGGAGATAAGCCACACGAGCACGGGAAGAGCATGCAAACTCCACACAGGAAGGCCAGAGTGGAATCGAACACTGCACCTCTGCACTTTGAGGTCGACGTGCTGAGTCGACCACTGTACTCATATTGTATACAAATCTCAGTATATTGCTCTTACTTTCTCTTAAGATTGGCAATTTGAGATACACATGAATGTACAGTATTTTATGATCAGGAAAATTATAAAAAACAGTGTGACCTGTTTATTCATATTTTCAGAAGCTTTACCGTTCCACATGCTAGTCCGGTAGGTGGCTTTGTTTGACCAATCGTTAATTTGCCCACCTCAAAATAAACAACACAAGAAGTTTATCGCCCTCTGGTTGAACTCCATTTCCCGTCGTCCATTGCGGGCCAACCTTCAGTGTGTCGTCTCTCCCCCAGAGAAACAAGAGGGACGTCCCTGATAAATAAGTTCAACCCAGTGTCGATATATTGCGGTAAGCTTGTGATTTGTGCCATGCCATTTTAAAATGTGATGTTTTCACGCGTGTGACTCGTAGATGGGTTAGCAAAGTCATCAGAATTCCAATCGAGCTAGCTTAGCTTCCAGATCAGCGGGGCGGCCAGTTAAGGAAAGTTCGGACCTGGGAATTTCAATTATTTCACTTGATTACAGTTACCATTTGACTGACGCTATCATATTCGACCTATGGTGGCTTCTAGGTAGGTTTGCCGTGGCCGATAGCGAATTTAATTTAGCCCGAATAACTCAAACCGCTGCTATGGTAACCTGGTTACCAAACCCAAGCTTAAAAACAACAGCAACAGCATCGAGTAATAATGAACAAATAGCAGGTCGGCTTCACTTTGCGCTGTGGTTGCATCTGTTTTGGTTTGTCATTGGTCTACTAATCGGCTTTTAATCTATTTTTGTCAATGCGTGGATTTAAACTGTTGATGTTGGAAGTTAGGTGGTGGGTGGCAGATTCAACCAAGCAAGGTTTGCAGGATCCCCAACTGGCCGTCTCATTCTGAGAACCACCCCCCGCCGCCCCCCAGATTTATCCTTATGATGTCATGTCTGTTTCAGGTCAATCAAAATATATGCCTATTTGATTGATTTAATATGTAAATTTAAATTTAAACTGGTATTAACTCTGTCCATCCATTTTTTTGTATTGTGTGCGTTCTTTAGCTTCCTAGATGAGATGAGCCAGCTCATTTCAGGCGAGAGGAGGGCTACACGATCCTTCACATTGGCATCATACATCATCATATGTAGTGGCAGGCTGCGCTTTGAGCATGAGTGGAGATTTGCTGGCTTAATGCACGTCTTAATACTACCACTATCTTGTTGCAATTATACAAGTAATTCATACTAAACAAAACCTGCAAAATAACTGCACTCAGCTGCATACCACATTTTATTTGATGAGTCGGCAAGACTCATTCTGAAGGCCCTGGGCAGATTAGAATGAATATTTGACATGGCAGCAGGTCTTGACCGCTCAACACTGCTTGGACTGGTTGCCAGCAAGTGGGGACATATTGACTGTATTTAGCCAATCATTCACACTCACGCTCCATAAATGGGAGAAGTATAGCTCCAGCATCCACGGCAATCTACTTTTTCCATGACAATACCGGGTAATGTTTGTGGTTCAATAAGATAATAAAGTTTTTAACAATAAAGTTCTATTCAATTCAATTCAATAAAGGTGGTGCTTTACAATGTTGTTTAGCGATAGGAACTAGTTGATGGATGTCAAACTATATGTTGTTGTGTACTCTGAACATACTTTGTGTATGAGCTAGTGAGATTGTTGGATTTTTCGGTCACCATAACGGACACCCCATCGTGTGGTACACCCTCGGCTTAAATTGACCACTGCATGGGGAAACGTCTGTACACTGATTTACTTCATCTCGCTTTTTCAAGGTTGGCCCCATTGTGACAATGGAACCATCCGCCTGCACTCAATCTTATCCAAGCAACCATACGTCGAACGCAGCAGGTGAACATTGTCACTGGGAGGTCAGTGACAACGTCAGACTGCGTCGCTTTCTGTGCTACGGCTCGGAGGGAGACGTATACACCGCCTCAGAGGAGGCTCACCTGGGCGTGGCGCAAGCAGGAGCCCTGCTTTCTATGCTTCAGGAGGGCCGAGGTATCGAGGCGGTCAACGAAATTAAAAGGTTTGCTCAAGATGAACGAGCTGTCAGACCTGACCCTTCCATATTTGCATTGGCGCTGTGCTCCCAGCACGCTGAGGTGACGACCAAACGGGCGGCGTTTAAAGCTGTGAAGGACATTTGTCAGGATCCCGCCCATCTATTTTCTTTTATCCAATATAAGAAAGAGTTAAAGGAGGACATGAAGTGTGGAATTTGGGGACGCGCTTTGAGGAAAGCCGTGTCCGACTGGTACAACGGGCAGGATGCCCTGAGTCTAGCTGCAGTTGTGACCAGATGTAAACAGAGAGAGGGATGGTCACACAAAGATGTACTCAGGCTATCTCACACCAAACCAGCAGATGAAGGTAAATGTGCACACATTTGCCAAAAATGTTATCCAAGGTGTCCTGTTTTCTAAATTCAACTGAGTGGAAATGTAATGTGCATGCGTGCCAGATTCACCGTGTGTGCTGAGAGGGTGAGTGAAGTGCGCAATTGCTCACGCGTGCTGCTTATAGAGGGAACATTCATTTGTGGCTGCAAAAAAATGGTTTGTGGCGGCCTGCCACTGATAAATGTGTGTGTGTGAAGCACTGAATGAAGTTCTTATGTTATAGGGAGGGCGCCACGGTGGGCCAGTGGTTAGCGCGTCGACCTCACAGTGAAGAGGTCGTGTTTTCGATCCCCGCTCCGGCCTTCTTGTGTGGAGTTTGCATGATCTCTCCGGGCCTGCGGGGGTTTTCTCCGGGTACTCCGGTTTCCTCCCATATTCAAAAAACATGCATGGCAGGCTGATTGAACACTCTACATTGTCCCTAGGTGTGAGTGTGAGCGCGGATGGTTGTTTGTCTCTGTGTGCCCAGCGATTGGGTGGCAACCGTTTCATGGTGTCCCCCGCCTACTGCCAAAGACAGCTGGGATAGGCTCCAACACCCCCTGCGACCCTTGTAAGGATAAAGCGGATCAGGAAAAGGATGGATGTTATCGGGAGCATTAAAAAAAATCATATGTACCCACATGAACGCGACCAGATGCATTTCTTACTCACACATGGTGAACAAAAGGTAAACTATGCGACCACTTTTCTTGCAGTCTCAAGCCCTGTTAAATTGACAAATCTATGCCCCGTGTGTGTGTGTGCGTGTGTCTGTGTGTGCGTGTGTCTGTGTGTGCGTGTGTGTGTGCGTGTGTGTGTGTGAGAGAGAGACAAATCATCTAAGTGAATGGCAAAAGTGATGTCATTTGATCCAATCGAAATGACTCCGCAGATCTGTATCTGTGATTCAGTTTTGACGCCGTGAAAGTGAATTACAGGAAGCGCTGTCTGTTTTTTGGACGATTCACAATTTGACTCACATTACAGATATATGAATGATAATTCCAAACTATTCGTAAGTTCATTACAGCAAATCATAAAGACACCGTGATCTACAATGTTAATTTCAGTTACTCAAACTCAACATTTAAATGTTGAACCGGCTTGGCATACAAAATAGTTTTGTGATGTTCCATCACTGCATTTTCATGTGTCTATTTGGACACATCCACATCTTGCAAGGTTTTCACAATTTGTGTTTGGAAACAAAGGATTGCAGTTTTTTTTTCATGTGTGAGACAGGTTCTCTGTTTTTTTTCAGCTCTTGCTTTGATCAGCAAATATGTTGCAAAAGGATGGAAAGAGGTCCATGTTGCCTATGCTGATAAAGAGAACACAGAGGAG
Source organism: Hippocampus zosterae (assembly GCF_025434085.1). Taxonomy (NCBI): domain Eukaryota; kingdom Metazoa; phylum Chordata; class Actinopteri; order Syngnathiformes; family Syngnathidae; genus Hippocampus; species Hippocampus zosterae. Next base: position 11,752,806 of record NC_067465.1, read on the forward strand.
GTCGTCAAAGTACTCTTATATCTTGAAGTGGTGGAGAAGGTCAAGCACAGTTGCGATGAAACCGAGGTCATCAATTTGATCGAGGAGCACAAATTGGAGCGGGAGCAGCTTCTTACCGACCACCTCAAGTCCAAATTAGTGAGTGTGGTCGCATTATTCCACTGAATTGCAGAAATGTATTTTCATGGGCAGCTTTCGTGCATTGTCAATCCTCCCGTGATTCTTTCGAGGTTTGGAGGGCGCTGTTGAAGGAAATGCCGCTTCAATCCGTTCTATGGATGCTTGGAAAGATGACTGCCAGAAAGATTCTTCAACCAGGGGCTTCGGAAACCCAAGCACTGTGTGAGAGAATGCAAACGGAGGCCGCACTAAAGAAGGTATCAACCATGCACCTGCACCCCCGAAACCCCCCCCCCCCCCCCCCCCCACACACACACACACACGCACACAAATAATGCCATGTACGTGCAACTTTATTCAATAGCCGATTACTTTTCAAGTGTGTTGTTCCCTTTAGGCAAAGTTGCACCCTTTCAGTATCCTCTTGGCCTCCGAACACTACAAAAGAGGTCAAGGCTATCAGGGTAAAACCAAATGGGCAGCAGATGGCAGCATACTCAAAGCCCTGGACATTGCCTTCTATAAGAGTTTCTCGGTAGGTTTGAACGAATCATCAACAACGTCCACAAGCAACAGCAAATAGATATTTTTTTTCTTTTCCAGAATATTGAGCCAGTCGGTAAAAGCTTTGTTGTGGCTGTGGATGTGAGTACATCGCTGAGCAGTGTTGTCCCGGGGACAGCACTCAGCACCGCAGTGGCTGCTGCGGTAATTACGATGGTAAGATGCTGGTTGGTGGTCGTCCAGTTTGTGTATACGTGTGACACATGGCAGGCCATCACTTTTTGTTTTTGGACTTCTTTGCCTGAAGTCACATAAAGGATTTGGTCTGTGAGCATCGCATGGATTCCTACAGAATTATTTTCACTATGTGGCTATTTACAGTCACATGAGGAGTGGCTCATTGAAAGACGGTCACCAGAGCATGTTGGAGGTGTCCGATTTATAATATTAATTTTTTGGTTGAGGTTAACCCTTTCCTGCACCAATAATGATAACCTGCAGCCTGATAACATGATAGGCTGTTCACTATGGTAACCGCTGTCCCTGAAAGGGTTACTATGAAATGGGAAACCGGTAGTAGGCAACATAATTTATCTAAAGAAGTCCGTGTTTCAATCACAAATGAACTTTGGACACTGAAAATTGTAAATTTCCCCAGTGTGGGACAAATAAAGGATATCTTGATCTTGAAATCAGCCAAATCAGTTGATGGACATGTGGTCCAAATTCAATGAGCATCTTCGTTTGGGTTAATGAATTAAGGTAATTGCAAATTGTAACTTCATCAAACAAATTAATCACATTTGTTTCTGTAAAAAATAATATATTTTGAAATATTGATTGCCGGGCGGCCCGCTGAGCCAGTGGTTAGTACGTCGGCCTCACAGTGCAGAGGTACCGGGTTCAATTCCCGCTTCGGTCTCCCTGTGTGAAGTTTGCATGTTCTCCCGGGGCCTGCGTGGGTTTTCTCCGGGTACTCGGGTTTCCTCCCACATTCCAAAAACATGCATGGCAGGCTGATTGAACACTCTCAATTGTCCCTAGGTGTGAGTGTGAGCGCAGTTGGTTGTTCTTCTCTGTGTGCCCTGCGATTGGCTGGCAACCGGTTCAGGGTGTCCCCGCCTACTGCCCAAAGAAGGCTGGGATAGGCTCCTGCACCCCCGCGACCCATGTGAGGATAAGCGGTTCGAAAAATGGATGGATGGATTATTTATTGACTTCCAGTTATTAATATTGTGATTTTGCACAGCTACTGCAGGTTGAAAGTTCAATCATGGAAGCCATTTGGTTGAAGTCAGGATGTTGTTTTATCTGTTTATGGCCATGTTGTTACACAATTGCGCTCATACACTTTTAACCTTTATGTGTCCACTACAGGTGTTTGCGAGAACAGAGGCAGACACCCGCGTACTGGCCTACTCCGAAGGCGCTTTGCAGCTATGCTCTGTGTCTGCTGACATGAGTCTTGCTCAAACAACCGATGAACTCATAAAGGTAACATCCCTGAAAAGGCAAAATAGCTCGTGCTCCACCAATAACATAACAGCCACGAAATCAACCAAAATGTTTGCACCCCAGATGGTATGTTCCCTGCTGCTGATCATGTCTTTTTCTTGAGTTGTGACCTTTGCACTTCTTTGCATGTTTCAGATCCCGGGAGGAAGCACAGACTGCACTCTTCCCATCGCGTGGGCCACAGAGAATGGGAAAGCTGTAGATGTCTTCATCATTTTAACCAACAACCCATTGTGGACTTTCACTGCGAGCCCGGTGGAAACACTAAAGAAACATCGACAAGTATGTACTACATTTAGATATTATTATTATTGTTGTTGTTATATTATTTTTATGTGCGTTGTTGTGATTATTTTATTTCTATGTGCACAGACATCAGGACGCCATTCCAAGTTAGTGATGTGTGGGCTGACATCCATCGGGCACACCATGCCTGACACGGGGGACAGAGGTCTACTGAGTATCTGCGGCTTTGACCTCGGAGCCTTTTGCATAATTCGCAACTTGGCACAGGACCTAATATGAAAGTTTTCAGCCTCTGACTGGCATCACTTAACTGAAACGTGAAGGAACGCAGTCGACATACAGGGTTCATGTACAACAATGGGCGCTGCTTGGAAAGTTAAAATCCAATTCAAACTTTTCTCTTAGGTATTTTATTGCTGACAAATAGACGACGACGAAGTGTCCAGCAGGCTGGACAATAGTCTTGAATTCTAATGTTCATTTGTTTGTCTTACCTGAAAAGGCAATTTGGACACTACTGTGTATTATGGTGTTAAAATTTGAAGGTCCAACACTAATGTGTTTATTTACTGCTGAAATGCTGTGGTACTCAAGGGCTGTCCACATTGAGACAGATGACGCTTTGTGAGCATCCACAGTCATATGTAATTCAATGGCTTTTGTTTGCCTATCAGTGGCATATTTTCTACTGATTGCGCAATATTTCCATGGAACCCATTGTTATGGCTTCACTCCTTGCTGATGATTCGTCACATCTACATTTCTCTCATTATTTATTTTTTCAGTTTCAAATTTATGCCTACAGTATTTCTATTTTAGATAGTTTTGCCATTTGCACAGTTTTTAAATATTGGCCTTTACCACTTAACACTGTCAAGCTTCTCATCTCCATACATACCCTAGAAAACACTGTCCAATTGTTTTATTTTGTTAGATTTTATCTTGAGTTATTATAGGTCAGTCACAGGTTCTCTTTCTTGGAAAGGAAAAGCATCAACATTCAGTTTTAGCATTATTTTTAAGAGTTCTATTTAGGGCCTGGCTATAGATCCTTTTTGTCGAAGAAATGGAACCTGTTATCACAAATGCATTGTAAACATCCCTTTCTTGTCAAATATGTTCTAAACAAGAATATAATTGGTGCTCGTAGTTTCGATGATACGTTTTAGACGATTTTCTTCCATGTGTCATGTTTATGTGTGTGACTGAATCTGAATCTGTTGGAGCAAGTGCGCATCACATTTGTGGTGTAGTTATAATTTATCCAGCAAAAGCAAATAGTAGTTATTTAACACCAGGATATTTCTGCTGAACCTGTTAGAGTGTTTATTTGAGAGAGTAGATATTAATGCACTACCCATAAATGGGATGGGGCCGAGGGTGTTACTGAATATACTTAAATAAAGAAATTAACTGTATTAAACTGAGTACTAAGGCATTTTTCTGACATACAGAACACTGTTTGGATATGTGACCTTCGACTCTATCCCACAACAAAAAGCATTCACTTTTCCTACATCTACTGTATGTTTTGGTAATTACAACCACCCGGCCAAGTCACTGAAACGTGTCATCCAACACTCACTTTTAATTTGTCATTGTGTTAAGTGATGTTTAAATACAATTTTAATATCAAGACAAACATTGAAGGTGAGGGTTTGAAACCACTAGCTAATAATAAATGATATTAAATACTCTTGTCAAATGGTTTTATGAAAACATTTTCCCAATGCTTTCAATGTACATTTGAGTACTGTAGTTATTGACTGTTGTACCAATGTAAAGACCTAATAAATCTTAGTCTTCAAATGTCTCTCCATATTTGTACAAGATCACTTTTAGTGTGGACTACACAACGTTTGCACTCCCGGAATCACACTCACGCAGTGCGTGTGTGCGTGTGTTCTATGTATGTATGTACAGTATATACAGTGTATATATATATATATATATATATATATATATATATATATATATATATATATATAGAGAGAGAGAGAGAGAGAGAGAGAGAGAGAAAGAGATCGTAGAAAAGAAAATAGAATGCCTTAAAAGTACTGTGTAATGCCGTAGTAGCTAATGTAAGAACTTAGGTGCGTTTTTGGGGTGTTATAAAAAAACGTGGAAAAAGGCTCCATCATTAAACTTGAAATTAACAAAGAACTGGATAGAAAAGGACGGTTTTACACTTTTACACTGGTTTCCATGACTGTACAAGTACAGGTACATATAAATGTATTCATACAGGCATCCTGTGAGGCCACCTCATGTTGATAACTGGGGGCCTTCCAAACACACTTAGACACAGGCAAGTGAAGATGGCGGATGTGTTGAGTGTTCTTCGCCAGTATAATATTCAGAAAAAGGAAATCGTCGCAAAGGGAGATGAAGTTATATTTGGAGAGTTCTCCTGGCCGAAAAATGTCAAGACCAATTATATTATCTGGGGGTACGTCAGCATTTGTTTCTTTTGCCATTGTATTTTGCAGGCCTGCAGCTTATGTATCGTTTGTGCTAGGAGTAAGGTATGGCTTGATAGCCACTAGATGCTAACCTAACTCTTAAACTTCCATACTTCATATACTTTATGATAAGTTAATCGCTTTGGTTTGTATGTGTCCACGACCCAAAGGTCACTTGTAATGGCCTCTATGCGTGTATATATAGAGCGCATAACTGTATTGGTTTGTCACGCAACACTAAACTTGATACGACGGCGTGTTGTCAAGTACAGTGGCAGTTATTTGTGTTTATCGGGGGCGGGGTGTGTTTTAAAGCCTCGGGTTGTAGATAATCATCTTTGTTGGTATTGAAAAAAAGCCCAATGTTTATGTGTGGGAAGACGAACTGGCCAATGGTGAGTTGATTATGCAGTAGTCGTTTGTAAGTGCTCTGTACGATGCTAAAGTTTCAAAGGTGGTGCTTTGCGTAAATACATTATTTACTGAACCACTTCTGTGTTTTATCCCTCCAGAACCGGTAAAGAGGGCCAGCCCAAAGAATACTATACACTCGACTCTATTTTGTTCTTGCTCAACAACGTACACCTACCGCATCCGTCCTATGTGCGAAGAGCTGCAGTAAGTATTTTCAGAACACTCAACTGTATTTATAGAGCACTTTCAAACAACCAACACTGTATTCGAAGTGCTGTTAATGGTGCAAAAAATAATGGATACATCAAACAACAAAACAATAAATTAATGACAAAGACAGTAGAAAGCTCAAAAAAGTCAAACATAAAGTCAAGTATAATGCTAAGTCAAAAGAATAAATCTCAGTGAGGGCAGGTGGAGCAAGGCCGTTTAAAAACTTGAAAACAAATAATAGGATATTAAAAAGCACTCTAAAATGTATAGGGAGCGTGAAGGGATGCCAGAGTAGGATTTATGTGCTCCGTCTTACGAGTACCGGTCAAGAGACAAGCAGGAGCATCAGAATCAGAATCATCTTTATTGGCCAAGTATGTAGAACACACAAGGAATTTGTCTCCGGTATAACACGCTGCATTAGTGTAATCGTAAACAAGGACATGACAAATAGGTATGGAAGGACATTTCATAATGTAAGTGAACCGTAGTGCGGTGGTACCACCCAGTGACAACTGTGAGACAATGTGCAAAGTATGAAGCAGAGCTAAAGTGATCAGAACTATGACAGTTTGTACAGTCGGTGCAGAAAATCATTTAACCATTTTAGAGTGACCAGTAGCAGTATTTGTTGTACAAGAAGAGTGACTACGTCAGTGACTGTTTAGGGAGTTAATGGCTAGAGGGAAGAAACTGTTTTAAGTGTCTGCTGGATTTGGTGCGCATGGATCTGTAGCGCCTGCCTGAGGGGAGTAGCTGGAAAATGCGGTGGGCAGGGTGCGGGGGATCCAGGAGGATTTTCCGTGCCATTGTCTTGATTCTTGCAGTGTGCAAGTCCTCATGAGTGGGTAGGGCGGTGCCAATGATTCTGGACAAACTGGAAACGCTGGATTAAGGATTGGCTGACTACAAAATAAAGTGTATTATAGTAATCCATCTGGGATGCGACAAAGGCATGAATTACTGATTCAAAGTGCTCTTGAGAAATGGGCCTTTAATACGGTGGAAGAAGCTGTATTTAACGACACTAATTTACCGGCCCATTTTAAAATCACTGTCCAGTCAAGAGTGTTGGCTTAAGATAAGGAGGCAGGTGACCCAAGTCTGCAGGATGGGATGTACAAGGGCTACTGGGACCAAACACCTTCACTTTTGTCTTGTCTGAAGTAAAAAAGTGAGTAAAAAAGAGAAAGCGTCTTTTTTACTCAGCAGTCCATAGATCTGACAGTCATCCGCATAACAGTGGAAGGATATACCATGTTCCCTTAAGATTGAACCCGATCGGAGCAGATACAGTGAGAACAGCAGAGGCCCCAGAATAGAGCCCTGTGGAACACAACACCACAGTGGATATAGTTCATGCCTCGGAGTAACGAAGGCTAACAAAATGTTTTGTCATCTAAATAGGACCTAATCCACTTAAGTGCGAAACATCCAAAGCCCATCAGGGGCTGCAAATGAGCCAACAGAATACTGTGATCCACTGTATCAAATGCTCGAGTTAAATCCAATAAAACCAGCCACACATTGTCTCCAGTGTCATTTGCCAAGATGATGTGATCCAAAACTGGACTGTAACTGTTCTGACTCTGTACTATGGATCATCTTAAAACCTGACTGGAAGACCTCCAAAACGTTATGTTCATCCAAGAACACTGATGGCTTTGCCTTTTTGTCGCTGTTTTTTAAAGTGAAAGTAGATACTAGTCACTATTGGTTGTTTAATGTATTTTATTCCTCCATGCTTTCATAGACAGAGAACATCCCTGTTGTTCGAAGGCCTGATCGAAAGGGCTTGCTTTCTTACCTTAATGGCGAGAGTTGTAAGTAGCATCCAGAATGTGACCAACTCACTTTAATGTATTCTCCTGGAAGAAATTTTAATCTCTCTATTTTTTTTCTGTACACAGCGACGTCGACTAGTATTGACAGAAGTGCACCCATAGAAATTGGTCTGCAAAGGCCAACACAAGGTAACTGCTCCATTTTAGTACATAGCATTTGTAGTCAGTGGCAGATTTTTGTAAAATACAGACATATATATTGTATTATCTTATATTTTAACACTGATCTCCTGATATGCTTGAGGAAACCGGCAGCTGCTCTTGCTGCTTCTTAGAACTACTGGTTAAAACGACCTTCTACAGTCTGTCTTATCACTGTTTTTTTCCCCTTTATGTACTGTCATTTAGTCCATATAACGCCGTCATGGTGGGTTACTACGGCTCAACGTTTTCCTTCACTGGGCATTCCCAAGTTGTCCTAACTTTTTTCTGGCTCTTTGGCTGTTTGCTCGAAACCTTAGGAGGAGTATGGCGTTCGGCTGTAACTTAGGGTATCAAAAAGAGAGAGCCCAGAAATATGCCAAGATACTGCACTGAAGCTCTATGTTAAAATCCTTGTCAGGTGAACTCAAGTTTTAACCAATAAAATAACATAATTATAGTAGACTACTATATTCTACAATGAGACTTTTCAGGATGTATTTATTTTACGAGAATTAGTACGGCAGATGCCACAAGTGAAACAAAATAGTTTTCAGAATATTTTTGCAACTCTGCAGAAAAGGCAAATTTGTGAATAGTGAACCACAAATACTTAAAAAAAATAATCACAAGGTTAAAGAGATGATATATTTTAGATTCTTCAGAAGCTTCAGATGTACTTTTGTACTTTCAAATTACAACATGTACAACCGGCGAAAGTTGACATTGTTTTATTTATTTATTTTAGTGAAAAGAGCTGCCGATGAGGTGTCTTCAGAAGCCAAAAAACCCAGGATTGAGGTGACTATTTTGCACTAATCAAAAGCCCCTTTCACACAGAGGATGGCAGAACTGGTACATCACATACATAACAATAGAGTCTGGGTTCATCATCCATTGCCTTGGACAAAGAAGCCACCAAGTCTGCACAATACTGTGGCTCTGTGTGCATTCAGACAGTCACACAACTTTTTGTTCACGTCCTTGTTGTAATTTATACTATCTTGCCTATTAGCCTCCATTTCTCAGGACCAGTTGAAAAACACACTTTGTGACTTCTTGTCAAATGGCACAACTTTTGACTTCTGTGTGTTATCTTGTTGTCACTTTCAGGATGAAGAACGGGTGCGTCTGGACAAGGAGCGATTGGCTGCTCGTTTGGAAGGCCACAAGGAGGGTATTGTACAGACCGACCAGATCAGGTAGTTTGTCCATATAGTATGTACGCCCGGTGGGATGAATACAGCATAGTAAACAACTACAGGTTCTCAAATTCTCTGCTTCGTGCTCCTGCAGATCACTGTCTGAGGCCATGTCGGTGGAGAAGATCGCAGCCATTAAAGCCAAGATTATGGCCAAAAAGCGGTCCACCATCAAAACGGATCTGGATGATGACATCACTGTGAAACAGCGAAGTTTTGTGGATGCTGAAGTAGATGTTACTAGAGACATTGTCAGCAGGGAGAGGGTGTGGAGGACTAGGACAACCATTCTCCAGAGCACTGGAAAGGTCAAATTCCACACAAAGTTAATAGTCCTAAATCAATTTGATGCATCTTTTTCCCCTCTTCTTTTTTTTCCCGGACATTGAAAAATATAACACATAGGTGTTACAAATGTCTCCAGAAAATTGCTGTTTGGTCTGGAATGAACCCTCAATAAACGGGTTCACTTAAAAATCTGAAAAATAGGACCATCAAACCAGCAATCATGCTCTTGTGAGCCCACAGATGGCATTGTCATTCTATGGAAAATTTGCACACATGAGAAAGTATAGCGTAGATGGCTAAATCCGCAAGTAGTTGTAAGGTTGTAAAGGTTTCTAACTGCCTTTAGATGCCACAAGATGGTGGCAAAGCAACACTTTTCTATTTGATGAAGCCCCTCCAGTCACTCCAGCATATTTCCTTGCCACCAAGACGTGTTAGTTATTCTTCTGCAGTATCTTATGTCTGGCTTTGGCCTGAGTGAAAGGGCAGTGAATAGGTGAGTTTTTCAACAAACGATGGGAGGACAGGTTCCTACCAAAGAAAAGAAAAATCTGCAACTATGTGCAATTGTGTGTTTCCGTTTCTCTTTTTGCAGTTGACGAAATAAGCCTCTGCATTTGCCTGAACTTGCTATTACTCTTCTGTTGCAGAACTTCTCCAAGAACATATTTGCCATTCTTCAGTCAGTGAAAGCCAGAGAAGAAGGGCGAGCCCCTGAGCAGAGACCACCACAGAATGCAACTCAAGTGGTAAAAACATTTGTCTCATTCTGGCCATTGTACGTGCATAAAATGGCGGCTCTTCACCCGGCCTACCTGCCAAGCTATGTGTGGACGAACTCTTTGTGGATGCAGTATTATTTAAATAAACCAGAATTTAGACTTCAAAATCAGACCGAACTCACAAGCTCGAAAAGTTCACTTGTTTGTATCATTTCTCACTGCTGCGTCGGCAGGCACTCCAGCAACCCTGATATGTGTACACTAGTCGCTACTGTAACCAGAACCTCTTTAACATTATGACACTGTTGCTAATGATCACTGATATTTTCTAGGACCCTTCGCTAAGGAACAAGCAGCCAGTGCCGGCAGCCTACAACAGATACGATCAGGAGAGATTCAAAGGAAAAGAGGGTCAGTGTGGACCTGTGCACATTTCACTTATTGGAATCTAAAATAGTTCCAGTGAATGATGCTGTTTGTAATTGTTGGTTGTAGAAACCGAGGGGTTCAAGATTGATACCATGGGGACCTACCATGGAATGACTCTGAAATCAGTGACGGTAAGCTCTTCCAATCTTACTTGATGCAGAACAACAAAACTGTTGATAATGTTAGTGAGGTCGTCGTTTAACGCATCACTTTATTGGGTCAAAAATGTTGCATGTCACCATATTTTACCTTCACTTGGTTGAAATCAGGCCGAATCAACGTGGATTACCCGCACATCATAAAAGCCGTCCGAAGCAGCAGCTGTTCATATCGTTGTGCGCAGTCTCATTTGCTGTGGCATGTTTTTGAGTGAGCAATCGGTTCTTGTATTGCACACGTGTCAAACTCGAGGCCCGGGGGACAGAGCTGGCTTGCCACATCATTCAATGTGGCCCGCGAAAGCAAATCAAACATGTTGACTTCCATGATGCTTGCTAAAATTTTAACCAAAATTTTAAATGTTCACATGTAATAAATCTGAGATACATTCTAAGCATTTTGCTGTTACCAAAACCCTCATTACAGGAACTTAAACTACTGTTGAATAAACCACTATTCTTGACTTCCTTATACGGTTTCAGATTTTAGGGACAAATAGCTTTTTTGTCATGCTTCCTCTTCGGTTGAATTGATTTGAGCTTTATCTCAAACAGTCAAAATACATTTATTTAAAAACAAAAAAAACAAAGACGTTACAAAATATGACTTAGTCCACATAGAAACACAAAATGAGTTTGAGAAGGGGCAGAAGCCAGCAAAATCTGATCTTGCCCTGTCCCTCCTAACGATTCAAGTCATCACTTCCCAAAAACTTGAGCCATTGTGTGTGTAAATGTGTGCCTACATATAAAATTTGTCTTGAAAACCTAAAGATAATGCACTACACACATCTGTTTAGCAATTTTTAAAAAATCATCTTAGTGATATGAAAGTAAGAAGAGTCATTATTGGATTTAGCTGGAATAGTTTAAAGAGGTTGCACATTTTGTCTTGTTACTAAGCAGCATACTCCAGTATTGAATTATTTCCCAGGGCTGAAAGCCATGGGACGTTAACAGACGATTGTAGTCGCATCCTTTGAACGGCACCCGCCAGTGGTTGAACAGAAAATGACTGGGTGGGTCGATGGGCTCCAAGCCAAGCTTGGCCACACAAAGTGCCACATGCACATCCTCAAGGTGCAGCTGGCGCACACTCGGAGATGTTGTGTAAATTTTCAGAGCCAAGTCTCCGGAGAGCACGTAGCCCGTCCCAGAACAGAAGGTGGGATACATCAAGTTTGGGTACTCCTGTTTGGAAACGTACCACTTGCTCTTTCTGTCCCGGATGGGTGCATTATTGCGAATGACTCTTCCGGTAAAATAGTTCGTCTTGGGCTTTAGCTCTGGTCTGAGCAGCTTCCGAATCAGGTTCTCTGTGTTGATAAACATGTCACTGTCCGTCTTCATGACGTAGCTGGCCCGTGAGCAGTACCGTGCCACCCAGTGGAGGCCCATTAAGGTCTTTAGGGTCAGGTTGTTGTACGAATCCAAGAAGTCCTGCTGAATGATGTCATGATATTTCCGACTTTCTTCCTGGAGCATCTGTTGCTGGCGGCTTACCGCCTCGCCCTCGTCTTTTCCCAGCAGAAAGATTCGGACGACTGGCACGCCTCGGATCAAATTCTCATTCCCCCAGGTCTGTCGTATCGCGTCCCTTGCTTCCACCTGCAAGGCCTCTGTGGCGATTATGAACACCAAAAATGGCGCTGTAAGACTCTGTCGACATTTGACCGGTTCGTTGATGATGTATGGGAAAAGGCCCTGGATTTCGGTGCGTCTCACCGGTGCGGGGTCTCCCACCTCACTTTGGTTGGTCGTGGCGAGCTTAGGTGTTTCCAAAGCTGTGCCACTATCAAAAGAGGTCCAGAGTGTCGTCCAGATAGAAATGCTCGTGTTCACTATTGATTTGTCTGTTTGAAGTCCTTCAACTTTGGACGGCCCTGAATTGCCTGCTGTGATATTTGGCCAAATGTGACGGAGCAGAAAGATCAGCAGAGCTACCAGTAAGAGCCAAAAGGCCTGTTTGGCAAACTGAGTCCAACAGTGGCGTCTTTTCAACTGCATGGCTCTGGTTTAATCGCTCTTGAAAGTCATCGAATTGTTTTGTGATGGCATAGTCAACGGATTGTCATCCTTTTTCATGCGAGCAAGTTAAGGGTGAAGATCTGGTGGTGGATAACCTAGGAGACAAAGAAGAGAATGGAATTCATTGAAGGCCTTTGGCTGACACGGCGCAGACACGTTTAATTCTCAGTGTACACAAAGTGCCTTATTTCTGAATCGCCATCTTTTGATGTCAATACAAACGTCATACCAAAAAAAAACAATACCTAACAGCCGTCACAGTCGAAGTCACAAGTCTGTGTGCCAAAGCGGAGTGTGCCTCACTCAGCTATTTATTGACGATGTGTTTTTTTTTTCTTTGTACTTTGCAACATTAAGCAAAAGCTCAAACAACAGAATGCCAAAAAACTTTGCATCAGGATAGGACAAAGATTAGTCCCGCTGTCAGGATAGGACAAAGATTAGTCCTGCTGCAGAATACCTGTTTTCACTTTAAGTTACCTGGAGGTTATATTTTGCTTGAATTATCAGCGCCTAAGTTCTTTGAAGTCAAGATGGCGCCTGAGTAGGCAGCCGTCAGCAAGTGCTCTCATGAGCCTTGCTTTTTTTGTTGTTCTTGTGTTTCTTTTGTCACTTTGTGTTTGTTGTTACGTCGTGTGGACTTGATGTGGACCTTTTTCAGCATTTTTTGGCCACGACATTCATCAAGGAGGAGACTCTGTGCTTGGTGGTTGCGCCTTCTCGGCAGCATGGGTATACCAGCACTGTTTTTGACTGGAGGAATGTCGGCGCCATTTGACTGTCGTTGCTGGACAGTCCCGGGGCGCTTGTGTCTTGCGCCTGTAATGGGCAGCATTTTTCACAGCCCCGCTTTGTTCAGCGGAGAGATCGGTGCTGTTGAACGGTCTGCGGCTGGATGGATGGAGGTCTTGAGGAGCCGACGATGAGAAGAAAGGAGCGTTGGCGCGGAGTGCCGATGCGGATTTGGAGCTGGGAGTCGCGGCTTGGAGTTTGAAGCGGATTATGTGGGACAGGAGAAGTGAACTAATCTCTTTTCGTCAATGGACGCTACAGCTTCGTGTTTGCGTTCAAAACTTTGCTTGTAGCAGACGTGTGCACATTTTTCAGCTTGATGTCTCTGATCCACTGGTGAAAGGACACTTTGATCCTCTCCTCTTTCATCTATAACTGCTTCAGACAACAAAGTGTATGCAGAAAAGTGGTGAAGATTGCACGACTGTCTTTGTCCTATGTGTTGTCTTGCGTTATTTTTTGTTATTTTGACTTCAAAATGGCGCCGCGAGAGTGGCTGCCTTTCCAGCAGCTCCTATTTTTTTGTTGTTCTACTTCTTCCTTTCATAACTTTGCTGCTGTGAATCTGGAATTTCTCCATTGCGAGACTAATAAAGGTATTCTTAACCTATGAACCTTGATCTCACATTGTTTTTCAGGAAGGGGCTTCTGCTCGGAAGGCTCAGACCCCTGCACTACAGCCTGTCCCACGCCCAGGTGAGTTCAACAGGCTGCTGCTCATAATGAAGCCTATCTGTTGCTTTCAGTTTTCTTTTCTCATACGCGTCACATTTCAAACTCGGCCAGTCTGGTTTTTAAAGCCAATGTTGTAAACGTAACAGTGATGCATAGACAATGTTACAATTGTCCAGAAGTACCGTATTTTCCGTACTGTAAGGTACTTTGGACCACAAGGCGAACGTTCAATGAATGGCCTATTTTAAAAACATTTTTTATACATAGGGCAGACCGCACTATAAGACGCATAGAATAGATGCTACAATAGTGGCTGCCGTTATGTTATACATCCACTAGATGGAGCTTCGCTAAAGGGAATACAATTTAGCTTTATTTATATAGAGCTTTCACAACCGCTGAAGCTATAAGAAAGCGCTTTACAGAACATTTAAAATACTACATTCGATAATCTGAATATTGATCCACTTATAAGGCACAACCGGATTATAAAGCGCACTGTCGGCTTTTAAGCAATGCTTTTAAGTGCGCCTTAGGAAAATAAGGCATTTTGACAATGAGAACTGTTCATTGTTTTTGCTTTGACGTCACCATGGTGGATTTGATTTTTGAGTTTCGATGTAAAGTGGAAACATTTCTCAATAATTTAATAGATTTCAGAGGGGAAAAATAGCATGCATCATGCAGGGATAATTGTATTGAAGGGCTCAGTGGTTGTAAATACGGTATCACCATGATTTTTAGTGCTTGTCAATGTCCACTACCAAATCTTGATGCCCTGAAATAGATTCTCAAATCAAGCTATCGATACTTTTGATACTTCAGTCATTTGTAATGTGCAGTTTATAATTAACAGGCACATAGTGGAAAGTGCCAAATTATTGAGATGTTGTCCAATTGATACATGCTGGGTGGGAATTACTTTTTCTTCTGCCAGGGTAAGTAACTAATGCGTAAGCGCAGCGATACGCCATCATGCATCTCTTTCTGTGTGTTTTCTAGTTTCACAAGCCAGACCGCCACCGAATCAGAAAAAAGGTAAGATGAAACTTGACATTTGCAACGATCAATGTTTGTTCAAGCATGAAGATGAATTGGATATTATTGTCGATAAATAATCATTGCTGCGCCTGAAAGTTGTGACTGAAAGGGGGTATAAGTGTCGACAAAAATCTAAACACGACCAAATATTATCCAGCGGTGTCTTTCTGTCAGAGCTGTTTAACTTTTTGAACTGACCTGAAAAGTGTCAAAAGTTTTGGGACATATTATTTGCAGTCCAGTGAAAATTGTATATGGTGAGTATAAGGGTGTAATGATTCATCAATGTGCTCGGATTTGTGCCTTAGTATTGATACATACTGTACATGTTGTGGGTAAATATCGGACGAGATGACAATGGCATTCTCCCTACAGGCTCGCGCACGCCCATTATCATCATCCCGGCCGCCACCACCTCACTCATCACAATGCTAAATGCTAAGGATCTGCTGCAGGATCTCAAGTATGTTGCGCCGTCACGTTTAGTAGGTTCCAGTGAGACATGAGGGTGTGGACTCAGTGGCCGGGAATCAGTTGGATCTTTGCCTCACACCAGGCTTGTCACCTCTGACGAGAAGAAGAAGCAAGGCATCCAGCGCGACAATGAGGTTCTTCTCCAGAGGCGCAAAGACCAGATCCAACCCGGTGGCAACACGCTCTCAGTCACCGTCCCCTACAGAGTCATCGACCAACCTCTCAAACTAGCACCGCAGGACTGGTAAATTGTCAGAATATTTTTTTAAATGATAGATGAAGCCATAATGTGTTCATCGTATTTATTCATGAAATTTGTGTTGACACAAAGAAATCCTGAACATCGGATATTGTCAACTTGGACACCATGCAGTCCTTGTGTCCTGAATCTTTTGGGGTTGAACAGACTGAATTGACGTGTTGAGTTCGATGAATTGCCAAAGAAATTGTGGCACGAACAACTCGGACGCCTCACTGAAATCAACAGGTGGCAGCTTCGCGGAGCTAACTCGCAGAAGTAGCTCAAGCGCGGGGCAGTATTTTACTAAAAATGAGCAAAATCTGTGTACCACTGAGTGATTTTTTTTTCATTTGAGCGCCTTCATATGCTGGCACTGTTTTTAGGAAGGGACAAACAGAAATAGTGGAAGTAGAATTGAATACTATATAGTGATATCTAAGAACGCCACCCGCCCCCCTCCTTTAATCGGAATTTCAAGACCAGCAGTGGTTTCAAGTTTGCTCAGTCCTTTTCCTCCGCTTTGCAGGGACCGAGTGGTGGCTGTGTTTGTGCAGGGTCCTGCCTGGCAGTTTAAGGGCTGGCCCTGGCTGCTGCCTGATGGCTCCCCTGTCGACATTTTCGCCAAGAGTAAGTAATTTGCCATCTTGGTATCTGCAAGGAAAGCGGAAGCCGCCCATCCTCAAACTCAATTCTGAACGCGTTGCCTTCAGTTCGAGCCTTTCATCTGAAGTATGATGAGGCCAAGACGGACCTCAACGTACAGAAGTGGGACGTGACGGTCCTGGAGCTAAGCCGCCACCGGCGCCATCTGGACCGGCCCGTCTTCCTGCGCTTTTGGGAGACCCTGGACAGGTACCAAGCATTTGTCATGCCTCGCCTTTTGTGAAGATAATAATTAGCTGTTGACCGATCAATAAGGTGCAGGCTAGAAGCATCATATTTGAAGAAAATTTGTTGTATCCTTCACAAAAGTGCACACTCGCACATGGGGACCAGGGTTCTAATTATTTTAGGATTTTTCATTCTATTTATTTTGGGTTTACTTTTTTTTTCTCTGTTTATTTGAATAGTTTTTAAACGCGTGTTTGCTAGTTTTTGTTTTTATTTTTTTAATGCTTTGGTTTACTTCAGGATTTTTTTTCGTTTTAGTATTAGTTTTTTTACCTTAAGAGTATTGGTCGATCACAAGATAGCAAATCAAAAAGGGTCACGATGTGCTGTATCATAAATTGAAGTAAAATTCTCCAACAGCTGACCTTCCTTCTGTTGCCACCAGGGGTGTAACAAAAAAAACGGTTTCAGCTGGAAAACGTTTTTTGATTTCAAAGAGCAAGTGAATCGAATCGTTACACTGTGAAATATCTCAAGATACGTATCAAATTGTCTTTCTATTGGAGAGTTAGGGTAATGGTACATTTCCATGACATTAATTCCAATTAATGTAAAATGACGAAAAAAAGTCATTAGCTTAGCCTCTTGAACTGAGCCGTACAATATTGAATTCGATCGGAATCCCACTGAGTGAAACCGAATTGTTCCACTTTCGAATTGAACAGTTGTCTCGCATCCCACATCTTGAAAAACCCTCTCGAATCATCCTTTGTGGCGAGATGGCCAGCCGTAGTAGCTACGGATGTACAGCAATACCGAAATGAATACATTTCAAGTGAACGCTGACAGGTCACGCGTAATATCAATTGACACCGACGGAAACAAAATGCCCTTTGTTGGCTCCAGTTTTCATTTTTATTACATTAATGGTCATGTTTTTTCCGTTTTAATTATTTCATTTTTTTCTACTTACCTAAAATAACCTTGATGAGGACTGACTGGAAAAAAAAAAATCAAACCTTCTATTCCTCCCTACCTTAGCTTTAAGCCCATTAAAAATTCTACTATATCGAAATATCACAAATTTTTGTCAGCAGTTAACCCGAAGACACAAACTCACATGCGTTTTGTTTTGGTTTTTTCCCTCTTGTTTCTTTGTCCTCCAGATACATGGTGAAACACAAATCTCACCTCAGGTTTTAAACTCGGATCGCAACGGCCAAAACCGGGGAATCCCGATGAAACCTTCCGGCCCTGTTACACTATTCTGCTCGGCTTCTCTCTCTACCCGTGTTGAGCGGCCATTCCATATTCCAACGTGATGCTCCTAGGAGGGGAATAGTGGAGCCGCCGGGGGACTCCCTGACAACTTGTAATGCAAATCTTCACAAAGAGGAGATTTAGCTGGTACGGGGCAGTGTTGGAATTTTTTTTATTTTTTAATGTTCCAACATGGGCAAACCTACAACTCTTAACTCTTTTCTATCAAAAAGATGCCACATTGTGAAATGGATCAGCAAAAAAAAAAAAGAGAGAGAAAAAACATTTAAGCATCAAGTTTGGTCTCAGTGAAGACGAACTGTGTGACTCAACCATTTGGCGAAATCACTGTTGCCAAGTGTGTTTGGGAGTTTGCGTTGCGGTTTGATGTATATACATGATAAAATCCTATGGAGCCAAAGCGCTTTGGAGAAGAGATGAACGGATTTAATACTTTGGAAGGCTTTTGTCGGCTTTGTTTTGGACACATTGTTTTTGAAATACTCGGCCGTACAATGACTCTGTTACAAACTTCAGTTTCTTTCGTTGATGTCATGATAGAGCCAAGGGAAATTGGGTTTCTGAAGTGAGAAGACAATAAAGCCTATAAAAATGGACCGGTGTGACGCTGTTTGATTTTGAACCGTGTCATATTTACGAGGGAGAAAACAAAGGGTCGATCAAGCAGCATTAATTCAAAGTTTCTCTAAAAGTGTCCTGATGTCAACTGATTAATTTTGAGTTCCAAATAAAACGTATCAACTGCAATCACAAATTCAAACACAGAACAATCAAAGATGAAAGTCTGATTATTCTGTTCTGTCATTCCACTATTCCAAAGTTGGGCTCTTAGGCTGCCATATGAGCTGAAATACAGTATGTGCCACCCGAAACGGAATCTGAATCATGTATATTTGGATTTGAATCGGCAAACTTGAATAAGTGCATTGAAAAACTGAAATTGAATTCCATAAATTGAATTTATGTTGTTAAATTTGAATCTGTAGTTTGAACAACTGAATCTGACTTGGAGAATTTGAATTTAAATTCTTCACTGAAAATTGTGTACACTTGTACATTCAGTTTTATAAATGCAGGGGAGGGAGACATCTAAAACGGGGGCGGCGGGGCTGTGTGTTTCTGTTACATTCATGTTCGGGGCCGTTCCGGCTGTGGCTCATGCGTGTATATGCGTGCGTGTTGCGTGTGTGTGTGCACATGCGCGCGCGTGCATATTTGGGTGCGCGATCGGGTCGATCGCGGGAGGTTGGTCGCTTCAAAAGTCGATCTTTGGTCAAAAAAGTTTGCCCACCTCTGGTTTAGAGTGTCATCAACAATTGTCGCAGGGATACAAATGGATTAGAAGAATCATACAAGGCATAATAAAAGTGGACAACTTTGGAAATTTTGCTACTTTGTTGTTTCAACATGAGTGGACAGTCATTGCAACAGTGCGGAAAGTCCCCAAATAAACCAGTCAGTACCATTTTCTTTCCAGGTCAAGGTCCCTAAATGCCACAATTACGAAAGACATCAAATACTAATTCCAGAAAGTATTTACACTGCTTGACTTTTTTTTTCTCCAAAATGTTGTTACTGCCATATTCTGAAAAGGATGAGATTAATTTATTTCCCTCCAAATTCTCCACACAACGTTCCGTACACTGACTTGTTGTTGGGTGAACACTAACAGATGTTGCCAATATTTTTAAGGATGGATACACGGTTAGCACACCGTATTTTATTTCTCACTTTAGTTAATAGATCCGTCATAGCGGGCAGCTGTGACATAAACCCTACATTGTATGCTGCTCGAATACATTTGTTCAGCTGTGTATGTACAATAGTATTTGGTATTACAGCTTCATCCAAATCTGTACAAACAAGCTAAGCATACAGAGTAAGTGGACAGAATGTTCTTTTGCTGCCTGCCAACAGCCTCCAAAACACCACTCGATGGCAGTATTGCTCTATAACTCTTCGCTCTCCATTCTGTCTGTCAAGCATGACTTCTTGTATTTATAATTGGAATTATTCCTACTGTTAGGAATATGAATCGATTTTGTGCTATAACCAGAAAAACGAACATATTATTGCATCAGAAAAGTAAGACCGTTCTCTCATTGGCTGCCACTTGATGCATTAATTAATGGACGCGACAGCTTCTTGTTTACTTTGAAATTTAGTATGTAGCCGATGTGTGCACATTGTGATCCACTGGTAGAGCTAAGATCGGTCCCAAAAAATCGAGCCTGACCCGAACCGGCCCGAGGGTATTTAAGCCCGACCCGGCCCTAGCCCGATCACTTAGCTTGGTTTGCAGGCCCGAGCCCAAAGCAAACCCGACATTTGATATTTTATTTGTGAAGGACTCGGGAGGAGGAGGGGTGAATTCTGACAACAAAGCCTGTCTTTTGTAACGAAATCCAAGTTAAACAAGATTGTATAAACATTTGCATATTTTATATTTCTGTTGCTGAAGAGGTTACATTAACCGACAATTTTCCATCATTGACGGATTTTTTTTTAAGAGTGGACGGGGAAATTTTAAGGCCGTCCGTCCGGGTTGAAAATTGGGCCGTCCTTAAGAATCTAGCGCAGTACTTTAAATGTGTTTGTATTATTGTAAACGTTTCTTTAATGACTTCAAAAAAGCTCATCTCCAAATTCTAATTTATTAATTACGAATACACTACATTTTTTTACCGATCTGTGCCAGCCAAGCATTGTGACAGACAGGAAGACTCGATGCACTTCTGTTAGCTGGTAGAAGACGCAACGGCTGCTTCCATCTTTTGCAGATGGCAGCTTTGTGTTCAACTAAGTCAGCCCAGATTTCACACCAAATAAATGTACGTTTAAATTAAGATGTGATCACCAATTATTTTCACTATATTCAAAGTTATGACAAAAATCTTGTTCCTGCAGTGTGCTGTGAGACTTTTATGACGTAAAAGAAATAGTTTTTTCTGCACTATAAGGCGCTTCGGAGTATAAGACGCACCTTCAATGAATGAAATCATTTTCGTTTATAGGGCGCATAGAATAGAAGCAACAATACTGGCTGCGGTTGTGTAATGCATCCACTAGATGGAGCTACGCAAGGGAATAGAATAAAATACAATAACGCTTTATATAGAGTTGACAACTGCTGCAGCTGTAACAAAACGCTTGATAGAACATTTAAAATACGACTTCCAAGCAATCGGCAAGCTCCATACATAAAGCGCATCGGATTATAAGGTGCACTATCGGCTTTTGAGAAAATTGAATGCTTTTAGGTGCGCCTTATAGTGCGGAAAATACCTTGATTGGCTCAATAAAGGGTGGGAAATTGCAGATAATAGTTTGAATTCCATGTTTTCGTCAACTTTGTGGGACACCAAATTGTTTCACTTCTTCTCTCAGTGTGTCACGGTAAATCAAAGTAGGAATGAAAACTATGAAAGTTGTCCTTCTTTCCACTTTGCAGCCTCACTCTTCAAAGCAAACATCACCATGTCCTGTGCAGAGGAGGTCGGTATTTACTTTTTGAGTGGGTGATGGCGCAACTGAACAATAATTAACCTATCCCAATCGGATTTGAGAGGATTTGCTCAACTTTGTCAGATAATATGACAATTCCTGACAAAATGTTCCTCAGCTGTCTTGGACTGGTCCTTGTCTTGTCTCACCCCGGAGTACTTCATGGTACGTCACATTCATTCCGATGCTGTCTGCAGCCTCTCTCTTGCTTTTGATGACTTTTTTTTTTTTTTTTTTAGTCCAAACCTCTGCAGAGCACTGTTCTGCTCCCCAGCTGGAGGGAGGTTTTTTAGTGCCTGAACTACAATTCTATTTGCATGAAAGCAAACTCGCATATGCTTGCAACTTTGGACAGAAACCAGCAGTGGAGGGCTGGTGGGCCACCAGTGTATGCCTGAATGGCTTATGGTCTCATACACCACAATGTATCGGTGAGTATAATCTAGACAGTAAATTAGCATAAAATATTTTCAATTTGAGGAGCTGTGTTGACATTTTTACCATGTGAACAAAACGGCAGCAAATTGTGCTCAATTCAATGCCTTACCTGGATGCAGTTTGGTTGCTTGCTGCTGATTCCTCACAGGTTGGAGTTTGACCTCAAATCATCTCATTTAAATTGCTGCTTGCAAAATATACTGAGATTGTTTGACTAATGGAACGCCCTGGGTGACCCCGACTAGGATGAGCAGAAACGTTATCTCATAGGGCACCGTAATGATGACATCATTTTTTGTCTTTAACGGATTGATAATGTTCAACTCCTTGTCCTTTTGTGTGCTCCACTTAAACATTCATTCATTTATTTTCTGATCCGCTTTCTCCTCACAAGGGTTGCGGGGGGTGCTGGAGCCTATCCCAGCTGTCCTTGAGCAGTAGGCGAGGGACACCCTGAACCGGTTGCCAACCAATCGCAGGGCACACAGAGACGAACAACCATCCACTCTCACATTCACACTTGGATACAATTTAGAATGTGCATGTTAATGGAATATGGGAGAAAGCCGGAGCACTCGGAGAAAACCCACGCAGGCCCGGGGAGAACATGCAAACTCCATACAGGGAGGCCAGAGCTCGAATCGAACCCGGTACCTCTGCACTGTGAGGTCAATGTGCTAACCACTGGATCACCGGGCCGCCCCCGCTCCTCTTAAACATTCCGAGTAAAATCAAAAGAGATTTCTCTTCATCGAAAGCAAATGTTCTTCAACTACTTGTTTTTTGAACGTTACGAGAACAAAGTTCATGATATTGCACCTTTTATTCTGGAAACGTCACCTTTTTTCTCAAAGTTCTAATATTTAAAAGCACAAAGACAAACGTCGTTGTGATAATGTATTTTCCGAGACAAGATCTAACTGTTGTATTCGTCAAATTTAACGAGGGAAGAAGTGATACTCAATATAAAAAATAATGTAAAAAATAATAGAACAGAAAACAAGACAAAAAAAATTGTGAATTGATGCTGAACTGCGAATATGCTGTAGTTTAAGTTGTAATATAACCAATCACTACTAGATGGAAGACATGTCTGAATTCTGCTTACACTGGGCCAAATATTATTATTATATAAAATATATATATTTTTGCCAATTTGGAATCATATGCAGGACAACCATAATACCTCAATAATATTATCACAATGAGTTCTTAACATATTGCTGCTTTATTGCGCAACAGTTTTGTGCTGTCCTTGAACGGTCATTTTTATGCGAGAGTGATTTCAGCCTTGGGCTGTACATCTCAAGTTCGACTCCTCCTACGCTTTATGTCGTTGATGTAGTGGTGGCGGTTTTATAATTAGCCACACCAATCATTAAAATTAGTTCTTTCCACACAAGCACTTCTTTAAAAGAAAGAAAAAAAATTGAATCATAATTTTGCTTTCCTCAGATGAGAACGCCTGCTTTACACCAGATATTCCAAATGGAAAATACAATGAAAGTCCTGAAGGCTTGTGGTACAAAGAAGGATCAGTCATTCGAATAAAATGTGACGAAGGATACAATCCCAAAGGTTTGGGAGCAACAGCCACGTGTCGAAAGGGGGCTTGGTCAGCTTTGCCGGTTTGTGAACGTACGTCCCAACACAGTCACCAACTACCTAAGTGCATGCACTTGTATACATCACATACTGAGACAATATTTCCATGACTTCTTTCCAGGAAGTGAAATGTCTTGTAATGCGCCGCCTAATATCCCGCACGCTGTTGTCCTTCACAAGTACCAGGACACATATGCAGCAGGCTCCGAGGTGCACTATGAATGTGAAGACGGATACAGTGTTGAGGGTGCAAACTCCAGGAAGTCTGTCAGTTGTCTTGCTGGGTCCTGGACACCAGCTCCAAGCTGCAGTAAGTTCAAAAACTTTCCTAAGATGCACCTGCAACATTTGGGGTTTACAAACATTTTGTTGTTTTGTTGCTTGTTTTTATTTTATTTATTTGTTTATTTGTTTATCGTGTCAGCAATATCCAAGCCAGGTCCTGAAAATGATGGAGACACATCAGGTGGCATGACAAAACCTGTTGATGGAAGTAAGTTAATAACACTACATAATAAAACGATGACATTGATCAGACAGAAAATGTAATGTAGAAAAGGAAAATGTTTTCACCTTCCTGTAAGGTAGAGGAAGAATGGGGCAGGGTGTTGGTGATACTGATGCCAGAGTTGGTGCTCCTACTGGTGGGGCCACCACTGGTGTCAGTACTGGTGGTTCTACGGCGAGTGAAACAGGTGGGTAACTGAAAACTTTCTTTGGCAAAACATCTGGAGAAAGACAACTCTGTTGAGCAATCTTTTGACACCTGTACTTACTCATTGTGAAATCGGTGCCCGTGTTGTTGAACCTTGAGCTATTATTTCCGTTATTTGAATGGCAAGAGTTGGATTTGCAGGTTCATTTGTACTGTCTGAAATTGAATGCATACATGTGAAGACCCTATCAAGTAAATGAAACGATTTGTTTCCAAAGATATTTGACATGTTTGCAGAGAAATGCTGAAAATGCGCACATATTGACAACTATGTAGTACTGAATTTTGGCGACATAGTGTTCAGTTTGTTTGATTTTTGGAAGTGTGTGGTTAAAACGGTAGCTAGTGACGGTCTTTGGCCCCCTGCTATGTCAGAACCTGAGCACCTTTGTTTCCATCAGTGGTTATCCAGTGCACTTGCTTTTTACTAAGACATAGTAACTTAACAACTCGGAATGTAACGATAACGGCAATATCGCGATATTAAAGTTGCCACGATATTGTCGTCGTCGTGTCAAAATACTGTATTAAAAGGAGCACGTCTGTTAAGTAGGCCAGGCTATTTTCCATTTGTGCGTTTCTAGCACCCTCTAGTGGTGAGCAGTTCAATTTGATATCGGCATGTTTTGGCCACCGACGTTTGCGACCAACGCTTGAGAGGGGAACGTAGCACGTTTGAGTTCTTCTACAAATGAACTCAATTCACAATGCAAGTGCCTCAAGATAAAGTCTTATTCCCGTTATCAGCCGAACATAGCAATTGTGAACTAACAGGAGACTCTGCGCCCCTGAGCTGATAGGGCCACTGGACTTAAAAAAAAGACTGGCAATCCTCTTTCTTGGTCACTGCTCGTATGTTTTATTCATTTATTTATGTAATCGTTCGTTTTTATACAGTATCGTGAGCTTTTTTTATGTCGCCAACCTCCGCACAATATCATGATAAGCTAAATCGTGAGGTTCATATCATAACATTATTGCATCATGGCGTTTTGGCTGTCGTTACATCCCAAGTAGTAACTCTCTTCACGGCATGGAGAGCACTCTGACCACCTGCTTTGATACAACGCAGCCCCGAGAGACTTTAAGCAGAAGCTTCTCTAAATCTGCAAGATTTGTATTTATGATACTTTGCACGAGACAGGCAAGTCATTGAGTTCAAACAAGTATGTTCCTTCCAGGCATTCAGTCGATCCATTTCAAGCCATCAGAGATTATTGTTGTTTATTTTAGACAAGTAAAACAACATCCATCTACTCTACAGCATCAATGTTATAGAAGGTTGTCCAAAACAGCCAAGTAAACTTTATCTTGACATATTTACTGAAATAAGAGTTCCTCAGATGTATGCTTTGCCACACGATTGACAATTAAAATCAAGCGATTGTGATACTAAGTTGAGCATTTTTGTTTTCTTCTCTGATCAAGGATCTGTAACTACTTCTGACAAGACAGAGAGCTCAAATTCACCCCTGGTCATAGCAGGTAAATAATTCATATTGATATACTGTGCTCAGTGCACAGTATAGCACAGTTGCTATTGCACAGTGCTCAATGTTCTGGTCAGGAGTGCAAGAAAATTACAAACTGTACAATAAACATTTCATGGATAACATGAATACAGTGATGTGATTTCAGCTTTAAAAATTAATCTTTGAACATGTTTTTAGCAATTACCTTTGGACATGCATAATCGGAAACAATTCACTCTATAGGATTGTTAGAGTGCAAACCTTGTCTGATGCTGTATTTGCTGTTATTTTGTTGCTTTTGCTTCATATATTTAAACTCAATGGGTATTATTTTTAACTTTAAGACAACTTAAACATGCTTAATTATTGTTTTTTGTTTTTTCCAGTTTCCAACTGTGGCTCATACCCAAAAGTTCCAAATGGTGACGTTGTGCGAAAAAGAACAATGTCGTTAAGATATGCATGCAATAGTTTTTACAAAAGGGTCGGTCCAGAGACAGTGGTGTGCTACAGTGATGGGACTTGGTCAGAACTACCTACATGCAAAGGTAAGTCAATTTACCACCACTTTTTCACAGTAATGCTTGTGCTAAAAATAAATAATGCAGTCACAAAAAAAAAAGAACAAAAAGTTAAGAGTAAAGTATTTCTAAGGGAGAAGATGCCCGGTAGCTACTTACTGATGGCCCCTTTATGAAGAACTCAAATGGATCCAATTTGTCATTCTTTACGTTGTGCAGAAGCATTTTGTCAACTGAATCTTGACGAGTACGCAAGCTACAATTTCCAAGAATCTGGAACATTCATTCTAAAAGAACGAGAAACCAAGAGAGTTCAGTGTACCTGGCCTGATTACACCAGCCGAATTTCGTGCACGAAAGGGAAAATTAAGATCAGCCCATGTAAGATCACACTTCACACTCTCAGTGATCATTTACATCACCGTTGTCATTACTACTTTCATTGTTTTCCTTTATTGCTTAGGTTGTCACGACATGTACCACCATTACGTAAGTGTTTTTTTCAGACCATTAGAAAAATGTATTTCATGTATTATAGATAATCATTCATTCTTAACCAATGATGAGCATGTCTGCTTGATAGTTTTCCACTGAGATTCATCTGTTGCTAACTTGTTTTCTTTCTGTTACAATTTGGAAACAGAATAGGTGCTACTGACTGATGGTCATCCCTTGGGATACTGCTTCCACGTGAAGACAGCAGTACAGAAAAGCATCCACAATAGTTTGTCATTAAAAAAAACAACAACAGTATTTCCTTTATATTGTCTGCACGCTTTCTTTGAACAAGTTCACAACAAGTTTTAGGAATTAAAATAGATCGGGGCAGCACGGTGGAGGACATTTTAGTTAGCATGTCGCCCTCACAGTTCTGAGCTTTGAAGAGGGTTTAAATCATGTTATCCTCAGACTCTCGTCTCCTCTCTCTCTCTCTCTCTCTCTCTCTCTCTCTCTACATAATTATGTCACTTGTGTATAAAACTATTTTTAACATTTTATTCATCGTTCGTGAAAAGCACACCATGCGAACCCTTGGTAAGAGTTGAACAGGAGCCATCTGATGGCACTGCTGAGATAAAGAAGTCTGTTCACGGCTTGACTTGGGAGTGGCTGGGGCTTTACATCCCGACCTCATGATGAGAAGAATGCTGAATTAGTCTTTCCGTCTACATTTCAATGTGGCGCATAATTGCTGATTCAAAACAGGCGGGCCGCCTTGACAAGACGTTGACTGCGGCGGCGTCTCTTAATTATGTGTTTTTTTTTTTTTTTTTTTTTTTTTTGTGGGGACTTCATGCGTGATGACGCCATCCGACACACAAGCTGACTAATGAGCATGAACAGAGTGTTCTTGGCAAAATCTTTTCACTCCTTCACTACTTTCATGACATTCTGAACAGACGCAAGCTTCACAGCCACCCCCAGGACCTGCAAGGGTTTAGTGCCAGCTCACGCCGCTCCTAAGGAGGAATCAATAAGTGTTAAATCGGAGGCAAGTGCCACTGAGAGGACCACGGGCCCTCTGCTTCTGTTATTATGTTCTGGTTGGAGTTGATTGCGGAGAACATAACACGCTAGCTGGTATACGCTTTTAATACCTCCGAGTGTGTCACATAGGCAACAGTTGCGGGCTGACGGTAGAAAAATGGCAGATGGGTGTAGAACTTGAATGGATTCAGAGAAGTACATTTCGTCTGCATTCTGTGTATAGCATTTGAATGTTCTGTGGTGTATTGTCTGGAGTGTACATTTCAATCAGATTGTCGGGCGTGAAAGCCATTCATCCATTAGCAAGCTTTGCAGAAGCATGATAACGATCCCGATGATTTGAATCAGGTGTGTTGGTGGAGGGAGATGTCTAAAACAGGCTAGAAAGGGGCCCTCGAGGACCGGGGGAGTCTTTGAGTAACCTAATATGTATATGGTATATGTAAAAGGAAGCCAGAGTACCTGAGAAAACATCAAGCATGGGAAGAACGGCCACACAGACTGATATTTGAAGCTAGAACCCAATTGTGAGACACAGATGCAAAGCCCTTTTTTACAAAATGAACCACCTCCCGAAGATTCGATGAAAGACGTGTTGCACTCACAACAACAAAACTGTTTCTTCAATATCATATTTTGTTGGAAACCAATTTCACTCAATCGTATTATTATTTTTTTAGTCCGTGATTTGCCGCCCAAATATGTCTGTGTTGAGGAAACTTTTACTCGATAATAGGTGGGTTATTAACCAATCACAGCCTTTATACCAAAGCGTAATGACCAGCACAATAGGATTTTTGTTGCCCGCGCGACCCAATTAGAGGGAAAAAATGGGGACTCTTTCGAACGGGAAAGTTATCAGGTACAATGGACAATCTCGTTGGATCTTGTCACCGTGGTAACCACACGTTTGCGGTTTGGGGTGTCAAACATCTAATATACGTCATTATTCAACACATACACATCACGTGTATTGAAAGAAGTCGTATTTTCATGTACATTAAGTCAGAGAGAGTGAGATATCCAGTTTAAATACAATTTCTGGCTGTCGAGTAAAAACGACTCCCAGGGACTTGTTTGGATTGAGACCCTTCAAGATAACCCCCGCGTTAAGAACATAATAGTGTCCACGATAATATCTTCATCCGATTTCTAAAATGTGAGAGAGCGCACACATGATGAGAAAAAAATGGCCATGCGCTGTGCTTCCTGGTGTACTCGATATGACACATAACCATATCTTCAACCACCACGCGAGTCTTCTCCCCCTTAACCAAAGGATACAAAAGTGGGATATTGTTCTCGTCAGCTATCTGAAACATAGGATGCATCGGTTGGTTATCTGTGATGGCTTGGCAAAGAAAATATCCCAAAAACGCTTTGTGCTGCTGCCATGGAAACATGTCACAGTCAGGCGGGGGTTGGGGTACACAGCTGTTCCAATTTACAAAGAGACTCACCTTAGAAGAACGTTATTGTGTACTTTTTTTAGGGAAGATTATCCTTGGAGAGTTTACAAAACTGTACTCTGCACTCTTCATATTGAGAAATGCCCAAGGAGTCGCCTAGTAGTTGTTGTGATACTGTCGATTTATAACGAGCTATGCTAGCTGTGTAGTTAGCTTATCTGGTCACTACATTACGGATGTCAACTCTTGTGATTTTTATTGTGATAAATGACTTAACTGCAATAGTTATTCAGGATGATATTTTAAGGATAGATTCTCTAAAGCCCTTGCTGACTTCCATCATCAGAAAGGGGAAACCATGGTATAATTTGAGCAGATTTCTGGTGTGTGAGCACTTTGCTTTAGTGGTTGCAAATTTGATTGAAGTTCTGATTTTCTTCTGAAGCCTCGGTCATCAGAATAAGAAGGAGACAAAAAATAATGGTGAAAGGAAGGAATGGCACATGATCTAAGGTAGCACAAACACCGAGGTAGTGTATGTCGTGTTTATGTATGGCATCGAAGAGAACAGGCTCACTTGATTTAATTGATGATCTAACGATTGACAAATGGTAGGTGGATGACTTGAGAGCTGTAAAGGAACCCCACCCCCCTCCTCCTAACCCCCCTCAAGAAACACACTCTGTTGTATTTTTTGTTGTGCAAGGAAGGAGCAATTTCCGAGTAAAAGTGGCGCGCAAACAGTGCTAGCATCGCACCGACCGCTAGTTGCCATTTGTCTGTAGCAAAAATCTCACAGCGACAAATGAGCGACTTCTGCCAAACAGTTCTGACACTGCTTTTGGTTTTAGATAATGACTGTAAACATTCTATTAAAGAAACTTAAATGTTTTTTTAAAGGAAATTAAATCCAAAGTCGCTTGATTTTGGTTTTTAATAGATTTTAGTTATGCCCGTGTCCGTCTCGTTACGTCAACTCAGTCCCTTGTGTTAATCACTCAGCTCCTTAAGCTACTTGTGCCTGGTCCAGCTGTTTCTCATCTCGTCTGTTGCTTGGATTGGAGTTTCCAGATTTCTATCTGTCCGTGCCGGTTCATTGTTTGTGTTGTCTATCAGTTGTCACGTCCGCAAGTCATGTAGTGCCAAGTCTGATCTCAGTGTTTGTTTGCACCTTTTACTCTGGCTTTTGGATTTCTTTGGTATTTTATTTTTGTTTTATTCCATGAGCCTATTTTACTTTCAGCTTTGCTCTTCTTGCCTCTTTGCCTCTCTGCTTTTGAGTCCTTAACATGAGTGTTTTTCCCCCTCCTGATTTTGGGATTTACAGTAAATGAGCTCATGACACATTATTTACGTCGTTTCATAAACCTCTCCTGAAATGAACTCGAGCTGTCATGTTAAATTAAGATTCCGAGAGCAGTGCCTCTCGACTTCCTGACACTGATTAAAACAAATTAAGCCCAGTGGTTCCATTTCTATGCAGCTCATCTCATCACATCGTGTTCTCATCCCACAATTAAGGAACCATTTAGGTTATTATTCGAAGAAGAGCTCATTACATTTTGCAAGATATTTACATGGCCTGGTTCATGTTTAACATGCGCGCAACCAGCTGTATTATGTACCGAAACCAGCATGCAGGCAAAAGGAGTGACATCCATTGTGTGCACCCTACAAAGAAGAATACAATTGATATTCTGGGACATCACCGGCAGATTCGCCGCATCATCCTTGTGGCCAAACAAAAATGATGGCATGCTGAGCGGCTGATCAACGCCTGGATGCACTGCTAGTTTTGCTGGAGTGTGTTGTGCTCTGGAAGACAACCTGCAGCCTTTATTCAATGCTCAACACAGAGGAGACACAATCTCCAACAATGTAATAGAAAACAAAGGTTAGTGTTGCACTGCACGGTTCAGGTGACCCAGTTCAGATTTGCTTTTTATGTGAGGGTGGGGTGGGGAGGCTGAAGTGGTAATCAGTGCAATCAGGCCTCCGACAAATGTGGATAAACAAACTGCTACGTTTTGTACAACTGCATGGCGGCAAGGGGTGGCGGCTGGCACCTCCAGCAAATGTCTTGCTACCCCAATTGCCAGCCCTGCTGTTGGCAATGTATCTCTCAATATCAAATTCAAAAATGATTTTAGAAATGATCTTGATATTGTCTCCTTGGGGTGCCTAAAGGTTTTAATCACCACTTTGGAATCCACACCCACGCTGACCCCATCTTTCAAGAAAAAAATGGTTTCATTTTTTTTCACGTCACCAATTAATCCGATTCATTTTACCTTTCCCATCCCGAGCTGACCAAAGAGAGTTGCGGGACCTTTTATTTTATATGAGGTTGCTCTACGTTCAAATGGTCTGTCAAGTGTGACAAACCACTGCATGTGAAATGTGTTAGCAATGTTTGTAGCTATTTGGTGTGTCATGATGCGCCCCGACAAGGATAACTTTATCCAGCTTTCATCAAGACTTTCTGCCTGCATGGCTATATAATCAGTGTGTGTATGTTGGGGGGGGGGGGGCCTGGAGTCAATTTGGATCTCACAAAATTTTTATTTTCCGACCTGTGAGCATAAAATGTGACATCAGACTGGTGTTTTACTCAATGGTCACGCTGGCTCTCCTGTGTATCATAAACAATAGAAACAAGTTGAGTGCTAATCGACGTGAGCGCAATCCATCGATGGACAGCGACCACAACCCTTGCCCAAAATCGGCCAGGCTATCCCCAACAAAGTGTTCACAACCACAGCGCGGCAATTTTATTATTCCAATTGGCACGACTACAGTGCACTCCGCTTAATAGAACACCATTGGGCCGAAGCGCTTCTGTTCTACTAAGCGGAGTTTCTATTAACCGGAGACACTTTATTAGGTAAACCTTCAGACACGTCGACGACCAAGTTATGCACGCAGAAAAACCCCTGCTGACGAGTTAGAAGAGATATTTCGACTGTGGACGTCCATATCTTTAATCAAACAACAAAACAACAACTTTAATCAACTTCAGTCAAACATCTCAAATCACGAGAAAAATTTCGTTACTTTTGTCTGGAAACAGGAGTCCGTAATTTTGCGGTTGACTTCCCTCTCAATGCGCTGGATAAGAGGGAAGTCCTGGAAACCGCGGGCGTACCTTCTGAGAATCCGGCAATGCATCCTATCGTCTGAGTATGTCCTTCTTATCCGCAGGTGATAGCCCTCGTCTCTTGAATGAAGTTGAAGCCATTGTGACGTGCGTGTGTCTATGTGTGGAGTGACGCGTGCTACCTGTTACTGTATACGGCTAGAACTCCAGCGTTTTCTCGCAATAGTGGTACAGTATCGCGATAGCTACACTTCGAAAACCACTAGTTTACAATGTTCATTGCTTACGGCCTGTTCTATTAAGCGGAGATCTGTTCTACTAAGCGGAGTATCTTTAGGAAATTGCATTAGGCAAATCCGTTCCAGAGCCTTTTGCTCTATTAAGCGGATTACTCTATTAACCGGTGTTCTATTAAGCGGAGTGCACTGTATTGGGGAAGACCAGGGTTCTTGTCTCACTCTCCGCAGCTCGCACACCAGCACACGTCATAAATGCACACGTACAGACAGTAACCCCCCAAAATAGAAGAAACTCCAAATGAAATAACAACAATAATAGAAGTGGTTTGGTGAAATTAA
Organism: Hippocampus zosterae; assembly: GCF_025434085.1. NCBI lineage: Eukaryota > Metazoa > Chordata > Actinopteri > Syngnathiformes > Syngnathidae > Hippocampus > Hippocampus zosterae. Next base: position 11,785,254 of record NC_067465.1, read on the forward strand.
TTAGTGGACTGTAACCTGTTACAACTACACTAAATATTTTTAAAACAACACATTGTAATGTCTCGAACCGTCATAGCTGAATGAACTATCATCTTAATTGTCTTTGTTTTTAGTTTGGATATACCTAAAAGACTAATATAACTAATATAATATAACTAAGATAATGATAATGGTTTTATCAGAGCAGCTGCTTGTTGATTCATTGTACTGTCATTTACATTCGATCCAATTTAGTCGACAAATAACAACTCTCAAATAGTTCAATATTAATCTGTTACTCATCTGACATGCATTAAACTTGTCAGGTAATACAGAAAATGAACTCAGAATTTGAAATGTGCGCATGTGTGAACCTGCTGCCACCACTTTTGTCAACCCAGGTAAAACCGTCTAGATCCGCCTCTGTATGTTTGAAAATCTGAGTGCAATATAAATGCAGACTTTTGGTGTAGCCCGTCAACGACAGCTTGATGTCAGAAAGGTAGCGAAATCAATACATAGATAGATATACCCTCACAAATATCACAAAAGTGCCGCTGAAGCACTTGCCGGCAGCGACCACTTGCTGCTGCCATGCTCGGCGAGACCTTTAAAAAAAAAACAAAAAAAAAAACAATTCAGGCCACTGCTCCAAGTTTGACAGTGTCATCATAATGAACAATTAAATAACACATCTCCCATCAAGACCCAAGTATAAATAGATAATGGCAATTTAAATTCTCATTAGAGTGCAAGTGTGCCTCTTGTTTTTTTTTTTTTTTTTGCCGGTGGGCGTATGCACTGTCCAATTTCCGGGCACGTTCCTCTTTAAAAGCAAAAAAAAAAAAAAAACCCACGACGTCATTGCGACGCACGTCCACACATCCAGAGGTTGACAGAAGGAGGGAATATGCTGTGCGTGCAACATATGATATATTGAGGAGCCTTTCTGTGTTTTTGAGGGGGGCTGGTCCACATCCGCGCGGTGCTCCGAAGTGATCGATTCTGATGTGCCGCATATGACTTGCCGGTCTCGGCTTGTCTCATCCTCATGGCCGCTGATTGAACGCGTGTCATGACTTGCGCCCTCCGAGACGGCACAGTTGCAAGCAAAGACGGCATCAGTACAATCTGCTATCCGAACTCTCAACCATCAAATGATCCTTTTTTTAAAGCGGGGTAGAGTACATTTGGAGAAAGACGGAAGCAAAGAAAGAAAGATCGCTGAAGAATGGAGCGTCACTATACATAGAAGGTAAGCAGATGTTCACACCTATGCAGGAAAAAAAACAGAATTAAGTATGACTGAGCTTTATAATTTGCACAGCGTGCATCTCCATCTTTCCATCTGCAATGGAAAGGCTAATTTGACACAATGTCAATGTTGTCATAGTAATCCACTACGCAGTAATTCCCAACCAGTGCGTCGCTGCCATTGAGAGCTCTAACGGTGTGCCGCGGGAAATCTAATTTCACTTCATTGGTAAGAAAATGATTTATGAATGACAAATAATGTATCTTTGTCCCTCTGTCCATGCCAGTAATTTATAGTGAGAGAATGAACAAATTAATGATCTAACATGAGATGGCAAAAAGTATTAAATGGACATACTGTATGTCTCCTCATTTTGTGACAATTTTGTTTGCTGGTGTGTCTTGCGATTTTTTTTTTAAGTTAATGTGCATTGGCTCAATAAAGGTTGGGAATCACTGCGTCGGTAAGGCAGGGATAAGAACGAGCAATGTTTTTTTTTAATGTGTGTTTAATGTGCACGTCATTGGTTTAGGATCACCTCCGATTTGTTAGTACCGGTATATATATAAGTATATGCATTATCCTATTGTTTCTGATACTGTACGTACAATTGAAATTGTTTCACTGCCAGGTTCTAATAATACGAGGAATTTGAATGACTGAGAAATGCGATTTCATCATGCCATTGTTTGTGATACCAAAAATGAGATGACAGTACCATCCAAATAAAATATTTCTGCGCACAAATAGCTTCAATTCCAAATTTTCCTCCCTCACTCAGAACTAAACGCACAGAAAGTCAGTCACAATCCTGGCACATACAGACAGTGCATTCAAACCCGTGAGTAATTTATTGTCTTCATTTTAGTGAGCAGATGTGTTTTTGGAAGCCAGAGTAGAATATTCTTATTTCATGATTTGAACTGGTGTCCCTGTCTGAACCTTGTGGATGTGAGATGTGCTCACCTCACATGACTAGAGATGAAATCGTAGGGAAATTTGAGATCACAATTATAGAGACCGAATTACAGAGACTTTCACGATGCTGAAAGAAACAGCATGACATCTTCGCTTAACTCATTCACTCCCAATGACGTTTTTAAACGTCTTTTCAGACTTGGTCTAGAATTGGCTGGTACTGAATGAGTTCATGGTCACAAGAATGTTGACAGGAAGATTTACTGAGATAGACTAACAAGTGACACAAGAAAGTAGCACAACTCAACACAAAATGGAGCAAAACTGTCAACTCGAACAGAAGCTAATCAAAAGCCCGGAGCGAAGGACTCATCTTTTTACATGCCACTTGCATTTACTGTTTGCCACGGACATTTTTTGAGCAAGGTGGAACGACAAAGAGCTCCTTAATTCTCAGAGATGGCACATACAAGTTACGGTAAATTCACCTAAACCAAAACAAAACGGAGGTACCAGTAATTAGTTTTGGCAATCAAGAAAAGAGAACTGCTTTTACTCCACACTTGTAGGCCTTGGGGTGCTGAATTATTTGGAACCGCCTTTTACCAACTGACAAACATCTCCAGACTAAAAGGTCACATGCTCCAAGCTAATCATGAGAAGTTTATCCGTAATTTTTATTTTGATTTATTTCATTGCTGGCGGCCCGGTGATCCAGTGGTTAGCGCATCGGCCTCACAGTGCAGACGTACCGGGTTCAATTCCAGCTCGGCCTCCCCTTGTGGAGTTTGCATGTTCTCCCCTGGGCCTGCGTGGGTTTTCTCCGGGTATTTCCGTTTCCTCACACATTGGAAAAACATGCATGGCTTGCAATCAATTTCTGATTGAACACTCCAAATTGTCTGTGAGTGTGAGCGTGAATGGTTGTTTGTCTCTGTGCGCCCTGCGATTGGCTGGCAAGCGGTTCAGGGTGTCCCGCCGCCTACTGCCCGGAGACAGCTGGGATTGGCTCCAGCACCCCCCTTGTGGGGATAAGCGGATCGGAAAACGGATGGATTTCTTTGCTGTTAATTCTTTTGTTTGTAAATGGTTCAAAATCTGTTTTTAATTGTGTGAAGCACATTGAGTTACCTTGTGTATGAAACGGACTCTATAAATAAAGATGTTGTGCCTTGCCTTGCCAGAATTTAACAGTCCCTTATCCCTGCACATGACCCGATATTTGACCCTCGTCATGTATTGTCATTTACAGACGAAGGCGTTGGACTCACGAAGGGCACATTTGTTTGGAAAAGAGGACAATGGTGAAGATTTCGGCGTAAAGAAGCGAGCGGAATCCCAGAGGCGACACCATGGTCGTCACCGATAGAAACGCAGGCGGCGCTGTGTCCAAGAAGGAGCAACCCAAGGGGAAAAAGCGGCGAGCATCCCGTCCTCACGGCCTACCCTCTCCGGCCCTGTGCTGCGCCTGCGGCCTTTGCATCATGCTGGCCGGACTCAACATCACCCTGGTGGGAGTGTTCGCCTTCCGGACGCTGGTGCCTTCCGCCAACCCTTCCATCATCATCGGACCCATCCTGTTGCTGGTGGCCTTCTCCTTTTTTGGGGCTTGTTGCGTGTGCAGCCGCCTTCCTCCTCCTCACAGCTCGCGCGGGGCCAAGACGGGCGGGCGAGGCATGAAACTGATCGGGAACGGCGGGCTGGCAGGCGGGGCGGCGTTCGAGATAGAGACCAGCGAGCATACGCTGCAGGACACGACGGCCGTGCAGCTCAGCCCCACGTCCTCCCCCGCGTCGTCTCGGGGATTGAGCCCGGAAAAAGAGGCTCCCGGTGCGTCCCTGCCTGGTCCCGCCAAACTCTTCACCATGGACAACAACGGCTCTCCCGGTTCTATTGGCGTGGTCTACTCTGCTGTCTCGGGAGGAGAGGTTCAGCTCAACCTGCCAAGAGAAGTGGCCGCCTCGCCGTATACCTAACCTACTCGTTGACTGAGTGTTACTTCTTGTGTGACTAAGCACGGAGTACAGACACTGCCATTTTTCACACTTTGGCCAATTTTGAAACTGTCAGAGAACCCGCTCACGGCAAGGAAAAATTCAGCGACGGTGTTGTAAACGCTCTTATTGTGTATGTCAAACAACATATCCATATTTCCTCTGACAATTTTGAGTGCCCTCTTCCAAACAACCAATGAAAAAATACCAGCTGCGTCAGGTCATTAACTAATGCGCTCGTCACACAAAAACGCAGTCATGTCACGTCCGCTGGTGCAGCGGAGAGTCTGGATTTCCATGCTATAAAAACAAGGCTGTATGGTTGACTTCCTGGTTTTCGTTCTTTCAAATTTACAACGTCTCGGAGTAGGTTGTGTGCCATCATCTAGTGGTCATGAATACAATTATGGCCAGAGTACATGTACTGAAGATAAAGGGTGCCCATTCCGTCGATCGCAATTGACCGGTAACTCGCGGATTGGACCAAAGTCATCACAGGAGCGTAGAGGAAAACAAACAAACAAACAAACAAACAAACAAACAAACAAACAAACAAACAGAAATGTGTGTCCCAATGCATGTTAGTTATATATATATATTTGTGATATTGCACACTGCATCCTACTCATCCTATCAGTCTCACTTTCACAAAAAGTATTTTAAAACTGAAATAAAATAAAGCGGGTCATCTTTAACTTTCGATGGCGGGTGACCTTTTGCACCGGAAGTTATTAGCGCTCAGTTGGTTGCAATTGCAGCTTGCGATCAGAGCTTTTGCGATATAGCTTTTATTATTGTTATCAGTCAAAGTTTGTTTCGTGTATAATCCACCGATGGCACTCGCAAAGAATGACAATCTGGAGCGCCGAGAGAAGCCTGTTACGTTACGATAGTTTACGGGCTGCAAAAGTGCGTCGCATGCCTCCCCGTCAAATCTCCCACTAAGGTAGGCAGTGGTTTCCTTTTCACAAAGTCATAAACTCTTGTGTCTATTTTGCTATTCCGCTCGTTTTAGGGGACATTATGGCTGTTGCACGTGTGCGGTAACGGGTCGATCGCGGGACGTTGGTTCATCGAAAAGTAGATCTGAGGTCAAAAATATTTGGGGACCGACGCTTTAGATCAGCACAACGGTTACAAACGGTTCCCCAAACAATCTGATAGGGCGACTTCCGGGTTTTCATTCGTCTTGCAATTTGACGGTCTCAGAGTCGGTCGTGTGCCGCCATCTAGTGGTCATGAATATAATTGTCCAGAATACGCACGTTTTAGATCGACCTAAGAGTGTTAACATACCCGACAACTCAGGTGGTTTAGCCATAGTTCATGCGGATTTTGTGGTGAATCTTACGTATATGGCCGTATCGCACAAATCATACGATTCTGAAAATTTCCGTTTTTTTTTTTTACCAGCTCCAAATGATATGGAGGTGGTGAAAAAAGTAACGCAGGAATACAACTCTGTACACAGTAATGCCACTAAGTAAAATGATGATTAGACATTAACCAGACATTGTATTATGGAGATCTACATTAAATATCATTGAAAATTTCGTGTTTTTTTCTGCCGTTATTTTGACATATAAAATGTTTTGGTATCTTATAAGGATTTTTTTGCTCTTTATAATGATTTTTTTTTGGGTAGTTTATACAGGTTGGCGCTACGAAAAGTTGATAGGTATGGATTAATTGATCCACAAAAATCTCAGAAAGAGCGGGACCGCAAACCCGCATCCCGCAATGGACAGGGATTTACAGTTCACCCCCCCCCCCCCCCCCCCCCCCACCCTCTTTGCTTATCTGTGTGACCCTATACCAATTGGCCCTCAGACCAGTACAAAATGGCTACCGGACCACGGGATCCAAAGGCTCAAGAGAAGTAGCAATTTTGCGACTGGACCTCATTAACTCATTTATTTATTCCACTATGTTTTTATGATTTTATGTCCTGTTTTTATATAATATCTTGCTTACTAATTTTTACATTGTATTTTCTTATTGTCTGTACAGTGTCCTTGGGTGGCATGAAAGGCACTTTTAAATTAAATGCATTATTATTGTTTGCCTGAAAGGAATGTTCAACTGCCACTCTGTGTCTCCGTTGACTCTAAGGATTGGAAGTCATAGGCTAGGAGTGACCTAGTCGAGTTGAAGTGCATTAGCAATGACACTTGCCATTTGAATACGTATTGTGATTGTTTGAAGGGCACACATAAAACGGTGAACCGCGTTGTGTCTTTGTTCATATCCATGGTATAAACTGTGTAGACTGATTTTTTTGTTCTTGAGTTATATTTATAAAATGGAATGATGACAGGCCTTAGTACCGATGGCATTAATTTTTGCGGCATTGTACTGCACGCCTTTTGACTTTTTGAGTCAAAACCTCAGCTTCTTTGCCTTGTTGTCACTGCCCAGAAACATTCAAAAAGCCTGAATTCTCAAGAAAGCAACGTTGCCTTAGATTATGCGATAAGGATCCAATGAAAAGAGGGCTAGTTCTCAAGGCTGGTTCACAAAGCCATTATTTGGGATGCCGTACGCTTTGCTTCACTCAAAATCAACCTGCATGCTGAAAATGAAATTGCTCCTTTCACATGCATAAATCAGGTCACAGAGCATCATTGTCATTTTGTCATTTTGATAGGATCATTTGATTGTGTGTATCTAATGAACTGTCCAGTGGGTGCATATGGAGTTTTAGCCTTGTACATACCAGCATTCCCAGCGCTATGAGCCACTATTTGTCATTCTAAATAAAAGCCCCTGTTAATGTTCTTGCATGTTCACTTTTACGGAAATGCGTGCAGCCTGTTTTTGTGATTTATGCTTGCCACTGCTTACAGTAAAAGTGCGTGTGTATCTTTGACTTTGGGAACTTCTAATAACAAACTGATACATGTTTTAGTGGTTGTACATTTGTAAATAAAAAGTATTCGTGCATTTTTTGGAGTCCATCCTCGCTAACGAAGCGATGATCCGTCCAGCCAAATCATTTCATGTGGCCCGTTAAAGCAAATCTTTTGTCCCTTCATATTTCTTGCAAAATTCTTCTCCAAAATTGAAAAGTCTGCAATTTAGGGCTGCAACAAACAACGTTTAATGATTATTTTTTTTATTTCATAAGCAAATCAGATTTTTTAACAAAAAGTTTCAATTTCCATCCCTTGATGCAAATGCAGGGTATGGTTTCAAATTAATTGTAGAAATTGATCACAAAGTACAAGCATGTGTTTTGGTTTCATTCAACACACAGAATAAGTGATTTCATGGAGCACTACAGAAATTGGATACTATTACTGTTGAGAAGGTGAAATGTTGAGCGTTTGGAGAAATCTATTTTTTAAAAGTGAACAATTAATCGATTCTCAAAAATAATTAATGATTAACCATTCTGAGGTCAGTGTCGATAGATGAATAATTTGATAATTGTTGTATGGTATATAAGAATGGAATAGCTACTGTAAATGTTACAAAACACTACACTATTTAAATTAAATAGGTTAAAAAAAGAAATGGACATTTGTGATATTTTTTTCACTTGAAATTAAAACAAAATGTTCCAAATGTCACACTACTTTTTAAGAAGTTGACTGTGACAAAGCAGTTGCTATTTTTATTAATTGTTTTTTTTCCTAATTGAAAACACCATGTAAAAATGTTACTTTGTACCAGGAATCACATACTTTTTAAACAAAAAAAATCAAATTTTGGTGACATTTTGAATGTCATAAGACATTATTCAAAGAATCAAGATGAAATTTTGTCATGATTGTGTAAAAATGAAAAGAGACTAACAAATGAAAACGTATACAGTAAGTACCGGGAAAACACGCAAACTGCGCACAGGAAGGTAACAACATGCCTACAGTATTAATCGAAATTGCTCCTGATTAATTGCATGTAAAGTAATTGGAAAATGAGCTAAATCCATCTCCAAATCTGCTTTGTAGACGAAAACAGTTCCCATTGGCCATTTTGTTGTATTCCTCTTCACCACAAGAGGGCGGCAGAGCCGCGTCTCTGACACTCAAATATGGTTGTAACTTTAGGCCAGGCCAGTAGATGTCAGCAGACAACAAACGTTGTTCTAGGAGGAATGCCAGTTTGGTAACATTGCCTCTTTTTAGAACACAAAAGATCTCTCTCACACATTATGTCCTGCACAAAACTAAAACCACCTAAAACCTACTTTATTGTTCTCCAGTTTCTCCTCAAATATTGCAGAGAGCACCTGTGTCTTTTGTGTTGGATATTTAGGATGTACATTTCGTAGCTAAAACGCATATTGTAAGTTTATTAAAAACATTCCACTGCCTTAGGTTGTCCATAAATGTGAATGTAAGTGTCAGTGTTTTTTTCCCACTGCAATTGGCTGTCGACCACCCTTGCCTCTCACCCATGACCCCTAATAAGGACAAGCTCAGTGGAAAATGAATGGGTGGATGGTGTTACCAGATCTCGATGAATGGTTGAGTACTGATACCTGATTACCAGCCTATGTTACAAAGGTTTAGGATTGTCATGAAGGCTGCTTATGCTAGCCACTAATACTTAAGGGGAAAAAAATAGGATAATCGCTAAGTACTAATCACCAGTAGCAAGCGCTGATAATTTTACGCACCTGAAAGAAATATCTTTCATCTCAATGATATGTAATGTTGTAAAGTGAAATGTTATGTAATCAAAAGAACTAGTGGTATCGCTCCTCGGCATCGGTGATTATTCAAGTTGGAATACTGGTATCGATCTGACACAAAAGTGGTCTTGAATATCTCTTCTATTTACTACCGGTGGCCCAGTGAACATGACGTATGGTTTTGTAAACACAAGATTAAAATATATAAATATATGAAGATTTGGATATACCAGATGGTTGCTTGAGGCTTCTGACGAGCAAAGCTAGGTTGTAAAACTCAGCCAAGCCACAGAGCCTGTCACATACCAGCGGCATGAAATTGGATTTTCTGTGTTTAACCAGAGGGACAATGCCGACTTCAAAAAACAAAACAAAACAACAAAAAATCCTGCCACGGCCCACATTCCCAAGGGCTTTTAACCACTTCCTGGTTTATGCAACGTTACGCAAGTGACTTTTTTGGCAAACGTTCACTGTATCACAATACATATTGAGCCATAAAACCTTCCAACCAACCATCCTTTGTGCTTATCCTCATGAGTGTCACTGGCATGCTGGAGCGTATCTTCGCTGGAACTGTCTTTGGGCAACCGACGGGACACACCCTAAACTGATTGCCAGTCAATCGCAGAACACACATAAATGAACAGCCATTCATACTCACACCTAGGGACAATTAAGAGTGTTCCATTAACCTGCCATGCATGTTTTTTGGAATGTGGGAGGAAACCGGAGTACCCGGAGAATACCCGCACAGGGAGAACATGCAAACTCCTCACAGGGAGGCTGCAATTGAACGCTGCATCTGTTGACTGTGAGATAGTCGATCACCGTGCTGCCACCATGAAACCTCATAAAGGATATTAAATGTTTAGTTAGCAGGTTTGTAGGTCTACTGTAATTACATGTTTGTTTCTGCTGAGCAAAGTGTGATGACAGAGAGGTCATGCTTTTCCACTGCGGTTTGAGAAAAGAAAAAGATCAAGCGGAGCCCAGCTGCTGACCTTTGAACCACCCATGTCACTGCTTTGCCTTTTACGCCCATCACAGTGTCCACCTTAAAGAGACAAGCATCCTAAGAAGCTAAACGTGTTCATTGTGTCACTTCGCAAATAACATTGTAAGAAAAACTAAAGCAGGAAAAAGGTATGAAAGTAGAGTACACGCAGTCCCAAAAATTGCTCTTAAAGTGCATAGCGGGCAGAGTCAAGACGACCAAAGCCGCACGCCGCAAAAACTGGGAGGGGAGGAAAAAAGTCAACTCACAGTCGACCACAAAAATATCGATGAAGAATTTTTTGCCCCGAAGCTTCGTTGTCTACATTTTTGGTCATGCGCATAGCTATTTCAGTACAGTAATGCCTTTCAGTGTGGTCAAGCTCCTCTTCACAATGTGTTAGCGCCTTCTATTGGTGCTTTGTTGATACTGCAGTCAGGAAATTCATTACAGCAGTAACAGCCGTGAGTGTAAATGTTTACCCTCAGAAACTTCACTAATAGCCACTGTTGATGTCATGCTATGGCTAGTTGAGATGTATTTGTCACGTTCTGCTCGAGGGGAAAAAGTCGCTCCGAGCAGAACAATGAATTAAATAAGTTGGATCCCAGGTAAAGCAGACAAGAGAGAGTATTGTCACAAATAAGGTGTCTTTAATGACAGAACGAAAAAACAACAGAAAGAGCCCGACAGGGAAAAACGGTAACAGAAAACGCTGATCAAATAAGGATCAGGAAATTAACAGAAAACGCTGATCAAATAAGGATCAGGAAACAAACAGAAAACGCTCGCGGCTAAAACAAACGCGAGGAGATAATCGCGCTGGTGGTAATAGTAGAAAATGCGAAATATCGAAAGTCGAAATAAGTGGGCAACAAGTATAGGCCGTAAGGCAAGTATGCGACGAGGCAAATAGCAATAGCGAAAATAGAGTACGAGAGAGTAATGGCTCGGCGTGGAATTCTCCGGCAGTGAGAGGACTGCCGGAGTCTCTTAATAAAGTGATAAACATCACCCCGAGATTGAAAACAGGTGTGCAGTAGGTAGAGGGACAACCCCGCCACCTACTGGCCGGCACGGGACGTGACAGTACCCCCCCCTCAATGGACGCCTCCCTGCGGACCCCCCGGTTTGGATGGATGGGAAGTGTGGAAGTCGCGCAGGAGGGACGGATCAAGGATCCAGGAGCGAGGCACCCACTGCCGCTCCTCCGGCCCGTAGCCCTCCCAGTCGACCAGGTACTGGAAACCCTTGCCCCTGCGCCGAGAGTCCAGGATGGCCCGTACCGTGTATGCCTGACCACCGTCGACCTCCCGCGGGGGGGGCGGCGGTGTGGGAGAGGGTGCCAAGTCACTGGAAGAAACGGGTTTGAGAAGGAAGACGTGGAAGACGGGATGAACCTTCATGGTAGGAGGTAGACGGAGCCTGACAGCAGCCGGGTTGATGACGGCCTCGACCTCGAAGGGACCAGTGAATCGAGGTCCCAGTTTCGCCGAGGAGCCGGCCAGGCGAAGGTCTCGAGTAGCCAGTCATACCTTCTGCCCCACCACATAGGAGGGGGCCGGGCGCCGACGACGATCCGCGATTTGACGATTTCGGGACGCCGTGCGGGACAATGCCGCCCGGGCCTCCCTCCACATGCGATGGGCCCGCTTGAGGTGGTGTTGAACGGAAGGGACCTCTACCTGCCCCTCCTGCGACGGGAACAGCGGCGGCTGGTAACCGTACGCCGTCATGAACGGGGATCGGCCGGTTGCGGAGGAGACGAGGGTGTTGTGTGCGTACTCCACCCATGGTAAGTGGTCGACCCATGTTGCGGGTTGGTGGAGGCACACACAGCGGAGGGCCGACCCCAGATCTTGGTTGGCGCGCTCGGCCTGTCCGTTGGACTGGGGGTGGTAGCCGGACGTCAGGCTGGCCGTGGCTCCGAGGGACCGGCAGAACCGCTTCCAGACGCGCGACACAAACTGGGGCCCCCGGTCCGACACAATATCTGTAGGGAGGCCGTGGAGACGAAAAACGTGTTTAACCAGGAGGTCGGCGGTCTCCAATGCCGACGGCAACCCGGACAATGGCACGAAGTGGGCCGCTTTGGAGAAGCGGTCCACGATAGTGAGCACGACTGTGCGACCTCGGGAGGAGGGAAGACCCGTCACGAAGTCCAGCGCGATGTGTGACCAGGGGCGAGGTGGAATGGGCAACGGCTGGAGCAATCCGGCCGGGGGTCGATGGGAGGACTTGCCGCATGCGCAGGAGGTGCAGGCCCTGACGAACTCCGTCACGTCGTTCCGGAGTTCCGGCCACCAGAATCGCTGGGCGACAAGTTGTACCGTCCGGTTCACCCCTGGATGGCATGCCACCTTGGACCCGTGTCCCCACTGAAGAACCTCCGACCGCAGGGACGGAGGCACGAACAGTCTCCCCGCCGGACACCCCGCCGGTACCTGCACCCCCTCCAGGGCGGTCTGGATCCGCTGCTCCACCTCCCATTGAACGACCCCCACGATGCACCGAGCCGGGAGGATGGTCTCTGGGGGTCGGTCCACTTCCGGGGGGTCGTGGAGACGGGAAAGAGCGTCGGGCTTGGTGTTCTTGGAGGCTGGGGAGTATGTGAGTAAGAAGTTGAATCCGGTCAGGAACAAGGCCCACCGGGCTTGACGGGAGTTGAGCCTCTTGGCGGTACGGAGGTAAGCGAGGTTCTTGTGGTCCGTGTAAACCGTGAATTGTTCTTTTGCCCCTTCGAGCCAGTGTCTCCATTCCTGCAGAGCCGAGACAACCGCCAACAGTTCACGGTTGCCAACGTCATAATTGGCTTCGGCCGCAGAGAGTCGACGGGAGAAGAAGGCACAGGGGTGCAGCTTCTGGTCGACTGGAGAGCGTTGGGACAGTACCGCCCCCACCCCTGAATCCGAGGCGTCCACTTCTACAACGAAGGGAAGATCAGGGTCAGGATGTTGAAGGACGGGGGGACTGGTGAACGCCGCCTTTAGGCTAACGAATGCGGCCTCCGCGGCAGAGTCCCACTTAAAGGTAGTCTTAGTTGACGTAAGGCGGGTCAGGGGGAGCGCCTTCTGACTATAGCCGCGGATGAATCGTCTATAGAAGTTTGCGAACCCCAAAAAGCGCTACAGTTCCTTGCGGTTAGACGGGACTGGCCAGTTCCTGACTGCCAGCGTCTTGATGGGGTCCGCTCGTATTCTACCCCGCTCGATAATAAACCCCAGAAAGGAGATGACGGGAACATGAAACTCACACTTCTCCGCCTTGACGAAGAGCCGGTTTTCTAATAAGCGCTGCAACACCCGCCTGACATGTTGCTGGTGTTCCTCTTCTGACCGGGAGAAAATCAAAATATCGTCCAAGTAAACGAAACAAAAAATGTTGATCATATCCCTTAAAACGTCATTAATGAGGTTTTGAAAGACAGCGGGGGCGTTAGTGAGTCCGAAGGGCATGACCAGATACTCAAAATGGCCCAGAGGGGTCTTAAAAGCGGTCTTCCACTCATCTCCCTCTCTGATATGGACCAGGTGGTAAGCGCTGCGTAAATCCAACTTAGAGAATATAGTGGCGGATTGCAATGGGGCAAAGGCGGAGTCTAGCAATGGTAGTGGGTAGCGATTCTTTATGGTGATGTCGTTTAATCCACGGTAGTCGACGCAGGGTCGCAGGGTCTTATCTTTTTTGCCCACAAAGAAAAAACCCGCCCCTAACGGTGAACGCGACGGTCTGATGAGACCTGCGGCGAGCGAGCTGTTTATGTATTCCATCAACGCCTCGCGCTCAGGTTGAGACACCTGGTACAGCCGCGAGGACGGTAACGGAGCGCCCGCCTGCAGGTCAATAGCGCAATCGTAGGGGCGGTGTGGAGGTAAAGAACGCGCTCGATCCTCACTAAATACCTCCCCGAGGTCCCGATAGCAATCCGGCACTCCGTCAAGGCAGATTTCCACGGAGGGGGTGACATGTTCGTACCCCCCGACGGCCGACTGTAGACAGTATCTATAGCAGTAAGGGCTCCAGCTGTTGATTGCTGGATGCGCCCAGGAGATTACGGGGTTGTGTACTCTTAACCATGGTAACCCGAGGACGAGGGGAGCGTTGCGAGACCGCATGACCAGAAAGCGCCGCAGCTCGATGTGATTACCCGAAAGTTGGAGCTTCAGTGGCTCCGTTCTGTGGGTTACGACCGCCAGGAGACGCCCATCGAGATCACGAATCCGCTTCCTATCGATCAGTCTCTCTAACGCACAACCTAGCTCGGAAGCGAGCTCGGTGTCAATCAGGCATACGTCCGCTCCAGAGTCCACCAGGGCCCGAACCCGCTTAGACCGGGATTCCCCAGATATCGTTCCCTCAAGTACTAGTCTGTTCGGTCGCGTGTCGACTCGATCAGACTTGGGGTTTAACGCGCGTGACGGTGACTCACAGTACTCCTTAAAGAGACAAGCATCCTAAGAAGCTAAACGTGTTCAATGTGTCACTTCGCAAATAACATTGTAAGAAAAACGAAAGCAGGAAAAAGGTATGAAAGTAGAGTACACGCAGTCCCAAAAATTGCTCTTAAAGTGCATAGCGGGCAGAGTCAAGACGACCAAAGCCGCACGCCGCAAAAACTGGGAGGGGAGGAAAAAAGTCAACTCACAGTCGACCACAAAAATATCGATGAAGAATTTTTTGCCCCGAAGCTTCGTTGTCTACATTTTTGGGCATGCGCATAGCTATTTCAGTACAGTAATGCCTTTCAGTGTGGTCAAGCTCCTCTTCACAATGTGTTAGCGCCTTCTATTGGTGCTTTGTTGATACTGCAGTCAGGAAATTCATTACAGCAGTAACAGCCGTGAGTGTAAATGTTTACCCTCAGAAACTTCACTAATAGCCACTGTTGATGTCATGCTATGGCTAGTTGAGATGTATTTGTCACGTTCTGCTCGAGGGGAAAAAGTCGCTCCGAGCAGAACAATGAATTAAATAAGTTGGATCCCAGGTAAAGCAGACAAGAGAGAGTATTGTCACAAATAAGGTGTCTTTAATGACAGAACGAAAAAACAACAGAAAGAGCCCGACAGGGAAAAACGGTAACAGAAAACGCTGATCAAATAAGGATCAGGAAATTAACAGAAAACGCTGATCAAATAAGGATCAGGAAACAAACAGAAAACGCTCGCGGCTAAAACAAACGCGAGGAGATAATCGCGCTGGTGGTAATAGTAGAAAATGCGAAATATCGAAAGTCGAAATAAGTGGGCAACAAGTATAGGCCGTAAGGCAAGTATGCGACGAGGCAAATAGCAATAGCGAAAATAGAGTACGAGAGAGTAATGGCTCGGCGTGGAATTCTCCGGCAGTGAGAGGACTGCCGGAGTCTCTTAATAAAGGGATAAACATCACCCCGAGATTGAAAACAGGTGTGCAGTAGGTAGAGGGACAACCCCGCCACCTACTGGCCGGCACGGGACGTGACAGTATTGTATGATTTTTAGACGGCTTATCTTGTCAATATGTGGATAGTTTGGAACGGGAATTAATTTGTGTTGAAATGCAAGAAAGTTCATCTGAACGTCAAATAAGGGGATTTTAGTATAGTGTAGCTAGCTACCTGCGAACAGAGACTCGGTGGCAAGGAAGCAATTTAAATAGCGTTGCGGAGCTTTTTTTTTTTTTAAAGTAGGCTTAGATTGGCTGGCGGCCGCTCTAGGGTGTATCATGCCTACTGTGAGCTGGGATCGGTTCGAGTACACCCTCGTTAGGACAAGTGGGTCGGATAATGGATAAAGAGAATGAAAAACTGGTCTCTGAACAATGATTCATGGAGAATGCGTTTGTATTTAGAACAGACATTGCTTTGTGGGTCATTTTCCACACAGTGTTTTATTTATTTATTTTCTTTTAATAACATGTTTCTTTGCAATACATTTCAGTCGGTCACTTGGTCATCAAAGCAACAAAACAAACAAAAAAACCCCCAAAGAAAAAGCAAATTCTGATTGCAGATTGTCTGTGTCCAGTTGATAAAACTTTATTTGTGCTCGTAACAAGGTCAACATGACATGCTATAAATGCTGTAAATATCGATACTTCTATTTGCTTTTTGAGTCATCCCTCTTACATAAGGAATGGTGATTATTCCCCCCCCCCCCAAAAAAAGACTGATAAGGCTGCGGTACCATGAAGCATCACTCGAGTAATGCTGCAGGCTGCAATATTAAGATACGATGTGAACAGCTCAGCTCTGATGTATCAGCTCCACATTTGTCACGACAAGCCACTGCACTCACACCTGCCCAATCGTGAGCCCCCCCCACGAGCAACCCCCAAAACAACCATCAGCGCCATCCGCTCCGAACCGGTTCCTCTGTTCGTGTGGTGCTAACCAGATTGTTCCTGTGTGTGAGAACACGCCACGGGAGGAGGGACGGGGAGTGTAATCAAGCTGAAAAGATTAGAGGAAGACGAGTGGCTGAGGGTCTTTATGAGAACAGACACTGGTTACATAAGCCTAACCCAGTTCACTCCGCTTCTGCGGCCAGACTGGGAGGGCGGTGGAAGGAGCTGATGAATCTTTGAGCTGGGACTGAAGTGAAACAGGCCTCAATGCACCGTTGACTCAAATGACAATGGCTGTCGTGCTGTATTGAATGTTGAAAGCGCACCTTGCTTGCTTGATACCAGTGCTTGGTCACGGTCACTTCAGGTATGTTTTGGCCACAAAATCACACTCAGACGACATCGCATAGGACAAATTTCTTTGGCTCAAGGGCACAAACCAAACAATGATAAGATATGCTTAACCCCTACGTACGGTTCATTCTCCGGGCCAAGGATATCTTCAAAATAATTGTTGCTACAAAATTATGAACTTCAGGTCTTCTCATGATTTACGTATAGCCTGTTTGACAGTAAGAAGTGGATGATTCAGCCTTACTCGGTGTTTCAGAGAAAAGGGGAAATAGATTTTTGTTTACACAAGTTTGATTTCATTGATTGGCTTGCTGGATTACTGTGATGCAACTTCATTTTGGGGTCAGCCAGTCCTCCATCAAGTGTCTCCAGTTGGTCCAAAATGCTGCTGCTCACCTTCTAAATGGAGCTTGTAGAAGGGAGCACTTCTCTTCAATTTTGTAATTTTGGCCTGCTTTCAGAGTTTCATTGTCCATTTTACTTCATTTTAAGATGCTTCTATGTGTCTCATCTGTGCTCCTCCACATCTACATACATGCCCCAGGTCAGCGAACCAGATACTAGGCGTAGCGTCACAGAGTAAACCACTTCCGGGTTACTTCTAGGTTGAGTAAATTCTGTGGTTTTATTGTTCCTGTTTGATTGTAAAGTGCCCTTGAGTGTTTTGAAAGGCGCTTATAAATGAAATGTATTATTATTATTATAACCCTGGGCCATCCCTTTGGAATGACCTTCCATTCAATATTAGGCAACCCCCCACTCTATGCATCTTTAAAACTCATCTGAAAACACACTTTGGCTGATTTGAGATTCCCCCACGATCCTTGTCCATATTTCTGCGGTAACCTGTAAAAATGGTGTAAACGTAGACAATTCTCAGGACCGTTTCGGGCTCGTGCTCAAACACTCTTACCACAGGCGACGTGCATGGCATGCACAGTTGCAATTTCAAGATTTCCGCCAGACCCATCTGGACTTAACACACACTGGACCAGACACGGGTGAAAACAAGAGTCATTGGACACAAACTTTGTAGCAAATATAAAATATTTTCATGTTTGTTCATTTTGTGCCACCATAGGACAATTTGCCAAATTTCAGGGTTGTAAAGGTTACGTTGTTTAAAAAAATAAATAAATCTAAACCAATGAGTGTGGAAATAAAAATGCTGTCGTATTCCAGACATTTAGATCGACACCTTTCGCTATGCAATCTGGTGAATCTGATTCCGATTAATGCTTGTTTCCGTTGTTGTAATACCCCCATCTATTGAAACTGAAGTAGAATATACAAGACGTCATTGTGTCAAACCGCGAAAGCACCTCGCTCCGCCGTTAATGGAGAGATGCACCGATCAATGATTATTGACAAGCATTTATCAAATCAATGCTTTCCATCGACAACCGTGTGCACGCTTTGCTCTACCTGCCTCGATGCCTTTGAGCGGTTCTTTGAAAGTTATCAGCCTTTATATTTGTGTATGGCCTATGGTTTGTTGATCCAATCGATGCACGGAGCCCAAAATAGAGCTTGTATTTAACGACGACTACAGGTCACGACCCGACAACTTGCTATTTTGCGACGTGGGCACGTGTATATTGTGACATCAGTTACAGGACAAAAGCAGCCCTTTGAATTCTGCATTGGGTCCTCCTGGTGATAATGGCTTGGTAAACAACATGTGGTGCCGGTAAGCGCCAGCAGAGGGTGCTGTTTAGTCACAGTAGCCCTCTTTGACAATGAATGACTGAACTCCCCCTCCTCCCCGTATGTGCAGACTGCTTCAGACTGGTTTCCCCTGCTCCAAATCGAGGTGGTCGTATGCTGAGCATTCAGCAGAAGAGTCACGTCATGCTTTGTATAATTGCGTGCCACCGGAAGCACGTTCCGAAGCAAAAAACGTGTTTCAAGGCAGTATTCCCCGTCATTACGATGCAGCTCAAACGGGTCACTTATTGTACCTTGGTCGTTTCACGTTCTGCAGAAGTGGCTTTTCATAACACGTGGGTCATTTTGTTGGAGAATGCAAACTGGATGTTTTATATGTAGCGGTGCACTGTAATGTAGTGGTCCTCAAATTTGTGTCTGGGGAACCGTAACTTTGGGGTTACAAAATAGTTTGCAAATTAGTTTTGCAAATTATTTTCCAAAACATTTTTTTTATGTAACAACTGATTGATTACGGTTAGTTTTGTTTTGTCATGTTTCATTCTCTTCATGTCTTGTCTGACTGGTTAGGTTTTTATTCCTTGTGTCAAGCAATCCACTCCCTCAACCACTTGTTTATTCATGACCAGGTTGTCCTCATTGTCTCGTCACTTGGCTTGTATTTAGTTCCCTTGTTGGTTTCAGTCTTTTTCGGTTCAACGTTGCTGTCACTTGTCATCAGTGTTTTGTTTCTTTGCATTTTCTATTTTGATAACTTTGTTGATTCAGTATTTTTGATTATTCCATGATTCCTTAATCTTTCTGATCATTCATAATCTGCGCCGCTTATCCTCACGAGGGTTGCGGGCGTGCTGCAGCTTATCACGGGTGTCTTTGGGGTGCACCCTGAACTGGTTGCCAGTTAATTGCGTTCTTGTTCTTTTAAAAATAAATTCTGCTTACCCAGTGAAAACAGGGTCTATACGTCAGTATAAAATTCAGGATACACCAATTTTCATTTTCGGTGCGCAAATCTGTGTAAACAGTTTCTTATTTTGGCTGCTGTTCAGCTATGTGAGCTCTGTAAATAGCAATCATTAAGAAAGTGTCGGGTTTGGCCCAACTTTTTGACCTTTTAAACTTTTTTGCCTATGTAGCTCATGGACATAGGCCACCTGTAGAAAAGAGGAAGCACCTTGCTGCCGACAATGTCGGAGTTTTGTTACTCTGAGAGTTTCCCATGGCAGCGGGTACCAGCATTTGCATCCATTGCCTTCCTGGACACCTCTTTCCAGGAATCTCTTTGGGGGGGGGGGGGGCAACACCATACATTTTAATGACTTTCCCACAGTGGCTCGCCAATGCTTTTAAAATGCCCAGAGACTCCAGGAGAGTCCCCGCTGCTCAACAGAAGACAGGAAAGACTGCAAAGCAATCTCTGTCCACTCTGCCAGGGCAGCCAACAGAAGAGAAAAGGAGGAGAGGTGATCGTTGGGGGATAATCAGGTCTTTATGTGGCGTGGGGCCGACAGGGGGACAGCATGAGTATTGTCCACTTGGCCCCCTTTGCTCCCTCATGCTGGCTTGATTGTTCCTGCGCGCCCTCACAAAAACCAACTGATGCTTATGCATTGTACGTCCCCCCCCACGTGAGCCCACGGGCGTCCACTTTTTGTCTTCTCTTAAGGTGTGTCCAGTTATCTTATGGCGAAAGTCGACATCCAAATAATACATGTCCAGTGTGTAAAGAGTGACGCGGCCAAAGTTGCGTTGTTGGCAGTAACACAATCCCAATGACAGCTCCACAAAACCTCAAAGGCAGTTATGTAACTTGCAAGGGCAGCTTTTGTTCGCCAACCTTAATCACTGTGGACTTAATAGACAGTAAATAGGTCAACATTTACTTGACAACACATCAAATGGTAAACGTTTTTCTTTGCATTTTTGCTGTCGGTGACATCCTCTAACTGCTTGATGGTGTATTTTAAATTCCCTCCAACGGCCTACGTTTCAGTTTACAATTTGACGTTAAGAAATGTGACTCAGCTGGGCAACGAAATAAATTGGGAGTTGTGTTGGCCTTTTGTTCAGGCATTTGCATTTAGGACAAACGTAAATACACTTATACTGTGGGCATTTTTTTTAATGGAAACATGCCAATGAACTGACAGCAAACGTGCATTCCGGGCATATATGCAAGAATGTCCCAAGTGCTAATTGCACCACAAATGTGTCTGAAAGAGTTGCGTTACACTTCCATATTTATTAACAGCATTTCACGCGAACCACTCGCAGGATGATGATATTCAAAATAAGACAAGCATGGGTTTTGTATTTCCTTACACATCTTGACCAACGTCCTTGCATACATATTATACACCCTGATATGGATTTCTGATGATCGATCGATCCACATTGTATGGAGAGCCTGTGTGAATTATTTTGATCCGCAGGCATGTTTCAATCCTGCATACTTCTATTTTCTCTCAAGTAAATGAATTCTAACCTTCACTCTCATCTTCTAATGATACATTTTGCTTCTCTCTGTGCCGTCTGTTAATAGTAATCTACAAACACAATAAGAAATGTATTATTACTTGAGTAGCCAATCATCATCCACCACGCTACATATTATTATTATTTTTTTACTTTCTGTATCAACTACAGTATTGCGACAAAATCAAAGCAGATATTTGCAGGACTAAGAGTAGGTATCTGATCTGAATTGAACTGAATGGATTTAATAATCATGTTGTGTGATTTCTTCGGTTTTGTTCTTCCCACTTTTCCCTTCTTTTTTTCAATATTGCTGCAAAAATGTCATTATTTAATGCTGGGTTGTCACCTAGTTATTTTTTTTTCACAGTCTTGGACTAAAAACTGAAAATCTTAAGGAAGTTTTCGAGTTTTACTGCAGTCATCGCGTGGCTCCGTCATCTCGGTTGTTTTGTGTAAGATGGTAATCGCAGCTGATGTCGATTTAAAGGTAGCTGAAGGTGGATTTTTGCTATTAATTTAATGTCCTGTGGCTCAACGGCTCTTGTTCTTTAAAAACAGCACAAAATTCAATCCCGCGGCTCTCCCTTATCTGATTACAAATGTTCCGTTGTTGATGTTTCGGTGCATGAAGATAAATAGAAACCAGCAAAGAAAGACTTGCATGAAACCGAAGACAAGGACTATGGGCGTGTGACTGAGAACAAAACAAGAAAACAAGAAGAAACAATAACGCATTGTTTGAGTCCTGCTATCAAGTGGTGACATTTCCCCCATATGGATTCAATGTTCACAAAAAACATGACCTACAACATTTTCATTCATTGGCCACAGTGAATCGTAAACTGCAGTTGCTTTCTAGAGTCTGGTTTGGATAAGGAAACCGCAGAAATCTCCAATTACCGAGGGGTCAAGTTGTGTTTGTACTGCATGAGATCGAGACCATGTTGTACCGACGGTGGTCAGTCAGGGTGAGCGAGGGTGTTAAAGGCCTCTTAACAACTGAATTTACGAAGGGAAAATAAGATGTCGTAACTCAAGGAGGCAGCTGTTTCCTCTACTTTCTCTGACTCATGAGATTGCTGTCATTGACTCCAAAGGAAGAAGGCGCCCCCACCGCTTCTTGTGTCACACTTGCACAATGCTTATTTCAAAGTCTGCGTTGCGGGGACGCTTGAGGACGCAGCTTTGCCATGTCATCATAGTAGAATCATATAGCAGGCAACTTTTCCGTTTTCACTGTGTCTTTTAAATTGGGGGGGGGGGGGGAGTAACAGAGAACCAACCACTGCTTAAAAGAATTTGGAAAGCATGTTTTTATTTTTGGTAAACCTGGGTCTCATTTAAATACTTGTTAGTAGTGGTTAGAATTTACTTCCTGGCTCCAAATCAGCAACATCTTGTGGAAGTGAAACGATTGCTGCAGCCAAAGCCTTCATTTTATCTTGCATTGTGAATTCGTCCTGACATTGTAACGGCAAAAAACAAAACAAAAATGGGAAAAAAATGTCACAGTTAAAGTTTTTGCATATTTTAAGCCACCCACATGTAGTTCCAGCAGCCGGTGTCCGTTGTGTGATGTTCCGTGAGAGCTCGGCGTCGGCGTATGATGATCATATGATAGGCCCGTAGCGTACGGTGTTACCCGGGCAGCGTGACGGTGACATCAGCTTAATCAAGAAGCCATCAAGAGACGCTCCATTCACAACGGGACACAATCAAACACTCCTGTCCTCCCCAGCGCCATTGATTCTGCGACAACAATGCCGATTGTGTGGATGATGAGTGACAAGCATTCACGCTTGTGTTATTATTGTTTTTAATTTTAAGCACATCAAGAGATCAGAGCAAAGCCGGTTTCGGTTTTCAAAGTTGCGAGAATAGCTGTGCTTGTTTACTGCTCATATTGAATGTTAATGCGAAATCCAGCAGTCTCACGCGCTTGTCTCGAATAGCTTAAAAAGGGCATTTTTCCGATTCAAATGATCTTGCAAAGCTGATGGAAGCATAAAAGATTGTACAAATGAAAAATAGGTATGCCATGAGACCTTTTTGGTCCATGTGCAAGCTCAGGGGTACCGGTCTGCGGGGTCATTCGGTGCCGCACATAAAAAATAAATAACTTACATTCCTTCCATTTATTTCATTTCGGAATCTCAAAGATGTTTTATTTTGAAAAAATACCGGATTCTCTGTTATGTCAGTCTACAGTTGTCACTCTTGACGGAGGTGCAGGCACGCTTCTTGGCCATGTGATAGGTTACCGCTAAAATGAAACCCAGGAGCTAGAAAATGAGTAAAAAACAAGTCTTTGGAAGGTTTTTCGGGAAGGGGAAAAGTCCCAGCCAGGAAACAGAAGAGGAGCCTACGACTTTCAAGAAAGAGAAGGCTGCATTTAAACGAAAGTATCAGGAGTCCAACTTCAAATACGGCTTTATCTCAATGGGAGATTCACATGCACCAAGCTGCATATCGATAACGTAAAAAGAAAAATTGCCAAAACCGTAGGGATCCTCTACAAAACCAAGGAAGTGCTAAATAAGATATCTTTGTACACACTATACACTTCATTATTATTACCATATATGACCTACTGTGTGGAAATATGGGGAAATGCCTGCAAAACAAACACACTCCCTATTCTAAAAATTAAAAAAAAGCTATTCGAATTATTAATAGATCAAAATATACAGAACCCACAAATCCACTATTTATCAAATTAAATACGATGAAATTTTATGACCCGGTTGACTTTAAAATCGCCCAATTAATGTACAAAGCACACAACAACCTGCTCTGCCAAAACATTCAGGCGTTTTTCGAAATTCGAGAAAGCAGCTATGATTTAAGAGATACCAACTTATTCAAAAAACTCAAAACAAGAACAAACATCAAGCAAAGAAGTGTATCTATCAAAGGTGTTAATCTGTGGAA
Source organism: Hippocampus zosterae (assembly GCF_025434085.1). Classification (NCBI taxonomy): domain Eukaryota; kingdom Metazoa; phylum Chordata; class Actinopteri; order Syngnathiformes; family Syngnathidae; genus Hippocampus; species Hippocampus zosterae. The sequence continues at coordinate 11,808,794 of NC_067465.1, forward strand.
TAATTTCGAAACGGACCTGAAAATGAGTAAATCACTTGCTGAGTTCAAAAACAAATTCAAAAAATAGTACAAACAATCTACATCAATCAGAGTTAAAATGATAAATTCTAAACATTAAATATAATGATAAATCAGAACTAAGTAGATAAACAGAGAAAGGCATTGAAATATCCATTATGAATACAAGAGAAAATTGACACAAGAGTGCCAGGGTGTGGATGTATATAATCCCGATGCACACCAAAAGTTGTAAAAATATCACGGTTAAGGGTAAAGTATGAGCCTTAATAGAGACTTCTTTCTTCTTCCTTTTTTTCTTTTCTGATTGATATAAAAATTATTTATTAGATATAAACACATAACTAGGTAGGACTAGATACGTTTTTTTACTTCATCCTACTCCCTTGAACATAATAACTGTGTTAAATGAAGACTGATTTCTTTCTTTTTACTATTTTATCTACCTTATTTTCTGTCAAATTATTACTGTATATATTTTATGTTCAATAAAACAAACATAATAAGCGGCGATGGTGAGTTGTATTTTTCACACACTTTTTATTTGCGGTGTATCTTATTTTGAAGGCACGTTTAAACGTTACCATAGCGAACAGAGAATGTTGCAGCCAGATAGGACGTTCCTCGTGTCATGATTTATTATTATTATTATTATTTATTATTATTATATTTTCTCTTTTTCCTTTCTTCTTTCTACATACATTTTTGCTGCTGGAGGCTGTAAATTTCCCCAGTGTGGGACGAATAAAGGATATCTTATCTTATCTTATCTTATCTTATCTTATCTTATGTTTCAAAAATACCACAGTGTCAAAGAGGTCATACCATATTATTTTGTATTATTTATCCGGCCTTAAAAGCCGGTCCCTAGTTTGCCTTCACTCGTAAGAGGCTTTCATGTCACTAGTGAGGCAGAACTCTACTATTTGAACACTATTTGAGAACTGTATGCCACTCGTGGCATCCAAAAATTCTGCTCTTTAAAATCCAGTGCTTAACTAATGGTTCAACTAGCGTACAAATGTGTACTTGTGCATAGTTTGCCTGACTAGTCAGAAGTCTGCCAATATGTACAGTGATGTCATAAGGTAATGGAAGGCAGTAGTGGGTTGAAAAAAACCCCAATACAAGTAGAAAAATAAATTGCGTAAGTTTACTGTCGATATCAGTGGAGATGGAAAATGTTCCCGGTTGATATTCGTCTTGTTTATTGGCTTGCTCATAACAATTTGCCGCTCAATGTAATTTACCATCGACGTGGTGGGCGATGTGGGGCCTGGCGATGGATGCCCGGGGCCAGCGTCCCCGTCGGACCCCCACAGACAATTTCCTGCATATCAAAAGCATCGCATAAGATAAGATTTTATCAGTCCTACAATGGGGAACTTGGCAGCAGCAATGCAACCTGGTTCTACTCAATAAAGAGGTCATTCGCGACCATAAGAGCAACTCCCAGATTGCGTAGTTAGTGCCGCACAAGAGGGGAGGATTTAAACACATAATGTTTCTGCTCCGAGTGACCGAGCTCTACCTGGCCCGGTGCTGAGAGAGCGTGTCAAAGAGGCTTAAAGCTATCCGATCAATATGAGGGCTTTGCACACTCCAGAACAATAAGCAGCCTCTGTGTTCTTTGCACCAAAAAGGAAGCGAGCTCGCTCGGCTGCTCTTTGAACGGGTCAGCTGGAATGCGAGAACTTCTTGTACGTCGTTCATTCAAATGTTGATGAAACGCGCTGTTATGGAACGCTCGCTGAGCCAGGTGCTCACCAGACGGCCTATCAGAGGTGACGGAGAACAAATTGCATAACTCTCTGGGTCAGAGCGAAAGAATCGGAACCTCACGCATTCATGCTCACATTGCTGTATTTGCTGTGTGGTTCTATGCCAGTGTTTTTTTTTTCTTTCTTTTTTGCACCTCGCAACGGAGGCAGAGTAGGATCCGTCTTGCGTTTGAATTTTGAAAGAGGCTTTCAAGCACTCGTCCATTTAATGGAGCCATTGAGATCAGAACCGAGCTTTCGCACAAACCGAACTCGCCATGAATAAACAAGCCCCTCTTACATAAACAGCATGCGAGCTCGCCTCTAATTATTACACGGCCACGAACAATGGGCTTCCGACTTGAATTTCATGGTGTCAGAATTGGTTTGGACTTTGCCTTATGATGTGCCCGGATGTCACTCGGCCTCCCACTGCAGCGTGACTGGCTTGTGAAAGGGACCCCCCCATCCACCCCCCTTTACACACGACAGTAGACTTCCCTCTCTGATCTACTGTACTCAGTATGACCATGACGGTTCAGTTTGAAGTGAAACTACAACTGGTTAGAGAGCGAGTATGTCTTTCTGAATAAGACTGAAATGGCGACAGCTGAAAGTCATTTTCTAGCAGTAATGCGGTAAGAGCAGTGATGCATAACAAACGTCATCTTCCCGGTCGGTTTGCTATAATGATGGGTTTTCTGAAAAACGTATTGAATAGTGGCGAAAAGAACAATCGGATGAATCATTCGCCTCACCTCGGCCAGAGGTCAAGGCGGGTGCTGTTACAGGTGCAGGTACAGGAACAGGCTCGCTGTGTGTGCCAGCTAAATGAATTGATTTTGAGCTGAAAGACAATTCTGCTGTGATTCCCCTCAGTTCACCCTGGAAACCCGTTCCCACGGTGTGTCGGGCCACCTGGGACACGCTCCGAGAAAGGACCGTTGTGTTTACCGGTACACTGTGTTCTAGAGTACTGTACAGCTTGTGGAAGAAAGCAGCTTTTCCAGTCCTGCCGTAGTCGCAAAGCAAATGTGTTCTTTTTCGCTTTTCTAGTCGTTTTAACAATCACCAGTTCAAACTAATGCCCTAACTGGTCTCTGAGGGTGCGAGTTTTCCATTATATTCCATTCCAGCACTGCTCTAATTTTCCGAACTGTCTGAATTTAGCATTTTCAAAATGCCCACAAATGAGCAAAGTTTGCCAATACGGCGACATGCATAGTTGCGTGTTACGAATCACACTTGTGTACCTTGCGTCACTTCTTTAGTAAATGCGACAGAAATGAGGTGCGTGTTCAGTTCGCAAGTGCCATTTTGTTTCATTTAGCAAAGCAGTGTACAGAATGGTGGCATGCGGTCGCTTTGGTGCGTCATTTCTGCGGCATTCGCTCATCTCAACGGGAACTTAAAGAGACTGACAATTAACCTGCAATAAGACCAGGGCACAAGATCACTACCGCATAAAACGGACTTCAATATTATGCACCAGAGTGCGTGTGTTGGAGACAACAACTCACAGGGATTCACCGTGTTTATACAAATGTACTGTTGATATGTATCATACAATATACTGTAAGTCTTATTAAATACTTTGAGATTCATTTAGGAGAGTAATGATGAGATCTGTGTTTTCCACAATTTGTTGAGCCAAAGCACCGACTGTATGTATACATACTACTTGTATATATAAAATCCAGATATGCATGACAGTGTTGGTATTTTTCATACGCTTGCAGAGAAGCCCGTTTTATTTATTTTTTTTTTTCAGAGACAGTGGCCCTGTTTTGCTGCATGAAATCCCCGACATCTCAAGGTCAGGGTTTGCCAAAGTACACTCCCCTCTGGCCACTGGAGGGCAATCCCTAGCTTCAAAGTTCTCCATGGATTCAGTTGCAAGCACGCACACACGCACGGACGCACACACACACACACACACACACACACACACACACACACACACACACACACACACACACACACACACACACACACACACACACACACACACACACACACACACACACACACACACAGACACGTGCACAAATGGACACTCGTCTTTCGGCTTGAACTTGAAACTCTCCTTGTCCTTGCTCAATGTCTGTGTGTATTTTTGAATCTGAACCCCACCCATGCTGAGGAAAACATCGGGAAGTGTGTACTTCCTGCTCTTGTAGACTGGTGCTTACTCGAGCTGACCAACAAAGTGAGTCTTCTTCCCAAGTATGTCGTAGTACCAAGACTGACCTGCGAGAGGCAGCATTTCCAGCAGACAACAGGAAAATAAAAAGAAGAAATTCAAATAAGCTAGGTTACTATTGATTGTCTTATCTGGTGACGACAGTGCAGTCATTTTTCATATGTTTTAATGACTTGGAACACTTCCTGTCAAATCTGTAAGGAACTGCGATCATAAATATTGAACAGTCTTAACATTTACAATTGCCAGCCTCTTGTGTTTTCTCAGCAAGACGGGTGAGGAACTATCGGGTAATTGTTTGGGATCATCTTCTGGAGACATTCATCAGTCGGTCATTATCAGTTTCTGTGTGTCATCCATGTTTGAAATCGTGTCGTGCGCTGTGTTGTCCACATTGAGTACCCCCCTCATCCTGTGAGGTGGGTCCCTCTGTACCCCCCGTCCCTCAGACTGTAAACATCGGTGAAGCTGTTCCAAATAAGTTCGTGCGTACCCTGCTTTAAGTGATGTAACTTTTTCCCAAAGCAAACTGCACTTGACTCTTGGATAAGACGTGGAACATTTTCAAAGCTATCCTGGTGAGATCTCAACAAACTAACAGGTGCACAAATAAAATGGTCGCTGTGGGAGCTTATTTAAAAAAAAAAGACTCAACAATCTTTTGATCCGACACACAAGACTTTAATATTAATGCAGCGGTTCTCAACCTGGGTTTGATCGAGCCCCAGGGGTAAATCGGTCTCAGAGGTTCGACTGAGTATTTGCTCGGAGGTTAAGACACACCCGTCTCAACATGTCAATTAGTTATGACAAGCCCGCGGCAGATGATCACATTACATCACTTATCCAATCAGTGCTGCGAGAAATTTAGTTCGATCAGTCGTCAGCGAGTGACTCTCATGATAGTACGTCATGTGATTTTTATTGTTGTTGAATTTTTTAAATACATGCTATGTAGAGAAAAAAAAAACAAAACAATAAAATACGCAAATGATGCTCCAGAATAAGTTTATTATGGAAATGATAAACCAGTAAAGTCTCAGTTTATCCTGTTTGTTTGGCTCGCAGCGAGAGCATGTTCAAGTCTGTGGGAAAGGTGGCCTCGCTGACGCAGGTCGTCTCACAGAGACAGCTGCGGCGTCTGCGCTTCCACAATGTGATACGTGCTTTATTTACTTTACACACAGTTTGCACATGGCCAGACAAAGCTTCAAGGTCGGAACTTCACGACAAGAGCGAGGGGGATGCTTATTTTGTTGTGGAGAAGTGAGAAGACAATCAAGGGAGTTGAGGAGCTATTCTTGTTTGGACATGCAGTGCTTGAAAGTTACATGCTTGGGAATGAATATTTGACTAAAAGTACATTTTGCTCCAATAAACTACTGGACTCAAAACAATATGATGAACCAGGGCGTTTTCCCTGACATTTTGCAATATGACATGCTGTACTCCTGATCATCTTTGAGGCGTGAGGGTGACGCCGTTGGAGTCCTTAACCTTGAAGCCTTCTGCCTCGTAAAAAGTTCAGCTGTACTGTGCAAAAAAAAAAAAGAACATGTAATCTTTGGACCGCACGCGTCAAAGAGCGAAATCATAGTGGGGGGAAAAAAACCCACAATGGAAAATGCAATATCCTTTTTTTTAACTTCTTCTTTACTACATTTCATACTTGGCAGCCAACCTGTTGATGCACCATATAAGCTAAACGCCGTCTCACTATGTATAGAATCTAGCCCACTTCAGTGGAGTGGTTATCTGATGAGTTTATCTGCCGAGTTAAATTGGGTCCTCTTTATGACCTGGTTCCTGTCTGAGTCAGACGTAGCACATCCTCATTTAAAGTAAAAAAAATCATGAATTTGACACAGCACAGAGAAGAGAGTGTTTTTAGCAACCTTGCAAAATTTGAATGATTAAAAAGATTGTTTAAAATTACCCAGTTTTCTCTGCTCTGTAATACCAATCACACACCACCGTGTCTGAAATGTTTCCGATCCCTACATTCTTGAGATACAAAAATGTATTTCTTGAAAGCTTCTAGTGGCTGGCCTATATCTGACCTATATCCGGCCTATATCCGGCCTAAGTTGTAGCATGGCTTTCTATGCTCCAGAAAGAGGCTTTAGCCACCAGCTAGCACGTGAGCTATTTGGACACCGAAGGCTCCTTTCCGCCGTATCTTTTTAATGTACGTGCCAATTTCCTGCCCTGAATTCAATGGTGCAAATGCCCCTTTCTAACCTGTATCCGTCTATGAACATACCAAAAGAAAATGAAAAAAAAAAAAAACTACGCGCACAGTTAGACTGCACTTTGCGCTAGATTGCGCAATCCGCACAATCCGGTACAACAGTCTTTGCAAATGTTTTCAACATTGATCTTCAAACATTTTGAAACAAAATGTCTGAATTCACTTTTCAGGGTCAATCATGAAACAACCTTGAGTTGTATGTGAAGATAAACAGAAGGCATAGCACTGAGCCTTGAGGAACACCATTTGTTCCAGATGGTAAAAATTAAAACTACCCCTCTAAAAATTACACGTAATGACTTGACAAAAATTGTTTTCCTGTTAAAATTGGTCATCATTATGATCTGGTTTGAGTCTTCGACCTGGCATTAAAGAAGTATCTGTCCAACAACTAACTGGCAGCCACTTTAAGGTAGCCTTAACTAGATCTTTGTATAGGAATGAGTTACATTTACTCCATTACACATGTTTGAATAACTTTGTACTTGCTGGAGTAGTTCCTGTACAACATACTTTTTTCCTCGCACTTTCGTATTTCTATTTGAAAGCAAGCTTAATTGGGTTTCACAAAAAGCTCAGCGATAAGTTTGACTGTTAGTCGACCAAATCAGGAACTCACAATGACCTTGTATGTCAAATTTGTCATTTCACAAACAAATATCAGACAAGTTAGCACACACACAAAGACACACACAGATTATAATATGGTAATCACAAGCAACAAACTTTAATGACAAAATACATACTGGTAATTGGGGAACATGATTAATAACTGCCACTGGTGCTAAGTCTGCGTCAACACCCAAGTCTTTATTTGCCAAGTCCTCAGTCCTTTTTCCACTGTTTAAATAGTTGCACTTCCAACCAGAAATTATTGTGTTGACTCTGAAAGCCTTAACACTAACCCTGACAAACTTGATTCGATTTGTGTGATACATATTTGTAATAGTCATCTCATTTCATTGGTCAAGCTTGCCCTTCCTGCCTGGATGCAGCAGCAAATCATAATGCAGCGAGGTGTGTCCTGCATACCACTCTGGTGGTATTCATAGTAACGTGTCACTTCCATGTGTCACAAAATAATTGTCTCAATTCTTGTTATCACAACACACCCACTTCATGCTTTATTTTTCAACTGGAATTATATCCATCCATCCATGCATTTTCTGATCCGCTTTATCCTCACAAGGGTAGCGGTGGGTGCTGGGGCCTATACCAGCTGTCTTCGGGCAGGAGGCCGGTTGCCAGCCAATCATAGGGCACACAGAGACGAACAACCATTCGTGCTCACAATAACACCTCAGGACAATTTGGAGTGTCCAATCAGCCTGCCATGCATGTTTTTGGAATGTGGAAGGAAACCGCAGTACCCAGAGAAAACCCACGCAGGCCCGGGGAGAACATGCAATCTCCACACAGATCGAACCCACGACCTCTGCACTATGAGGTTGGCACACTAACCACTGGGGCACCGGGCCGCCCCCTGTTATTATAGTTCTACTAAAAAAATAAATAAATTATGTAGAATTTATGTATTCGATTATTTTTAGTATGACTGGACACTGTGCATTGCCTTTCTAATGACATATAGACCTTATGCAAAATTTAAAAAGTATAATTATGAATTATCATCACTAAGACATTGACATTCCAGTTACAGTTTTTCAGCAGCATTTTTTGTATTATCTGTGATGGTTTTATGTGTCCCTCAAAGTATTTTTGATTATATTATTATTATTATTATTATTATTATTATTATTATTAAAAGCTGATGTTCTAGAGAAAAAAAATGGGGATAGATTCAGTCAGTACATTTTTTTAATTGAGAAGTTTACTTGCATCTCTGATTTTAAAAAGTTTGTAAAAATTAGTTGACCAGTGTTTTTAGATCTTTATTGCATAATATAATAATAATAATAAGAGTACATTTCATTTATAAGCATAAGGTACTATGAGAACCATTTAAAAAATTGGATGCCTTATTAAAAAAAAATCTGTATTTAATACTGCCCACAATAAAATAAATTCAAACAATACGTATGTTCAAACTAAAATAGACAAGCAATGACAAAAATGTATTTAACTTTGTTTGCGACCCAGCTGGCATGCGCCCATTTTTAGACCTCAAAGAGTTAAAAGACATCCATATTGAGTAAAAGCTTTCACTGATAAAGAAAGTTAATTCAAAACCTCTTGAAACCAAACCATTTCATGAAGTTTTAAAATAATATTTTAATTGAAGTGATATTGCCGGGAATCTTTTTTAAATTGACATTCATGGACTGATTAAAAAACCCACCAATTATTCAGTACTTGGTACCAGGCTATCATGATCCATGATTTATAGATTTTTTGGGTTCAATTTTTTACACACGCAGAGCCAGGTCATTGGGGGCACAACCTCCATTTGGGCATGTTTTTCTATCCAAAATCCTCGTGAAATATTTTCCTTATATTCTCATTCTCAATACATTGTATTTTTGCCGCAGTGGTCCTGCGTTGCAGACAGACAAGAAGGAAGCCTGATGGTCCAATTGCGTCATTCCTGCTCTTGGTTTGCGCCAGTCATTAGTGGACGCGGATTAGATGGAAATTGACAACAACACAGCCGTTTCTTTTTTTCCCCTCATGATTCCCACGTTGTCACTCATTGAACCCGCTCACTGTTGTGGCTCATTCAAAGCTGGGCTCAAGTGTTGGATGTTCTGAGGAAAATAATGGATTAGTCAGGATTACGCCTGTGCAACAGACTGCTAGTAGAAGGCACCTCACCCTAGCGATGTCACATATATGATCATCTTTTAATCTGGCCAGAACTGAAGGGTGTGTGTGTGTGTGTGTGTGTGTGTGTGTGTGTGTGTGTGCGTGTGTGCGTGTGTTGCTTTCTTGTAATCAGTTCTAAATCTCACTGACTTGTTTTATCGTGTGACTTATCAGCTGTTTGGCGTCATCATTGCATTTCCAAAGAACAATGACGTAGGTCACTTAAATTAATCACTTGTCATAAATACAATGCAGGGTTTAGTTCCTCAAAGTTGTGCGACTGCATTGTGTGTGTGTGTGCGTGTGTGTGTGTGTGTGTGTGAGCTGTTCTGTCTGAGAGGGCTTTCTAACCCTGAGCTATTCTCTTCTGTGCTATCCCTGTTGTTTCAACCCCCCAGCCCGAAAGACTGTCGTTAATTATGATCATTTTATCTCTGATATTGATTGATCCATATACAGTACTATACTTTTTTTCAAATGATCTTGTAACGTTGGGATTCTTTTCACCACATACTCTAAAAGTTTAAACCAACTCAATGCATTTTGTAACGTTTCTTTTCATTCTTTCGGGTTCCATTAAATACAGGACAGAAGTGCCTTGAAAGCTAACAAAGGCTAGCTGGCATGGTCTTGATCTGTTTGTGTTTGGTTTTCAGCTATAGCTGGAGTGGAGGGTGTTCCCTCCAGGGGCGCACCTGCCACGTATTGTAATCCACATCAGTGACTATTTAAAGACTGTCATGCCGACAACCCCATGTCGGATCATTCGCTTTACTCACGACTCTCGTACCAAGTGCAATTTTCTAGACACTTGTGATCTTGTTCTCTGTTCTTGTCCAAGTCATAGGTTGTTGTTGTTGTAATTAGTAGTTAAGTTTCCTATTCACTGTGTTATTTTTGTATGTTATTGTAATTGAATTTTATTGTCCTTCTTGACTAGGGAGTTTATTCCTTGCCATTTGCAAGCACTTTTTGTGATTTACACTTATCCTGTCTTTGTGCACCAGCGATCTCATTTGTACTTTGTTGGTCTTGCGCCTTTTTGGTAAATTTTTTGTTAAAGAAATGTTATCCTTGTAAACATTTTTGGCATACACTCCTACCATTCTGGCACGTAACACCAGCAGAGCATTCCAAACTCAAAAATAGTAATTAAAAACATTTCCAAATAAAATAGGATTCAAATGTTTTGTGGTAAAAAAAATTAGAGTCACCATCTCTAAAGACGTACGACCAAGTCTGAAACGATGGTGTGCTGATTGATTCGGATCTGATTCTGAGCACTCACATGAAATAAATTTTAGAAGGCTGCAGCTTGAATTCTGACCACAATAAAGAGATCACCAGTTCAATCCTAAAGTAGAATAGATTTTAAAATGATGCAAGTGGTCTGTAAATCACTGGCTTAGGTCCTTAATACATTAAAGAAATGCCGATTGAATGTAAACCCACTTAGGGTGCTGAAATTTGCAGACTTGGGTCAATTAGTGGAGAGAATGGGAACACCATGACTTGTCACCAGCCAATCACTGGATGCATAAAGTCAACAATTCACACTCACACTTTTACCTATAGAAAAGAAAGAAGAGTCCTTGGAGTAAAGCATGGTCAAAAACACAAACTCCACACAGGAAAACTAACTTGTGCTCAACTCTCAACCAACGTGCGGCTCACATGCACGCTAGGGATGTGAATCTCAGCACTGAGGACAATTCGATACACATCTCGATCCACTGCCAGCGATGCGATACTTAAACGATACATGTAATTTTCTGGCGATACGATGCGATACGTTTCACCGTCATCACGATGTGATACGATTCGATACACATTAAGTTCAAATCAATGCGATCCGATACGATACAATGCAATTTGTTGCGATATTGTGCAATTAAACATGATGCAAATAAGCAAAGAAAAAAAGCTTTTAAAAAGATGGAATTCAGTATGGATACCACTTTATTCCTTATAAAGAGTAGAACTTGTAAAACAACTTATTTAAGCCCTTTCACAATTGGGTTTTGTGCAAAGAAAATGTAAACAATTTGGCACCTGAGACTCACAGCTATTGCTATAGTGTAAACACAAACAGACTATTCTCACTGAGTGTCTTATATGAAATATAATAATAATATATATATATGTATATGAATCTATAGCGCAAGATGTCCACCCATCCACTGTAAGTGCAACTCTTTGCGCACTGTTCAGCGACACAGTAATCTCACTTCTCACTTTGTTGTACACATCGGGAATATGTTTGTAAGTGAACACAGACCGGTCTGGTATTTTATACCTGGGTTCTAAAACGTGCACGAGCTGTCTGAAACCCTCGTTGTCCACCACGCTAATTTTCCACACCCTTAATGCACGCATGTGATTGTAAATGATAAACAACAACCTACCAAAAATAAATGAATAGAAATCTTTACTGGTCACATTTTACGCATCACATAACCTTTAGAAGAATACGCATAAAATCCGATGATTACACACACAGAGGGTATTGTTCGTACCTAATGGTGCGTAAAATGTGCTCTTCGCGCACACAAACACCCTGTGTATCCTGGCTATTACGTAACTGCTGTATAGGATTTACAATCACGCAGAAGCATTGTCCAGATGTTGAAGCATTGTCCAGGTGTTGGTCTGCCACTCCTGTGCTTAAGTGTTGCACATGAAAAGAAAACAATGCAAAAGGCAAAGCGGTGTCAACACGTCAGTCATCGCCAGTGTGTCGTTTTGTGCACTGACCGCTGATTCATATTAGTCACTACTTGTCAACACTCCCACATATAGAAAGAAGCGAGAACTGGACTATAGTTGTGTTGTATGAATGCAATATTATCAGGCTAAAGGTTCTAGGCCCTCTTCCCTCTGCCGTTCAGGAAATGTTGCTAATAGGACCGCTGGTGTTCCTTTTTGCTCGTCTTTTTTGAGGGGGGGAAAGTTGCTAGAGTGGTCGGAAAAGTTACGGTACTTAATATCGTGAAACAGTCGCAAAGTTGTCAACATTCAAGATGCAAGTTGTTGTTCTTGCTCGCTAACTCGCTTGTATTAGCGTCCGCCCATGTGCGCATAAAATTATAGCGCAGCTTATTTTACATTTTACTTTGACTTCATGGTCACAGTGGGGGGCCGATCAGAGATGGTGGGCGGGCCGGATGTGGCCCCTGGGCCGTAGTTTGCCTAGATCTGAATTTCAGTGATGCACTGCAACGCTGAGTTAAACGGTAAAATTACTTTTGTTTGTACTCATCATGATGACTTATGACTTACGATCTATAAATTAAAAATATATATCTAATAAATAAAATTATTTCTGTTTAAGTCCCTTAATATTTACAAAATGTAGTTTAAAAAACTATCTAAAAGAGACATTTAAAGGAGCATATAACGTCCATTTAATCAGTCAGGGCCCTAATTTAAATTATAACTCTTTGGATCTGTTCGTTATTTGCTGTTGCTCGCTGTAACTGCTCCACATCAATGGTCACTCTGCATTTACAGTGCAACGCAACAAGGTGTGTTTATGCGCGCCAGCTTGAAGGTAGGTGAAAAACAGGCCAATAACGTGAATCCTGGAAGAATAAGCAATCTCTTTGTCACACCTGTTGACAATGGGCGTTGTCCAATAGACATGGTCAATGGACAATTGACAAACACGCTTCTCCTGTCTAGAAGCACATGGATAGATAAACAAAGAAAGAGCAGTTGTGCTTTTATTGTCTTTCCAGCCCTGACATTCTCTAGGCTGTAGAACGAATGCTCAGCCTCACCGGTGGGGTTGTTTATACTTTCACATTTTTCTTGAAACACTGGCTGGCTGTCTGCCCGCTGACTGGCTGGTATGTGTTTGGCTAGCGAACAGTTCAGAGGTGAGGCTCTTTAGGTAGAACTTGACTTCTTTTTGTGTGCTTGCAAACATCCACAAAAGCAATCAACTGGAATATCGAAGGAGGGGAGCAGAGGTTATTCGACGGTCAGGATCATTCTGAATACACGTCTACCGCCCGTTTATTTTACATACTTGGAATTACACTGCAGCATGACTTGGGAACTTCAACTTGACCCCAATTGGCTGTCAGGAGCCAAACAATAAAGAAGTAGACCAAAATGAGTGGCAAAAAGCAAAGAAAGGAGCTGATAATACTGAAAATGGTTCCATTATTCTAATAACAATAATTAAAGGATTTAAAAGAACTCTTAAGTAAATTCAATTCCTGATTTAAAAAAGAAGGTGGCCCAGTGTTCGATTGGTGAGCACCTCTGCCTCACAGTGCAGAGGTGCAGGTTTCAATTCCAGCTCCGGCCTTCCTGTGTGGAATTTGCATGTTCTCCCCATGCCTATGTGGGTTTTTTCCGGGTCCTGCAGTTTCCTTCCACATTCCCAAAACGTGCATGGCAGGCTGATTGAACACTCTAAATTGTCCGTCGGGGGTGAGTGTGAGCGCGAATGGTTGTTTGTCTCTCTGTGCCCTGCGATTGGCTGGAAACCGGTTCAGGGTTTCCCCCGCCTACTGCCTGATTTTTTTTTTTGCCCTGTTTCCAAATCTGCCCGTACTATTCCTCTTGCAGATCATGTTTTCATGACAACAACAATTATAAGTATCCATCCATCCATCCATCCATTGATCCTCACTAGGGCCGCAGGGGGCGCTGGAGCCTATCCCAGCTGTCTTCGGGCAGTAGGCGGGGGACACCCTGAATCGGTTGCCAGCCAATCACAGGGCACACAGAGACAAACAATCACCCACGCTCACACTCACACCTAGGGACAATTTAGAGTGTTCAATCAGCCTGCCACCCATGTTTTCGGAACGTGGGAGGAAACCGGAGCACCCAGAGAAAACCTACGCAGGCCCGGGGAGAACATGCAAACTCCACACATGGAGGCCGGAGCTGGAATCGAACCCGGTACCTCTGCACTGTGAAGCCGATGTGCTAACCACTGGGCTACCGGGCCGCCCCTGTCCAACAACATTTCTGATAAAATTCATTGCACTGAAAATATTTATTGACGAATTCAGTCGAGCTTGTAAAGTGCTTGGCTGCCATTACCCATTTACTTATAATGCAAGTAGTTTTCAGGACGGAAAAATCCACCTTTTGACATAATGGATCCTCTGAATGTCTGTCTCTTTGACAGTAAATCCGGATGCAGGCCTGTTGAACGGATGAAAGGAGAAGGAATGAAGCCAATGTCTGAAAGCCAATTTTGTGCAAAAAATAACTCTTTAATGTTGAAAGAGCAATGGAATCCATGAAATGGGACAAAGTCAATTATTTCCTGGCTTGTAATTGAATTACTCAAGACAGTTAACCACTGTCCAACTTTATTAAAGGCGTGCTCTCCCTTTTTCCTTCCTTCAGTGTCACTGCGACTCTTCAAAGTGTTCAAACAAACATTGCGTGCCAACTTGGCATGTTGACTTTTATCCGTTACTGTTCAAACACAAGTTGTGTGCCCAGCGCATCATTGCTGGCTTGACGTCATTCAAACTTCACTTTGCGGAAGGGCGTGTGACTTTTATTTCAAGGGTGGTTCCGGATGCTGTGTCATCTTGGGGTTTGCCCAACAAGGATCGGTATGCTCATGCGCATGATTATATATATATATAAGGGTGTGTGTGTGTGTGTGTGTGTGTGTGTGTGTGTGTGCGTGTGCGTGCGTGTGTGTGCGAGTGTGTGTGTGTGTGTGTGTGTGTGTATCTATCTATCTATCTGTCTGTATATCTATCTATCTATCTATCTATCTATCTATCTATCTATCTATCTATCTATCTATCTATCTATCTATCTATCTATCTATCTATCTATCTATCTATCTATCTATCTATCTATCTATCTATCTATCTATCTATCTATCTATCTATCTATCTATCTATCTATCTATCTATCTATCTATCTATCTATCTATCTATCTATCTATCTATCTATCTATCTATCTATCTATCTATCTATCTATCTATCTATCTATCTATCTATCTATCTATCTATCTATCTATCTATCTATCTATCTATCTATCTATCTATCTATCTATCTATCTATCTATCTATCTATCTATCTATCTATCTATCTATCTATCTATCTATCTATCTATCTATCTATCTATCTATCTATCTATCTATCTATCTATCTATCTATCTATCTATCTATCTATCTATCTATCTATCTATCTATCTATCTATCTATCTATCTATCTATCTATCTATCTATCTATCTATCTATCTATCTATCTATCTATCTATCTATCTATCTATCTATCTATCTATCTATCTATCTATCTATCTATCTATCTATCTATCTATCTATCTATCTATCTATCTATCTATCTATCTATCTATCTATCTATCTATCTATCTATCTATCTATCTATCTATCTATCTATCTATCTATCTATCTATCTATCTATCTATCTATCTATCTATCTATCTATCTATCTATCTATCTATCTATCTATCTATCTATCTATCTATCTATCTATAATATATGCAAGCATGTGCTCTCTTCTAATCACATGGACCAAGGGTGGACATCACAGCATATGTCACAGGACAAAGTTTACTCGGACTAGTTAGTGTGTGACAGTGAGGCTCCTTTGCTGTTTGGAAAAATCAGCTAAAGGCTGGGGAGTTTGGCGTGGGGGTCGCTGCCTGCTTGAGATACAGCATCTGTCCTTTGACCCCCCCCCCCCCCCCCCCACACACACAGCTATTTTCAAGTCAAATGTGAAGTTGAACCCGAGCCCTTGTGACCTGGGTTTGTTTGGACATGTAAGAAATAACCACACTAATGGTTCTTCCCCCCACTTCCCACAAAGAACCCATAACAAAACGTGAAACACAAAGTCAAATCAATTTAGCAGAATAAACTGGTTGCGTGTGATGGTGAAGAATCAAAGGAGACGTGACAGAACATTTGTCGCAATACACGAAGGAAAAAGAACCACAACCCGCTTAGAGTCCACTTTACACCATTGGAATCACTTCGATTTGGAAAAGGGAAATTCTGTGATAGTGCGGCTTTTGGCACCATGACGACCAGGGCGAAGCAAGTAACAAAGTTAAGCACCTTCTCACTGTTGCCATTTTAGTTGCTATATTTAGCGACGTATCTCACCCTTGCAGTAGCTTTTTTTTTTTTTTTTTTTTAATGATAAGCAATAAATCTAGCTATTTTTTATGCAGCGGGTCACCCCTCAGTCTCAAAATATAAACAAAGAGCACACTACTGGCTAATCTAACTGTTACACAAGAGTGGACAGGCTTGCTTACAGGAAACAAGTACAAGCACACGATGAAAGTTGGAGTTGCTTATTTACTGCAGCCGTATACTTTAAGCAAAGAAAAAGTCAATTTTTACATTATCTCCTGTTTTAAACAGGCATGACCACCTTGTACTTACACCAGAACGAACCCGTTCACAATTTTCGAACAGGTAATAACATTAACCCATGAGGCTGTCAAACTGGGATTTTTCTATCAGCCAATCAGTGAACAATAGTTTTAAACATACTATAATAATATAAACACTTGCTACTTATAATTAACATGTAATATACTCCATAATGTTACAGAACTAAAATATTGTAGTTCCGCAAATTTCATTGAGTTTAAAAGAAAGTTTTTTAAAAATGGCTACATTTGTGCTTTTACTAAAGCTCAACCGCCAGAAGCAAATAAAACTAACATGAGATAAAAAAAAAAATCATAACATATTCTTGTTCTTCTTCACCATTTTCTTTTGAAGCCACATTTTACAGCGTCATGTATGTTATGAATAGTCTCATTGACTAGCTAGCAAACTCAATTCCGCTGACTCGCTTCCTCGTAAATTTGAGCCTCAGCAAAAGTGTGCTGACTCTCAGCCGAAAAGCAGGAAACCAACAAAGCTATTACTGTGTGTGCATGCGGGCATACGGTCGCCTGCTTCAGCTCAACACTGGAAAAGTGTGTCACTGTGTCATATGTGAAGCCGTAACCAATGTTGGCGCAGGTATGCGCGGGATGCCGCATCAGGCCAATCACACCAGAGTGCCCAGCCAATGGCGTTGCTTCTTTGTCAGTAAACAGCTGCTTGTGTCAAGCATGAAGCCAACTGTCATTATACTCTGCGGTCATGTTACCGTGTGTCAGCACGTATGGGTGCATGTAACAATTAATATGATCCTGTGTGCTTATTGCCCCGCGAATGTATGCGTGTGTGAGCAGGAGCTGTAAGACAGACTAAAACGGTTTCACCACAGTTTGCAGCAAAAGTATTTAGACACTGTTAGTTTGTTGATTCCGTGATGCTAGAATTAACCCGTATGACAATTTTTCTGTCTTTGTGACACTGTGCAGCACATTCGTTCCAGTTAGTGCATTGATAGTCTTGAGTTCATTGTACCCTGCACAAATTCATGACACCGTATGCCGGATGTAGCGAAGCAACCCCAAAACATAATAGAAGCCAAGCTTTCTGACACAAGACAACACATTTTGCTCCGGAGAGCCTTGATAGTCTTGCTTTGTGACTCTGTGCTGTACAGATTCAAGACACAGCATGCTGGATGTAGCAAAGCAGCCCCAGAACATACGGGGACCAAGACCAAGCTGTCTGCCACCAAACAGAACATTTTTCTCCAAAGTGTCTTGATAGTCGTGAGATTTGATTCACGCTGTACTGATTCAAGCCCATATATGCCGGATATATCAAAGCAGCCCCGTAACATAACCAAGCCACCTCCAAATTTCACAGTAGACAGTGTCAGAAATCACGTCAAAGCCAAAAGACAAGCAAAGCTGTCGTGTAATGCACAGTTTAACATATGCGGACAGTGCTATCAGCATTACAGACTCGAATCAAATTTTTTTGATGGTAAGGTTAGTTGCGTTTGATGATGGGACTCCTGCAAATGATTCAGCCACAGATATTAACCCAAAAAGCATAATTTGCAGGCCTGTCGATAAAGTGCTGCCTCCACAAGGGAAAATACAGCTGAGTCTTTATTAGCGCTCACTTCAAATCAGCCTGTCGTGGCTTTGTGGCAGCACCATTGATTTCCAGTGTGAACGCAGAGGGAAACGTCAACAGTTTCCAAAACACCATGAAAAGCCATATTTGTTGTTAGTCACTTTATAAAAAGTAGTGTTTTGAAACACCCTGCAATGAGTGGATGTTGAGTGTACTATATTCTTTGTGTGTTTTGACTAAAGAATGTCAGAGAGCTTATATTAACTCTTTCAGGCACAGCGGTCACTACAGTGGGCCGCTTATCATGTTATCAGGTTACAGGGTGCATGAAAGGGTGAAAGTACTTCCCGGGAACTCTTTTAAATATGAACGCATTGTATGTCGCTCAGTAGTAGCAGTAGTAAACATTTTGCGAAATGAATGCTTTGTCCTTGCAAAGGCTCAATACTGTTCTGTATTATTAGATCATGCAGACAAGTGTATTATTTTGTCAGATGAGGGTCTGCCACAAACATTTCCCTCCATCCCTGACTTTCTAAGCGTGCTTCTCTTGTCACGCTGGATCAAAAAATATCCTCTTCACGCCTTCAAGGCCAAGAGTTCTGGTTTCCCATCATTACATAGAGAGCAAGACTGGTTGGAACTAGTCGGACGGGTTACACAACAACACGTTTAAATGCAGGCAGTCACACAATGTGGATGCTGCAAAGCTTAAAACTCAACGTTCCGCCTCTTCCCACCATGTGAGATGCGGAATAAGTTGATAGAGCATTTAATGAAATGCACACACGTGACCAGAGCTGCATCGTGTGTGTTCATGCTGGCTGACGAGCATCTTAAAGCCACATTTGACTTGGGGGAGCCTGTTACGCACTCCCATTTGTGAGACCCCGATTCATTTTTTTTCTTCCCCTCTCTCTGTCACTCTCTCTCTCCTTGCATAACATGGCCGCACCCCCTCCCCTCCATCCTTTCCTCGCTCGCACCACCAGGATCGAGCCTGTACATTCTGGTGGTCGTCATAGCAACAGAGCAGCATCCCTCTCCATCCTTTTGTGCAGAGTCTCCCCGTCGCTTCCAGCTTTCCCAAGCTGACCGTGGCGTCTATTCCGCATACAAATAGAAGGTCTTAATTGAGCTGGGAAGCGAAAGGGGGAAGACGGCGTGTGAGATTGAGCAGCGAGGTTGGCACAGAGGCACTCAAGTAGCACTTGTGACCATCAGATGTCCAACCGATGCAGTTGCAAGGAGTGTGTCAAAATGAATTTATATTTACTCTATACCAGAGGTTTCTAATTCAAGGCCCTGGGGCTAAATCTGGCCCGCCACATTATTTTATGTGGCCCGCGAAAGCATGTCAAGTTCCATGATGCTTGCTAAAGTTTGAACCAAAATTTCAAATTGTCATATGTAATCCACATATTACAATCCACTTCTGTTTTTAAAACTAGTTATTCATTAATTTGTTGTGCGTTCTATATGTAATATGTAGAGGGGATTAAACATTTATATGGTTACCCAAAATTCATCACGGCCCTCCAAGGGAAAACGTAACTACAATGTGGCCCGCGACAAAAATGAGTTTCACACCCTTGCTCTACACTATCAGTAATATTTCAATTCATATTGTTCATCAATAAAAAAAAATTCCTAGGAAATCCTGAAAACAATCCTGTCTGTAATTAAATCATGGAATGTTTTACAATCTAATATAGCACAAGAAAGTTTTTATATTAACATTATTTACTCTTACCGCCTGTATAAGACAGAGTTAAAAATGTGCACGTCGACCTCACAGTGCAGAGGTACCAGGTTCGATCCCAGCCCTAGCCTTCCTGTGTGGAGTTTGCATGTTCTCCCCTGCCTGCATGGGTTTTCTCCGGGTACTTTGGTTTCCTCCCACATTCCAAAAAAATTGCATGGAAGGCTGATTGAACACTCCAAATTGTCCTTCAGTGTGAGTGTGAGCGTGGAGGGTTGTTCATCTATGTGTGCCCTGCGATTGGCTGGCAACCGGTTCAGGGTGCCCCCCACCTCCTGCCCGAAGACAGCTGGGATAGGCTCCAGCTCGCTGCTTGGAACCCTTGTGAGGATAGAGCAGATCAGAACATGGATGGAATGAGTTCCCCGCTATACCAAGGATGGGCAACTTCAATGCTGGAGGGGGCCACAATGTTTCATCAGTGCTTCTAGGGGTGGGGGGGGGGGCGATTTAACCCGCAGCAAAACAGAAACAGAAACAGAAAACATAATAAGGTCAGGATGTGCTGCCAAATGTGTGGCATTGGTATTTTCAGTTTTCAAGAGAATCACAGCATGTCTAAAAGAAGTGTAAAATGTAATTATGGCACAGAAGCACTGCCAAGTGTTGTTTTCCCGTAAGTCCAATGAATTTCAACTATGACTCATGTAAACGAACCAACAGCACAACTTGTCTTCTTTCCTGACCGTAAGTTTTATTCTGGTGACTTTTAAGGGAGGTGAGGCTTTTAAAATATGCCTGCACAAATATCAGCTATGACATACCATCTATACTGTGAGCCCACGTGCACCATCACATTTCGGTTCCCTTGCAGCTAAATGCAGCCAGATACGGTCGTGTGCTGTGACTTTGATCCCTCGAGGTCCTTGGGTTTACGTTCAGATGATATTTGCGGATGTCCCAGTTTCCCTTGTACTCAGAAGTGATTTCATGTGCAGGCAGGAAGGCGAACTTTACAGTGTCTCTCGTGCGACCTCTCAACTGTACAGAGCAAAATTTGACCAGTAAACAATTTTATGGGCCATCTGCTACTCTGGATTGCATGTGCATTTTGCTGTGTAGGGAGGGGAAAACATTTGGCGGTTTCAACATGTCTTGCAATACGTCAGTTCAAGTCTCAGTCACGTTTATATGCTCTATGTATAAGGCACGTTACACATTGGGCAGGTCAAGAAATGCAATCCTCAGACATTAAATGCTGGGCCATGAAAAAGTATTTGCCTGGTGCTCACATTTTTATGACAGAGCTGCGGAGGATCCCAGAACCATCCTTCCATAGATGTCGTGGCAAAACAGGCTGTGAAAATGCTTGGGATTACTTTGGAAGTGGAAAACTTTAGTTTATAGTTGGGATTTGAAATATCGTGTTTGTGACAGCGGCACTGGATTGCATTTATTTATTTTTAAACAACTAAATTTCCGATGGGCGGGGGGGGGGGGGGGGGGTGTTAAGACTTAAAACAGTTAAGATATCCTTTATTTGTCCCGCAATGGGGAAATTTACAGTCAGAGTTCAGAAAGGAAACCACAAGGTTGGGAGAGGTAAAAAAAAAAACACGCTCAAACTATCCTCTCCTTAGGATAATTTAGGTCCAGTCCATAAATAAGCATATGACAGTTACAACAAGTCACAAGGCATAACAAGTAATGAGGGGGAGGATGAATGGGAAGGAGGGTGGGGGGGTGAAACTTAAAAAAGTGATGTTGTTGTTTTGAGCAATCACAAGACCCCTTTTCTGATTTGTGAAACTGTGGATGGATTGTTGAAAATATTGTTGTTGTCTAAATGAACTGTCTTATGTTCTGTTCAAAAATTTCCTAGAACAGCACCTCCCAGAATTCCGCTTTAGTGTGGGGAAAAAAACACACCCAACCAGTGCCAATGACGGAAAACTTTCAGAACAAAAACAAAGTGAGGCACATGTCAGATCCTGGCCAAGCGACGTCCTCTGAAAGAACAAAAAAGTAGCCTGCCCATAGATTATTGTCTGACTTGCTTCTGGCAGACCAATGAGCGAGCTGCTCGCTGGCCAGTTGGGATGTAGGGGAAAGGTCTCAAAAGGCAAACTTTGCATTCCCTCCCCCAACTCAGAGGAGAGAATATTCTATAGAAAGGAAAGTTTTGGACCCAAGAGGTGTTGTTTTTCCTGTGTGTTGTTGAGATGACTTCTCATCATCTTGTGGCAAACCAAAAAAAAAAGTTGAAACATGTTTCCTGACCTCAACACTCTGTTCTTATCTATGAAGAGCAAAACTGCTGAGTTGTCACAAAGGTTGACTGAATATAGAGATGCTGACGCGGGTTTACGTTTTAGACTATGGCGGCCGCAAAATACGAGACTTGGCTGTGTCGAAATTAGTCTCATTTGATACGAACGAGGATAGAACACGGGGATGAGCAGCAGTACATGTGAATCACTGCAACATCTTACTGTATATAGGAAGAATCCTCCCAGACCTGATACGCAATTAGGCCACAAGATTAGGTACACCCGCACAATCTCTAATGTACAAAAAAAAAAAATTATTGTCTATGGTCACAATCAGATCATTTGTCAAAATGTTTTAAAAATGTATAATGTACATTTTAAAAAATATATTTATACTTTTATATATACTGTAGTATGTGTTTCAATTTAGCATTTTGTATTTTTAGAAACAGACTATAAATATGTTGATTATTTAAACAATATTTTATATTCTGGTTGGCTTTTTCAGATACACATTTTTTAAAAAAAATTAAAAGGACAACATGCGAGGGAAAATTCTTACAGGTAATTTAAAAAAAAAGAATTTTTCCCCCCTTTATTCATTTTTACAAACTGCTGCAGACAGTGTCAATCAAAACTGACCAATACGCTTTCTGCAAAGGCATAGTACCGGTACTTTGTTCTGGTTGACTTGTTGTAGTGGCGAGCCCATGCATGCGTGATTAAAAACTCCTGTGTAGAGGGAAGTAGAAATGTCTAAAATACCAAAACTGGAGGAATCATTTCAACCCCTTGTTCAACAGCTGCTGTTTTAACAGCACATACCCAACTACACGTTAGTCATCTATTTAACGTCTTAACACTCCTACGACAACCAACAACAGTGTTTGCATTCGGCTTATCCCGTGTCACGTGTTTAACAGGCAGCACGCTGATCTTATGCTGATCTTGGAGTCAGCAGTCTTGCATGAAGGTGTGACGCAAAAGTGAGCCCACGTACGCACAAATACATGGCTGGTAAATGCTGTCAGGCAGCCAGTCTAGACACTTGAGCTCACACAAAAATCTCCGTTCATGTTAAGGTCAGCGAATGAAGTATTAATTTGTTCTCGTTTTCTAACAAATGAAAATTCCAATGTTTAATTATAATGTTAAATGGAGTGCACGTTATGGCGCTTTATCTAAATCCGATGTTTAGAAAGTTATATTCACATACGTATATTATTCCAGTATATCAGGGTTTAGTTTACAGTGGTGCATTGGCGAAGCGAATCAATGGAAATGTTTTCCTTTATAGTTTAAAATAACTTACTTTCCTATCCAGGAACTTATGCTGTAGTCTGGTCAAATGCAGAACTCGGGCCATTTTTTTCCGTCTTTGGTCCAATTTCACATCCGTCCCCTTGGTGTTGTACAAGCCTCAGCCCTAGCTAGTGCTAAATAATTCATGTCTCCGGTTCGATTTGCAAACTTCCTCCCTTCATTTGTTGCTAGGAAGGTGTGAGAGACCAACAGCAACACATTGATACAATGCCTAGCTGGGCTTTATTACTGAGCCCGTCAAATATTCCCATCCACACAACAAACAAGCCAAGACAGCAAGGTTGTGATAAAAAATAAGTTTTAAATGTACCAAGAGAAAAAGAACCCGGGTTCAGTAAACTTGACAAAATTTACCAAATCGGGCGCATTAACAAAAGGATAAAACTCCTTGAGGAAAATCTACAAATGGCAGTATGGACAGATCACCACATTTGAACGTCATACACCATCTCGGCACAAACAACTACAAAGCGTACCAACACGGGTGACGCAGTGTGTCAGAAATCTGAAGACAAACGTTGCCATTTAAAAATACACTTTATCATAAAAATCAAAGAGTTAGTACGGTGGGAAGTTGGAAAAGGAAGGTCAGCAACAAAGTAAATTAGCAGGACATGAACTAAAGATTTATTACGCCGTACATGCTGTCCAGCCTTAGCAGCTCTACGCTTCAGTGTCCATGTGCTTTAGTTCATTTAGCGGAACGGGAGGCGGGAATGGGGGAACGGCATAGACATGGCTAGAAAAACTGTTACAAAAGCCAATCCCTTCTCACGGTGAAGGGAAGGTACCCTGCCATGACCAGAGTGGGGGACTACCAAAGTTATGAATTAACCGTTTGAAGTTGACCAGTCAACTTTAAGCCTTTTAAATGCAGGTTAAGCCATCTCAATGGGTGGGGAAAGAAAATAGTAAACAAGTGAAAAGAAAAGATGAATTTAGGAGGGTGGGGTGGCGGTTGGCAGTGGTCGTCATGGATTCAGTAATCCGCGGGTTCGTCACCCTCCTCGCCCAGCAAACAGGTGCGAATGAGCGCCTCGGTGACTCCGTACGGGTCGCAGTTGGCCGATGGGCGGCGGTCCTCGAAGTAACCCTTCTTCTCCTGGCCAACGCTGCGCGGGATGCGAATGCTGGCGCCGCGGTTGGCCACGCCCGCCGAGAATTCATTGATGTTGGAGGTCTCGTGGTGGCCGGTGAGGCGGCGGGCGTTGTCCAGCCCCCCTTTGGGGTCGTAGGCACGGATGTGATAGCGGTGCCTTCTGCCCAGCTTCTCGATGGAGTCCTCAATGGCTCTGGAATGAGACGGGACAGATCTTTGAGGTTACGAATGACATGCAATCAACTATTTCACGCAGCGGCATAATAATGCATGCTGAATTACCAGCATACTTAGTTTTTCCATGTGATTTTTTTTATGGGCAACAAGCGTTTTGTTTTTAACATTTACTAAAGCAGTTAAGTCATTATTAAGAGTAGATTTGCAATATTCCATGCGCATGCTGTTTTTTTTTGTCACTAACATGCAAACAAGGCAAATACAAACATAATTGTGCATTTAAACTCCCATGCAAACAAGCTTTTATTTAATGATCCTCTATTTACAATAGAATCCTGTTCACAATGTGCCAACGGGAATCAGACTTGACGGTCCACAAGTTTTGGCACACAAGTCAAAAGTTGCATCAGTATGTAATACTGATGTAATCAGCCTTTGTCTGAGGGCTCGTTATCTGCAGAGTTATAGTCTGTACTCCTTTTGGCCTTGTTTCTTTCAGGTCAAGCTTATCTTCAGCTATGTTCTCAATGAACAAATGTTAAACACAAGTCCTAGAACCGAGCCACATTTAAGATGATAGAATGGGAAAGCATTCAAAATTGAGTTATGTGATGCCAAAATGGATTTTTGCCCCCTTTCTGATTTAGTCCTGGCAGATGATAAAAAGTAATTTTGATGTAGTTAAAATTTTAGCTTTGTCCCCCTTATTATAGAATAGAATTTTTAAAAATTTGGACAGTCTTCCTTTCGTAACTTTGCTCCTGTGAATTGGGAATTTCTCCATTGCGAGACTAGTAAAGGTTTTCTTATATCCTTAGTTCACCACAGTTCCATTGTAATGGAAACTCATGACATATTCATATGATCTTTGAGTAGTAGAATTTCACAGTACTTTTGTTCAGTGAAAGCTCAGGATTTCTTAGTTTTCTGAATCTTGATCCCAAATGAACCAGAGAACTCTAATACTCACTTCAGTCCACCGTCCTCTCTCATCTCCTTTGTGCTGAAGTTTGTGTGGCAGCCGGCGCCGTTCCAGTTGCCGGGGATCGGCTTGGGGTCAAATGAGGCGATCACCCCAAAGTCTTCACAAACGTGGTGCAGAATGAAGCGCGCCACCCACAGGTGATCACCCATGTCGATCCCTTCGCACGGGCCAACCTGGAACTCCCACTAAACATACCAACACACATGTCACCAATAAAACATGATATGCAAAATTCTTCCTCTAAACATGTTAAGCTTCATTTCAGGGTGTTCTGAATTGTTATATGGAGGTGTATTCTAATAAGCTTGAAAGTCATATAAAAGTTACATTAAAAAATTGAAACTCGCATGATAGAGATTCACGAAACAAATAGGGGGGGGGGGATATTTAAGAAACCAAATTCTTCCCCAATTTTTATGTTAAATTATTTGAATTGTTTATAAGACGTTGAACTTAACGTTTGTTAGTTGTAAGCTTTAAATATAGGCAAAAAAAAAACCCTGTCATGAAATATTTTACCGCGTTTGTAATTAATCTATAATACACAATTTTTTTAATTGAACTACTGAAATACAGTTTGACAATAATCAAATTTATTTTGATGATCATTAAAATGACAGTGAAAATCAGGGAAAGAAAAGCTAGCTGGCAGATGTTACTTTGCTTCAAAACCTGTGTTGTTGAGATAGTGGATCTTTTATACGGGACATGCAATGAGAAATGTATTATGAAAAATAAATTAAGAGCATGTATGCACATATATTGTCCTTATTTAAAAATAGCATTTTCCTCATACATCTACTTAAGAAGTACGTGGTCCTCTGTGGCCCCCTTGGTAGCACAGATGAAAAATTCTGCTCCCCCCCTCCCCCTCTTGCAGCATTGACGTTGGCCATCTCTTGTGTACTGTATTTTTACCTGGGCAGGCATCACTTCTGCATTTGTGCCACATATTTGAACCCCGGCATAGAGACAAGCTCTATAATGGGCCTCCACTATGTCTCTTCCGTATGCTTTGTCTGCTCCCACCCCACAGTAGTATGGACCTGATAAGAAATCAGCCGTTGTATTCCGATTCAAACGCAAACACATTTTACACGTGATGAGAAAATGAAGCTTCAAATTTGCTTCATGAACCAGTTGTTGTATTTTTGACTCCTCTAGATGGCAGTCTCTGCTAAACATTGTGTGTAAAGTACACCGACTTGCCATTTATTAAGCCCAGATATGTAAACCAACAGTTCCATTTCGAAGAGTCATGAAATACCACTGGTTCGTAAAGCAAATTTGAAGCTTCATTTCCCAACACTATTCACAGCATATGTGGGTTTTTTTTCCCTCACCTTGAGGTCCTGGGAATCCATTGGATGGCCACCCAAAGGGGTGTCCGTCTGTGCCCAGGATGGTGTACTCTTGCTCCATGCCAAACCAGGGAACTTGATCTTCGACCATCTTCATGACCTTGTTGCACCTGCCTCGTAGGTTGGTTTCTGCAGATATGAAGGAAACCCCTTTTTTATCAAAGCAAGGGCTTCAAACACACTTCATGTGAGACTCATTTCAGTGAAATAGATAAATGGACACAGTGCCCTTTCTCAGCCTAAATTAGCTTCAAATGGTGTGCACTTATTGCATTTGTCCAACCATGTGCCTACTTAACCACTTAACTTAACCAGACAGAGATGTGACCATCTGTTTAGAGAGTTCACTCTCAGGTCAATCAGCTGATATGTATATAACTAACACTATTAGCAGGGAATTGTGTTACTTTGTGAGTGGTTTCACCTGCAGGCATGCGGTTGTACTTGAACACCTCACAGAGTACCAGCTTGTTTGGGTCTTTGCGGAAGGGGTCACGGAACATGGCAGCAGGGATGAGATACATGTCGCTGTTGGAGCCTTCAGCCTGATAAGTGCTGGACCCGTCAAAGTTCCATTCGGGAAGTTCTGAAAGGGCAGCGGCAAAAGTTCATGGAGACAATTTCTTTTCAATTTTATATCGCTTCCGCTCAAAGTCGGTAAAGCGGCAATAATAGGATGCCATTAAAGGGTCATAAATGAAATGTATCATTATTATTATCCGGTGGAGTCAAGAGTAATTTTTTTTTCTTTCCTAAAATTTAATAATCTGGATGCCCTACAGTGCATAAAAAGTTTGATTTTGCAGTCTTGTTCCAATGTGCAAAGAGTGTTGGCTATCCCCTATAATGCCTTTATGGTAATGAGAAAAAGTAATATCCCAAGATGCATTGCACGCATTCAAAAAAGGAAATGCATCAAAATACATAAGGAACTGAAGTACTTTGTTTGTTTAGAATATCCATTCATCTCGTATATACCCAGCGATACAATGTAACAATTTATTTATTACAGAAGGTCCACCAGCTGGCGTTGATGTGACAGCAATGACAATGGCACGTCCAAGTTGACTGCCAAATTGAATGACGAGTGAACTTCTGGACCATAGTCCACTGTATTAAAAAATATACCTCTAGAGTGCTTAAGGAGTAGCAAAGGAATGAATGCTTCCCAAAACAGCAGTTGTGATGCAAATCTTGAGTACATCACAGACTGTAAAAGCAGTGAGTACACACATGGCCATTGTTTCCTCGTCAGGTGTGGGGTCTGTCATGTTTTAAAAACGAGTCAAGATTTGAGTTGCAAAATTCTCAGAAACTATGAACCTCTTGTTATATGTTGTCTTGTGAGGGAAGAAATTTCATCTGTGCTGTACATTTACAATAAAGTTATACTTGACGTGTCTTGAATGGGAGTGAACAGAAGCAATAGTAATAAACTCATTAATGCACTAAATTGGAGTTTGGCCACCAGCAAGTACTTAAATATGCTCGGGTAAATATATTTTAACATCTTCCTGGCCCAACAATCAGATTTCAAGGACTTTTGCCATTTAATATGAAGAGCTTATTGATTGGAATGATACATAGACTTGGCTTGAGAAGCTTAAAGGGAAGAGTATTTATTATTTGCATGTTGAATGAGACTTTTTGGAGAAGGTGGACAGTTAAAATAGTTCACTTGTTAACTTTTTAAGAGGCTGGGGAAAAGGTAATACTTAACAGCCACGTTGCTAAATCCAGTTTTTAAAAAAAGTGATTGTTCATTAAAATATGGGAACTTTTATAAAAGTACGACTTCCAAATAAATCCGTTTCAGATCATGCTTTTTAACTGTACAATGGTATATGTGGATCTTTGTGTTCATGCGGGATCCCTCCCCATTCATTCCTCCAGTTCTCTCATGGAAATTTACCAGAAACTCTACTGGGAATCTTCCACCCCTTTGAAACTGTAGTCAAGATGCTCCAGATCGGTTTGAGGTCACAAGGCCAATCGAAAAAAGCGTCTTACCTTCAACACTTTTGGGCTCAAAATCCAAAGTCCTAGTTTTACACCGCAGCCCCTCTCCGGTCCCGTCGACCCAGATGTACAT
Source organism: Hippocampus zosterae (assembly GCF_025434085.1). Classification (NCBI taxonomy): domain Eukaryota; kingdom Metazoa; phylum Chordata; class Actinopteri; order Syngnathiformes; family Syngnathidae; genus Hippocampus; species Hippocampus zosterae. The sequence goes on from NC_067465.1 coordinate 11,837,757, forward strand.
GGCCTGGACTTTATCCCCCTGAGACAGCTCCATGTATTGCTGCTTGATGACTTTGCTCAAACTGGCGCTGGACGACGTGGCCATCTTTTTTTTTAATTTCCTACTATAACACACCTGGTTCCGAGACAACAGGACAAGGTTGAAAGAAAGGGAGAGAAACGGTACAAATATGAGCTGTGTGCGAAAGTGACGCTAGGGGGCCCAAAAACAACGCGAAAGGGCCACCATTGTTCACTTTTCCAGAAAAACAAGACATCAGCAGCTTAAAACTACGACATCGTGAAAACTCGTCACGTTTGTATTCATTCTTGGCATTTAATCGGCGAGATACGACGAGAAATCCAGTAATCTAGGGGAAAATATCATCTGCATGATCGTCATTTGCCTTTAAATGGAGGCTGGCGTCGAAATGGTGACACGAGGAAAGCGAAGCAATACGACGAAAAAAAGTCAAGAGCAGAGCACTGAACATCCTACTGGCACGAGTACGTCGTAGCCATGGTGACACGTTGATCCAAGAAATATTGCATCATCAACGGCAAGCAGCTTCCCCGAGGTGACCAAATTCACACACCGAGAGATTCTCACAAACACGACAAAGACTACAAAATCCCGCGAATACACTTTAGTGTAGACATTATAGATGACAAAAGCTTTGAAATACCCTCCTAAAACAAAATAATACAAGTCCGGTAGAATTGACGGGCACACATCGACCTGGTAGTTAAAATGATTTACCTGGAGAAACGAGAAAATGTAAATAAAAACTAAAGGACTTGCAGGTCCAGTGCTTCGTCTTGCTAAGGGGGGTTTGTGTTCCGACCATTCTCCGGTACCGAAGCCCGGGTTCTGGCCATTTTTATACGGGAAAGACTGGCTTTAGGGCGTCTGATTGGTCTGAACTGTCCTAGAACGTAGCGTCACCGTGATGCACGGCTTGTACTGGCCGCTAATTGGTCAAATAGCGAAGTTGAACTCCGCCCACTTTTCCGCACATCCTCCTCGTGTGAACAACGTGTGTTCCGACTTCACTAGGCGAGGTCTTTTATCACACTCTGTAAGCCTCCCACCGTGCATATCCACGGTTTTGACCCTTGGGCTTGAAAGCTAGGTAAAGCTTGTTGTTTTTGAGTCCCCTTCGAAGAAATTGATTCAATTCGAACAGAGAGGGAACCAGATAATCAGTTAAACTGGAAGTTAGCGTGTCCTCGACGCCACCAAGTGGTACAAATGGTGTACTACATCACTACCGGCTTGAATGAGACATTATGTAATTTTACCACGTGCAACCTAGTCGATGTTGCCTTAGACTGGATCGCCACGCGAGCAGAGCATATGGAAATTATGATATCACACGACTGCGAACCATGTGTTTCATTCGGTCACATCTTTAGTGACATGTTGCTTTAATATTTGCAAATATCAGTTGATCAGAGTTGCAGCAACCCTCTTAATAGTCTCAAAGGAGTCGTGCTCGTTATAGATTGAGTCAAAAATCCCATTTTCATTCCCAGATTTAAACTGCCGAAGATTATTCAAATTAACATTACATTACAGAGGTTACATATTAGAAGCAGCAACAAGTGCGATTATGCAAGTGTACTCATCACAAAGGCCGGCGAGAGTACGGTATACGTAATGCAAGATTAAAATATAGTCGTCATGGAGGAAATTGGAGCACCTTCCCGTGTAAGTCTCTTAGCTCAAAATGTGTTCAAGAATCCTTTGGACATTGTGTGCATGTGCACGCTTTGGAAGACCTCAGCAGAATATGACGTGTGAATTTTGAAGATGTAATTGGGCTGGTTTACTTGAGGCACACTGCACTCACTATACGACAGTGGCATTATTTGACTCTTGAGCCATTTAGTGTCTTTATTCTGCGTTTTGTTTTTGTTCCCACAGCGGATGTTGTCCCGGGAGGTGATCTCACTGTTTGTGTTGATCCTCCAGCTGGTGTCCTCATGAACATCTTTAAAGCTGCACCAGCTGGTTGCTGAACATCATTCACGTGCTTGCACAGGTTGGTTCGGTGTTAATTTTGATAGTCTTATCCATGAACGCCATTGTCACATTTATCCTTCATTTTTTTCCCTCCACCGCTACTTCATAATCAATCTCTGCTTTTCTGTTGTGCTGCAGAAAATTTTCTATCTTGGTGCATAGCGCCTCCTCTTGGACATCATGAAAAGACTGCTGCTCAGGCGAAGGTAGGACCACTAGCCATGTGTAGTATAAGTCCCCCAAGTGATTCATACCGTGGCCTCGATTTTTGTGTTTGTGATTTTTTTTAAAGCTCGGAATGCGACACAAAAGTGGCAAAAAGACTTTGAAACTGTTGAAATGACTCGAAGTCAAATGTCCAAAATCTGAATAATAATCATGATTTTCACAATACATTAACATGCTGTAAATTTTGGACTGATTAGAATGTTCTTGTGAGAACAGAAAAACATTAAATTAAAAATTGTGTTCGGCTGTAATGGTTTACCTATGGCTCAAAACAAGGCTGAAATAAAATTTTCTTTTGGGAGCAGTTTTGATGAAGAATGACTTCATTTGAGGGGCAATCAATTTTGAAGAGTGTTTTTTTTACAGCTTAATCCCTGAAACCTGAAGCAAGGCTTTTATTAAACATTAAAAACACGACAATATAACAAGTGAAAAATTGGTTTCTTTTCTTTATATAATCACATTTAAAAAAAATTTAAATCACTGTGTGCATCGCAGTAAACTATTATTTTCTTGACCAGAAACTTTTTCAGTCGGGCAACTTCAAACACCCATGCAGTTAATTTTGGCGTTTTAACATTTTTGTCGATTTGAACTTCTTGCAATTAGCATATCTTCCTCATCTTCTGTTTAATTTACATCCCATCATCCCTTTGTGAGACCGCAACTTGTCAGAAGTGCTGTCATGGCGGTGTTGGTTACTTCGGAGCAGTTCCGTAACGTTATTTGGCCGCACGAGCTAGCCAGCTGAATCTCGCTGCTAGCTAGTTGGTGTGGCGTTATATCCTCGATAGTACCCGAGCGGAAAGCATGCAGCGAGGATGGGTGGCTGTTCGTTGCTGCTGTTTTTTTTGGACAAGATGATGTTGATTTCATTGTATATATTTTCTGAGACAAATCCTTGAAATCATCAAACTTGGACGCCATGACTGCCTCCATTCAACAACATTTAGCTTCACCAAAAAAACAAAACTAAGGAGTTGGTTGTGGATTTCTGCAGGAAACTGTCTTCACCTGCACCGATGAACATCCAGGGTACGGACATTGAGAGGGTGACCTACAAGTACCTGGGTGTTCTTCTCAACAATAAACTAGACTGGTCTGACAACACGGACGCTCTGCTCAGAAAGTGGAGATCTTTTGGAGTTCAGGGGTCACTCCTGAAGACCTTCTATGAGTGCCCTCAACCATTTATGATGGCATAGTCTGCTTGGTCAGGCAGCATCTCAGCCCGGGACAGAGAGAGACTTGAACCGACTGGTCAGGAGGGCCAGCTCGTTTCTGGGCTGTTCCCTGGACACTGTGAAGGAGGTGGGCAACAAGAGGATAATGGCTAAGCTAACGGCTATGATGGACAGACCCTCCCCACCCCACCCTGACAGCACTGGTAAACTCCTTCAGTCAGAGACTGTTACACCCGCGCTGCAAGAAGGAGAGGTACCGCCGCTGCCGACTGCTATCAGGCTATTGAATAGACAGACAACCTGGACTCACCCTCACTCACCCATTTTTAATACTGTATGCTTATAAGATAAGAAAACTTTTGATAGTCTCACAATGGAGAAATTCCCAATGCTCAGCAGCAACGTTATGAAAGGAAGAAGTAGAAGAAAAAAATATAGGAGTGGCTGTGAAGTCTAGTGATGGGAATTCCGGCTCCTTTTGGATCGGCTCCCTAAAAAGAGATCCGGCCTTTTCGGCTCCCAAATGGCTCCTCAGTTTTTTTGTTGCTTAAATTAATTTACTACCAAAAATAACGTAATATTATTATGTATAAAATGAATTACTAATGCAAAAAATAGAGAGTATATCAAATATTTATTTACATTCTTCTAAACATACTCAACATGGAGTACAACATGGAGTGCTACAAACATAAAAACAAAGTACAAAGACCCATCTCAAAACAAGGTCAACAAAAAGTTCCAATCGCTGAATATTTATAAGCTTTTAAATGTTTACAGTAAAACAACAAGTAAGCTTTTAATACAACACAACAAATTATAACTTAAAATTTGTAAAACGAAAAGAAAAAAGCAGCATCCAGGTAAAAGTTTTAATTTGTCTTTAGTGAAGATTGGCATTAAGAAAAACCAAGTGCCTCAGCTTTGAGGGGTTGATCCTGTTTCTCCTTTCTGTTAACATTTGCCCTGTTTTGGAAAAGATTCTTTCTGAGGGGACAGATGTTGCGACAACACACAGCCTCCGTGTCATCACATGTGTAAGATGTGGGTACAGTGAATCCTTGGCCTCCCACCAGCTCAAAGGATTTGCACTTCTCTGGAAAAGGGGCTCCTCAAGATAGGATCTCACTTCCAGAATTGCATCTGATGAAGGATTCCGTCTTGTAGTGCTTCCAGTTACTCGTTCTTCAAAGAACTTCCAAACAGCAGATGCTTGTGGCTCTTCTTCTTGTTGCTCTGCTCCCTTTTCTCCCTCTTGGCCCCCTGGCAGTGGAGTTGTCTGGCTGGCTCTTGCTGCTGCTGCAGTTATTCTTTGAAGAGCTTCATCAACCGCTCTATTGTCAGTGAAGGCCAGCTTCTTGAATCTTGGGTCAAGAAAGGTGGTTTCAACATTTTCACATAGAATAATGTGATAATATTTGTACACTGTACCTGTCTGCACTGATCTCCACAGTGACCTGCTCAAATGGCTCCAGAACAGTGCATGCCTCCTGCAGTATCTCCCATTCCTCTTGGCTCAGAGGATCAATGGGTGCATTTATCACAGCCAGGGTAGAGATGACTGCATCCTTGGACTCCAGGATCCGTTTTAGCATGTGAAAGGTGGAGTTCTACCTTGTAATACACTCTTGCTTGAGCTTCAGCTCAGGCATGCCCATCTGTTGTTGGGCAGGTTTGAGCTTCTGTGTGGCTGTTGTGCTCCTATCGAGGAATTCCATTATCCTCTTCACTTTGTCCACAGTGGGCTTCATCACCTTCAGAGCATCTCTTACAACCAGGTTAAGGGTGTGTGCAAGACATGGGTGATGGGTCCATTTCAGGGTTTTAATTGCTTTGGTGATGTTAGCTGCATTGTCGCTTACACAGCAAACCACTTTGTTTTCCACATTCCACTCTTTGGCCACTTTGAGCAGCTCCTCTGCTAAGTTCTGAGAAGTGTGTCTTTCACTGAACTCAAAACAATCCAGCAGACAGGTCACCATTTTGAAATTTTCCACAAAGTGGCATGTAACTGACATGTAGGATGTAGTGGTTCGGGATGTCCAGCAGTCGGTTGTTAGACAAACAGCGATGGCTTTTTGGACCCGTTCTTGGAGTGCAGCATGTTCTCTGTCATATAGGCCTGGGATGATTCTTTGAGAAAGCGTTTTCCTGCTTGGAATTGCATACATTGGATTGAGAGCATGAGTATATCTTCTGAATCCTTTGTCATCCACGATTGAAAATGGCTGAAAATCACTTGTAATCATTTTACCCAGTTCCCCGTCAATTGTGGTCTGTTTTGCGGGTTTTATAGGTGTTTGGATAAAGTGGCTCATAGAGCTCTGGGTTGTACTTCTAGGCAGTTGTTGTGACATTGCAGCAGCAGCAACAGTTGCAGACACACTAGCACCATCATTAACATCTGGTTCCCTTGCTTGTCTTTTCTCTTGCAATTGTACTGATGAGTGGACTTCTTATGTGCCTGTGCAGGTTATTTGTGGAGCCTGATTTATGGGATATTTTAACTTTGCAGAGTCTACACGCTGCCTTTGAACTATCAATTACAATGAAATGAGTCCAAATTTCACTGCGTTTTCTATCCATTTCTCACCTTTTCGCTTTCCACCGTGTTGTTTTTTTTTTTTTTTTGCTAACTCGCTCTGTCGTCTCCTCGCCTGTGTGTGTGTGTGTGTGTGAAACCCTCCCCTTTCTCTTCTACCGCAGATCTTGACCAATCACGTGCGGCTTTAACCGAAGGGGTGGGGGGGGGGGGGTTAGGTGGGGAATAACAGGAGAAACAAAAAAGTCGGCTCGTTCGCGAACGACACATCACTATAACCCTCCCGTTCCGGCTCCCAATGAGGTGGGAGCCGGCTCCCATCCTTCACTTCAAAGAGCTGGCCCTGGGAGCCGGATCGTTCGCGAACGACGCATCACTAGTAAAGGCAGCCACTCTCGCTTATATTTATATTTCATAATGTATATTTGTTTATATACTTTTTGATCTTCTACTTCACCCTTTCATAATTTTACTCCTGCAAATTGGGAATTTCTCCATTGTGAGACAAATAAAGGTTATCTTATATTATCACCCAGCTGTCAAAGTATACCTCACTTGAAATGGGGCTGATGCAGCAGACATCTTTTTGTTCTCAACATTGGCAAAATTAAGAATATGCTTTTATTGTATTTTGGTAAATGGGACCACCATTTACCAAAATACAATAAAAGCTCAAGTCAATTAGAAACAGAAATATTCCTTTTTTGGGAACCTGCCTAAAATGTCCAGTCTGACAACACGCTATGCAAACAATTGTCACTTTCAGTGTGGAAAGGCGTTGTTTACCTGTGTTGTAGCAAACGACTGATGAATAAAGTTCTTTTTAAGCACACGTTTGTTGTCTGTGCATGATTCAATCTATAAAATTTTGGCAATGAAGATGGCGCTTCACTTTGCGCCACTGCCTTTGTTCCTCTACGCCAGTCCCAAGTTAGTTCTTGTATGAATCTTTCAAGATGAGCTGTGATCGTTATTTTCAAACGCTAGCTAATTTTCTGTAGCCTTGAGTTGCTCCGGCAGGCTGTTGCACAGTCACGACCCATAAAACTGGAACGATGCGTCACCGTGAATGTGTGTCCTGACTTTTGGAATGAGTAAAAGGTTTGGAGGGCAGAGGAGCTCTTGTGGGTTCATGGGCTAAAAGCAACTCAGAAAAATAAGATGGTCAAAGCCCATTCTGAAACTAAGAAAAGCAACTCAGAAAAATAAGATGGTCAAAGCCCATTCTGAAACTAAGAAAAAGAACTTTCCAATGGATCCTCAATCAATGCAATGATTTAAAAAATGGTGTAATATGCTCTTACCTTCTGGGCGCAGTCACGACAAATCTAAAATGTTCCTTTTTTGGAAGATCAGAAAGCAGGTCATTATAATAATCAATCTGACAAGTGATTAAAACATGCATCCGCATCTCCGTGTTTGTCCGGGAAATAATGGGGCGTCGTCTTGCTCTGTCCTTGAAGTGATCGAAAAGCCATTTGCGTCATATTTTTTAACGTGCAAAATCAAAGTTAGATCAGAATCTTATCAAATATTGCCCAAGTTTTGCACCTGTGAGGAAAGATTAAAAAGGGAGGGAGGGGGGGCTTGGAAAGTTTCTCTTTCTGTGACCTCAGGGTCGATAACTAAAATTGCAGTTTCATCGTGGTTAAGCTGTTAAAAATTCTCTGGATCAAGAAGGGAATGCGCAGAGGAGGTTCAGATACCTTCAAGGCGTGCAGCACAATTTTGTTGATCTTCTCTCAGTCCTTTCATTTGCTGTTGTCTGTTCGGAACGTCGCCTTAGCGCGAAGGAACACCAAATGGATTCGGACATTTCTTGGGAAGGCCGGTGACGCCATGCGACTGAAAATGGGGATGTTTGAGTCAGTGACTGAACAGAGATCAATAAGAAAACATCTCTCCATGGTGGACGCTCGTTCGTTCACATCCTCTCCATATACTTCACAGACTCAGAAGAGCTCTTTCTCCGACAGACTCTGTCTGTCTTGTCATGGGGCTTTTTTTTGTAGGGGGCACTACTAAGCTAGTTTTGTGGGGTTATCTTTTGGACCTTTGAAATACCTCGCTGTTCACCAGTATACACACACATTTTGTGGTGAGATATGGCCTCTCTCCCCCGCAATGTCATTTTAAAGTGGGATGAATGATAAAAGTAGAGACTCTAAAAGTAATGTGGTCATGAACATTTGTGTGCTCATTGCATTTTTCTATTCCTTTTTATTATTGTTCGTTTCATCTGTAACTGCTTCAAACAACAAAGATGATGCAGAAAAGTGGTTAAGATCGAATGACTTATGTGTTGTTTTGTATGAATTTGTTTTTATGTTGTTCTGACTTCAAAATGGCGCCGCGTGAGTGCCTGCCTTTACAGCAGCTCCTATACTTTTTGTTCTTCTACTTTCTTCCTTTCATAATTTTGCTGATGTAAATTGGGAATGCCTCCATTGTGAGACGAATAAAAGTTTTCTTATTCTTATTCTTCTTTAAAGAAGGAATCTAAGTGGATCAGTCAGGATACAACACACCCATCACTTACATCAGCAAATTCCTGAATGCACCGCAACTGCTAAACATTGTTTAATTAATACCATTGAGTAATTACAGGGCGTCTGTGCTTAGGATTCTCAGTGTGGGCCGAACACCCATCAACCCATAATATATTTACGTTCTGTGTCCTTTTTGAGTCCCATATGGGGTATTTTCCTTCAACTACACTGAGGTTATGTCCCAGTTTGAAGATAAAATTCCAGCCGACTTGTCTTTTTTCATTGTCATGTTGGGCTGGAGGGCATGACCTGCTGTGCTTCGCCTCTCTGAATGTTCTCCCGAGTAATTGAAGACATGTGCCGCTACAGCTCACATGCAAACTGAAATCCTTGCTAGGTCAAATTGTATCAGATTGGTCAAATGGGGTTATAGTTCAGGCAGAGGATTATCTGTAAATCACAGGGTTAATGTCTTTTATTGGTTGGGAGAATCTCTCTGAATGTTCGAACCCACAACCACTGGATCACCTGAGCCACGCCGGCCAGAAGCAGACTGGTTTGTCGAGGGAACTTAGGAGAGGACATCCCCCCCCCCCCCCCCCCCACCACCACCACTCCCACACCCCGTCTCCAAACCATAACATAGTAATTCTTTTCAAACTCACTAATATCCTCTGACAGAAGCTGGTTCACCCCAAGGACAAAATCCGTTGAAGGAACCTCAGCAATGTTGTTTTGGCAGCGTGGTGATGTGTTGAGGAGTGCAATGATCTCGACGCAGGAGAGACCAAGCAGCTATTTACACAAGTATATCACTTCTTTGGGTCCAGGAGTCAAGAGCTTCTTTTTCAATTTCAAAAAGAATTGAATGGGATGCTGAATCCTCACCCCTGCCGAGAAAATATCAATGTAAGACAAGAAAAAGAAAATAAATGTAATCTTTTGATTGGGATTTAACACAAGACGGTACAATCATGTTTCTTTTCACCACTACCGAACTTATAGGGTACTAAACGTTGAGAAACATTTATTCACCAACATTACTAGCTGGTGTGTGAGTGCATAGGATATATTTGCTTCTACTTGAAGGAGACATCAATTTTATATAAAGTATATATTAAAGTAGCACCTTTATATATTTGTGTATAAATTAATGTGTACAGTATATCAAAATCTATCTGCAGCTGTTCGTCAGAAAATTTGAATATCATGAAAAAGTTGATTAATTTCAGGAATACTCTTCAAAAAGTGAAACTTGTGTGATGCATACATTGATTCAAGTGATAATTTATTTTAATTTAGGTGATTATATCTGAAAATTATATATTTTTTAAAAACGCACACATTTGCTATCTCAGAAAATTTTTCTATACAAGGAGTTTTTTAAATGTTGGTCAACCGAAAAGTATAAACTTAAAATATGTACCTGTGCACCACACTGAGCCCCAACTAAGCATTAAGTGCTGTACACAAACATAGTTTTCATGTTTATACTTTTCGGTTGGCCAACATTTCAAAAACTCCCTTCTTTGTATAGACTTATATATTATTCAAATTTTCTGAGATAGCATTTTTTTTTTTTGTCAGATATAATCATTGAGATAAAAATGAATAAACACTTGAAAATGTGTCAGTCTGTGTGGAATGAATATTTGCATTACCGGTACATTTAATTTTCAATAGTATTACTGAAATAAATAAACTTTTTCATGCTAATTTATTTGGCGGCTTGGTTGTCGACTGGTTAGCACGTCGGCCTCACACTGCAGAGGTGCATGGTTAGATTCCAGCTATGGCTTTCCTGTGTGGAGTTTGCATGTTCTCCCCCGTGCATGTGTGGGTTTTCTCTGGGTCCTCAGGTTTCCTCCCACATTCCAAAAACATGCTTGTCGGGGTAATGGAACACTCGAAATTGTCCCCAGGTGTGATTGTGAGTGCAGATCGTTGTTCGTCAATGTGTGCCCTGTGATTGGCTGGCAACAGGTTCAGGGTGTCCCCCACCTACTGCGCGAAGACAGCTGGCATGGGCTCCAAGCACGCCCTGCGACCCATGCGAGGATAAGCGTATCAGAAAATAATTGGATGGATGATAATCTATTTTTTTGTGAGCACTTCGATCTATCTATTGAGCTGTCTGTCTGTCTCTACCTAGCTTGCTGTCTGTTTCTCTCTCTCCCTGCATATCTATCTCTCTATCCATCCATCCATCTAGTGCTGTTGAATGTTCTGTACTGTGAATCGCTTTGTACAGCTAGAGCGGTTGTGAAAGCGCTATATTAACCAAGAAGCACTGTGTGTATTCTTTATTAACACGATGAAGGTGCAGCACCCTCAAGACACCTCGAGGGGGCAGCAGTCACCAATCTAGCATTTCCTTTGGCAGCATTCCCATTCTTGTTCGAACAGTGGAGAAACGTTTGAAACACACGGCCTCTGTAGTAGAAGCAGTCACTTATCAAATGCCCATGAATAATAAATGGTTACGTTTATAATAAAGAAATGCGTTTTTCCCCCCTTGTAGCTGAAGAAAACCTAAATCAACGTCCTCCATTCACTTTGATACCAGTTCTGACATGTCAAACATATATTATGTGTAATGAACTGGCTTGTCAAAATGTAATTAAAAGGCCTTTTGCAGAACGTGACAGGCAGTGGGCAAAATGATCCTGTAGCTGCAATAGAGAAAATAGAGAGAGGTTTTTGTGTGTACGATGAAAGACTTCAAAAAAAAAAATCCTCTTTCATCATCATGCTCTCAATTAATAATTGCACGTCATTCATTCGTCTACAAAATGGGATGCACAAAGAGCCTCTTTATACATGGCACAGTTTTAGTGTGGAATTGTGAGCCAAATCTTAAACCTTTTGACACTTGCGCCATTGGTGTGGTACCTCATGGGTGGAGTGACGCTTGTAAAGCCTCATGTCAAGAAGAAAGAACTCAAAAGTTAGCTTCAGGGTGTCAAATTTATTTTTCTCATTGGCCATATCAGCGTTTTGTTTGCTCACAGGTATGTGGTCATCGCACTGACACCATTTTTTTTTTGGAAGCAATGTGTAACCACAATTGTTCCTTCCTTTTTAGGAAAGGGAGTATGCAGACAAGTGCAGCTGTTAACAATTGAGGAGTGTGAGATACTATGCTATTAAAAATTTAATGGCATTTATTATTACGTTGGCTCCATTGGAAAAGCCGAGAGAATCTGTTTAAAGGCGGCTGTAATTTGTTTGCACTGCGATAGTTTATTATTTTTATTTTTTTAATCACATGGCGAGTCATGACATATGCTAGCTAGAAGCTAAGCTACACTGTGTTTGTCAATTTATTTTCAAAATGAAATTCAACTTTATGTTGTCCTCTTGGTGAAATTTGTTTTGGACGTTCATGAAGCGATGCAACCACTATGCAAACTGCTCTTATATCATTAAAATATAGAAGGGCATACATACGCACATTTCATACACACATTTCTCGTGCATTCTACACAATTACATCATACTGTCCATGAGTGACGGACCTTTATGGGACCTTCTGTGGAAGCTCCCAATAATGAAATTCTTGCGCCTGCATTTGATTACTCTCACTTTGGTGCTGGATAATTCATTTTGAACAGACCTCAACCAAAAGTAAGTAGTAAAAATGAAGTGGGGGTCTGGATCTGGCTCACGGGTCTTGAATTTGACACCTGATGAAGGTGATACTGCTTTGTCCATCATGGCACATCCACCACATGAGCTAAATTTGTGTTTTACATTCCAAGCCGTCCGCTTACTTGAACAATCTTTTGACGATTAGACCCCACTCAAATGATCCCCCGGCGCACTCACATCATCATGACCTCCAAGGACACATTCTCACCATAGGACAAGAATCGACTTCAAAAATGAATAAGGCTGACAACACAGTCGTCGCTATTTCAGCGGCCGGCGTGTCCCGTGTGACTCATCAGCCGCGCTGTAAATCAGGCGAGCAAGAGCCTCCAGGGATTGTGTTGCTCCAAAGCTCCTTCAAAGCACTTTTATATGGAGCGTCAATTGGGCCAACGCTTTGCAATAACACTTATTGGCACCGTGGCGCCGGAATAAGATGGATTGTTCACATGAAAATCAACAGGCGAGCTATTGCAGCTGGGATTGTTGTGATTTTTGCCGTCTCCATCATCTCGCCCGTGTGTGTGCGTGCGCGCAAAGTCAGAAAGCTGTGTGACCCATCATGGGTTACATTTAATCCAGCCTCCTCGCTCTTCTTTGGGATAATAACTTTTTTTTCTTGAGCTCCATTCCAGGGCTTGTCTGTCATCTTGACACGCCAATATCTTCCAACTCCACTGTTTCATAGTCACTTTCATTTATTTCCAAATACCATTTCACACCCTGCTGGCTTTAACTAGGTATCACACCAGGAGTGAGCTGCAGATTCAATTGAGACAACAACATTTCTGTGCTCCCCCTCTACTTTCTTGCCCCCAAAGAATGAGTGAATATTGTAAGTGGCAGACTTTATAAAAATGAATTTCTCTCGCACCATTTTCTTGGCAAGAATTTGTGTATGGCATGCCCTCTTGAATTCAAATAGGTTGACTGCAGTGGATAACATTTATAGCCTTTATTTCCGGTTATCTCGTATTCTTGAATTCTGTTTGTGTGCATGTCAGACCAAGGATGTTTTGGACCATAAACGTACTCTGAGGAAATGTTGGCTTTGAAAAATGTTAGTTTTTAGGATGAGAGCCAACACACTTTTTGTTGTCAGTCATTGTATAGAATTTGCCCACCACAGATTAATTTGAGGTTTCTGTTACTTCTGTTTTTATTTTTATTTTTTACAAAGAAGTCCCAATTGAAGCCTGTTATTTATTTCCAATTTTAAATTTTACATACGACTTCATGGCCTGACGCGAGAAAAACCTGTTAGTGTACTGCACAAATTTTACAATATTACGTCAATTGCCGATGTCACAATAGAAAGAAACTTGCGACGATTTATTATAAAACTTATTTATAGGCATCGTTTTTGGCCCCCAAGGATATAGTACGAATCACAAAATGAACAGAATCTCAACTTGTTAGATTGAATGTTGAACCACGATGAAATACGACAATTGAAGTTTGCATTTGAAAACAGTAAATGAGTCAACATTGCGCCCATAATGAATAAAGTTCTGCCACAATCTCAAAAACACAAATTTGACCAAGATCTCCTTTTAGGATTATTTGGGCTTTTTGTGCTAACTTAACAACCTTCACTTGTGCTGCCGAGTTTTATATTCCATTTGTTGTTAACACTTTAATGCTTTAATATAAGGCTTAATTCAGCATCGAAGTGCAGCTCTATTTCAAGGTCATAAAATGTGCCACAACAACACCCCCCTAACATTCTTTCAGCCGGTTGCCAGCCAACCCCGCAGCCCAATTTCTCACGTAGCTACCAAAATGTCAAGTATCTACTTCAACAACACTTTTGGAGGTTTTTCCACATTGTATAGAGTTCCTGTTAATATTTACTTGTGTTTTGTTTTTGTCACTACGGTTCTGAGAAAGGCTTTTGTTTATTTTGGGAAATCCTGTCTTGCTTTGAACTTGTCGGCATATAGATTCCTTTCTCTGGTCCAAGTTAGTTGAAATACGCAACGTGGGATATGCAGGTTACATTATGGATTTTCAGGACGATCTAGCATGCTACTAGCAAATACTGAAGCCGACATTTGGAATTCTCAGCCCACAGAAGAGGCATATGTTTTTCTTGATTTGCTTTACTTTGGGCTGCAACTGCTTGAAATCCCTCTACGGACACCTACCATCGAAGCTTCCAGGTCATGCAGGTTTAGAAAGTCAGTGTTGGGTGCTATTGTGTTAATTATCTGAATTGTCTTTTGGTAATTTGACATAACTCGGAATGCCGCGCTCACAGAGACACTGTCCAAAACGATTTTCTTGGCTGGTTGTAGTTGGTGCGCGGCCATTCCAAAAACCCGACTGTTCACAAATAACCTTTTAAAAACAGATGTTTATGTAATATGTAGCATGTCACGGCTCTGAATTGATGGCAATGTTTCTTTCACATGCGAAATAACTCGGACAGTGGAATTGGAATTTTGGACCCCAGCTTCCAAAATGGCTCACCCGGAGCAAACGGCAATATATGCTGCTGTCAGATGACTTGCTAACTGCTCACACGCTAGCTGTAGTTACGTCGCTATCGTGCCATCAAGTGGTTACCTGGCCTGATGGAAGTCACATCTTCCTTACCACATTCATTTCGATACCCACCTAGGTTGATATGATTGACACCCAAGTTGGAATATTGAGTTCCCTCGTGATCAAATCAACCACGCGGGATGACCTAGCCAGATCAAAATGGTATTCATGTGAAGTCAAAGCAAAACATTGTCAATCTTATTTCTATTGCACTCGTATATCAGCTCCCATATATGAAAACCTGCGCATTTGTCCCGCAGCTGACATTCTTCCCTATGTGGTAATAAAACAAACGTGCCATTTTGCTTCGAGTCTTTTACGCTACAGCGCAAGTCAACAAATGCGAACATTTTGTCATGTATTTATTCTTCTCCAGTAATTGCCTTGCTAACACCCTCGGGGGGCAGGGGGGGCTCCATATGGAGCGGAGCGCGTGCCGCCATGCCAGTAGGTGATCCCGCCCGTGGCTTGGTGGGTGAGCGCGTCGTCTGCGTCCCCGTTGCCTCAGCGGTTGACATATCCGAGCTGTTTATTAAGAGGATGACAACTCTATCAAGCTCCATAAGCGGGCCCTCGTGCACAGGAGTTCTTTTGTTACTTTCGGGGAAGGTGTCATCAATCTTGCTGCCATGCTACTCTCTTGAGCTGTTGATGGCAAACACGATTCCTCTCTTTTCTGCCTGGCCTCTCTCGCCTTGCTGAGGGTAGCAGGGGGTTGGGGGGGGGATCAGGGAGATAGGCGGACTTTCCCAGAGAGCGCCTTTTTTTGACAGGCGACAGAGCGGACCGCTCGGACACCGGCGGTGGATGTATGGGCCCGTGTAATGAAAAGATGCTGACAGGACCTGCTTGCTCAGTAATGAAAGTAGCTGCGAATGGATGCACACATCCTTTGACGCCTTTTGTCTCCCTTCCTGTTCCCACAGCATCCATCTCAGCTGTTTTTACCCCAGAAGAAGGTGCGACAGACACATTGCAGGGCGAGAACATTTGAACATTTACATGTGAGGCCATGCGGTGTGACTTTTTAATGAAACGGCTACATTGACGTAGGACCTGCAATTTCTAATCAAATCTAAGTGCACCAACCTTTTCGTGCACCGACCCCCGTGCACTTCAAGCCTGTCGCCAATGCTGTGCCACTCAACATTCGGCGCGGCTCATGGAGATGGACTATGATGTATGTACTCGCGTCGACTGAGGTCACACACTCCATAAACGTCTCAGACAAGCCTGATATTTTAATCTCTTTTTAGTGAGGGGCCGCTGGGCCGTTGCCCAATCAATACAGGCCGATCATTTTGCCAAGAGAGCTCACTGGTGCTCTTCGGTGTTTGGTCTGAGAGCCGAGGCCTGCAAAAAGCAACGCTGAAATCGGTCGGCCGTAGGAAAAGAGATACAACAAGGGTCTGTTTGTGTCCCACAAGGTATTCAGATTCAGAAAACTTTATTTATCCCCGTGGGGCAATTAGAGTGATATCGACTCCAAACACACCATAGGGCTAATTATTGGAGAATCTAAATCATACAGGTGTGTTCCGATCCCATTGACAAGCCGTTTTTCGTCTTAAGGCATATGGTATGGATAAAATCTCAATCCATAGGTCGCTAACCATAATTATGACTACAACTTGGCTATTATCACCCACTGGCAATAATAATGGCTTTCACTTAGTCGCAAAAAAATTGCTCCAAGTTTGTGGAATGTCTCTGTGGGAATATGCCATGTCACACAGGTCACTGAAGCCGAACCTGTGGTCGGGTTTCATTGCTCACAATTTCCATCCGAGTGTGCCCTAAATGTGTTTGAGGGCCTTATGTTGAGGTGACTAATTCAAGCATATTTTGTGGGAGCTTTCTCTAATTAGTTCTGCCTAATGTGTCAGCTAGTATCCCCATCAAGTGTGGTCCTCACAGATCAATTTTTAATACCGTGACCAGTTTGCCTTTTGTGTTTAAGACCCCACATATGGCAAGGAAAAAAAAATCTGAGGTGACCAACACAGCACACCTCACGCACGAACGCATGACAACCATATCTCTATCGAAAATCGCAATTCTCCTCCCCCAGACCAGATGTTTGTCATAATACTGAGACTGAGAAAGGCAGAATGGAGCCACGGGGCTATCCAGATTGCTAGAAATTATTTAAGGAGAAAGCCAAGCAGTACACGAAGAAGAAGCTAGACTAACTCTTAGCTTATTTGTAAACCGCATTATGGTCTTTTCTTGTCGGTTTTATTTTGGTAACTCATTCTGTGCAACCAGTTGTTGAATTCTCAGTGGCTTCTTCAGTGTCATGGAGTGTGTGGTTCGGCCGCTTTTGGTGTTGACCATGCACGGCATTTGGGAGAATCTTGTGCTTTTATCTCCAGTAGACTTTGTTATTGTAATGGTCTTATGACTGGTTCTCCTTCAACAGAGCATCAAACTGTCGCAGCTCATTCCTACAGTCCTAAAAACTTGATTTTGGTGATCAGGGGGGTTGCAAAGTACTCAAATCTGGCCACGTAATCGGTGTGTCTGGTTGTGTAGTCTCCCTTTTTACATGAAGAATTAAGAAAGCCTGAGATTGTTAACCTCAAAACTAAAGCATGCGGTCAAACCCATTATTTTACGACATGCCGCTGGATGCAAAGAGTGCTAATTGCAGTTGAGAATTTCTGCTGAAATTGTGTTAATCGAACAGGCGTCTGAAAGACCTTTCTGTAAAAGTCTGTTTTATTCGGCGGCGGCCGAAGAAAGTGTAATGCGACGAGCTTTGTGAGCGCACTCGGCCAAAAAAAAACACCACATTCTCGCTGCTAATTTGTTTTCCAACGGTTTCCAAGGCGCCAGATAATTGTCTGTGAGATATTGTTTGTTCAGGTGTTCTGCGTAATTGAATTCTGTATTGAAAGGGCTGTGGATGAATGCCGGTGCAAAAGCAGCATGTATTTTGTGATACATAAATGGACTGAGCGGAGCAGAATAATTTCCCCCTCAATGGCGTCCGGCGATGATTGCTGCACATTAATTGTCTGGCCGGTGTATAAAGCAACCTCGTTTTTGAATTTCCAGACAACTCAACTGGTGTTCACCCATTTTAAATTAAAGCCCCGCTGTTGGGGCTTTTGTGCGGACCCCTTTCACAGATTATATGGCTTCCTCTTGTTTCTCCAGGAGCTGTCGCTTTGCACATGATGACCTTTTGAAACTCTCAGATTGATTTCACGCATCCATTATTCTGGCGAAACCCGCCTTTTGTCAGCCGCTGCAGCGCTGTGAGCTGCGTGCTGATAAGCCCGTTAATGTGTGTTGCGGTGCAGCCTGGTCTGAGTGCACATGTGGAAGTCATATAGCGTCCGGTGGGACGCACGTGTTGACGGAGGCCCGTGATGCATTTGATCATAGTTAGTCTCGAAGAGGGTCTTTGCTGGGTTTGATTCAGCAGCCTCACTCTGACCTAATGCCTTGGCTCAATCAGTCACCTTGTCCTCCCCTTGACTCCTCACCCCGTGATCCCTCATCCCCCTCCCCGGCAAACTCAAGAAAAACAACCCGAGTGCTTAAGACCCCTCTCTTTTGCCGCCTCCCACTCAGAATCCTTTCCGCACACAAATAAACGACCCATCTAAGGTTGTAACAAAGGTGAGGTGGAAAAAAACCCAAAACGTCGTGTAGGCCTGCGTGTTTGTTTTTGATGAGCGGTGTTGCCACATTTGCCTTGAAAAAGTAACTTACCGCATTTTCCGCAGTATAAGGCGCACCGAAAAGCATTGTTTTTTTCAAAAGCTGACAGTGCACCTTATAGTCTGATGTCCTTTATATACGGATCAATATTCAGATTTCTTGTACGTTGTATTTTATGTTCTGTAAAGCGCTTTGTTCCAGCTGCAGCGATTGTGAAACCTCCATATAAATAAAGCTGTATTGTATTGTATTCCCTTTAGCGTAGTACCATCTAGTGGATGCATGGCGCAACCGCAGCCACTATTGTATAACTTCTATTCAATGTATTCTATTAATGCAATGTATTCTCTTAATAGAACATTCATGTGTTCTATTAATGCAGCACACCCTACAAACAAAAATAGGCCAGTCATTGCCGGTGAGCCTCATAGTGCGGAAAATACGGTAGTTACTGATTGCTAGACTTTAAAAGGAACTTCGTAAAAGTAACTTGGAGGAGTTACTGATTGCTTCGTTTTAAAAAGTTCCATTCAACAAATGCCAACAACGCCAGTGTAACATAAATTTGGCAATCAGTTTGGCCAATCCGGAATCGGAAGGACATTTTGCCCTTAAAGAATAATGTTTTTTTTTACACATGAAATAAAAAGCAGTTCATGACTTTGCGTAAATAATTATTTATAATTATTTTAAAATTTTATTTTACTAAACCCAAATGACATTTTATTTTTATTGAAAAAAAAAGTCTTTCTCGATTGTTTTTTTTTTTGCACGGCAATCTGTTTTGGCCTGACCTATACAACTTAAAATTGCCTCAGCAACCCTAAAAATGTTCTCGACACGCCTATGCCGAAATGTAATACACTCTGTCTCAGTGGGTGACACCACCCCACGAAGTTTAACAGGAAGTGTGTGTGTGTGTGGTTTTTTTTGGTGTCTAATCCAAACTAATAAATCAAAGTTCAAATTGGAGTTACAGTTGTTTCTTTCATCACTGTTCTCCCCGTCACCAACACAATGTGTTAAAACTCCCACTCACCTTGCCAAAATATGTGTGTCTGTGTCTGTGTGTGTCTGCAAATATGTGTGTACAACTCTTCGCTCTGGTTAACAGTGACAAAGATGTTACAAAGGAGTGTGACAGAGTTCCATTTGCCATAACTGACATCTTCATCGCATCACTTTGCTCGTTTTTGTGTGTGTGTGTAAGTGTGCGCGCTCTCTTAAAAGTGCCAGCATCTGTGGAGTTTCCAGGCGGATACACCGCAGTGGAGTGAGGATTGGTAGGATTCCAACAAGGCCATGGCAGCGCAGGCAGGTGGAGAGAAGAGTTGTGTACAAAGGAGGAAGAGAAAAAGAAAGAAGCCATAAAAAATGTGTATTAAAAAAAATATAAATATACAAAACAAAAACAGCTTGCCTCTCGGCGTCCTGTTTTTTCAACTCTTGTGCAGACCAGCTGTCAGATTTCGAGGCCCCATTGAAATACACAACACACGCCACCTGTAGAATTGCTGCAAAAAGTTCACTTCATTTACTTGTTGAGTTGGAAATGTGCATTGGGCAGTTAATCGTTCACATTTTTTAATGTGCACTTTCATTATTTCCACCACAAACATCCATTCTAGGCGCACAAGATTCGAGCTCAAGTCACTTTCCCAAAACGTCACTTTTCACTTTTTTTCCCCCTCACAAATAGTTTAATTTTGCAAGAGCACGTCACCAGATAATTTGTTCCACATCCAAAGGAGGACCGATCGAAACATCTGCGCGCATGTTTCAGGCTTTCCATCACGTGGAGCCTCCACCTCCCTCCAAATTAAATGCATATGTGATTGTTTGTTTTTGCAGGCCTGCGCCAATTAGAACTAAATGAATGTGTGAATTTGATTAGTGGGCACTGAGTGATATTTAAACCAAATAGGGAAGGCGTGTTAAAAGTTAAGCGCCCCTGTGTTTTTGTGGAATGTGCTCAAATCGTGGCCGAGGGCGTTTATTTACTGAACTGCTGCAAGTTTATCAAGAGTAGTTTTTTGAAAGAATTGTGGGCAGCCCGGTAGTCCAGTGGTTAGCACGTCGGCTTCACAGTGCAGAGGTACCGGGTTCGATTCCAGCTCCAGCCTTCCTGTGTGGAGTTTGCATGTTCTCCCCGGGCCTGCGTGGGTGTTCTCCGGGTGCTCCGGTTTCCTCCCACATTCCAAAAATTTGCATGGCAGGCTGATTGAACACTCTAAATTGTCCCTAGGTGCCAGTGTGAGCGTGGATGGTTGTTCGTCTCTGTGTGCCCTGCGATTGGCTGGCAACCGATTCAGGGTGTCCCCCGCCTACTGCCCAGAGACGGCTGGGATGGGCTCCAGCACCCCCCGCGACCCTAGTGAGGATGAAGCGGTACGGAAGATGAATGAATGAATGTGTGTTATGTGGTTTTAAAAAAAATATGAATAAATGTTTTTACTTTGTAAAAATGCACGGAAACCCTTCATACTATCCAAATCAAAACTTGGTTGTGCTTTCTCAACGTCAGGGATCGTCAACCGTAAATCCTCAAAGAACCATTTAGAACCCACAGAAAAACAACACAAACAAACCCCAAAAAACTAAACAACCCCCCATCCCCCAAGAGTCACAAAACCTTCTGGACATCTGAAATGAGGCTCACACTGGATATATTGTTTTGTTGTTGTTTGTTTTACATGTATTTATTCAACTCTTGACCAAAAATATGAAATAAAAATCTATGAATTTACTAACAGATCAATAATCATGGGTTGGTTTCACCCAAAATCACCAATTTTGGATGAAAAAATGGAAAACCCCAGATTTTGGGTGAAAAACCCCCCAGCAACTTTGGTACTTTATTATACTTTATTATTATATATTTTTTTGGTGCTTCAAACATCCGAACAGCCCCTTTTTTTCTCAATAAAATGTGAACACCAATCTACATGTGCTTTTGATGTAAAAATAATGAATTTACAATGAATCACCAGTTTAACAACTTTACATTTGCCACACTTCAAACTATTTGCACCTTTAGTAGTCACAGTATTAGTAGTATTTAGGAGTGCATGCAGGTGTGTGTGGGTGCATTTGTATGTGTATGAGTATATTTACATCATCACATCTATTTATAAATTTAAATATCTTTTCTCTCATTTGTAACACTCTTTGTAGTAGATTTCATGTGTTATGGCTTGTAATGGCGCATTACCAAGGGCCCGCCATGTTTTAGGAGCTTACCCATTGCTGTGACACATGATTCGCTCATCCAAGAAAGAACCAGTGGTGCCATCTGCTAGCTATAGTTATTATTATCATTCCCATTAAAAAAAAAAAAAAAAAAAAGTTCACAGCAAATGATGCCAGCGGCACTCCTTGTTAGGACTTCTGTTGACGGCACGTCATGTCAGCGGCACTCAAAGAGTTGAAGGTGACTGCAGCCACCTATTGACACCATCCAAGTGTGAAATAAACAAGTGTGCATTTGAGACGCACGTATTTGTTCATGTGTAAGATGCACTCGGTGGGTCAATAGCAGAGCGAGCAGAGGCCCCTGCTTTGGCGGAAATATGGTATTTTTGTCTTGCATATCCACTATTTGGCTATAGTGTTGCTAATGAAAACATCGACATGTCAGTGAATGGATGCTTTACAGTGTTGGTGACACAAAATAGGGGCTATTTTTCAAAAAAGGCAGTTTGCGGAGGCTTTTCACTGGCATGACCCCTCCCTTTCTTTGTCACCGCCGTGCTATGTTTCTTCCCATCACCGTGGCAACCACCGTCGCCGCACGCCATTGTGTGTCGATGTTTGTCCACAGCTCAAGGTGTCGCCTGTGTGTTTTAATGGACCTCCCAGTCCGCTTCAGTTTTGGAGCCGAGCTCGAGCCCGGCCGGGGAGGGGGCTGTCGAGAGCCGGAGAGTCCAAAGGATGCGATAGGGCTGATAATGGCCGCTTTGTTCTTTTGTGTGTGTGTGTGTGTGTGTGTGTACGTGTGTGTGCGAGACGCTGCTCCTGTGGACCAGGAGACGCCTGGTCAAACAGACACACAAAGGCCATGGAGGCGTCTGGCTCTTTCCTCACAGCCCGCTGCCAACACGCAGCACCTCCATCAGCCGCTCTGAATTAAAAGCCCTCGCAACCTTTCACACGTGTGTAAAAGCACTCTTTCACTCAGTGGGAACACTGACATTTGCCTTCTGATGAATACAAAGGATTTTTTATTTTACGTTTTTTTCATTCTTTCTTTCTTTGGCGACTGCACCAAGGTCACGTACGACATTATAATCGGTATGTGGGATCTCTCTTTGCAAGGGCATTGAAGTTATTGACTCGTAAAAAGCAAGACGGGCATTACTTGATTCAGTCAGGCTTGAGTCAAGAGGGATGCTTCTCTCTTGCTTTTCGACGTGCAAATGGTGCATTTTGCTTTGAAGACATTTTTGTCACTCGATGGACGAAAAAAAAAGGCACAATGAGACCTGATGTCCTTGTGAGTTTGGGAGAAATGAGGACAACCTGCAGTCCATGATTGGATTATTATTTTTTTTTTTTATAGATGGATTTGTGTTGGCTCATACTGGAAGATAATTCGTGACCCCTGCGAATAACACCACTGGGGGAGAAAAAAAATAAACATCGGAATGCCATGAAATAATCTCCCGACATGATGTGCCGCATATTCTCATGCACTCGGCCGGTGTTTTAACCTCTTTAACACAGCCCCTCGAGGAAAAGGGGGGTGGGGAGGTGGTATGATTAGGAATTCGTTAGTAGTCTTCTATTTTTATGCTGATGACACACTTTCCCCTCGGAGGCTCTCAGTGTTGCTGGCTCGTGACTTTCTCACTGTCTTTTCCAAACTAGATCAGCTGTTTCCAGCCATGCGGGGACGTGACATGAAGTTCACTGACTTAAGCAACTCCCCTCTCATCACAAATCTAGTTACTGGCCCTCATGAGCTTCTTTCAAGTCACGTTGCAGCAGGAAGCCTGCAACTGGGAAGCCACGGCTCTAGTTATACCTCCACAATTGATTGGAGGCCGCCACTAATGGCAAACTGCGCCTACTTTAATCATATTTGGACAAATTTAACCCATGCATGCACCCTGGACCCTGATAACATGATAAACTGTCCACTGTCGTAACCGCTATCGCTGAAGGGGTTAATGTAACATTTATATTAAATGCTGATGGCACAGCGGTTAGCACCGCTTACTGTGAACGCAGCGATTGGGTTTCAAATGCTAGTCAGGGCAAAGAGTCACATCCAGTTGGTTCCCTCGGCGGGACCCTTGAAACCATAAGCGGATTCCAAGGCTGGATAAAAATGGATGGGCTGTGTCAAGAAGGGCGTCCGTTGTTAAAACTGTGCCAAACATACCATGCGAGGGGGCTCGCTGGGATGACCCCTGACCAAGTTTCTTCGCCTTATTAGAAAACCATCATAATATTTATATGAAACAGCAGCTATACTGATGAACCGGCAACTTATTCCTTGGCACCTTGAACTCATTGCCACATAATTTGCACCCGTCTATCGTGGAACTACCTCGGTAACCGAGCATGCGTTTTGCATGCGTTGTGACGTTGTGTACTTACACCACAAAATTATTTTCAATTATTGTCTTTGGAAAAGCAGACGACGTTTTTTTTTTTTTTTCAATTTAATACAGTACTTCAAGACAGTTGAGTAAATGTACCGAGCAAAGTGTACCGGTCAGTGTGTCTTTCCTTTTTCATTGAGCCCGTTAGGCTCACAGTCACGCCAACCCACTCCGAATCCCCCAATGACTATTGATCAGCCGATGCAAAGCGGGTGCACAAAACCAACTGATTGTACTTTACACTTTTGCTGCAATTATGTCTTTTTGTCCATCCCATCATGTCGGGAGTAGATTACAGTGTGTCGGCACGTCCTTGCTCCCCAGGGGAGGGTTGGAGGGGAATCTGGGTATTCTGTGTGCCTCAGGTATTGTGACTGGGTTGGCGAGCTGGAGGCCCCGGGTCTCCGAACGGCGTGCAAAAGAGAGGACAGTGGCTGCATTTGTTTCCCATTGAAAAGGATTACAGGTCCTGACGGCCATGATTAATCACCCAGACGCAGGCATGTGAATACAGCCGGGGAAAGGTTCAACTTTTTAATTCATCCCACACACAATCTATTCAAAGCAGCTGTTGGCGTCGCGTTCCCTCATCTCCCCGCGCTTTCTTCCCGCTGACCATTGCCTTGGACTGTCGTTTTTATGGCACACATAATTACCTGGGGGGGTGACGCGCGGTTGTTGTAATTGTGTGGCTGCTTGGACTCGCCTTGGTTCTATATCTTTTTTTTTTAATGATTGTTTTCTTTTCATCTTTGCTGTAGAATAGTTAATTGACTTTGTTAATGCATTTGGGGATCCGTGATTTCTCAACAAATGACCTTTACGGAGCCCAGCGTGTCACATTGTTTATGGTATGAGTGTGTTCCCAAGCAGCGTTTGTATATGTGTGTCGATCCATTGTGACCTTTTCCTGTCTCAGGTGTGTTTTGCTCTGAAAAATATTCCCCTCAATGCCCCCCCACCTCACCCCGCCCCTCCTCGAAACACTTCAAATTCATAAGCGCCTGCCCGCTGCGGCTGGTCGCTGACAGACAGCCGAATTCTTTGGCGCTTTGAATAAATTTCACATCTCACCATGTTCATATCCACTCATATGAGCAGGCCTTCTCATTAAGACTCAGCAGGTTATATGATGGTATTGCCGGAATCCCTGGAGCAAAATGAAAAGGGACAGCTACACTGCTTAATGCAAGGTAGCCTAGCAACAGATAACGGGATGACGGTCAAAACATACCCACATATTTATGTTTACATGAGAGAATGATTTGTGTGTCAGGCTGATGGATCCTAATGTTCCCACTCTCCCCGGGGCTTTTCTTGTGCCGCACGCAGGCCTGACACTTACCCTGAAGGACAGGCACCACCTTCCCCGACGTGCATGAATACTTAATACTGTTAGACTGCATTTATGCAAAGAATGAAAATGGCACCAGACAAGATGAAGGTGGAGTGGGTGGGGGCTTGCGTATGATGTGTGTGTGTGTGTTGCGGGGGGGTTAAAATGCATCAAAAACATGACACACTTTGCACGGCGAACAAGCAGCAAAGCGACGGGCATCACAAGGGAAGCCCTGACGAGCATCATGTAAATTTTCTTTTTTTCCCTTTGGAGGAGGAGTCCCGGGCACACGCATAAAAACGATTGGAATATGTTTCCTCCCTTGCGATCAAAGTCTGCAAAGGCCCCATTTTCAGATGTCCTTCAAAGATGATCCTGTGTGTTGATTATCTTGTGGTGTCAGGTGTGTTACGGGAGGAGTGAAGTCCAAAATGTTGTTTACAAGAATTTGTTCCCTACTAGTCTATTTTCAGGGGGTTGGGTGGGTGGGGGGCTGCCTTTGGCATGTACTGCCACTTGCCATCGACTAAAAATGACATCACATTGCCGAAGGGCTCAGCTTGTGAAGGTCACGTGACCAAACCCCAGAATTTTTTACAAATTCAAGATATAAAAAAAACCCCACATTTATTCAAAACAGAAAAAAGTAAATTTAATTTCAAGAGATAAGTATACTTTTTTTTTTAAATTGTATGACGTACTATCATGACAGTCACACGTTGACTACTGAGCGAACTAAATTTCCTGCAGCACCGATTGGACAAGCAATGCAACGTGATCATCTGCAGCCAGCGATGGCCAAGTGGGCGTGTCAAAACTACCGGTAATTGACATGTTGAGTCAGGTGTGTCTTGACCTCCCTGGAAGAGGCTCCGTTAAACCCCTGAGACAGATTCACCGAACCCCTGAGTTCGATCGAACCCAGGTTAAGAACCACTGCCTTACTAAAAGCCTCCCCTCCCCACCCCGAGACAGATAAAATCAGTCAAAGTTTTCTGCTTAATTCATATAATTCCACGTAGAATATTTTTCACTTCGCTTTTGATATTTTCTCTCCAACAATGGTAAAGGCTGACTATGGTGATTATTTACGATGGCAAATGCATACGTAGTGCAGTCAAAGTGGCGTTGTGTCGAGCAACAGCACCCGCGATTGTGAAAATGAATGATATCCAATTAGGAAGCTACCTGAAGCTTGTGCTGATGCTTGAATGTAGATTTGGGTGTTGAATTTCATCGGAAATCCTGTGATCGTATTTGACTATGAACAGCTAGACGTATATGTACTTATTTCCCCACCATACAGCCAAATTTAAGGTTGGTTCCCGTTAAATTTCATTTCTGCGCAACAAATTTTCAGATAAAATGGCCTGGTCCCATGAATATTTGGTGCAGATCTGGATAAGGCGCCTGATTTCAGGATCTTTTCTTTTTTCTTCTTGACATTGCCAGATTATTTTTTCACTTGTCTTCATGTAATATTTGTGCAAAGGCAGGATGTTTACCCATGCAGGTACAAATTGTTACTGAACCAAATTACTTGCCCTTGGTGGAGGTCTGCCCTTCACTCGGGGCTCCCCTTGTAGATACGATATGTGTTTATTATTATGGCTGTAGTTTGCAGTGATGTGAAACAGCAAAGCCTTGTACTACTCTTTGTTTTTATAAATAAATTTGATACAGGCGGCCCAGTGGTCAAGTAGTTAGCGCATCGACCTCACAGTGCAGAGGTACCGGGTTTGATTCCAGCTCCGGCCTTCCTATGTGGAGTTTGCATGTTCTCCTCGGGCCTACGTGGGTTTTCTCCGGGTACTTTGGTTTCCTCCCACATTCTAAAAACATGCATGGCAGGCTGATTGAACACTCTAAATTGTCCCTAGGTGTGAGTATGAGTGTGAACGGTTGTTCGTCTATGCATGCTCTGCGATTGGCAACTGGTTCAGGGTGTCCCCCACCTACTGCCCAAAGACAGCAGGGATAGCCCCCAGCATGCTCCGAAACCCTTATGGGGGATAAAGCGGATCAGAAAATGGATGAATGGGTGGATAGTTGATACAGATGTACTGTTAACACAGGGTGTTTGCCAAGCTGCAGACTCCATAATTGGCACGCGTCTCTGTTCAGTCATAACAATAAAAAGAACAAGTGGAACAGTGTAACTCCTGGATAAGCTAACAATTAGCTTAGCTTTTCCATTTCCTCCTTCACTACCACTCTTATTTGTGCTTTCACTCAACAGGTCAGTCTCAGTACTCCGAACGACACCGTTATGAGTGTTGTCCACTATACACTGTCAGGAGTAGTAAAGATACCAGTACACCTGGTATTTTTTTTTCCATGTGTGGGACAGCGCACGGTTTAGAAAAGCAATCAAGTTGTTGAAAATCATTGTGTGTAGCCTGCTTTATTCCTCAAAAGCCTTTAATCGCATTACATGGCAGCGCAACGACAAAAGCGGCGGTGTGACTTCCAGTAAGTACAGTACACAAGCTATATGACTTGATTGAGTCTGTCTTTACAGTATGTCCAGCTCCTCCAGGGACATCAACTCAATTAGCCTGGCACAGCCTAAGAATCAGCACCATAGATTCAATTTCTCCTTGCCTTGTTTACCAGAGAGCAACCCGCAGAATAATATCTATACAATTTGTCCTTTCAGACAAATGATGATGGTATCGTGGTGGGAAGCGGCAGATAGAAGCCTCTGCCGTTGTTATTGTTGTTGTATAGGCTAAGCGGCTGGACAAGATATAAAAAGGCCTTTTGTCAGGAGATAGGCATATCTCCGTTCATCTTGGCGAGCTTGTTTCCATAGTTACATCAATGTTGTTGAAGTGAGAAGATCAGGTATTCCAGTGAGTGATCCCATACATGCGCTTTGCTCTGCTTCTATTGATTTTCATCCCACGTTTGGGGTGGCAACCTCCTGCCGACTGTCTCCGAGAGATTGTGAAAATAATGAAAGGGCAAAATGTGTTGGACAAAGAAAGAAGCAACATGGGCTGCATTTACAGTGCAGGTCCAAGTGACCAATTCCTGGATCCATTTTTTTTTCTTTTGGACTGTCTACTTGCATGAATCGCTGTGTTTATATTCACAGACCACATGAAGCAACCCGCATGCAACACTGAAGAGTGACAACACAGAAGTACTCGTTGGCTGAGATGTAGCCCGGTGGTCCAGTGGTTTGCGCGTTGACCTCACAGTGCAGAGGTATCGGGTTTGATTGCTGCTCCGGCCTTCCTGTGTGAAGTTTGCATGTTCTCCCCGTGCCTGTATGGGTTTTCTCCGGGCACTCCAGTTTCCTCCCACATTCCAAAAACATGCATAGCAGGCTGATTGAACACTCCAAATTGTCCTTCGGATGTGAGTGTGAGCGCGGATGGTTGTTTGTCTCTGTGTGACATGCAATTGGCTGGCAACCGGTTCAGGGTGTTTTCTTGTGAGGATTAAGTGGATCAGAAAATGTATGGACGGATGGATGGAATTAACCTAACTTGCATGTCACTTAATTCAACCAGTGTAAACCTTAAAAGAAATCAAGTGGACGCCCTGTGGGCCTCCCAACGCTGTCGCGGGCATGAACCATAAAAACTTGACGGCAGCCGCGACTCGAACGAAGTGCCGCCGCCAACGGTCGATCATCAGCGCGTTGTTAGTCACATGCCGAGGCGTTCATGAGAGATCTCCTCAATGGTGCTCTGCTTGCAGTATGCTAATAGCTTTGAAACGGGAGCTAATCACTGCTGCGCGCTTAGCCACATGCTCGCTTTTTGCATCCTGCCTTGTGTGTTGCAGGCTGGGGGGGTGGGGGGGTTACAAAAACACTGGCGCAAACACATGATGGCTCTTTATGAGGTTGGGGCCTGCACGGGAGAGAGGGGGCCCGCAGACGCTGCTAAAAAGACGGTAATGACAGCCATTCACCGCAATCCAATTATGCAAAAGGGAGTCTAAACAATTCCATCATCCCCTAAATTAGATTGTCCTAACGAGATAAAGGCACCAATTAATCCTGAATTAATTTCTACAGCTCATTTTCCCCCAGAAAACACTCTAATATGCAAATGCAAATGAGAGGCAGAGAGGCATCCTTCACTTGCACCGTCGCCTCGATGCTTTATTTTTCTATATGTCATTGAAAATATATGAAGATGGGCGCGCTTTTTTTTCATATGCGTACATTTACCTGAGCGTCAGGTCCCGATGTTTAACGCTAAACACTCCCTTGCATTCCCCAGGAAAACGAAGCAGCAAAAAGGGTTATCATCATGATCATTTTCACATTCTTAATTGTTTTGCCGCCAGCTGTCTCACGTCGGCAGAATCGAGTCAACGGATACAATTTCTCCACCTCCGGAGCACGTAAATGCTTGTTGCGTGTGCACTAAAGTCTTCGAACGTTGGCGTAAAACAGAGACTTACGCCAATGGCAACTTAATCGAAAATCGTAATGAGGTCATCACCTCTATAAATGCCAACCTCTTTTAGAGTCAGGCGTCAATTATGGAGAAACCAACATTTAATGTCGAAGTTTTTGCCTCATTCTGCGAGCTGCTGTTACACTCCAATCCGACAGATCAAAAGTGTGCAACTTGTTTGTGTCATGGGCCACACTGTAGTTATGGTTGCCCTTCGGACCGACTGTCTACTTTGTGCAAACAGGAACAGATTTAATGACATTTAGAATGAGCAATCAACAAAACCGAGTGCACCATCGGTCGTAAATGAAGGATTGCAGGCGTGTGCAGCAGGAACAGTTTAAAAAAAAATAGTGATGAATGATCAAGAGCCTGAGAGAGACTTTTTAATGCCGCTGGAAGTTGCATTTGGAATTCAACACTTTGTTCACGCTGTGTTTCGATTCACATTTGAAGCCAAAATGATGTCGTTAGCCATGACATCTGCAAGACAGTCACTGAGCTACATTGTGTTTGTCTACTCTACGGATGCACGAGACTGTTCGCGTTTTGCACCTTCCCTAAAATGTTCAGTTTGGCAATCCGAATAAAGAATATGACAGACTGCAATATCCTCTATGTTCAGGGGTGCCCAGACAAAAGCAGGTCTAAGTGATGGCGCAGGTGGTGAAATGCAATTTTGGTGGATTTGATCAAGACGCACAACGGTGCAAATGTAGACAAATACCCCCCGCCCCAAAAAAAAAACCCTGAAAACTCCACCCATGCACACAATTAAACTGCAGGGCACAAAAATCTGATCCAATCTCTCGCTTTTAAAATAAAGTGTTTGATCATTTTTTTAAATTCGGATTGGCACCAACATTTGACTGAAATTGTTTCAGCAGTTTTTGCATCGCTCAGCTAACACGTTTGTTTGATAATAATTACCCCCCCCCCAAAAAAAAAAAACTTCTCCGCTATGCAATAATAGATGTCTTTATGAAGCGGCTTTGGGCCTTGAAGCATTGTAATTCATTGATCTGCAGTCAGTCACCTGCTACCACCTGGGTAACAGCCCCCCCTCCCCCCAACATCGTTGACAGAAACAAACCAGGCTGTCAGTTGCCAGGCAATATTCACAACCACTGGCCCACATCAGCTAATTACCAACAGAAATCACGTATTGACAGATGGGCCCATGCATATTGATCGGCCACAACTGCCACGTTCTAAATCACCTAGCTCTAATGAATCATTTCCCATTTGGGAGGGAGAAGCCCGGGATGAAAAAGCAAACCAAATCAAGCGTGGGTGTGCTTGTGCTTGACATCACACAACCATCGCGCAGTCATACCTGTATTGCACATAGCACAAGATGAGCACATGCACAAATCACCGCTGCTGTAAACCCTCCAAACATTAAAGCCGCCTCCTTGCCCCCCCCCCCCCCCCCCACACACACTTTTTTTTCTCACTCTGGTTATTTTTCATCATGGGCGAACCGGCACAAGCAGTAAATACACAGCTCCTCACACTGCGGACTCGGAGTGACCCCCTCAACCCTCCGTGTCTCTGGATGCTTCTCCCAAGGTCCCTCGTTCCAAGGCCCCCGTCGATGCAGCGCACCGGTTTGCGGCGCGCGCCCTGTAATTCACCGGCCTGCTAGATCGCCTGCCAGCAGCTATTGATTTTTGTTTCCCCAATCTCCTGGAGAGAGGGAAAGAAAAGATTAAAAACACTTTGTCAGTTTGGTGGGGAATAAGAATTCTGCGCAGGGGGATACCTAGTAGGGCGCAGGGTCAGGGCTGAGCTACTGTATGTCTTTATGGCTTTAACTATTTCCAAACCGACGACATCTGTGTCTGGCATCCTTTTGGACTTTTTCAGTGCAGAGACAGGTCAACGGTGAATAAAAGGAAGAGGAAGAAGCAGGTGTTGCCTCGGGCTGGAGAGGTCATTTGATGGAAACGTCACCATGCTCATCTGAGCATGTTCTCTGTGCCGTGTCAGTAATGCAGTTCGACGCACATTCAAAGCCCAAAATATTCCCTTTGAAATCATATGACTTGTCGATTTACCAGTGGAGTTCCCAACCTGTGAAATTGGAAACCTGTCTTCTCCTGAATGTTCTGTACCGGAAAGCGCTTTGTTTACAGCTACAGATGGTGTGAAAAGTGCGATCTTAACAAAGATGTATTGGGTTGTGTAACCGGTTAAGTCTGTATCTTAACGAGCAATGAAAAAAGGTTTCATGACGCCATGTTTTTAACTATTACCTCCATAAGCACAAAACCGTCCTTCAAAACAAGTACTTCCACTTCAGAGAACACGAATGGTTAATATCGTTCGAACCGACGCCATGCAAAGGCAAGATAGTGGACTCTTTTCCCCCCCATCCTCTTAATTTGTGACGGAGTCAATCAAGAACATACCGTGGTGTGTCGCTAATCTAAACCTGCCCAGTAGTCACAAAGACAAAGAAAAACAGTAAGTCAGCATGGCTTCTTGTGACACGTGACCATGTATTCCTCTGTATTCTGCGGCACAAACTAGTTTATTGCATGTCAAGTTGTAACCTTGAAATGTTGTAATTACAGTAATTGCTTCATGGAAAACACTGCTAGGCCATAAACATGAAACATTCAAATGGATACCAGTAAGTGCAGCAGTGACTGAGTGTGCCTTTGTGTGATGCCTGACGGCAGCGCTGCACAAAATTGCTTTATTGTACTGATACGTGTGTGCGTTTTTGGTGTGTTTAAAAGTTTTAATTGTAAGACTGAATCAAACCAAAGCAAATATTTGATTTTAGATTTATGCTAACGTTAATCCTGAGTCTACCTCATCAAATAATAGGTTTTTGCATTTTATTCATATTGACATATGCCTTTTTACCATATTAAGGATATCAGAATCCATTCTAGAACCGACCCCTATTTGACTGTAAAAATTTTTTTTCACTGCACCTTTCCTATATCATGTCTTCACGACACACCATGGATGTGCTTTGTCATTTACTCAATGGTTGGTCTGATACGACCTATTGACGCCATATGCAAAACTACCGCTTGGGTAACGTTGGCAAAGTGTCCAATGGGATTACTGCAGGAAACTTGAACAAGAAATTTAAAATGCATGTGCAGCAATCTCATCGGATATTTTGGCCAAGCGGTATCTGTGGAAGCCAATGGCCAGCAAATTGATCCTGTCATTGTCGAGACCAAAAGTAACTTGCATTCATCTCATGATGTCTGAATAAGTGTGATTTTTAGAAAAAAAAAGAATAAAAATGTTCCTTTTACTGCTATGTGTGTATACAATATTTTGGCTGATTGTGTATTCAATCATGCTTTTGTTTTTGTTTTTTAATATCAGTATTTCAGCCCCGTGAAAAATAGGTTCAAGCCGAACATCACTTTGCTTCCTCGTAGGCCGACCGCCTTTTTAAACGTTTTCCTTCGCCCTCTCACCCACTGAATGAGATGATAAATTGAAAACCTATGCACCCCGAGTCCCTCGCTTCCCTAGTTTGTCCTTTGGGGAAAAGCAACACACCTACGCTGCCATCCCGTCCCATCTACTAACACTAATGTGATGCCAATATATTACCCCGTTAGACTACGTTCCGCCTGGGCGCCTCTTACATGGGCTCTGCCTAACTTTCAGCTAAATGTGGAGAATGTTTCCCGCTCGACATTAGGCTTTGGTAATGGTGCCTTTCAGGGCCACTCCATGTTCAGAAATGAAATATTCATACATTGCCGAGGACAGTCTTAGAAGGGAGTCTGTTTGAAATGTGAATTCATGGTTCCAGCAGACATTTCTTCAATATTTGATAGACCATCCCAGCTCCGTGTCTAATACCCCTTCCAAATGTTCTCCTACTGCTCTCCTTCTATAGCTCATGTTTGATGTCAGCCTTGAAAACATGAGCAAAAACAGCTTCTAGGTTATTTGTGCCGTGCCTTAGTTGTGTCAAGCGCTCCTTAAAAAAAAATCATACCCATTTTTTTTTACATTTTGCAAGCAATTCAGTTGTACTCTTTTGCTGTCCATTTACTGTGAATTCAAACCCCTACACATACCATAACCGTAATTCATATTATATAAAGGGGGACGTTTGTGCTATTCTTCCACTATTTCTTGCTATTAAAGGAACAGTACGTAGACATGTATATTTGTTCAATAATGTTAATGCTAGACCGGTGTAAAAATGAGAGGAGTGTTGCGGACTGTTGCCATGGCGACCACGGATCACCAACTTGAGCGCTGTCTACTAAGTAAAGACAAGCCAGGACACCTGATGATGTAGTGTTAGCGCTAGCTCTAACTTGATTGTTTTCATGTTCCAGTCATGGTGTGCATCAGGGGGTGCCCAAGTCCGGTCCTCGAGAGCCACGATCTAGCCTGTTGTCAATGTCTCCTTCCTGTCACGCGCCAGATTCAAATGAACAGGATCATTATCAGGCTTCTTCAAGGCTTGCTGATGAGTTGTTCGTTTGAATCAGGTTTGCTGGAGGAGGGAGACATCTTAAACAGGTTAGATAGGGGACCTCTCAAGGACTGGACTTGTGCACCCTTGGTATGATGTCATATCCGGCTGCAGCCGAGAAAAATATTTTAAATGATCATGTTTTAATTTTCTTCAAATTTTGCCAAGTGGTAGCATAATGACAAAAGTGAATGTCTGAATAACCTGGATACTCAACACCAGGTGGTTAAACATCATGTAAAGATAAGAAAGAACTTCCTCAAAGTCATCTGTTTCTTCTTAATGCAAATTTACCTCTCGTACAACATCCAGTAATCTCCCTCTCTACACTCATTTTTGCGACACTAATTAACAGTTTGAACTTTAGCATATCTGTCGAGACTTCGACTCCGTACAATTAGGCTTGTTATTTCTTTGTTTTGTTTTTTTTTTGTTTTTTTTGGAATAGTACCATTTACCACTTTCACACTGGTATCTAAGCCGTCTTTTTCTTGAGTTTTTCCTCTCTGCCTTTTGTGTGCGGTGATGCTAGATTGGGGTGGGATAAATGGGTGACGGTCATCTTACGTTGCCGCTTGCTAAGGCCGCCTAACTGGAATACATTGATTTCTTTGCGGGCATTTCATGTTATTGTCGGCCTCTATGTCTTATAAAGTGTATTTCTGAGAGCTACTGAAAGATTGATCCGCATCATGTTGTCAGAGCCGTCAACAGTAAAAAGAAAAGCATCGTTCATCGGGACAAAATTTGCCGCTAAATGTCAACTTAACCTCTGTCATTCACGATTCAGAGGTAAAAAGTGTTGTTTGAGAGTATCTCATGACAATTATGACAATTACAATTATCATCGCATAAAACTTGTGCAGCAGTGATAACGGTGCTCTCAGCCCAAAAAATAATGCAAGTGTCAGTAAGAGTGGCAAAGTAATATGGCTGCCCTCTGGTGTCTTTTGCAAGGTGCTGCTTGATAGTCCCTTCACATCAAAGTCCATGGCTGTTGGGAGAAAACACACTCAAGCAGGGTGAGAAAATGCCAACGCCAACACAAGAAGGCCCGAGCCAAGATTCTGACCTTAAACCCCAACGTGTCGATGTGATGAATCGAGAACGGAATATATGCCGCAAAGTCCATTGTGTCTGGTCTTCAATTAAGAGACTCAAATCCCAAGCACACAAAGTCATCGCACACTGTACATTCATTGTTACCATGGTGAACATTTGGGCATTGGCGGAGACGTTTTTCCTCCACCGAGTGGCTTTTCAGTTTCTCACAGAAGTCGCTGTACAGTATGTTTTGGCAACGTAGGGCAAGGCATGCCCCCTGACAGTTGAGGGCTACGACTGTGGATGTTTGAAAGCGGGAGGCGTGTTTGTTTGGCTTCCCCGGCGCCGCTAACGACACCTTGAAGATCTCCTCCGTCCAATCTCTTATGCGCAAAAAGCTGGTGTAGAGCGCGCTAAATCAGCTTGATTGCATGCCAGCGTTGAGATGAAAGGCTTGGAGGTGGCTACGGTAATCCAAAGAGAGCGGGTGGTCCGCTCGGAGGCATATCGTTTTATTCTCTCATGCATATTCACTTCTAAGCCTTCGAGTATGCAGATTAGTCATGTCTGAACAGTGGACCCTCCAATCACCCCCCCGCCCCCCTTTTTTTCCCTCTAACTACATCCTGCTCGGCATCACGCGCAGTGTATGTGTGCTCGTTTGTTTTGTAAGTTTGGAGGCACGCAGGTTTGAACGTGCATGCATGAATAAATGTTTGGCCGTGTGTGTGCGCGCGTGCGTGTGTGTCTTTTGAATAAGTGTGTAGGTATTGCGTTTGCCAGACACATGGCTTTGTCTTGTCCTGGCAGCGCTCTCCACTCACCAGATGTTCTCCTTTTTTATCATCCTCCACTTGCTCTGCCTTCTTTGAGGTTTAGGGAATCTGTGTCACTCACATTCTACTTGTTCCATTGTCTTTCCCTCTGTTTGGTGAAGGAGGGAGCAGGGTGGGGGGGGGCACACTTCCCGGGGCCTTGTGTATCCTCAAATTTATGGTTTTGTGTCTCCTGTAATCACCAGAAAGAAAATAAACGAAAGGCATTTTCATTTCACCTTTGAATTATTCATGATATAGGTGTTGTGTGGTTGGAAGTAAGGCACAGCTTGGATGTTCAGCGACATACATGAACAGGTATTAGGACTGCTCTTACACAAAATATCAGCAGGGGCTGGAAATTGTTAAAGTTTGGAAAGAGCCTCATGCCGCGACCGAAATGCAACATTACAAACACATGCACTCATAAATATGCTGCCAAGGTCCCAACGGAATTGAATGAAAACGTGCAGCTCGCGCTATTCCTTGAAACTTGCTCCGCCTCACACCCACTTTCATTAAAATCAGCTCTGTAGTTGTTGTGCTGGACAGCGATTGTAGTGAGGTTCTTCCACTTCAACAGGTCACGACCTTTGGTGCTTCCTGGCAATCGATTAGGAAAACTATCTTGATCAATATGGGAAAGTTAGTGTTGCTAGAGTGGCTCAGAGCAAGAAACGCAACAAAAGTAAAATTAGGTCAAAAAGTATAAAAGCAATGTTCTTTTATTTATTTATTTATTTTTGTTAAAGGAATTGATTGGTTTGATTTTTCTCCCGTAGATAATACTTCATGTTCACTTTCAAGCACGATCTAATGTTTCAACAATCAATCTAAAAGGCAACGCCTGAGCAACTCGAGACCTCCATGAGTCACACGTTCCGATACTTTTGCTCACTTGAAAAAATTTTGGCTTCAAACAAAAGGTGCTCTGCACGCTCTGAGTTATTTAACCCATTCACATGTAAATCCCATGAAATAAAAGATTGGGATTCTGATCTTTTGTCTCGTTTTCATCTTTTGATCAGACGGTTTTCTGTCTACAACTAAAACAAAGGAATCGACCGTGCCGTTCCAATACTTTTGTGGACATCTGTGTAGGTCACTTCGTCTCCTTTTCCATACCAAACAACTGTTGTAGTACCAGGGCTAACCTTTAAGAGGCAACATGGTGCCACAGGGCATCCGGAGTGCCAGAATTTCATGATTCTCTTTTAGTTTCAATTACATTTGGTTTTGTTTCCTCCATGTGCCTCTTTTGTCCCCATTGTTCTTGTCATCCCGGGTCCCTTGAGTAAACCAATCAGCTTCCTCAACCCTTTTGTGTCTTGTCTAGGTATTCTTTGTTGTCTCGTCAATTTGTTTGTATTTAGTCCCCTGGTTACTGTCAGTCTTCGTCGGATCGTTGTTGCCGGTTTCTTGGCGTTTTCGAGATTTTGTTTGTGTTTAGCATTTAGTTTTTTCAGTGTTCCCCTGTAAGTATTTTTGTTCATACAATTTGTTTTAAGCACTCCCTGTTTTTTGGGGTTCACTACCCTCGGGCATTATATGACAGACAATACAAAATGAAGAAAGAATAAAGGTTGGAGGAGAAACGGAAGAAGCTAGGCTAACTGTTAGCTTACTTTGTAACTACATTGTGGGAGAAAATCTTTCTTTGTCAGTGTAATTTCCTATTGTAGTGAATAAACTTGTGAGACAGATGGAAAAAGTTGACACAACCAGTTGCTCCTCTCGTTGTGTCCGGCAAAAGCACAGTCTTTAAGTCAATTCCTTATTGGCTGGTGATTGGCTCATTGTCTTGCCCCGTGTAGGTGAGGCACTGGTTCCTGCTCAAGGACACTTCAGCAGAGCAGATGATCGAAGGGGCGGACAAGGTTGCAAATATACCACCGCATTTAATCACAAGTATACAAGCGGCCATGCGTTTTTTATGTTTTTGTTTGTTTTTTTGTGCACATCAGTGTGTGATCAGCAGGCCGGACGCAAACGTCTGCACCGCCACACTGCAGTCACGCCCCTGGGAGATTAAATCAAGCTGTCACCTGGTCAGCGCCTCAACGCTGTCAAATCAAGGAACATTTATAATTACGAGGGGGATGAAATTCAGATTTATTCGTTCCAAAGTGAAGGCTGCCGATCGACAGGAGGGACAGCTCTCCTCCATCTGTCGCTGTCGACGCCGCACTCGTCTGACACAGGGATTCATTTGTCTTGTCGTCTTTGACAGTCGGATTTTCCCGCCGCACTCCCACAAGGAGCCGCGCGGGATTTTCGGAGGCAGACGAAAAAAGAAAAAAAAACACTGTGACAACGAGTAGGCTCCTTATGAATGCAAATGAGTCTGGGAAAAAAAAAAACATTCACAGAGCAGCTAGCGGGCTCCAAGGCTCCGGCATCCGTCACATCTCCCCCCACCAGGCGCAACCCACGCCTTGCCAAGAGGGCTGAGGGCTTACAGAGGCCCCGCAGCAAGAAAAGACACACTCATGGAAATTTGGTGGCTGGCGCACACTACAAGTGCCACCGGTGACTTTTATTTCAAGAAAAAAAAAATAGATGATAGGCGCACCGCGTTTACATGCCATCCTCAGAATGGCTGTTGGTTTTTAAGTTTCATTCAAAAATTAAAAAATAAAGAACCTCCTCAACCTTTGACGTGTGCATACGAGCGAGCTAGAGAGAAAGAGAGAGAGAGAGAGGATGCGTCACTTGTATCACTTGACATTTGGCTCCCCTTTTATCCGGTTTCAAGGATAGTAAGTCAAATGCAATGTGACAGGTCAACCCCTTCATATCAGTCATCCTTCACCCTGACCCCGCCTCAGCTGCACCAAGACACATACATGCAGCTCCTCCGCACTAAAAATAAGCATTAGCAACCAGATACGGGACGATCCGGCCCGCTTGTGCACACACGGGGATCTGCTTACTCAAACAAACAAGGCAACACGGCATAAAATCTCCATCCTAACAAGTACGTTCCCACTTGCAGGATAGCTTGTTTTTGAACCGCCTGTGTAACCGTCCACCGTTCCGCACCAAAATCCGTCCTGCAAAGGTCATTAGCCCGTCATGTCCACATTCACATTTTACCAGAAAATAGTCACCCCCATGATATACAATACTGCCTTGAATTAAGGAAAATAGCATTTTTGCTTTGGCCATGGTGTCATTGGATTGCAAACTTCAGAGATCTATCATGATTAATTTATAGAGCAGGCCTGGTTCCATGTACACTTCGAGTGACACATTTGGCTGTGTTTACATTGACATAACCCAACACACGTGTGCACATGCCCGTAAAATTACAAGCATCATCAGCAAGCAGGAGCACAGAATTGAACAATAGTAGATCAATAATAAAACTATGAAACGTCGAGTTTTGTTGGACCGGGATGACTCTTATCCCTTATTGACTCAAATTGAGGGTAACCTCCAGATTACTTTGCTGTTGGCAATTGGCTCATTTAATGATGAACATGTGTCGAAAATAGCATATTTAGACCATATTTATTCAAATGATCATTTGTTAATAGCAAATTCAAGGTTGTATACCTCACAACTGTTTTTCAATGACGTCAAGATGGCATGTATCCGATATCTGTGCCTTTGCTGCACTCACTGCGGCAGTTATCACATGCGTAATGGGCTTCTTCTACACATTTGGAAGAAAACTGATTCTGAATTGATTCAATATTAGCATTTTTTTCTTTATGCAACAGTGACGCATGATGGTTGTAAAAAAAACAAACAAACAAACATCAAAATTGCCATTTGAACGTACTGCAAAGTCATTTGATAGTATTGCAAAGTAGTTTGAACCTATCAGGTAAGTCGTTAGAAAGTGTTGCCCAAGTAGTGTGAACGTTTTGATAAAGTCGGTCGAACATCATGAACAAAGT
This sequence comes from Hippocampus zosterae, assembly GCF_025434085.1. Taxonomy (NCBI): domain Eukaryota; kingdom Metazoa; phylum Chordata; class Actinopteri; order Syngnathiformes; family Syngnathidae; genus Hippocampus; species Hippocampus zosterae. Next base: position 11,877,678 of record NC_067465.1, read on the forward strand.
TGTTCCAATGTGCTTGGACAAGTCATTTGAAGGTCGAATGCTAAAAACATTATTTTCCATCATGCTACGCGCTATTGACATGCCCAATTGTGCAATGGACTTTGCAGTACTTTTGAACGACTTCACCAATTCGTTTGAACAACAAAGCCCAGTCAAAATTGCTTACGCCACATTGGCAGTTCCACCCTTCCGTAATATGGCTTTTTTTTCCTTTTTTTTCCCCAAACCCATGCTGTGCACTTTCCTTATGTTTTTCTTTTTCTTCTAAGAAAATTGGGCTGCCGTCTGGTGACTTGTCAGGCTTCCCACTCTGTCTCCTTCTGTTGGTCATTGTTTTTTCATGTCTCTTGGATGATTTATAACCCTTAAGTGAATTGTGGTTGATCTGTACTTGTGACATGTTCAGTGACAATAAAAGCCAACCACTTAATGAACGCAATTTTGGGGAATACTATTCAACAAAACATTATTTTTTAGAATAAATAATTACCGGTATGCTTATTTAAATAGTGCAGTAAATCACATGTGGAAATGGAGTTTAAAACAAAATACTGCAAGTACAATACAATACATGCTGATTTATATAGCGCTTTCACAACAGCGGCAGCTGTAACAAAGCGCTTCACAAAACAGTTAACATAAAGTAAAATAATAAACAACACATAACATAAAACACCATAAACTACACTATGGAACATGCTGAGCACGACACATTTTGCAACAATTTACATTCAGAGTCTATTGGAATGCTCATCATCATTAATGACTTCATGTCCACATTATATTCCATAAGACAGTTGACTTCCTCTGAAGGAGTGTTTGACTAGCTGCTGCTCTTTTGGTTAGCAAAAGTCAATGAACTTGTTTTTTTTTTTTTTTTTCGCGTGAAGAAAAAAAAGAGAGAAATCTATTCAAGGGAGGCATATCTTTTTAAGTGGATGTTATGACCAGTTACTAATTAGCGAAGGGCGTCTTTTCGTGAGGCAGTCACTATTTTAAGAAATACATTCATGGACTTGGCTAGTTTCATACAGAAGTAGTATATAAATAGCAGCATTATAATGGCTTACCATATGACAATGGGTGACTATTGTTGCCATAGTAACCCTGGATCATCTACTTTGGAGGTCTTCTAATATTGGTGGACAAGCTTGCTAGACATGTATATATATATTTTTTTCCCCGTTTAGCCAGTGCATGTTATTGAGTTAAATTGGCACAGCAGTTTAACAGGAAGTGACAGGTAACACCTGCGGGGGAAGACTCTGTGCAAAAATTGTTCCTTATTCTTTCGAAGGCAAAGTTTGTCTTTTCCAGTTTTGCATAGCTTACATCTTAGAGTGCCTGAGCCCTTCAATTTAAACTCGTTCACATCTCTTTTGTAAAATCCGACATGGGAGTCACAGCCTTCTGTTATTCAAATATTTCCTGCACCACGTTACCTGTATTGTAGGAATGATATTTTTAATGTGTGCTTTAAGACTTGATTCAAGAAAAACACGCATTTATGCAACAAAATAACAACTGTATGTTTGTTTGAGGGTTGTTTGCCTTATGTCTTCGAAATCCTGGTACAGTTGGTGATTTGAGAACTTGTTAAATACTTTCTTGAACTACAGTGGCCCACTTCCCTGAGCTCAAGCTGGCCCAATCATGGCTTGAGCTAAATGTCCGTCATAGTCTTGTGAGCCAAATGTCATGTGTTTTCAAAACTATAGAATAGTAACGCATATACAAGTTATGCCCTGACACTTGTGAGTGGCGCTGTCTGAGACCTTCATTTAACTTTTTTTTTTAATTGTGGTTTTAGTTTGCATTGGTGTAGAACTGCACTACATCATACTGAAAGGCATCGCAGCTAACAGTTAGCATAGCGGTGTCTATTTCTTCTTCTACTACTATTCTTTCCTCCTCTGCATTTTTATCAGCAATCGCAAGACACTGTAGCACCACGCTGCCCCTCGCAGGTCAGTTTTGGTACCACAAGGGATGACTGGTTTGGGTTTGTTAGAATTTTGGAAACAAACACAAGCTGGCCTATTTAAAAAAGGGAAGACTGTGGTGTGGGTGGCGTGAACGCAGCCGACTTGCTTTCAAACAGGCTTCTCTCATTGCCTCAAAGTGTGGCGCAATGACAGTCTCACACGGGGTCATCTCTTTGTAGAAGAAGAAGCAATGATTCATGTATGACTGGAGCGTTGTCACGGCTCTTGCGCCGGTGTGGCAGCGGGCAAGATCTTTGGCTTCAGAGATTTTAAGTTGGATCTTTGATAATTACTCGATAATAACATTATTTGTAGGTGTTGTACCGTACTAGATGCAAGCTCTTTGATTCCAAACAAAAGAAAAAGCACCGCATGTGTTTCATTAAGCTCAAAATAGGATGGTCAACCAAGACAGAGCAAGTCTTTGGAAATGCTGACTGTGCACCTGTCGCTTAATCTATTTGAGGCGTGATTAAAGTTTAATTCGTACCCATCTGTAATGCCCGCCGCTCTATGTGTATGTGTTGAACTGCAGTGGGCCGATGAGTAGCTTCGGGCTGAGCCCCAGCCTTCCCTCTCCTCGCCAAGCAGGCCTCACTACTTTTCATGCCTGAGGGACACCGTGAGCCGCAAACAACTGAATTTTTCATCAAGGTTACTTCCTGGAGAGACGTGGGGTGCAGTTGCAGCGTTCTCCCTCTGCACACTCGTGGCTCAGTCCTAACTTACCACGTTCTGACCCGCACACCTTTCCGGGAGGAGTTGTTTGACCCTGGCCGTAAAAGGAGAACGTGTACTGTGTAGTCAGCAATCTGATCTTATTATTGAATGTACTGGCGCTGGTTACCATGGCTATATATAAGTACCGGTATATATTTTTAATCTTTTGTTCTTCAACATCGTTTCATATATGCAGCCTATGGCTACAGATTCATTGTTATTAAATATTTTATAACCATAGTCTGTACAGTCATCAGAGGTGAGTGGTAACGCGCTAAATTTACTCTGTTGCATTTACTTGAGTCATTTGGGGGAGAAATTGTACTTTTCAGAGTCATTTTAATACAACATTCATTTGACTTTTCCTTGTGTCCATCCATCCACTTTCCGATCCGCTTTATCCTCACAAGGGTCGCGGCGGGTGCTGGAGCCTATCCCAGCCGTCTTTGGGCAGTAGGTGGGAGACACCAGCCAATCAATCGCAGGGCACACAGAGACAAACAACCATCTGCGCTCATACAGCAATCAGGACAATCCGCCTGCCATGCATGTTTTTGGAATGTGGGAAGAAACGGGAGTACCCGGAGAAAACCCACGCCTTGGCTTTCCTTGGGTATTTATGTAAAAAAAAAACTCTACTTTTCCTATTTTATTTGGAGCAACATTTTGCTCGCAACTTTTCGGGTACTCTACCCACTTCTGATGAAGTAGCTGTCGTGCACATTGGACACACGTTGGACCACAATCTCCTTTCTTTCTCAGTTCTCTGCACTGAGTTGTTGAAGGCATTTAGAGGGAAGTACCATGAATAAAATTTGGACTTCCCAACATTTTTCATCATCATCTTTTAATCTGAAGCTATAACGTCTCTAGTATCCAACAAAAACAAAGGGACCGACATTGCCATTCCAGTACTTATATTTTGTGATTGGCTATATGTGTCTCAGATGGGCTGCTTTCAACCAGACAAATGTAAAGTGTACTGTAATTCTTGATCCTTGGGGTATTTTAACAAACGCATGTCACAGAGATGTTATTCAGACTCTGGGTGTGGTTGTCAAGGCAACCATGGCTCACCGATTGTTGTGGTCTTTTAACAATAAATGGTGGAGCAGTCAATACATCTCTGTCATTGCTTTGCCCCACTTCTAGCCTTGTCTTTGCTTAACTAATGTATACGACCTGTATATATTTGTACTTACAAAAACAAAAGTGTCATAATTACGTTTTATCATCCAGGGCTCCACCTGCTATTATCAAATAGCAACAATGGTTGTTCCTTAGATCTCCTTTAAAAATAGGTTTTGCACAAATTATAATCGAAAGTGGCTCATGGGTTATTAATTAACGAAAAAAATCAAACAAATTCAACTAGTTCACGTCATCTTTTGGGAATAGCGGCATGGGAATAGCAGCACTCCTAGCAAGACTATTTTCCGTCTTTGGAAAGCAACATTGCATCTCCAGCAGAAAAACATGCTGGCTACCCGAATATTTTTACATCAACATTAATTTGCAATTCCAATAAAACCTTATTTCTTCTTTTTTTGTGTGTGTTGTTTTTGGGATTATTTATGCTGCAACAACACGTTTGCTTTTAATGGAGGCAAAATATTCAGTGTCGGAATGTATTCCTTTTTCATTAAGGGCTGAAGTGGTGCTTCAGTGAATACGGCAATCAGGCCCAAGCATGGTTGTTGTTTTTCCTGTGCAAAGTTGGATTTAAACCAAAAGGTCTCCATCCAACGAGATCGTTCCTGCATGTTGAATTTCTGTGCAGCACATTTGGTGATTGCAGTTGAAGCAGCATTTCCCGTGTACGACTAAGATAAGCCTCCATCACTTTATGAACCTATTAAATAGGCAATGGAATAAAGCCCAATGGCTTCTGGACCGCAGACGTCCATTTGAGGGCTGTGTGTGGCAGTCTTGCAGCTCCCGAGTGTCAGACATTATCACCCCCACTACCCTCAACCTCACCCTGCCCCTTGTGACAATTACTGGCCTACCTCCCTATTCAGCACGTAATGAGAAAACGGACTGATCGATTTCTGTCCGGTCAGTAAAAGAACTATAGCTGGGATTTGGATACAGCACAGACACGACTAAAGAGAGCCACAGTGCCGCAGGATGACGTGATTTAGAACGATAAAATTACTTGACTCAGGAATGATTAAGGAATTACAGCGCCTGCTAATTAGAATTTGGATGTGTGCTAACTAGTAATGGCATTGATTATTTTCTTTGGTTGTCGAAAAAGGAGGCAGAAATGGCTCGATTGCTGATTTTGGATTGCAAAACTGTGGAATGCAAATCTCCATATTTATATATATTTCTTGGTGGGCGGTTCCATTTCCATGTATATTTCAACATATCCAATGTTTACAGTCATGGAACTCACACACACACAAAAAAGTTGCATGCGCAGATGCCCAAATTCCACAAAAGTCAACAATGGTGCAGTGATGTTATGCAATTAAAGATTGCAAAAAGTTGCAAATATTATATGCTATGCAGCATTTACTTTAGTTCACCTGGGCTGACCAATACTATCCATTGGTGTAGAGCAGGGGTGTAAAACTCATTTTTGTCGTGGGCCACATTGTAGTTACGGTTTCCCTTAAAGGGCCGTTATTTTGTGAAACCATATAAATGTTTAACCATCTCTGCATATTACATACACAGCAACTAACAAGTAGATGGCTAACTAGTTTTGACATCAGAAGTCAAGAATAATGGATTGTTAGAACATTTAAATTATTACATTATATATGACAATTTGAAATTTTTGTTTAGACTTTAGCAAGTGTCATGGAAGTTGACATGCTTGAATTGCTTTTGCGGGCCACATAAAATGATGTGGTGGGCCAGTTCTGGCCCCCGGGCCTTGACTTTGACACTTGTTTTTGATGGTAACTGCCACATTACTCACATTACAGTGCCAACTACTGGCCTGGCATGCCTATTGCAATGGTTTAAGATTTTAACTGTTTTGAATTTATGGCAAGTCCTATCAGGTGGAATTCGAACGAAGAGCACTGTTGATGTCAAATGCTGTTAGCTGTGTTTTTTGTTTTAAATGGGGAATGGATGAAGAATAGTCTTGGCCAACTCGTTGTGATAGTTAAAATGGAAAATTAGCTGGATTTAAAATTAAACTGGAAGTGTTTGTGTGTGCGTGTGTGTGTGTAATCTTTTTGAAACATCTAATAATCTCGCATTTGCTGACTTTCTTCTGACAGGTGGAGGAATGCAAAGTTTTGTCTGGATTTTCTCAACGTGTGTACTCCCTTTCAACTGCTCAACGCACAACACGCATGCATACTCCGTATTAAATTCAGCCATCTATTTTTGTGCGTCCCCCTGGGAGCCTAAATGAGCCTCAAAACAACCCACCGCAATTAAACCTCGACAGAAGTGGCCCAAAGTGTCTGATGTGGATGTTTAAATCAGACGGGAGCACATTCATCATTGTTACCTTTGTGTGTAGCAACAGCTCCCTCAACCTGCTCCGTTGACTCCATTTTGATTTATTCTTCCTTTTGACTGATTACACGGATGTAAATATTCAAGGTGGGGGGGGGGGGTTAAAATATGGTGTGGCTGACAGAGTGTCTTTTTTTTCCCAAAGCACCTCCATGCTGTCCTGTTGGGTCAGCGCCACTCAGCGTTATTTATTAGGCTCCATATTCACTCTCTATCCATCACAGCACGGTCACATCTCTTTATGTTTATTACAGTGTTCCACCTTCCCGTGGATGGATGATTGACGTCTCAGGAGAGCTTCGAGGTGGGACTTGCGCGCGCTGTCTTCTCCAATGGAGTCTCGACGGGGGCGGGGGCTCCTCATTTCGAGTCACTTAACACAAGTAAGAGTAATAACACCCGAGTCCAAAAATCCTTCACACGGAAGGGCTGCCAAGTGGGTCTGCGGTACGCTTTTTAAAAATTTATTTATTATTTTTTGCTTGTTTGTTCTGCGGATGCGCATTTAAGGAGGCGCGACACTTTTGATCCCATTAGAATCCTCCAACGTGCATGTTCACCTCCCTCTCTCTCCGTGTAGCGGCGCAGGAGTGGCCAAAGCCAAAAGCAGCGATTCAGATCAGATTTCAAATCGAGAAAAAGAGAAAGAGAGAGAGAGAGAGAGAGAGAGAGAGAGAGAGAGCGAGCGTGTGCATGAGACAGTCAGTCAATCTCCCTCCTCCCAAATCCCGAAAAGATCACCGAGGAGGCGCGGCGAGAGGAATCCAGAGGAATTTAGCGCGGATATTCCCTTCCTTTTTTTCCCCCTCCACCAGCCGTCGTTCTCCCTTGCTATTCCTCTTCCTCATCGCCCCTTCCTCCCCTGCTTACCAAAAAGAAACATTTAAAAAAAAGAGAGAAACGAGATTGAAAAGTTGGAGGCGAGGCAGCAAGGACCGTGGCCGAGGATGGACGATCAGCCTCGCTTGATGCACTCTCACGGGGTAGGCATGGCCGGACACCCCGGCTTGGCGCAGCATTTGCCGGATGGCACCGCGGGGACGGACGGCGAGGGGAGGAAACAGGACATCGGAGACATTTTACAGCAAATCATGACCATCACCGACCAGAGCCTGGACGAAGCGCAAGCAAGGTGAGACTGCACACACAAACACGTGTGTGTGTGTGTGTGTCAAAATCATAATATTTACAGGAACGGCGATAAAACGTCACAATCGCAAACTAGTCAGGATGGATACAAACATTGTGCTTGGAATTAAAGAACACACGTGACGAAAGATACATGAGCGGTGGAAGAATTACACACACACAAAAAAAGGTATTTGAATCAAAGTGTGTGTCTGTCCAAGAGATTTCACCGCCTCAGTTTGACTTTTTACAAAGAGGCTTATACACTGTAATCCTATATCAACATGTTGAATATTGTCCACTGATAGTACCAGCAGTCATATGAAATCAATTATAGAGGCAACTTGCAACTGATGTGTTGTTTTGCAGTGTATATTTACTGCATGGTTTTAAAATCTATATTTGACGTTTTCATGATAGCTGGACTTGTTGGAGAGTCTCCTGCATTTAGTCATATTGAGCAGGATGCACCAGAGCTCTTATGTTGTATTCGTTATATGGTGAAAAAAAAATTAAATATGAAAATTTCCATTTGCACAAAATGTTGTTGCTGATTTATTAAATAAGGACAAAATTAGTCATTTTTTATTATTATTATTTTTGGTTCAAATTGACTACCCAGGAAGATTGCTGGAGATGATGCAAAGTCTCCTTCATGCTGATATTTACCAAATATGTACACAAAAGCCTTTTGTGCAACTGATTATGGTTGTTGTTTTTGCAGTATATACTATATTTATATATATATATATATATATATATACATGTATATATATGTGTTCAAAACAAATTCCATGTAAGTTGACTGGACTATGTTATTAAATAGTTGCATTTGTGCTCCGACGTGTTGAAAAAAATGGCTATTACTCAAGAAATTGTTTTTGTTTTAGGAAACATGCGTTGAACTGTCACAGAATGAAACCTGCTCTCTTCAACGTCTTGTGTGAAATTAAGGAGAAAACAGGTAAGTTTTAGTTTTAGTTACCCCCCCAACCCCCTCCAGTGGGTGTATTATCGCTCTGGTAATCCATCTCCACTATTTTGCTGTTTTTCTATTCCCCGTTTTCCCGCTACAAAGTATACGGCATCGTCGCAAAGCACATTGAGGCATAAAAAAAAAAGCATGATTGTGTTTCTACATCCGTGGACAAATGTCACACAGCGCGCATGTGAGCGGACGCGGCACACACAATGCACAGGAGTGTTTTCGTGGCGGCTCTTTCTGGGCTGGGCTTTCTCACCCTCTGTCAGCTCCCCTCGGCCTGAGTTTGATGGTGTTTGCTAAGTGAGCTGTTTTACATGCAGAGGCTAGTCGTCGGGAGGGAGTTGGGGTGGCTGGAGGGGGCATTTTCTGTTTATGTTTGCAACAAGGGTCAAAGTCATGAAAAGGAATGTGTGAATTATTACTCACTTAGCAGCAAATTAAAGCGCAGCGACTCACATGATGAAAGCCCGTGATTAATCTCGGGAGGGATGTGGCCGAGCGCGGCTCGTTTTGAGAAATGGCTTTCCGAGGCTGGAAAATAAAACAAAGTCTGCAGTTTGACCTCGTCTTTGAGCTGGCGCTGCCAAGCTGTCAAAGGTTTTTAAGAGCGCCTCGTCTGGCTCGCGCGGTCGATGTTGTTGCGTTCGCGGCCCATGCAGACAGCTGAAAATAAACACTTAATTCAAAATGGACGTTTTATTCCTATGAGTCATACTTTTGGCAGCAGGGGGAGAGGCAACCAAAAAGACACCAGGGGAATTTTTTTTGGTGCAGATTTATAAAGGTTAAAGAGTACTCTCTGCGAGGAGGAATCCATAGTAGGTTGGGGCCCTCTTTCTAAATTGCGAGGCTCGGAAAAGTGAGACAGTCATGCCTCGCTCTTTGTAAACTGTCTGGCGTCTCACCGGGTTCAGCTAGAGTTCGCTTTCCAAAAAGAAGAACAAAGTGACTTGGACCTTTTCCTGGCTTCTACCCGTGCCTCCCCTTCCCTTGCCTCTGCTTCCTTTCCCTTCCCTTCCCACCATTCTTGGCAAGCGACGCTCCAGACAATAGAGAGGTTCTCCCTATTTCTGCGAAATGAAGCACCGAGTTTGGAAATGAACTCAAGTGACTTGAAAAGTTGGAGAATCGTTTTGAGGAGGGAAGCTTAATACCGGCCACCTCGCCGTGACCCTCGTCTTTGTCTTCGCCCCTAAAGTGAAAATCCTTTCACTGCGTATGACGGAGAAAATGACTCAAACCTTCAGCATGGCATTTACAGGCAAATGTGCTGAGCGCAGTGTATGCGAGCAGCCTGTAATTTATCCACTCTTTTTTTTTTTTAAAATACATGTCCTTTTTATAAAAGACTCCACTTCGCCTTTGATTTTCAAATGGTCGTCAGGAATATTTCTTCCGCCGATCATTTGTTGCACACGGCGGCGGCACGCTTCCAAAGGTGTGCGGGCCCGCATGCACTTTCTTCTTTAGTGCGGCTGGAGCGTTGACAGCAGCAATATGAGACATTGCAGCGGCGACGTGTCCACTGGCGAGCAGCTGACAAACAAGGCGGGCACGCATGCCGATGGCGGGATAAAGCCGCCCCTAACTCCTGACCCCTCCCTTCCCCGTCCGCCGTGCTTTCGTGCCAGGGTCGGGCCCCGTGTCAGGGTAGGAGTATTTAGCAAGCTGCGACAAGCTCAGCTGTGCGAAGCTTGTGTCACTTCTTGAAGGCTCGGATTTCTTCAACACGCCAACCATTTTTGTTTTTCCTTCTTCAAAAGATCATTGTGTGAACGGTTCCTGAGAGCAATGACAGGCTTTTTTTTTCTCCTTTATTCGAGCTTCCTGTGAAACGGCTTGTTTGTGAGGAACCATTAGAGCAGGGGAAGGTGGCACGTACAGGTTAAAGGAAGAGAAGCCAGACAACAAGTTTGTGTTTGTGGGTGTCAGATTTCAGGCCTTCTCTCTCTCTCAGTCACTCTCTCCCTCTCTCCCTCTCTCACTGTCTCTGTTGTTATGCCTCACGTTACCTCCATACAGGACGGTGCAGGTCAGAGGGGTGCTCCTGCGCGACTAATGTGATCAGGCGGATAATGCATTACGCTACTTGAACTTATCAAAGCCGGAGACCTGCTGAATCAGTCCATCCCGCTAACTGCGCCCTCACCGCTAATTAGACACATCTGCACCTTTGAGTCGGTATGGTCACTTTCACGCTTAATGCCGCACGAAGCACTTTTACATTTTGGGGGAATGTGCTGAGTTATTAACAATTCATCTCTGATGAGCTGCAGCCAAATATCTCTGGCGATTATCGCGGCTTGTTGTTTTGTGAGCGAGACGTAATGACAAGAAACTAGCTGATCCCTGCCTCTGGTTGTTTTTAGCCTGGCGAGAGGCCGCATCCACACATAGGCAAGTGCTTTAAACAACATTGTTTTCTCGACGTAATGTCGATGCTTTTGAAAGATTTTAGTCAGTATTAGGATTTCCCACTTTGAGTTATTCTATGGGCCCTCTTTGAATCGTTATTAGTATTCCTCTGCCTTTCGGGAGATATCAATGTGTCAGAAAATTCACAGGGCCACATTCACTCAACCAGGAGTGTCCAAACTTACTCGTTTGAGGGCCACACACAGAAAAATGGAGGGAGTAAAGTGCCAGTCTTAAATTCTTTAAATTTTTGAAACATGCTAAAGTCATTCAAGAAATCAATTATATATTTTTTGTATTGTCTAATTAATTTCATCAGCTTTCTATTAAAGGTGTTAAGGCAAATGGTTGAGAAGTTTTGGGGTGACCATCAGCCGTCTATCTCATAGAGTAGATCCAGCTCGGCACTAAACAGCAGCCGAATCCCATCTCCGTATTCAGAACGTAAAAAAGAACAAACAGTAGAAGAGTGACCATTTTACAAACCGTGACTTATGAATGTGATGCCTTCATAAATCAACCTTTGAGCAGAAAGTGGAAGAAACAAATTTTAGCCTCAAAAATTGAATTATCTTTATTCACTACAGTGTTTTGAAGATTCATTATTCTTTTAATCATAAATTTTTTATTTGTATCTTTGAATATCGAGAAAACTTCAACAGTATACAAACAAATTTATGAATGGTAAATAGCACGTGTTTTTGTGACTACCTCCCTTCTCACTTTGCCTAAATTCGTCTTTTTTTAACTAATCTTGTGGCCCATGTCAAATGTCATTCTTGGTTGTTGTGTTTTTTATTTATTTTTGGTCATGTTACGGGCCGCTGAAAAATAGATGCAGGCCCGCAAATGGCCCCCGGGCTTTAGTTTTGACACCACTGCACTAAACGATTTTGTGGCTTTTGTGTGGTGCTAACCAATAAAAATGGAGCAACCAGAGAGCCTCCAATCCATAAAGGACACGCAGATTGGTGAGATGCGTCACTCACTGTGATACCAAGCAGAAAATGCCTCTCGGTGCGGCGGTGGTATTTGTGCGTGTTTAAATTTTCTTTTGGCGGAAAAATTGCCCACCTCTATGCAAATGAGATTGATTGATCAAAAACGTTTAATTCACTCACGCCAGTGCTAATATCCACACGCAGTTTCAATGACGCCAAAAAAAAAAGCACAAAGAAAAAGCTTGTGTAAAATTGGCGCTACCCAGTTGAAGGCTTCTTTAGCAAAGAACCGCATTGTGAGGGAAAACTCCGACATATACAAGGCATGCCGTCCAAAATGACAAAACAACCACATCGGCACCTTCCACACCCTATCACACTAATAATTAAATGCCGAAAGACATCATCAGATCCTCATCTTCAGATGAAAATCCCGTTTGCACCTCCTCAGTCAGTCAGGACCCCAAACTTTTGATAATTTAATATTTTGATGATAATAATAATAATCATAATCATCATCGGCTAATGCATTTTATTTGAAAGCCCCTTTCTTGGAAGGACACCGTAAAATGTTACATTACATTGAATAAAGGAGCACAAACAATTGGAATGAGAGAAATAAATTAAAATATACTGTATATAAAAAAAATAAGGATACAGATCAAAATGACAGGGTAGATAGATGGTTTTAAATTGGCGCATTTAGTTTTGTGACATGAATTGAGTGAAAGAGTCTCTCCCTAAGTACCATCGTTTTACCATGTCTTTCTTGGCGCAAAGCCTGCATTGATAAAGCGGGGGGAGGGGGGAGGGGGACGCACTCAGCTGTCAAACTTTGTCGCTCTTTTAGGTCTTGAACACGACCCCCCTCAAAAATTTACCACAGGAACTTTCAACCAGTTGTTTTACCAATTCACACAAAAGTGGGCGGACATCCCAAAAAGTTTCAGAACCCCTGTCTGAAATTCCAGGGCTTGTACTTTGACACACTGTTGCCAAAGAATTTATCCAAAATGAGCCCCGATTGGAAGTAGATATTATACATATCTATCTATTTATGTATGCATGCATGCATGCATGCAGATCACTGATGGTGTAGTGGTACACTCGCCTGACAGTGTAGATGTGGGTGTGAATGGTTGTTTGTGTCGAATACAGTATATGCCCAAAATTAGCTGGGATTTGCTTCAGTAACTCCCTGCGACCCTCTTCAGGACAAACTGTGTTGAAAATGGCTGGATGGATGGAATGGATTTATTTATGAAATTTGTGAACAAAAAGCCCACTTGTGCAAATGCATCCTGTTTGGAACCTCTTTTTACCAAATGCGACCAACTTGATTACTCTCTAGGTCAGTGGTTCTTAACTTTGTTAGATGTACTGAACCCAACCAGTTCCTATGCATATTCACCGAACCCTTCATTAGTGAAGATAAAAATTGGATTATTATTATTTTTTGTACTAATTCAAGACATTAACAAATACATTTATTAAAAACTGTAAAAAACGAATACAATTTCAAGACATAAGTTTTTTTTTAATTGTGCATAAAATGAACCAGCCAGTGATGGCCAAGTGGGTGTGTCATAACTAAACGACCTGTTGAATTGGGTGTCCCTTAACCTCTATGGCAGAGGCTCCGTCGAACCCATGAGACCGATTCACCGAACCCCCGGGGTTCGATCGAAGCCAGGTTAAGAACCACTGCTCTAGATATTGATATACCTCAAAGCTTTTGAAATCGCTCATTGCCTTACCGTGTCAAGTGACAGAGTTCGGAAAGTAGCCATTTTTTCGTCCCGCTACATTAGGAGGCAGGGAAATTAAAATGTTTTCTCTTTAAATCGAGTTTGTAAACAAATGGTTTCTGGTTGATACCGGAAGTCGCACCCATAATTCACGCAAAGTCTCACGGGCCGAGGAATAAGGTGAATGTCCACGGTTATCTCGCAACTATTCATCGCCCACCGCTGACTCCGCCTTTCCTCGATTTGTAACATGGCTAAGTGTGATTCATGTGAGGTGAGTTTTCACATTTTCTGATCGCCGTTTGATTGTTAATGACCTGAAGCTTTGCTATTGTGCGCATATCACTGAGGTAATGCTTTCTTCCGTGGACATCAGGATAAGCGGTATAGAAAATGGATGGACCCAAGTTTGTACTTTTTTTTTCAGATATGACCATAAATGTGCCTTTTACCGTGTTTGTGTCGCACTGATGGAGCAACTAGTTCAGGCAGCGGACCGAGTGGTCACCATGGCTCCCACCGCTGCTGTTTTTCAGTATTTAATTGACACGGTTGTCCACGATGAGTTCAGAGGTTAGTGTTGCCTCTCTTTGTTACCCTCCTCTCATCTCCACTGACAGAAGGAGGCATTAGTCTCCAATGTGGCGCTGTCCTGAAACTAATGGCTATGTCCTTGGTATCCCTGCACCGGCTGCGAGACTGTATATCTGTCCCCCGGCCTGGAAGTGCAGAAGCAGCAGTTTATCCCCCCCCACACCACCATCACCACTACCCCTCCCAAGCCTCCATGTTTTAGTTTCCACGGAAATAAGGCCGAACAGGACCCTGTCTGTTCTCTCATAAATAACTTCATATAAATAACTTCAAACATCGCAGTGAAGTTTGCCTGAGAAAATGCTGCTGGGCTTTGATTTGCGAGTTTATAGGAAGAGCGTAGCAGAAATATGAATCTAAGTGAATAAGAATAAACATGCGACGGTCCCAAGCGGGTGAGGGGGGGGGGGGGGATGCACTGACTGTCAGTTTGCTTTTCAAGTGACTTATATCATACATGGATTCCCGTTTAGCCTTTCCTGTTTATGCTCTTGTACGTGCGGCAAACGCACACTCGCACACTTGCGCGCACGCGTCTTTTTTTGCTCTTCTCTCTCCGCTCCAACGTATACCCACTTGCAATTAGGCCGGCTAATATATTATGCAAATGTTGACTGGCTTAATTGAGACATGTTAATCATGTTTTAAGAGGCTAATTACGGCCATGTATATGTGAGCTGGGAGTAGTAATTAGCCGTGATAACCGATCTGGCTGAGGGATGGTCATCTTCTGCCTGTCGACGTATGGCAAGGTGTTTGTTTGTCGCTCCCTTTTTAAGAGGACGCCATTTAAATGTTTATTTTTTATTCCCCCACAGTGAAGGTATCTACATCACATCTCCATCTATAGTTTGCTTCCTGCACTTCTCAGCGTGGTTATCTGATGCAGCAGCGCTGCAGGCCCGCTCTGCACGTGGGGCTGTTCTTAGTCGCCTGACGGAGATCATATTCTGATCCATTACGCTAAGAATGCCTTTCCACTTATCGAATATAAAATGGCTGGGGAGAGGAAATTTGCTGGATGTGGGGTGGCGGTGGGGGAGTGGGGTGGGGTGGGGAGTGGAGTTTCTCTATTTTTATCAGATGTTTGTCTGCAGAGCTGCTTTGAGTGTCTTTGGTTGCCATGATTGCACTTGCAATCCCCCCCCCCCCCCCCAACCTTGTTTTTCTTATTGGTGCCATTTGGATTTGATTGGATTTGGAGCGCTCTCCTGGAATTTTGCACATGGCATTGGGTGTCGGAAGTGGAATACGCTCGTATTGCCGAAGCACTTATCACCGCCGCGCTCCCACGGGTTCAATGGTGCACTTCTGAGTGATATTGTTCAGCTTTTCGTTGTTTGCGGGATGCTTGCATTTCCCCGTCACTGGAGTTATTTGGTGGAAGAAGACGAAATACAATCATTTATATCCTCCTTACCATCTCTATAAATGGGGATCTATGAAATGTTTTTGCATTGTTTTCGAGGCGTGTTTGAAGAGCTTTAAAAAAAATAAAAAGTGTGGTAAAGTTCAACGGGTTGTTGTCGGGTATTGTGGATTGACTTTTGTCTTCAGCTGTTGTTCTGCCAGCGATTGCCATACTCTAGTTTGGTTGCGCCTCAGAGGCTAATTAAAATACGCGACAGTCTAACACAGCTACTCGATATCTGGCACATGCCGCAGAACTACCAGTACTGAAAAAGCGTGCCATTTGGACAGCCAGTTTTCGCTGTACTTTTCAAGTACCGGCGTCCTTGCCGTCCTCCTGGACCCAATGTCATCACAAAACATAAATAAATAAAGAGAAAAGTGTTTCTTCAGATGATTTTGGAGCATAGCGTGGGGTCAAATTGACCCATTTTAAAGTTAGAAAACTGCAAGTATATATTTTTTCCCACTATAAAATTTCACAACTTGAGACAATATAAAAATTTGAAATATGTGCTTAAAAATGGTTGTTAATAATCTAAGTTCATTGGTTGCTTTTGGAATATTAAACATTCCAGGTATTTTTTTTTTTTTGCTCTCAAACTTATCATGACGAGTCAATGAAAATAGATCACATCGACATATTTTCTATTAAAATGTTTATCGGAAGGCCTCCCTGTGTGGAGTTTGCATGTTCTCCCCATGCCTGCGGGTACTCCGGTTTCTTCACACTTTCCGAAAACATGCATGGCAGCCTGAGTGAACATTCTATATTGTCCCATGGTGTGAGTTTGACCGCGGATGGTTGTTAGTCTCTGTGTGCCCTGCGATTAGCTGGCAACCAGTTCAGGGTGTCCCCCCGCCTACTGCCCAAAGACAGCTGGGATCGGCTCCAGCACCCCCCCCCCCCGCGACCCTTGTGAGGATAAGCGCATCGGAAAATGAATGAATGAATGTTTAGCGGAATGCTTTTGGAACATTGAGTATAGCCTGGGTCAAACAGACACATTTAAAAGTTAGAGAACTATTTGTTACTTTTTTTCTGTTACTTTGAACCTTATTAACAGATAATAAAAATGGTTCATTTTAAATGTTAGCAAACCATCAGTCACAATGTTTTTGCCCCTTTCACAATAGCTCGGGTCAAACTGACCCATTTCAAAGTTGAAGACGTACAAAGCGGTTACTACAGTGGACAACATACCATGTTATCAGGTTACAGGGTGCATGAAAAGGTTAAAGGTAGCTCGGGTCAAACTGACCCGGGAACATTATTGCCATTCCTGAGAAACCAACCTAACAGGAGGCTTAATTTAATATCCTTAACTGGTGGGCCGGCACTATATGCATGCAAGCAATAAAAAGTTACGTATCCTCCATAATACGTCCACTTTAAATGACTAGCAAGCACAATCAAGCATTATTTCACGTGATCTTAAAACTTTTGCTTCAGACTTCATTCGAGGATTCAGGTGTACCCAATGTGTGTCCCTGAGTGTCGAGATTTATATTCGATTTGGCTTGATGGAGAGGGTCGCCCTGGCAGTTGTTAACCTTTTAATTGGAGGTGTGGGATCTCATTCCTCTGGCACCCTGCCACTGCGATGTAAGTGGCGTGTTGGCAGCACGCTGGGCTTGTACAATGGAACCGCCCGCCTCACCCCACCCTCCCTAAAAAAATAACCTGACTTTAGACCAACAGTTAAATGCAAAATGTCAAGCGCTCGTCTTCTGGACTGCTTAGTGGAAATGACATCAATTAATACATGCTGCTTAAATGGGACTAAGATTAATGGTGGCCCTCCCGCATGGGCTCACATCCACTGTCACTCGCCGTTTGCCGCTCCAGATGGAATCAACACCAATCAATGGGGCTGCACCACTCTGCCTCCAAACACACTCACACACACTCTCGCATTTAAATACGGCACATTCATATTGGGCTTGCAGTCAGGCGCTTGCACATGAAGACAAATATACTGAATGTCTCCCTCGTCTCCATATTTCATATTACTTCCCATATAAAGCTTACTCAGGTGCCACCAAGTTAGATGGTTTGGTTTGCGGGAGGTGTGTGCATGTGGGGGGATAGCAGCGGGGGAGGGGGGGGGGGAGCTGATGGCTCTGTCGTGATTGGATGTTTCAATTACTGATAGTAATGCCACAGTGTAGTGAGTCACGCAGTGCAGATAGCGCCATTTATTTTAATCAGGCGCAGGGAAAGATGGGTGTGGATGTGTCTCGCTCGTTTCAGAGTACTTGCACATTTAGATGCAGGGGAGTGTGCTCTCCCTTTCGCTCTCTCCCTCTCTCTCTCTCTCACACACGCACGCGCGCACACTCAGGTGGATTGAGAGTAGAGAGGTTGCCGTGGGTAACGCGTAGCGACAAGCTACTCTCTCTGCGAGCTATTCTAATTTATGTTAATAAACCTTTCTGTTGCTGTGAGAGACAAAGGAGGTCCCAGATGAGCCCGGGTAACCTCGGCACCTCTACACAAAAGGAGGAGAGAGAGTGAAAAAAAAAGAGGAGAGAAGAAAAGTTGAACTCTCCAGAACGCCACAAATACTTGTGCAGAGAAGGATGTTAAATTTAGCCACTTTCTACATTTTATTTCTGTGGTTTGCAAAATCAAACGGCTCATGCTGGCAATCTGCAGCATGGCACCTGCTGTTTCCACCTGTGTTTGTTTGTCAAGGTGTGTGTGTGTGTGTGTGTGTGTGTGCGCGCATTGAAAAAGGAGGCAAACGCTCTCTCGGGATTCGAACCTTCATTTTGGATCACTTCCCACAGGGCAGATGTGACACGGCGGGCAGCGTTTAGCACAACGGGATGAGAGCGCGGGGTGCAGAGGTCAGCGTCAGCCCACAAAGGTCCACTCGGGGAAAGTCTCCTGATTCAGCTGGTGAAAGAGCGTTAAAAAAAAAAAGATATAAAAAAATAATAAGAAGACTAATCTCGGTGCATGTTTTTGTTTTGCTTTGCCATTTTAAGTGATCAATTCAATTTCCGTCCCTTCAACAAATAACGCCAATTTTATTATTAGGAGTGTTTCTTAAGAGAATGTCAGTCTTCATAATGTTGTGCGTGCTGTTCAGAAATGAAAGGAAAAGAAGTTGATTTTGTTGATGGTTGCACTCTTTGAGGATAGCTTTGCCTGCAGCTGTTTGTGGATGATAGCTTTTGTGCTGGAGGAGAGAATCAGTTCACAGCGCAACCTCGAAAGTGGAACACGATCCATGCTGGGGATGCTGACGCCAACCGGCGTCACAGCATGGATTGGTTGTGTTTGGTTTTACAATTCTTCCCGTAGGAAATAATGGAAATTGAAATATTTCATGTCATGTTCTTCACAGCGAAACAATCAGTTAAGCACCATATTATTAAGACAAAAAAAAAAAAAAAACTCATCCTTAACCACTCTCTACAAGGTTATAGAAAATAGTCTTTTTGATGTCTTGTATCCAAAGAGTTTGGTCTCTGGAGTGCAAGGCCACTCATGAAATGTGAAATTCAAACAACCAAGTCACACTTTGATCTGCCTATTTGTGAAAATTTGTGAGTACGCCGTTCACAGTTTTGACAATTCTCTTGTTCCGAGGCTGCAAATTTCCAACCCCGTCTTTCATGTCAAAGCGAGAAGGTAAGCGGAGCTGCGTTGTGTTTTGTTGGATGCACAGAGTAGCGTTATCGAACAGCATTTGCTTCTGTTTAGCGGCAACTTGATTCTTTGGTGAAATTGTCAACGAGGTGGCTGTGCAAGGGTATTTGCTGCATGCACCACATACTCATATCTGCACATTAAATGACAAATCTATGATATGTAGTTTATGATATGTGAGAGTATGAAGTGTAATGCTTGAAGTTCTACCTCCATGATTAAAAAAAACATCTCTGGACTCTGCAAATTGAGGCCGCTTGCCTTGTCGCATCCCCTTGCTCCATCATGGTTGTCATGGTAACGAAAGCGCCACTCAGCGCTGGTTCTGCCACAGAGCTGATGGGGTTCACGGGTGTTCATTTTCCTGACACAGGACCGCCCTCAAAGCCTTAAAGAAATATGCCTTTCTAACAAGCCACAATAGCAGCAAGCTACTTCCCAGCTGGCTCTAGCTGCTAGCATTCATCATTGCTTCGCAGGGGCTGCAGTCAAAGTCAGTCGCCAACATTTTAACATTCTTAACTGTCATGCAAGAAGAACAAGACGTTACGCAGTGAATGAAAAATGAGGGGCGGAAAAAACTATCTCCCTCAACTTGATGAACACTCTGACACACATCTAGTGGGAGAAGGCGAGATTCCTTTTTACAGTGTACATTGTGTTCTTTCCATATTGTTGTTGACTTGCACCGAGCAGCCAGAACAAAACACGTGTGCGCTGCGTTCTGACTCGACACAAAGTTCAGTTTCTTCTTGTAGCCTCTCATTCCCACTGACAAAAGCCACAACATCATATTGCAAAAGGGACTTGAAGGGGCTTTAATTGGATTTTACAACATCTAAATTGGAGAAACGACATCAAAAACAAGCAAACGTGTTTTGCAGTTAAACTGAAAGAAAGCAGCAGATGCAGCCCGTGATGTCAGTAAATGGAAAAAACTCAGTGTAGGAGGAAATGTTCTGCGCATATGTCACCATTTGATATAACATCAAAGCTATTGTGCGGACTTACTACGGGACCCGTTTGGATGGCTTCACCATGAAAAGTCGCACCTGCACTCATGCTCCTGTGCGCCCTGACCCCAAAAGAGTGATGGCTCCCCTGTCCTCCAGCTTGCCTTGAGCAGTGTTAGTTCTGGACAGTTAACTTCTTCTCAAATGATCTTAATTGAGATCATTTTCTTACTTGAGCATGATCAGCAAATCGCAGATCCACCCATCCACGCACACTTGTGCTCAGTAGCGACTCGCTTCATGCCGACAAAAAGTGTTTGCCCTCCAAAGATTCAACCTTATGCGGTCTTATGAGTTTACTTTACTTGCACGTAATCTCTTTTTGTTCTTGAATATGACTGTAATTAAGACACAAGATATGGGTGTATTACTAGCAAGAGTCATGTTTAAAATGAGACAAGATGAATTTTTGTGGCGCGCATAAACTTAATCTTTTGGTGTATGCTGTTTTATTCACGTTAGCTGAACCTTCAGATAAAGCAACCATGTTTCCTAAAAGCAACAGTGAAGCCTTTTTTATTTTGTAATTTTTGAATGACTGTGGTGAATATAAATCTAAACTAATATAGTTGTTAAACCTGTCTTTTTATAATATCAAATCTTGAAGTACACTCTGTTAAGGTTTGTTAGGGTAGCACCTGTGGCGATTTCTCCATTCACGTCCAGACTACAAATGAAGGGTGCTTGTCCTAAACCACCACTGACTAATTTAACTACACAAAGCGCCCCCCCCCCAAACTATAAAGCAAGCGCCCATAAACATTTAGTGGTAAGCACTTCATCACTAAAATGAAAAATTACACTTTCATTATACTAGCTCTGTCAGTGTAGCACTTATCACACACTAATATTGGTCACCTGGTTAGCTAATGCTAATCTGTGCAAACACAGACTTTGAGAGGATAGCTTTTTAGTGTACCGGTAGTTGGATGAAAAAGTTACCCTGTCGAGCTGATCATTTCATTGGCCTCATCACAACACATTGAATGGCAAAACTGATAATCAAAAGTTTCGCTGTGCTGGACAAAACATGCGTTGCTCACGTAAGCTTCGGCTGGCTACTAGTGCGGGAAAACGTTGCGGAGTCGCTCCAGTGGTGGCGAAAAAGGTACAGTTCTGACAATTATCGTTTTCATGAAGGAATGATGAAAAAACACAGCAAGGCTATGCTAATTGCTAAACTAACCTCAGATCGATACATAACAGTTTAACGCTGGATTTAAGTGCTTGGGTGATCGAGTCCAGTTTTCACAGTCAGGCAAAATACTCACCACTGAAAATGTTTCTGGTCAAGAAAATTGTTTGCTGCCATTCCCAATGTGAATTTAAGAAATGAAAGCGTTGTGATATTTTTATTGTCTAATAAAACCCCTTGCTTCAGGTCTCTGGATTTAAACTGCAAAAAAAGGACTCCTCAAAATTAGAAAGTTGCTTCTCAATGATTCACCCCCCCGCCCAAAGAAAAAAAAAAATATATATATATATATACGTATATATACAAATATTTCGAGCCTTGTTCAGAAGAGAAAAAGTATAATCACCATCATCATCTGACCAATGAAATCGTGCTTCTCCCAGACTTACTGATACAACCACGCGCCACACACCAGGACATTTTCAGTGTAGACAAAGAAAATAACATGAAAACGCAATAGAGAAATTTATATGCTCAAATCGAGCACCCTTAACGAGTGGCACCGTAAGACGTGCGTCAGTGACTTCACATCTCGCTGCGGCGAGTAAGCAGCATTGTGAGTGTATCATATATAAGTCTGTGTTCAAGAAACTCAGTGTGGGGGTGGTTATTATGCTAATCAGCGAGTTTAGCCATTCGTTCCGAAGGCCTTGCTGACTGACACACTTTCAAAAATGAGCAGATAAAAAAATTTACTTGACTGTTTAATTTCACACTTGATGGGTGGTGCAGACGCACACTAACTCTCACAGCACACATCAAGTCGGCCGATTATTTATGTACAAGACATTGAAAAGTCAACCCTCCCTAACGTGTCCCCTTGAATAGCTGCTCTCGGTGCTCTTCTTGTGCTCGGTGTCATTTTTGACTGTGTCGCTCGTGTGATGGCGCCTAACAGCACTTGTTGCTTTTTCTCTCTCTCTAATCACGATCGGAAATGGCGACCTCCCTCACTCCCCCGTGCCCGGAGGGCAGTGTCTCGTCCCCGATTATGTTTTATTCAATTGACAATGGCGCCACCACCTTGTAGCCCATTTTATTGGACATGGTCCTTCAGCACCACGCCAGTATGTCCCCCATCCCGAAAACACATAAAATTCCTTTATGCTGCCATTACTTGAGTTTATAAAGAGCCCCGCCGCTGCCCTCCCTCACTATCCCGTCCCCGCCAATAAGATCATATTGATAGATTGATATTGGGCGAGCTGTCGCGTGATAAAAGCGCGGGGTTAAGAGCTTCTTGGATAGTTTAACCTTGATAAAACAGTTGTTTCACCGAGGCTGATTTCGGCCCATCCGTCTTCATCCGTCAGGGCCCTGCCGAAGTATGCAAATGAGGGCGGCAGAGGGAAGCGCCGTGTGCAGTTAAATGGGGCGTTGCGAATGTGCGGTGTACCGCGCCGATGGGGTGATACTACTTACTGTCCAAATTTAGTGTGTCTCTGCTGAAGCATCCTGGCAGCAAAGCGCCCCCCCGCTCCGCGCGCCCCTCCCAACCCGCCTCCCTTATGCATTTCAAGAATATATACGAGGAAGCGTAAAGTGATTACATCTGTGGCAGCTGTGTGGCATTTTATATGTGAATTTCCCCGTACGTGATGTTCTGTTTTTGATGGATGAGCTGGGATTTACTGACTGCGCTTTAGTCTTTTGTTGTTGTTGTTTTATTTTTTTTTTGTATGTGCTATATCTGTATTTACATGTTGTGGGGGTTTTATGGCTCGCCGGAGCCATACATTGTAGAATATGGTTGTTTATTGCTCTAATTAGTAAGTCTGGAGGTGCGGGGGTAATAATCTTTATGATAATATCTGTTTATGCCTCAACACAGCTCTTCATTTAGGCTTTATTTTGCTCTTGGGTAGCTTTGTTTGCCTGATTAGTTTTGGACCTACTCAGCAGCGCAAGAGATGTTTTTATTTTTATTTTTTTTTAACTCATTTCTTTCATATGCAGACATATTGATTGATTCCGCAGCACACTCATTTTTTTCCCTATTCCTCACAACTTATTTCCAGCACCAAGGCTAGAAACGGATCCCCACGTCTGCACTCGGCTGTCTGACTTGCCACGGCACACATAAAGCTGTCAATCACCGGCGTTCCTGCTTGCCCTTTGTTATGGAACGCCAACTCCGTGGGTGGGTCCTTTGGGTGATAGATGGCACCAAGAGCCTATCAGACTAGCAGGAGCATCCATCTCTGTCTGGAGCCTGTTAAACAAGCTCGGGAAGGCAGCCATGTAGCCCTAACCACCACTGGCCTCCACTAAAAAAAAACATTAACATTAATGAAGGGTAGCTTTGAAAGTTCTCCGCTAATAGGCTTCAATTGGATTTATGAGTCAGATAGTTTGCCAGGGTGTACGACGTGAAAAATGTCACAGGTAAATGAATGGAAATGAGCGTCCAATAGATTGCCAAATGCATTTTTTTTACCCGCAAAACTTTTCGTGCCGCTCGCGTGGGCATTTGCCTTCCAACAGACGGCAAAGTGTTAAATAACTGTCAACAATAAAACAGCTCATCGTAGTCGCACCGCTGTGGCTTCTGCAGGAGCCGGGGGAGAAAAAAAATCAAGTTGTCAAAAGGTCTTCCATTGCAGGTGCCCCTGGCCATTTCAATAACGTTCAGCACTTTACCTGTCTGAAAGGTCCCCGGAGAGATGGCCACTTAGCCCGATTCCTCAGCTGCAGATTATCGTGCCACTACGGTGCAATCACAATGTTGAAAAAGGCTCTGATTGCAGCTCATCCAACCTGCAAATCATGGCACATCTTTTTTCCCTCCTGCAATAAGTTGTTGGGATGTCATCATTGTGCATTATGAATATCAGAGGCAACCCCCTCCAAACCTCTCATTTAGTGTGAATTTTAAAAGGGTGTTCAGAAATGCACTCGGCAAATTAAGTCACTGCGCGTGTGAGCTGCATCGCTTTTAATTGCCGTTCTCAAGGCGGCAACGTAAATCCAATTTGTACATCAGTTAAAAAAATGCCATAGTCAGTCGCTAGCCGACGCTAACGCAATGCTCGTCAGGTCACATATATACACTACAGTAAATGTTTGTGTGAAAATCACTTCCAGGCCATATATTGAAAACATTCAAATGAAAAACTATAAGCATGGCAGTAATTCCCACCGCTGAGCAAACTAGTGCTTTGTGCGACGTTTATAGCCTCAAAACAGCTTCGCAAACCAGAATCGTATTTGTCCATAGTATCATACACAGTTTGGCTGTGCTTGGTTTACGATGTTCCAAACGTCAAAATTAAGAACAAGTTTGCGCCGTGGCACAAGAAGTCGCATCCAGTTACGTCTCGTGCTCTGTCTCGCACCCAAAATCCCAATTCGCTATTCATGTGGACGGCAGTGAATAACTTCCGAATGGAATTCAAAATCACCCTTCCGAAAAGACGTCGCAGTCCCAAAAAAGGAAAAATACAGTTTGATCAAAATGGTAAATTGAGAGCACTTCTCAGATTCTTTATCCCAACCATACGCTGCCCAAAGTGTTTTGCCAAGCCTGATGTTCACTTATTGGAAAGCTTATTATCTATTGAACAAAAGAATAAGCTAACCGCATCTTACTCTTCAAAAACGATTTTTTTTTTTATTTTAAAATCGCTTACTTACATTGACCAAGATCCCAGACTGAACAGTGGCCGAAAGGCTGTTTTTTGCGTCAATTGGTGAAGTAACTGAAAAATAATAAATCTTGCCATGCTGCATCCTATCGCTAAGCTAGCTGGACTTGGCTAACGGCCTTTCTTTGTTGCCGTGTGTGGTAGCAAGCAAATGACAGCGGAGTTGATCCACTGCAAAGATGGGCTTCATTGACCATACCGCTAAACAGTCTATTTATTATTATTATTATTATTTTTAGTATTATTATTATTATTATTATTATTATTCATTCATTCATTCATCTTCCGAGCCGCTTGATCCTCACTAGGGTCGCGGGCGGTGCTGGAGCCTATCCCAGCTGTCTTCGGGCAGTAGGCGGGGGACACCCTGAATCGGTTGCCAGCCAATCGCAGGGCACACAGAAACGAACAACCATTCGCACTCACACTCACACCTAGGGACAATTTAGAGCGTTCAATCAGCCTGCCACGCATGTTTTTGGAATGTGGGAGGAAACCGGAGCAGCCGGAGAAAACCCACGCAGGCCCGGGGAGAACATGCAAACTCCACACAGGGAGGCCGGAGCTGGAATCGAACCCGGTACCTCTGCACTGTGAAGCCGACGTGCTAACCACTGGTGCTAACCGCCTTGTTATTATTATTTAATGCTAATTAGCTGGCTAGCCTACACTTCGAGGCAGCAATGTTAAAAGATTCGTTCTCATTCCGACTCCCCGATCGAATTGCCACCAATTCGTGCACGGCCCTTGCTACCGCCACGATTAATGTTTTAAATCTGATTCTTTTATAGTATATTTATGGCTCGAAATATTTTTCCTATACACATATTTACTGTAATTAGCACTTCGGTGTTAAAAGGCTCCTCAGAAATCCACTCGGCAAAAGGAAGTGGCTTCGAGCAGCTCACGGGTGAGCCGCCTTCATTTTAATTGCCGTTGAAAAAACACTTCATGATTATCATTCCGTGCATCCGCTGCTCTTGCTCCCCAATCTCTCGCCTCACGCCTGCTCCCCGCTAACCTCTGATGTCATTAGCGGCGAGGGGAGAGGATGCTCGCTATCCTTAATGAATTCCGCTGAGTCTGTGCACTCCCCCACCTAGTTAACCCGACCCCCCTCCAATGCTCAAGGTGTCAAATTAAAGCAGCTGGAAACGGGCAGAACAAGGAGATGGGGAAAGGTGCGCCTCACCCCTGCCACTCTCTTCCTCCTTCTCGCCTTCCTCATACGACATGATATTCATGAACAATATCCATGTTCGCCCTGATGGAAATTGTTCTTTTTTTAAATTTCTGGATGTGCTTCATATTCACATTAGTGACTGGCTGGTGCTCACTGATATTCCAGTTAATTGCTCAATATGCTCTAAAAATACAGATAGTGAACAAATCCTTGGAGCAGCTGACTTACTGGAGTGTAATAGCAGTTTAATAATGCAACTAAAACAGGAGCCTAATTGCACCCAAATGAATAAAAAGTGGACACGCTCGAGTGCAGGCATTTCAGTGTGTGTTGTTAGTGTCGGATTGTAATGTTATTGGATTATGATGCATAAAGTAGCTTTTATATACTGTTTCATCTGTTTGTTACATTCCAAATAAGGTCAAGTTGTGCAATATTTCTCAATAAAAATAGAGTCGTTAATATCTCTTACTTGTCTCTCTGGAGTGTTACAGATCAGATAACCGTGAAAGTGTAGGATTGCGTCTGTCTCAAAAGGCGTCGTCTCTCGTTGGCCACAGCAATAAGTACACCTGCCCGTTACAATCTATCTCTCTATTTCAGCCTTCACAAATATTTGGGTCTCTTCATTATTGTAACTCAGAATCATACTGAGCTGTGTTTAGAATGTTCCGTACCCGAATGTAGTCAAGTAAGGAAATATACTGTACTTCTCAAGATGTACGGTTCTACGCCACAGCAAAGTAATGAGGTTTTGTTTCAATCAGGCTGAGCGTTATTAAATTTGCATAGGCCGATTTTTTTATTTTATTTTATTTTTTTATTTTTATTTTTTTGCTACAGCTTTTCAATTGCCTCTTAAACTGAATTATTTAATTTAATTGTGCAAGTATACC
This sequence comes from Hippocampus zosterae, assembly GCF_025434085.1. Lineage (NCBI taxonomy): Eukaryota > Metazoa > Chordata > Actinopteri > Syngnathiformes > Syngnathidae > Hippocampus > Hippocampus zosterae. The sequence continues at coordinate 11,904,682 of NC_067465.1, forward strand.
TCGTGAGATCATGTAGTCTGGTCACTGTTAACCTCAAAAGTTGACAATAGGCCCATATAGGAGCGATCCTATTTATGAAAGACACTAATACATAATAGCTCGGTGTGACAACATGAACACAAAAGACAAGCGAGTGGTGACACAGATTGGAGGGCATCCAATCACATGCTCTGTGTCATTTCAGATCACGCCAATGGGAACAATTCAGTTCAATTCATTTTTCAGTGATCGGTTTTTAATACAATAATTAATTGTCAACACACTTTAGATTTAATGTGCCGTTTTAAATCAATTTCTTTTGCAAGTTTTTTTGTTTTTACTGACAGGATGGGATTTACTCAGTGACAATGACAAAATGCTGAAAGCTGTTTGCCTGTGATGAATTAATTTCCCCCGTTGCTAATAATGGGGATAAATGTAATTTGTTGTGGCGATGGAACTTTTGCCATGGTGAAACTTTCCCAAGTGTAGCGTACTTGTAATGTTTTCAATCACATTTTAGCATCGCTGAATGTTGTGTAAGTGCAGAGTTATCCAAGTAAATGCATCCAGTCATCCTTTTTCCGTAGCGCTTGTCCTCGTTATGGTCGCGGGTGAGTTGGAGCGGCTTTGCAAACTACCGGTAGTTCATTGCATGCCCTTCATAGCCTCGGATTCTGAACGATACTGTCAAAAGTCAAGCATTCCCATGTAGATAATGATTGTTGTGTTATTTGCGGTTTGCCATTTGTGGAATTATTTGCTGATTTGCTGCTCATGTCTCATGTAAGAATATAGCTTTGGTAGCATCTTTTTTAGCTTCTCGAGTCTAAGAAACTATTTTGAAGGGGAGGTGCTTCACTCAGTTTTGCCATAGTTGTGTCTAATTAGAACAAAATTGTTTTCCCGCCATCTTGTGGGATCCATTTCTTTTTTTTGTTTTCTTTTTTCCAAACTAACCACCTTAACTTATCATCATACAATATATGTCAATAGTCCAGGACAACAACATACATTATACATTAATTGTAGGCATAAAAAGCAGGATGGCAGCAGATAAGTCATTTTCGACAAAAACGCATTTATATGGGTTCACAGTCAAAATGGCCCAACGAGAAAAAAAACTAACGAGTTTGACACCCCTGCTGTACATATAATTAACTTCTGTCCGCAGACACCAGCCATAAAAAAACAACACGTTAGCAGGATCGGCTTCTCAACCATCAACCTCTTTTTCTGGTTGTAATCACGTCATACAGGAAGCCCCCTAACCTGCTTTCCAAACTGAACAAAAAAAAAAATCTGTGAAACAGCAAAGCCGTGAATGCTGAACCGCGTTATGGCGAGAGAGAGTTCACTGTACTGCTAAGTGAGCTTGTACATATTCATTCAGCGGCAGCCTTCCAGTGACCCTCCTCAGGATAAGTGATGAAGGAAACGGATGTTGAAGAGTGCTTGAATGTAACCTTGTATCAGCTTTATGAGGCTTGTTTGCTCAAATCCAAACAATAGCTTTGGCGTCATTTTACAGGGCGAGCAGCAGCTTGCCGTGTTTTCCTCGCATGAGCCGCCGCGACAGTCAGCAGAGGATGGTCTCGCCGCGCGGCGGTATCGTCGGCCATATTAATAGCGACGGTGACAGTGATAACATATCCTCCCTCGCCCTGCTGTCACTTCCTGTCCTCGTGGCTGCGCATCTTTCCGCAACCGGGGCGCCGCCGCCGCTGCCCGCCTAAATGAGCACCGGCGGCGCTCCTTAATCACGTTAAACTGTTTCAGGGTGGATTTTTTTTTCCACGCTTTGAGCCCAATGCCTGCTTTTGATAGTCCTGACTCAACACGCAGTTGCCCCACGACCAACATCCCCCCCCACCCCCCTCTCCGAACCCCTGTGGCTGTGCTTACTCACTCCCATTTAGTTTTCCTTGGCAGACCCAGGCCACAGCTCATTAGGCTAAGAGAATGCGCCTGCCTTAATTAATGATATGTAAATATCCTCCAATCGGCCACATTAGCATACTAAGAGAGATTTGCGGAATCTGTGGAGTAATATATTTTAATTAGGGATTAATTAGAAATAATGGCAATTTCATTTGGCCTGGCAGGTTGTGTTTTGGTGTCAAGGCGTGTGGAGGCAGCGAGCCTTTGAACGCTGAGGCTGCAAACAGCTTTGCAATCCCGAGGAAGCTCTTGTGCTGCTCCTCTCGCTCCGTGTCTGTGCTGCATACAAACACGTCACACACACGCACACATGCGCATGCTGGTGTCACATTCCTTGAGATGCCAGAGCCTTCCCAGGGGGTCTTTGCAAGGCGCCATGGTTTTGCAAGGGAGGCGAGGGAGGGGGATGGGGGTCGTGGTTGTGGGGGCATCCAGCTGCTTGCATACGCACAATATGTTTTTTTGTATTGGCACGGACCCATATAGTCATTTTCTTCAAATCGGATTCACTATTTATGCAGTGAGCGAGGCCACAAGTCAATTTGTTCAGCTTTAGATAATTATTTTCATAGGCGGGCTGACCCCTTATGTCGAATTTTATTCAGTCTAAAGCTTTCCGCTCTCTCTCTCTCCATGTGCCGTCTCTCGCTCCGTCTGTGTTTTTCCTCTCCGTGACAGGCGTGAAAATAAAATAAATCTGAATGACAACAAAGAAACCATTTGTCATCAGCACTGCTAATAACAGATAGCACATGCGGGCCTCTATCACAGAATCTTCTAGGTGGAAATCATCCCCATTAGCAGACGTCAAGGCTGTTTCCTGCTTCCTGATGCTCTTTGCTGCGAAATCACACAGGCACACACACACACACACAATTTATATAGCTTTTCTTGAACAACAATTGGGAAAAAAACCTTCAATAAATGGATTGGTATTTTTTTAATGGCATGTTACTGTACATTTTGGGACGCTAAAGCGCACCTGATTACAAGGCGTGATATGAAAGAACGGGTCTGTTTTCATACACTTCCACACATAAGGCGCATTATCTTTGTGAAGCATCGGATGTGACATTGTTGATTCTAATTGTATGTTTATTAGATAGAGTAGCGGCAACTTACTGGACCTTCGTCATACGTCAATAGGGCATGAAATTCTTGACTTGAGCGTTTTTGTAAAATAAAATGCCAGGTATAGGCCCAAAAAAATGGTCCAGTAAACGGATTCAAATGGAGTAGGGTTAAATAAAGGGTTAGCTTTAGTAGGACTACATTTCACATGTTTCTTAGACACGAAGTAGTTTGAGTTCCGTTATGACAAAAATGTACACTTGAGAATGGGAATGCATTGTGAACAGGTGTGGATTTACTACGCGCTAAAATATCTGGACTGATTTTTGAGGGTCGCATACCACGTAAAATTGGTTTGAGGTCAGTAAGCACAACTAGAATAAATATGTCACCATCCTAAAGCGTACTGTTGATTTTTGAGAACATTTCAGGATTTTAAAACCATTCAGGGAATGTCACTCTGAATGTTCGAAATTCTTCCTTCCATGCCAGTACACTTCCGTCCTTTCCAAGTTGCCGTATTGCAGATATAGCTCAGCTTACCATAGCTGCCATTACATCGTCCTTCTCTTGGCAGTGAGCAAGTTGATTCTGAATCTGTAGTTTACTTGGATCAGCAGTCAAGTTCACACAGTCGATGATAAATTGACAGACTATCATACCCATCCCCCGGAGACACAACATTGGATGATTTTTGTTATTCATATTTCAGAGCAGAAGCATGTGATAAACGCCTGTTTTTTCCCTCTTGAGCTGCGCTTAAGGCCGAGAGCTGCGTTGGCATTTGCGAAGTGTCGTCGGCGCGCTGATGTTATTGATCCGGGACCTTCCGAATTCATTAGGAGATCCAGCCCCGAGTGCGCGGCATCTTTATTTATGCCTGCCTCTCTTCCTCTCTCTCGTTCCTTTTCTTTGCCTTGCTCGCACCCGGTCTGCCTTCCTCTTTCATCCTCCATGCATTATTCTTTTATTATTCTTTTACAGCAGCCTTATCGGCCGCATTTTGGCGAGGATAAGACCTGTCATCTTTGGGTCTTGTCTGGTGGAGATGATGGGAGACTTCAAGGGGAGGAGGAGGAAGAGGCGTAGGAGGGAGCGGGTGGTTGTAGAGATTGCCTGCTGCCCCCCACCCCTCCCCACCACCATCTTCCTCCTCCCATCTGAAATGGACCCCTCTCTCGTTCTCTTTTTTACTCTCTTCCTTGCTCTCTCCCTCGCAGGCTGTCTCTCTTTGTAATGAGAATCTGGCTCTAATTGAGGGAGCTGCAGAGAGCTGGCCGAGGGCGGCGGGGTTAGATTGTGATAGTGGCTACGTGACCGTTATGCTGATAGAGGTGGCCGATCAATAATTTAGGTCCTGACCTTAATGGAGGATGGTGGCGGTGGTGTTTAAAAACGCTCATTCTCATGGAGTCTGCAGGCCTTAAAGGTGCAGCAGGCAAAGGGAGAAAGGCTACACGTGGAGGTGAGCAGTGGGGGGATGGTGGGTGAAGCAGATAAGACACACAGAGAGTGTATTTGCAGTCACCAGCATCCATCCTCCCGCTATCTGGGACTTTTTTTTTTTTTTTAGGGTGGGGGCTGTAATCCGTGCACCATTCCTCACCGATGCACGCATCAGCAGGCACTCCAAGTGAACAAAGACAGCGGTAACGAGTGGGCTTAATCCGGTCCCGGGTTGGCTCGTCTCGCCCTCCTAGCTTAAGGCCATGCGCGTCGAGAATTCGGACAGCCATCGATTTGATTCTGAGAGACATTAACGTCACGGCCTCATTTACCCCCCCATCCTCCTCCTCCCAAACCCCAGAATCTCTTAAGACTGCGCTCATTCCCTGCTGGCAGGATGCGACCAACTATGCCCCCCCCCCCCCCCCCCACACCCCTAACCCTTAGGGGATGATATATTAGATATAACCAATTCAATTTTATGCAGCCAGGACAGACGCCCCGGGGACATAAACACACACATTTTTAATACACTCCTCACCAGGAAGCCCAATGCGCCAGAGCCTGCGGCTGCCCTGGGTCTCCACTCACACTCAATTATTAATGTGCGGCTGTAGTGGCTTAATTAAATAATAAACTCAAGCCCGCTGCAAAGGAATGGGCCAAGGACAAGTGAGAAGGGAAGGTGGCCTAAAAAAAAACCCCATCTTATTTTGACAGGTATTAAAATGCAGGACTGTAAATATGCTGTGTTGTAATAACATTTGTGTTGCTAAATATTCTCAGAGGTTGGCTGCACAATGTTATGAGATCTGAGCGGAAGGGTTCTCCTTTTGGAAGGATCATAAAGCTCCGTTTTGATTGACACTGACATTGTTTAACAATATGATTATCGCTGGAGTTGAAGTGGAGTTGTAAAAACTTACCATGGGGCTTCATGGGATTTTAATGAGAATTGCAAGACTGGAACTGAAGTTGAAAATAAATGTATTGCAGCTTAACTGTATCACCGCATTAGACAGAAGATGTTTTTTTATTGGTCAACCAGAGAATTTGATTCAATTGAATTTTAAAGTCAAATTTGACAAATGTGTAGTAGTTTGCAGTTGTTGCTTAGCACAAAAATAGTTTTTTTGGGAGGGGGGTATGTTACCTTCACAAGTGCATATGTGGCTTACCATGACGCATGGGTCGGATGTCAGCGGACCAACGTTCAGACGGCAGACACATCGGCTACATGTCCAATTTGAGTAAAAAAAAAACAAAACAATCGGAATTGTACTGGTCACACTGTTGTGTTTTTCTTGTCGCGCATGTGTGCATGATTTTGGAGAAAAGGTTCTGGAGGGCTGTTGATGCTATATATGCATGTTGTAATGGTATGGAATGTAAAGGATAGAATTGTAAAGGCTGCCTTTCTTAATGGTCTCTGGTTATTAAGTTATTATTGGGAGCAGAAGATGGCTGCCATTGGGAATGACAAAATTCCACCACCCTTTAACGAGAAATCTACTAATCTTATTGATAAATGTGATGTGTAGGCAAAAAGACGGTCCACATAGAAGAGAAAGAAATGCTGAGGGACAAAAAGATGGCATATGAAGAATGCAATATTACTCTTGGTTCCGATGAAACTTTGTCACACGTTGAAATCTTCACGGTGGAAGCTCTCGGGTCAGCAGTGCTTGACACAGCATGCACAAAAACAATGTGTGGTGAGAAATAGCTTTAGGATTGCACAAACAGACTACCAGAAAGTGAGTTGCGCCAAATAGCGGGTGAAGCAAGTGCCATTTAGATTTGGTGATGGCAAAGTCGTTCACTCCACAAGGAAAGTGACCCGACTGGCAAAGATAGGGCAGACCAGGTGCAAAATAGAAACCGAGGTTGTTCCAACAAACATATCAAAGCTTTTGAGCAAGGCCTCACTGAAGAGAGCAAGTGCTGTGTTGGACGTTGCGCATGACAAGGCAACAATGTTTAAACGGCCAGTTAAACTTGAGTTAACATCTTCGGGGCATTATTGTGTAAATTGAAGAGACACTGGTCAGGATAAAGAGAAAGCAAGTGAGACTCAGGCAAAGGGAGGAGATGAGGTTCTCATCGTTCGAGATAACGTGAGTGTCAAGGAAAAAGAGAAGATAGTTCTAAAATTGCACTGACAGTTTGGAGATGCATCAGAAGAAAGGCTGCAGAAACTGCAGGCCTGCGCCGGCACCCAAGCCAAAGAAAGCAAGCTAACTCTCAGGAATGTTGTTAAGAACTGTGAAACGTGCAGAAGTTACAGTAAACCAAAGCACAAACCAGTTGTCGGCCTTCCCGTGGCTTCAACCTATCATGAAAACTGTGGCTGTTGACCTGCAGGAATTTGAGCCAAATGTGTGCTATCTGCATGCTATTGACCACTTCACACGCTTCAATGCACCCCCACGGCCCTTGTGAGGATAAAGCTGATCACAAAATGGATGGATGGATGGACAGACGAATGGATGGAAGAAATAAAAGACATGGCTGAAAAATTGTCACTGATAGTACCGGAGGTTTGCTGCCCTGGTGGTGTAGAGCGAAGTCACAGCTTCTGCTTAGCTACAGGAATGCTTAACGCATTGGCACTATCAGAGGATGTTCCAAAAATGAGCAATATTGTCAGTGTAAAGGCACTGTTATTGATGGACCTCTGATATCGAGTCTCATTTGATTATCCCAATGTACCTGTAGTGTCTCATGTGTGTCCCTTTTCTATAATGAGCAGTTTAGGTTCCACTTGGGTCTGCCATCCATCCATTTGCCACCTTGCTGCATCTTTGGCTTCATCTACGTCAAATGTAATGTCTGTCCATTTAGGGCTCAATTACTGTTAAAAGGAAGACATTTTCCATTTAATCACAATAGTCAGTGTGTTAATATGTCTGCATTGAGCTCGTAAATCAGCGGCGTTGAGAGTCAGGTCAAACTCTGCTGATAGCTGGACTACATAAAGACAAATCATTTCTTGCGATTATGGATTGCGAGCACCTCAAGGGCAAAACAGGAGGAGTCGCTCTGTGCCTGCGATGTGATGAAATGTGGCGTTATTGTTCACTTGCTTTCTTTAGATTGGTTGGAGATTACGAACTCAAAGTTAGAGAGGTCTTTGGGCCTCGGGGCAAAAAAAAAAAAAGCTCCTGAGCCGAGCTGCACGTCGGATATCGAACTTGCAATTAATTATTCAACTTGGTTTTGAAATGCGTGTTACGTTTTGAGTGGTGCACACTCCAAGGCTGGAGCAGTGTGTTATTTATTTTTTTTTCTCTACTAATGGGCGAGCAAGCTTGCCCATCAGACTGAAAAATAAGCCCATTTTGAGCCTTGACGCGGGGCGATGAAGGATTACGACAAAGTGGAGTGTTTAAATGGCAAAATTTAAATGAATACCCTCTCAGAGGCCAAACTACTGACGATATGTTAACACTACGGCTGGATTTCGTCTGCTCATCCAAGTGCCCATTTTTATTTGATGCCACCATCCAATGTTTTTGTCTACTCCTGTTTGCCAGTGACACGTATCCAATATGACTATGTTTACATTCACAGACTAACTGATTAAAACAACCTGCATGTGCCGTTGCCCAAATTCAGTGTCAGTGACAAATCGGAAGGAAGCGATAATACATGTACACATAGTACTATGCCATATCGGCAAAATATTTGTCCATTTTTTTAACCAAATGTTTTTACAGTGTAGGTGATACTAAGATACGGTCATAAAATGCTGCTTCGCTGCTCTTAGACTGAAATTTGGGTCACCTCAAAATGGCAGCCGTTGGCAATTATTGTCCTGGATTAATAATGGCCACATCTCTAATGTAACATATTTCAATGATGTTTAATGTTCTATGCTTGGCTCTAGTTTGAATTGACATGGGGTGTTTTTGAATGTCTTAATTGGTGTTATTTGGGCAGACACAAGTGTCCATAGCTCACCGGTGGGTGTACAGTATTTCATTGTCAAGATGGCATTGATTAGGCAGATATCTGATCAATTGGATATTTTATCCACGTTTGGAAGAGGTCTGATTTTACTGTCAAGATATTCAACTTTTTCTGTTTCTTCTGCCGTGCTTTTTTATCCCACTGGTGCAAAACTTTGGAATTGTCAGTTGAACCATGCAGCGTAAATCCGGTCTAAGAAACCACCCCCGTTGAATGTTTTTGTGGGTTATTCAACTGAACAAGCTTAATAAGTCCAGAAAATGTTTCTCCGGGTATTTTGTTTTATTCCCACATTCCGAAAACATGCATGTTAGATTCACTGAAGCTGGTCCATAGGTAATATGGCCCCATTGTAATATGGAGTTCCACAGGGTTCAATTTGGGGACCCTGCTGTTTTTTAAATGATGCCATGAATGACTTTATTTGAGCAATTGAAGCACACTATCCAATCCAATCTTATTCTGTGCAATCAACAGTGTCGTCTGTGGTGAAAGTGTGCCCCTCTCTTTGTCTGCTGAGGCACTCTCAAAGGTCACGCCTCAAACCTGTCTTGTCACATCACTTATTCAGTTCTCTTTTATTTATTCATGCCACTTTTTGATTTTAATAATTTAAGGTGGTGAAATGTTTCTTTTATACAGCTGTAAAGTGCTTGGCGAGGAGCGTCCAAGTCCCCGACAATATGCTTTAATGCAGGGGTCCCCAAACTATGGCCCGTGGGCCGGATACGGCCCGTCAGCACATTTGGCCCGGCCCTCTCACCCTCCTGCTGTCCTCGGGTCAAAATGACCCGTCACTGTGTTAAAAACGCCCCCAAAAAACCCTAACTGCAAACAGCAGTGTCTACAAGCCTACTGGAACCTACAAAAGGATTATAAAGAAGGAACACAAGAACTTTAAGAGACTGCTCATATGTGTCAGAGAGATTCTGCTCTGCCAACTGAGCTGAACTTTTATCTGTTAAGATTGTGCATGGCACAAGAAAGTTAATGTTCCATGGCTTTTTTTTTCTATGAAGAACCCAGAGAGAGTTATTCAGTTATTATTTATTTCCTGTTTTTAGTTATTATTTATTTCATTAATAGTGTTATTATTTGTTTCCTGACTTTTTTCTGTAAAGAACCTGGAAAGGGTTATTTGGTTATGTGTGGCTTTCTGGAAAACAATAACATTTTTCAGCTCCCCTATGATCGGCACACTTTTTCTGTTACAAACTGACACCGGCCCCCCATCAGAGAAGGGAAAAGTTATGTGGCCCTCACAGGAAAAAGTTTGAGGACCCCTGCTTTAATGGCTTGGTTATGAGGCGTCGACGTGTGGAGCGGTTGCTGTCAATAGAAGTGAAGGGAGAGGTAGGGGTACTGGGGCCCATGAAACCCCACCCACCTAGGCGGGCGCCCATAAGAGTGTATAAGCAGCTCTCCTCCTTTTTTTTGTCATTTTCCCCATTCTTTTGGAATTTACTGCCAGCGGCCAAGAGTGGTATTTATTTCCTTCACTCTGTGCTCTGCTATCCTGGAGTTGGCAGAGTGATTTTGTAGAATAGAAACATTATAGACTGTTAGTGTCAAAGTGTTAAATGTGATGTATGGAGCTGGGGATTTCCTAGGGAGGGCGTGGGGAGGGGGATGAGTTTGAGGAGGAGGCGGTAAAGAGGCGAGTACCAGCAGGCATGACTGGAGCAAGGTGCTCATGGGAGAGAGGAGCCATCCACCATGTGAGGGATGGCGGGGTAATGTGGCGGTAGCTAATGGCTTTTCTCAGTCCGCTGAAACAGAGGCAGTGTGGCGAGTGTAGCGGGGAGGAGGGGCGGTCGTTAGGGGCCGCCGAGCTCCGTCGTCCGTTTACCTCCGCCGTGCCAGCGTCGGCTGTCAGAGCGGGAACGTGTCTGTCGGTTTTCCGCGGCGCTGGCAGCTTTGCTCCTCGGAGGCGAGAGTGTTTGATTATTATTTTGGGGGGCTTTCTCTCCGCAATGGATCGCCGCTGACACGCCGGTTCACCGACGCGCTCAAATATGGCCTCGCCAAATAGCTCCTCCGAGCAGCTGCGGCAGCCAATCAAACGGCATGCTGACGTGATGATGTCGCGCAAGCAAAACTCGTTGGCCCTTCACTCGTTCACTTATTCCCATTTAGAAAAAGCACCGACGCCTGTGTTGATCAAGGTTACATTTGACTGGAGTTAATTACAAAGATCACAGTCATACATTTTATGACACTGTGTGTTACAAGCTGCACCGCAACTCTGACTGCCTTTCTTCTTCTTGAAAATTCATCAAAAGACAAATTGACTTAAAAAGCATGCAGGGAAAAAAAGGCTTTGGTTTATCTGCGCAACGTCTGTGGCAAAACAAGACACTTCTTTAGCGGGTACCCACTAGGGCTAGGCCATTACGAAAATAATAATAAACAGGATTATCTGGATTGATTTTGAAATCCTGATTGTAAACACGATTATTCATTGATCATCACAACTTTGTTCACTTACCAAAACTAAAATTTTAATATAACTGTCAAAGAAGAATGAGAACATACATTTGTAACAAGTCATATAAAATAATTTATAATTAACTTATTCACTCCAAAAGACGTATTTAGATGTCTGAAACTTTTCAACTACAGTTAATATAAAATGAGGAGCTGGGATTAAATGTGTGGCGTCTGAAAAGACATCTAAGTACGTCTTTGGGAGTGTATGAGTTAAAAGAATAGAGGAAAAAAACACATGTAAATGCCTGCTTTGGCCTCTTGGGGGAGTGTGGGTAATGCATGATGATGGACTTACATGAACTAAAAATGTAGAAGTGGCAAACTTCATTAATGTAACACGTTTCATAGGTTAGGAAGAATATATGCCTGTGAGAATTATATTATTAACTGTCAGCATGTGTTACTACAGCATTTGTATTTGAATATTCCTTCTTTCAAAGTTGATCCCTCTTGTGACGTTGAAGGCTAATTATTGATAGCTGCAAATAGGCTAGTGACTGCTAGCATTAAGTAGGAAATGTACCAAAAATATATAATAAATAAAAAATAAAATAATAAATATGTGTTCTATTTAAACTTACAATTTGTGATTGCAGGAGACATGTCTTTAGTTCTCCAATAAGGTGTGTCAGTAAGGAGCGTAAAACACGATTCGGGAAGGCAAAAGAACATTGGTCACACACTTGCTGCAAGCCGCATGAGATATTGCACACACACGCACACACACCGCGTCATTTGCCACATTAATCGTTTGGGAATTGTCCAGCCCTAGTACACACATAACGAATATCAAGTTCTCATCAAACTCTGCAAAGGCCCAAATATCGAATGTCTCTAAAAAATCCGGAATGAGCTTCCTGTGTTGTGATGTGTGTTATATTACCTTCCTCCCTGTCTACTCCGAAAACGGTTGTGGCTGACAATCGTGTATGTCAAACCTGTTCCATATTTGCGATTACAAATCCACTCGTGCCGGGCCACGGACTTTGTAATTGTGACGTGCAACCGAACGATGGCCAATTAGGAGGTGAACTGAAGTTGTGGCTTTGCTAAACATACGTAGTGGAGCTTGTCTTTGTAAAACGTGTCTCACAAGTAATTCACTCCAACAAAATGACAAGGACAATCGTTTGCAGCTGCAATATAGTCACTAGAGAAGCAAAGCTTTCTTGTACCACCCTTTCTCCTTCTTTGTATTTTCTGGCAGTCTGGATTCCCTGTGAATTTAGATTTTTGTGTATATAAATGGAAGAGGGGCCACAAAGGCTTTTTTTTTTTTTGGTGTTGAAAGGCAAAGTGTGTTAACAGCACTTTGAGCTGTCGGTCCATTTTCCCTCATGCTGAAGCACCATCGCGGCGTGACAGAGAGGATTGGACCTCACTGAATCGTGCACACTCTCTGTGTGCATCGTGGCTGCGTGTGGATTGTTCCATGTGTCTTCATCTTCCTTGCTGAAATCCCTTCTGAAATCTCGTGCCAAAATCCAATTGAATGCCCATATCCCATTTTTGCGACACTCTATTTCCATGTTCCTTTCAAGTGACGCATATCCAATATATTTTGCTTGCATTCACCAAACTCATGGAACAAACCGCGGATACCCAAATTACACCCAAAAAAACCCCAAAACGCTCAAGCATAAATGCTGGGCAGTGACAACATGGATATAGACAATCATTCAAAAGTAATACTAATAATAAACATTGCACAGCTCTGACTTGGCCTGGGCAGAATTTATGTTTATTTCACCCTTTCAGGGACAGCCGTGACTACAGGGGACAGGTTATCATGTTATCAGGTTACAGGGTTTACGAAAGGGTTAATGACTGACACATTTCGAACAAAGTATATTTGCATCTTGGGCAATTGATGATGCTTTTGTTGTAGTGTAGCCTCAATGCAGGTTTTAAAATATGTTTATTTGTGTTATTTGAGCAGATGCTGATGCGTGTGTATACGTGAATAATGTTCTATTTTTTAAGGGCTCGCATTGATTGGGGTAAAGCTGCAATGATTAATCATCACCTAATCGATTCTCAAGTGAATCGAGAGGCATTTCTGATCATTGATTAATCGTTTTGAAGCAGAGTTTAATTCAAGCCTCTCAAACAGTTGCTTTTACTTTAGAAAACAAAATAATCAAAATTCTTTACCCTTTTTCTGACATTTTATGGACCAAACCAGTAACTGAATCTTAACTTAGCGTTGTCATTTTCAAAATAAAAAAACAGTCCTGTTTTCAAATAAAGGAATGGAAATTAAAACAATGTTTAAAAAATTGATAAATTGATTTGTCAACAGAATAATTAACCTATGAATAAATTATTAAAATAAGCATTAGTTGCAGCCCTAGTGTATACTAGAGGTGCAGCAATCGATCACCAAGTAATTGATTATCAACTTAAACGCTAATTATTTTTGATCATCATTTAGATATATCTTTTAATGTAAAATTGTTCAAATGCTCAGAATTTCAGCTTCTCAATAGTAAATATTCAATTTCTGTTGGCCCCATAAAGGTGGACTGATTGTGTTTGTGCGGATTCAAAATAAATTTTTCCTTTTTTTTTTTGCATTTACTTTGGAAAACAATGATAAAAAGTTGTGCCTCTTTTTTCCTCAAATGTAACAGTACATGTAATCAGTAACTGAATCATAATTAAGTGGGTTGTGGATTTTCTGCAGTCAATTTGAAAGAATGCTAATACTTTTTAATAAACGAATTTAAATGAAAATAATTTAGGTTATATCCGATTAATCGACAAAGCAATCAACACATTAATCGATGAAAATAAAAATTGTCACTTTTGTGGGGGACACAGACACAGATAGGTGTAATTTTCAGTAATCATAAGGGGATATGTTCACAAAACAAAACACAAAAAAAATCCACAAATCTCTGAATTGGCGGAAGCCAAACCACCAATATATGATGTGCGATTGCAGATCAGATCTTTGTGTTTTTGCTCGACTCGCATTTGCAGTTATCGAGATGTATCAGATTTTTATTAACATTTGAAAGAGGCCAGATTTCAATCCGTGATTCAAATCCCGACTGTGCCCCTCCAGCGCAAAAAATCGGAATTGTCACTTGAGTCGCGCAGTGTGAATGGGGCCTCGCAGTTGAATGTTCTTGCCGCTTCAGTCGCCCGAACATGTATTTGCTATCCAGATGTTTTATTTTGTGAGCCCATGAGACGATCCTCCCTCTTGTCAACACTGGTGGGGGGGAAGAAAAAAAAACGGTTGGAGATATACGATCTCTCCTGTAAAACAAACCAATTACTCCCCATTGACAAGGCTCAAAGCGAGCTTTTATTGGCCGATTCAGCCAAATAAAAGTTTATTGCACGGGTGGAAAGAGGATGTTGTCATTTTTTGCATAGCCTTTCCAAGCCAACGTTTATATGATCGCCGATTATTACGCCTGGGTGACATTTAAACTTTATTGAATGGGACTTTAAAATCTGTGGGGAGTATGTAAAATATGGAGGGATCTTGTTTCTTTCAGGTAGGGGGTGAGACATTGGAATTGAGAGCTATTTGAGTGTGGGCCATGCAGTTTTCAAATTACAACTGGAGTTGCTGAAAGAAAAATGATTTTCCTATTTTTCTTCAATCCATTTTAATATCCATCGACTTCCCACATATTTCATCTGATTTACATAATTCAAATTTCAGACCACGTCTTGCATGCTGTTATTTTTTTGCAGTCCAAAAATTCAGTTTTCCCAAAATTGGATATTTTCAACTCACAATTCCCCATTCAGTCCCAATGGCACATTTACCATAGCAGATTCACAATGAAAACCATTCAGCTCATTCCCTTCACATTTGGGAACAATTTTGAACATGCCAAAAATTAAAAAAAAAATTTAACGACTGAAATTCCCAACCAAAAAAAAATCCCTTTTCATTCCCAAGGACACATTCAACGAAACAGATTCACATCATTATTTCCCATTTGAAATTCAAATCAATTCACCTTTGTAACTTTTTATTTTGCCCAAAATTTCCATGTCCCACAAAAAAATTCCCGTCCTTCCCATTCCTTTAATATCATTCCGTATCATTCAACATTCATTCAGCATTCTCGTGCATTCATACAAAAGTTCCAAATATCTCATTTGAAAATGTTAATATGTTTTAAAAATATGTACAAGCAAAATTATTTGTTACAATATTAGCCAAACCACGTTCACAATTCCTCAATATTTTGCGGGAAGATTATAGTAGGAATTTAGCATCGGCCTTAACATCTTCAGATGAAATATGCTTGGGGGACCCCCCACCCCCCAAAATATTGCGAATTGAACTCTGCTAATTGATTTCTTTGATTATCTTAGCTCATGTTTCATGATATGATTGTGATCTTTAGGATTGGTTCTTTTGCAGCACCTTTAGCTTCCTTGTGGAAAAAAAACCACACACACACTATTTGTCACACGGCCCAGACACAAGGAAGCTCTGCTCTAAAAGAGAGATGGCAAAGAGGTCCTGCCCCCCCATCCTCTGTAATTAAAAGGGGGTTTCTGTCAGGGGCTGCTGGTGCTTTGTGCGGCCCCATATGTTTGGGCGCTGATACAGCACGGATTATTCTGTTTGGAAGCCCGATAACAGCCTGTTTATAACCTTGGCAGGAGCTGGAGTGTAATCTGGCAGCAGCAGCAGCACATCTCCGCTCAACTCCACCTCCTAAAATGTTCACACAAGACCAGATTGGCTATTTTCACTTCAGCTGGGAGAAAAAGTCGTAAAAAAAAAGAATAAATAAATAAATAGGGTGTTGGGGGCTTGAGGGCGGGGGGATGGGGGGAGGCGCCTCAAGTGTTGAGTGCTGTTGACATGGATGTGGAGTGTAAAATTAGAAGTTTGGTTTGGCTGTTTTCAGCTACATTCGGTTTCACATGCAAGTGTGGATGTTTTTCCTCTGACTTCCCCCTCGCAAGCCTTTATATCGCGTGTGTGGTTGCACTAAGTAAATTATACACTCACTGGCCACTTTATTAGGTCCAGTCATGTCAACCAATACAGGAGCTTTTATTCTGGAACAAATTGGACTGAATGTAGACGTGTGTTTCAGTGAATTTTACTGTCATTGAAAAGTTCATTTCATGAAGCAGTTTAATTGAAAAAGTTAAACTTTTTCTTTTTTTTTTAATATCGGCACACAGTGACAGAAGAATCATTTTTCAGCTGCCTGATTTTTTAAAATCATGTCAGATTGAAATTTCATCAGGAGGTCAATTTTGAGTTTTTTCCTTTGGCTTGTGTGGCCGCCAAGGCAAATGCTTGGATTGACATAATCCAAAATGTCCGTAAGTCGGTAAAAATCACTTAATGAGATTTATTTTTATTTTTGGTGTCCATTTTCCATATCAGGGGTGTCAAACTCATTTCACATTGTGGGCCACATACGGAATCGGTCAATGTCAAGTGGGCCGGACCATTAAAATTATACCATACTCTGCTATAAATAACCAAAATAATACGTAGTTCCTTTGTTTTGGTCTAAAGAAGCACAAGAACATGAAGAAAATGTTGAAATTTAATGAACATATCTTTTACAAAACGTTTCATGAAGGACCTTAGACTTCCTGAGATAAATGTGCAATTTACTTTTATCATTCACATATATGCATTGCAACTGATCCCACTGATTGTACAAAGGTACAAAAGATTAACAAGTCATTGGTATAAAATATAGGAATGCATTTTAAGATTAAACGAGATTTATAAAGAAACAAATTTTTAAACCATTTACACATTTGCATATAAAATCTAAATTTCATCCCTGCCTACACCTTACAAACCAAGGAGAGTGCTATTGAATGTGTTAAGAATAAAATATTCACATGTCCTTGATAGCGTCTGCTTTGTTGGCTCTGTCTCAGTGACAGACTGAGACTGTTATTGTCTTCTTCTCTGATCAAAACAGTCTGTCGCCTAGCGGATACTCCATGAATTTCACCTTATTACAAATATTCATTCCATGTCTTTTATGCATTTTTTCACTTTTAAATGATCCTGCGGGCCTGATCGAACCTCCTTGGGGGCCGGTTCCGGCCCACGGGCTGTATGTTTACCACCCTTGTTCTACTGTATATTATCATGTGAGCGATTGTTACCAGACTAGCAAATGCTGTTAAAGTGCATGTAACCTCGTTGTGGTTGCATTTTAGCTTTGGAGGTATTTGAAGGCAAGAAAGAATGAAACGCGTCTCCTTTTTGCCCACCTCCAGGGACTCGACATGCTTTCCCCATAAACGTGCACGCTAATAAGAGGCCTCCAACCTTTTTGCCGATGAGTTTGCAGAGTGCTGAATAAAAAAGTCACTGGTGGTAATGCACTGTTCTCTCTATGGAGGACCCTTAACTGGCATGCTGCAGAGGCAGGCAGTGCTGCGAGTGGCAGGCAAAGAGAACTGTCAACCTGTCACATTTCTCCCTCCTCTTCCCCCTGATAAATTAAAGTTACACAGTGTGCGTGTTGTAGCAGCGGAAGGCTGTGCAGAAAAAGCCCGGCTCCTCAGGTCTCAGGAGATAGCTGGCAACTAGGTCAGACTGATAATGTAATCCGCTGACTGGATCCTCAGCCCACTACATCCTGAGAGAAAAGCATGACAGGAAAAAAACAGAACAGCCAGAGTTGGGGGAACCCCCCCCCCCCCCCAAAAAACAACTTTTTGCTTTTGTTGCGCTTACTTAGCATTACCCTGGTGGCTCATCCCAATCAGATTCATACTTCATAGTAATGCCCATTGTTGTGAGGTTGCGTATGCGGCTGCACAAAAAGCAAGTCGTCTATGCACCTTGCGTTCCTCGCGTAGAAATCTTCCTCGCCCAGATTCCTGTTTATTTTTGTCACTTTATTTTTTTTTGCATGTTATCTTAGCGCCGCACACCGCATTGCAAATCCACAACAACGCGGTATCACAGGCGTCCGCGGGGAGAGAGTGACAACTCCCTGCATCAGCAAGGTATATTTTCATTTCCCATGCAGTAATTCCACAGAGGCTCAGTGGGCCCAACTGTGACAAGTGTGCCTCCCTGCAGGTGTGGAAATGAAACGCGGGGCCTATAAATAGCACCGCACAGCCGAGAGCAGGAGGGGCAGCAGGGGGGAGGAAGGAGGGATGAGGGGGGAGATTGAGGTAGTGGTGGGGGTCCAGCTGGGGGTGCAGGTGTGGAAGAAGCTGACCCGCACAATGTGCTGCCTCCTCACCCAAGGGCTTTGAAGGAAACTGTAGAGCCACATCCTATTCTTGTTTCGCAGCTGCTTTCTGTCTGCAGTATCGCAGGAATTGTTACAATACTTCTCAATCTTAGTAGATCCCTCTATTGCTTACCAAGTGTGGCTGTAATAAAGCTTTAATGGTCTCTGGTTGATCTGGAGTCTCCTGCCCCAAACTCGATATCTATTGTAGTACCAAGACTCACCTGTAAGAGGCAGCACAGTGCCACATAGCATCCAGACTGACGGAAGTCGGTGGAGGAGAAAAAGAAGAAGCTCACCTAACTGTTAGCTTCTCTGATGTCTCGGTGGCGGGTGCAAACAATCACAATGTATTTTGCGTTAAATGACTTGGAAGACATGGTGACAACTCCAGAGAGGAAAATAGATTGAATAAATTTCAGTCGATACTACCTCAAAATCGCTTAAAACCTAGATAGATCCATAGTCGCATAATCACGCTGAAGCACATTTTACGTGATTCTAAAATCAACTAAAGCGCATCATGACCTGTACTCTGTAAATATATCCATCAATGTTAACATTAGTCAAAAGACGGAGGTTTTGTTCAGATTTTGACCAAGATGCCACATTCAGTCTTTCTTGACTTCTGCCAGAGCCACGGTAAAGTCTCAAGCATAAAGTCATTATTGTGTATTCTTGCAAATGAAAATAAAAATAAAGCAGTAATGATAGCCTGTTTGATTATGAACGAACATAAAACTGTTTTGATCACTAAAGTGACGTGTAATGAACCGAAGGACCAATTAGACTCTTTTACCATCTTAAGGAAAACCACGGAATAGTTTTCTGCGTGATTATTAAAAGACAATAGATTTGTTAAAAAAATAATAATAATAATAATTAAATCTTTCTAAGGATTCCGGTTTGGGACAGACTTGTTGGTTTGTTTTGCTCTGTGAGCCACTTATTTGAACTGGTCGGGATGCTGGAAAACGTGATGTCACAATTCATGCTGTTTCCATGGTTACGGCCCAACGAGTGCTGAGTGATCTCCTGCAGACTTGAGTGTGCCCACCACACCGATCCTCCTCGTTTATTGCGGTTCTACCTTAAGGTAGTCGTTCCTGTCGCAGTTCATGCATCTTGACAACAAAACGAAATGGAATACTTGCCTGGTAATTGTCAGCGTCTATTGCACTGTTATGTTTGGTGGATGTATTTGCACTTTTGTAGTTATTTGAGCAGGTTTCCAGAAAAATCAAAGTCCCGTTTGATTTTAAACTCGGCTCAACTTTATTTCTAGAGCACTTTAAAGCATCCGTGGCTGCATGCAAAGTGATGTACATAAAATAAAAATCGGACCTATAAAAACACAGACAGTCAAAACAGTAAACTAATCACATAAAAACAGGAAGCAAAATGAAATAAATTATGCATGCCGAGTCTTATGCTCAGTCGAAAGCGAAATAATTAAAAATGGGTTTGAAGATGAGGTTTAAACACGGACAGGGGGGTGGGGCGGGGGCTTGCCTAGCGTTTAAAGGTAGGCCCGTTTAAAGGGAGGGAACGGCAACAAAAAAAGCTTAGTCCTCTCTGAGGTTCCGCTTAGTTCTCAGGACCTCCAGTCGTGTCTGGTCCGCTGATCTGAGCTACCGGGCAGGTACATAGAGGTGGATGATCTCCGAGATAAAAGATGGGGTGAGACCATTTCAATATGTCAAGACAAAAAAAACTATCTCAAAATGAACACTAAAATTGTGTTGTGTGTGCGCTCTCCTATGAGCTCTATTTAAGGAGACAAGTAGCAGCATTTTTGGACTAACTGGAGACGCTTGAGAGAGGACTGGCAGACTCCAAAATGAAGCGCATTACTGTAATCCAGCCGAGATGTAACGGCGGCAGCACTTACTGTTTCTAAGTGCCGTTGTGAAAGGAGAGGCATGACTTTCGCCAGAGGGATTTAACAACCGGAGCAATTTGCCGGTCCAAGTTGAAACACCGTCCAATTTAAAACCCCAGTTCAAGACTGTTGGCTTTAGATAAGACGCCAGGAGGCCAGGGTCAACTGGGACCAAACACCAGATCTTCTGTTTTTCTTTTCGTTTAAATTCAACAAATGTGGTGCCATCCAGGCTTTGACTTTCTCCACATAGGACCAAAGTGGCCTGAAGGAGAAAACATTCTTTTGGCTTCGAGGAGCAGATCTGACTATTGTCCGCAAAGCAGCAAAAGGAAACACCATGTTTCCTAAGATGGAACCCAGGGGCAGCAAATACAATAAACAGCAAGGCCCCAAAATTGAACCCTGTGGAATACCATACAACAGTGGGGCAGTGTGGGACTCAGGGCACCTAAGGCTAACAAAACAGTCCTGCCTGCCAAATAGGATCTCAACCACTCTAGAGCAGTCGTAATAATGCCCAGTACAATGCACCATAACATAGAAGACATAAAACACACCAACTCGCCTGTGCATGCTAATGACATCCATTATGAGAAGTGTACCAAAAATACCTAATTTCAGCAAGACATACCGGTAATTCTTTATCACAATAACTGTTGTGTATTGTATTCAAGAAACTTCAGAACTATTTAGATGGGGGCATGGGTGGGGGCTGATGCATAATATGCCATTAACAATATTTTCTTGTGTCTGCATCATGCTGAGAGCTCTGTAATATTCTTTGTTCTCCTTTTGGAGCAGGCTAGCTTGTTTTTCCTCAATGCTGAGAAATCACTATGAGGTCTACTGATTGACAGACACATGCAGATTTAACACATATTAACCTGCGGTTTCTGTCTGGAAAATGGGTCAAACGTGGCTGGAATGTGCATTGAGCAGACGCACATTTGTCTTATTTGAAAGGTATATTCTGACATGTGCGACGGATGCCACGGGGCTGTCTGATTAGTCAAGCGTTTTGCAGCCTTCTTAAGAAGCCTCGTTGTCTTGATTATTTTTATTATTTATTTATTTTTTAAAATCAAGCCTGCGCTTTTCGGGCAGAAAAAAATGCAGCTTTCATCTGCAGTGGATGAGTCGATACGCTTTTCATTGAGATGTCGTCTAGCACTTGCACGCTGGTGTTTGCATTAATGCATTAATTCCTTGGTGCTATGTGCTCTTGCTAGCTGCAGGCTAAATGACACATTCCCACCCGAATAAAGGGGAAAAAAAGCACTCCACCGCTGTAGTGCCACTCCAACACGACTCTGAGACACACATACATTTTGACTGCTAAGTGACAGCAGGAGCTCCCTGTGACCCACTATTCTGCTGCAGTGGGACCATCCCACAGGCCCGTGATTAATGACTTGGCTTTATCCGCGGGTGGAGTGGTCACTTAGACTGCTCAGACCACTACTTCTGCTGTAAACACACTCGGGCGCTCTCAGTCCTCTCGCGTGTGCTTGCATTGTCACGGCCAACGTTTTTTGCCTGAACCGTTTGTCCAAGCTTGAACCTCCTTCTTACATCCTGGGATGAAATATCAATATTATTACGTATTGTATCGTTATTTTTATTTTTATTTATTTTTTGTTAAGTTTAAGTAGATGCAGAGTGTTCTTATAATTGTATCTGGATCCTAGTGGTGGACGATACGACGATATTAGGTGATGAAGAACTTTAACATGTTGACGATTCCATAAAGCCAAAAGACCATGAAATCGTCTAACGGGCGCATTGTACCCAGTTTAGCTCTATCGGGGCTCAGAGCCGCTGACACGCACCCGACGAACCAATCATAGCATGCACAATGCAGTGAATGTCCTGCCTCCTTGTTTGTTTGTGTAGCGGGAAAGCCAAAGCGAAACTGAGTTGGTCCCGAAAACCCCCCCTCCACTTCCATAGTGTGGTTTGGCTTTTCCCCCGGAGGACAAGGTGCAAACCAAAGTTAAATCCAAAGTTTGCAGACTCTGTGCTGACGTCGGATGGCAACATGACGAAATTATTTAATCAAACTTGCGGAGACAGCAGCCATAATATGACACAGACAGCCAAACAAAATGGAGATCAGACACATGGCAGCTAGAGGCAGCCGCTAGCTCCAAGGTAATTCAGGCCCACGGTAACACAGTCTTTTAAACAAGTGCACTCCATATGAAAAAAAACAAGCAAGCGGCGGAAAGACGGAACTGAGGCAGTGACTCATGATCATAACCATCAAAACAGTCAGTCGAAATGGAGGGGTTTCAAAGTCTGCTCAAAGTACTTGTGAGCTGCGCAGCTGTAAATATTTCTCCAGCTACTGCTACTCTCTACTCTGAATGCCGCGATGAGATTGAACACCAAATTCAGGCTGTCCATTCATTATTATGATTTCTTTTTCATTTTGAATTGACCCTTTTTTTAATAACCTATTTGGTGGGTTTAGTTTTTATGTTACAAAAGTGTCATGTGTTGTTCATTGCCTTTTATGTTAACGTTCATTGTGCAATATGATAAAAATTGCACTACTTTAATTAAAACCTGTTCGAAAAGCTCATTTGACTTAAAATGTCATTTTAAACATGTTTTATATGAGGGCAATGGTCAGTAATGTACAAATCAATCTTTTAAAAAAAACAATCTAAAAAAAGAATTATGATAAAATTGTGATTTTTATTTTTCAAAAATCACGATATGATCTTTTTGCCATATTTCCAACCCCTACTGGATCTAGATGATTATTTTTTTGTGCAACAATTTGATGGAAATAAAATCGTGTAAATTCAGCACACCATTCTTTTGTCAAAATACAGTATTGTGTATTGTCAAGACGTCATCACTCTCCAGAATGTGTCACCAATTAATCTTTTATCTGAAATTTAACTAAAATATTGTATTTTGTTTAAAAAAGGAACCAAAAATCAGAACGCGAGCAGATACTTGCATTTTTCAGCCTTTTGCTGCAATGTCCCCCATCAAATAAAGGAGCTATCATGTTGCATTTGCACAGTGCTATTCAGTAATGAATTCAAAGTCGCACCACCCCGACGTTTCTTTTAATCCCAATCCAAATCCCACAAGGAAGTCATGTCTCAAAGCCAAGCGAGGCGTGCACGGTTTCACAAATGGAGTGTGATCCCTCATATTGTTTTCCGGTGCTGACAGCGAGGGGCACACTTTGCGTTGCTCCCACTGGCGAGCGCCCGGGCCTGGCAATGCTGCAAACCTCGCTGGGATTTGTGGAGTTGTGACAGCGTCCAAACAAAGTGCACACGCAGCAGAGCAAAGCTGCTCGGACCGCTTCTGCCTTGATGCGAGGCTCCATGACAAATGCTAACACCGGCAGCGAGTGTCTATGTGTGTGTACAGTATGTCCCGCTGGAGAGAATCTTTCACGTATTGAAATATTTCAACAATGGCCAATTTTTGGCACATTGAATTCTGTGTCTCGACTTGGTGTTCAACTTGGTGCTCAGCTTGGATGACCTCTTCCGGCTGCTGCTTCGCTTTGTCGTCAATTTAATAGTTAACAGCAAATATTAATCAGAGATGGTCTTATGTGTCCCGAAAAGTATTTTTCACGCTGATTTCAAAAATTTTCTTTCGACTTATTTATTTTTTGTGGCACATCAGGTTTTTGAGATATTTTCATTATTGGCTTTTAAATTTGATCCAAGCTGCTCATTGTGGATTTGACCATGCGTTTTTTTTATAGGAAAAAAAATCCACCTGTTGCTGAACCTTGCTCTCAATTCAGAAATATAACAAAATATATTACTGTATTAATTTTTTGTGTTATTATATTATTGTTACTGTTGTGAAAACCTGCGGCACTACAGGAAAAACGGGCACATTTTAGATCAAGATAACTGGTTCAAACTCGAGGCCCAGGGGCCAGATCTGGCCCGCCACATCATTTCACGTGGCCCGCAAAAGCAAATCAAACATGTTGTTCTATGCTGCTTGCTAAAATTGTTACCAAAATTTCAAATTCTCATGTGTAATATATAAGAGAGCTATTGTAAGTTTTCTTGTTACCAAAACCCTCATTATAGGATCGTCGAATAAACCATTATTCTTGACTTCCTTATCTGGATTCATAACGGCCCTCCAAGGGAACTGGTTACTATCTGATTCTGATTCTGATAATGTGGCCCACGACAAAAATTTGTTTGACACCCCTGATCTGGAACATTTTAATTGAATTGCTGATTTAAAAAGAAAATGTACAAATTTGCTGACCTGTGTAAGAAATCATTTTAGGGTTTTTTGTCCATTATTATAGAATTTTGTAGTTTTTTGTATATTTGCTCCTGCACCTCTATGACTATTACGATTAATTTTATTTTATATATTTTTTTAAATATATAATTGATTATCAGAATTGTTATTTACTGTATGTGTTAGCTGTATATTGCCAGTCAAATAATTTGGTTAAACTTTCTACTGCTGTTGAAGGACAAACTGTGTCCAAAAATTTGGCAAGGGCATGTATTCATTGAAGATATGAAGGCAAATTTGATTATGACCTGACAGGCCTTGCTCCCACTTTGAAAAGTAGCATTGTTCCAGTGCAGATGCCAATGCAAAAACCACAAAGCAAATGTAGAATCGTGTTTCAAAACACATGTAGTGAGCAAGCAAAGTGTGTCCAAGCACCTGACTCCAACCGAGCACAACGTGAGAGGGCTGATTCCTTTGTACAATAGACTGATTCTTGACTAAATCATTTATTACCCCCCCCCCCCCCACCCTCCCACCACAATACATAAATAAATCAATAACATCTAGTACTGTGACTATGACCTACAGGCTTTTCCAGAGTATTCAGGACGGGGATTTCTCCATTTGCCCGAAAATCCAATGGGTGTTAAAAGTCATGTCAGCTTATTCAACATTGAAAGCAGCTTTTCAAGCGGCCGCACAACATTGACAAAGCACTTAGTTATCTTTGTGCTGTGTCATGAGGCAACAACCGTGTCCCTTGTTGCTTTGCGGTTTTGTGATCCAAACTTGTGGAAGGGTTTGGGGCTTTTTTTTATTTTTATGTATCACCCTTTTTTATGACAGCCCAGAAATGAGCCAAACTCAAATGGCCACCATTAAAAAGAGACAAGAATCGATCGTTATCTGCCTTTTCTGTTCGGGGCACTCGCTGGAAATAACCGACATGTACACAGAAAGGCTCCATTTGGAACATGTCTATATATAGCCAAGGCAATCGGATCATATCAGTTTACCGAGGAGGAATTGGCATAAGGCTAACATCATTATCATGCCATTCAAAGCACTCAGTGACCACTTGTGCCTCATAGAGAGGAGCATTGTCATCATGGAATCTATTGCTCCTGGTGGAAATGAAATGCATCACGAGGTCATGCAAATAATGACTCACAATCGTTTTAAATAGTGGAGCGGAAGGCCGGATGTGTCGTGGAGCACACAGTGGACAAAAGTATTGGGACCCCTGCTATTTGAGGGTATACGTACACAGTTTCCAGTGGACAGCAATGATGTCGCCGATCAAAGTATGCTAATTATCGTATGTCTTTGTGTGGGGTGTGTTAAGACTGGATTTTTCTCCCTGATCTACTCAGAAAACGATCACCGTCACAATTGACAATTCAACCCGTCCTGTTTTTACGATCACCAATACGATAACAAGTTAGGAAAGCACCTGAAGCGTGCATTGTTGCCAGACAAAAATTGAGGAGCACCAAGTTGTGTTGAGAATTTCTCGAGCGTGTTTGCCAAGTCATTCACCACAAATAAAAACAAAGCGATTGTACAGCAGCAATGTGGGCCACAACTTTTGACAATGCCCTCCTCAGCACAACCTCTTATCATAATGTTTTTGTTTTCTGCTGCTCTATGACACTTTATCCTTATTGTTTGTTTATTCTTCTTTTTATTTATTCAGATAATTCATTGTGTGCTACTATTCTCTAAACTGCTGCAACACATGAATTTATGCCACTAGGGATCATTAAATGATTATCTTGCTATTCTGTACACTGGACAAGGAGTTACCAAAAGTGAAGCAAACAGTAAATGATTTTTTCACACTGCACTTAGTTTTCTTGGTGTTCGCAGCGGGACAGCGCCCAAGGATAACAGTGCCCCTCGTGCAAGCTTGCCCATATTTGGAAATGCTTGCGTAGCAGCCAACCAGGAACTAACAAGGACACTTAGCCCGCTGGTTGGTGAATTGCTGTGAGCACTCTGAAATCACTCCACCAGCACTTCTCCTTTTGGATGCGTCTTGCGATGTCACTGTGACGGCGCTCTCAGTTGAACATATTCCGACTAAAGTAGCGCGACGCGGCACGGCGTTCCGTCCTCGCAACCTCGTAGCGCTGCATGTTGCCGTGTGAGGTGTCAAAAGGTCTTCAGCCGGGCCCGCTTCTTCTATGTCCTCTTGTTCTGATTTTCTGGCTGCCCTTGTGGATTGTCTCTCATAGGTCAGTCGTGATACTACAACAGATATTCTTTTAGAGACGGACATTCGCGATTGTCGGTGTGTCTCAAGTACACTACAAGAGTAATGTAGAGTCCAAAAAAATTGCAATTTGTGTATGAGCAGTCAAAGTAGAAGATTAAGAATGCAGGGGCCTAAACAACCCCCTGATTGATTGCTTCATTAATGAAGGTTTCCGTCTCCGGACGTTTGTGCAGATCTCTCCAGATCACCATTCTATGTCCTTTCCCCCAGTGAGCAGCGTTTCCACTTTGGTGCTTCCAGCAAGGCGAGTTTGAAAGCCAGCCAGTTCCCCCCCTACTTCTTCCCCGTCAGCTAACGCGTGTTGCAAGTTGTCGAGCGTAGCCGAGCAAAGCCGAGCAGAACCAGGAGTGATGTCGTCTCGCGGCGTCCATATGGCGGCCGTCCTTGCACGCTAGCTTGAGGGAGCCTTTCTCCCTCAGATGTTCAGAAAGGAACCTCGGGCTCTCAGACATCTCCCCCGCCACAGTTGAGGAGGCTCACCATGGCACCCAGGTGGTGACCCGGGCCCACCAGGCAGAGCGGAACAAGAACATCAGCTTCAGTCTCTCTCCCCCCCATTGTCAAAAAGCCTCCCACCCCTGCTCAGTGCCATGCCTCCAGATGTGGCTTAATTTACTGCGACTGTGCTAATTGCTGTAATTAAGGATTAATTACTGTTAATTACCTTCGCATAAACTCATCACCAGTCAAAGAGCGGAGCCTTATGAAATGTGCCATGCTCAGAAACACACACGGCACAGGCGTGAGGAGGCTCGTGTTACCGGGCCGCTTGTTCCGCGTCACGTCCCGGCCCACGGGGACGCTTGTAGGGCAGGACCGCCACCGTCGCCGACTTGCGACGCCTCGCCATCTGTCAATAAACGCTCCGTTTCAGCATCAGTGCGCCGGATGCCATTTGATTCGATGTTATTTATCGGCAAACGCGACACAATTCCACTCCGATAAATAAATCAAGCTCATTTTCGTTTGCGGTCATAATTGCATTCATTTGGTATTGTAATAAAGTAGCAACGGCAAAGTTTGAAACAAAGTGAACTTTTATAAAAAATAAAAAAAAAGTTTTGTTCCTCCTTGTCTTCAGATTGCCTTGAATGCTTTAGTTCAATTTTTTTTGGTCCCTTCTTTTTCCACGTCAAGCTGACATCATTCCGTCACACATTTCTTTATGTGATCATCGGCTGCTGGCGCAGCACCAAGCTGTATTGAGACAATTCCCCTTGGCAGGCTTCTGGTAGACGGCCAATCAGAAGCAAGTGGGATTTTTTTTTCTTTTTTTTTTTCTCTCACTGTTAATCTTACCAGAAGTCAAAAACATTTCCAGATAATATATTTAATCAGGTCGCCCGATATGAGGTTTCTGAATGCCATCCAAAAATGTGGTCGCAAAATTTCTGATTGAAATCCTACTTTCTGTTCAGTCAACAACGTCAGGTACTTCATTTACCTTGCAAGGAATAGTGTAAATATTTAAATAGCATTTGAAATAAAATGCTATTTAAAATACCTTTATGGAGTTTGCATGTTCTCCCTGTGCATGCGTGGGTTTTCTCCGGGTACTCCGGTTTCCTCCCACATTCCAAAAAACATGCATGGCGGGCTGATTGAACACTCAAAATTGTCCCTCCGTGTGAGTGTGAGCGCGGACGGTTGTTCGTCTCTGTGTGCCCTGCGATTGGCCGGCAACCAGTTCAGGGTGTCCCCCGCCTACTGCGGCGATAGGCTCCAGCAAGCACCCCCACCCCCCGACCCTCGTGAGGATAAAGCGGTTCAGATAATGGATGGAAGGACAGATTGTGGCAATACACGAGAATTTTCTGCAGTGATGCCAAACTCTAGTCCAGTCTTCGTCTCAAGAACAATCTTGAGAACATATTTTGAAAGCCTTCTTCTTGTCACTCCCAAAGGTTTTGGTCTTATTTTGGTCGTGGACTGGCCAGAATCTGGATTTTGGATCAAAACCAGCACTGATCATCTGTTCTTCAACTTCATTCCTGTGATAATAACAAAAAGGCCGAACAACAACTTACTTTTAAGATATTTGCATTGTGGGCGGAAAAGAAAGCTGAAAGAAACTAGTTGTACTCTTGTAATTCGTGACCTTGCAAAATTTAATCTTTGTAAAATCTCAGAATGAGACTAGGCTGTGACCAAAATCTCTCGGTGTAAGTTTTCCAAGACTCCTTTCCATAGCTTCTATCTATCTTCTCTTCTGATGTACAAATAGCTACAGTGAATGCTAGACTCAGGCAAGTTTTGGCTTTAGAGTGTATGGTCTTGCGTAGAACACTACTTTTGGATGTACAGTCAAACCTCGTTTTTCGTCCATAATCCGTTCCAGAAGGCTGTTCGAAAACCGAAACCACGCTCTTTAAAAAAAATAAATAAAGTTTATTGAATACGTCTGCTTACAATGGAAAGCGACACGAGCAAGCGTCACTTCCTCGTCTACACGAGGAAGTGTCATTTCCTCGTGTAAGGAAGGTGAGAGGAGTCAAGTGGTGCATTCAAGTGCGCTCACTTTGTTCGAGAACCGAAATGTGTTCGTCATCCGAGGTATAAAAAGATCGAAATATTTGGTTGAAAACCCTATTGGTCCAGAACCGAGATGTTCGCAAACCGAAGTTTGACACTATCTGAATTCCCCTGTCCAGGCATCGTTCTCAAGTTATGCTTGATCGCGAAGTTAGTTCAGTCAGTCAGATGAGTGAGCGGTACTTTTCTGTGCCTGGTCCATAGGCAGGTCTTTGTCTTCACCAGCACGTGATTTTTCTCATCCTCATTTTTCAATGCGACCCCAAGGACTACATACAGCGCAGTCTCAGAGATCTTTATTTCCACACACCTTGAGAAAGACTGACAGCCCGGGGCTACTATATCGACTAGCGTAACAATGAATTATTTTAATGAAGGGTTTTTTTTTTCTTTTAGCGTAAATTGGAGTGCAGTGCTATGGTGGCAAGGGGGTGTTCTGAATGGTCTTCTCCTCTGGCACTGGCTTCCTCATTATCAGGCCAAGCCCCCGGGCCTCAAACTGGCCTGCTTAGGCCTGGGATGCTGACGATAATTACCGTTATTAGGAGTAGCTGCAGGGAGAACTTGTTCTGAAAAACACCAAGCTGAGTTCTTGCCTCGCTCGCAGACGCATGCGAAAGTACCCATCATCGGCGGAGAAAGCCAGTGAGAGGGAGGCGAACGGGGGGGATAAAAAAAAAAAAGGGAGGGGATGAGGGGAGCGGCCACCAAATCCGCCTAATGTGACGCCTGTCAGCTCGTCTCCTACCAGCTGTCACCTCCCAAATGCACTGGGGTTCATTTTTTTAATTGACACCTCGCTTTCCGATTCCATTTCTATTTTTCGCCTTTCATTCTCCATCCATCGCTCTCTCTCCCCTTCCTCGCCTTCGCCATGCCCGCCCCACCCCCACCTATCGCCCCCCCCAACCGCTCCTTGTCCCTAAAGCGTTTCTTTGGCGTTTTTTCCTCGTCCTTGGTATTCCCCCACCACCCCCACCGTGCCCGCCCAGTGTCAGATACAACACTCCCTTTCTGCACATGATACTCGAGATGGCTGATAAAACATAAAGCTGTTTTAGAGCGACTTTATGACGGTGCCCTTGTGTACTGAGCCTGTACAGTTTTCCATTACCTGGTGATGGAGGGAACATTTTGGGCCACGAGACACTCCCCGGAGTCCATTGACAGATACCACAAATCTACATCCCAGCCTCTACTGTGTTGCATTTTCAAGACATTGCAGGCATGTTTGAGTGCGATTTTTTTTTCTTTTGTAAACAGCAAATTCCAATTGATGTGGCACATATTCATTTTGCGTTCTTTGGAAGTAGGTTAATGCCTGTTTGAGAGTGTCAAACCAAACTGCATAATTATCTTTGTGAAAGCAAAAACTTTTGTCGTGGATCTCCTTCGAGTGTGCATCTCAAGCCGTGACCTGACTTAACCCTTTCATGGACCTGTATTGATAACCTCTAACCCGATAACATGATAAGCTGTCCACGTAGTGAGTGTTGTGCTTGAAAGGATTAAAAAAAAAAAAACTGTAACAAAATCGGTTCTATTTTTCTAGTTTTGTTTTGTTTGACGTCGTCTTGCAGACAATAAGGTGCATACATCCAAACGTCACTGTACCGCCAGCAATGATAATAGCCTGCCTTATCTGAGTAGAGTTTGGTCCCAGTGTGGGTCACTTTGAGGAATGACGCGGCGGCGCGTGCTTGTAGCAAATGCAGATGAGCGGATGCTGAACTCCCCGGTGGAGCACGGAGGCGAGGACTTGTATTAGTGATACTTGTCATGTCTGCTGTAAATCACACACAGCTCCCCCCCCCCACCCCAGCCCTCCCTTCCTTCTCCAGGTTCCTAGGTTGTTGTTTTGTCTGAGAATGCTGCGTGGCAGGGATGAATGGTGGTGATGTTACATTATCATGTGGCTGTCGCTTTCACTCCTGCTGACTGGTCCGTGACAGGCCCACACACACACACACACACACACACACACTTGCAGAGCGGCTGTGTCAGGAGCAGGCCTGATTTATTAACTGCTGAAACCCTAGATGACATGTGCCCACACAATCAATAGAAAGCACAGCCAACGCCGGGTCACGTGAGCGGGACAGGAGCGCGTCGAGGAAGGATGCAAAAGGCGCTCGCGCCAGCTTGCTGAAGAGTATATTGCATTACTCCATTGATGGGAAATGGATCCAGTCCAGCGTCGGTTGCCTGCTGCCAGTCCGAGATGAGGAAGCTCCATCACGCCCGCTGCCTCGTTTGGCCGTATATCTTCCTAATTGTGACACCATGCTTCAATATCGTTAATTAAACATCTTTTTATTTAAAGGCGCTCGCGTGGAGGCGGCCGCACCGAGGTTGCTGGCCAATGTGTGTTTTCACCCCGTGCTTTCGTGCACTGTGTGTGTTTGTGTGTGTGTGCGCGCGCGCGCTAGCGCCGAGTACCTTGATGCTTCCCTGAGTGGGTGGCTTAATCGGCGTGTTTATTTACGCTCCCGTTGTCTGCACACAGCAGGCAGTGCGGCGGTGGATGCCAGCCAGCTCTTAAGGGAGTAAAGCATCAGAAATTAGTTTTGTCAATAAGCAAAGCAAAGGCTTATTCTTCGAATTCCATTCATTATTCCTGCATACGGCTGGAGGATTGTTTATGATGCCTATTCATTTTTAATATGTTGCCTTTTTGGGAGGGTGGAAGTGCTGCCCCACATTGCATACTAGGAAGGAAAGGCGGGGGGTGAGGGGGAGGTATTATACAAGAGCAAGGAGGAGACAAGAAGGAGGAGGAAGAGGAGGAGGGTGGGAGAAAGAGAGGAACATGTCCTCTCATTGTTCAATTAAGTCTGTCGGTAATGATCAAGATGAGATGATGGCCATCTTCCCTTTATAGATACTAATCTGCGACGGCCTATGAAATAAAGGCAGTTTGGAGCGGCACAATAAAAGGCTCTGCGCGCTATTATGCAAGCGACCGCATGTGATGTATTGGACTGGGCCACTTGTGCTTGTGTCAGGTGATTATGTTAATGCACGCTCGGCGCTTGCAGAGTTCACAAAGCGCACTCTGACTGGCATTAAGGCCTTATCGATTCCTTCGCTATTAGCCAACGGAAATAAATAAATCTGATGGCCGTGGCCGGGGTAATTATACGCAGCGCAGCGGATTGTTTGATTCCCCCTTATTAATTGTATTTATTTAATCCATTTCATGCTTTTAGCCGTGCACTCTGGGAGTCGGAAGCCAGGGAATTAATAAATCATTCTCGGGCTCATTAGATTTCCCCCCCCCCCCCCCCCCCCTTCTGGTCGGGATGTGCCGCTATTTTGTCAGCATCCAATTGGCGAGCGTTTCCTGCCGCTGGTGTGATTCACATGGAAAAATGTCTGCCAGTGCACACACACACACACACACACGCACACACACACACACACACATACACACACACACGCTTGCGTGTCTGAGCCTCCCCCCGTGTGAACTCCTGACCTTTTCCAGCCGTCTGATGGCCATTGACATTTGCCTCTCGAGTCGAGCTTGCTCACGTGTTGGAGCTGATGCGAATGGATGATGATATTGCTTGAGGAGAAAAAGAGAAGGAAGGCGGGGAGGAAAAAAAAATCTGGGTAGAAGAAGAAAAGAGGGCAGACGAGCTCTCCATCTGGACCCCCCTCTGGCCACAAAGGTCACAGGGCGGCTCCGGCTTACATGGTCATTACAAAAGAGCCGCCGCTGTGAGTGGCCACGGCGGGAGAACAATACAGTTTACCCTCGTCGTTTTTATTCAGGATGTGCTGCTTATTATATCGCAGTGTCCCGCGCAAAACACGACGGCATGAAAGCGGACGAGCGGCGCCAGCTTTGTCTTTGTCCTTGAAGACAAGCGGATATAATGGAGGGCTGCACCTGGTCGCCTTTTCCCTTTTCGGCACCTTGGCAGGAAGACAGCCTGAGCGGCTCCTTTAGTGAGGGAGCCTTCTGGTGGCGGCAAGAGGCAGGACAATAAAAATGGCTCTCGCCACTTTGTCACGTGGCAGCCAATGCAAACAAGCTGCCTTTGTAACTTTTCACTGACAACATCCGAGGACTACAGAATTGGCCCAAATATAAGACTGTTTTTTGCATTGAAATAATGCAAAAAAAAGTGGGGGTCGTCTTATATTCGGGGTTTAGACGATATACCCATTCACGACGCTAGATGGCGCCAGATATCATTGAAACGAATGCTGAACTTGACTCCCCAGGCCAAAGTGAATCCCTGTCATAAAGAATAAAAATAAAAATAGCGGTAGCACGAAGAAGAAAAATAAAAAAGAGCGGTAAGAAAGAAAAGAGAAGAAAATAATCGAAGAGATAACAGAAAATGGAGAAACGTAGCGACAATCTGGAGAAAAGTGGGTCGAAGATCGGCCAGGTTAACCGGCAGCTGAGGAGAAGTTATGATGGAATCTACATTTAAAAAATCAGAAGCCATTCATTTACTAATGTGATTGCACTTTAGTTTACAGATTTAAATGTTCATATATTAAGATTTGAATGTGGCAAAATAACATGCTTTTTCTCTCAAATATATTGTTCTAATCATCTGTTTCAGATGTAGTGTAATTATTTTCTGTATAAAAATTAATTTGATGTTCAAAAAGTCTTTTTTCAAACTTGAGTCTTGAAAAAGAGGGGGTCGTCTTATAATCGGGGCCGTCTTATAATCGGGCCAATACGGTATTTGTATAA
The DNA here is from genome assembly GCF_025434085.1 of Hippocampus zosterae. Lineage (NCBI taxonomy): Eukaryota > Metazoa > Chordata > Actinopteri > Syngnathiformes > Syngnathidae > Hippocampus > Hippocampus zosterae. The sequence continues at coordinate 11,938,464 of NC_067465.1, forward strand.
AGATAGGTTTATTGTTGTTATCGTGTTATCCTGTAAGTAGTTTGTAATATTCGGCATTTCCTCATTACTTTAACATTGTCCTCATTAGAGTCACGGGCAGGGTCTGACCGATTAAGGGTCCGGTGTCCGGTTTAATCAGCCGAAAAAAATCGGCAGAGCGGCCATTGTGTTTATGTTTGTGCACTGTTGGGCACACAAGCGCGCGCGTCCATCTCGGCGGTCTTTTTCTTTGTCGTGATTGTACTTGGTCCTCTTCATAACGCCAGCCAAGTGTTCGTCGAGGGCCGCGGGCATGTGACGACAGGTTCAAATGCGCTCTCACCTCAGCGCGAGTGTGAGCAGACGTCAGACCGAGGGCCGCGTTCGTCTGACAACATGCTGCATATTGGACCGCCTGCTGCCTTTCAAATGCACTCAAAAAGTCTTTCCGAGCCTGTAAGCCCTTATTAGGATCATCATTTTAGATTGTTTGTTGTTTTTATGATTCGGGCATCAAGATTCTTGACTTTTGAACTTTAGCTCTGCCGCCTTTAAAATATGTATACTGAAATTGAGCGGCGTGTCTTTGCATTAATAACATGAATAAAAATATGAATATGTTTAATTGATGATGTGCCTTTTAAATACCCCCTGACAAGCCAATAAAGCCATCAGGCAGAAACTAACCGTAGTCTGAGCATAAGGAACGCAATGAAAGATGAACTCTGGTGCAAGGCTTTGTTCTTTTTTTTTCTTCTTCTTTTTTTTATGCATGAAATGATCGTCGGAATCGATGAAATTATGGTTTTATGATCTCACCGAGCTGCCGGCCTGTCTGAAGCGGCAACGTTTTATGTCTCAGGCTTGATCCATTAAAATGACGGCCATATTTTAAGGAGGATCGTTTGCTAGACTGACACGGAAGATGGTTAAGACGCTCCCCAAGTCGTTGTAAAACGTTCTTTTTTTTGCGTTACCTGGAGTGACAATTTGTCAGGTTGATGTCACTGTTTTGACGCTACGGTGTCTTGCTGTGTTCTCCCCAGTGCTCAGTATTCGCGGCGCCCAGGAGGAGGAACCTCCCGATCCTCAGCTGATGCGCCTGGACAACATGTTGCTGGCCGAAGGCGTCGCCGGACCTGAGAAAGGCGGCGGGTCGGCAGCTGCTGCGGCGGCGGCGGCGGCCACGGGGGGCATCGGCGCCGACAACTCGGCGGAACACTCCGACTACCGGGCCAAGCTGACGCAGATCCGACAGATTTACCACACGGAGCTGGAGAAGTATGAGCAGGTAGGAGGGGCGACGACGGCAAATTATAGCAATCAGTTAGTTGGCTAAGCCGGAGACGACCGCAGCGAAATAAAATGATCACATCAGCTGAATCATTTTATTATTTCATTAGCTTTAATTCCTTTTGGGAGGATTCCAGCTGGACTGTTATTTTGGCCAGACATGAAAGCCTTGAGTGAGAGGAAGCGTATTTCCTCTAACCAAAACAAATACTTCAGATGGGCAGTTTCGACATCCAAATTGTCTGTTTACAGTGGGAGGTTGACTTGAGTTTGATCAATCATTTAACAATTTACTCAATTTAGCTGTTCAATTTTCTCCATTGAGACGAATTGAAATGTCATTCAAATAGGGGTGTCATGCAAACCGATTTGAATCGGAAAATACGTTTTATTTTAACAGATGTGAGTGGAAATCGTACCAAAGTGAATTTTCCACAGTCAAGTAGGCATCCCTAAATTGTCACGAAGTAGCGACCCCCCCCCCCTCCCCCCGTATGGGTACATGTACATGTGTATGAGAATAAAAATGTGTATGAGAATAAAAAATATTTATAAGGCCAGATTTAATGGTATACATGCATGTAGAAGTAAATTTGGTCGTAACTAACATTACTTAATGCAGTATACTAATAGATTTAAACATGTATAAGTTAGGTTAGGTGAGTGTATGAATAACAAAATACAGTAAACATATACAGTACATGTAGTACTGTATATGTTGCTCTATGTGACTCGCTGTTGTTTTGCTCTCTTTCGCTGCTTCTTCCGGACTTTTTGCAGACAATTATTTTTTATTTGTATTATTATTATTTTTTTATTTTTCTGAAAATGTTTGAAAAAATCCGCAATGCACTGAAGCCGCAATAAACGAATCGCGAAATAGCGAGGGATCACTGTATAGGTAGACTATTAGCAGTGTGCTCAAGTTTAATAATGGTTTCATCCCGATAGCACAAAAGCTGGCCATCAGTTTTTCACGTCAATGATCTGTCCTGCTCCTCATCCTCCTAGCGAAGACAAAATGAAACCAGTCTAGTGTGGCTTTGATTTTCAGCAGACGGGTCAAAGCAGCTGTCACGGTCGATTGTGAATGTGTGTCGAGGCGCAGGTCACAGGTCAGCCGACCCTGACCTCTTCTAGCAGAGCGTCAGCAAGCTGACCTTTTCAAGAGACGAATATAAGCTCACTTTCCACAACGGTAGGCACACCTGCGCCATCTACTGACGTGGCGGTGCAAGCGCTGTATCACAAATTACGACTTTGCCGAAGCGCCTGTGGGCATGTGTGTTGACAAACGTGAGACTTTTTCTCCAGAGTACTGTCGTACAACTTCCCAAAACTGAGAGATCAGAACATATGACGCCAGTCTTAAATGATGCTGTCCTGGCTATGGTCAACTGTACAATAGATTTTAAATTTTGCAACCACTGAATGGTTTGGGATCTGAATGCATTAAAGAAACGCTGATTGAATACAAAGGTGTGCGGACTTGGGTTGAACTCTGGGCTGAGGTAGAGCTAAGATCGGTCCTAAAAAATCGAGCCCGACCCGAACCGGCCCCAGGGTATCTAAGCCCGACCCGGCCCGAGCCCGATCACAAGTTCTGATGTAAACTTCAAGATGATGGTGATAAATGAGGCAGAGTCTTCAAACAATTGATAGATTCAGATATCAAGATTTGAATGAGACAAAATAACATGCTTTTTTTTCTCTCAAATATATTGTTGTAATCATTTGTTTCAGATGTACTGTAATTATTTTCTTTATAAAAAATAATTTGGTGTTCAAAAAGTCTTTTTTCAAACTTGAGTCTTGAAAAAGAGGGGGTCGTCTTATAATCAGGGCCGTCTTATATTCGGACCAATACGTCTTAAAAGGGCATATTTTAGCCAAATTTTTAAAAGATCAGCCCCGAATCTTAACATACCCCACACCACAGGATCATTTGTCAGATATCCGATTATCGGACCTTTGCTGACTTTGATCAGAAGACGCGAAAACATTTCAAACTCCAAAGTCAAGCTTTTCAGGGATGTTTGAGTAAAGCATGGAGCGCGGCCAGCGGTTACTTGAGTCGCAGTGCCGCTCTCCTCCAAAGACTTGAATGTCGCATCACTCCCTGGGAAGTCAAAGCGCCAGTTGCGGCTTTGTCATCTTCTCCAGCGGACGGCAAGTCATCGCCGACTGTCAAAGTCAATATACACCTGAGCGACCTAGCCCCGCCACGCACACGTATGACTGAGCTGTGCGGGGCATGTACGTGTGTGCGCGCGAGCAAAACGGCTGCTCGGTGCGTCACTTTGACTGACGTAACCCCGGTGTTGACAAGCAGCAGACACCTTGCAGTCTCACGCGGTGACTGATTCAGACAGGGAGGGAACGAGCGGCACGGAGAATGGAGAGACGCACTTCTAAACCTCTTGAACGCGCACGGCGCTGAAAACCTGCTGTCGTTTTACGTTTCCCTTCACTTGTCTCAAAGACGTCATTTTTTGTTGTAGTCACAAGCACACCGGCACATCGCCGCTCAACAACTCCCAGCGCCACCTTTGTTTGCCGTCATGCATCACGACTGATTGAATAGAAGATGTTGTTACCTCTCTCAAGGATGTTGGAGTTTCATTGCAGAGTGAAGGATTATTTAAAAACTGCGTTTTGGCACAAAGGGGTCCAGAGGCCTCTTTTCGAACAATGTGAGCATTTTAGGACATTTTTTAAGAAGATTTGATTGATGCCAATTTAGTGATGCTCCGACTGATTGTCCACCGAATGTGCAAACACCAATGAGCCACAGCTCGTATTTTGCAACCTGCAGCCAACTGGAGATGCAAAAGTTTGTGCTTTATTTTTTTTGTAATGTCAGTAGATGATAATGTCTTGTTTGTGTTCAATTTAAAAAAAACATTTTTTTTCATGGGATCAGTCGGTTAATCAAAAAGTATTTGACAGATTAATCGAATGTTAAAGTAATTATTAGTTAGAAGCAGTAAAATTCAAAAATCGATTGGAATCGGTATTGGCTGATCTCACTCATGGATTATCATTATTTGAATCGGCATCATAAAAACCTGATCGCAACATTCCTAATCACATTTATGACAGTGCCTAAAAGTTCGTCCAAAGCGATAAACCTGTAATCTGCTCAATAAAACCTCACAGCCAGCAATCGTGAAAGTTAAACCTGTTCTTTAATTCCCGATGGCAAATCCAAAAACACCGTCTGAGTCACGGATTCTGCGATTGTTTCGTGAAATGAAACAAGAACCTGACCATGTCACAAACGGAAGCGTGTGAAATGAGAGGATGCCTGTGAATATGTCCGTTCATCCGGGTCATTTCATTCTCAGGGCACTGAATCAATCGCGGGTGGACTGCTCCGGTTGTCCTTGAACATGTTTCGCCTTTCATCCGAGCGGGCGTCATCAGTTCATGCGATCAGGCTCGACGAGGACTGCACCTGCCGTTGTTGGTTGTTGGAGTTGGTTGTAAAAAGCAAACTATCCTTGAATGGTATAAAGCCTGCTCGATGAGAGGTGAAATGCCTGAAGACAAGGATATGAATTTGCAACGACAATGTACCGTATTTTCCGCACTATACGGCGCTTCGGATTATAAGGCGTACCGTCAACGAATGGCCTATTTTAAAACTGTTTTCATATGTAGGGCACACCGCATCATAAACCGCATAGAATAGAAGCTACAATAGGGGCTGCGGTTGTGCTATGCATCCACTAGATGGAGCTATGCTAAAGGAAATACAATACAATACAGCTTTATTAATATAGAGCATTCACAACCACTGCTGCTGTAACAAAGCGCTTTACAGAACATTTAAAATACTGTGTCCAAGAAGTCAAAATATTGATCCATATGGAGCCCCCTCAGGATGTAGCATGAAGCACAACACAGAAGTCCGTAAATATACAGGAGTTATTCCTTGGCAACCCATGAGAACTGGTCACGAACACGGACATGAAACATATAAACATAAATGGTATTACAAAACAATAAATGTAAGACAAAAGTTCTGAACACAATTGGTTCGACAAATAGGCACACAAACCTCGGTGGGCTCACATCCACAAGGGGCTAAATATGCGAATGCACATGTCAATTAGTGTCGGGCAGAACCCTTTGACGTTACAATTGATTCCTGCTAATAATCACAATTCGATGGCATAGGAACACTGACAGGGAAACAACTCAATGGAGAATATAAAGAGACTGTAACACCATAGATAAGCCGCATCGGATTATAAGGCGCACTGTTGGCTTTTGAGAAAATTGAATGCTTTTAGCTGCACCGTATAGTTCGGAAAATATGATACATAGTTACAGCAATTAACAGTTATCCTACCCAGTCTAGCATAGGACTTAATATCCTCATTTATTGTCTTGAATTAGGCTTAGTTACTCAGAGTCAGCACCAGGAATTTGTCTCCGGTAGTTTGAGCCACTCTACCATTACAGTAAACAAGCCACTCTAACAAAATGAACATTTAGGACATTACACATAAGGACAGAGTCATTAAACAATGTAAGGATATCATCAGTGCGGCCGTACTTAGGAATGGCAGCTGTGCTAATGTTGCCGAGAGTCAGCAACCAATATGAAGTGTCACGTCAAGCAGGCCCGGACCTCCCAGTGCAGATGTCCCGCTTTCGTTCTCAACGTCCGCAACGTTTTGTGATTGCAGGCGTGCAACGAGTTCACCACCCACGTGATGAACCTGCTGCGGGAGCAGTCTCGGACGCGACCCATCTCGCCTAAAGAGATCGAGCGCATGGTCAGCATCATCCACCGCAAGTTCAGCTCCATTCAGATGCAGCTCAAGCAGAGCACCTGCGAGGCCGTCATGATCCTGCGCTCGCGATTCCTCGACGCCAGGTACGCTCTCACTCTTGTCTCCTCGCTTACTTGCTAAAGGTCTTTTGCTCCAAGGGCTTTTGTTTTTAGCCAAATCTATTTATTAAATTTTTTTTAATGATATTGGCCAGTCAACAAATGGTATGTTTAGATTGAATTTAATGACGTGCAAGTAATTGATTTTAGTCCATTATTGGACATTTAAACCACAGCCACTTATTGAAAAGCGTTGTCAAAAGTAATGTTACGATATTTTCAATGTATTGTTAGATTTTTTTTTCCAGTTTATTGTTAAAATCATAAGTCACTTTATGCCATTAATATAACTTTGCAATACATTTACATGACATTGATAAACAGCCAATTTCAATCAGTATTTTTAACACTACTTTAAAAATGTCTTTAGATTTTTATGAGGACATCATGTTTTTGAAAATTTTTTTTAGGTTTGACCTAAAAAAGCTTGCACAATCCGAGTTTGACCATATGTTGCAGTTTTTAGCCATGACCTTTCAGAAAAAAACTCCACCTGTTGCTGACCCTAACCCTGAGTTAATAAATATTACAAAATAAATCACGACAGTATATTGCATATTTTATTCTTTTTATGATATCATGATGATTGTTTTGAAACCCTGACACACTAGAGGAAAAACAAAGGCAAATTTGGAATAAAAAATATCCTTTCAGCAAAATAACTATAAAATTGTTGACTGGTGTTTTTTTTCCCATGTCATTTTATAATCACATTTTTCCATTTTATTGTTAACATGCCAACAAGAGCTTGAAATTAATTTTGTGGTACAATGGCTTCAACTGGGACAATAGCATCGCTGCCGTTACCATGGCAACACCTTAATCTTTTATGATGCAGTAATTCAAGTAATATTGCATTATTAGTCAGTCCTGAATGTATATTTTTGTTGCTGCTAAGCTATACCCAGACTACTAATCCATTTTTCTATCCTGCTCTAGGCGAAAGAGGAGGAACTTCAACAAACAGGCGACAGAGATTCTAAACGAGTACTTTTACTCCCATCTCAGTAATCCTTATCCAAGTGAAGAGGCCAAAGAAGAGTTGGCCAAGAAATGCAGCATCACAGTGTCACAGGTGACCTCACCTTCACCGTGGGCTTCTTTTTGTTTTGTTTTTCCACGATGAAGGCACTTTTTTTTACAGTGATTACCATATTTTCATGACCAAAAGACACACTTAAAAATCTTGCATTTTCTCCAAAATGGACTGCGTGCCTAACACAACGCGGGTCGCCTTGTGTATGCACCGAGTTACAATTTTTATTTTTTTTTAAAGGGTGAGTGTGAAAGAGGACGTGAAAGGCATCCCGGTACGTGCAAAACGACATCCCGCAAATGGCACCTACGAAGAGACACACTTAGGAAGCGCGGTTAAAACTGTAAGCTAATAGATACGTGGAGGACCGTGGGAATCGAGCAGCTGTGAGAGAATTCAAGATCAATTAATCCATGGTTCTCTGGTGCTTTCTTTTTATGAAAAGGCACCATTTATCCATCTGGGCAAGGATGACCGCGTGCTGCAGCAACATCCGCAGGATTACAAGGAAAAATGAGATCATTTCTGCAAAATTACCCCCCCCCCCCAAAAAAAAAAATAAAATAAAATAAAATAAAAAATATTCATCCTGTGTGGCGGATCTATTGATATTGTAGCAACCACAAATGCCCTCTGAGAACTCCGACATTTGAATTTCGCGCCGCGAGACTGATCAGCCAATCGGCGGCCCCCGCTGCCGCTCGCTACCAACCAATCACAGCCCCCGGGTGGGCTGGACGTTTGTTTACACTAACGTCCGCTTTGCTGGTATATAAATGATCGTACGTTTGCTGAAATAAAAACAGTGTACCACCGCTCTTCGAGTACTTCACTTCACTTCGCCGGGCCGTCGCTCCTTACAATATAATATGTGAGTTTTATTTTTTTACTGAAATAAATTTCACGCATGAGGCCTACGATCCACTGATGTACTGTTGCCCAAATCAAATTGATTCAAAACAACAGAGCAAGTCCAAGCCATATGCACTTTTGAATGGCCAAAAAAACTGAGCTGTCAAATTGAGGAAAAAATTGTGGATTTACGGCTCCCGGAGCAAACATTGTGGTCTGTTGAAAACGGTGGTCTTTCCAATGCAGAATATGGCTCATGTAGATTCTGCAAAACGGTTATAATCCAACCAGTGTGTCTCGTGTGTGTGCTCTCCAAAAAGGTCTCCAACTGGTTTGGAAACAAGAGAATCCGCTACAAGAAAAACATCGGCAAGTTCCAGGAGGAGGCCAACATGTACGCGGCGAGGACCGCCGTCAATGCCACCAGTGTGTCTGCGCACGGCAGCCAGGCCAACTCCCCGTCGACTCCCAATTCAGCAGGTAAGAGAGACCAATCCCCCCCCATCCCCACCCCTGGAATTACTGTAAGCGGTGGCCATCGGAAGATATTTGTTTAACTTTCATTTCAACCGGCGCAGATGTTTGCAGAAGCTCTTAAAGTCTGATTGTGTTCTCTGGCTCTTGGTTTTATTTGGATTTTTCTTGAACTCACCCACTAGGTGTTACACGGGCTCCCTTGCCTTTCATTTATTTTTCTTTTTTCTTCCCAGCCCGCCATCTGACATTCATTTTCTTCTCTCCTCTCTCAATTATTGACCCTTTTGCTCTTAATTCTTCCTGCCTCTTGTCCGGTTGACCTTGTGCATGCCATTAAGCCGTTGAAAGGGCAAGCCAAGTCTTTTGTCATAAAGAGACTTTCGCCGCAGTATTGGATTAGGACCGGGTGTTGAAATCAAGTTACGCCCTGGTCTCTTTACATCTGGGGAGCTGAGCTCCATTAAAGGCCCAACGCCGTTCTTTGGGTCTTCCTGCAGATCAATTATTGCCTCCTTAATGAAATACTCGCAGCGTGCACAGCAAACAGTGATAGAATCCATGAGGCGAGCTTTAACTGGACTTAAGCAGTTTTCGGACAATTACCTGTCTTGTGTCTCTTGAGTTATGCTTCAGAGATGTCTTCGTGTGGACCCACTGCGTCTGTCCTCGTAAACTAACCCAGCTAATGCACTTTTGCTTACGCATGATCTTTGAAACTCCTTTTTCTGTCCCTTTTCCTCGCTCTTTCTTTTCCTCCTCTGCATCTGTCGTGCTCTCAGGTTCTGCTGGTTCCTTTAACATGTCAAACTCCGGAGACTTGTTCATGAGTGTGCAGTCCCTCAATGGGGACTCGTACCAAGGGGGGCAGGTTGGGGCCAACATACAATCCCAGGTAGGCGCTTCTCCAGTTTCTAAGGTAGCATGTAGAACAAGAACACTTTTGAGGTGGCCCATTTGGATGAAATTGTACCTTCATTCATTTGCATACATCATGTCCATACATCAGGTCCATATATGACAGTGCACCCTCGAACATGGAACTCAAGCAGATGTCTTTTGTTTTTAAGGCACCGTGATGCCATCAAGGTCATTTAACGAGATGACAAACGAACATTGAAAGAGCATTTGTTGGCAACTTGGCAAACAAGAGATGGAAAGTGGGGGTTGTGACACATCTGACTTTCGAAGCAGTGTTATGCAGTGTACTTATTGTAATTCAATGTCTGTGGATGGGTTATACTGTGCCTGTATTTGATTTGTGGATGGGTGTTTTTCATACAGTAATATTGTTGAAATATGTTTTTACATTGCAATACTGACGTGATGTTTTTTTAACCTAACGCACAAGAAATACATTTAAAAAAATAAAACTAACACTAAAACTAATAAATACTACACTAAAATGAAGCCTCTTCGAGAAAAAAAAAACTCGAAACTAATTGAAACTTAACAAAAACCCCAACCAAATACAATACAAATACAAAGAAGAAGAAAAGAAACAACAGAAGGCAGGCTAATTGTTAGTACCGGTATATTGTTGAACTGCATTCCGTCTGCAAACTCTTCCCCATGTATTTTTTTATTTTGCTGATTGACACATTGTAGAAACATCAAACACAATCTGCTGTCTCTCGGTTTGTGTCTTAAGTGCTGTTCTGATTCACGTTGCAATTACAGAATTCTGCTTTGAGCAGACACCGAAGGACTTGCAATTGTAACTTTTGATGGTTTAATATTTACCATTGTTGACCCCAACTGTTGCTGAGCAGATTGGAAAGGTAAAATGATTCTGAACGCAACCCACAGCTCAGTGTGTCACTCAGATCTTATAGAGACATTGCAAAGTCAGGCATTGCTGACTTTATTTGGAAGGGGCGGCAGGGATGCTCAAATGATGTGCTGGTAGTTGGTATACTGTGTGCATACAGTCTCCACATTGCAGCAATTTCAGCGACAAAACATCTGAAGCACATCAGAGCAAGGATACAAACAATCAGTAGGAATTGTTCAAAATGTTCATACATCAAGCCCTGCCGCATAAAGCAAAATTCAAATAATTGATCCCTTCCAACCCCCATATAAAGGTCTACAATTGCCTAAAGAGGTCATAAGAGGTAAGGCAAGGCAATTTTATTTATACAGTCAAACCTCGGTTTTCGAACGTCTCTGTTCTCGACCAAATCAGTTTTCGATCAAAAATTTCGATCTTTTTATGCCTCGGATGACGACCGAATACCCGGAGAATTTCGGTTTTCGAACAAACCGAGCGCACTTGAATGCGTCACTTGACTCCTCTCACCTTCCTTACACGCTTCCTCGGGTAGACGAGGAAGTGACACTTTCTTGTATAGCGTTCCATTGTGAACAGACGTGTTCAATACAGTTATTTATTTATTTATTTTTAAACGGTGTGGTTTCGGTTTTTGAACAAATCATTTTTCGAACAGCCTTCTGGAACGGATTATGGTCGCAAACCGAGGTATGACTGTATGTTACATTTCATCCACAAGGCAACTCAATCTGCTTCACAGAACCAAAAGTATTCACAAACAGCTGAAGGCATTCAACAGCAATAATTACATTGTAACTCGTTTACAAACAAAAGACAGAAGACATTGAAAATCAAAGTCAAGAAATTAAAAGTAGCTTTCCAAAATGACTGACACTGAAATTTTAATGGCGCGTGCCCCACCTTTCCACTAAGAAATCTCTTAGCTCAACGGGTTCAACCAAAGTCAAACTGGGCATGAACACAATAGCTCAACCTCCACCAAGACACAGAGGTCGCACTTTGCCTCGAGCACGCCGTTATCGCGCTGGCCATTGTCAAGGCGTCGTTGAGTAGACGACGGTGGACAGTTCTGGAAGTGGCGCAACACTCATCAGCACCCCTGACTCGCGTAGCGTAGCCGTAGCCGTAGCATAGCCAGCGGTGTAGCACGCCTCTGCGACCTTGCCCCAGTGGACGCAGATGTCCGGCGCCGCGGTCAGGAGTGTTACAAGTCTTCACCAGGAACTGAGGAAACACCACCCGTGGTGATTCTCTCGTTTGGTTTCAGTGCTTTTGGCAGCATTCCTCAACCCATCCAACAAGCCCCCCCCCACCCCCCCCACACACACAGCCTTTTCTATTCAGATCAGCTCGAGAAACACCCGAGGGTGAGCATGAATATGTAAATGTGACAACCCTTAAAGGGGTAAAGTGGACTTCGGGGTTGGCCCCTCACCATCCAACCTCACATTTCACCTAATGGATTAGTTTTACGGCCTTGTCAGGACTGCTCTGTGCAATTCCACCAGAGGAAGGAGAGGCAAAAAAAAAAAAGTTTGACTAAATGAGCCTTGAGTAGAGTCATTTGTAGTGGTACCCAAATGGCAGGTGTGCTTTTTCAAGCATAACCTGGCTAACTGCGCTGCCAAGAGCTGCAAAGTGGCTCCAAGTGAACACGGAAAATGGCAGTTTTCCAGAAGAAAAAAAAAATCCTTCTACAAATAAATAATGTGGTGCGCACTGTATTCATCACAGCGATTGCAGCCAAACACCTTATCATATAACAGTTCATCAAAAATGAACAAAATCAATCATTCTTTCTTGTCACAAGGCCAGTGCTTCTCAATTATTATTTTTCGTAATGTTTCCACCCCACCCAAGGAAGAAGAAAATATTTCGTTTCCCACCAACTCTCCGCCGCAACTATAAAATGCACCATTTGTCTGTAAAATTCTTGTAAGTACACTTCTGCAGAGGCGCTGATACTTCTTGCTCGCTCTCTAACAGTGAGGGTGCCGCTGCTACCAGAAGTAGTGAATGTAGGGACTCTTTTGAGTGTTAACCTGCCGCACATGTTTTCAGGATGTGGGAGTAAACCGGAGTACCCGGAGAAAACCCACTCAGGCACGGCGAGGCTTGAAAAAGAGGGGGTTGCCTTATAATCAGGGCCAATACGGTACATACAAGACATTGATTAATTAATTAACCCACAGCCCAATCTGCCACACAACGGGCGAATAAGGGGATGACTCCCCCATCCCCACAGGATACAGAGTTACAGACATAACATTTCATTCCTTTTTTTATTTGTGAAATCCTGTTTCTACTAAATGCAGACATTATTATATAGGCATCCAAAGCACAAATACTGCATTCCTAAATTGTCTCTTCATCATATCTTGTCCTTTTGCTTGTTATCAAGCGTGTGCACTGATTGTGCCGTTCACTATCGCACTGACCTTTCTTGCTGCACAACACTCTTTATTATCTACACCTTTTGTCTGACCTGAGCTTTTATTCTGTGACACCCCCCCCCCCCCCACCCCCCGAACCTCCCACCTTCCCTTTTCCGTTGTTCCAGGTGGATACCCTTCGCCATGTTATCAGCCAGACCGGCGGATACAGTGACAGCCTCGCTGCCAGCCAGATGTACAGTCCACAGGGCATCAACGTAAGTACGCCCGCACGGAAAGATGGAGTGTGCGTGCTCCCACCACACTCGCTTTGCCTCAGTTAGGCTGCTATCCAGCCAGTCGACCCCCCTCCGTTTTCGCTCCGGCCGTGCCCTGGGTGGCAGGCAATGAGGCAGCTAGCGGCCTGAATTCGCTGGACACGTTCCAGGTCTGTCGGGGGACATTAGCGTTAGCGTGGCACCTGCAGTGGACGGGAACAAGGACACAGGTGTCATCCGAGCACAACAATACTCTTCTACCTTGTGAACCGTAGTTGAACCCCTCTCCCCCAGCTTCTCACTTGTAGAGACTTTAAAGTTCATAATTACCTACGCCAAACTTATTTAATGAGAATAAATTGCACAACAATTGCTATACGATTGCCACAAAACTTTTGGAGAGGCTATGGGGATGGCCCAAGAATGTATTTGAAAAGAGTAAAGAGCATTTCATTCCGAGGGTATAAAAAAATCCAGTATACAAGACGACTCAAAAAAAAAATGTCAAACAACAAGAGGTGTGGTTATCTACAAACATCTATAAACGGCTTCTGAACAAATTTGGATTTTTGTGCCTTGGTGGAGGTCTGTGCCTCACTGTGTGCTATTCTTGTTCTTAAAAAAATACATATTGTGACATTTAAAAAATAATAACTAAAACAAAAATAGTCTCCAAGTGTCTGTCTTCACAAAGGCAAAGCAGCTTTATTTATATCGTGCATTTTGTACACAAGAAAACTCAATATGCTTCACATACTTGCAAAACAACAATTAAAAAGCATAAGAATAGAAAAACATTTAAAAGCAAAGTAGGGAAGTAAAAAGTAGTTTAGTAAAATTATAAAGAGAACGTGCTGCACAAGAACATGATTTTGGAAAAAATGATTGTAGAAATGCTCTAAAAAATCCTTAATCATAGGAATGGGAGGGAGTTGGAGTAGTTTTGAACCAGGATTTAAAATCATTTACACTTGGCGCAAACTTCAATTCTGTTGGAAGTTTATGCCATGTGCATGCAGCGTAACACCTCAATGCTGATGCCCCATGTTTGCTTTGAACTCTTTGACCCGAGTCTGCTAACCTCAGTCTCTGACATTCAAAGGTTGAATTAGTCACATGATAAAGAATGACAACATTGATAGTTTTCACACTCGAACTTCAAATCACTCATATTTTTTTTGTTAGGGGGCAGGCTGTCTCGTACAAATGCAGAGTATGGCTTTCGTTACCATGACTACCGGACCAGAACAGAACTCGGGCATGGCTCCTCGGTATTGGCAATTTAGATTGTTACAATCCGCTCAGTTCTCCTTCCCTGACGCCTTTTCTCAAACAGACCAATAACAAAAGATTTAGTCGGTAGCTGTTTAATTTCAAACTTTGGGCAGGCATCCAGAGACCCACTTTTGTATACGCAGACCATTAAAAATTCATTTTCCATCACATAAAGAACAGCCCGTTGTATTTTCTTGGTCTTAAAGGATCACGGCAAGCTTTTGTAGGTCTTCTAGTTGGGCTGAGCCGGGCCAGGCCAGGAATGGCGGCGGCGGCGGCACTGGAGGCAGTGTGTTAACATGTATATCCACAGCGACAGGCGGCGCAGCGCTGAACAGAATCAATACGACAGTCGCGGGGACAGAGGGAGCGGGGCTTTGGGCAAACAGTCCAAGCACATTGGCCTGATCATTCATCTACACAAACAGCCGCACTGACAAGGCTGCAACAGCCCTGGCGCTCGCTATAATAAGAACATGCACGCATGGAGATCACCGCAATGTGCAACAGGCACAACGGGGTGTCCCGCCCCGAGTCTCGCTCTCACCCACCGCGATTATCGCCCAATCATAGCAATAAAAGTTTATGTCTTTCTTTGGAAATATGCTCGAGTGAAGTTTGCTAGCAGTGGGGTGTTGGATTGGATGGAGAAATGGATTGAAATCTGAATGAAATGCCATACAGTTCACGTTTTATAGTTTCACAGATCAAGGCATGTAATTTATCCTGAATATCCTTAGAAGATACAGTACATATGCAAGCTTTTTTTTTTTTTTTTGGAAAGCGCCTGAAGGTAGTTTTAAAATCTAAACAAGGATGTTAGTTGGAGATGACATATCATGTCCTTGTTCATCTCACGTTACGCTCTGTGAGCCAAAACCAAACCGGCAGCCGCAGTATTTTATTTTTTTGAACACAAGTCCGGATGAAATAATAGCAACACGCAAAACAACCAACCAATCCACGTTCGTGAGTTTTATATTTTCCCAACATCCCCCCCCCCCCCAATCCCCTCAATTTTGTATTCCTGTGGAATCAATGCAAAATGTATTTTGTCATTCTGTATTCCAAATGTGGAATAATTCACTTCACTTGACTTTAAAAAGTAGTACACATTTTATATATATATATATATATATATATATATATATATATATATATATATATATATATATACGCACACATACACACACACACACACATTTAAAAAAAAAAACATGAACAATTTCTGGTTCTCTGGAACGTCCTGGAGCGTCACCCAAATTTATGATTTTATTTTATTCACATCTAGTTTTGCCACGATTTAAAATTAGGAATCATTTTTTTTCTACAAACTGTCTTATTTCATACCCGACTTCCCAATGATGAAATAATCATTTTTAGCCCCCCAAAATTCAGCATCCTCACTTTGAGATTAAAATGTTGAAAAAGGGAAAAAAAATTGCATGAACAATGTTATACAAAGTGTTATTTCATTTGAATTGACAAAGACAACAAAGTCTTGCACTGGTTTGATAAAACCACTCTGAATAATCTGATTTTCTTTTTTCATTCATGACAGAAATTTCATTTCTTCCCATTGATAGGCCAATTTTCTTTCTTTCTTTTTTTTAAGAGCCCAAAAAATAGGCCTGTGTAGTGAAAACGAATGTCGATATTTGTCATGTTTGCAATGAGAACACATTGCGGGTAGTCGAGTTGTGCACGTGGATGCTTGCACTGAGTTCACCTTCCCCTCCTTCATCCTTCAACAACAATTGTTCCCCTGCAAATTGCTGGTGGGCGTTGTCGCCTCTCCCAGAAAGCCAAGAAATGTTTTGTGCCTCCCGTTTTTTTTTTTTTGTCTCCGCGCTCGCTATTGAATGACATGACAGACGGCCTGTACGCTAAATAACAGGCTTTGGGAAATAAGCGGTGGCTGAAAAGCATGTTCCCATTTTCACTTAATAGTTGAAATTGCAATTGATGTCACTAATGGTCCCGAGTCAACCTTTGAGACGACTTTGATGGAGAGATTCTTTATTTTTTTGTTGTTATTGTTGTTATCATGTATTCTTTCATTCTGACGTATATGAATGTGTGTGCGTATCTTTTGGTTTTTAGCCCTTCAGTTATTCTCCAAAGGCATCCAGGGACAATTGGCACAGAGCTATTTTTGCTAAACATCTTTTCATATGGTGTGCGTGCGTGCGCATGTGTATGTGTGTTGCAGTATAAAAAAAAAACAGCATGTTGTTGAGGGAGATGCTGTTTGTCTTTTGATGCTATTTTCTCGAGGCATGATTCATTTTATGCATCGTATGAATTCATATTTCATCATTTTTTTTCATTGGCCTGTCTAAGGAGGAAATTGATACAATCTACCTACACATGCTTGTATTTTTTTAATTTGGTTTAATTAATTCTGTTTCATACTGAATCTATAATATACACTGTCAGATTCATCCATTATCTGAACCGCTTGTCCTCACGAGGGTCGCGAGCGTGTTGAGGCCTATCCCAGTTGTACACCCTGAACCGCTTCCCAGCCAATCACAATGTTTATGGAATGTTGGAGAAAAGCGGAGTACACGCAGAAAACCCACGCAGGCACGGGGAGAATATGCAAACTCCACACAAAAAGGCCGAGGCTCCGGATTCAAACTCCTCTGTACTGTGTCATTATTTTTCATATTTTAATATTCGATTTCTATTGTATATGTCACATTCATTAATTATTATTATACTGTGTATACAAATATATATATACACGTGTGTGTGTGTGTGTGTAGACCAATATAATCTCTCTCTCTCTCTCTCTCTCTCTCTCTCTCTCTATATATATATATATATATATATATATATATATATATATATATATATATATAAATATATATATAAAAATTAGCGGCTGGATAGCTCAGTTGGTAAGGCATCGGTTTGGCATACGGTGGTTCGAAACCCGCTTGGGGCAAAAAAATGAGCACATAACACCATCCAGTGTGGGTCCTTGGGCAAGATCCTTCACGCTAATGCCTACCCCATACAATAATGAGAGAAAATGAATGACATGCTGGCTCAGACGTCGCCAAACAAGGTCTGCGTCAGGTGCTGGGGAACCAGAGTACCTTGATGAAAAATGGGCTACTGGAACAAAGCGGAGATGGGCGAGATGCGTTAACATGGCTCTGTTGGAATTCTACTACTCAAGCAACCCTAGTCAGAGGGGTTACATGCAGAGAATGTGGGCTAAATTGTTACTTCGAAACCCACAGTCACGGTTGACCACGAAACAACTAGTAGCTCGGTGTTCCAACATCCACAAACGACAACTGCTGTCACAACTTGAGATTGATGAGGTACAACGCAGGTTCCATGGTGAAGGGCCCCAGGCTGCCAGATCAGAGGAGGAGGTCATACAAGACATTGGGAGGCAAGCCCCAATGAATGCAGATGGTGAGATTGGGAGGGCAGCCCCAATGAATGAAATGCTGTGCGAGGCAGTAGCTGACCTGAAAGCTAAGATCATGGCGAGAATGAAAGCTGGGCAACCTAGAACCCGATTACAATGGCTATGTGAAGTACCACCTGAAAGTCTCATGGAAAGTGTGAATGCAGCTCTGAGGGCGAACCCTACCGTAACGATCACGGAAATGAACTGATATACGCTTCAGCATCAGTGATCCTTGAGATGCTTGGCTATAAGAGCAACCATGGAAGCCATGAGATACGTTACCCACCATGGAAAAGACGGTTGGAGGCTAAGATCAAGGCGGCTCGGAAAGATGTGAGTCAATTGACGGAGGCCCAGAGAGGTGTGATGAAACGGCCGATACCCGAGAGGTACATCCAGATTGACCATACCTGAAGCACTCGAAACTGCCAAACAAAGGCTCCAAGCCTTGTCCAGTCGCCTAAAGCGGTACACGAAAGAGAATGAGGCCAGACGAATAAACAGGCTGTTCGCAACACAACCTGCGAAAGTGTACGCTCAGTGGCAGGGTCCTAACAACAGAGCTGACCCACCAAGACTGGAAACTGAAAGGTACTGGAAAGGCATTTGGGAGAAGGAGGTTGCACATAACAGCAGTGCACAATGGCTGGTGACCCTGAGAGAGGAGCACAACAACCCCCCTGAACAGAACCCAGTTACCATAACAGTGGCAGACATACAGGAAAGAGTCTCAGATATGAAGAACTGGACAGCACCAGGCCCGGACATGGTCCACACCTACTGGCTAAAGAAACTCACAGCATTCCATGAGCGCCTAGCAGCTAGATATAGCAGATAGATATACTGTATACATACAGTATATACACGGTATATGTAGATATATATACGCATATCAATACACACTTGTGCACTTGTACACTTGTGCACACACATACACAAGTCATGCTTAATAGGAGCACAAGGATTTTTTGGGGTTGTTTTTGTTTTTAAATGACAGATCCAATTTCCGTAAATATGCTGCTGACAGTGACTGGGGATCAATATTAGCAGAGTATCTGGCATTTGCTATGATATACAATGTGGCATTAACGAGCATTTCCCCCCGCAGGTCCTCATGTCACTCTTTGAGATGATGTTAAAAGCTCTCCTGCCTTTTGTTTCCAGACGAACGGCGGCTGGCAAGATGCTCCGACCCCTTCATCAGTGACATCACCCACGGAAGGACCCGGAAGCGTTCATTCGGACACCTCCAACTGAATCCGTCCACCCTACCGCCGTCACCTTGTATAAAATGCAGAACTGACCTTCACAGTATTAAAAACAAAGGAGTTCACGGTACAGATGTACCGTGGAAAAGTTGAAACGAGAAAAACAAAACAAAACAACAACAACAGTATTTCCTCTGCTTGTAACCTCGGACATTTGGGATACAAACAATGAAATTCTAAAGAATTCAGCGGAGAGGTTTGTACAGCGTTCACACACGTTCTCTTCTATTCGATTCCGAGGGCTGGGCTTGCTTCTGATTCAACTGTTTCCATCGCCAGTGCAGGGAACGCTAAATTAAACAAACCTGAGCGTCGGTTGCTTTTAGTCATCATTCTACCTCTCAGCCACTCCAAGAAGAAATTAGAAAAAAACGTCAGTGACCGGGATATGTTTTGTAAAAAGTTGTCTTTGCGAGCAAGAGGCACATCTTCTTACGTATTCTACATTTTGTTGTCTCTCATCTATTCTATTCTATGGTACGCCATTTTAGACTAATATTGCTCAGTTGTTTACAATGTGTGCTTGATCCAAGTATGTCCGTCCTCCTCGACCCCCCCCCCCTTACCCCCCAACTGTGTCGCCGGCGTCTTTGAACCCAGTTTATGTCGGGACATGTCCACCTCTAAGGTAACCCTGTGAAGTATGTTATCTGTAAAACAATAAAGAAATACTTGTCATCACATCCGACAAGCTTGACATCATTCATTTCGCCGGAGGACGTCCTCAAGTCCAACAAGGAGCAGTCTGTCGTCTTTGGCGCAATGTAGACGGGCGACATTCCATGAGTTTTTCATAGATGGAAACAGTAAAGACAAATGCTTTTCCTATAAAAGTGACGGTGTGACACGGTTATTTTCGTACAAGAAATCTAGAAAAATAACAAAAACTAAATTTTATAATTTACAAATCATTTTCATTAACAAAATACAATGAAAACAAAAATGCTTTAAAAAATGAAATTAACTAAAACTCAAATTTCTTTTGAAAAAACTAAATAAACTACCGGTAACTTAAAAGCAAAAATGTCCTTTGTTTTCATTTTTGGCAATTAACTGATGACATTTAAATTTAATTTTAAATGGAGTTATATGTGTGTGTGTGTGTGTGTGTGTGTGTGTGTGTGTGTGTGTGTGTGTGTGCGTTTGTATTCATGACATCTCAGGACAATTTTATGATAACACACCTTCACAATGAGGACCTGTGGAAAAATGAGGACATTTTTCGCGTCCTCATATTTCCACGCAGTCTACACTACTCTAGAGCTCACGAGGATACTCCCACACCAAAAATAAGTGATGTCCTGAAAGAGCACAATTTTCAGAAATTGTGTGTTTAAGTGTGTTTAACTTTCGACTCACTTTTCATTTGGAAAACTAGTGGCCAACTTCGGTACTTAACACACTTTTAACACACTTTCAGTGACGTCATTGTGCAGGACCTCAAATGTCATCTTTTTCGGACTGACTCACACATTTTCCCCGCCCTCGTCCTGATAAGTCACATCAATTAGCAGTCACACAAAATCCAACATGTGAAGCAGCCAGACAATCCTACTCTCAAACACGACCACGCGTGGATGACCATCGGGTAAGCAATTCCTTTTCATTTATCTTACCGTAACATAGAAGTTGTTCAATATAACCGTGTTTAACAGTGCCCACCAAAGGTAATATCATTCAATAAGACAGCTAGCTAGCTAGCTAGCTCGATCGTTAGCATGCTAATAAGCTTCCAGTAAAAGTAATGTGGACATGTCCTGCAGGCAAGGTTCTGGAAAACTTTTCTAAATCTTCAACAACACAGTCTGTAGAACTTGGTTTTGGTACCATATGTTTATTTCAGTGCAGTATTTGTTTTATTCGATTGCAGTTAATTTAAATTAGTTAGTACAGGTAGCCTAATGAAAGTGGGCCAGGCACTTCTAGCATTTACGCTAAGCCCGGTGTATTTACACTGTTTATTCTTGTGCTGATTCAATTGTACACTGTTTCAATGAAAAAAACAAACAAACGTTTGCAATGAAATTATAGCAGAATTCAGCTTTGTTGGTACATTTGGTCAAGACAATATTGTGTTACTCTATTTTAATTTTACATTGTTATCTGCCTGACAAATGGTTTGCCCGAATCTATTAGTCTGACCAGCAAATGTTTGATGAAATGAATTTTTGTATTTTTGAGGAAGAAAATAATATTCCTTTGGCTCAGTACTTTTTGAGCCAAAATAAGTGCTGCCATAATATTGTGCTTGCTTGTCTGGCTGACTTCTTCTCACTTTCCATTGTAGATGTTTACTGATGGTGATAATGTCACAAAGAAGAACCAGACTGAGCCCTGAATCTGAGGCTGCTCCTTTTATCTGGAGTCAACAAGCCTTGTTTGAAAGCCCAGTGGATCAATGATTATAAAGGTATGCTATCAATCTACCTGCTATCTAATTCTTATGGCTACCGCAAGCACAGGACAAGAGCTGCAACCAAAGCCTGTCACAGTGACAGATTTTATTTGTACATTGTATTTACCCCAAAAATGTCACAATAAACAGCATATTTTTTATGCCATTGATCATATTGGAGCAAAAATAATTGAAGTACTTTTGAAGAAAATGTTTAGCAGCCATTATCATTCAATTATTGAGAATATTGTATTGCCATGTAGAACTAGGAATATCTTGGAATGAAAAAATAGAAATAGAAATTATTCGGCTTCTGTTAAAATATTGTGCTTCACCAAATATCACAATTCATAAAAACACATACCATCCGTAATAGTCGATGAAAATTAGATGCCTTTAAACTTCCTTCATAATGCTTATTTCACCTGATTGAAGAAGGCTGTGGTAGCGGTTTGACAAATCCACATTTTTATCAGCAATTTGTACTGCCTATCAAAAGTCTCTACTTAGTTGAAAACAACGAATGGTCACCGGAATTATTTTTCAGTCATTAAATTGTTTTAGTCTGAAAGAGTATGTTTCGGGTGTTGTCTTTATTATTTGAACTCAGTCATGTCTGTTGTCCTGAAATTGTTAGCTATAAGAGCTGTACAGTGGTAACTACCATAAAGAGCCGGCTTGTGCTATGTATGAAGTTTAATTTATTCAAAAGTCATGTAACTACGACATATTTCTGACACTCTATGGTTGCTATAATGTTGATTTTCATGATTTCAGTCATGCTCTCATACTTCCCAGTTACTGTAGAATACTTTTTAGAATATTTCTGATACTGTAATGTTGCTGAAAAACCTGAGTGTGATCAGGTGAAATGACTTTTGTCTGGACCTAACACTGGAGAGCCTGTGTTCGAATGTCCCGTAATGGCACCGTAATGGTGTTATGTTGCAGACACCAAGTGACGGGATCTTGACTGAACCTTCTGGAGACCAAGAAGGGAGTGAGAGATCCACTTCATCCTTACAACAGGTTACTACTTCTTATCATGATATACTAGGTTTGAGTTTTCAGGTTTCTTTGACAAACACAGGAGAAGTTATAAATCAGAAACATGGACTCTCCATGATTTCAGTAGTCATGTCCTCATATTTCTTTAGACCTGAAAAACCTGAGTGTGTTTCAGGTGTCATGACTTTTGTCTTAACCTAACTCTGGAGAGCCTGTGTTCGAATGTCCCCATATTGCTGTTACTCAGAGCTGAACAGTGTTAACTTACTATAGTGTGGTACATTATTCTCAAACTCTCCTGTGGGCAATGTTCAATGAGAAATAATGTTTATTCATTTCTTAACTGGTCAGAATGAAGAATGCTGAAACTTTTGACACCGTAATGTTATGTTGCAGACATCAAGTGACAGGTACCTGACTGAACCCTCTGGAAACCAAGAATGGAGTGAGAGATCCACTTCATCCTTACAACAGGTTACTACTTCTTATCATGATATACTAGGTTTGAGTTTTCAGCTTTCTTTGACAAACACAGGAGAAGTTCTAAATCAGAAACATGGACTCTCCATGATTTCAGTCGTCATGTCCTCATATTTCTTTAGACCTGAAAAACCTGAGTGTGTTTCAGGTGACATGACTTTTGTCTTAACCTAACTCTGGAGAGGCTGTGTCTAAATGTCCCCATATTGCTGTTCCACAGAGCAGAACAGTGTTAACTTTCTATAGTGTGGTACATTATTCCCAAACTCTCCTGTGAGCAATGTTCAATGATAATTAATATTTATTAATTTCTTAACTGGTCAGAATGAAGAATGCTGAAACTTTTGACACCGTAATGTTATGTTGCAGACACCAAGTGACCTGACTGAACCCTCTGGAGACCATGAATGGAGTGAGAGATCCACTTCATCCTTACAACAGGTTACTACTTCTTATCATGATATACTAGGTTTGAGTTTTCAGCTTTCTTTGACAAACACAGGAGAAGTTCTAAATCAGAAACATAGACTCTCCATGATTTCAGTCGTCATGTCCTCATGTTTCTTCAGACCTGAAAAACCTGAGTGTGTTTCAGGTGACATGACTTTTGCCTTAACCTAACATCTGGAGAGCCTGTGTTCGAATGTCCCCATATTGCTGTTCCACAGAACTGAACAGTGTTAACTTTCTATAGTGTGGTATATTCATCCCAAACTCTCCCGTGAGCAATGTTCAATGATAATTAATATGTATTCATTTCTTAACTGGTCAGAATGAAGAATGCTGAAACTTTTGACACCGTAATGTTGTTATGTTGCAGACATCAAGTGACAGGTACCTGACTGAACCCTCTGGAAACCAAGAATGGAGTGAGAGATCCACTTCATCCTTACAACAGGTTACTACTTCTTATCATGATATACTAGGTTTGAATTTTCAATGTTCTTTGACAAACACAGGAGAAGTTATAAATCAGAAACATGGACTCTCCATGATTTCAGTCGTCATGTCTTCATACTTCTTTAGACCTGAAAAACCCGAGTGTGTTTCAGGTGACATGACTTTTGCCTTAACCTAACATCTGGAGAGCCTGTGTTCGAATGTCCCCATATTGCTGTACCACAGAACTGAACAGTGTTAAATTTCTATAGTGTGGTATATTCATCCCAAACTCTCCCGTGAGCAATGTTCAATGATAATTAATATTTATTCATTTCTTAACTGGTCAAAATGAAAAATGCTGAATATTTTGACACCGTAATGTTATGTTGCAGACACCAAGTGACCTGACTGAACCCCCTGGAGACCATGAATGGAATGATAGATACACTTCATCCTTACAACAGGTTACTACTTCTTGTCATGATATACTAGGTTTGAGTTTTCAGCTTTCTTTGACAAACACAGCAGAAGTTATAAATCAGAAACATGGACTCTCCATGATTTCAGTCGTCATGTCCTCATATTTCTTTAGACCTGAAAAACCTGAGTGTGTTTCAGGTGTCATGACTTTTGTCTTAACCTAACTCTGGAGAGCCTGTGTTCGAATGTCCCCATATTGCTGTTACTCAGAGCTGAACAGTGTTAACTTACTATAGTGTTGTACATTATTCCCAAACTCTCCTGTGAGCAATGTTCAATGAGAAATAATGTTTATTCATTTCTTAACTGGTCAGAATGATGAATGCTGAAACTTTTGACACCGTAATGTTGTTATGTTGCAGACATCAAGTGACAGGTACCTGACTGAACCCTCTGGAAACCAAGAATGGAGTGAGAGATCCACTTCATCCTTACAACAGGTTACTACTTCTTATCATGATATACTAGGTTTGAGTTTTCAGCTTTCTTTGACAAACACAGGAGAAGTTATAAATCAGAAACATGCACTCTCCATGATTTCAGTCGTCATGTCCTCATATTTCTTGAGACCTGAAAAACCTGAGTGTGTTTCAGGTGACATGACTTTTGTCTTAACCTAACTCTGGAGAGCCTGTGTTCGAATGTCCCCATATTGCTGTTGCACAGAACTGAACAGTGTTAACTTTCTATAGTGTGGTATATTCATCCCAAACTCTCCCGTGAGCAATGTTCAATGATAATTAATATTTATTCATTTCTTAACTGGTCAGAAAGAAGAATGCTGAATATGTTGACACCGTAATGTTATGTTGCAGACACCAAGTGACAGGTACCTGACTGAACCCTCTGGAAACCAAGAATGGAGTGAGAGATCCACTTCATCCTTACAACAGGTTACTACTTCTTATCATGATATACTAGGTTTGAGTTTTCAGCTTTCTTTGACAAACACAGCAGAAGTTATAAATCAGAAACATGGACTCTCCATGATTTCAGTCGTCATGTCCTCATATTTCTTTAGACCTGAAAAACCTGAGTGTGTTTCAGGTGTCATGACTTTTGTCTTAACCTAACTCTGGAGAGCCTGTGTTCGAATGTCCCCATATTGCTGTTACTCAGAGCTGAACAGTGTTAACTTACTATAGTGTTGTACATTATTCCCAAACTCTCCTGTGAGCAATGTTCAATGAGAAATAATGTTTATTCATTTCTTAACTGGTCAGAATGATGAATGCTGAAACTTTTGACACCGTAATGTTGTTATGTTGCAGACATCAAGTGACAGGTACCTGACTGAACCCTCTGGAAACCAAGAATGGAGTGAGAGATCCACTTCATCCTTACAACAGGTTACTACTTCTTATCATGATATACTAGGTTTGAGTTTTCAGCTTTCTTTGACAAACACAGGAGAAGTTATAAATCAGAAACATGGACTCTCCATGATTTCAGTCGTCATGTCCTCATATTTCTTGAGACCTGAAAAACCTGAGTGTGTTTCAGGTGACATGACTTTTGTCTTAACCTAACTCTGGAGAGCCTGTGTTCGAATGTCCCCATATTGCTGTTACACAGAGCTGAACAGTGTTAACTTTCTATAGTGTCTTATATTAATCCCAAACTCTCCTGTGAGCGATGTTCAATGAATAACAATGTTTATTCATTTATTAACTAATCAGGATGAATAAATTTGAATATTTCTGACACTGCACTGTTGCTATGTTGTAGACACCAAGTGTTCCGATCCTGATGAAACCTTTTGAAGATCAAGAAAGGAGTGAGAGATCCACTTCTTCCTTACAACAGGTTACTCCGTCTTATCATTATATACTAGGTTTGAGTTTTCAGCTTTCTTTGACAAACACAGGAGAAGTTATAAATCAGAAACATGGACTCTCCATGATTTCAGTCGTCATGTCCTCATATTTCTTCAGACCTGAAAAACCGGAGTGTGTTTCAGGTGATATGATTTTTGTCTGGACTTAACTCTGGAGAGCCTGTGTTCGAATGTCCCCATATTGCTGTTCCACAGAACTGAACAGTGTTAACTTTCTATAGTGTGGTATATTCATCCCAAACTCTCCCGTGAGCAATGTTCAATGATAATTAATGTTTATTCATTTCTTAACTGGTCAGAATGAAGAATGCTGAATATTTTGACACCGTAATGTTATGTTCCAGACACCAAGTGACCTGACTGAACCCTCTGGAGACCATGAATGGAATGAGAGATAAATTCTCAAAATTCTCAAATTTTCAAAATTCTCATTATTTCCTGGAATATCTTATTTTGATTATTTTATTTTTCCATTTTTAATAAATAATGCCTTCTTTTACAGGTGGGAATAAGAGACGCGCGTGGACAGATTATGAAGTGAAGGCTGTTGAGCGACATATGTTTGATTTCATAACAAGCCATAAAGTTTCAGGTAAAACGAGCTGTGAGTCCTGTCTCCACGCAGAGCCAGCAGCTCTGAACGACAGAGGCTGGGTGTCCATCAAAAACTACATCCACAACAGGATATAACTGCATTAAAAAGGGAAATGAATGGCTAGTCCATTGAAATGCGAGCACGTCTGGGTACATTTCAGTTCAAGTTAACTAAAGCAATAGCAATGGTGCATTTAGGGTGGGATGGTCAATTATGGATTTCATATTTGTTGTTGGATACTGTGTTTCACGTTTGTTGTTTCATGATCTTCAAGAGCAATTTGGAAAATCCTTGAAGATGTATGAACATGTAAATTATACTGTATATCAGGCATGTCCCGATCTGGGCCTGGAGGGCCACTGTCGTGCCTGTTTTCCAGCTCTCCCGGCTGCATCACACCTGTTTCAGATGATCAGTTCATCAGTCAGCTCTGATGCAGCATTAGAACATCCTGGGAGAGCTGGAAAACAAAAAGACAGCGGCCCTTGAGGACCGACTTTGGACACTCCTGCTGTATATAAACGTACATACGATATACAAACTTCTCACAAAAGATAGGCTTATTAGGTTTGAGGTGATATTTCGGAAAAACCCTAAAACATTTGAATTCATCCTATTTCAAGAATTTCAATACTTTTTGAAAAGTTGCTTTTGTCTAACGGTAGCTAAAGAAGTTGCTACACACATGGCACAATATATGGTCAGATTCATTAAAAATTCTTCATCGCAGTATTCACATTTTGACATAATCTTCTTCAGTTCAAACAACCCTCATCTATTGCAGTGCTTTGTGTCATGGAGAGGAGGTGGCATGTTTTCTGTGTTCATAATTTCATATTGTCAGCAATTAAAAAATAAGAAAGTGGACTGACCACATATTTAACCGTCTCTTCTTCTTCACATCTTGTATTATTAATGTGAATATTTGAGGGATGACGGGTATAACGACTGTTTGGCACATTCGCCTCACAGTTCAGCAATTGATATTTGAATGTTTGAATCTGGGCATCCTTCCTTTGTAGAGTTCTCCCCATGCCCGAGCATGACAATTGGACACATGTGCCTAACATATACTGTTGGTATGTAACATGAGTCAATTTAAAAATACACACTTTACTCTTAGCTGGTCTTCATAAGTCATATATACTTGAAAATGATGTGTATCCAGGGGGCTCAAAATTCACAAAAACATGAAATGGTAGTGTGTTTGAGGTGACTGTCTCCATAATACACAAAAACCTGTCAATGTCCTCATATGTAGTAGTTTTGTCATAAATCAAAAAAAAATTACGTCCTAGCCAAAATCTGAGTAGATGGCTGTCTTCCTGATTTTTTTTCATGGTTACCATATTTTTTTGGAGCCTGTAGGACCACGGGAAAGGCATGTACCCATATGTCGGGTGAACAAACGGACGTCCTGAAAATGCACCAAAACACGTATGTGTGTGTGTGTGTGTGTGTGTGTGTGTGTGTGTGTGTGTGTGTGTGCGTGTGTGTGTGTGTTTGTGTGTGTATATATGTATGTGTGTATATATATATATTATACATACACACACACATACATACTGTATATATATTCTGTATATGCACCTGTTTGATGTATTGCATCATCATCCTGTGTATGTGAACAGTTGAGACCAGGGGTGCCGAACCAGTCATTTTTCAGAGGCCTTTTATTTTTTAATGTAACATCAAATCGAAATGAAAGTAGTCTGGCCGGATACCGGGGGTGGCTTTGTGTGCCCGATGGTTGCGAGATAATAAAAACAGAATTTTTAATGTTTTTTTTTAAATCAGGTGTAAAGGTGAAAATGTCAGATTACAGAGACCTTTTATTTTGTAAGGTAACATCTTAATGAAAGTAGTCCGGCTGGTGGCTTCATGTGCTCCAGACCTGGTCTGGCTGCGGGATCATAAAAAGTGATTTTTTAAAAATGTTTGGGTTTTTTTGTAATCAGGTGTAAAAGTCAAAATGTCAAAATTCAGAGGTTATTTAGAAATGTAATAGCCTGTTAAGAAAATCTAGTGTTTGGCTGCACTCTGGCTTTGTGATTTTGCCTCCCAACACCACACACTTAAACACGTTTAGAGACGATTAAAGGAACGGATGAAAACCCACTCCTTTCCTGACTTAATCTGTCCTTTTTAAAAAGCTTCTCGTCCTCTGTCCTAAAAATGGGCATCTGTCTGGGACGGACGTACGGACCGTTTCATCTTAGGGGCGGAATGCCCATCTCTGGTAAACAACAACAGCAACAACAAAACACACATACAGTATATTACACAGGTTCGTCCTGTTGTGTTTTTTTCCAGTCTGTTTTTTTTTTTACTTCACTCCAGAATGCACTCGGTCCGTTCATCAGCCAAACACCACAACAGATGTAAAAATTTGCATTTACCAGACTAGTTTTCTTTCCATATCAAAACATGCAAAAATACTGTCAATGTTAACTAAAGAAGGGACAAAGTCGTCATGTCAGAGGATGTGTTTTCTTAACGTGTAACTTTTTTTCGGGGCCTTTTTAGGCTTTTATACTTTTTTGTTCCTTTTCTTTTTAATTGTTCTGCTTGATGTCGTCTCTTACTCTTTCTTTGGTTGACCGACACTCGTAAACGAGCTACCGTTGTGTTGACTTTCTTTGTCCAAAAGGGTTCACGGCACATTAAAAACGATGATGGGATACAGCAATGCATCATACGTCAGCATAATGTGAACATCATGAAAGAGTCCTTTGTAAACGTGCTCACTGCAGCCTTACAAAAACAGGAAGTGAGCCAAGGTTAGACACTGCAAGTCGACGTCCTCCTTTTATGGCTCAGCATCTCGCTCCTCGTAATTACTCCTGTCTGACTTAATGGCACACATTACGCTCGCTGACAAAAAAAAAAAATGCCATTTCCATTTTAGCTTTGGCTTTTTCAGGAAGCTTGCCGAGTTTAAATTTGCATATTTTTTTCTTTTGCTTTCTTTGACACATACATGACAAACATGAGGTTGAAAAGATTTCTTTGGGCAAATTTGTGTCTTTTCTGTTTTTCCTGGAGAGCAAAAAAAAACATCATTGTTTTGGGGGATAAAAAGTATTTCATTGGTTCGTTTTTCATCATATTACATCCAAACATTTTTTTGTTTTGTTTTTTGCTTTGGCCCAATTATACTGGTCTGCAGCACATTTTAATCACGGATGGTTTTATATGTTCCCATACTTATTTTTGTGTCTGATTTCAAAAGTGGTTTTCATTTTTTTTTTTTTGTAGGACATTTGATTTTTGAGATTTGTGATACAGATTTACCTCGTTTTAATTAACTCGTCACCAAGTACTCAATACTCCTCCAAAGAAACCCTCCACTTGGATAGGCTTAAACATTGTCACCAACTTTGATGCATTTTTTTCCCTACAGAAAATCAACATTGAAAAAAAAATCAATACACACCAAGGTCTGGATTTTGTCCCACAATTTCACAAGGTTTTTCCTTGCCACGCCCCTCCACAAGATGTCACATTAATGGATTTGGTCGTGATGTGCACCATCCTGCCAACAAACATACAAACAAACAGTGATGAAACCACAATAACAAGAACACAGAACAATAATGGTCCCATTCTTGCCAGATTGTCCCCTGAAATCCTCCACACAACAGCGCTGACATTATCAGCCAGGACAGTCGCGTGTCTGACAGAATTACTTTCAGCGCAAGTGAATATTCATAATTGGCCCAGTGACGGGGTGAGGGGAGAAGGTAGCACTTGGCGTTGAAGTCCTCAGACGGTCACAGGCCTTGACTGCTGAGTGAGTGTGAAATGCCAGAGCCAGACTGCTGGCCCGCGCCCTGAGGGGGGCCGAAGAAGCCCGCCTGCCCGCTCGCGATGACGACGCAGGCAACAAAAACAATGTGACAAGGCCCCGTCCCAACCCGCCTCCTGGTCTCTGTTGCGATGTGGCTCGCCTGAAAGACACACAGCTTTTGTGTGGCTCCTCATCATGATCATCACTGACCAAAAAAAGACAAATGCAATTGTACAAGCGCTTGTAGAATACTTGTCACGTATACTTACAGTAAATAAAGTAATCCCGCCTCTGTAATAAGTCAAATCCACAATATGGAAATGCCCTCTTTAAAACTCTCTAGGAATGCTTTCATAGCGTTCCTGACACTTGATTTCTTTTTTTTTTTTTCGGTCTTACAACACACTTTTAAGATAATACATATTCAAATAAAAGATATTGTCATTGCAAGAGCAATGGATAACAAAAATATATTGTGCAGTGTAACACATGCCTGTATATATTTACAGTAAACATATCCCACAAAACATGTCAATAATCATGCCCAAATATGTACGTTATAAAATGAACCTCTAGTTGTGGCTCTCTGTAGCCGTAAAAAGCAGGATTGAAGAGGAGTTTCTCTTCAGTATTTTTGGGTGTCATTCTGGCCCAAAAAGTCAACAACAACCCCTTGTTGACATTACCTGGATTGTCGTAATGTGTATACCTCACTTAACATGTCTCCCAAGTCATACGACAATAAAAATAACAAGAGTTTGCAAGCAACAATATTGCCAGATAAGCTAAGAAGTAGCTTAGCTTCCACTCTTCTTTGTGTTTTTTGTCAGTCTTGGCACTCTGTACCACTCACAGGTCAGTATTGGGGCTACAGCAGACGTTGTTAGAATGTTTTTGTTTGTGTGTGTTGTACGGTGTGGGCCTCTTCAGTGCACTACGAGTTATAAAAGCAGCAAGAACATATTTGTTGATTCTTGTTTTCATCATATGGGGTCTCTCACTGTTTAAACATCGTTGAAGATTTTGAACATCTATGTTGACGTTTCCTTTTGTTCTCTTTTCCTAGCATGTCCGCCTGCAACTTTGCAATCGAAAAGAGACCACATTGTGATCAAAGTTGTCCTGAGGATGATAATTCCCCATCCATCGCTCTTGATGGATTTTGTCACTTTGCCGTGGCTTTAACGCCTCCTCATCCCTCCGAGGTGATTGCGCTATACGTGGGCTGATTGAACTCAAATGTTGATGTTGACATCTGCCTCCGCAGATGCCGTCGTTGCGCCGTGTATAATTACAGCTGCTGCTATGGAGGAGGAAGAACGGGGCGGGGGCGTGGGGGGGGGGTGATCAGACACCTTGTCTCTGCATCTCAGCAGCGTCCGGCAGATTGCTGCACACTGGTGATGATGATCGTGATGATGATTGTGCTGAAATGAGCGGCCCCGGGTGGTGAGTGCAATATTCCACTCGTTCGCACCCTGCTACGCAATAGTGTCCACTTCAATGTGCAGACCAAATTTCTATCCAATCTGGCTCAAACATGAAGTGAAGTTAGCTTTTCCTCCACTAGGTGGCAGGGCTACAACTGCTGCTTTCTCAATGAGACTGCCCCCCCCCCACACACACACACAAATTTAAACAGTTCCCATGTGCTTTAATATGCCTGTGGCAGGATTCCATAAAAAAATCCAACAATCAAAAATAATAGGCACATTTTTATAGCAGATTGCTTGTCATGGTGGAAATAAGTCATTTTAGAGGCGGATGTGTCGTGTGCATTTTGATAGCCCCCATCCCACACACTTGACGTTTGACATTTAGAATACATTTTCATGAACTTTTAATATTTCGCCCTGTCGCTGTGCTGCCCCAAAAATAGAATACATTTATACCATATTAAAAAATTAAATCACTGTTTAAAAAAGGATCGCATAAAACGTTTTGACAAATTCTTCATGGTATTTCTGCATCGAGCAGTGTCCGTCAAAAATACATTGGTTGCACATTGAACATTTAAATACCGGGTATTGATTTTGGTAATTTAGCAAATACCTTTCCAAGGACTTTTACTTGTGTGTCTGTGTGTGACACATCCACTCTCTTGTTTGAAACATGCTGTTTAGAGTCGAACCTGCATTGTTCTCCTGCATTTGACTCTTCTTTCCCTTTCTTGCAGACAGCCTAGGTGCGTTCCGATTTACAAATCAACCAAATCCGAGTTACGTCACTGAGAACGGAACCCCGTCGTAAACCGAGGACAATCTGATGTCATTATATTGGGCACGGTGGAGCATCGGTGAAAAGAGTAAGTGCGCCTCTAGCGGCACCTGGCAGATTGGCAGCCTGCTGCATTGCAAATACAGTACAAGCAAAGGAGGAGAGGAGGGAAAAGGAGGCAATTCAACAAAGTCGAGCGAAAATTCCTCCGGGCCCTCCTCTCCGCGCAGTCAGCCAACTTAACAAGTCCTCCTGGAAGCTTGCAGGACCACTTTGCGGATAGAAAAACAACATGGCAGACGTCGTGTTCCAAACCGAAGGAGGAAGTGGCGGGATTGTGGTAGGAAAAGCATGAAACCATGCAGAGTTTGATTATACTAGACGCCGTAAAGTTTGCAACATGTCGCCTTGCAAACTTTTTCTTACGGCTCTCCAGAGCTACTTTGCACGTTTAGACGAGTTGCACAACTTCAAAGGGCGAACACGCGTATGAATCGTTTTGCTTTCTTTCCTTTTCATCATCCACTTCATAGATTGACGATGACTGGCCAGGTTACAGTTTAGAACTCTTCAGCTATCCAAAGCACTACGCCGAGGATCTGCAATGTGTCGTCGTTCCGCATGGAGTCATCATGGACAGGTACAAGTTTTTTTTAACCTTTTGTCACATTTAAAAAAAGAAAAAGTGGTCATTATAAACCTGAATGCTGAGCCTTTTCTATTTTTATTATGAATGGATTAATGCTGCATGTATTAAGTGTCCAATTCCTGTGTAATGCCTTTTACGATTTTCGGCGATTTCAAATCATGTAAAAAAAAAAAAAATTCTGGTTAAAATAGTATAAAACTTATTTTTTCAATTAACCACAATGTTAGTACACGCAACAAAACAAGCACGTTGTTTTTATTTAAACTTCAAGTTGGTGTTCCACGAAAGGGATGACCATTCAGTCAACTCTTTTTCACAACAGTAAAACTTTTAATTGATAACGCACATTGATAACGTTTAATTGATTTACCAACCTTTAATGCTATGAAAGTTTTATGAACTTGAAATTTTGAGTTCTCACCACCTTTTTTTTATCGTGCAACTCCTCTACATTTTCAAGTGACACATTCAGTATGGCTGAGTTTAAATCAATCTAACACATGTAACAACCCCCAAGTTGCATGAAAATAACACCACAACTCTCAACGGCAGCAGCGACAACACGGACGTTAAGCAAATGACATGCGCTAATACATAAATAATACATTAAATGATGTAAAATTTGTTTGGCTTTGTTTGACTACAACCACTCCCTTTGAATTAAATGTAGGTAACCTCAGTATGCCATGTGCAGCAGTTGTAATTATTTTGCGCCTTTCTTGATGGAGCTACCCAGAATAAAGATTGACACCTTTTTAATCATTCTTGAGCTGTAGTTTAAGAATAATATTCAGTGGTACGTCTACTTATGAACATCCTGAATTGTAACACAGGGGTGTCAAACTCTTTTTTTTTTGTCACGGCCCACATTGTAGTTACGGTTTCCCTTGGAGGCCGTGATGAATTTTGGGAAACCATAGAAATGTTTAATCCCATCCACATATTACATATACAATAAATTGATGAATAACTACTTTTAAAATCAGAAGTCGAGAATAATGACTGTTATTGTGGATTACATATGATAATTGAAATTTTGGTTCATACTTTAACAAGCATCATGGAACTCGACATGCTTCATTTGCTTTCGCGGGCCACATAAAATGGTGTGGCGGGCCAGATCTGGCCCCCGGGCCTTGATTTTGACACCTGTGTTGTAACATGTATTCGTTCCATATTGTGATGCATTTTTATGCTTTAGAAAACATTTATGTCTGAATTTTGGGGGGTTTGGAACGGATTAGGGCGTTTACATGGAAAACGCGTCTCTAGTACCAAATTTTCTAGTTAAGACATTTCTTTCAGAACCAATTACCGTATTTTCACGACTATTCGACGCATCGTACTAATGGCCGCAGTCTCATTAATGGGTGACATTTCTGTATTTTACACATACACAGGACGCACCGTACCAATGGCCGCAGTTTTACAGTGGTAAAACATACGCCAGCTTAAACATACGGCATGCATGCGCGCACTCTAACACGTTAGCTTGAAGCATACGGTAGCATGCCAAGACATACAGATAAGATAAAAACACGTTTTTAAAAAGGCAACGAAAGCAGAACTGAGTTCGGGTGTATTTTATTTAGCCATCGTACAATGTTCTCACGTTTATCGATCAATCATCACCCACAAATCCATCAAAGTCCTCATCCTCTGTATCAGAAGCAGAGGACTGCACATCTCAGTTGTCATTGAATGCATCACATGCTAGTGTGAGTTGCTACGCATTGCCGAGCGGAAAGAAGGAGTAGCAACAGCAAAGTCAACATTTCTCTCGTGTGAAGCTTTCCCACATTTGAAAGTAAAGAACAGAGCGAAACATGGTGGCAGCGCGTGTGTGTGTAGAAAGAATTGAACAATTGTGCAAGTACCGTAATCCGTCAAAAACGCTGCGTTCCCTCTCGTTGTTGCGTATTGTGGCGTAACTCGCCAAATGCTGCCTCTCACTCTTTGTAAAGTTGTGTTTGCCACCGATCATCCATTGTTCCCATGCCGTTTGGAACTTTACTTTGAACGCCCGGTTGATGCCAATGTCCAGCGGTTGGAGTTCTTTAGTCAAGCCTCCGGGAATAATAACGGCAAGCTCAGAGTTCATTTGCTTGACTTGTTTTTTTCACCGCTACTGTGAGATGCCAAAAGCATAACCGGTGGCTTTAAGTTTGAACTGAGCTTCGTAGACGTGTCTTTTTGTCGAATTTATTTTCAGGGGTTCTTAGAAACCAAAACCGGAGTTGTTTTGCAACAATGCACATTGCCGCACTCTATACAAGTGTTGGTACTGGCTTGAGGCGTCCACTTACACGCCCACCCTTCACCATTGGCGGACTAGCTTGCCTGTCCTCTCTCTCCCTCTCTCTCCCTCTCCATGTATGTATATATACACGCCCACCCTTCCCTGATTGGCCGACTTCTTTCCCGCATGCCTGGCCACAGTCACTTCCGCCTTTTCTCTATAAACAGCGTGTCGGCTGTCAGTCAGATTTTGGAACTCAGCGCATATAAAGGACGCTCCGCACCATAAGGCGTCCTGTCCATTTTGGAGAAAATTTAAGACTTTTAATGGCGCCTTATAGTCGTGAAAATACGGTAATTTCGTAAGTCCAGGTACCACTGTACAGAGAGTGTTTGTATTGTTTGAGCAGACATGGGTGTTTATACACCACCACTCAGTGTATTGATGTCATCAAGGCGACATTGACGGGGCATATCTAATCCCGAGTGTTTACACTGCACACATATTGACAGATACCTAATTTGAATAATTTTAATCTAAATTTGGAAGAGGTCTGATTTCAATCTAAAGATATTTACATCATGTTAAAGAGTAACCCAAATGTCATTGATTCTTCAGGTTGAGCAAGTACATTCTAAATTTGCTGTCAACCACTGGTAAATTGCTGGAAATATCCGGCAGAGGCCCAATGGGAGACTTTGTGGTCGCTTTCCACCATGTTATCTTTGCAATCAAATCATTTTTGATCCAACTCTCAACTGTTGTACTCGATCTCCGCAGGTGTACCTAATGTTGAGTGTATATTCTTCACAGTGGCAGAGAGTGAGAGAAAGTCATCATGTTCAGTGTACTTTTGAGACTTATGACCGCGCAGTATCACGCAGACAGCTGCATTCAGCAGCAGTCTTCCGCCTGCACTTCCGGTTTGACAGAGTCAAATTGATTAAACCAGTCAAAAAAAGAAAAAAAATTCAGTATTTCATACTTTTAACTTCATATCCATGCTTCCTTTAAAACATTTTGTGGCTCAAGAGACTTCAGTAAGTGCCAGGCTAGCCTTGAGGGCACTTCCACAGAATATAATTTTGGTAGTTGCTAAGATACACAGATCCCAAACGAAATGCCACTTTTTAAGTATACAAATAGTTACTGTAGGCCTTTGGAGTGACTTTGAAATTAAATTTAGCCGATGGTAATGATCCCTTCTGCAGTCAGGATGCGAAAAGGGTGAACATTTCCAGCTCTGTAGAGTCTCGCCTGTCTCCAGAGGCCTCCAATAATGCCACAAAGGGAAAAAATATATATATAATTTTTGCTTATTGTGGCTTTTTAAAAACAATACTGACTAGAGCACTCTGTAAAGTTGCTTAACTTTAAATAGCAGTTGGCTTGACGATGGCATGGTATTGAAACCCACATTTTTGGAACAGGATTGTAAGATAGCTTTTAATATGACACCTTGGAAGTTGGAACTCTTTTAAATTGCCTAAATAAACCCATTGTATGTCTCCTTTTAATCGTATGACAATTCTGCATCTCAAAAAGATGAACACAATAATAAACTACTGGCGGATTTTTGTTTTTATTTCGCCTTTCCTTGTGGACTTCCTTGCTTGTTCTCCAGCTTGATCCTGTAGTGAGAAAACGCGATGTATTTCCTCAAATAGTATCCTCTTTCTGCTTGGCTCTCGACGAAGGCGGACGCTTTTTGCACTGCTCCTCCTTCCCTCACTCCACCCTTTCCGTGCTCGCCACTTAGTCCTTGTGCTGTCTTTGTCAAACTTTTTTCCTAGCCTCCTACCGTATTTTTCATCCGAAGAACTAACCATGGAATTAGTTGGCTGGTCTCTCGATGTAATCGACAAAAAAAATTCGACGAAAAGAGCGGGCAGTGGGGAGCCCGCTTGCCCTTCGGAGACACTTGGTGCCGGATACGCCCTGGATCCATGGAGAAAGTGGAGACCGGTGTGCCTGGCAGTACTGTCCGTGGATGATGTGGAAGACATCTACGTTATTGGCCTTTTGATAACAGGTATGCTGATGTTTGGTGTTGGCAGCTTGCTGTTCTTTCGCAAAATTCAACCAACGGGAGCGGCTTTATTGGAAGTGAAGATTCTGCCGATCACTCTGGATGGCTTGGCGCAAATGTCCAACACTCAGACTCAAGCGGTGACTGAGCTCAACCGCAATATTGTTGCGGTTTTGGAGCGACTCCGCGCGATCGACAACACCATGGAGAAGTTGGAATCCGCGCTGCGGAAAGAATTTTCGGATCCGACTCATCGGCGCCAGTGAGGAGATACAGACCAAGGACTCAAGGCTGTCTGGAATTGTTGTCGGCCGTCCAAACAAACAAACAATGCTATCTGGCCTTTCCCCTGGATGGAAGTACGCATGGAGTCTAGGGCCCCCACCACCACCCCCCTCCTTCTCGGCCATGGACTGATAAGCCGGGACTGTCTTCATGATGAGCAGACCTCGACGAAGCAGCTACAGTATGACCTGTACACGCATACACATACACAACTGGACAACAACACGCGCATACACATCCTTGTTATCACCGTCTTCATCGCGCGGAGCGCAACGGTGACCGTGCAGCTGGTCATTTCGGCCGCATCGCGGTTACCCCCCCTCCCCATTCATCCTCCCCCCTTATTACATGTTATGTCTTGTTACTTGTTGTAACTGTCATATGCTTAATTATGTGCTCGGGTATTTTTTATCCTGGACTTAAATTATCCTCGGAAGAGGATAGTTCAAGCGTGTTTTTTTTTCCCCTCTCCCTACCCAGCGTTTTCCTTTCGGAATTCTGATTGTAATTTCCCCATTGCGGTACAAATAAAGGATATCTTAATGGCCATCGCTTTAGTAAATGCCTAAGTATCTTCTGGCTACTTGTGCCAAGCCCCTGAATATTACTTTCCATTCAAAGCAAGTGTGAAACCATGTTGTAAGTGAAAGCATCTGTTGGAGTTTCACTCATGAAGGCAGTACTTCATCACCATGCCACTTGGCAGCAGTACAGCAGAAATAGAAGTCAGCCGGGCCAAAATAAAGAGTGAGCTTGCTTTAAGAACATTTTTCGGACAATTGACAGCTCATAAAAAACGTCCTTGGTTGTTTAATTTTATACTTGATGGGTGGGCAGGAAATTCAGTGACCCCAACTCATTATATACAAGCAGATAGGGAATCAGTATTCCTTTAGGAGTTAATTTATTCCATGCAGGATGAATACAGACCATTAATATTCCCCTGCTTGGATAGGACAACATCGATGAACGCTTTCATTCAGTGTGAAATGGTTTGTGCCAGACTGCCAACCGAGCAAACACTTTATGCTTCCCAGAACGGAACGTCTCGCTCGCAACATCATGGATGACTTGGGGGACCATGACATTGTGGTCCTGTGCGTGCTAAAAGGGGGCTACCAGTTCTGCGCCGACCTGGTGGACAAGATCAAGGCGCTAAGCTGCAACTCAGACCGCACCATCCCCATGAGAGTTCACTTCATCCGCCTCAAGAGCTACCTGGTGAGCATCAAGAGAAACCCCCTCGAATGTACTTTGGTCTAAAATCATTTTAGAGTCAGTGCTTGTCTCATGACGACAATCTTTCTCTCATACTATGCAGAATACTGTTGACGGTGGTGTCTTTCCATCACAAGTGATTGACTGTTGTTAAATGTTTAAATGAGCGATGAAAAGTAAAGATGATATCTCCTGGCTTTTCCTCAGAATGATCAGTCCACAGAGGATCTTCACATACTTGGAGCAGAGGACTTATCATTTTTAGCCGGAAAGGTAAATTATTATTTTGAATTGTTATTTGTGTGAAACTTTTTTCCCCCCCACTTAAAGTGGCCAGCTGATTTATGACCTGCTGATTTAATCGACTGACATCAGCTATTTTGAAAGTAGCAAAAATCTGGCGATTTTTTTTTCCTTCACATTTTTACCAAAGATAAGGCCATTAAAACATTCCTCCACAAAAGAACATCAACAGATTCATTTCTTTTTTTAATTGTTTAAAATTTATTTATTTATTTGTAATTGTTGCCCCTTTTTCTACATATTCTACCAGGGGCTGACATTCAAATATCAAATCTGCTTATTTTGGCCGATTTTCCTCAGTTGTGAAGTCAAAGAAATAATCACGGACAAAAAGTTCTTTGAAAAAACAGTTGTAACATTTTTTTTTTATTGTTGTGAGCGGGGACCTCCCCCGCCTCTCTCCAAAAAAAAAAAGTGAACCTCAGGCACCCAAAAAACAATGCTTTATACATGAACTGAAAATAAAATATTGTTTTTATATTAGTTTATAAATTATATTAAATTATATATTTTATATTATATTAAATTATATATTTTATATTAGTTTATGTATCAAACAAATATATTAGTTAGTTTGTTTTTTTAAATTAATCAGTCGATTTAATCAGTTATTATGATTTTATACTGCCTACATCCATCTTTTAAAAAAAAATATATATATCCATATTGGTCGGCCCCAAATGATTACTGCCTCCTGTTAATGCAAGATGACCACTGCAACACACGCACACACACACACACACACACACACTCGCACACACCCATTTCTCCACCAAAAGTCACAACTCTCCTCATCCAAACCAGAGGTCGACTAAGAAGAATAGAACTAGAAGAAGCTTACTGTTATCTGTGTTTTCAAATTCTTCTCGTCATTTTTATTGTGGTGAATTGCTTCGGAGGAACATCGTAAAAACACGCCACACCACAGGATAATTGCTCTGGATAATCACACAAGACATGCAAAAATCTGATCTTAAATAACTTTGATTGGAAGGGCGGAAAAATGCCGATAATGCCCCAGTTGTCCAAAACAGTTAAATTTCACAGAAGTGTTGTTTGGATAAAAGTATCCAAACACAAATATTAACAACACATTAATGAATATGAATTTTGATTTATTTTTCCTTATCTTTTTAATTGTTTCCTGCTTACAAAAAAAATATGGGGACCATTGTGTTATTCCGACTTTGTGGACACAGGCCCTTATCTCTTGCCAGTGTGGTGTGGAATTCGTAGATTGCAAATGACGTAAATCGTAACAGTCACTTGAGAAATGCAAACAAATATTCACTTATCGGTGCACAAGCATATCCTGTGTTGACATCTGTTTGCCTCAAGGGGGCAGCATTTCCTCTCTGCAACGTGTCTCCCCTGGAGAAACGTTCACTGCTTCTGTAAACAGGATAAAGCATTTTTTTAAAAATGGATAAAACGCAAGGCACAGATAGAGACAGTCAACCATTCTCAACAGAAGGACACCGTTGCTGATTGGGAAGTTGAGTCACTACATCATCAGTGACACTTGAGAGACATCAGAAATGTGTGAGGCTGATTAGTTAATTTAAAATCAATGTATAGTTAGTTTTAAAAGTTCTGGGTTCAAACCTTGCCTTTTGTTTGCAGGTCCTCAAGCTTCCTCCCACATTACAAAACCATACATAAAAGACTGAGATATGGCCATAAATAAGAATACATAATCATAGTTAGTGTCTATTACAAAGGATAAGCTAACACATATTCAAATGAAAGCAATGCCCAATTAATTTGACTATAAAGGTTAATATTAAATACATCAAGGGGGAGGGGGACATTTGCGTTTGACTTGGTATTCATGAAACTCCATTTGATACTTGCTAGTGCCTCGCCCAGATGACTCCGTGTGAGTAGGAGTCAATCACAGGGAACATATAAACAAAGTCAAGTTTACACCAACTCATGCTGAGCAAAATTAGCCTTGCAAGGAGGCTAGCAAAAACTGCGGATACAACAGAGGTTATGTTGAATGTGTACACCCAAAGAGTACTGCGGTTCATTTGTCAACAGGATTATGCAAAGCAAAAAAAAAAAAAAAAAAAAAAAGGAAGAGGTGGAGCGATCTCAAGGAAAAACTATTACATCTAGGGCGTTTGCGTGTTGACTAATGTTTTAATTTTAGCCCGAGGTGAGGCGTCAACTCTTGAGAATTTTCATGTTTGCGTGAGTCATGTCAATAGGCCAAAAAACGCTATTTCCATCATGAGACATGTAAGAACATAGCACTGAGCTGCGCTGGACAATTATTTGCTTCACCTTTTTTGTGTGTGTGTGTGTTGCTCGCGCGCATTGAACATGAAAAGACAGTATTGCTAGGCCATAAACACAATCTGATCTGAACACACGCACACACACACACACACACACAGACACACAGCCTCTATCGGCAGAAGGACAAGGCGTGGCCTACATAACCAGAACATGAATTGGTGATGAGGTTGCAGGCCTTGAGTCACGTCAGCCGCCTTGCTCACTTGACATGTTTGTATTTTGAGGGTGGTTGTGAAAGAAATCCCCCAAGCTCTTTTTATGACATGCACACTTATGTTACGAAATGCAACAGCGTTGTCCTGGAAGAAGTGAGCCAAACAGTGTGGGAAGAGGCATGACGTAGTGTTGCCTCCGAAGGTGGAATTGAATAATATTTCTCCACACAGAACTGTCCAACACACACTCATTTCATTGAAATGAACACGTATCCTCCCATGAATCCTTTGTTGAAAAACGAACATGAAATTAATACAATTGGCATTTACTAGCACTTATATTGTCCAACTATGTAAACGTGTTCGTTGGGCACTCCTCCGCATGTAAATAGTAGCCTCTTGTCTCCTGTTGATTAGACAGACATTTGTAGAATTTCAGCTATTTCAGTGGGGACATACTTAAACTGGGCTAAAGACTGATAGCGGCCGCATTTTGTGTGTGTGTGTGTGCGTGCGTGCGTGCGTGTGTGTGTGTGTGTGTATACTCGATTTTAGTATTGAACCGATACCAAGTAAATACAAGGACAGTATCACCAATCCCTTTTAATAATTAAAGGGGTTCCATTTTGGAAAATGTACTTTTTGTTTGTAAGGCACAGTGGTCCCCCTACTTAGGAACGTCTCTTCATAC
The DNA here is from genome assembly GCF_025434085.1 of Hippocampus zosterae. Taxonomy (NCBI): domain Eukaryota; kingdom Metazoa; phylum Chordata; class Actinopteri; order Syngnathiformes; family Syngnathidae; genus Hippocampus; species Hippocampus zosterae. Next base: position 11,980,979 of record NC_067465.1, read on the forward strand.
GAAATTTTCAAGTGACGAAACGTTTCAACAGGGAAATATTGCCTCTTCTTACGAAATAAATTTCAAGATACGAAAAGATAAAAATGCGGTACGGGTTGCAACTAGAAGCTCCGAGTTTCCTGAATGCAACATACTTACAGCTGCTCTGCCATTGGCTATTACCGAGCATCTTCCCGGCATCCCATTGACTAAGAGGAACCTCTATCGTATCTGTGTAGATCGATGAATATATAGATATACTGTATGTCTATGCAGAGTCCTCGTCAATCGCCCCTCGGGCCATGAGGCGTTCCGATAGTACGGTGATCGTTCACTATGCTGATGTTCGCCTTGTACATTTTCGAAAGATTGCCGACAAAAGCAAGCATCCCTTGATATCAGTTCCTTACAAAGTGCCAGCCAAAAACCACTTGTGATAGAGAACTAAAGAGGGCAAAAAAAAAACGATGAGGATGCAGTTATAAGTTAAATGACCATTTTTATTCTTTCTTTGTTACATTATGCACAACTCTCGTTTATCGTGCAATAATCTAATTGTAACATGTATGTGTTACATATTTAATGCATTTTTATGCTTGAGGAAACATTTATGTTTGAATTTTGGTGGGGGGCTTGAAACGGATTAGGGCATTTACATGGAAAACGCGTCTCTACTTACTAGTTTTCTAGTTAAGAAATTTCTTCCAGAACCAATTAATTTCGTAAGTAGAGGTACCACTGTATATAAATAGCCGTCTTTCAGGAGCGCCTGCCGACTCATCAATTGTGACATTAAAACCACCAAAGTAAATCTTTTGCGATTTCCGAATTTGATGAAAATGGGTCAAGAGAGTGTGCCGTTCGGTGGTGGCTTTTTTTTTTCAGCCCTGGATGAAGTCTTAGCATCCAGAAGTCTCCAGTAATGCCATAAAAAGTCACTAAGTTGGTTGATCATCACTTCCCCCCTCCTCCTACTAAAAAAAGCGTCAGAGTCGCTAGGTTGGCAACACTGAGTCATCACTAGATTGGTCGCAAGGGCTTTGAGCTCCGTCCCTGTCGTCACAGTAATAATGAAGGACCTACTTTGTACTGTATTTCCATGAGACAGAGTTCCCCCGCCCCTCCCAGAAAAAAAAGAGTGAGAATAAAGCCGGGAATGTTCAGAGTGCTGCTTTTCTTAATCTTTTGTGTAGTTTGAGGGGAATAATGCTAGACACAATGAGTATAGTTTGGGATTTTTAAATCTAATATTATATTTTGTTTTGACTTTTGTAATTTAAAGGATCTTAGTTGTAATGAATTTTTAGAGTCGTTTTTTTTTCTCCAAAAAAGGCTTAGTTTTTGTTTACCTTTCATTATATTTATTATTCCCTAGCTTTATGCAACATGTTGAGTGCAAGATATGATAAATCAGTCACTAAGTATTGTCCAAAATAACAACAATTCTGAACTGTTTGACTTTTCTTCTTCTGTAAACGGCAATAGCCCTCAAAAAAAGTGCATTTAAAATGGAGTCCCAAAAACTCCTGAATATTACTTGACAAAGACGATGTGTTCGCGATCATTTCTATTTAGTTTGTTTTATCAACGCAAGATCGTGTTTCAGGTCAGTTTTGTTCTCCCAAATAATCAGCTTGCTTCAAACATATTTTTTGCCACTATTTCATTAAACAGTTGCGGTGCATAAAGGAAAGAAAACGAAAGTAAAGGAGTCTCAGTCTCCTTGGTTCTGATGGCTTCCAGCTTGTCCCGTCAAGTTTTAACACAGCGAGTACTTGCTTGATTTCTTTGGAAACATTTTTTATGTCTGGTGCCCTTCCTGATACAATCCGGGGTTTCGGTTGTGGTTACGTATTGCATCACTGGGCGGGAATCAAATGCACACTGGCAGTATGTTCCGTTACACCACTAGTACAATCTCAGGACGCGGGTATCAATTCAGATTGATTTGTATCAAATCAATCAAGATAGCATTTATGAATGAATATAATTTTATGGTAGCCTCGTGTTTAGCATGTCTGCCTTCCTGGTTGGCATCTCCTGGGTTCAAATGTCAGGTCCAGGCCTGATGTGTGGCATTTGCATGCGTGGGTTTTATTTGGGTACTTTGGCTCCTCCCCACATTGTGAAAAACATGTGCTTTGGTGATCAATCCGGGGTTAACCTCGCCACTCTGGGATAGGCTCTAGCTCATCCATGACCCCCTAATAAAAAAAAAAGATGGATTTAGTTTGGATGCAACAATGGCTGTTTGAAAGTGCTCTATAAATACAGTTGAGTTGAGAGTTGTAGACCAATGAGAAATAAGCACATTGCAGGATAACTCACTGTGTTTCTTGACACCCCCCCCCCCCCCCCCCCACCAGGATTTCCATGTTTGGATTGCTTACCTGCCAGTTTGTAAAATGTTTCTAACTAATTGCTTTCTTTTGCCTTTGTGGTCTTCCCCTTCACTGACCTGCCCTCACAAGAACGTACTGATTGTGGAGGTGAGTCAACCGTGTTTTTCGTCCGTCCCCCCCACCTCTACCCCCCGCCATGTCCTAATGAAGATGGCATACCAGGTCAAGGGGAGCCAGCTCAAGTTTTCCTTTTGAAATGTTTGGAACAGCAATACGCATGGAGAAAACTACGCTGCCCACCATCATCAGCGAGACATTTTCCAACATGTGCCCACGGATGTTCATCCATATATAAGAGTTCTGTTGCGTGTCTTTGAATATATGAACAATTACCTGACGTCCACATCCTTTTAAATCGATCATCAAACTACTTTAGGGATTCGAATTTCGCAAAAAAAATTCTCAAATGAACAGGATAGGGATTTATTATTTTCAGTTTGAGCATACCAAGGCAGTTTTGGTGCAGATTATTATTAGCATTTTTGATTTTGCTTTGATGAAAATCGCATAGGCTTTATTTTCAGTGGCTTTATTGTGATTAAGATATCCTTTATTTGTCCCACACTGGGGAATTTTACAATATAATGAAATATATAATATAATATAATATAACATAAATGTAATTTATGTGACATTATTTAGGCATTAGCGGGATTAGGGCCAAGTGCTCGGTTCCCATTGAATACTTTCAAGTTTCCAATTCCCATGTACATTCAAGTGCACATATGCAATTGCAGGACAGGAAATCGGGTTCGTTTGGGTTCATTCAGTAAAAGCCAGATTTATTTTGAGAGGTTCCTCCTCAAAGGTTACGTCAGAGTGACCCAGTTGTTGAACTCCTCCCACTTGTTACAGTGTGAAATTAATCAGCTCTTTGTCTGGAAATACCACGTCGGTAATCTTGTTCTTTCTCAGTCCTGTTTTCCTGTCTTGCTTGCACGACTCAGGGCATTATTGGCACCGGCAAGACCCTGACGGCTCTCCTGAAGCACGTCAAAGCCTTCCAGCCCAAAATGATCAAAGTTGCCGGGTGAGTTATGACTGTGTGGAGCAACAAAACAAAAGCAGCCTGGTTATCCCGCTTTGTGAATCACTCAATATCCGCCTTCCCAGTCTAGACAGCAGACAGAGTCAGTAAGTGACACAGGTGGTACTGTTTAAAAATTCATCAGGTCTGGTCACATATGCAAGCGCATAAATAATTTCCAATAATAGCCGTGTCTTTTCTTCAGATTGCTGGTGAAGAGGGTGCCTCGCAGGACTGCAATCCTCCCCGACTGTACGGATCTGACACTTTCCTCTTTTATATGTTAATGAGTCAATGGTTCATTCATATTTGAAACATGCGCCGAACCTTTTTACGTATGACTCAATGAATGGAGAAAATGCTCAATGGGGTTGTATGTTCCGCTTTCATTTCAGATGTCGGCTTTGAGATCCCCGATCGCTTCGTGGTTGGATACGCTTTGGACTACAATGAGTATTTTAGAGACCTCAATGTAAGTGAGCGACTTTTATTATTCGGGCCTGAGCACCAGGCTGTGCGAAGGAATCGCTGTGTTAATTAAAAAAGGCCTTTGCCCGAAAATTCATCAGCTTTTAGAGTTGTGCCTATTTCGGAGTAAACGTGAATGGATTTTAAGGGTCAGGAAGATACCACCTCCAGATACACATTTGCCAAAAACTCACTGAGTTGCACCACTGGAAAGCTAAATTTGCCCTCTGCACTGGTGTCATCCATCCATCCATCCATATTCTGATCCGCTTTATCCTCACAATGACCATGGGGGGTGCTGGAGCCTGTCCCAGCTGTCTTCGGGCAGTAGGTGGGGGACACCCTGAACCGGTTGCCAGCCAATCACAGGGCACACAGAGACGAACAACCATCCGCACTCACACCTAGGGACAATTTAGAGCCCTCTTCCTCAACTGGCGGACCGCGATCCACGACCGGACCGCCGACCTCCTCTGTCCGGGCCTCCTCTGTCCGGACCCTCGGCAAATTGTATAAAATAATAATTTATAAAGTGATTTTTAAGTTATACATTTTATATTTGTGGACTATAGTCTGCGCATTACCGCGATCGCTTGTTAAAATTAGCCGTTGTATTCTTTGCGTGCAGACAGACAGACAACAGATGTAAGGCAGAGGACCGCGGCAGCGCGAGTTTGTGTGTATAATGTTTGACTGACTGGAGACCCTGGTTGAGCAGGGCATGTCGGCGATAACGATGCGCTGATTGGCTCCTCTGAACTGAAGGTGTGTCCATACATAAGCGTCAGCATATACGAGGCGCTGATTGGCTCCTCTGAATTTAAGGTGTGCCCATAGATAAGCGTCAGCACGCGTCTATCCCAATAAACACGCATTCAAAATAGTTCATTGTGGCCGGAAACAGACGCATGCGCAACGCCACCGTGTGCTCACAGCTTCAGTCCAGGAGAGCCGCACACACAATTAAGATGAAGGTTTCGATTGTGTGCAGTTTTGCTCCCATCTACCAGGGGGTCTTTGAGAGCTGTTTAACAGCAGAACAGGTAAATAAACGTCACAATGGCGTCCTCTAAAATTGCTTCAAATAGAAAGGTGGACAGTGAAAATAGGCGTTTCAATGAAGAATGGACTGACAACTATGCTTTCATTCTACCTCTGTCGAGCACCAAGCCACTGTGTCTAATATGCCTAAAGACGGTAGCTCTGGTCAAGAGTCAAAATATTAAACGCCACTATGTGACAGAGCACAGCTCTTTTGAACGGGATTTCCCTCCTAATTCAGAGCTAAGAACAAACGAAATAAAGAAACTGAAAAGGTCATATCAAGACTCAAGCAGGAAGATTGTGATATGTATGACACACCAACAAAAAGCAACAGAGTGCTCACTGAAAGTGGCCTGGGTTTTGGGTAAGCACAAGAAACCATTCTTTGCTGCAGAAATTATAAAAGAATGCATGACTGAAGTTATGGGCACAATGTTTGAAGGCAAAGAAAAGGAGCAAATGACTGATTTCTTTTGTTAAAGGAAATGGATATTTTGATGCATCTTCTTAGCAGGCACTACTTAACAAAATAAAAGAGTTCCTGTGCCTCAACAAAATACCTCTCATTATTTGCTGTGTACTGGCAGAGTGAATAATTGTTATTTTATATATGCCCATACTAAATGGGCATATAGCCCTGCTCCTTATGACCGCCATGCATGGGACCGGACCTTGGTCTTAATAAAAAAAAAAAAAAGTGGACCTCCAGCATTTCTGGTTGAGGACCACTGATTTAGAGTGTTCAATCAGCCTGCCATGCATGTTTTTGGAATGTGGGAGGAAGTCACAGTACCCGGAGAAACCCCAGACAGACACGGGGAGAACATGCAAACTCCACACAGGGAGACCGGAGCCAGGATAGAAACCTGCACCCCCTGCCCCCCCCCCCAAAAAAAAGTCATGTCATAATCCAACAAAGGAAACATCCACCTTTGTTGACCTTTTTCTTTTTTTTCTTTCCTACAGCATATCTGTGTGATCAGTGACAGTGGCAAGATGAAATACAAGATATGAGGGAAGGAAGCTACATGCTCTCAGATATCATCTCAACTTTAGAACCCATTCCAGCTGCTATGGAGAAATACGTTTTCCTCCGACTTTGCTATCCCACATTCCCTCTGTGAAACGACCAGCGGGCAAAGACATTGCTCTTCATCTCATCGTTTCGTGCACTTAGTGGAACACGGAGTTTACAAACAACTTTCTGAGAGGAAATGATGTCGTTTTTAAAGACGTAAGTAACATTAGAGGAATAATGACCATTCTTAACTTTGTGTAAAAAGAAGCCGAAATACTGCAAATAATGTTAAGGGCAAACATCTGCAAACTGAGTCAGTACGTGCATTGTCACAAGTATTGAAAGATGTTGACTACTACAATACAATACATGCTGATTTATATAAAGAGTCAAGACAACAAAAAGATTTGTTGAAAAAGAAGAGCCTAATGTTTTTTTTTTAATCTAAATACTGAACTGAAGTATGCTGAAGGGCAATATGGCGCCAATGATGATCGCTAACGTTTTGCTGAAATTCCGAATCATGAAACTTGCAACTGAAATGCCGCAGTTATGCTTGTGCTTACCTCGGTCGACTTCATTTGTAACGCGCACGTATGCGACGTAAGGGACTTGTTCCAACCGCACTTAACTCGATAGTTGCTGACAAAGGAAATTAGCCTACCTAAATGTGAACGTCAATCACATTTTTTAAGCAGGAAGTGTAGCATTTTCTAACAAAATAGTCATTATTACCATGGAAAGTTCCTTTCCTGTCATTTTTACAATTCTTGAGATGAGAGTGTAGCTTTGGAGACATTTTTTTGTATTATTTTTTTCAATATATGATCAACTTACCTGGTGAAACTGTGTGTTGTATATCAAAACACTTGGAGCGTTGCCGGTTAGTGTTTATCATTGAAATTATCTGCGTATTAAAACTATGGTTTGCTTTAAGTTGATGTCTTGATGTGTCTTGATTTATTAACAATAGGTCACGACTAATATATTACAAAACAACTGTCACTTATCACGTTTAAAATCCCATCCGCCCCCGCATCCAAACAAGTTCGACCCTCTTATAAAGCAACACGGATGACAATGCCAGAACAGAATGTAGAAGATGCCCACAAATGATCCCAAAAGGCACAAAAGACTTGCTTGTATTGAACGGTTGCGCTCTTTGTGTACACCTGACATATGACTCCCGGTTTTTAAGCTGGGAACACCGAGTGCTATTTAAACAAAACAGTTTTTCACTCTGCTGTGGGAATAATGCCGGAATCACAAGCCTGACCTTTCTAACCAGCAAAGCTAAATTCCCTGGTGAAACAATTTAACCCAATAGAACATGAACACAATAAATATGTTGGTTAAAATGGAAAAATATAAATATTTTCTTAGTTCGCCCAAGATTTAAAAAATTAAAATTGACACGGGGTATGCACATTTATTTATTATTATTGGACTGTTTGCCAGAATAATTCCTGAAATCTTTTGACAATAGATGGCTTTAGTTATCAATTCCATCATCTTTTGTACTTGTGCTTTTGCTTCAGAAAATTGACATCCGTGAAGAAAGTAGGCCATAATTGATGAGTTATTGGCCATATCTATAAGCTGTATTGTAGTACACAACTATACAAACTGTACAATCAAATGGAGGGAGCTGGGTTTACAACATTTCGAGGTCGTGGGAGAGAATATTTTTAACAATACGAGATCATGTACTTTCAAATCTTGCTCGAAGTTTTCTTCCATACAAATATTTCAGGGCACATTTTGAAACAAATAAGCATTCTCATCCACATCCACACAGTCATCGAGTGTGAACCGAGTCCATGCTGCCCGCACACAGTGTACCACTACACTATCAGTGACATAGGCACAGTGTGCCACTATACCATCAGTTACGCGCGCGCGCACACACACACACACATATATATATGTATGTATATATATATATATATTTTTTTTTTCAAAAATGTTATAGGAACAAATGGACAGTTGTGTGTGCACAAGTAGACGCTGGTATGAGAGCTTTGTGAAAGTATCCAGGCCCGAACCGACCTCTGCCGCAACAAAAGCCAAACACGGCCAAAAGAAACAGGTGGCCCCTTCTGTTGCACGCGCATAAAGGGGACGTTTGTCAGGAGGGGGGTGGATTGGAGCACACCAAGCCGCTCAGATTCAGCCAGCTTCGCGTGGAGCACTTAAATCGCCAGCAGACTATTCGACGAACGGTCTGAATCCACATTCCTCATGCACTACCATCCACATGCCAGCCGGGATCGACCTCCCTTTGAACTACAACACGTGACTCCGAGTACAGGCTTCTTATTTAAATTTAGCAACATTACGAGGAAGGGAGTGATTCATGAGACCGATAAACGCTTTTGTTGTCGTAGGACAAACCATTTCAATCCACCTCTGGTTGTTTTAATTAAACTTCTGTGGAAGGTTGGACTCTGCCGTCTGGCAGCGCTGCGGCTGCATTGTGAAATGTCACACATGATTGGTCGGATCGAAAGCAAGGCCTCCTGTGATTGGTTGATCGTGTCCTGTTGACCGAAGGTGGACTCCCAGGGAGTTGTGAACGCTCGAAGCAACCGGGGGAAAAAATCCAACCACAGAAACTACACCATGCGCCTCCCCCGTGAGGAACTCCGTTTTTACTGAAAATAATCGTCATTATGTCAACGTCTACCAACACCGTAGCCCGTTTGTTATGGTTGTGTTGGGCTTCCTCGCCTCTAACGACTATCACCGACGTCTGGATCGACGCCCTGTAACAACTCAGGTAACTTTGTTTCAACTCTAGCCGTTAGCATGGCTGCTAACCAACCAGCAGCCGCTCGCCACAGTTCGGTTTCATTGTCACCTTTTACAACTTTAATTCAATGCGTGAGCCAGGATGAATTTCAGGTACTTTGAGGGATAAATACTGCGCGTATTGTAGTATCAATAAGTTAACAAAAGGTTGGTTTCATCAGAGTAGTTCGCGTGAGAACAACCCGAAACGCTCCCGTGCGTCGAAATCGAACAATAGCCATCTTTCTCAAATCGCAAAACCAGATGCGATTTTTATGGCGACGCGGCGCTTAATATCATAGGTACATGAACGCATACGTGCTAATGAATAACCTCTGTTTTTAAGGTTAAAAAAAAAACACATTTCTGACATGGCACACTTGTTGCTGGTCATCGATGATGGTCCACTTTGCTGCGCTTCATCGGACCCATGACAACAAACTTTGGTTAAAGTGATCTGTTGGTCACATTACAAACCTCGGCCAATCGCCAAACTCTAACCCAGCCAGCCGAAGTAGCATTTGGCTCACGTTTGATCAAGAAACACTGCCTCGTTATGATCACTTTCCCCAGCATCACCTCGCTTATTTAAAGCTACACAAGGTGTACGGTCATTGAAAGCAGTTGCTCATGCCGGCAGAGCATTGTTAACCATAGTGTGAACACTTGTGATGAGTTGTTTTTTTTCTTTTCAGTATAAACGAACATAAACCAAGTCTTTTTGTCCTCTCTCCTCCAGATGGATTAGTTAATCCAGCAAGGACAAAAGCATACATTGGAAGGCGTGGAACACAGATTCTCGCTTTCCACCTGAAGGTACCTTTGTCAATGTGGATATTCACTGGCTTGGATGATTTAAAGTCAAAGTGAATGATGGCGTCGCGTTGGGCTCATTCTTGCGAAGATAATTTTGAGCGACAACAAGCAAGATCATCATTCTGTGAGGTACGCAACAGTCTATCAGTAATGTTTGTAGATCGTGAACATGAATGTTTTTTTTTGTTTTTTGAAGGGGGTGCAGCTGATTCAGGGTTTCTAGAGTCATCCCTCTGTTGAGTCCGGTGTGGGGGGTGGAGTTATGAGGGTTTGGCATTTTGGCCCAGCTGTTTGTGCTTGTAAAAACTCCTTTTGGATGTTTCTCCTCTGTTTCTGTTTTCAAGTTCACATCACTTGGTGTTTTCAAGAACCAGGGTCATGTGCATGAGGCGAGACCAAAAAAAAGGTTGAAGCAGGGTCAGGAATAAAGTTAGAACATCTAAGTTATATATATATATATATATATATATATATATATATATATATATATATATATATATATACTGTATATGTAGAATGTCTAATGAAAAGACGACGAAGGTGAATTATTTTGCGCCAAGCAAAAACATGTGCCCCACTGGTTGCGCTTGACAAGGGAATAGCGCTGTTTGTAGATGGGCAGAGTGACACACTCACTCACCAAATATGGAGCTGCATAGACTCGTCATTATACATTTAAGCGAGACACATGCTTCTCACTAACAATGTCAAGTACTGCAAATTCATTCTGTATCGTTTGCTGCGGATTAAATGCCAAGGTACACTGGACTGAGCATCAGCCGATAGCGAAAATCAAGTGACTCGACTCGTTGGAGGAAAAAAAAATTGAACACTGCCGATCATGCAGACTTTTATAATCACAACAAAGCTAAGACAAATGAATAAATGATCTGCTTATCTTTGTTATGATCAAGAGCCGGCTATATGTCCTCTTAACCGCTAGTATGAGTCAAATTGAAGAAGTCTGTCCGATCACAACAAGCTTGAGCATGGTTGGAGTTGTGATGCGAGTGCAGAGCTTCAATTACGGAAATCCCTCTTTCAATGGAGCCGCACCACCGAGCAATTGATTTGTTAATGTTGCAAAGGAAACCCGCTGGAGTCCCCGCCGGCCCTTGGTCGTGTTGGTTATTGTGTCATTTAACAACACTGCTTGATACCTCACCGACATGTTCTGCATGGATGTGAAAACATATTGTTGACCATTAGGACACATACTAAACCTAAATTAAAATTATGGTCTTGAAATTCCTGACCACATAATGTGTGTTCAAAATGTCGACTGTATACTCTGTGTTCCGTTGGCTTTCGTTTTTTTCAACAGTACATGTATTCCTTAGGAAAAAAAGTATTGATTTCATCGTTGTCTTTGTGTTGATCAGTTAGGTTGTTTACTTACTCACATACAGAAGAACTCAATTCTCCCATTCAGCGCATGCTTTTTCTTTTTCTTTTTTGTTTCCTATCACAACTTGGATTCCTCTAGTCAGATATTGAGTGAACCAATCAATCCGCTTTTATCTGTGAAATGGCTGTGGTAATGTTTTCCTGATTACTTGAGGCTCCAGTATGCATGCAGTCATGTTGGATGATCGATTCGGTTTTGTTGCCATTTTGGGAGACTTTGTGGCTTGTTTTTTTTTTTAAATTAAATGATTCACATCACCTCCACGTTGGCTTGTTATGCCCCCAGCAGAGAAGCAAGAGAAATGAGAGCAGAGTGAAACGATAATTGTTTTGGATAATGAAGCGTGATCCATATTTAGCGCAGCAGGGGGCTCTGGACAAACCAACCCACCCAGCTCCTCATCCCGTCTCATTAAAGGTCAGTGTTTATCTCATTTGGACCTTTCGCAGAAGCCTCTACACACGCATCGCATGGCTGAGTGATGGCAATCGGAATGGAAAATGGAGCCACAATTGGATAGAAGTCTATTACTTCCTGTTGCCTTATGGTAGTGCCTGCGATGTCTCAGGAGGCCCTGGGGACACAGTATAGGTTATGTGATTCAGCTGTCCCTAGTGCTGTTTTAGTGCAATGAAAATATCCACTTGGCCACAAAAAAAAAAACTATAGATAGTAAATTATAAAACTTGTTTTGGGGTGTCCCTTAATGTTTACAACAAAGATGAATTACAAGCACATTTGAGATTATTTCTATTTGAAACAATGTGTTCCAGTGTCCCCAAAATGTTGCAGCGTAAAACATTTCATTAGCCTTACAGGCAATGTTTTAAGAAATCGAACCCTATCAAGTGTCATACAAAGGACAGCATTCTGAGAACTCTAGAAACACTCCTTAACTTCGGTGACAAATGATGTGTACCTCAGGCATCAACTTTGTTTTACATTGACTCTCTGAAATAAAATCAACCGCTATTGGCATCTAAATTCTTAAAACATTACACGCGCATGCATGTAAGACTTCCGAGAAGAATGGCAGTCTGTTTTCGTGCTTCACTTCTTTTCTGACAGATAAATGGGAGTCAAATGCAAATCACCAGTCACAAAAGATCCAAATCAAAGTTGTCGTCCTAAAAAAATCAAACAGCTGCCCATCGGACTCGACGGTGCCATGCACAGTACAACTAGCGATGTGGCATGCGCGCAAAGGTACGCCTAAATCTAGTCCTGCACTAGAAAACAGGGGCTGCCAGGGCCTTCCAGCACCGCCCCCCACCCCCACACCTCCTTGTGTCATTAGCCAAGACTTTTCACAGCAAAGTGTTCACTTTGGATGGAGCGTGGTGTAGAATCTCACAGCACGCAGACAAGCAAGTTCCCTCGCATTTTAGGTCTGTGGACTTGACTGTAGGGTAGGGTACATTATGTAGTGCTGGCACAATTTCGCTTTGTGACATCACATGCTGAGTTTTTAAACACAGACCACAGCGTGTTGTAATTTTTGTTATTAACAATTGGAAATTTGAGTACCACTTTTAGTGTGTATCTACAGTCTCCAAGAGGGTATTTCACAAGTATTGTTTTGTGGAAGAAAAACAATACTTTTGTTTTTCTTCCACAAAACAATACTTTTGTGGAACAAAACAAAAAAAAGTACCGGTAAATAATTTCTATTTAAGTGGCTGCCTGCCCCTCGGATGGTCTGTTTGGAGTGAGTACACCAGCATGGTAATGTGTCTCCAAATGGAAACGGCAGCATGGTCATTGTAATGTCGGAGCGTGTCAGCTTGTGTCAACAACTTGGGTTTTATTGCGAAGGATGGATGAGGCCGTTTGAGGCATCTGTGTAAGAGGCGCATGATGCGAAACAGATTTAAAAAGTCAAATTTCTCAACTATACGATTTGAATCATCTTTTGAGTTCAACGCCAGGCAGTGTAAATAGCACGCTGACATTTGTGTGATGCGGAAAGGGCTGGAAGACACGCTCTGATTTTTGTGGGTGTCCTTTTTCTTGTCGAGTCCGTAGCCCCCGCTTCCATTTGCTGAAATTGCGCTGAGGGGCTTTGGCTGGGGTGGGGTTTCAGAAAGTAGAGAAATGTCTGGGATTCATTGAGCTGGAATGTCACAACAGTATTAACTTTATGCATGTGGCTATGATAACACCGCTCGGCATGTGCATGTCAGGAGAGCCCCGACCCGCCCCACCCGGTCTGAAATCTCTCCATCCAAAGATGAGAAGGGTCAGGAATGACCACTTGCGCTTCCTGCTCAGTCAGATCCTGGGAGTCGGTTGCAGGCATCTCAAGCATCCAACTTAACTTAATGTGTTGTCATCCAACCAGAATTGCCTCTCTAGCTGCGTATTAAAAGATATTTCAGTGGCACAAAAGATTCCAGAGCTCAAACGATCCGACTTTTACTGGAAGAACTGTAATCTTAAAACAAACCAAGCAAACATAGTCAAACGGTACAACCGGTTGTGCTAGTTTACATCAGAAACACTCGGGTGTCAGCTGCACCTGTAGTTATGTTTCCCAGCTCGCCAGCCAGCCACTGCGGTGCAGTAAGGCCCGCCACTGTTTCTTAACGGCTTATGCAGTCATGAAAGCTACCCTGGCCGCTTTTGGGTTACAATGCATGCCATTGTGCCAAGTGCCACGTAGGGATGGGCATTTGATTTCATTTCCTTGATCCGCTGTGTCGCAAAACATCGACAATATGAGTAATTGAACATACTAAACAATGAATTGCAACAAAACAGAACATGCGAACAGTTAAAAAAAAAGTTCTGTTGTCGCGTTGCTCCACTTTAAACAACAAACTAGTGTAGACTGAGATTGATTTCTTAACAATCCACTGCTGGATTCATTTACAGTCTTGTGTGTAATATCAATATCAAATAATATTAAAGTCGAGTGTCAAAAAGTGTTTGCGCCGTTGCATACACTATATTGACATAAGCCATTTAGCGCAGCTCAGTTGTCATCCGCTGATACTCTGAGCCATTGCCCGAGTCTTTGAAAGGTGCAGTGGGGAAACATTTTCCCCCGTGTTTGTTTTTTGAAACTCTGCCGCACAGATCCACTTCTCCGCCCGCGACAGCTTCGTCAATCAGAGCGGGCCCGCTCCAAACTTTCAGTCCTGTTCGCAGGCTCGACTGCCTTTTTTGTGATCAATCAAGAACATGAGCCAAACCCTCACGCAACCGTGATCGTCTAGCCGTTTGGGTTGAATTTCATTCGGTGATTCCGTTTCGTTATCAGCCGGACTATCTGTGCAGGCAGAGGGCATCAACGCAAGCTCATCAAATTCTTCACACAGCGGGGAAAGTACGCTTCAAGGGGGTAGGAGGGGGTGGTTGAGCTGGGATGAGGCACAAAGGATTACTTTTTTTTTTTAACTGTGGAAAAACAGGGTGTTTCCTGAAGCTATAGTACCAGGGAATATGATATGGGGCTGGAGTGCGTAAAGCAGCAATGTTACTGCACACTTGATACCACCAAGATGTGAGCATATAAATAGTAAACATAGGGATGGGTGTCGCTAAAAAGTGCCATTCTTCACTCTCCAGCTGTCACCACGGAACCTTGAGTGAAACACTAAATAAAGGTGAAGGAGCTGACACATGTTCACCATCGAGTAACTTTACTCAACATACCTTCTTAGAGGATATTAGAGAAGAAAGGGCCCCCGGTTGATGTCGGTCCTGACGTGCGGTTACGAATGGCACACCATGAACTGTTTCAGAGTACATTTTTACTTGGCACAGCGAAACCTATCGCTATGCTCGCTGTTTACCATGCGATTGTTTAATATTTGTAGTTATTCAAATTAGGGTTGAAACAATGTTGATGAATGAAATCATCGGGTCATGAAAATCATATTTTAATTTCCATTCCTTTGTTAAAAATGGGACATTACTTCAAATTGACAGTGCAAAAAATGCACAAGATATAAATTAATTACCGGTTTGGTCCACAGCGTTGGAAAGGCAAAAATGTAGATTGTTGTTTTCAAAAGCCAACCAAAATGTCTTTTGATTCAACACTAGCCTGCTTTTATGGAGGACTGCAGAAGTCGGAGAGTATTGGCTGTTGAGAAGCCAAAATGCTGAAGATTTGGACACATTTAAATGAAAAACAATGAATCATTTATCATAAATAATTTGCGAGTCATTTGAAAATCAATTAGTTGTTCATCAAATTGTTTGCTTTAATTACTATGACTTAATCTCTACTTCAATTACTATTATTAGCGATAGAGTACAGGGCACTTGGACTTGGGTACAGTATACATACAGTAAGTATGCAAACTGAAGATAAATCCACTGACCAATGCAAATGTTGTTTCCCCATTTTTATCATTTTTATTAAATCAGAGTCTGAGTTAATAAAAAAAGTCTGAAAAGACGTTTAAAAACGTCTTTGGGGGTGAATGAGTTAATCATAAAAATAGTGAATGTGTGCATGGATAAAGTGGTAGATCGTTTATTCATTCATGCAAACTCCGCACAGGGAGGCTGGAGCTAGGTTTGAACCTACTATCTACCTCTGCACTGGGAGGTCAACGCGCGAACCACTGGACCACCGGGCCATTACTTGTAGATCACACGAATTAAAAAATGTGAAAATGAAAGTATCATGATAAAAGAATGCCTTTTTGTGCCATGTGACGATATTCTCACCCCGCAATCTTTTTAATTATTGTTTTTTAATCAACTTAGACCTATGGAAGGAATTGTGCAAAAGTCTTCAACTCCTCTTTGAGAAACATTTGCCTCAAACCATCTTCCTCAAATCAATTCCGCACTAGAATTATTGCCAGAGAGAAATATTGCTCGGGACAGATGAATGAAGTATGAAAGTTGATCAGGGGCCACGTGGTCAATTAAAATGATTCATCCATCACCTTCCACTTTTTCTGTTTTGTTTTATTCGTATAGAATGACTCTGCCGAGTGGAGAGGCGTGGACCCGAGAGAAGAGGAGTCGTTCTCATGGCCGAGACCCAAAACGGTGCTTTTGCGTCGCACTTCTCACGGATTTGGCTTTACCCTGCGGCATTTCATCGTGTACCCGCCGGAGTCGTCCAGGCACTACTTCCTGGTAAATATCTCTCTGTCATTTTAATGAAATTACAGTGGACGCCCACATACTTGTGGACCCTCCCAACCAAATATTTTTCAATGGGTGACAATTATATGCAGACTTTTGCTGTTGACCGGCCGGCCCTATCCATGTCCCCCGTGAATAGCGGAAATCTAGTGAAAATGAATTCCTCTTCACAAAGCGATCAATGATGCCTGACTTGTATTTTTTCTGTTTTCTTTACAGGGGGAAGATGTCGGGCGCAGAGGTAAGCAGAATCCAAGAAAATACAGTTGCTCCCACAGTGGTGCCTCTGACGTTTAACGCCTCTTCGTCCAGCCACTCACTGTCTCTTTTCATTTCCTTATCGGCAAAGAACAATGTCGCTACCAATGTCGTTGACCTTTGCGGCGGCACCAACGGTTTGGTCAGCACCATCTGCTACTGTCCTGTGGTGTCCCACCTCTTCATATTGTTCCACTTTGTTGTCCTTGCCGTTTTTTTTCCCTCCCACGCCATAGAAAGCCCATCAGAAAGGACTGGCCTCACTTTTTCCCGGAGCGTTTGTGTTTGAACCTTGCTGTCCCGTGAAAGATGCTGCTCTGTTTTGAAGCGACAAAGCCTCACATCAAAGCCCATGCCGTTATTATTGAGCTAAAAGGCTTCGGTTTGAATTTGAATGACTTTTCATGAAGTTTGAGTCGGACTCTGCAATTATGGCCGTAAAATAAAATCTCTTGTACTTGATTATCCTATCACTTGTCAGGTTTTGCACGGCAATGTTAATCGCTGCCGCTTGCTCGCATGGTCTCAAAGATCGTAAAAAGCGCGTTATTCCTGGAATTTGCTCAGGTGGGTGCCAGTGATTCCAATCATGTTTGCACGACTTGGAGAGGAATGAAAGCCCTTGTGGAATTCACCATGCACAATTAATCTGCTGACTACACTTTTCGTCATTGGTGTCATGAGGCGGAAGAACTTTGAGAGAAGATATGGTGACCCAACAGTTGGGTGGCTGTCATAAGTGAGTCTGCCCTCAAAGAATTGGACCTTAAAATCGCCTCCAATTCACAGAATGACAGCGATTTTACAGCACTTACGCTGGCTTACATTAGAACAACTGTAATCGAAATGATTTATGGCTGCAAAAGTTCACAATATTCCAGTCATATGCAACACATGCCCACAAATAATTGCACAAGAGCGCAAACGCGAGTGCTCCATTTGCATGGGCCCTGCACGGTTGAACGCCGCCATCAATTATCTTATTGTATTAGATTCTGCAGCTTCTCAAGACAAAGCTTCTCTGTTACAGCGCCCGGTTCAAGTTTGGCTGCACTTAGAATCTAATGTTTCCTCGGTCAAGTCTCGCATTCACTTCCAGTGAGGCTGCAGTGAACTACAATCAAGTAGCATTAATCCGTCATGATGGGTGATGGTGTTTATTCTGACACAGCAAAGATTTCCTCCCATGTGGAATGTTGAACTTGGAGACGGTCCTGAACCAACTTGATTCTGTTACAGCGCTACTCCAACTTCCGCATGCACATACGCTTTGTGCGCATTTTTTTTTTCAATGTTATGAATGAATTAAGAGAGTGTGACTTTGTTCCACGTGAGGAGATCAGCTCAGTGATGTGATTCCAAAGAGGTGTTAATAATTTTCTGTTCTCACTCTGTTCGGTCCTACCTCACACGGTCAAGTTACATTCAACCAGTTCGGATATCATTTCCTGCATGCCAAATCATGTGAATTTAGTGTGAGACCTTTTTTAAATTGTATCCTATTTCTTCCAGACTATTCAGTTGGTAACACAAAATGTTAATTTAGCCACTGTTTGCTCTCTGTGAGCCCATTGTTGTTATTGGAATGAAGTTAAATGTAGTGCAAAGCTTACAGAAGCCCTCATTAACCTACTGTCGTCGCTCCGGCTGAATGATGGATGATAATGTAAAAATATGGACAGTGCCTTTTAAATTCCAAGGGTTCTGAAGTGCCCCAGTATTCCACTAGAGGGCGCGTGCCTGATTTCAGTACAGTGCATTTACATAATATGGGTCCCCTGGATGAGTCAGGGCATGTGTAAGATTCTGCGGAAGCAAAGAAGGGACACATGTAGATCCCCATTTCTGTCTAGAAATGGAAAATGTGATTATTTCCTGCATAAAGAGTATTTTGCACTTGCAAAGACAACCGGCGTCGTTGCTCTTCTCATTTTGCTCCACTCTAGTTAGTGTTGCCCAGTGTGCTGACTCACTACCAGAATGTTAACTACGGGCAAGTCTTTGACTGTGGACACCGGGAGAGTGAAAGGAAAGAGTGGGTGTCGTGCAGCTGAGCCCACTGTCACTCCACCTACTCCTATTCCCTTTCCCTCACACTCATCCTTCTGCCTCTTCTGTGCAGCTGCTAGGAAACAGCGACTGGCTGAGCAAACTGGTTTTCCTTGCCGCTTTTATCCACCTTGCTAAACCCCACACAATTTCCTTCTATTGAGGTGCCCCAGTCCTCCTATGATTTCTGCTCACGCCTGCCATTTATGCAATGTGGGCCAAGCACTGCTCTGGGTAATTTATTGCATTCCCAATGCCGATTTAGCTGAGATTTAAACCTATTTTTCTCAATGTCTCACATGCAACCAGTCTTGCTTCTCGTTTACAGTAAATGGCTGCTGCTGACTGCCAAATGTTCGAGTTCCTGTTTCTGTGAAAGCCTTACCGACAATAGGGAATGCCACTTGGTGAATGTAACTTGCACACTTTGACACTTTCATGTTTGATAGGGAGACAGCGGAACAGGCTTGAGCCGATGGACACTATTTTCGTGAAGCAAGTCAAGGAGGGCGGTCCTGCACATGGAGCTGGTCTCTGTACAGGTAGGAGTTAAATTCTCACCTGTCCAGCTCACAAACTTCAGACATCCTTCAGAAGCATCACTAGAATAAAAACAACACACGGCGGCATGAGCTCACAAGACGCAACCATGACACTTTGCAGGGCCACTTTGCCATGAACCAAAATATCCATATTGTCATGTTTTAGGGTGAACTTGAGTCCTTATCGGGGCCTTTGGCCATTTGAACAATTGGTCTTTACTTGTAATGCTCTTTTAGGTGATCGCATTGTGAAGGTGAATGGAGCAAGCATCATTGGGAAAGCATACTGTGAGGTCATATCTTTGATACAACACAGGTGAGACGCAAGAAAAATTGAATTCTTAATGATGGGTCATTTTTGCCTTTGGTCTCGTGTTCGACTTGCTTTTGCTTTCTGTTCCTCACAGCGGCGACTTTCTGGAACTTTGCGTGATGCCAAAAGATGAGGACATACTCCAGCTGGTATGCGTCCCTCACACTCCACCTTTTTGCTTTACCACAAGTCCAATTTGTTCCGTTTTCAGAATAGAAACGACCCTCTTGCTTACATCTTGTCCCAGAGAGCTGCTCTAGTTTTGCTCTAAGACTAGAATACTAAAATGCAGACATCCCATCCCATCAGAGCTCTCGATCTAGTTCTCCTAATCAGGACAGAACAGCTTTTCTGCTTTCTGTCTCCTAGATGATGTCTTGCACTAAATCCATTCTTGGAAATGCTCATTGGTTCAGTCATTAATATTCAAATGAATAACAACTTCATTGTTTTCCATTGGGGCTTATCTGATTTCTTTACCTATGAATCACAAGAGGGGTGATCTTGACAGAATATCACGAAAGATGACATATCATAGAACCTGTCCTGCCTTCAAAGCAAACAGTCATCAGGTCTACCTTCGCTATGAAACTCTGTAGGTCATGTGCAAAGTCAAATGGGAGCTCTTCGAAAGCAATATCTGCCGTGACATTCTACAGTGACTCGTGACTGAAGGAGGGAGAAAGGAACGTCGTGGTGTGTGTGTGCCCTCATATCCGTGCGCCGATTGTTCTGTTCAATTCTGCCAGTTCACTTTCATGTTGCTATTGAAACTTTTTGATTTGTTCATTTGGGGTCGCCGCAGCAAGTTACTCTTGTTTGGCACAATTTTTACACCGGGTGCCCTTCCTGACACAACCTACCAATCTTTTGTCCAGGTTTGTGACTGGGGGTACACGGCCACTGGCCAAGAATCGAATTTCTGTCATCTGCATGAAAGGCAGCAGCATGTACCACTACACCGGCACTGCTCAATACCCCCCCTTTATTGAAATGTCCCCCCCCCCCTCTCTTTAACTGTGCCTGAATGATAAATACCTCCACGTTATATTTTTTTCATTCCGCCCAAACTGTTTATTGCACATGGATGAAAATCAGCACCGTAGGCTTACGTTGACAACTCCCTGCATAATGCAAGGCGCTGCCACTGTATGCACTCTGCACATTAAGATCAAAGTGAACCCGCACTCAGTGCTTAAGTGCTACAGTATCTGCGGATGCTAAGGAATGGCTTCTGACAATACGTTTGACAGCCTGTTTATATAATGAAACCCAATCGCTGTTAACCTGAAATCTCCCCTGTGTGCTGTCAATTGCTTTATTGATAACTCAATAAATCCTTGCAAGAGTTAGTGTTTCACATTAGGGTTTCAAGACAAGCTTATGGTTTTAAAATTAGTCTTCTAAGACGGCAATAGATTCTAAATTAGGCTTTCAAGCTTGGGTAAATGTTTCAGCAAGGGTTAGGGTTGCAAGCCAAGGGTAGGGTAGTTTGGTCACAATTTGAGTCAGGGTTTGAAATTGGGTTCCCCCGGTGTTTCAAAATAGGTTTACAATTTCAAGTCAGGGTTTTTAAGGCAAGGTCAGACGTTCGCCGACTAACTACCAGCCATTGTTTTGCACTAACAAATGCTAACTTATGCATGTTGAACACTGGAATGTAACAATTTGAAACGGTCATCTCCAAGTGTATTTACTGTACACCCTCCAGCAGTTATTTACATGTGCAATGTTTTAATGGAGATTTGGGCTTCATCGTCACATTTGTACAATGTCCCTCAAGCAATGATCTTAGATGTCATTTCAGCCAGCCCTCGGCCATGTTAACCCCTTCCAATGGCCCTCTTCTGTTTTCAACGGTCCACTCTATCTCATGCCTGTGTTGTCTTGCTGCCAGCCACATGAAAAGTAACTCGGTGAAGGCAGTAAGACTGGTGAAGTCTCTCCAGTCAAGGCAGCGGCTATGCCACACATACTAGCGACATGAAATTGTGCTGTGGGAGGCAGCACACAGACTGCTTGGAGACGGGCAGCAGTTGCTTAGCAAAGATACTGTGGGAGAGGCTACGTTCTGAGAGCAGAGAAGAGAGGGAGTTTTATGCCAGGGAAGAGGAGGAAATGCCAAAAGACGGGGAGAAAGAAGGGATGATAAGCGGAGTGGAGTGGATAAAATCAGCTGACTGCCTTGTGTTTTGAACAGGTTGATTCTGTGCTAAGGAGAGAGGAGGAAAGATTGGGAGTGGGGAGGGTTGGTTGGGTGGGTACGACCATCAGAGCGGAATGTATAATCAGCAGCTGCTGCTTCTGTCATGTGAGCAGCAGAAGAGAGGGAGGGCGAGAGAGACGTAGACTGGAGGCACCTCATTCAGTTAGCGTAATAATGTGGCTGAGTACGGATACAACCGCCGAGGCTTAACAGCAACATGCGAGCCAATCTTGTGCTGCCGCCGCCTCGCCCATAACAGACTGTCACAGGCAGGTCGTAACGTGGCAACGCTCCGCTTGCCCGACGCTTCTTCTGCCAGTCCGTGTATTGCTGTCGCTCGAGGATATTTTGAGCATGCAAAATCCAGGCGATCTTTTTTTTGGGGAGGGTATATTGGCTGTTTGATGTGCTGATCATTTCCTGACTGAATGTTTGTCTCACTCTGCTGGTATCCTTCTTTCTTCGTTTCTTGAATGCTCTCGTTTTCACGCCACACTCAAATGACAGCCTTTTTCTCTGGAGACAACTAATCTGGTAAGCAAAGTGCTGACTAGTGAGCTGTTTGACCCTAACAAGTGGTGCATACATTCGGCACATTATGACTTGCATGTCAGCGTTGTGGTTACCGCACAGGCAGTGTGCTGCAGCTTTTCCGCGACTGCTGTTGATTGTCCACCGGGCATTTCCATGCTGCCGATTGAGATGTGCGGTACAAATGGCCGAATCGACTGCGTTACCTGTTAGATTCAGACCTCCCGCCGGCCTCTTAGTGAAACCTTGCCCAGTTTTCATTCTACTTGTCACATACCATTATTGTGACCTCTGAACTCTCTTGCATGTTTATGCTTTCTCGTGAAGTGCGTGAGACAGAGCCAAACACATTGATTGTTGCCCACACAGCATTATGTAAGATTATTTATTTATTTTTTTACACCAGCTGGATCAAAGTCCCCACACTAATGCATCCCTTTGCTCGTTGCTCAGACAATATATTAAGAACAAATAGGTTAAGTACTCCACCATTGATTAAAAAGTGAAAAGATCTATCCGCCTTTTGTAATCAAACAATTTCTTAAGAAACAGCATGCAAATGATTGCCGTCCATGTTCATAAGGGCCTCAGAGCATAATCAGGCTAAATATAACTCACAATGAGGGAGGAAACCTCCTGTCTCTCTGAGGCATCTTGTCAGTGTGACGTGGGGAAAGGGACACACGAGTTGTGTCACATATTTGATTGTCTTGAAAAGACGGGCACGTTTATAAGTAAAACGTCAGCCGGGGGAAAAAAATCTTTCAGCAGTGCATTGCTCGTAATATTTTTTAAAATAAAAAATACGAGAACATGAATTCAGATGACAACTCCTGAACTGCCAATGCCTCCACTCGCTCCTACCGCAACACGTGACACCCACACGCGCACGCACGAGCCTCCAGTAGCAATTATGTTACACTTGACTTCTTTTAGCATCTCGTGGCTTGCTGTAGCTTATTAAACAACACCTTCTTGTCTATTTTAACACAAGTTTATTGCTCTGTCTCCAGGCCTACTCCCAGGATGCCTACCTACGGGGTGGCCACAACAGCTACAGTGGAAATGCATGTCACATTCCTGAGCCGCCCCCTGTATGCTACCCCAGAGTAGACTGTAAGCCTGCAGGCATGTCCCAGGCGACAGACTTGCTGGGTCCGGGCATCAGGGGTTCAGTAGCAGGACCTTCTGACCATGGGTACCGCAAGGAGATCACCGTGCCCCCATCCCTTCCTACAAAATCGTATCCAAAAAGTCAGATGGCCGTGTGCATGCGCAACGAAAGCGTGCGGACAGTGGTGGTTCCACCCGACCATATGGGGCGAATGGGTTCAGCACATAGAATCGATTATATGGACCCCGCCTTTGTCAGGGCGAGGCCTGCCTCATTAGCCCAGTATCCTCACCCTCGAAAGGCAGACGTCTATCCTGGCGGGCCAGGACTAGCTCCCTATAGAGGCCCCACCCATCACTACCCGGCCTCGCAACCAAATATTGATTGGCGAACTTACCAAACGTACAGGGAATACATTGACAACAAAGGAATCCATTCTCACACTAGTCGAACTATCCAGGAAAGGCTTGATTGCTTGCGATCTTCCAATCAAAACGCTTTTGAAACGTCGCATCACATTCCCCAGATGGGTTGGGACCCGAAGGGGATACGAAGGAGGAGCACTTCCCATGAACGCTCTTACCGCAGACCTGCCCCCCACTTCCAAGTTGCGCCGCGCAGTGTCTCTCAGGACCGCATGATCAGTTCCGAGAGGATAAGCCACCCGAGGAACTGGCCACCGAGGAGCATGTCTCAAGATGGACCGATGCATAAAGGGCGGTCACACTCCATGAACTATGTTGACCCAACCGAGGTCACTCAGCCCAATGAAAGGACGGGATATCGAAGGGCAGACCCCGGTACGAGGCCCACGAGACAGTCTATGCCGAGACAGGCCATGCTGTCCAGGCCTTCTGTTGGATACAACAACGGCCAGAGGGGGCCGCACAATCCTTCAATGTACACTAAAGGACAGGATTCTCTGCAGAACCACCCCCCACCCAACCTTTCGGACAGACAGATACATTTTGGAAAGAGACCAAGTGGTGACGAAAAAGCTTTTGTCAAAGCCAACCACGCTGGCCACGCTAACCATCAAAGCCGCAACAGGGTGCGAGCTGAAAGCGTGCAACCTGTTGTAACCGAGAAGGACGTGGCCTCGGTCGGGAAAAGGTCCTCTTCATGCTCTACTCAAAAACCAATGCCTGAGCGGTCTGGCATCCTCAAACCGAGCCACGAAGAGTCTCGAAGCCAGGTGGCCGGACGTAGCCTCTCGGAGTCCGAGGTCGTCTTGAGGCCCAAGCCGCCCGGTGGAAAGCACCCCAGCCCCTTGCGTCACCCCTCCTACATTTTAGCTGTCAATGATGATGATGATGATGGCGCAGACTCCACAGCAGACGTAGCGGCGTGCTGGCTTCCTAACGACGCGCGGCGAGAGATGCATATACGACGCCTCGAGGAGCGTCACACCTCCTGCTCCAGCAACGCGGATGAATCGTTGGATTCTATTCCATTCATTGGTAAGAGGAAAGTAAATGAGATTCGAGCTCGTTGTTGCCATGGCAACAGTTGTAGTAACTTGAGTCGGACCGGCGACTCTTGTCATGTGAGGCGTTTGGAAATAAATGAGCGTTTGTTGAGCTTGTGGACTACCAAACCGCAACGTTGTCTAATTGCTTATTTTATTTCAGTGGATTTTGGTTTGTGTACGTTTTCATCCTGGCAAGATCCTCAAATAAATTTACCATCCTAGAATGTTGACATGAATCGGCATGTTAAGTGTGTTCGTGGTAGCGACACCCTGGAAAATTGAATATCCATAGCATGGATCCCCATTACCCAACTGGCTTTTATACATTCATTCATCTTCCGTACCGCTTGATCCTCACTAGGGTCGCGGGGGGTGCTGGAGCCCATCCCAGCCGTCTCCGGGCAGTAGGCGGGGGACACCCTGAATCGGTTGCCAGCCAATCGCAGGGCACACATAGACGAACAACCATCCACGCTCACACTCACACCTAGGGACAATTTAGAGTGTTCAATCAGCCTGCCATGCATATTTTTGGAATGTGGGAGGAAACCGGAGCACCCGGAGAAAACCCACGCAGGCCCGGGGAGAACATGCAAACTCCACACAGAGAGGCCGGAGCTGGAATCGAACCCGGTACCTCTGCACTGTGAAGCCGACGTGCTAACCACTGGACTACTTTTATACAGTACAGTACATATGAGCATTTTTATATCAACACTAAAAGATCGTGTTTAAAGACCCTGTGAGGTAAATTCATAGGTTTATTTCTAAATGCATGTTTGAATATAATTACTGAAAATCTGTCTGCCACGGCTTTCCATAGCTGGGCGATGCCCCTCCGTGTAAGAACTTGAGAAAACTAGAAAAGTGTCTGAGTAAGTGACCCATATGTGTATTAGCGGTCCATCTTTTAAGTGGCTAACACTGTTAGACTCATACATGAGTGTTGACATAAATGGAAGGAGTGGGGTGGGGGGGGGGGGGGAGAAACAATTATGCTGCATATTGAGAGGTTGATTCTCAGGTGGGTCAGCGCCCTTGGTCTCAGAATTTAATTATGGATTCAACAAGTAGAGTACTGTATATGTAGGCGTAAAAAAGATGCTTGACAAAGTAGCATCCGTTGTTCAGGTCGTCGTCGTGTATTTGATTGCCGCATTCAGCCGACATGGGCACAGCTTTTTAAAGCGGAGACAGTAGCTTGATTTTTCTCATAATTTTGAAGCCTCTTTTTTTATCTATACTATCTGATTTCTTTTATTTTTTATCTTTGAAATTTTGACAGGATTCTAAAGAGCACTCTTCTTTGTGACTTTACGCCTCTGAAAATACATTGGAATATATGTGATAGAGGAAAATCACACCTTATAGTCTACTTTCAGTTGCTCGTCTCCAGTCATTCTCACTCCCCCCCCCAAAAAAGGTTTTGCACTACTTTGTACCCGTCAATTTTTTTTCTAGATCTGCACTTGATATTGGCCATGTTCTGGCTTGCTGAGCGGCATGTACCGTGTTGTTGATTTGTTTCAGAGCCACCATCAACAGTCTCTTTCAAAGGCCCCCCCAGTCACATCGAAAAGCTTTTGTGCCCGTCACCCACATCATTTTGCATAGTTTAAGTGGTGCATTCTGCATGTACATTCCAATGGTTGGAAGTGCTGTAATAGTGTTTGTGTACCGCCAAGTCGACACGTAAGTTGACCAATATTTCAGGGATGACAATTTTCCGCGGATACGCGGAAATCCGCCAATTTATTTCTTAAATTGATCATTTTTGTGAATCGTCCAAATCCATTGAGAAAATTTTAGGGGGGTTAGGTACCTTATCGTCGAGTTTTCACAAGCTCTCCCGATCAGTCTTTCCACCTTCCGATTGCAAACAGCCCTGCGATTGGACGTGTATGATGTCTTACTTGTTGTGATTGGTCGCCCTGTCCAGGCCACGCTCCTTTCCGCTTTTTTCATCACTAGCCATTGCCATCCCTGATATTTAAAATATGCCCATCAGAATAACACAACGCAATTGTATAACTTGTTGTACTGAAGTAAATGAGATTTACGATCAAGACTTGCATGATGCTGAACCCTCAAAGAGATCTCGCATCGATGATGATGATGTTCCATTTAGTTTGCCCTGTTTCAAAGTTTAGTTCAGGCCAGATCTGGGACAGTGGCTTTAAAAATTAACTCCAAATGTGTCCTGCAGGGAGAAGCTTTATAATCTGAGCTCTTTCCGATATGTCTCACAAGAGGAGGTGGGATGGACTTGTGACTACTGATTTCTTCATCAGCATGTGTTGCATCAAAATTGTTGTTGTTGTTGTTTTTTTAACTGCCATAAGAAAGTCTAGTTTTGATGAGATATGATTTGAAGTTGCTGGTGACATTTTGCATACAAAAAGGCAAAGGCCACCTAATTGTTATGCCTTGAGACTCAGTAATTACATTTTTAGTATTTGTGTTGAGCACAAATTGATTACATGAAATGCATTTTCAAGTAACTGCAGAAGTTTTATTTTGAAAGATTCTGTCTTTCTTACAACTTCTAAATATTGACAAAAAAACAAATGTTTTTTTTAAAATTTCATTTTAGATGTGATTTCTTGATTTCCTGCTCCCATGCTGGCATCTATACAAGCGCTTATGAATGAAGTGGCCAAAATGTCATGGCCTGACATCATCATATCATCGCTTAGTCGTGTTACTGTCATTTTGCAGGCAATCTATCACGTTAAGCTGAAATAATGTCTTGACGGTTGCTCTACGTAGTCATACGCTTGGTCAAAGAGGGGGAAGGGGACTGGGCTGGGCTGAGGTTGTTTCCAGTGTGCGACCTTGATACTGAATACAACTCAGTCAAACATTGCCATTTGGTGTGATTTTTTTTTTTTTTTTTCTGTTGCAATAGATGAACCCGTCAGCCCCAGCGTTGACAGGAATGCTGCACCTATTCCACCCTCCGCTGTCATATCTGTCCCACCATCAGTTGCTACAGGTCCTCCTAGTCCCGACTCACCCTGCCCTCCCATTCGCCGACAGCTGTCACATGACCAAGGTAAAAGCGTTTGTGGATGGTTGGGTCATAGTCATGTCTGTACGGGCTTGCTGATCCATATTTTTTTTCCCCCCCAGTCAGAAAGTTGGTTCGGAAGTACACATGGTCTCATAACTTTGACTTGGAAGTCAGTGATCTTTTCTATGCTCTGCTCCAGAGTCCCTGAGAAGCGCTTTGCTGGATTCGGAATCTGCCAGCCAAACCGAGCGGTCTAAATCCTACGATGAAGGTCTGGACAATTACCAAGAAGAGGGGAGAGGGTATGTTCAAACTGATATCCAGTCATTGCTCTTGTAATGAATTTGAAAACAAGACATTATTTTATTACAAATGTGATCATTCTCCTTTTCCAGACGATCTTCTAGTAGGCATATGTCAGGTTTCAGAGGCCTGAAAAAGGTGAATTACCTTTGCCATCTTGATTTACATAAGTTGAACGATGTTGTACTAACGAATGGCCGTCACGCATGAGGTGTTTTGTCATTGTAGATGAACACCGATATCCATCCATCCATCCTTTACAAACGGCACATTTTTGATTCACTTCCATCTCTTCATGACAGACATTGGATGGCCATAAATCTTCCGGGGACTCTGGATCTCGAAGGGACTCTTCCGCAGATGTCTTTTCTGATTCTTCTAAGGAAGGCTTGCTCACCTTTAGACAACTTTGTACAGATAAGAATAAGGTATACCTGGGTTGTTGTCTTTTTGGCAAAAGGGGAACAGAAAGCCCGCGTATGCATCATTTTTGATGTGTTTAACATGTCCGCCTTGGCTCCTCTGTGTAGCGTGTTAGCGGCGGCATGAAGTCCTGGAAGCAGGTGTATGCGGTTCTGCAAGGTCACACGCTGACCCTCTTCAGGGATAGGAAAGACGCAGTGTTGCACCTTACTGCGCTGCCCGACGAGGAGCCACTGCGAATCAGCGTAAAGGCCTGCCTGATTGACATCTCCTATAGCGACACGCGGCGCAAGAATGTGCTGCGTCTGACCACCTCCGATAGCGAGTACTTGTTCCAGGCTGAAGGGAGGCAAGAGATGTTGACTTGGATTAAAGTCATTCAGGAAAACAGTAATCCAGATGAAGAGGTGCGTGCGTGTTGCCAAATCCGCTGTGGATGAATCACTTTTTAATGAATTAAAATATCCTTTTGTTGTTACCGTATGGCCGAAACGAAAGGTCCAACAGTATATGCCGTTTGCATCTTTTCAGAATGCTGCAGTAACAAGTCAGGATCTGATCAGTCGAAAGATCAAAGAATACAACATGATGAGGTCGGCAGGCTCCACTGATCACTTCGTAACCAAACATTCCCAAAGGATCAATCTCATCGTTTGCATTCTTGACTTGGCAGCGCCCCCAGCAGTAAATCGGAACCCTCGCCCAAGACCCCCCGTCAGTCGTTGAGCATCAAGCAAGCCTTTTTGGGAGGGAAGACGGAGAGCAAGAGCGCCCATTCGCCTAAATCGGAAGAGCGAAGGGCACTGAAAGGTGCCGTAAAATCCACAATTACACATGTTGTCACATCACTTGCTGGAGGGCATTGCCACTGATAAACTCTCTCGTGATTCAGACGAGGCCAGTCCACCGAGGGACAGAGGTGCGTGGAAAATAGGCATCCCGGGGATCATGAGAAAGCCGTTCGAAAAGAAAACACCAGCTGGCGTCACGTTCGGTGTGCGGTTGGATGACTGTCCACCCGCACAAAACAATCGGGTGAATCATTGCTTCATATTTTTTTTCTTCTTCTTCTTAGCTGAATTCACCCAAATTGACGATTGTGATCTTGTGTTTTTTAGTTTGTTCCCCTGATCGTGGAGGTGTGTTGTCACGTGGTGGAGGACAGAGGCTTGGAGTACACGGGGATCTACAGAGTTCCCGGAAACAACGCCGCCATCTCCAACATGCAGGAGGAGCTCAACACCAAAGGCATTGCTGACATCGACGTCCAAGAGGATGTGAGTTGCGCCGCCCTTCGAACCCCGCCTCTGCCGAACGGTCTGAGACATCGTTCACTTCTCCACAGAAATGGCGGGACCTCAACGTCATCAGCAGCCTACTCAAGTCTTTTTTCCGAAAACTACCCGAACCCCTGTTTACAAACGGTGAGACTCGCCCCGAAAGCTTATTAGGTGCGAGCGTTCCGTTTTGAAACCGCATGAGCTGAAAAGGCATTTCTGGGTTCTGCTCAACAGAAAGGTACGCTGACTTTATTGAAGCCAACAGAACAGAAGACTCGGTCGAAAGACTTAAGCAGCTAAAGAGGCTGGTAAGGAATGTTGGCACCGATCTGCGCGCCACTTTTGTCAAATGCGATTGTTACAAGGAGCACACGGCGCCCTCTGCAACTCTCCTCTTTTCACCCCCAGGTCCACAAACTGCCTGATCACCACTACGAGACGCTCAAATTTCTTTGCGCGCACCTTAAGAGGGTTTCTGACAACTGTGAGAAAAACAAGGTGCACTGGGTCATCTGAAGCGCGACTGTCATCACGCATTTTCTGTGCATCCGCTTTCCTCACAAAGGATGCTCATTTCTCTCGCTCTTTTTTATTTATTTATTTTCTTAATAAAATAGATGGAACCTCGAAACCTGGCAATTGTGTTTGGCCCAACCCTGGTCCGAACCTCCGAGGACAACATGACAAACATGGTCAATCACATGCCCGACCAGTGCAAGATAGTCGAGAACCTCATCCAACAATACGATTGGTTCTTCACCGAAGACTGCGATGAAGATCCTGTTGTATGTGGACGCCCCCCCCGCCCCCCCGCGCGGCGTTTGTTCACACCATCACCCGTGTGTTTTTGGCCTCATGTTCCTCTTCCTTCTTTTCTTCCCGCAGACCACGGCCGAACAGGAGAGCACGGTGCAGTCGCAGCCCGTGCCCAACATCGACCACCTGCTCTCCAACATTGGCCGGACGGCGGCGGCGTCGCCGGGTGAAGTCTCGGGTAAGCCGCCGAGATGTTTCACTCTGCGTCGCGCCGCCTCACATCAGCGCAGCAAATATTTGTCCCATGCCGGCAAGGTTAAATTCCATTGCTGTTGGATTGAAGCGCACATGTTTGTAGATATACTAAATATTGAACTCCATGCCTGTTAGTTATTTTTGACATGCTTTGGGCTGAGACGTTTTTATTATTTGTGGTTTTGGGCCATGGGGGGGAAAATGTCAGCCTTTTTCTTGATTTGATTTATTCCTGGAATCTGTCTTTGATTTTTTTATTGTCGTCGCTTAAATTGTCCAAGTTGTTATTTTTGTTCCTTTCTTTGCTTTTCCTCTCACCCGAGCCTTTTTTTTTTTCAATTTTAAAATTTCCTCTCCCTGTGCTTTACCTGTGTCGAGAGGGCGACTCCTTTTCTTTCAGTTCTTTTCTTCCCTTCCTCCTCGTTTCACACGTTCTCTCTCCCCGAAAGCAAATCAAACTCAACGGATGGAAGTTGTTTGTTTTTTTTGTTTTTTTTTTAACCCTTCTGTGTGTAGTGTGTTGTTTCTCTCCCTTATCCCTTGTCCAGCACTCACACATGACCCCATCTTGACACAGGCCAAGTGGGCGGCGTCTATCACTCGATGATGTCACTGAAGGACTCTGTTTTGTCAGTGGTGGACAGCTGGGACTGTAGGAAGAAGGACGAGTGTTGTGCCCAGTGTAGCTGCCTAGTCTGCAGAAACCCGCGGCTCTTTTAAATTGGGGGCGAAAAGGAGGAAAAGCGATGAAAGAAAGAGAAGTCGGTGTTTGTCCTTTTCCTTGTGGTGTGCACGTCTCACATTCAAAGCAATACCCCGCATCGAGGGGATACACAGCCGCGCTGCCGTGCATTCTCTCAAAGCCCCTTTTGCTGTCTCTTGTTGTCTTCTAAAGCTGATCGCAAGGACAAGTAGCATGGTATGGTCAACCTCAGGTTCTCTGCGGTCACGTGGCATAATCTGTCCTGATGTATGGGGGGTCGGGGGGTGAAGCGGCGGGACTGAGCTGGATACTTGCGGGCACACATGAAATTCCAAACAAACAAACACGGTACAGTCTGTTGAATTGACTGGGGGGGGGGGGACTTTTAGCAGGAGGTCCTTTTTATTTCTTTTGGTTGGTACCGCGGTCTGTCGAGGTTTTATTTGATTGTCGTTTGCATTTGGATTTTATCATTGGCTCATCCTTTGAGACACACGCTGGTGGCGCACAGCCTCGCCACCACAACACTTGTCTTCCTCTGAACTATGAATAGACCATCAATTATGCCCCAAGAACATTTTCAGGGGCGCAAGAGCCGTTTGAGGAACTCTGTACAGGAACTTGGCTCAAGTTACAACCAGACACTGATGGCTATACTTGGATGCGATAGACTTAATGTAGTAGTTCCCTTTTCACCTCTCTGATGGCCCCGGAACTCCTGAAGTACACGAGTGGTAAAGGTCAAATAATGTAGGTAAGAATATGAATTGGTGAAAAAAAATGCCTTTTGCTCAAATAATATAATCTTAAAACAGTCAGTCACTCGAGCCTCTTTTACAGTGAGGTCCTGTCAACTAAGAGGATAACAGCGCGAACAAGATGGTAACTTGGATGACAAAAATCCAGTCATAGTTCAGAGATTAGTTTCTGCAATGTAAAAAAAAAGTGAACTCAAAATTTCAAGGCAGCTTTCTTGGATGAAATTCTAAATTGGGCAACCCGACGAAATATTTGAAGTTTTGCTGTTGCGAAAATGGTCTTTCCCGCTTTTCACAACTCTCAAATAAGAGTTTGCAGAACCAATTGTCATTTGGACTGTCCCCAGACTTCAAGATTGAAGTCAAAACAGCTCAGCAAATCTTTTTGGAGCAAAGAGCTTGTTTCCTTTGTGGTGCAAACTAACTTTATTACCACAAATTTCAATAAGTGTTATAGTTGTTACTACTTGAATGACTGTTTCAGCCCAAAAGAAGACGAGTTCTATGTTTTCCGTTTCTGTTTCTGTCACTGTTTTTACAGTGTGGTGGTATTTTTTCAGAGGACTTATCTTCTCTTTTTGAATATGTTTTTTTTTCTTTAAGTTGTATTGAAATAGCAGTTCATGTTAAAGGAAGAGTACACAAAGTCGTGTCGTTTGGACGCAGACCTAATGGGAAAAGTTGCCAGTGACACAAACTCACTGATCTGTTCAGCTCAGGCCCCTCTCAAATGTCGTAAGTCAGTGCGAGCGCATCACGCCCTCCCCTCTGCGATGCCTTTTGACTTGGGGGAGGGGGGGGGGTTACAGCTGTTTGATGGCGGGCGACACGTGATGCTCCGTAACTGACGTTTGTGTCCGTGCTGTGCCGTCGCCACCTCCATCGTGACCCGAGCATGAGCCGCTTGTGTTCGTCTTTGTTTGAGCAGCCGGCGGGGGTGAGGGGGGGGGGGGGGGCGTCATCTCCCCACTTTCTCTCTCTGCGCGCATCCGTCATTTCAGGCTTAGTTTTCGGCCGGCTCCTCTTTTTTTTTTTTTTTTTAATATGTCTACCAAGCGCTTACTTCGTGTGGTTACTTGTCCTTGTCAAGTGTGTCACCGTGCTTCCATCCGGCTGCTCCCCCGAAAGCTCGCGTCTGTCTGCGATGATATCGGCAAGCCATCAATCCTGCTCCTCTTTTCCTCATCCTCTTGATCTAATCGACATGCTTTCACAAGGCCACTCACAGGTGGCAAACTACTAATGACTCTCTCCTCTTCGATACAGATTCAGCATGTACTGACTCCTCCAAATCAAAGGTGATGTTCTCATTTTGTTTCCTTCCTCGCAAGTCGTGGATTCCCCCGCGCCGGCGCAGCAACCTGACGGTGCGGTTTGTTGTCTTTTCCGTAGAGCCTCTGGGCATCCGGGAAGGATCAGTGTAGCAAAGAGATGCTGCGCTCCTCCTTCTTCGTCAGCCGCAAGCGCAAGAAGCCCAAAGACAAAACGCAGCCCAGCAGCTCGGATGACGACCTGGACGCTTTCCCCAGGAAGGAGATCCTGGGGGAGGGCCAGCAGCAGCCTCCCTGGTCTCCAGAGAGTCGCACTGAGGAGGAGGACGGCGCCAGCGAGAAGCAGCAGCTGAGGAACGGCTCTGAGCAACGGCTGGACAAAATCGTCGGCACCGAAGCGCCGACCGAACTCGAACCCGCCTCACGCGGCGCCGGCTCCCCGTACACGTCGCCCTCTCATTCTCCGAGCCTGAACTGCCACGCGGCGGCATCGGACCCGCCCTCCAACTACGAGGACACGGTCTCCGACCTCGGTACGATGAACAGCACCAGCTCCCGGGCCTCTGTACCAAGACCGAGACGCTGCAGGACGGTGGCGCCGGGACACGACGCCGGCGCCAGCGGGCCCGGAGCGGAAGTGTGCTCCATCACCTCCGACTACTCCACCACGTCATCCATGACCTTCATGACCGGCGGCGAGCTCAACACGCTGAGTCCGGAAGTGCGCTCGGTGGCGGAGAGCCGGGGAGGGGACGACGATGCCGACGACGAGCGCAGCGAGCTCTTCAGCGAGGGCAGGCCCGCAGAGACGGACAGCGAGAGCGACGTTTCCGTCTTCGCCGTGGCCAGAGACGCGGCAGTCGCGCAGCGTGAGCCGTGCGATGCCCCGCGACCGCTGGCCTCCCACAGGCTCATCGACTGCGACACGCTGTCCCGAAAGAAAGCCGCCCGGCAGAAGACTGACAGCGAGTCGTCGCTGGACGGCTCCCGCAGCGACAAGGATTCAAACAGGCAGCTTTCCGGCAAAGGTCGCTCCACCGGCAGTGTCGGCTCGTCGTCCCGCGGCGAGCTGGACAAGGCGGAGCCGGCGTGGAAGCTGAAGATCACGGACCGGCTGAAAGTGCGTCTGCGCGTGTCGGTGGACGACATGTTCGGCGTGGGCAGCCAGCGGAACGCCGAGGGCCGCAGTAAGAAGAAGAACATCCGGCGCAGACACACCATGGGCGGCCAGCGGGACTTTGCTGAGCTGTCGGTTCTGGGAGACTGGCCGCAGGAGGCCCTCTGCTCGGGCTCGCCCTCCGAACTGTCGGCTGTGGACCGCCTGAGACCCAAATGCAGCTCCCAGGACTTCTCCATCGGCGACTGGATTGCGCGCGAACGCCACCGCACCAGCAATCCCGAGGTGAGCCTGGACCCGGCCGAGCAGCAGGGCGCGCCGTGCGGCGGCGGCAATCCTCTCGGCCTCGAAGCGCCGCCGTCCTCGGACCTCTCGCGCCGCACGGCCGAGGCTTTGAACGGCGACACGCCGCATCCAAAAAGTCTGAGTTTGTCGGCTACGGCGCATCCGCACAAACTGGCGAGTTCCCAGGTGGTGCACTCGCGCTTTTATCAGTACCTGTGAGTCTGCGTGTGCCTGGAGGAGTTCTTTTTTTTGTTCAAGTCTGTGTGATGTTGGTATGTGAGCATGTCGTACACATTTTGTCATGTGAAGTATGCGTGAGCGGTCGCCTCTGGACCTTACTTGTTGTTAAGGCATGGAACAAATACGGTTCATAAATCTATTTTTTTAAAGAGAACTGATGTGGGGACGAAGTGAGATTTGTTCTGCTAAAGACTGACGAGGCCCTTCCGGGCTGTGAAGCACAGTGACACACGAATGAACGCTTAGTTGGGTGGATTTGAGCAACGGTCTCGAGTTCTAGTTTTTGCAGATGACCTATTTTTGTGCAAAGAAAAGTTCCAAGAATATGTGAACCAGTTACCAATGAAGAATGTACAGACGTGCTCGCCGTCGACGCCGACGAAAAGCTTTAGCCTCTTGTGTTGATGCTAAAATGATGTACAAATCTGCTCCGTGTGTACTTGAATCGCATTTTTTGGGGTACGACCTGCGCAAGGACTGCCGACGAGGCTTTTCCAAAGGTACAACGCTGACCACAAGAGTGTGGGCTTACTAAATGCACATGGAAAATAATACCCTTCATCATGGTTCTGGAGAGCAGTGAACAAAATGGATTGAAACAAAAAAAAAAAACAAGTTGGGAGCAGAAAAATGGGTCATGAAATTGTGCAAAAAAAATCTTCACAATAGGAAGTGCCTGATAATGAAATGTTTCGGGTGCCATATTGTCTTGTTCAACAGTACAGTACTGTGAATGACATTTTGTTTTTATTGTTGACTGTCGTTCTACAGGTTCTCTCTTAAGAATAATGCTGAGCTTCCATTCCTGTGGCATTCCACTCTGGTCTTAACACATTTTCTACTTGGTTTTCACAGTTATTTTTTTCTCTCCGTTTTATTTTTAACAACTTGAATGTTGAATATTCACTGTAAAATAATTAACTTAAATGTCCATGCAGACGCCAAGTTTGATCTGCTTTACTTGACCTCTCCATCGCAGGCATTGCAGAATGATGATGATGATGTGGATCAGTGACGTGCGGTGAGGTTCATGGCTACTGAATTTTGACAACTTGATGAGCCAAACAGAGTGGTGTAATTAAAATGTTAAAAAAAGATTAACCAAAACAATCATTAAATCAGCATTCTCTTCTTTCCACGTGTGTTTGGCCAAAAAGAAGCTTGGTTCGAGTAGTTTCACGTGGTGCCCCAATCTGGTGCCTTTGCGGCGCCTTATCCAGCCTGTTTGAGGCGTATGTCTCCCTCCTCCAACACATCTGAGTGATCAGCTCATCAGCATGGAACTTCAGAAGCCTGATGATGATACGGATCATCTGAATGAGTTGTCTTGGAGGAGGAAGACATTGAAACATTCTGGGTAGGAGTCCTCGTGGATTGGATTTGGACACCCTTGCTTTTTAGAGAGATGATTGACTAGTATAGTATATTTTAAATATTTTTAACACACGGTTGAACAAAAGAAAAGCAAAAATATTAATTCAGTTCTATTAGCCTGATCTTATTTTCGGCCAAATTCAATTTAAAAATCTCTCCTCTATTTTTGTTGCTTCCCTGTCAAAGTCCTCATTTTCCTCTTTGAGCTTTAAAAGTCTATGTTGAATTTTTTTCCAGTAGAGAAGCTTTCTTGATCAGTATCAAGTCTGAATGTAAAGCAAAACTATTGAGCTTTTTTAAAGGGCGGGCAAAATAAAAAATTGCGAGCGCAAGGTGGAGTAAATCGGCACCATCTCGATCAAATGCTATTCGGACAAAAAATGAGAAGCGTCACTCCACGCCGTTTGTGAGCTGTACAGTTGTGGCTTTAATCTGCACTTTTATGCCATGACTATCACCATGACTAATTCGGCATCCAGCCCTTCCCATCTGATTAGCCTGACTGGAAAATCAGAGCGCAGTCATTTGGTAATTTTACCAGGAGAGGGTGCTGCTGAACTATTTCTGCTCTTTTGGGCGGATTGCGAAATCTGATGTGAAGCTTGGCTGCTTTGTGCCGCACTTCATCTTTCTCGTGTTTGAACAGGAAATGTTTTAATGATGAATTCATGGACGTCAATCCATTGAAAAAGCAAAGGAATGTAAAGCACAGAACACAGAGGTAAAATCGAGAAGAAATGTAGCCTCCTGACCGCACGTCCCTGATTGATGGCGCCTTGCAAGAATGTGTGTGTGGACAGTTTTGGTACAGCCAGCGAGGGAGCGCAAAAATCGATGTGGACCGTACAAATGTTGCCTTCCTCCTGATTGGGAGACGAGTGCACAGACTCCGGAAACACTGGAAATAAATTATGTCAATGACAATGATGTGTCGGTGTTGACCTTATTATTGCCTTATTGTGGCCCTGGGCATCCAAAGCAAAAGTAAAGTTTTCAGGTAGGGTTAAGCTTCAAATTAGAGATTAAACGAGGGCGACTGCTTCAAAGTTCCATTAGGGTTTTGAAGTATAGTTAGGGTTACAGCGTAGAGATTTAAAACTAATTAGGCAGGGTTCCCACGGGTCCTTACAGTTCATAAAAACTTGTAAAAGTATGTTAATTGTCCTTAATTTTCAGGAAAAGCTTCTAAAGTCAATAAAAATCCTTAACAATTAACCTGTGGTGTTCATTTTCCCCACCCTTCAAATTAATAATATTAATAGTAAAAACGACATAGTATATAGTATGGCGTTTTTAGCCGAAAAAACCGACCATGTATAGTAAGGTGTTTTTAGCCCAAAAAAAGACCTTGTATAGTAAGGCGTTTTTAGCTAAATAAAACGACCATGTATAGTAAGGCGTTTTTAGACGAAAAAAACCCACCATGTATATTATGGCATTTTTCTCCGAAAAAAACGACCATGTATAGTACGGCGTTTTTAGCCTGAAAAAAACGACCATGTATAGTAAGGCGTTTTTAGCCCGAAAAATAATGCATAGTGTAGTAAGGACTATAAAAACGACATAGTATAGTATGGCGTGTTTAGCCGAAGAAAAAAAACTACATAGTATCGTATGGCATTTTTAGCCGAAAAAAACGACCATGTATAGTAAGGTGTTTTTAGCCCGAAAAAAAGCGACATAGTATATTATGGCGTTTTTAGCCCGAAAAAAACGACATAGTATATTATGGCGTTTTTAGCTCGAAAAAAACGACAGTATAGTAAGGCGCTTTTAGCCGGAAAAAAAAAACGACATAGTATCGTATGGCATTTTTAGCCGAAAAAAACGACCATGTATAGTAAGGTGTTTTTAGCCCGAAAAAAAACGACAGTATATTATGGCGTTTTTAGCCCGAAAAAAACGACCATGTATTGTAAGGCGTTTTTAGCCTGAAAAAAACGAAATAGTATAGTAAGGTGTTTTTAGCCCGAAAAAAAAGACCATGTATAGTAAGGTGTTTTTAGCCCGAAAAAAAAAAACGCATAGTGTAGTAAGGGTTATAAAAATGACATATTATTGTATGGCGTTTTTAGCCCGAAAAAAACGACATAGTATAGTGAGGTGTTTTTAGCCCGAAAAAAACGACCATGTATAGTAAGGTGTTTTTAGCCCGAAAAAAACGACCATGTATAGTAAGGCGTTTTTAGCCCGAAAAAAAAAACGCATAGTGTAGTAAGGGTTATAAAAATGACATAGTATGGCGTGTTTAGCCGAAAAAAAACCCGACATAGTATATTATGGCGTTTTAAGCCGAAAAAAAACGACCATGTATAGTAAGCCGTTTTTAGCTCGAAAAAAACGACCATGTATAGTAAGGCGTTTTTAGCCCGAAAAAACCCCACATAGGTGTTTTTAGCCTGAAAAAAACGACATAGTATAGTAAGGTGTTTTTAGCCCGAAAAAAACGACAGTGTAGTATGGCGTTTTTAGCCAAAAAAAACGAGCATGTATAGTAAGCCGTTTTTAGCTCGAAAAAAACGACAGTATAGTATGGCATTTTTAGCCGAAAAAACGACCATGTATAGTAAGGTGTTTTTGGCCCGAAAAAAACGACATAGTATATTATGGCGTTTTTAGCCTGAAAAAAAAATGACATAGTATAGTAAGGCGTTTTTAGCCGAAAAAAACGACCATGTATCGTAAGGCGTATTCAGCCCAAAAAAAAAAACGACCATGTATAGTAAGGCATTTAGGAAGGAAAAGAAAATGACCATATATAATAAGGCGTTTTGGGCCGAAAAAAAACGACCATGTATAGTCAGGCG
Organism: Hippocampus zosterae; assembly: GCF_025434085.1. Lineage (NCBI taxonomy): Eukaryota > Metazoa > Chordata > Actinopteri > Syngnathiformes > Syngnathidae > Hippocampus > Hippocampus zosterae. The sequence continues at coordinate 12,020,112 of NC_067465.1, forward strand.
TTTTCGGCCGAAAAAAAATGACCATGTACATCAGGCGTTTTGGGCCGAAAAAAACGACCGTGTATAGTAAGGCGTTTTGGAACGAAAAAAAAACTGGACCATGTATAGTAAGGCGTTTTTAGCCTGAAAAAAAACGACCATGTATAGTAAGGCGTTGTGGGCTGAAAAAAAAAAAACGGTCACGTATACGAAGCGCTTTTGGCCGAAAAAACGACCGTGCATCGTAAGGCATTTTTGAACAAAAAAAATTACCATGTATGGTCAGGCGTTTTCGTCAAAAAAGAATCGACCATGATATACAGTAAGGCGTTTTGGAACGAAAAAAAAAAAAGACCATGTATAGTAAGGCGTTTTTGCCCGAAAAAAACCGACCATGTATAGTAGTGTTTCTCAGGAGGGCGCGAGGTTCCATCAAGGGGGGCGCATTTGACCTCGGGGAACATGCTTTTAAATGTTTTTACTGTCCTAAAACCACGTGCAGTTGCACCTCCACTACGTTAGGGGGCAGTGGTGCCCTCATTGGCAGCGTTTGCGCAGGCAGCATCTCAGGGAGGAAATATGACCAGGCGTATGTAGCGCTTGGCGTCAATGTTACTGCAGTGGCAGACAAAAAAAGATGGATGTGCTTAGCTTACTGTGTCTAAGAATTTTGGTAGCGGACAGCATGAAGCCAAATAAATTAAGGTGTCACTTAAAGACATTATACCCCAATCACGCTGATAAGCTGCTTGAGTTTTTTTTCAGCGAAACCGTGCCGAATATTGCCAACAATCATGCCGCTTCGTGACTGCTACTTCAGTAAACTAAAATACAGGTCCCGACTACACGTTGAGCAGGAGCCGAAATACAGGTCCCGACTACACGTTGAGCAGGAGCCGAGATTGCTGTGTCCTGCTTCAAACCTCGCTTCGAGCAGCTGTGCATTGCAAAACGTGCCCGTTGTAGCCATTAATACCAAATTTGAAACCCGAACTCATGTATAAAACCCTAATTTGAAATCGTAACCCTGGTTTGAAATGCTAGACGTAAAACCCGAATCCAAAACTTAATATAAAACACTGAACCTACTTTGAAGCCCTAATTTGAAACCCTACTTTTTTTATTTTGGTTGAGGTAAAAAATGAGTTTTTTTTTTTTGCCTTTTGTAAATATCCCAACTTTGCATTTTCATCTTTTCATTATTAATTCATCAATTGTTTGGGTCGTAACATTTACGAGTAAACTGAAGAACGTGACCATTTTAATACTCGTCGATGATGTTGGGGTATCTAAATTCCAAGGTCTTTGAAGGCAGCGCACTCCAGAATTGCGTGTGAGCGTGACGTGAATTGGCGGAGAACGAGGAAGCCAGCGAGTTACACAAATAATAGTGGTGTTGCTCTTCGGGAGTTCTGTGTGCCCTTGTTGTCACTGCCTTCGGCCGACAGTAACCTGCTGAATAAATAAATAAACATAAGAAATAAATACAGCAGCATCTCCTTCGGGACATTTCAGATTTGCTTTTGTTATGTTGCCTGCAATGCCGCCATCGTCCACTAGAGTGAGCTGTTTTTCCGTATCAGAAGTTGGCCCAATCCGCAAAAAAAAAAAAAAAAGACCAAAAACAAAGCCGCCCGAAGTTTCAGGTTCAAAATGCTTTATGTACAAGTTGCACATACGACATAAAGACTCCAACAATGTCATGTTTTATACACTTTGTACATTAGATGACTACAAACCACTGACGCCAAGTAATTTGACTTAGAGAGAGATAATTTTAGCCATTGAGCACACAAAATTCACAACATAATGATACTTCAACAGAGAGGACTCTCCCGAGAAGCTGATTGTAAATCTACATTTACAAACCAGTACAATATCTTTCACGCACATATTAGATGTGTCAAAGTCGATTTTTCTGTAAAATAGTTTTTCTTGCTGCCAGAGAGAACAAAAATCCTATTCCCTCACTTCCGTTGTCAAGTGGGCTTCGAACATTGAACGTCTTCCCACTTTTAAGGCACGGTGACTGAAAAGAACACAAAAAAGTGCACACTATTGAATATTTTTACACATTTGATGGACTACAACATTGTGCCTTTGATCTGTCAAACTGATGCAGCCACAAAAACAGACAAAGGAGTATTAGGGCCACCTTCCAAATAAAAAAAATATTAATTACGAGGGTCCCGGGACAGCCAATCGCAATAATAATCTTACATAATATAACTGAAAATGTGCATGTCGCTAAAAAAAAGTGGTACAGTATACTCTAAAAGCTTAATTAATAATTAAAAAAACTGCTTTCATAATATTACAACTTAAATCTCAGAGTGGATTTCTTTTATCTTTTGAGTTTCTCGTCAATACTCCTTTGTACAAAAGACACACAGCACGAATAGGACGGGAAAACATCAAACAGAAAGTACTGTACTCGTCAACACATCAACCAGTGAATTCATTGGCAAGGTCACCAGAAACTGGTCATTCAGTCTCCGTGTCGATAGAGAGCGATATTTTGGACTGGAAAGTGCTGGTTTCCCATAGGCATCACCTCAGTCCTTTCACTGCTCCATCCAACATCCATCCCACTATCTCTTGAACTATTGAACATGAGCCTGATTTTATTTTGACCGTATAGTTTCATTTCACACTCACAGACCACAAGATGAGATACACACTCTTGCCAGTCTTATGGCATCCAAAATAAAAACACTATTCAAAATTGTGCCTTCACAGAGATAATAATGCTCAGTTTTGATTCACATGGTTAAAATGAGTAAATGGTAAAGGTCGAGTTTAAGTCTTATACACCTTAAAAAGTAACAAAGTTACGGTACTTCACTGATATACTCGACTTTAAAATTAATGTACTTAGTTTACCGATTGCTTGATTTGAAAAGTAACCAAGTTAGATTGCAAGTCACTTTATTAGTTACCGTTACATTCAACAGATACCAACAACCCTGCTCAACAACATTCACAGCCGGTTATGCCAGGAATTAATTGGAAGTGCATTTTGGACATTGGTGTTTAAGAATAGAACAACAACCACAAATTAAATGAGTAACAAGCAAAATAAGGAGGAAAATATCAATTCAAAACAGCAGCGGGTGCTGTGCATACCTTGGCCTCTTAGAGGCAGTGTGGTGCACACATGATGATAGACTTAAATGAAAATAAAAAGAGAAGATGAAGAAAGTGTCAAACTATTGACACTATGAAGAAAGTGTCAAACTATTGACCCCCCCCCCCCCCCACACACACACACACAGATTAGGAGCAATATATGTCCTTGAGTTTGTGGATGAACACATTTTGGCTAGCCGGTCACAAGAAGCCAAAATTGAAATCACGATCAAAACTGAGCATTAGAATCTGTGTCAAAATATGACAGGTTTGGTTACGGGACGCATTTAGATTGTACCTAGTAATTTTTCCACTGAGTTCATTTTCTGGCCTGCAGGTTGTCAATATTCCCACAGGTCTCGACAGTTTGCAAGGGTTTTCCATTCGTCCTCAGTGGTACCATTAACAACGTCTGATTCTTTTAAAGGCGCAGGAGGATGCGTTCACTTTCCCTCTGGTGGGCAGCAGCCGAGGACAGCATGGAGGGTGGAAGCCGAGCCCTGTGCAGGTTGGGCACTTCACGCTCGGGTGGCTTTATTTTGTTACGCGTTGCATATTGTGCTGTGTGAACTGGCCAGGAGGGGGGAGGCGAGGGCGGCTCGGTTATCAGGTTTAGCTGTCGTCCTCGTCCACTTCCTGCTGCTCGTCCTTTGCCACTTCGGGTAGCCGGAAACACTCCCCGAAAAAGTTGACCAGTGAGCAGCTCAAGTGTTTCTGGGTGTCTTCGTTGTGCAGGAAGTGGCCTTCGTCTGGGTAGATCTGATCAGGGGAACAACTTTATCACTTTAAGATTATAGTCGAGGCTGGCCCACAAATAGTGAAAATCTGCATAAAGTGACACCCATTGAAATACGTGTGGGTGGGCGAATAATGTTTTTTTTTAACACCATTAAAAACGTTTTTAAAAAACTGATAAACACTGAATGTGTTTTCCACAAGGAATGTCGGGAGAAAATTTAAAAAATATATATATTTTAAAATAATGAGAAAAAATGTGATTCCTGTCTGGTTGGTGTATCAGCTGCCAATGAAGACAATCCATTTGAAATCTCTTCAGTAAACCCAATGCACGCACACACACACACGCACATCTCACCTGAAGTGTATAATTGGCTTTCTTGCTGATTAAATGGTTGATAAACTTGGCGGTGTGCTGAAAGTGAACTTTTTCTATAGACAGAGAGAATTAAAACATAGTTATAAAACAACAACAACAACAACAAGGTATCTTATAGTCTTTGTAGAACAGTATATAGAGTGACTGGATACCGTCTGCAGTGGGGTGGATGATCAAGTACTGCTTCTGCAACAGCTGACTTGCTCTGTGGGCTAAATTTGACATCTAGGTAAGTGAGGGGTGTGTGGGGGTTGGGGTGGGGAGAGATGGAAAATGCTCAGTCATCACCACACTCTTACTTGAAGACTGATTGGAGAAAAAAAAAACGGGTATTAAATCGATACCATGTATACTCTGGTGTCAGTCTTTGAGCCCAGGTATCGTTCCGAAAATGCCGACACTGTGGTTCAGAAAGGAGAAAAAAAAGAGTATTGAGACAGCAGATAACGTAATGGAATTCTTTTCCTGTACTGCCACATGGCTGTGTTCATAAAAAGTAGCCAGCTTGATGTTGAAGCAGGTGTGAAACTTGACAAGAGACCTCATTGATGTTTTCAAATGATATTAAATGACCTGTAAGTTCATTTTCAAACTGCTATGTTTCTGTTTATTTTTAGTCAGTTTATTGGAACATTGGAGATTTTGTTTTCATTTTAACGACATCAAGAAAAAAATGTATCCGTCAACCTGGAAAGTTCATTTGTTAAATTAAACAAATGTTCAAAACTGTTTGGACTCCACTTACCCTATTACCGGTATATATATTTTGTGAAATTACTTTTACGTCCTCATTTATCCATTCCTGGAGATACCCGTAGACCTCCAAGGAATCTATTTATTAAATAAATGGGTCAAATTTTATTTTATTCTTTTGCAGTAGTAATTAGGTTCGTGTTATATCTGTTTCACAATATCTGGCACAGATAATGTGAATGATCTTGCACAGTAACCCAAAGGATACCAAGAGTTCACCGTAAAGCTCGAAATCTGTGATGGGTGAGACTGCAGTTCCACATTTAAGCTGAGTGAACTCATCGGAGCTCAGCAGCAGAGTGGCTAAATATCCTCCATAAGCCTGCACAACAAATTGAGATGGACACGTTAGATGTACTTTTCGCTTGAGAAAGACCTGCAGAATCAAAATATTACCTTTCCATACACTCCCATACGCGTCCTGTCAATGTAAGGCTCTTTGGATATGAACCTGGCAATGACACAGGATACAGTAAATAAACAAACTACAGTTCAGCTAGGAAAAAAAAAACTCAAATTGAATTTTGGAATCTGCAAAAAAACCTGAGCGCCTCCATCTGGTCCCGCTCCTCCAGCTTCCCCAACCTCTTGTGCACTTTGTGGAGGAGGTTGGTCCCCTGGAAGCCGCTGCCGTGGCCGTCGAAGCGGACGACCACCGTGCTGAAGCTGCTCACCAGGATGGTGGCCCAGTCCACCTGGAACTGCTCGGTGACCATCTGGCCGCCGGGCGTCCCGTCGCTGTGTTTTGGGAGAAGACAAAAGTCAAGCTTAAGCCACATGGGCGAGGTGTCCCTTCCTGATTCTTGAGTTCACTCCCTCGACATTGTGGGGTCTCACTTAAGCGGCTCATTGAGTCTATAGGGAGTATAAATCAATCAATAAAAATAACTTGAATGTTGCAGATTCAGTTTCTGGAGATCTTAGCTCCCAAACGTACGCGACAACGTGAACAAGTGTCGACATTTGCGTTTCATCGTACTTACACGAGCAGCAGTAAGGGGTAATGGGCTGTGTCTACAAATCCAGCCGGCTTCAGAATCTGCATGGTGAGGGCTGCAGCACACAGAAAACAGTAAATGGAGTTCTTCTTTTATTTTATTGTATTTTTGGAAAGCTCGTATGGTACTGTCGCTGTTTTCTCAACTGCATGCAAACGCCTACAGTAGTCGTCGATGGTGATGGTCTTGTACTCCACTCTTGGCATCTGCATGTTGTTGTACGTGGTGTTGACTCGCTCGTTCGTCTCCACGTCCAACAGCTCTGCACATAAAGGCGCCAGACGAGCTGCGCATGATATTCTGTACAGCTAAGTTACAGCAAATATAAAAGATCTCAGAGAGGACTCTTACTAAGTTTGTCTTCTGTTCTGTAAATGGCCACACTGGGAATGTCAGGCCCTATGAAGAAGAAAAAACAAAGTTCTATATACAGTATTTATATCTATTTAGATATATCTAGGCGGCCTGTTGCTCCAGTGGTTAGCACGGCGACCTCACAGTGCAGAGGTCATGGGTTCAATTCCAGCTTCCTTTGTGGTGTTTGCGTGTTCTCTCCGTGCCTGTGTGGGTTTTCTCCGGGTTTCTCCTCCCACATTCCAAAAACACTCTAAAATTGTCCTTAGGTGTGAGTGTGAGCATGGAGGGTTGTCCTGCGATTGGCTGGCAACCGGTTCAGGGTGTCCCACCCGCCTACTGCCCTAAGACAGCTGGGATGGGATCCAGCACCCCTTTTAAAACCTTTTCTGATAGTTTAATATCACAATATAATTTCAAACTCAGCTTACAACATAACACTGAAACCCTTTCTATTCCTACAGTGAACAGCTTATCATGTTACCAGGTTGCAGGGTGCTCGAAAGGTCTTCTTGTTATGATTTTGATCAAGTGCAACTAAAGTGACGCCTTTTTAACCCATTCAAAATAGAATTTGCCGAGCCATCGCAAGACCTCCATTGTTTGTTTTCTCAACAACATCCAAGACTCTTTCTGTCACAACTTGCGCTAACAACCCAGGCTAAACTTAATTCCTTCCCGGCAAAGAAAGATCGTAGAGCAATTGAGATACAGTTTATCCCTTCAACGTGCTAACTTCACAGCAATTACTACTTTGCTGTCATTTGTGGCATCTTGTGTCATTAAAACTAAAAAAACAGCAAATAGCTGGGGATTTGTCTCCCCCTAGCAGAGGAAACAAAAAAATCATCAATCGGATCTGGCTTGGAGGTGACTCACCTTTACAATTGAGTAGAAAGTATTGCATGTTGTGACTAAATGACACGTCCACGTAGCCGCACTTGAACTGGCAGGACAGGCAGCAGCGGTTGAACGGAGGAATCGTGTCCGTGCTGGAAAACGCCCGTTGTACGCATGTGACTTTATGCTCCTTTCACGCGAAAACCATAAGCCAAACGCACTCGCACAGCAACGGGCGCAGAGGAAGCTCCTACCTGTACAAGTGTCTCCGTTTGGGGTCGTCTTCTGTGCTCAGGAAGTATCTGGAAAAGAAGCCGCAGAAGTGAGCGCCGATAGTTTGACACTGCAAAGGTGCACGTTCGTAAGCCGTCAAACTGACATGAGGTTCCTCTGGTGGTTGTAGGCCAGGATGTTGGTGATGTCCCAGTCTCCCGACGTCAGCGACTGAAGGACGTCCAAGCTCGTGTTAGGCTAGGACGAAAACAAAGTCAACATCGAACCTCTATAGGAGAAACATCCAGTGGTGCGATACCGTACCATGGAGGTGGACATAGAAATGTGGAAGAACTTCCCTCTGCCGCCCTGAGGAATCGCTCGTGTGAAAAAGAACTTGTGTCCGTCGTGTGAGAAAAGCGGCGCTTCGTTCTGCAGCCAGGAAGGAAATTGTGCGTGTTTACTGTGCGTCCGCTGGGCGCACATCTTCGAAACATCGCGCATCAGCGATGTTTCGCACCTACCTGTCTGTGCAACCATCTTGTGCTCTCGTCTTCATGTTTCTAAAAGTCACATTAGGATATTATTTAGCCTTTCTCAGTTGCAAAGTTACATCAAGTAATACATTTACCGTGCATTCTTTTGGTGAAAAAAAAAAAGATCGGCGAGTGTCAACGGGTTAAAGTGGGTTAGTGATTCAAATGTTAGAAACAAAGTTAAGAATCAGAAATGAACATCGTTCGCCGTCACGTGCCAGAAAAGAGGCGAAAAAAATGTTGATCATTATTTTCCAAAGCAAAATTAAACATTTTATTTTGATTCAACGCAAAGGGTATCAGCCTGCTTTCATGGAGTACAACAGAAATCGGATACCATTTTCTGTTGACAAGCTGCAATTTTGAGCGTTTGGGCAATTATTATTTAACCCTTTCAGGGACAGCGGTCACTCCAGTGGACAGCTTATCATGTTCTCAGGTTGCAGGGAATGAAAGGCTTAAATAAAAAGATATCTAAATGATAAACTACAAAATTAATTATCGGTTAATGCAAGAATCAATTCATTATCGATTCACCGTTGCACCTCTAATCATTTTTTCCCCATTCTATATATTTTTTTCTTAATTCAATTATGCCATTTGGGTAAATTCAAATGACTAACACAATATATATATTTCAATGTCCCATACACACATCGTATGTGGTGAATTTGAATTGAACATTGTGGTCATTTTCAGCCTCTGACACATACCGTTTACTTGAGTAAAACAATCATTTTCCGGCAATCTGTATTTCAAATTGACACCAATTTCACCAAGTATTTCACAGTGTCAGGAAGGTTAATCATGAAATATCTGCTATTTGGCCACATGGGGGCAGGAGTATGTTTTTTTAACCTTTTCACGCACCCTGTAACCTGATAGCTTGATATGCTGTCCACTCTAGTGAACGCTGTCGCTGAAAGAGTACTAATAAAGTCTTTTAAGGTCAAGCTGATCGCATTCGAAACAGCGTCTTCAAAATATTTGGGTACAAATCCCAAGCGCTGTCTTACATAATTTTTTGGGATGCAAAAACAAAACAAACAAGTAAACCAAAAAAAACCCCCAAACAAACACAAAAACAATTCGAGAAAAAACAAGATTCGTTTTTGCATGAATCTTTTGTGCTAATTATATTCAATTCCAAACGATGAATGCCACACATTTTGCAGAATGTTGCACCTTGATGCAGACACCCGTGGTTGCCTCACACAGTGTCAAAATGGAGTTGTTCTGGGCTCTGTTCAGCCAGTTGACAGCCAGTTTGGTGCTTGTGGCCCATTTCACCATGGTGATGTAATATTCCCTCCTGAAAAAAAAACCCAAAAAACAACAACGACCATGCAGGATGAGTCTGGACTAGCCTCCGCCGGGCTCAGCTTAGCTACTTAAGCATATTACTGACACCTTCAAACGGGCTCTCACCCGATTCGTGGGTCATCGGGTTTCTTCATGACCACAGTGTGTAAAGGACCATTGAGGCTCACCACTGACAGGTACACCACTGGGTTTTCCTCCCCAGCCTGCAGAGGCCCGAAGGAAAGCAGATAGACAATATGTCCGTTTGGGTTTCAGGTGCGACACCAAAAGTGTGCGGTTGGTTTCGCTGTCAAACGACAACATCAGCATGTTTGTGTCGTGAGTTACCTTTGGGTAGTGGTACTCCAATGTGTTGGGATATGGCGTTCCAGTGAAGAAGGGGACTTCCATTTTTGGCACCAACGTGTCATTGATTGTCATGTAGGCCAGACGCAGGCCGTCAGGAGACCACCAGTGGGCCTTGTAGCTCTGCAGGATCTCCTCTGGGACCACCAAAAATGAAAAAAATAAAATAAAATAGACACAAATGCAAAATAATGAATTCCAGTAATTAAAAAGATATGATATAAACACAGCGGGGTGGCCTGCCAGTTTGCTTGAAAAAATAGCTAACCACTCATAGGACGTTGTGATTTCCTAGGAATGTTGTAGAATTGGTCATTTAAAAAAATTGAACACTGGCAGAGATTTCTAGAAAGTGTGGCATATTGATATGTTCCTAATTATTGTGAGAAATCATTAAGATGATCGGTGTCTTCTCATACATATCATGTAATATTCAAAATAGCACATAATAATAGCATTCTTAAGTCTTAGTAAGAAGTAGCGCTCAACTTCAAAAAAGTTTGTGACCCCTCATCTAACACATTCATACAAATTTAATATTGAAAATAAATATAAAAATGTTACGACACACTCTAGAAAATAAGGCGGAACCGCGCAATAATAATAATCATAAAAAAATGGTGCCTTGATTCAATTGATCCACTGTTACAGTATACTAAAGTTTCCTCCAGCAGGGAGCACTCTGGCTTCATGGAAAGCAGCGGTCCGCTTCATTTTCTTTCCATGGGATAACACATCGACAATGATTGTGCGTCTTTATTTATGAAGGTTTTATGTGCATTGAGTAACATAAAAGTGCATTGGCTGAATAATCTGATATGATGCACTCGGTGTTTTGAAGCTGCTGCGCAATCGGCTCAAATCCAAAAGGAACAATTCTTCACAGGTTCTTGGACTCCGAGAGCAGCCCTTGCATGATTCCTTCGGATGATGTGTAAAAGTTACCATCGCAAAAATCAAGTGCAAATAAATCACATTTCATTTCGTGCGGCTCAAGGATGAGAGCAGCACTGAGGGACAATACAACCTAACCTTCACTCTGTGTGTGTGAGTGTGTGTGTGTACGAATAAGCTGCATGATTTGTGTTGGGGGGGTGGGCGTGGGGGGGGGGTGATAAATCCCTACTGAGGCAGCGGGAAGACCGCCACAAAACAAATCTTTGCACGGTAATGAAAACGGATTACATCTTTCATTTAGCTTTCTGCCCCCCCCCAAAAAAAAATCCTATTTATGAGGACACGATTACAGCCGAACCCCTCACAGTAGTTCACCAAAATTACAGATCCTCACTTCATAACCGGCATTCTGTAATTGCATTACACATTCACAGCAGTCAGTAATTATTATTAAAAGCCCCCCCAACCCCCCACCATGCGGGAATGGTAAGGTAACGCCATTTCTGAGAAAATAAGTCACCATTGACTGGTTAAATGAACCGAGACGCTTTAACAATGACAGCGGGGTGCGAAAAAACAAATCCATTAGCAAAAGTCATGTCGAAGACAGTGGCTATAATAGAGACAAAAAAATAAATAAAAAGAATGACAATATTTTGAAACACAATATCTGTTTTTAGATGAGAAAGCCAATTTAGTGAATTCTTCTTAGTAATACAGTACACTAAGACCTGAATGAATTCAAAGTGCCTGGTCATAAAGAATGTCCCAGTTTGGTCAGTGTCACAATATGGAACATTTCAAAAAGTGGAGGCCACTTTAAGCGGCGACATTCAATGCTTGTTCGACACGACTATCACAAGAGGAGCTGTGAAGCATCTTTCAGTCCAATGAATTTTTACTAGTGGTAGATTTTTGCAAAGATGAATGGAACATTTTTAAAACTCCTCAACATTCCTTTTTTTTCTTTTCCAAAAGACATTGACTGAATGAATCCACGCAATACAATACAATGCAGTATTATGTGTAAAATGCTATTCTTACGAGGCTTTACATAAGTGGTGTCCAAAGGATGGCCTGGGGGGCATTTGTGGCCCGCCATCCATTTTTAAGCGGCCAGCGACATGACAAAAAATTATCTATATGATAGGGGTGTATTACAGGGAGTATTACCTTCATAGAGCCAGTCAGCCAGGCCGTTGAAGACCACGCCCTCCTTCCCAGTCGAAACCAGGCGGATGGTGCGACTCTCTATTGTTGCTCTGTAGTAGATGTTGTTCTCAAATATGAAGATCTGGAGCCAAATGCGACAAAATGGACAACGTTTGACATGATATCCAATACAGTAGAGAAATTCTGATTTGGCAAAGATATTATATATCTACATCATATTCCATTTCGATTGGCAGCGTCAATAGCTTTGAGTGCCATGCCCCAACAATTTCATAGACCACAAAAGCAGGTTACTTCTTCCATTCACTGAATTGTCTGAAGGAAGAACAAAGAGTGCACTCGTAGCCTACAGTTGCCATGGGTGCTCCAATAATCATTATTGCTTTTCCCATGCAAACTCTTTTGATCGGCTCTGTGAGCTGTAAAATCAAACTTGACGCAATCAACTCTTCAAATTAGAATTCTGCTACAAGTGATTTAAGTGCGATTGAATTAGAGAGGGGACATAAAAAAAATCCACAATCCCAATGAGACACAAACTGTCGTTTAAGGTCAGGTGTTGGTGGCTGTTTTGTAAAACACTTTCATTGTCATCTCTCATCACTGTCTCCATTTTTGTACACCAACATGATCTCACATTCAAGTGTGTGTGTGTGTGAGAGAGAGAGAGAGAGAGAGAGTGCGTGCATGTGTCTCACCGATTGCCCTGTCTCAGCGGAGTAATTGCTTGCGCTTTAATGAGTGCATCTTCATCTCGGCGTACATTTGATGCTGAACATGACCCACAGACACACGTTTCTATGCTGACACTGCACGCCGTGATGAATGCCTCCATTTCTGATGGATTTAAGGCCGAATTATTTTGTTTGTAAAGAAGGCGGAGTAAAAAATATAAAAATAACAAATATGGCGGTAAACAAGTCAGATTGAGACAAAAGACAAGAGCTTGACATCTCGTTTTTACTGGTGTCACCATCACATAATGCTTACCGGTGAAGTTTCAGCAGGCAAAGTTCTATTGCAGCCATTTAGCGACGTGATAAAAATTAAATAGAAAATAAAATTTTAAGAGCATGAACAAATGTTTGGATTCGATGTTTTATCAAATGGATAAATATAGCTGACTTAAAGTCATGCTAATGTTCCACTAGCTTAATATAATGTAATAATTGTAGCCTCATTGAACAATAGTTTCTAAATCCTCTGGCAGGAACACCAACTTCTATCTGTCATTGCCACAACGACTCATGGTCACTGACTTCAGCTGTGTTGAAGATTAATGACCCTGCAGACAAGTTGTGCTCCTACTAGCATCAGCGCTAGCATTGTCAACCTAGCTATACGCTGAAACAATGAAATAATATTCATTTCAGTTCATGATGTGAAGGAATGCCATTTGGGTCTTTATTTGATATCCAGCTTGAAGCTCGGTGTATTATTATGTTCTGTCAACTGACAACTTTAGCGTAATTAGAAGGACAAATGTTACCAAGGAGGCAAAACTACAAATGGGTATTTTGGGGCTGCTAGTAGTAGATAAGTTTGCCACCAATCCCGTAAAATACAAAATCACCCTTTAATTAAAATTAAAATGTTCCTAATTGTCCCGTGCGTCTGTCACAAACAAAACATGAAGACTAAATTTAACAATAATGAGCAAAATAAAAGGCAGGGAATATTAAAGACAGCAATGTGGTACCGCGGACCTGCGGGCGTAGACTGCGCCTGATGCGTTCTCCAGAGCTCGGTGCCAAATTCTCTGACTATCTGCCTGCACAGCTGGCAGCCCAGCCCCTTCGCTGCTTTTAAAATATGCTATTTAATTTAAGTATTGCCCTCATTCGGTAAAAGTGTCCCCAGACAGACTTTGTTTAATTTACAGCACTTTATATGTATACAATACAGGATGTATTCAATGTGCTTGTATGTGCTCAAGTTCAGGCTATTAAGTGTTTTGGAACTGTTAAAAATGTTCACCCTTTCAGGACAGCGGTTACCACAGTGGACAGGTTATCATGTTATCAGGTTGCATGAAAGGGTGAAAGTACGAATCTTCATTGAGTTTCCAGCACTTGTTAATAGCATATAGGCTATGCTCGGGTTCAGGCTACTCAATTCAATGAAAAAAATGATGGTGCTAATAAAGTACTTCCACCCTAACTAAACCCTCGTAGTTGGGCGATCACATTCTAATATTTTCAGAGGTTCATGTGAGGACAAATAAAGTGTCGACATAAATGTGGGTGACCACTGATGGCAGTTTTTGCACATTAGGCGATGTTTAGATGTCTACATTACGGGTTTAGACTGTCATGGTGCGTCTGTGTACGCCGGCAAGGGAGGAGGGACAAATTGCATTAGAGTCGGCAACTAAAAAGCCATTTAAACCCTTCAATACAAGATTCATGGGAGCCACAAACTCATTGGAAATATAAAATGAATGCATATTATTGTCCTTTTTCTTGTAATTTCTGTAGCAGGCAAATGTTGAACCGGGTCGAAGCCAGACGTCAGCCTATCCTCTTTATTGCATGTGGCTTTAATATTAGCCATAAATTCTGAAAATAATATAATACAATTGAGCTAGAGTGACCTCAGGCAATCAAAAGCAATAATTCCGTGTTGGGTTTTGCTTGATGGTACATCTCCAAACAGCAAGTGAAGGATGCATTTTCACAATTTGCCTCACTTCGCCACATCCAATACGGATGGAACACTTCACTTAAAATATGTTTCCTGTCAAAGCAGGTGAGCCAGTTGAATACATGTACATCATTGCACATGGTCAGGAAGGTAGCACCTCTGCCTCAATTTGAGCCAGGAAAAACCCTGCCAAGGTTATGCAGTAAATCCTCAAACTGCTTTCCATAAGATATTATTCCATGTCAAGGAATTAGCCTTTAGTATACATGAGTTCGCATCTAGTCACGTCACTTAACAAATGCATGTAATTGATCTCTATTTCCCATGCTAGCTTTAAAGTCAATGTTACCTCACAACTGCACAGGGAGCCCAGGAGCAACAAAATAACAAAATCTCAGTTGTTCAACTTTTAGGTTTAAACGCGATGGGGGGTGGAGGGATGAAACAAAGTGGTCATGATCTGACATATCAATGAGTGCGTGGAAATGCCAAACACATACAGAAAAAACCCCACATTGAACACACTGGTTCTATTTATCCGCTTGGAGCCAGCAAAAAAAAAAAATGTCTGTGCTCAAAGTGTTGGATGACACACACATGACATTCTCACACATGCACGCATGGATGACAGTCTGCGCCATGTGTTTTGGTTCCCGCGGCAAGAATCCAAATGATTGGTTCTGCCACAAAGAGCCATCTGCCATGTTGTTGCTCGCCATCTCTTGTGCGCCCCTCTCAGTCCCGATCGTGAAATGCATTTTAGAATTGAGCTGATACAGTGTATTTATTAAGTTTGGCTTCACGGTATACCACAAATTATACAATTTGTTCAATGTGCACACACAGGTTGTTTGCTCCACAAATATCAAATCAGTGGCTATGTTAAAAACAAAAAACAAAAAAGAAAACCAAATCACAATTTGTGACTTGGACCAGCACAGCGCTGTGTGTGCCTTACCAGCTGCTGGCCTTTGGGTCCCCATCCAGCAAACTGCAGCACAGCTTCATGCACTTCCGGAGGGTTCAAGGGCCAGGTTTCCCTGTGGAAAACAAACAATATAGCAATCATGTGCATACTGGGTGCCAACAACACACCGGCAAGCTTGTCTTGTATCGCGGTTGCTACAGTGAGCTGAGAGGCTAATCGTAGGACATAGGTCAATGCAGCATGCAACGACATACAGACCCTCGAAATTGAATTCAGAGATTTACTTCCATATTGTGTGTTTGCTGAAAACAAGTGAAAAGACTGAGAACTTGCCAGTCATATTCTAGCTATTCCTGCACATGCTTCCTCGGATGCCACAAGTTACAGAACAGCTCAATGTTGTTCTTCTAAACCAAGAAGTGATACCCAGGATTAAACCACTGCCCACCAAGAGAAGTCTGTTAGATTGCGGGCTACTGGGGGCGAGTGCCTCTTGTTAACCATCCATCCATTTTCCGATCCGCTCAATCCTCACAAGGGTCGCGGGGGGTGCTGGGGCCTTTCACAGCTATCTTCGGGCAGTAGGCAGGGGACACCCTGAACCAGTTGCCAGCCAATCGGAAGGCACACAGAGACGAACAACAATTCGCGCTCATACTCACACCTAGGGACAATTTAGAGTGTTCAACCATCCTGCCATGCATGTTTTTGGAATGTGGGAGGAAGTACCCGGAGAAAACCCACGCAGGGACCTGGAGGCCCGAGCAGGGATCGAACCCATGACCTCTACCTCAGCTTTCTACTCTACCTCTACCTTCTACCTCAGCTTTGCTTTGCTTGAAAAGCGGACCGCTGGGCCGCTTTTCGTCATCAGTCCGATGTGATATATTTCAAGCCACTGGTTTTAATTTAGAACGCATTTATGACTTTATTTAAATGGTTTATCCTTAATCTACTTTTGTGCGTTTAGAATGTTTTAAATTCACGATTTAAACATCAGTAAATGTTTGGAAAAAAAAAATCAGATTTCATTAAACCCCCCGCCCCCCAGATTTCAATATGGTGTGACAATTAAGAAACAAATGTAGTGTCCTCGGGTGTGTGTGTGTGTGTGGGGGGGGGGGGGGGGGTTTACATAACACGATAAAATAATTTGAATAAGGTCTCAGGGCATCTTTTTACTAATCTTTTTTTTTTTTTGCAGCTAATTTCTGTCCAATATGTAATTACCCTGTCAGGTGTGAAAGACCTGAAAACTTCTAATTAAATTTTACTCCGTAGCTGTAATGCAGCATGTCCAAAGTCCGGCCCGCGGGCCAAATCCGGCCCGCGGTCGAATTTCATCCGGCCCTCGGCCCCTGTCATAAAATCAGTGCCGTCTGGCCCGCAGGTTGGGCGCAATGGAACACGTGTTGCATTGACTGAGGTCTCGTAGACTGGTGAGTGATGTTTCATAGAGTACTGCTTCCCTCTAGTGGCCAAATGAGTAATAGCATTCACTAAATGAGTCATAGCATTTAGACACTAGAGGGCATCACTCACGAGTTAACAAGACAACACTCCGTGTTTATATTGACTGATATGTCATATTTCAAATGATCCTTGCAGTTGTGGATATGTGTATTGCTTGTTCATTTCCCTGTTGCTCGAGTCAAAGGTTTTGTGACTATTGAAAAGTCATGGTGATACATTTTATGTTTCAAATCAATCAATTTGCACTCAGGAGACTTCTGTTTAAGAAAAAGTCAAGTGAATAAGCAGTTGCATGTGATATACCTGTTTCAAATGAACCAAAAGAAATTCTTAAGATTGGTGAAATTAAAATAAAAATGGAAATGTGAAACAGACTGGCTTACTAAAATTTGTTGAACAATATTGTTGTTCAATGTAAAGAATGTCAGCCAAGGTCGGCCCCCCGACATTTTACCACACAAAATCTGGCCCCCTTGGCAAAAAGTTTGGACACCCCTGCTGTAATGGAAGCACAGGAGAAAAAAACAAACAACAACAACAACAAAAAAACCCACCAATCATGTTGTAGAAAAGAAAATAACATCTTACTGTGTTACGAGGCTGTAAATAATGTACTTGGCCACATAGGAGTGTTGGTATATCTGCAGAAACACAAAATGACAAGTCAGTGACGAGGCAAAAATAAAATAAAATAAATAAATACATGCTGATTTCCTCACCAGTTTCAAGTCAAAGGCAAAGAGGACTTGTTGCAAGTCAGGTGATACTTGGTACCTGGCGGCCTTAGCTCTTTCCTAGAAGGAATGGAGAAAGAAAAACAACAACACAATAAGTGACAACTATATAAATGAGCCATTTAAGGTGGACTTAAGATGGACTCACAAACATCTGGTTTGGCACGACAACACGTGTCTCCTCCGTGTCCACATTCAGCTTGACAACGTCGCCTTCCCTCGTACGATAGAGCAGCTCATTACCTGCACAGAGGAAAGAAAGTGTTCGTTCATGGTGAATTCAGTGGCTTCGTTTTTTTTCCAGATCCAGAGTGGACAAACTTTTATTTGGTCTCATGGGGCAAAAATACTTTTTGAAACAAGCCTGCTCATTCGTAGATAAGGTTTTTTTTGGTTTGTTTGTTTTCTGTATCTATAGCTAATTTAAATGATTATTTCAGAAAATGAGTACAACAGAGTGTAAACAAATTTTACATCGAAAAATGTTAACTGTGAAGCAAAAAAAAAAAAGATCATGATAATCCTTGTACAATACAGGGCGGGCAATTTTGGATCTTTTGTGAACTTCTGAATAGAATAATAATCATAGTCAAAATGTCAATCTTTGAACCGCATCCACTCAAAATGAATGGGTTCTTTCGGCAACGATGTGTGACCGCTTGTCTCCCGTATAAAACGTAATGACGATGGAGCAAGTTACCGAGCAGACGTCTTTCACAGTGTAAAATTGCTCACATTTGTGGGATTAAATGTACGACCGAGTGTTCTTAAAATAATGAAGCAAATCCTTTTCACGCTGGCGGATGTGAGCTTGGAGGGTCAGGCGGAGTAGCACCGATTGTTCCGCTTGCCAAACTTCCATTCTGCTTGCGCTTAAAGTAGATTTGCATAAGATTAAGAGAGATTAAGTCCCAGATGTTTCCTAGTGATAGTATAATATAGTGTTGGAGCACAGACGCCTGCGCTGTCGTCACTGTCTTGTCTTAATTGTGCAAATGAACGAGATGGTGAAAGACTTTTTGCATTGTCTTTAGGTAGCAGCCGGCGAGTCAGAGGTGAGTCCAAAGACGAGTGAGGCAAGAAGCGGCCCGGCTAGGGGGATCAGTGACATGCCCCCAGAAATATTGATGAGGACCACTGGGGAGCGAACGCATCCGGCCGGTCTGCTTCTCGGAAGGTCATTAGGCCCCAAATGGGACTGGCTTGCTTTAAATCGAGAGGCGGGATGCGATGTCGCGATGATTTCGTCAGGCACTGACAACGTTTTCATCAGCTTGCTGAATGAAGGGCATTTTAGGATGCTTGTCACGCACTCATACACCGTCTTGCCACAGTTACTTTGTTACTCTACTTATTACTTGACTTTAGAAGTAACTGGATTTTGTGACTGATGACTTGGATTTTAAAAATAACCGCATTAGATTACAAATGACTTTTTTAGTTAAATTCAACAGAAGCCGACGAACCCCGCAGAACATAAAATTCACAACCGATTTTGCCAATTCTTGCATTTATAACAGTAACATTTAAGAATAAAGTTTCTTTTTTAATTCAACATAAAATAAAGACAACCTTTTTTAGATTTACCCATAAATCCTTATTTTTATGATTCAATATGTATTGATATGGTTCGATCCTTTAAAAAAAAAAGTTTTCTTTAAGGGAACGCGCTTGCAGGGTTGTTGAAACTAGATAACACTCTGTCAATATTTTCTTCACTAACACAAACCCAAGTAGTGATTGGATTTCCAGCATCAAAACATGAATCTCTGCGCTTCCTTCATTATTATTTTATTATGTGGTCAAAACGTGACATGGCGCGCAGTGATGGCACTCTCGCAGTTGGGAATGCAAAGCTCAGAATGCTTCACTTTAACGTACACCGCAACACTGTAATTCTTTCTTAGGTTTTCTATATCTAATCGATCTAAATGGCTTTATTGAAATATCCAAGCGATGTGTTTTTTTTCCCCCCAAATTGTTTGTGCGTGACTAATGCCAAATTGATGTGATATAATTGGGCTTTTTAAGACAATGCCATTAGTTCTAATTTCTTTAAATAAAATGACTGCTATTGACAAATCAACCTTTAAAATCATTCATATATTAAACATGCTTGAGAACACTTAACACATTTTAGTTCATTTATTATATACCGGTTTATATTTTGGGGGAAAAGACATACAGTATAAAATTTGAATTATTCAGATTCTTAAGAAAGAAAGAAATAAAATCTAACCTTCTTTTTCCAGCGGTTTACTTAAAACGGCTTGAAATGTCCCTGAAAGTTCAAACGAATGACTCTTTGGCTCGTGTCTAATAAAAGACGGCAATTGAATTCCTCATTCATGTGTAGTAATTTGTTGGGAAAACATATTTAATTGTCCTGACAGATATTATTTGGCATGCTTCTGGCTCATTTGGAAACCTTCCCAGCCATATTGTTTGTAATTGGATGTGCAATTGGCCGCATGATGAAACATCCTATCTGGCCCCCAGAAAGAACTGCTGCTGCCTCTTAGAACTATACAAGCACAATTGGCCATCATAATATTTCTGGATATCTTTGTTGTCGTCCTACTTACCGCTGAGCCACACGGCATCGGGTTCGTGGATGCGGAGGTCAGGACCGAAAACGTCATCCAGGGTGACCTTCTTCTTGAGGGCTAGGCTTTCATCTTCACCTGTCAAGCACATGTCAAAGAGCAAAAGGAGAAATCAAAAGTGGCAGGCGGGCCACGGCGACTGTAAAGTGCAGATAGCGTCGCCGTGAGTGGGGGGGGGGGGGGTGCTTCACATTGCTCCTGTGAAATTGGATTCACATTTCAAATGACTTTACAAGTTGGAAAGAAAAAAAAGTGAAGGGAACTTTTTTGAAGCTGATTTTTTTTAATTATTATTCATCTGGGTGTCTCTCAGGTGGCAGGGGTATGTATCCCATCCTTTCACTTTGACTCTGACATATACAGCATTTATAATGAAACATGGAAAAAAAAGGAAATTAGTTTTTACAGCTTGAAATGACAGAGGCCTTATGGGAGACCTCAGCTACCCATTCCCATCTGAGAGACTGACAAGGCGTATGCTTCGTGTCACATTTTTGGCGTATTGCTGAGTCATCACGTGGCCATACCATACTATAAAAACAGCAATGGAGGTAGGAGAGTGATTGGAGTTCTCAAGCTGGAAATTTTGACTTTTTGTCATCTAGAATAAAAATAATTTGTTGCACACTTTGTGCTACTAACAGAATGTTTTCCAGCTTCAATAACACTACGTCAAAAACAAAACAGCTGCAGAAGGTCCCAAAAATTTTATCAGAATTTTTATAAATGATGTCCATGATAACGGTTAAAAGTTAAATACGTCAAGTAAAAATGACTCTCATTGTTTTAGCTTGTATTAAAAATATATTTATGTTAAGTCAACAAAGACTGCCTTTAAAAATATCTTTTAAAAAATTATCATATGTTAGGTGAAATCCATATTTTTTATGTCAATACGTATGGAAATTCAAATCGGTTGTCTATTTTGTTTAAAAAAAAATTATTCATTAAATGTCACTGTTAAAAATGCACCTCCAATCAAAAGGCAAATCCGCGTGTCATTTTTAAGCTAGCAGGGTTGTGGGTATCTGATGAATGTAACCATTCAAGTAACCTGGACCCAAACTTGATTATTTTTAAAATCAAGTAATCAGTCCAGTACCTTTTAAAGTAAGTGTTCAGCAAAGTAACTCGGTTACTGTTTAAAACAAGTACCAATCAAAGTAAGTTACTTTTTCAAGGTAACTGTGGCAAGGCTAGCTATCAAAGAGCAATTTGGAACAAGGACGCCGACAAGAAAGGGAGCTCTGCCGCTGTTCTCGATGTCATTGCATCAGCAGAACAGTTTCTGAGACAGACAAAGAAATGAGTGGCAACTGGAGCAAAGGATCACAAAGACAAAAGAAACCCAAAGATAAATCTAATGTGTGTGAATACGGGCTAAAGCAGCAGGATATCTTTTGCAGCGGCTTTAAGTGCCCGGGAGTTGAAAAAGTCGCAGATTAAAAAAAAAAAAAAAAAAGAATAGATAAGCTCTTTGTCAGATTTTTCTCATGTAAAAGTGTGCCAGTGTGTCATCAGCTGCTGGGAGGAGACGAATAAGTGAGCTGGGCGAGATCTCCATAAAAGTTTTACTTTTTGTATATTTTTAAAAGATGAAAGCTGTGCCAGTTTGACAAAAGGCCATTGATCTCCATTAAAAATTCTTCTTTTGGAGGGGAATCAGCTCCATAATCATGGGAAACTTTTACCAGCCTTGACAGTTAGCGCTCACATTTAAAAAAATTGGAAGAAAAAGAACGGGATAGCAAGTATGAAGTGTGTGCGGTTGTTCGGTACATACGAGGGGTCAACAGGATGACGGAGGTGACAATCAAAGAGCAGATGACAAGGATGACCAGCAGGGCGATGGCGATTCCTTTCCAGTTTCTCTGTGGTGGCGCACTGCCGACCAGGTCCTGGTGAACAACATTACATGTTACATGACACACACACACAAACACACACACACACGCATGCACGCACGCACATATGCAATTATGTAGGCATATATAGGCAATATGCCTCAGATGTGACAACTAGTATCGATTTGAATGTCAAACTGATAAATAACAGTTCAAGCTGTATAAAAATGCAGTTTTCATGCATTCCAAGACTCAAATTATTTATTTATTTTTTGGGCGAAGCAGGTTTTTTTTTATCAATAACTTAATTTGAGGAGCAACTTTCTAATTGGGTTCATCCACCAGGACCCATCACCCAGGTGTGCTCTTGGATCTGTAGCAAGGGTTTTTATTAAACAAGAAACGAGCAATTGGTCTTCACACAGATCTTCAACAGATCCCTGGAGCTGTGTGAGGTCCTATCCTGCTTCAAACAGTCTACCATCATCCCAGTTCCCAAGAAATCGGCAACATCGGAACTGAACGACTATAGGCCTGTCGCCCTGACGTCTGTGGTCATGAAGTCCTTTGAACGCCTTGTGCTGAACCACCTAAAGAACGTCACTGGACCCCTGCTGGACCCTCTCCAGTTTGCCTACCGGGCAAACAGGTCTGTGGAAGACGCAGTCAACATAGGTCTGCACTACATCCTCAAGCACCTCGACAGCACAGGGACCTACGCAAGGATTCTGTTTGTGGATTTCAGCTCTGCGTTCAACACCATCATCCCGGAACTCCTCACCCCCAAACTACTCCACCTCGGTGTGTCTCCTGCGATCTGCCAGTGGATCCTCAGCTTCCTGACGGGACGGACACAACAGGTGAGACTGGGAGCAACAACATCATCAATACGCACCACCAGCACTGGAGCCCCACAGGGATGTGTCCTCTCGCCACTGCTCTTCTCTCTCTACACAAACGATTGCACCTCAACAGATCCAGCTGTCAAACTCATAAAGTTCGCAGACGACACCACGGTCATCGGTCTCATCAAAGACGGCGACGAGTCTGCGTACCGCCAACAAGTGGAGCAGCTGGAGCTCTGGTGCGGCCGACACAACCTCGGGCTGAACACGCTCAAGACTGTAGAGATGATCGTGGACTTCAGGAAACATTCTTCTCCTCAGTTGCCCCTCACACTATCCAACTGCCCTGTGTCAACCGTCGAGACCTTCAA
The DNA here is from genome assembly GCF_025434085.1 of Hippocampus zosterae. Taxonomy (NCBI): domain Eukaryota; kingdom Metazoa; phylum Chordata; class Actinopteri; order Syngnathiformes; family Syngnathidae; genus Hippocampus; species Hippocampus zosterae. The sequence goes on from NC_067465.1 coordinate 12,043,213, forward strand.
GTTCCTGGGAATCACAGTCTCCCAGGACATGAAGTGGGAAGTCAACACCATCTCCATCCTGAAAAGGGCCCGGCAGCGAATGTACTTCCTGAGGCTGCTGAGGAAGCATGGCTTGCCACAGGAGGTGCTACGACAGTTCTACACGGCAGTCATCGAATCAATCCTGTGTTCTTCCATCACGGTTTGGTTTGGGGCCGCCACAAAAAAGGACAAAATCCGACTTCAACGGACAGTTAGGACGGCAGAAAAAATCGTTGGCATCGCCCTACCCACTCTTGAGGACTTGCACACTGCAAGAATCAAGACAAGGGCACGGAAAATCCTCCTGGATCCCCCGCACCCTGCCCACCACCTTTTTCAGCCACTCCCCTCAGGCAGACGCTACAGATCTATGCGTACCAAATCCAGTAGACACTTAAACAGCTTCTTCCCTCTAGCCATTAACTCCTTAAACAGTCACTGACATAGTCACTCTTCTTGCACCACAAAATGGTATTACAAAACTACTGGTATACTCTAAAATGGTTCAATGATTTTGTTGTTTACGATGATACTAGTGCAGCGTGTTATACCGGAGACAAATTCCTTGTGTGTTCTACATACTTGGCCAATAAAGATGATTCTGATTCTGATTGAAGGATTGAGGATAGTGCGCCCCCCTTTAATTGAATTGTAGCTGTAGAATTGAGCACTATAGCGTTATCCATTTTCAGTTTTCATTAGCCGCCTGGCTCGCCGTTAGTTTGATCGGTGATCTAGATGTCTAACACACACACGGCATATATTCATTCAAGTGGTCACGGTGAAAGGGGAGCCAACCATCCACATCAGTCCAGCTGTTGATATTCTTGTAGCTAATTAAACCTTCTCGGTGTGTGTCTGAAGCAGATGAGCAGCCTACTGAACCGTCTATGAGTTAATGGAGTGTGTGTGCGTGCACGTGTGTCAGTGTGCGTATATGAAGGATGAGTCCAGCTCACTATACAGGGTGCAAACATACCAATTTTAACTTCTTACCCCATTTTAAAAATGTGGCAGACCTCACAAACAATAAAGAACTCGACAATCGCAAGTCTACTGCCTATCCAAGTACCAATAAGGAATACAGTGCACTCCGCTTAATAGAACACCATTGGGCCGAAGCACTTCTGTTCTACTAAGCGGAGTTTCTATTAACCGGAGATGGTCATCAGACACGTCGACGACCAAGTTATGCACGCAGAAAAACCCCTGCCGACGAGTTAGAAGAGCTATTTCGACTGTGGACGTCCATATCTTTAATCAAACAACACTGCTTCAGTCAAACATCTCAAATCACGAGGAAAATTTCGTTACTTTTGTCTGGAAACAGGAGTCCGTAATTTTGCGGTTGACTTCCCTCTCAATGCGCTGGATAAGAGGGAAGTCCTGGAAACCGCGGGCGTACAATCCTCATTTCAGGGTCTCGAGGGCGACCCGCATATCCTTATTGGAAGGTGGTTCCTCAATGGAAGCAGGCTCGTCGTCCTCTGGCTCAGGATCACTGTCTTGGCTACTCGTTCCTTCCATCACTTGGTCAATGATGTCTTCGTCAGTTACCTCTGCGCACGTCAGAACATCTCTGTCGATGCCGATGTATTCGTCAAATTGCTCTGAAGATAATATGGCACCCACTTCCTCAGCGTTATCGTCAGTTGTATCCGCGACCTCAACTTCTGTGTCGCATAGACCTCCTTTACGCCAGCAGTTAAGTATTGTTACATTTGTGATGTCCTCCCATGACATAACCAGAAGTTCGATGGCATGAAGTAGACTGATTTTCTTCGCCAGTACGCAAGCGGTGGCTGAACTGTCACTCTCATCCATCTGTTGGACTATGCGCTGGCACATGTAGCGGCGGTAGTGCGCCTTCACTGCGCGGATCACGCCCTGATCGCACGGCTGCATGAGGGCTGTGGTGTTGGGAGGAAAGAAGGCAAGCCGTATGTTGGTCAGTTGAACATTCTGTGGGTGCGCCGAGCAGTTGTCGACCAGCAGTAGAATTCGCTGATTCTGACCACGTAATTCTTTGTCCCATTTGGCCAGCCACTTTCTGAATAGATCACCGGCCATCCACGCAGATTTATTCGTTTCATACGAAACAGGGAGTGACTTCAAACCTTTAAAGCACCGCGGATTCTGACTTTTGCCGATGACAAACATCTTGCGTTTCTTTCCTGTCATTGAACAGGCAAACAGAACGGTTATCCTCTGCTTAGGTTTTTTCGCGCCCTTTCTCTGATCATTTCTGAAAGTGAGTGTGGCATCTGGCAATGCGCGAATATACAGTACTGACTCGTCTGCATTCCAAATTTCATCGCAGTTATATTGTTTCTTCAAATCAGGCCAGACTTGTGCTAGCCAGTGGTCGCGTGACTGATTGTCGGCGGTTTGACCTTCACCATGCAGTCTTTTGTGCACAATCCCTTCTCTCTTCTTAAAGCGATCGAACCAACCTTCAGTGGCACTGAATCCCTCCACCTTCATTTTTGATGCCAGCTCCTCAGATTTAGCTTTCACGATCTTCCCAGACAAAGGCGCATTGTTGTCTCTGGCAGCGTGAATCCACTTTACGAGAGCTTTTTCCACATCAGGTGCTTTGCCCTTTCGCTGTCGCTTGCGATCAGAATCCTCAAGTTCCAAAATTTCTTTCCTGTTTTTGAGTATCCGATTCAAGCTACTCCGGGATATGTCTAGATGAGAGGCAGCATCCTCTTGTGATACCTTCTGAGAATCCGGCAATGCATCGTATCATCTGAGTATGTCCTTCTTATCCGCAGGTGATAGCCCTCGTCTCTTGAATGAAGTTGAAGCCATTGTGACGTGCGTGTGTCTATGTGTGGAGTGACGCGTGCTACCTGTTATACGGCTAGAACTACACATTGCGCAACATTGTATGGCGTAATCGTAGGCGCAACAGCATAGCAGTGGTATCGCGTTTTCTCGGAGAACGATTGCTACACTTCGAAAACCACTAGTTTACAATTTTCATTGCTTACGGCCTGTTCTATTAAGCGGAGATCTGTTCTACTAAGCGGAGTATCTTTATAGGAAATTGCAATAGGCAAATCCGTTCCAGAGCCTTTTGCTCTATTAAGCGGATTACTCTATTAACCGGTGTTCTATTAAGCGGAGTGCACTGTAGCGCTAGGCAATCTGAGCATCCAGATAAGAAACTAGTGGAAGAGCTAGGCTAACTGTTAGCTTATTGGTCATTTGTATGTACACTGCCGAAAAGGTGCTAGCTAGATTTGAATGTAGCTTCATTCCAATATGCTTTTATATTCCTCTGCCAATATGGAACTGCTGCTAGTATACCACATTTATGTTTGGTCATCCACTTTTCTTATGTCCACTCGTCCTTTACGTTTCCGATAAAAGTCCTTCTTTTTCACTGCCACTTCCACTGACGTAGAATGGTGGGGATAAAGCTGTCATATCAATTTTCCACATTCAGAGGTAGTAACAAGGGCGGAACGGTGAATGTGGCAGGGGATGAAAGAGCCAATCTCTGTGTGAAGTCAAGTCAATCTTATTTGTGCAGCCCTGAATCACCAACGAGCCTCAACGAGCTTCACAAGCGCACCGTTGTCAAATATTAGTGACATCTCCTGATCTCCACTCTTTATAGTTAGCAGGCTACACTTCACCAAGGACGCCCAATCGCCGGGTTGCAACAAATTCCTGTAGCTGCACCTTTTACTGGATTCTGAAAACTGCTCCACCTCCACTAGCATCAACTTCTACAATGGTCTATTGAATGGACTCCACAAATATTAACTTTCTCGTTGTAATCACGTCGAGGAGAGGAGAGCACATTACTCACTGGCGTCTTTTTACTTGCTAAGCTAATTAGTCACGTCACAGATTTTTAAAATGCTGGTAGTCTGCGCGTCATTAAATGATCCAGGCTCACAACACTGTGCTGATAAAGAAGTGCTTGATGTAGTGAATCAGGTCTGCTAATAGAGTGTGACCTCAACATGGTGGAGCAGCAGTTTGTGCTTGAAGAGCCTGCAATATCAGAGCAAATAAACTTGGAGATAATTGAAATCTGCATTCTCACTTTTCAAATTTTGTAAATTATTATTTGATAGTTTTATTTCAGATTAATTTACATTTCATTTTGACTTTCATATGACATTTTAATTGCACATTCATGGCTTGAAAATGGCAGGCATTCGACCAGCCTACCTGCCAAGTCATGAGTGGAGAAACTCAGAGTTGGGGTGTTTACGTAAATTAGATGAATTGTGATGCCACGCCATCCAGAAGGGTAACGACATATTTTATTGGTTGTTTGATTTCACACTTGACGGGTAGGCCAACCAATTGTATACAAGTGTGTGTGTGTCTGTGTGTGTGACCGTCTCTGCGCTGTGCTGCAAATCAATACCGAAAGCAGTGGGTGCACACAGAAAACAGCAGGACCATCAATAAGATGATTTATTGCAGCGAAGGTAATGATTTTGGAGGCACACATTGGTACATTACATTCACCTGCCGCACTTTTCTGATATCTGATAGGACCTACACTGCTGAAGAGGTCATGGATATTGCTGCCTGAGCCCAAAATAGAGCAACAGAATGCAATGACGGGCGGCCACCATTAAAGGTCCTGTTCTGTCACTCTGAGGGCATTTTAATGCACCAGTGAAGTGCATCAGCCTGACACACACACATACACACACACAAACACACGTCCATACAGTACACGAGTGTGGCAGCTGTATGTGTGCACCGTGACGGTGGTGAAATGACTTTCCACATTGCAGCCTTGCAGGTTTGGAAGCGTGTGTGAGTAAATATTTAGTTCTGCTCACGCCCCCCCCCCGTGACTAATTGGCCCTGGGCGCCTGATGGAAAGAGGTGGAAACGTTCTAGACGGCTACTTAAAAAAAGATTTTCAACGCATCACATCCGTGGTTTTGCCCAGCAGGCTGATTCAGGCTGGCAGAGGAGAGTGAGGAGCACTGAACACATTCATGAGCGAGCATCCTTATTAATGTCATTCTGGCAAACTAATCTACATTGTTATCCGGAATAGGCCAATGTTATCAAGATACGCAAAAAGACGAGCATAATAAGTATGATAAGCAAGATTGAAAACAGGTGTAGAATTGAGACTATTCGTAATCACCAGAATTGTGTGCTTTGTAGCAGCACATTTTAGCAAGCCTGGCTAAACGGGTTACCAAGATGTTGGAGGTACCAAAATCGAAGATCACTGGAGAATTCCAAATGGCTGAAGACTAACAAGCTTAGTACAAACTGCAATGATGATTGGAAGTTTGCATTTACTTTCAGTTAACACATTTTACCATGCTAAGCTAAACAGGTCGCCACGATAACAACATTAAAAGTGTAAAATTGCAACCAAGAGAGCACAATCAACATTTGGAATAAACCACATTCTGTGTTTTATACTAGTTAGAAATTTTCAGCATGAAAAAGCTCAGCTTCATAGACTACCAACAATGACAAGGATACCAAGATTAAAGACCAGGAAAGAACTGCGACCTAAGGAGAGACAACCAATCAGGGTCAATTTCTGTTTATATTTCGTACCAATGAGCACATTTTGGATGGTAGAAAGCTAAGCTAAACAAGCTATGATGAAATATGTGATTCCAAGATTGAACATTGCAACCTGGAAAAATCTAAAAAGCATATACTGTACTGTATATAATATGTAGCAATACAAAGAACCAACTGTACTGTATGTTCTGTAATAGTTAGCAACTGAATGATAAACAGCTTTATCCTAGCTGTTAGCAACAGTTAGCAACAGCTAGGATAAACATGCTACCACAATGAACAGAGAACCAAGATTAAAGATCAGTGGAGACATACAGTACAACAGAGTGAAGACTAATGAGCTCCGTTTACTGAATGCTGCGACAAGAAAATCTGAAACAGTGAGAGTACTTATTCAATATCAATTAGCAAATTTTAACATGCTCACAAACGAGCAACCGGTAAATAGGTGCCCATGATAAGCAGGATACCAAGATTGAAAACCAGTGGAGAATTTTGACTGGCGTCATGCAAATTTTTTTTTATATGAGCCATTACAATAATCATAATAGACAGTAACTTATATTTAGCGCCAATCAACACATTTTAAGCATTCTAGACAGGTAGGCTCACAATAAAAACATGTTCCCAACCTTCAGTGCATACCTGGCTCACTTTGTTTTCATAAAATAAATGTGAAAAAAAAAAGAATCATCTACCTTTGAGCCCAGAATTTTAAGAGCAACACAACTAATGACATGTATTTATTCATATTTCTCATAAGAATGCTTCTCCGTAGAATACATTGTTTTTATTATGCGTGTGGAGCATTTATATCCTCCTACTGGAGAAAAGGGGGGCTCTGAAAATCAACATAAAATGTTTGAACATCATGGAAAATAGAAAAAAACCCCTCTAAAGTGACACATGGAGTTCTTCTGGACCTGATGTTTTCTTGTCGCGCTGACCACCCAGCGGGGGTGTGCGAGCTGAAAGATATGTTCCAACTTTTTGCTCGGATTTTCACACACTGAAGCGCAGTCACGCACAAACGCTAAAGTGGGTTCCGGCCATACCAATAATCCAAGTCAGCAAAGGCCCGATTCTCAAATGTCTCCAAAAGATTATGCTGCGCTTCCGAGTGTTTAACTCAGGATAGTCTTTCGGAGACCACAGAGAATTTGCCCTTTGCCGACTTTGATCGCGAGGGAAAGAAAACGCTCCATTTCGGCACGCTTGTCAATATGTCTAACCCCCTCGCTGAAGCGCGGACATTTTTGACACGCTCACCACAAAACCCCCACATTTCCCTCACTGTTCTCCATGAGGGTTACCTTATCTCGAAATCCATTTGCTACAATTTTCCCGTCACTTGGAAACACGCACTTTAAGAGTGAAGCCTCTTTTTCCGGTCAAGCTTCCTTCCACTCTCCCTAATCCGTTCTGCCTCCCACTTTCCCTTTGTCTAAGCATCTCTTTGTCTCTGCCTGCTGCTCAAGTGTGAAATGGATCTTTCGTGATCTCAGCACCTGGTTGCCAAGGGAACCCGAGCACCCACTGGAATCACATCCACAGTCCAGTACAGTTGCACGGTTAATTAGAATGAATAATAACCGCTGGAGGCAATTACTGTATGTTAACCAAACCCGTGTGACACGTGTGTTAGCCCACGGGATTAAACTTGAATCCAGCACAGACACTGGACACTGGAAACGGGATCCGTGACTCTGAGCAAAACACGAGTCGAAGCCGCGGCCTCCGGACACGAGGGTAAACTTTTCCTCTGACACGGCATCAATAAATCATGGCCGCTTATGAGAGGGAATTAAGAATTTATGCCGGTTGGCTTCCTCAGCTCGCGTTCTCCAACTGGTCCACCTCGGCAAACATCGACAAGTGTCGTTATAGATGCCCGAGGCAAGCCGAGGGACTCGTTTTTTGGACACAACTGGGGGATCTGCACGGCTAATTGTTGATGCCCAAACTGGGATGTTTTGAAAAATATTGTCGTCATATCGTGCTTGGACTCACATTCAAAATATAAGCAATTCACAATGATATGCCGAGATAGTTGACCAGTGTTGCCACAGTGACCTTGAAAAGGTAGCTTAGTGATTTCACTGATGACTTGACTTTAAAAGTCACTTTCTTTAACATTTCTTTATTAGTTGCATTCAAAAGACGCCTACAACCCCGCTTGACATAAAATTGACAACGATTATGCAATTACTTGAATGAAGATTGATTCTAAAACGATGCAATAGTCTCAGCCCAATTAGCAGTACAGATGTTTTAAGTGTGATCGCAATACTGATCAAAACAATCGTGATTAGCATTTTGGCTATAATAATGCAGTCCTAATTATGAGTTTACATTTATAAAATACACCTTGAAATTGTCACTCCTCAATCACAGATCAGTAGATCACAGATACTCACGTTCAGGCCGAGTCAATAGTTGTTGTTGTTGTTGTTGTTTTTTTTTTAATAATGATGATATGTGACTGCACCATTTAGTTCTAGGTTGCATCATTCACTCAAGACAGCAGACACTTTCCCCTTCACCTCAGAATTGTCAGACTGATTGTCAGCACCTCCCTATAATTGCAAACTATCACAACAACATTTAGCATAGTGTTAAAATTCACGCCGAAACCAATACCTTCTCAAAACCAAGTATTTTTATTTTCATGAAGGACATTTTTTTTTTGGTTGGGGGGGGGGGGGGGGGTGATATAATTTTGCTAGGAACGTGACGAGAGTTGTAATTGAACAGACTGCAGCATATTTCTATGCCGACTTGTTGACTGGCTTTGTGGCCAAACAGGTTGGAGCTCGCTCGCCCAAGTGGCAGCTGGAAGCAAAGTGAATTGGGGGAAAAAAAAGCAGCAGTCGCTGAGTCCAAACACTGATTGGACAATCAAGTCACTAGTCAAGTGAAGGAAAGGGAGCTGTTGTGTTGCGCCAGCGGGCAACCGTGCTCGTCCTTCCGCTGGACACAAAATCATTGGAGCGGCTGCTGGTGAAAATAATGAGGCGACACTTCCTCCCTTCTGTGCTTGATTTGTCCAAAGGCGCCAATGTCAAAAAACGTAATAGCGGCAGTCGCATCACTGACTACATAAGACAAGAGCGCAAGTCAAAATAGTGTTCAATGATTCATGCGACGTACGTTTAGTCCCATGATCAGATTTCACTTGACAGTGAATTATTTAACTTCAGGTCACATCCATCATTTGGACACTTAAAATCAGCTACCTGTATTTCAGTGTGTGTGTGAGAGACATTTAATGGGAATTAAGTGTTTGAAATGAATGGGAAAAAAATGATGTATGGTCGCACTCCATAATTATCTTTGTTGGCATTGCCAATGCTTAAAACGGGCAATTTTAAAGCAGTGGGCGAATATATACATTATATATATACACTGTATATATTACAGCTGTCAAACGATTAAAATGTTTAATCTAATTAAAAATGCAAATATAATAATTAACTCAAATTCACAAAAAATTACTCATGCATTTTTTATTGTTTCTGAATTTCCTTTTATATTTTTTTGTCCTATTTTTCCCCATTTTATTGCTCTCATCAACATGGAATCATGAATCAGTTTTCTATGTGCAAAATGCAAACATTTACTGAAATAACAATTTCGATTTTCAATTTTACATGAACATTTTTCACTTGGAGCAGTTATTCACACATAATCTCTCATACAATATTACTGTCCATCAACAACAGTGAAGAAAATATTTTGTCACAACAGCTGCTTTAGCAGCTCTTTTTATGGAATCAAAACAGAGCAACATAACATTATAAAATGCACATCTAAGGTAAACTAGTACTCAGTCTAGAGTGGCTTTAAGCCATGGTTGCATACTTCGTTTTTCTCAAGTTTGCTTTGAACACAGCAGTCAGGCTATGTTGATTCTGTTGGTCCTTCTTGCGCGGAAGTCTCTCTACGGTTTTGTGTCGACATCATTTCGGATGACTACACTTAGTTCGATGACAGGAGACGTTTTATTTTCAGTATAGTCGCTACGACTGCACCGCTGAACTCTCGATGTGCCTAAGCGCACCGTCAGTCAGACGAACACAGAGAAGATCCACTCGCTTTATTTATATGGACACGGAACACTGTAACCTTCCACACAAAATAGTTCCAAACAAGTAACAATCGCGTCAGTGGCATACATCGTATTTGACGGGCTAGCTGCTCTTTATTCTTATTTCTCTCTCGAAACAGTGTCTTCTCCCGCTTGGTGCACCTTAGCCTTCTCTGTTACGTACAATCTCTGTACACATCTTGTAATGGAGGCTCTCGCTGGCAATCCGTCGTGGAGTCGTTCGTCCATCCATCCATCCATCCATCCATCCATCTTCTACCGCTTATCCGGGGCCGGGTTGCGGGGGCAACAGCTTTAGCAGGGAAGCCCAGACTTCCCTCTCCCTGGCTACTTCTTCCAGCTCTCCCCGGGGGATCCCGAGGCGTTCCCAGGCCAGCTGAGTGACATAGTCTCTCCAGCGTGTCCTGGGTCTTCCTCGGGGTCTCCTCCCGGTGGGACATGCCCGGAACACCTCACCAGGGAGGCGTTCAGGAGGCATCCGAATCAGATGCCCAAGCCACCTCATCTGGCTCCTCTCGATGTGGAGGAGAAGCGGCTCGACTCGGAGCCCCTCCCAGATGTCCGAGCTTCTCACCTTATCTCTAAGGGAGAGCCCGGACACCCTGCGGAGAAAACTCATTTCGTCCTCTTGTATCCGGGATCTCGTTCTTTCGGTCACGACCCATAGCTCGTGACCATAGATGAGGGTTGGAACGTAGCTCGACCGGTAAATTGAGAGCTTCGCCCTTTGGCTCAGCTCCTTCACCACGACAGACCGATACAACGTCCGCATCACAGCAGACGCTGCACCGATCCGCCTGTCGATCTCTCGCTCCCTCCTGCCCTCACTCGTGAACAAGACCCCAAGATACTTAAACTCCTCCACTTGGGGCAAGATCTCCCCCCCGACCCGGAGGGGGCACTCCACCCTTTTCCGACTGAGGACCATGGTTTCAGATTTGGAGGTGCTGATTTTCATCCCAACCGCTTCACACTCGGCTGCGAAACGCTCCAGTGAGAGTTGGAGAGCCCTGTTTGAAGGAGCCAACAGCACCACATCATCTGCAAAAAGCAGGGATGCAATACTGAGGCCACCAAAACGGACCCCCTCAACTTTTCGGCTGCGCCTAGAGATTCTGTCCATGAAGTTTATGAACAGAATCGGTGACAAAGGGCAGCCTTGGCGGAGTCCTACTCTCACTGGAAACGATTCCGACTTACTGCCGGCAATGGGAACCAAACTCTGACATCGGTGGTATAGTGACCGAACAGCCCGTATCAGGGGGTTCGGTACTCCATACCCACGAAGCACCCGCCACAGAACTCCCCGAGGGACACGGTCAAACGCCTTCTCCAAGTCCACAAAACACATGTAGACTGGTTGGGCGAATTCCCACATACCCTCGACAACCCTGCTAAGGGTGTAGAGCTGGTCCACTGTTCCACGGCCGGGACCAAAACCACACTGCTCCTCCTCAATCTGAGGCTCGACTTCCTGACGGACCCTCCTCTCCAGCACCCCTGAATAGACCTTACCAGGGAGGCTGAGGAGTGTGATCCCTCTGTAGTTGGAACACACCCTCCGGTCCCCCTTTTTAAAAAGAGGGACTACCACCCCGGTCTGCCAATCTAGAGGCACTCTCCCCGTTGACCACGCGATGTTGCAGAGGCGTGTCAACCAGGACAGCCCCACAACATCCTGAACCTTGAGGAACTCTGGGCGGATCTCATCCACCCCTGGGGCCTTGCCACCGAGGAGCTTTTTAACCACATCGGTGACTTCAACCACAGAGATAGGAGAGCCCACCTCAGAGTCCCCAGGCTCTGCTTCCTACAAGGAAGGCATGTTGGTGGAGTTGAGGAGGTCTTCGAAGTACTCTGCCCACCGGTTCGCAACGTCCCGAGTCGAAGTCAGCAGCGCCCCATCCCCACTGTACACAGTGTTAGTGGTGCACTGCTTCCCCCTCCTGAGACGTCGGATGGTGGACCAGAATTTCCTCGAAGCCGTCCGGAAGTCGGCTTCCATGGCCTCACCGAACTCTTCCCATGCTCGGGTTTTTGCCTCGGCAACCACCAAAGCTGCGTTCCGCTTGGCCAGTCGGTACCCGTCAGCTGCCTCTGGGATAAGACTCCTTCTTCAGTTTGACGACATCCCTTACTGCTGGTGTCCACCAGCGAGTACGAGGGTTTCCGCCACGACAGGCACCAACCACCTTACGGCCACAACTCAGATTGGCCGCCTCAACAATAGAGGCACGGAACATGGTCCACTCGGACTCAATGTCCCCCGTCTCCCGTAACATGGGAAAAGCTCTGTCGGAGGTGGGAGTTGAAACTCCTTCTGACAGGGGATTCCGCCAGACGCTCCCAACAAACCCTCACAATACGTTTGGGTCTGCCAGGACGGACCGGCATCTTCCCCCACCATTGGAGCCTACTCACCACCAGGTGGTGATCAGTTTACAGCTCCGCCCCTCTCTTCACCCGAGTGTCCAGAACATGGGGCCGCAAATCCGATGACACGACCACAAGGTCGATCATCGAACTACGGCCTAGGGTGTCCTGGTGCCAAGTGCACATGTGGACACCCTTATGTTTGAACAAGGTGTTCATTATGGACAGTCCGTGACGAGCACAGAAGTCCAATAACAAAACACCACTCGAGTTCTGATCGGGGGGGCCGTTCCTCCCAATCACGCCCCTCCAGGTATCACTGTCATTGCCCACGTGAGCATTGAAGTCCCCCAGCAGAACAGGGGAGTCCCCAGCAGGAGTACTCTCCAGCACACCCTCCAAGGACTCCAAAAAGGGTGGGTATGCTGAGCTGCTGTTTGGTGCATATGCACAAACAACAGTCAGGACCCGTCCCCCCACCCGCAGGCGGAGGGATGCAACCCTCTCGTCCACCGGTGTGAACCCCAATGTACAGGCACTGAGCCGGGGGGCAATAAGTATGCCCACACCTGCTCTGCGCCTCTCACCGTGAGCAACTCCAGAGTGAAAGAGAGTCCAACCCCTCTCGAGAGGACTGGTACCAGAACCTAGGCTGTGTGTGGAGGCAAGTCCGACTATATCCAGTCGGAACTTCTCTGCCTCACACACCAGTTCGGGCTCCTTCCCTGCCAGAGAGGTGACATTCCATGTCCCAAGAGCTAGCTTCTGCAGCCGAGGATCGGACCGCCAGGGTCCCCGCCTTTGGCTGCCGCCCAGCTCGCATTGCACCCGACCCCTTTGACCCCTCCCACGGGTGGTGAGACCATGAGAAGGGGGACCCATGTTGCCTCTTTGGGCTGAGCCCGGCCGGGCCCCATAGGTGTAGGCCCGGCCACCAGGCGCTCGCCAACGAGCCCCACCTCCAGGCCTGGCTCCAGAGGGGGGCCCCGGTGACCCGCGTCCGGGCAAGGGAAACTGAGTACCATCGATTTTATTTTTCATAAGGGGCTTTGTGAGCCGTGCTTTGTCTGGTCCCTCACCTAGGACCTGTTTGCCATGGGTGACCCTGCCAGGGGCATAAAGCCCCAGACAACTTAGCTCCTAGGATCATTGGGACACACAAACCCCTCCACCACGGTAAGGTGACGGCTCACGGAGAGGTGGAGTCGTTCGATACAATGCAAATGATTTCAGCTTAAATTGAGCTGTGGACAATGTTGACATTTAGCTATGGCTTCAGCAAATTTGTTTTTCGTCGTGTCATCCATTTTCTTCGCTTTGAAATGATCCATAGCTGTCTGTCTGAGACGAGGGGGCGGAGTACTCACGTCACCTGTGTGCTTGGTTAAAATGATAATGACAAACACTATCCCACCAAGCATTATCTTCTTAGGTTCAAGAAAGACATCTCTGTTGATTGTTCATTTTGTGGAATGTACCCTGAAACGACGGTTCACTTGTTCTGGCAATGCCAGTATACCAACACATTTTGGAAAGTTGTATCCAGATTTATCATTGAACATATTGACTCTGACTTTATGCTACACTGGAAAAATGTACTATTTGGGTTCTACAAAGATAATGAAAAAAACAGTAAACAAACCTTCATTATAAATTTAATAATCATTCTCGCTAAGTTCCATATCCACAAATGCAGATGGAATAATTCAAAACATCTTTTCTTAATTTTTGAAGCAGAAACAAAGCAGTACCTGAGCTCTATTATAGTTTCCAAAAACAAAAAAGCTGTTAAGACTCTGGCTATATGCTCCTTATTTGGAATTTTTGTCTAAAAATCCCCTGGCTTCATTCTTTTTTTTTCTTCTTCTTTTTTGTTTAAACGTTTGTAATATGTATGTATTGGTAGCACGTTTGTTTTGTTTACTGTTTGCTGAGAATTGTATTCTGACTTGTTCAATAAAGGTTAAAAAAAAAGTGGGATTTCAGACTCAACGTGCTATGATGATAGCTCAGTTTACGACTGCAAAACATACAGGTAACTTTGGTCTTGTCAGTGGAACAATCTGGCAACTTTTTAAAAGTAAACTTTCCATTCATAAACTCTTTAAGTATCGGTGTCTCGCGCTGCCATGGCTGGCAAAAAAATTAATGCCAATAAAAACGCGCTAAACTGACAGCTCTAATATCTATCTATATCTATATCTATATAGATATAGATAGATAGATAGATATACACACACACACAAACACACCGGTACACATATATATTTTTTTCTTTTTTTTAAATATCTCACCCTAAATTGTTTGGATGACAGGCCCATTCATAAACTGATGTTCCACTGTAAACAGTACAGTACACTGTACACTGTGGGCAGTGAGTACGCTCGCTAAAATTGTCTTTGTTCCTCATTAGTATGCACGATTACATACACAATCATTCTTTTAAAGCACCAGCTTATCGTTCCACAACAGCATAAAAATAAAACGTTTTGGGTGGCTAAAAGGTGTAAAGAGAAAGCACAAGCACTTTGCTTGGCCATTAAAATTGGAAACCAGGTCAATTAGCCGCTATAAAAAAAAAACTGAACAATAGCCTGAGAGACCAAACAGTCAATTACTATCCAGCTGTGTCTCTTTAAAAAAATGTGGAACCTGAAAAAGATCATCCATGTCATGTGACAAGCCCCCCCCTAAAAAAAAAACAGGCACGCTGAGATTTTCTTCGCACCCCAACAAAAGGAAACAACAAGGTGGCTTTGTGTCAAATGAATTGATGAAAATATATAAAACGTGAAGCTATCAGTCAGCATTTTCCAGGCTTTGCGAGGCCTTTTCTTGGAAGAAAATAAATAAATAAAAAGAATCCCTCGTGAATGAGGAAAGGAAAGTAAGAATGCGAACTATCTTGAAAAAGTGATTTCTCCTGGCGTTCTTTGAATCTTTCAAGAAGCAGGGGGGAAAAAAATCTATTGATTTAGTCATGATTGGCTCAGCAGGATGTAACTTAGCCTTTTCTTCCAATGCTCGCTCGCTCAAGGGAAGGTAAATTAATCACTGAATGCAGACTCAATGTTACAAAGGCGTCATTTAATCACTGATCATTTTTAGTAAGCATTTTCATGCTCTCCCAAGCCTGTATTGTGAACGCTTCACCTGAAACAAAGAACAACTTGTATAACGTGTTCAGAATAGCAGAGTGTTTAAACAAAGCTCTTAGAATAACATTAATTTCCCAACATGTAAATGTACTGGGAACATCCATCCATTTTCCGAACCGCTTGTTCCTCACTAGGGTCGTGGGGGGTGCTGGAGCCTATCCCAGCTGTCTTCGGGCAGTAGGCGGGGGACACCCTGAATCAGTTGCCAGCCAATCGCAGGGCACACAGACACAAACAACCATCCACGCTCACATTCACACATAGGGACAATTTAGAGCGCCCAATAAGCCTGCCATGCATGTTTTTGGAATGTGGGAGGAAACCGGAGCACCTAGAGAAAACCCACGCAGGCCTGGGGAGAACATGCAAACTCCACGCAGGGAGGTTGGAGCTGGATTTGAGCCCGGTACCTCTGCAATGTGAAGTCGACGTGCTAACCATTGGACTACCCGGCCGACTGGGAACATTGTTCATTCAATTTTCGATCAAAACAGCGAGAAAATTTTCTACAAATGTGTTATTCCTTTGCCTCAACAACATTGGAAATCATGTGGTCATTGTAACATTAAAATCATCGAACTAATAAATAGTTGTTTTTGAACAATGACAAAATTTGAAACTTTTTTGTTGAGAAAAGCAAGAATCCCACTCAACGGATAGCAGAGGTAATTGCCTATCGATTGGAAAGGACATCTGCCCTGCGACGAGTGCGGTGGAGTAGATGAGGTCAAAAGGTAACGCCAGGCAGGAGAGGGCCGTCTTGAGTGCTCAATTTTAACATTGGGGAAATGTATTGAAGCAGCAGTCAAGAATATCTGGCACAAGGAGCTTGACATAACTGTGATAAACGAATATGGAGCTTCTTATTCTTCCCGCAAAGAACTTGTTGCCTCTCAGGGTCTCCATTAAAATATAGATTTAAAATACATGGGCTGGATACACACTTCAAGTGACACAATCGGGATGGAGAAAAAAAAAATCTGTCATACCGGCCAATTCAGATACAACAAATGGCCAGATCGGACTCGGGTACATACCTGTGTCGGCCTTAACAACACGTACCCCCAGCCACCCAAAAAAAAAAAAATTGAAAACACCTGCTGAAAATGTACACTACAGGAAAAGAATAAACACTAAAGACAGTCTAAATATGATTTAATGATTTTCATCATGACAAAAGCACAATAGTTAATTGTTAGTAGCAGCTAGTGGAGTAATGTGAAGGTTACCTTCATTTAAGTCAATAACATTTCATTCAATCATTTTAGTAATGTACTATTGTTTTGCATCCAAATCACTGATAGTGTAATGTTACATTCTCCTAACTTGGGTATAGGCAGCAGGGGAAGCAAATTGTGATGGAGGCATCAAATTCAAAATAAGTGACTATATTAAAAACCAAACAAATTAAAAAAAATTAAAACATAAGAAAACCACAACAAAATCGGTGGCCAGCTAGCTCGCAGTTAAGGAGGCTAGCTTCCATGAAACAAAACTGCACCCATGCACAGAAACAACACAGAGTGAGGCAAAATGGCATCAAATGTAGACACAGGCTAAAAATCATGAAATATTTGGAATTTGTGAGTACATGTAGGGTGCCATCAGTTGTAGCTCTTGTTAGAATGTCACCATGATGTAATTATCGTGAGAGTTACATTGTAGATCATACTGTTAAAAGTGACGACACAGCCATGAACCATGAGCCAGATAGAGTCTTTTGAAACTAGTCCAAGTGTCAAAATTAATGTTGCTAAAGATTACTGTTGGGGCCCAAAGGTTACAAAAGTATTTTTCCCTACATACATGTGACGAAATATACATTAAAATAGATAAGAAAAAAAATGCTAATCAAATCAGTGAATTTGGGAACTTGGACCTGAAGTATAATTGCCTCTATACTTCCTCCCAGCCTCACAAGTAGAAAGGAAAAGCATCAAGAGAGCGAGGATTGAAGCACTCTCTCGCTCCGGCCTGCCTTCAAAGCATCACAATAAAGAATGTGCCTTCTTTTGCAGCTCAAAACAAGACAGATAGTGATCACGAATCAGAGAAGAAAAGCATAGATTCATCCCCCCCTGAGCTTGTAACAACTACAGATACACTAATGAAGACATCTGGCCTCTTCTTGTCTATTTATTGGCTTATACTGTATGTGGGATTCAAAGGATGCACTGATGCATTCAAAGCAGGAGGGTTCAACTCTCAGCTGTGCCTCTCATTTGCGCTTCCCCCTTCTACTGATGATATCTCTGCATCATTTAAGAGCAAGCCCGGATCGCTAGTTGATGTTAGCAAGGTCAGTGTTGAATCTGTAGCGGGGTAATTCATGAATTCCCCGAAATGTAAACAGTCTTGGAACAAGCTATCGACGGTGAAAAGAAGCAAAGGCGAGTTGATGCAGGTCACTGTCTGACAAATGAAGACGGACATCGGCACTTCTCAAACATCAGAGTCTCCATTTGAGGGTCTGACACCACACACCCTCTCCACCTTTTCTACCGAGCCTGTACAATAACTACACAACAACAAGCCAAGCTAACAAGCCAGACACCACTGCGCTGCTCATAAAAGTGTGAGCAGGATGCAGTAAAAAATAATTAATTGTCAAATGTGATGTGATCCACACGCTAATAAACAAACTATAGTGGATATAATAAAGTAAATATACACTTTCTGGTAATGTCAAGAGTTGCTTTTGCGCCACACATGCCAATGCTAAGCAATGCTAGTCCTAATGGACTCTTACCAATACAAGAAAAGCGGGCACTCGGAATATATAAAAATATAGTTCTTGGGGTTGTTTTTCAGCATCTTAAAAAAGCATCCTAAAATTTCAGACTATGGACCATTATTCTCTCGTGCACTTTTCCGCCTCAAACAGGGTGCTGGCGGCTGGTGTAAAAAGACAAGTCTGTGGTGGGTTTTTTTTAAAGCACTCGGCTCCCACTATTGCAACAACTCCAATTAATGTAATGGCTAAGTGGTGCATTAGTTTTACAGTAGTTTGTTTTTAATTTGCTTCCTGGGCACCGCTGATCTATAGAATGGCAGGCATGACCCCCCACCCTTTTTTTTTTTAATTGATGGCACTCCACATATGCATTCAGTCATTAGCTACTGAATTTATTTCCAACAAAAAATACACATTATCTTTTGAAGTGCGTCCACTGGCTGATGACACATCCACTATGTAAAGTGCTTTCACATTTAAAGTACGTCATTTTTAAGGATTTCTGTGACATTGACTAGTCACTATATTCCATGCTTTATGATTTACAGCAACCCTCAGAATTCAAAGAATCATGAATGTTTGCACTCTCTTTCCCTGGTTATATTCGGTTGGTGTGCCCAACGTCCATCTGAACAGAAGAATAGATCGATAAAAAAATGTGCAAATGCTTGTCAAAAGACTATGGCCCGAAGTAGACAAGTTGATAGGGTAGAACAATTGAACAAAGCCAGCGGGTCAAACACACATTTTGCAAAGAGGGCTGAACTGAGTCTTGTTGGATGCACACATTAAGCTAACAACCGTGGTTTCTGATAAGCGGCACATACTGTTCATTAATGTTCAGTGAAGATGTCAATATGGTGGCAGTGGCAGAAACATGGGAAGCGTTTTCAATTGTGGGGAGAAATAAACATCCCCATTAATGGTTTCATATGCTTTTCTTTAAGAGCACTCAAAAGGTTTCACTTATTCGATTGCATAGTGTCGATATCGTCATGTTCTAGAGATGGCGTGCTCTGATGTCATTGTTAGTGCCTGTACCACCACTTGCACACACACACATAAATATTCATTCATTCATTCATTCATCTTCCGAGCCGCTGGATCCTCACTAGGGTCGCGGGGGGTGCTGGAGCCTATCCCAGCTGTCTTCGGGCAGTAGGCGGGGGACACCCTGAATCGGTTGCCAGCCAATCGCAGGGCTCACAGAGACGAACAACCATTCGCACTCACACTCACACCTAGGGACAATTTAGAGTGTTCAATCAGCCTGCCACGCATGTTTTTGGAATGTGGGAGGAAACCGGAGTACCCGGAGAAAACCCACGCAGGCCCGGGGAGAACATGCAAACTCCACACAGGGAGGCCGGAGCTGGAATCGAACCCGGTACCTCCGCACTGTGAAACCAACGTGCTAACCACTGGACTACCGGGCCGCCACACATAAATATATATACAGTAAATTTGATCAGATTTTGTTTCACCGTTTACATTCACTGAAGCTCAATGAGTTTGCCAGCCTCCTCGTGTTTACAGACTTGGAAAATGTCCTGACAAGTCAACAATGGGACACCTGCTGTGTGACATCACCAATCGAGCTGTTGACAAAACAACTTTCATTTTAGGGCAGTCAGGCTCTTCACAGCCATGCAATGAAATGACATTATCCGAGCCACTATCTCACTTGTGGAAAGTGTGAGAAGGCCAATCATTACATTGTGTCTCAGCATTCCCTACGGCCTCGTCCATCGAGGCTCACATAATTTAAGGCCAACTCTGTTCACCTCCACCCTCGTTTTCTGTCAGCGCTCTTCCAAAATCTGATGAGGTCTCTGAAATCTAAAGCTCCATTTGAGTGTCGGGCTCAGGCTGCTCCACAGGGCTGAGGTTACAAACAACTTCATGAATTATTTAATTTCAAGTTGTGCCCTAGTTGTTGCACGCTGGGCACCTTTGACATTCACATGGCAGCAACTTCGATCACAAGTATCCTGACCCTCATGTCCAAAATCTGCTGATGCAAAGGCAATTTGGAAGAGATTGAGAGGAGAAGCACACCAGGTCCTACCTGGTCAGGCTGCTGAGCGCCTTTCGCCGGCCCGCTGCCGTCATTCGCAGAAGTCATGGGCGTAAATATGAAAGGAGGACAGGAAGGAGGGATGAGCGTGCGGCTTCCGTCCGCTGCTGACAGGTGCAGAATAATGAAGACTACAGAGATACGGCGAGTGAGCGAGGGAGGCAGGCAGAGCGAGGAGGAGGATGAGGAGGAGGAGGAGGAGGAGGAAGAGGAGAGCAAGCGAACGAGCGAGCAGGAGCGTTCAAGGATATCTGGTGAATTACGAAAATAATGACGACCGTGGGCGCAGTCAGTGCCATGTGGGAGGTTCACTTTAACTCCGCAGCGCAATGAATGGGCTCTTCGAACCCAACGCGCACATCATTGCTTTTCATATGTGAGACCTCGCTAATGGATTCGGGAGCAAATGTCAGAGGAGACGAAATAGACAGCAGACAGGAGGTGATTTATGTTTGCTCCATTTTTACACAAAAGGAATGAGACGAGGGGGGGGGGAAGCATTATTACATGAGATACACACTGGAGTGCGTGTGGGAGGTTTTTTGGAGCTGGGTGAAAGTTTTTTCGGGGGAGTGTGAAAAGGTTTTTTGGGGTGAATAATGAGAAGTAACATCTAAATTTTTGCCCCAACTTTCATATTTGACTGCATTGATGTGTGATTGGAATAATCAGTGCCGCCTTGATCATTGTTGAAAAATGAACACAGTTAATTACGCCTCACATTTTATGTATGAGTTTTTATGTGAGAGTGAAAGTGAGTGATTTTTTTGGGGGGGGGTGTAAACGTTTTTGATTGTGAGTGAGGTTTTTGGTGACTGGGTGATTTTTTTTTTGTGTGCGTGCGAGAGAATTTTGTGAATGTAAGAGTTTTTCTTTATGAGAGATTTTTTAATGCGAGTAAATGGTTCTTTGTTGATTGAGACAGTTTTTTTCTGTCAGTTTTTTGAGTGAGAATTGGGATGTTTTTTGTTGTGTTTTTTTTTTTGTCAATGTGAGTTTTTGGTGGAGGTGATTTTTTTTTAATTAGATTTTTTTTTTACTGGAAGGTTTCTTGGTGTGTGAAAAGTTTTTTTTTTAGATGATTGGAAGGTTTTAGTCAGTGTGAATCTTTTTCATGTGAAATGTTTTTGCCATGAGTTTGGTGAGGGTGATTTTTTTTTTGTGTGTGGAAGAGTTTTTGTGTGTGTGTGTGTGTGTGTGTGTGTGTGTAGCAGAGATTTTTGGGTGATAAGTCTTTTGGCGGGTGCAAACCTTTCTTAGTCTGGTTGATTTGCGATTGAGAGCATTTCCTGGCTGACACTGTGATAGTTTTGTTGGTGGTAAGGCATTTTTTTTTCCAGAGTGAGCAACAGTTACTAAGTGGAGAAGACTTCATGAAAGGTCAGTGAGCTGTTCTTTTTATGTTTTGATGCGTGATACTATCGTTGGAAAATATTCCGATATTATCATCTCGTGACTTTCCATTTCCAATACTCGTGTCGGCACTATTTATTTCTTGCCCTATAAATTTGTCACACGTCCGTCTCGATCTACGGGCTCCCTCCGAAGGCTCAGCCGACGATTCGAAACGAGCAGTCGGCGCGGAGCAAATGACCGCATACTTTCAGTCCGTTACTAAACAATTGGCGACAGGCGTCAATTCAACAAAACCCTTTCAGGTATTGCCAATGTTCTTTTCGGTAAAGAAGTCGTCAAATTGAAAAGCCCAATTCCCGACTGACCGTAAAAGGCAGGAGAGGATACATTTACATATTATCAGTGGAGAAAAGAATGAGATTGGTTGTGCTGTCTGTGCAGCTGCGTTGTATGTGTGTGTGTGTGTGTGTGTGTGTGTGCTTGTAAAACAGAGGGTTGCTGCTGCGGTTGCCGCTGCCGGCCTGGTTCTTGAGAGACACTGTTAGTGTCCTCCCACATACAGCGGAAATAGTTGCTGCTCCTAACAAAACATTGTTAGCGCCAGAGATCTATCTGCTCTGTGTGTGTGTGTCACAACAGTCTGTGCACACACACTTGACACGTTCTTGTTAGCACAGCTTTGTCTGCCTATTTGCACTGCGTATGTGTGCATACTCACACACACACACACACACACGCACACACACACAGGTTGATAAGCCAGAGTGTATTTCCTCAGAAGTCATGCACAGTCAGTGCACAGCCGCTGGCCTTTCAAAGCCAATCATCTGCAGGAGAGAGAAAGAGGTGAACAATATTATGGAGGAGAGGCAGCAGCAAGCGGGACGAAGGACGGAAATGATTTCCTCGTTACACCAATGCCCATTAGTGCCATTAGTGCTCTCAGGAAGGGAAGTATTCACTTTAAAATAATAATTATTATTTTTAAACACAGTGAAGAAATGATTCATTCCATCTCAGCCATTTGTGAAAGTGCAAGTGCAGAATCGACTCGAGAATTAATTACAGAGACAGTGTAATAGCAAAAATCGTAGACTTAGACACACACATGATCAAAAGTTGAAATACAAAATGAACTTTCCCAACACTGCCGATTCATGTGGCTGTCACAAAAGTTTTTTTTTTCCAATCCCATACTAATTTTAATTTCAATCCCTAAGAGGAGCAAACCTTGATTTTTTTCCCCCTCCACCTTACTCATGTTTTTCTTTTTCAGAATATCACTGTGGCAGCTCGGCATATTTTTCTGTTCTGTCTCACTCTGTGGGTCATTCTTTTTAAAAGTCTCTCGTCTTGTACCTGTTTGGCCAATTTCATTGCTTTGTACATATGCTTGTGAAATGACAACAAATTTGATTCCATTCCATTTCAGTAGGTGGCAGTGGCGCTCTCATTGTCAAAGTTTGTGAGGGGGTTCTCCAAGGTGATATGAAGTGCAGTGAGCAATCCCTAAGAGACATCATGGAAAAATGAAAAGAAAGGCAGAGGGACTAAAAAACAATGTTCATAAAATATTTTTTGGTTAGAAGGATCTTTATTTTTTTCTATTTCCTTTTTGTTTTCTAAAATGTTACTTAATTTTAGAGACAAATAACATTGTTCAGGTTCAAGGTAGGGAGTTGAGGGAGTGTGGTTTTTTTTCCTTCGTGGGCGTAACACAAAATAATTGAAAAGCAGTGCTTTAGAGGGTGAAGCAACAATCAGGCATCAAGAACTGCTGCAAAGAAGCAATAATGCAGGAAATGAGTCCGGATAAAAGGAAACAATTTGAGGGTTGCAGTACATTATATTGAATGCAGCACTGCACCAGTTTTAGTTGCGAAACTGCAGCAAGAACCCGTAAAAATGTTTCCAGAGGATTACAGTGTAATCCTCAAACCCGTCAGTATTTTCTGGTCAAATCCATTTTATTTACACATATCCCTTTTTAACACGCCAATGAAAATGCATCAAGCATTGTGAGTGTGGTGACGGTTTTCTATTGTTACCCTGGCAACCAGAACATACCAAAAAAAAACAACCCATCATCAACGTGTGATGGTGACACACAACTATTGTATCAAATTTTCAGAAGGATACTCAAATACTTAAATATTGGATAACTACAGCCATCCGCCCCCCCCCCCCCTCCCATTATAGTGTCATGTTTATTTTCAAATGTATTAAACCCCTTGGAGCAGGGTCGGACCTGGATTTCAGTCACCAACCACAACTATTTGTTGGTTGTGGTAACCCTTCATCCACCATGCTACTCAGTATTCAAAGTTACAAAAACATAAACAGCTTTTAGTCTGATGAGGTACACAATTAAAAAAAAACTAAGTACACTTCCAGATGCTGAGACAGATCAGAAAAATAAACAGACGTCAACACAAATGGTGCAGACAAACTGCATGCTTGCTCCCCCTAGTGTTCACTCAGGGACTGACATCATTCTTCCATTTTTCCTGCCATGCGGAGGACGCAGCTGCACACTCAGTCAGTTAAAAAAAAATAGACTGATGGGAAAACTGAACGACACAGACGAGAGCACCCGACAAAGAGCAGAACATGGATCGTCATCAGTTAGCGCCAATTAGGCCTGACAGGAAGTCGTTGTCTGACGTGTTTTATTATGAACGCATGTGTTCTCACAACCCAGAATTTTTTTGTGTGTGTGTCTGTGCGTGTCAGGCCCATGCGTAACGTATTGCTTTACATTGCATTTTCAGACGTTTTCTAACATCATCCGAGGGACATTGAAGTCGCATTCAGCAAGACTCTTCTCAAAAGGCCATCAATCAACGGTCTGCCGATTTTGTAATCAGCGTTGGGCGCCTGCTCAATCACATTCGCCCCGGCGGTCTGTTGTCATTCGGGGGATTTGGCTACAGAAAAAAATACAATAATGAAAACATCTGTACCCATTTTCATTAACCACAGCATGTTTAATTTGTGAGTGAATAATGTATGAATCTTAATAACGCCATTCACGTGTATGCAGGTGGAGTGAATGGATCAGCACATTTTAAGTACAAGGTGCAACACCCCTGGGGGGCGCCAGAAGACTTATCGAAAAGCAGTTTGAGGGGGAAATATATATATTTTTAAATATAAAACCTGCTATATTGGGCGAAACACAAATGTGCAAACACTGTAGACCACACACACACACACACGCACGCGCGGCATGATGAGCAACAGCCATAACATCAACGAAACAGAAAAATAAAGTGTACAGTATACAAGATTTGTGAAAAGAAAATCATTGCCTTACTAGAGACCTGAGAACATCACGATTGTAGCTCACGTGTACCATTTTTAAAAAAAATTCCGGGCACTCCAGATTCCAATTCTTTGCCAGTGCCATCATTGAATTGCAGATGGAACAAACTTTGATAAGAATAAGAATTGAAAAAGCTACATCTCAACAGCTCTGATCGCAAGCTGCTATTGCAGACTGCTGACTACTAACAACTTCCAGTGATGCAGGTCACGCCACCATAGGTTAAAGGTGACTGGCTTTTAAAAAAAAATACTTTGGGGAGAAAACTGAGACTGAGAGGGTGCTTAGGGTGCAGTGTGCACTAACACAAAAATATAGAATATTAATAACATGCACACAGACACACACTGCCCCCCCCCCCATTTCCCTGTACACCCCTCTCGACTTGGGACCAGTCTGCGAGCTACTGATCAATCCCGCTACCCAGGTATTATTTTTCTCATTCCAAAAATGTAAGGTTTTCTGATTCTCACCCATGTCAGACACCAAGAGAATATCCCTAGATAGATTCCAGTAAAACAGGGGTGTCAAACTCATTTTTGACAAGAGCCAAATTTAGTGACAGTTTCCCTTGCGAAACCATATGAAGAAGTCAACTATTGCAATGAGTGGTTTTGGTCACAAGAAAATGCTTACAATATCACGCTTATTGAATACATATGAGAAGCTGAAATTTTGGTCAAGGTTTTAGCAATCATCGTAGAAGTTGACATAAAATGATGTAATGGGCCAGATCTGGCCCACGGGCCTTAAGTTTGACACCAGTGCAATAAAGTGTCTTCTTTGCTTATCTTATTTATTTGCAAAGGAACCATTCTGCACACACTACAAACCAAGCAAACTGTGGTGGGTTGGCTACCAGTCAGAAAATCAAGCCCTGCGGAAGCAACGTGAAACCAATAGCAAGGCAGTAAAGTTGTTCAGCATAGCATTAGCGCATACTGGGCACGCATTCAAAAAATTGTGAGGTAGGCCTTCGTCAGCACACTGCACCTCAACCCATTTGCGGACCGTATGCAAACCTTGCAAGCTCCTTGAGAGTTTTAAAGGGAAGACAATACATTTCAATACGTAGTTTTATACCTGCGAGGCAGCGTATTGAACACGGAATTAATAGCAAACACAGTACAATACATTACATTACCAGGACATGATCGTTAATTACATTCAAGGATAGGATAATTAATAATTCAGGACTATTCTATTCCGCTGAAAGCACGGGGGAGCGAAGAAGCAGAAGGGTGTGATTAAAAGAAAATGAGTGGAAAGGATGTGAATGAACACTGCGCCATTCAGACGGGACTGAAAAGGTTTTCATCATCAAGCGACTCCTCAATCTCCAAGGACTGCCAAAAGAGCCGAAAGAGACCTTTGCGTCGAGAGCGCCTTTAATTACTCCTGCTAGTGCTCATCAGAAGCATTCACACCCCATTGACGTATACGGCCACACTCGAACAACTCTCGCAGCGAACGGCGGTACAACAGGGAATATAGACTGTATATTGCTGCGAAAGGAAATCGATTTTCACGCTGCTGTGCTAAAAACAATGTGAAAGTCCCAAACATGCAATTTAATAATTACAACCTCTAACACAACCTCAACAGGTGTGTCGCACATATTTGCCATTGGCGACTCTGGGATTCACCTATTCGCAGATTTATTCATTTTTATTTATTTTTTTTGTTACAGAAACCATCCACCAATTATTCACTGAAAAACTCACTTCTTCACTGCAAGTGTGCTTTTGGGAAAAATCCCGGTCTAAAATTGGTATTGCGTCATCTTGTGGTGTCATATTGTCAAGGAATTTAAGGAAATACCGTATTGGCCCGAATATAAGACGGCCCTGATTATAAGACGACCCACTCTTTTTCAAGACTCAAGTTTGAAAAAAGACCAAATTAATACATAATAATTATACAGAAAATAATTACAGTACATCTGAAACAAATGATTATAACAATATATTTGAGAAAAAGCATGTTATTTTGCCTCATTCTAATCTTAAGACAGTATCTGAACAATTAAATCTGTAAACTAAAGTGTAATCACATTCATAAATGAATGGCTTCTTGTTTTTGAAATGACATAACTTTTCCTCAGCTGCCAGTTAACCTGGCCGATCTTCGACCCACTTTTCTCCTGATTGTCGCTACGTTTCTCCATTTTCTGTTATCCCTTCTATTATTTTCTTCTCTTTTCTTTATTACCGCGATTTTTTTATTTTTCTTCTTCGTGCTACCGCTATTTCTATTTTTATTTTTCGTGACAGGGGTTCACTTTGGCCTGTGAGTCAAGTTCAGCATTCGCTTCAATGATATCTGGCGCCATCTAGCGTCGTGAATGGGTATAATGTCTAGACCCCGAATATAAAACGACCCCCACTTTTTCAGTCTCATTTCAATGCAAAAAAACACCGTCTTATATTCGGGCCAATACGGTAAATCATTATTAAGCTTTTCATGGGTGGCGTTAAAGACTGATTTGCACGACAGTATTTGTGGCAGGTATTGGTCCTGACTGGACTGTAAAGTGCAACTTTAACCCGCAACTGTTCTCTCCCCTCGCTTTAATCCCTGTAGTTGAAACAACGATGTGGCTAGCTTGGTGCTTATTTTGATCCTCTCCTCTTTCATTTATAACTGCTTCAAACAACAAAGTATACAGGAAAATGGTTAAGATTAAATGACTGTCCGTGTCTTATGTGTTGTGTTGTATTATTTTGTTATTATGTTCTTATGACTTCAAGATGGCGCCGCCAGAGTGGCTGCCTTTACAGCAGCTCCTATAAGTTGTTTTTCTACTTCCTTCCTTTCATAACTTTGCTGCTGTAAATTGGGAATTGTTCATTGTGAGACAAATAAAGGTGTTCTTATTTTTATTTGTTTTTTAAGAATTAGATTTTTCCAATGAATCTTAAGAATCTAATATGTGCACGTTCTAGATGGGTATTTAGATCTGCGCAACTCATCACAAACGAAACATAATGTCCATGATTTAGCCTTCAAGTTGTGAAGGATCTACCTGGCCCAACGAAAAAGGAAAAAAGGCCAGTCGAATCCTAAGATTTTGTATTCAGGCCCAATGAGATGCCAAGTGTTCTTGCTTCAAGCCGTTTCCAATATTCGGATATTTATTCAAAGTATTCTCAACAGAGCATCACTTGCATTCTCATTAGCCAAAGTCGGTGAGTTCTATGCAAATGTACGATTTAAACAGCATGACCAGGCTAAGCTAAATTTGCCTTGCTATTTGAGTTCATTTTCAACCAAACCAAATCATTGTTATTTTCGCATGAACACGGCAGTAAATACAAAATGTAGTTTTCTATTCTTCCGGGAGTCACCGCTCAAGTTTAGCTGTGTTACACAATCATTTTGTTGAGATTTGCAGGTACCCGTCTTGAAGAAATTAACTCTTTTGGGGACAGCAGTTATGACAGTGGACAGCTTATCGTGTTATTAGGTTATCAGGTTACAAGGTGCATGAAATTTCACAAATACGAATTTCTGAGCTGGGTTCATGCAGAGGTGTTTCAGGATGAAATATGCATTGGGTGTGACACACACAACTGACGCAGGGCTTACAAAAGTGCATCCGCATCTCCTGTGAGACTGATGCAGCGCTGACAGAGCACGAGTCAGAGAGTACGCTCACTATCTCCATTACGACCGAATCCATCACTCCCACCTCTCCTGATAATAATGTTTATGTTTCAGATATGGCAAAATGTGGATGGGTATGTGCTTAGATTCACAGGCAAAACCCCTCCCATACATTGGAAACAAAAAGAGCACTCAGAATGCTATAATAGCTCAAATAATTGATGATGCTATTGCTAGTTTTAAATATGCCACAAAATACCATCCCAATAGCTTTTAACACTCATCTTACAACACAGCAAAAATCTCCAGTTTTTTTTTTTTAAAGCACAACACATTTTGGAGATTTTCATCTTTTGCTTTGTGATCCATAAAATCTTAGCCAACACAGATTTTACCATCAGTTGTAATTAAATCAGAAAAAAAATCCACATGTTGCGGAACCTATAACTCTGACCAAATATTACTATGTTATTTTTTTTATGTGATTATCATGAAAATGTGATGTCATTGATTATAAAAAAGGGTAGATTTTGAATCGGCGCAAAAAACAAAACAAAACATTCTTGCAGCCCGCATTGAAACATTTTGTAAAAATGTGTTATTTCATTCGCCCAATGAGAATCCATAGATTAATAAGAGTAATTTGAATCAGAATGGCTAAATCCTCACACATTTTCAAAATGTCTTTGCACCTATCATAGTTGTGAAATTTCATTTAGTTTTTCCTGTTCATGTCTGTAGTTAAGATTTGGTTCTTTTGTGAACTTTCATGACACGTTTCCTTTGGATGGCTTCTTCTTTCTCTTTTGGTTTGTTTTCTGATCTGACCTTATTTGTCCCGGTCACCTTTTGTCATTCCTCGTTAGACATTTGTTCGTTGTGTTTAATGAAGCTCTGTTCGCTTGATCAACTATGTTGTTTACTTTTGGAGCTCTTGATCGTCTACCTCAGCACATCTCCTTTTTGTGCCCTTTCCATTAATTCTATTGGAGATATATTGTTACAAACAAATGAAATACAGAATAGCATGTGTTTGACTTTGGTTTTATGGGACTCGGCGATCGTGATCGAATTGCAGGAAGTCTATTGTCATGCACTTAATGAGTGCTCTCAATCAGGAAGTGTGCAAACTGTCAACACGCTGAGCGCGCATGTTGCTTCAAGGGAAATGTGGTGGAGAAAGGAGGATTGAAATGTGCGGAGACACTTGGCTGGAGATGTGCTTTCCTGCAAAGCTGCAAGATCTCAACTTGTAATTAAAGTGTGGCCAAATTACACTAACATGCGCCTACCAAACATGCTGTTCAAAAGACGAGAATGATACGGATAGAAATTTATAAATGAGAAGTAAAAGTGTGTCTGATGAGGGCTCTAAAAACGCTTGGTTAGGTCCATCACTGTGTGATGGTGGGCTATGCTTATTAAATATGCATCTAGCTAAAAATAAATAAATAAATAAATAAAATGAAATAAAAAAGCTAACAAAGCATGATGGGAATGCTGAGGCACTCTGTGCATTATCGTGCAGACACTGCTTAACCACAGGCTTAAAGTAAAGTGCATTAAGGTATTTTTCCTCTGGACTCAGTAGGTCTGGTTCCCCCCCACTATCTTACCACATGATTCAAGTAAGGTAATGACAAAATGTTCATAAAAACACATTTTTCTTCATGCACCCGGCTACAAATCAAACAAATTGAGTGAGAAACAGCTGCTATAAACAGTAATGATATATATTCACACACAGTTGCTTTTTACTCATGGCAGACAATGACAGTGATTTTACAACGCCATTACACGACATTGGCTGTCAGCTCAAGTGCTTATTTCTACACCACTACTTCAAAGCTAACTAACGGCATGAAAAAAAATTAATTAATCCTCAAGCATTGCAAACAACTTGTTATTCACTTGACCCAGTCACTCAAGACGCCATTGGAAGCCGGTCTGACTGAAGAGATGGAGTTGAAAACAAGTCAAAAGGACAATCAAGAACTCACCTTCCATATTTTCTCCACTCGGGACAACTTTCGCGCATTCATTTTTGCGGAGCTGCTGAGTGCGAGCGTCCCAACAAGACGGAGAGAGAGTGGACCAGTGATGAGGATGCAAAGAGGGAGAGACAGCGAGCGAGGAAAGAGAGAGAAAGAGAGAGAGCGGGCAATGCTGAATAACGACCTGGTCGTAAAAAAGACACACCTCAACCCTGAGTGGGAATAATCCCTGTCAGCGGCAGTGAGACCTAGGCCATGAATCTCATACATTAAGTCAAAGTGAGCCAAATAGCGCACCGCCACAAGAGCAATAGCTCAACTGTCACAACACCTTAACACACAGACACACACTTGGCCCGAATTTGAGTGCTATTCCATATAATTGGGGTGATGGACATATTATCAAACACTAAACTAATAGTTCTTCTACGGTTGGGCTAATTTATGTACGCACCATCAAATAGTGAGAAAAGTGTCCCTTAAAATTGCTGCTTAAGCAGGGTACACACATACTAATAAGCACACGGAAAAGGCACGATTGTCAGATGTCGCTTGAGGAGTATTCGAAGTGAATAGCTTGTTTTGTATCCTCTCCAAATCATTGCATTATCGGTAGAGATATGATTTTTGTCTCCCAGCCGGGTGTACAAGTTTGAAGCGAGTCCCAAGTTACAAAAATCAACCAAGTCTAGCCATGTTCCCAACTCACTTTCAAGCAAGTCAAGTCAAGTCACTGGTTGCGTCAAGCTCGTCAAAAGTCAAGGCACACAATCTTCCTCGGGCACAAACTGTATTCGCACGCGAGCCACTTTACACTCTGCGCTTAACAATCATTCATTCATTCATCTTCCGTACTGCTTGATCCTCACTAGGGTCGCGGGGGGTGCTGGAGCCCATCCCAGCCGTCTGCGGGCAGTAGGCGGGGGACACCCTGAATCGGTTGCCAGCCAATCGCAGGGCACACATAGACGAACAACCATCCACGCTCACACTCACACCTATGGACAATTTAGAGTGTTCAATCAGCCTGCCATGCATATTTTTGGAATGTGGGAGGAAACCGGAGCACCCGGAGAAAACCCACGCAGGCCCGGGGAGAACATGCAAACTCCACACAGGGAGGCCGGAGCTGGAATCGAACCCGGTACCTCTGCACTGTGAAGCCGACGTGCTAACCACTGGACTACCGGGCCGCCCGCTTAACAATCACATTGCATTTAAAGGTCCCAAACCCGTCCGTCTCTGAAGCTTATTTTATGTTTGACCAGCTAACAGCTAGCTAAAGTCAAGTCAATATAGCGCAGTGACTGTACAGGGCGGGGGTCGGCAACACGCGGCTGCAGAGCCGCATGCAGCTCTTTAGTGAGATCTAGTGGCTCCCTGGAGATTTATAAAAAAAAAGTTTGAAAATGGAAAAAGATTTTGATAGTAGGCTAATATAGCTCAAGTAGATATAAAAAAAGGAGCACTGTGGTGGTGGTTTTTTAAAAATATACACTTTATTTATGCTTTTAACAGCCTTGACAAACACAAGTACGTCTGCGTCCGATTCCGTGCTTTCTCTCTTCTTGTTCAACTCGAGAGGCATTCAAAGACAGAATCCGAAAAACGGAAATTCATGATTATTTCACTGACACTAAGAAAAGTGACAATAATGCACCAAAACAAAAAAATCAAGTGAGGAAATCACAAAATAAATTCTAGGGGGGCGTTTGTGAACACACAACAAAGGAATGAATAACAAACAATTCTGAGACAGTCCAGTCTTCTACATACATAGAGCATGTGTTTCCTTCATTGCAAGTTTTATAGAAGGCTTTTATTTTTTTGCAGCTCCAGACACATTTGTTTTTTGTTAGTTTTTTTGTCAGATATGGCTCTTTCAACATTTTGGGTTGCCGACCCCTGGTATAGGGGACAAAAATGAAGTCATATGTCATAGTTGTGTCTCATTTCTTTGAATTGGAAAATGCCGGTTTATAAACGTTAACGTTTAACTTGTCAAGTCATGTTGTTCGAGTCGAAGTCAAGTCAAAATGCTTCCAAGTTTTAACGCAGCATGTCCCAAGTCCTAAAATTGGCAAATCAAGTCCAGTCATGCGACTCAGATTTTTTTTTTCCCTTTGCAGGAAAGGGAAGCAAGAAAGTGCACCTATTAGAGGAAATAATCTACTGCAAGACAAGGTGGGTGTATTTAATTGCAAGTGCAGTATTCTAATTACGATGTTGTTGAATGAAAATTCAGCCTTGGACTGACGTCCCAGAATACAAAAATCCATCCATGCATTTTCTATTGCGCTTGTCCTCATTAGGGTCACGGACGGACTCTGTTACCGGCTTGTTTGTTGAGCTATGAACATTTTATCATCAAAGATGGCAACCTTGTCACTCATATAGTTGAGGTTATATCAGCCGACAAAACTGATTCTGAAGTTCCTTGGGAGGATTTGATTGACATAGCAGGACAAAGGCTGAAATCTGATTGGACAATAAATCTAACCTCCACATTCACATGCTGTAGGCAGTGCAGCCAAGAGAAACACGGCAAAATGAGGAGAAGATGTCGGAAATCAATTTAAAACATTCCAGGAAGCAATTCTACATTGTAAATACTGTACATATTCTGCCAGTGGATCCTCAGCTTCCTGACGGGACGGACACAACAGGTGAGACTGGGAGCAACAACATCATCAATACGCACTACCAGCACTGGTGCCCCACAGGGATGTGTCCTCTCGCCACTGCTCTTCTCTCTCTACACAAACGATTGCACCTCAACAGATCCAGCTGTCAAACTCATAAAGTTCGCAGACGACACCACGGTCATCGGTCTCATCAAAGACGGCGACGAGTCTGCGTACCGCCAACAAGTGGAGCAGCTGGAGCTTTGGTGCGGCCGACACAACCTCGGGCTGAACACGCTCAAAACTGTAGAGATGATCGTGGACTTCAGGAAACATTCTTCTCCTCAGTTGCCCCTCACACTATCCAACTGCCCTGTGTCAACCGTCGAGACCTTCAAGTTCCTGGGAATCACAGTCTCCCAGGACATGAAGTGGGAAGTCAACACCATCTCCATCCTGAAAAGGGCCCGGCAGCGGATGTACTTCCTGAGGCTGCTGAGGAAGCATGGCCTGCCACAGGAGGTACTACGACAGTTCTACACTGCAGTCATCGAATCAATCCTGTGTTCTTCCATCACGGTTTGGTTTGGGGCCGCCACAAAAAAGGACAAAATCCGACTTCAACGGACAGTTAGGACGGCAGAAAAAATCGTTGGCACCGCCCTACCCACTCTTGAGGACTTGCACACTGCAAGAATCAAGACAAGGGCACGGAAAATCCTCCTGGATCCCCCGCACCCTGCCCACCACCTTTTTCAGCCACTCCCCTCAGGCAGACGCTACAGATCCATGCGCACCAAATCCAGTAGACACTTAAACCGCTTCTTCCCTCTAGCCATTAACTCCTTAAACAGTCACTGACAGTCACTCTTCTTGCACCACAAAATGGTACTTCAAAACTAGTGGTTACTCTAAAATGGTTCAATGATTTTGTTGTTTACGATGATACTAGTGCAGCGTGTTATACCGGAGACAAATTCCTTGTGTGTTCTACATACTTGGCCAATAAAGATGATTCTGATTCTGATTCTGATTCTGATACCAGTGCTATCGAGATCGTTTCGGCTAGTCGAGAAGGCCTTGCTGCCCTTGATACTCACCACTGCTGATATTCTGTGGGTTGTTCCTTCAGGGACAGGTATGAACTTGGTTTCGCTATTTCTGACAGTATGGTGTCATTTTCATCCCCCGACACCCACCCTCACTCCTACCTGCGCATCACTAAACTGCAAATAGTCTGCCAACAGCTGTTGACAAACTTGGCGAATAAGCAGCTCAAGGTGTTAGCGTCATATTTACAGGTCGACGTCAAAATCAAATCCGACGAGGCGAAGGCGGACAAACTTTGCTCACAGAGTGGGAGACATTCCAGCAAACTGGCACAAAGCAAAATCTCCATTCTAATGATGCACCAACGAATGAATGCGGGTGGCGGGTACACATCAATCATCTTCTTCGGAGGGAATAATTTGACAGGCTGCCAGCTCCAGAACAGACACTCGTGACATACTGTGACCCTCCACTTCACTACCCTCCACAGACTCCGAGACCCAAGAATCGTTATCAACTCCCCACCATCGCTGTTGTGCTCCATGTGAGCTCTACACACTCAACTTCATCATAAGCCAGGCGACTCTCGGCTCGAGGAAAAGCAATCTTCCACCATCCCATTTGGAAGTCTTCCGGAGCACGGAATCTCACCGCGAATCCTCAGTGAGCCATGATGAGTGCCCGAAAATGATGATGCGCATGCCGGATAAGCACAGCAGTGCCGGGAGCGCACAGGAGGGTGCAAACAAATTCAAAACGAAAGAGTGGGGGGAAAAAAAACAAAAACAAAACACAAAGCAGCAGGTATCCACACATCTGACAACATGTTCAGCTTCCAAACGGCGTTTGTTCTGAGCGGTTTACTTTTCAGCAACGAGATGCCAACTTCCTTTGACGATTGATGGAAGACGATCACAACATGAGACTACAGTGCTTCGCAAAGGCCTGGAAAGGATGCAATAAGAAAACATTAGATTTTGTTTGTCAAAGCAGCCCAGAGCAAGACGTGGAATCATGTCAAAATATTTATGGACCGGATTTTCCGCACCGAAAAGCCTTCCATTTTCTTAAAAGCTCACAGTGCCTTAAAATCCGATGCGCCTTGTGTATGGTCATTACGGTAATATTTTGACACCAAAATGGCTCCTTGCTAGAGACATGCTTACAACACAGAGTTCAAATTTAAGGCGATTAGTTTCGCGGTTGAACACGGATAGCGGCAAGAGAGTTCAACGTTAACGAGTCAATGTCATAACGTGCTCTAAGTGAACTATGTCGTTGCTTTATTAACCCTGGAGAACCCACGGGGTCAAATTTAGCCCCAATAATTCTGCTACTCAGATGCTAACCTTAAATCCCAAAGGGTCAAATTTGGCCCTAATCCTAAACTAGGATTAAAGCATTAAATATTTGAAAAACATATTTTGGTGTTCAGTGAACATATAGCAGTCATTTAATGTAAAATTCATCCTTTTCCAAAGAAGAAAAGGGTTCTTGGGTTCTCCAGGGTTAAATAAGTTTTCCTGACATCTGATCGTCGCTATATAAATCAGGGTGTAGTGTAGTGTTCTGTTGGCATTTCCTTGAGCGTAGCTTCATCTAGTGGATGCGTTGTAGATTGCGGCTTGTAATGCGGCACGTCCAATATATGAAAAAAATTACAAAATAGCTCCTTCAGCCAGAGACTGTTACAGAAGGAGACATACTGCCGCTCATTCCTACCGATTTCTGTCAGGCTGCTGAATAAACATACGTGAAAACCTGTAACCATTGTAAATAGCATAGCCACCTTGTGCTGTGTTTTTCTATGCTATTGCCAATTTATTATATTTATTCTACAAATATATTGCGAATGCTATATTTTATATTGTACTTATTTTGAACTGTGTACAGTTTCTAAAACATTTATTTTGTGCAATAAAAATGCTGCCCTCCTCCCCCCAATGTTGCTGCTGTAGACTGCAAATTTCCGCAGTGTGGTACAAATCAAGGTTATCTTATTCATTGAAGGTGCGCCTCATAATCCGGTGTGCCTCTAAGTGTGGAAAATACGGTAAGTGAGAGGTAGAAAGAAATGAGAGAGACAGACAGAGAGACAGAGACAGCAAGAGAGAGAGAGAAAGTGTAGTTCAAGTGGCAAGGAAGTTTTGAATTAAGTATCGGTGGCTGACATCGGCATCGTTCAGGAGTACCCGATAGCTTGGTAAAAGGACCGATGGGCCCAATACCAATACTCGGCCATTCCTACCGAGCGTATAACTAATGGTTTGACCAAGCTACATACTCTTGCCTACACACATACTGTACACCCAAGCACCATCGACAAGAATTGTCCCTTCACTCAGACTTTAATGAAATGAACTATCGCATCCCTTAGGAAATGAAGACGACCTTGAATACTTGGAACACGCGTATTCCCACATTGCTTCTGCCGAGCAGCACGTGTGTGCGAGTTATTCTGCCGGGGAAATAAGTGCGACTGGATTTTTGTGCGTATCAGAGGTGTGTCGCTGCCAGATCATGGCAGGGGTTGATAAGAGAATGTGCCTGAGTGACACAACAGATTAGTGGTGCCCAAGAAAAAGACTCGGGAGGAATGACTGTTCCGTTCTGATGCTCTAATTCTCGCTGACAAAAATATTGCTGAAATTCCCCTTTAAAGTTCTACTTTCATTATTAATAATTATTCTCCAGATGGCTCTCTTTGATAAGGAATGTTCTTTTAAACACGGTGTTTACGCCTTCAAGGGAATAGAAGATGAGAATTCCATTTTAAGCAGAGGCAGCAAAGGGAATGCTTGAGTGCATTTCCTCAAAAACAAAAAGTTCCATTCTCGCAAGTATATTTGGCATCCAGTTGCTGAAATGTGTGACGGGCACAAATAGTGCGATAACTGCTCGTCGGTTTTTCTCGGCCAAAACTGGTAAGAGCAATCCCTACCCCCCATATTAAAAATTTATCAGGTTTTTTTTTGGAGGTGGGGTATTTTTAGGGGTTTAAGTTGATTTGCATTTATTTACTTATTTTTTTTGCATTGCATTCATTTAATTGGGGGTCAATTGTACGCAGCTTTTGACTATTTGTGGGCAGAGCAGGTACCAATCGACTGTATAATAAATGATGTGTTTAAATAGATTAGATAGGTCAAGTCATTTTGTGATGGAATCGATAAGCGTTTTATTTTAATTTTTTTAACTCAAGTAGTGATCGGCTCCCAAATCCTGATCATTTGAAGCCTATATTTAGTCATGGAAAAACTCTTCCAGAAAAAACAATTTTTTTGCACACCTCAGCCATGTCTTAACCACGTTTTCTGAAAATGTGTCTATGAATTAATCGCCCCACTGTTAGATAACCTTTGGTTACATATAAATGCCCCCACACTAAAGTTTCTCTCTGCGTGACATGACTGGCTAGTCTGGATGAAAATTCTGAGCTACTTTCAAGCGCTCATTCAGAGGCACTACCATCCAACACCACCCACATCCCCACTGATATGACATCCCTGCCATCATGCGAAAGCCAAAGGGTAAGCAGAACTGCACTGTGTTTTGTTGGATTCACTGATTAGCGTTGCAGTATCCCCATAATAAAAAGCTACGTGTGGAGACGCAGAAACAGTCTCGGTGTGTATTGGCGCTTAGAGACGTCTCCACACGCCACATACACTCTGTATATGAACAAATGAATGGCAGCATCCATGGAAAACATACATCTGGTAAATAATTCAATCCCCTGTGATGAGCCATTTCGGGATGTGAACGTAATAAACAAGGGTACTTTTTTTTAAACTACATGAATAATTAATCAGAACAATGTGAAGATGATGTAAAATGGCATCTGAGAATGATGTTTCATAAGCTTTGCGGAAAGCCTTATTTCCAGCTATGATTAATATTCACTGTCATGCGGCATAATAATACAGGGAACGACAAGGAGGCAGACAGGACTGCTGATGTCAGCTGACAGGAGCAATAGTTCTGATAAAACGCGCTTGAAGCATTGCTTGAAGTTCTTGGCGGGGAAGATGACCTGTTGCTACGCCCCGAGGGAAGAGGAGAAAGGAGATGGGTCGATACCAACTAATTCTGTCCACCGTGACACACAAGCGCTGTCACCAGCAGTCAGATTGATCATTTTTCTTATAAAAATCCCATCAGGCTCATCATAGTGGACACAAGCAGACGGCAGGCGGCCTGCAACGCGAGGGCTGCGTCACTTCCAGATGGCAGCCAGAACCACCCGGGTGTGTGTGTGTGTGTGTGTGTGTGTGTGTGTGTGTGTGTGTGTACGTGTGCGTGTGTGTGTGCGCACTGCCAGCTTTCAGCCTCGCCCTCTATACCTTTGCAGCCATGGCAACGCCGAGCATGAGGTCCTGTGGAGGATGCTGCACTACTGTCCTGAGGTGGGGGTGGGGCTACTCTTTGCCGACTGCCTTGGATGTCCTTTTAACTGCCTTAATAGATGTGTATCTCCTGGTTATATTGGTCCCAAATGTTGGCCAAATCATCTGCTCTGTAATCTGCTTAAATGTGACGACAGTTCCGTTTTCCCTTGTTTTCGGCCATAAAAGTCGGGAAAATGATGGATGGAAGGCGTGGCCCAATTGAGCTGTACAATTATCCATTCATTTATTTTCCGATTCGCTTCTCCTCACATGGGTCGTGGGGGTGCTGGAGCCTATCCTAGCTGTCTTCGGGCAGTAGACGTGTGACACCCTGAACCGCTTGCCAGCCAAATACAGGACACACAGAGACGAACAACCATCCGTGCTCACACTCACATCTAGGGACAATTTCGAGTGTTCAATCAGCCTGCCATGCATGTTTTGGGAATGTGGGAAGAAACCGGAGTACCTGGAGAAAACCCACGGGGAGAACATGCAAACTACACACAGGGAGGCCGGAGTTGGTATGGAACCCGATACCTCTGCACTGTGAGGTCAACGCGCTAAACACTCGAACACCGGGTTGCCCCGCTGAACAACTACTCAAATTCAAATCAGCATAGCAATGTCTGTCGGTAGAGGATCTTTGGAAAAAAAAAAGTATATATAATATTGGCAGGGGTGGCAGATAACAATTTCATGTTTAATGTTTATCATATAACCCCAGCCCAGCACATTGATTTTGAGTGACACTAAAATATATGAAGCCATTTATTGGGGTGAAAGGTCATGAGGCCCACATTTGCATTATAAAAATTGTGTTGAGTGCTTGTTATATGTTGAAATTCTGAGAAAACGTTTTTACAATTATTATCCTTGCATTACAGTCCCGCAATGGGTACACTAACTGGCCCCTTGTGTATACCTGCATCATCATCATCAATTAAGATCTGTGTCAAAATGTCTGCCTTTACAAAATAAATGTTTAATTTACAAACCGGGAGAGTTGGAATCACTAAATTCCAATGCCCCTTGAGTCATGCAATTGGAAATTCAAACAAAAACAAGCCTCTTCAGAGTACAAACCACAGTCGGGGGAGAAATCAACACATTGCTGAGCCCTTTCAACAAGCATCATTCGGACCGTTTTGATTATTTTGTTGTTGTTGTTGTTCTTGTACGAAGCCAACATGCATATAAATGTGTCACCTTCAGACACAAATTCTTGATTTGTTCCTTGTGAACGTCCAAAGTCCTCGCAGGATGAGACATTTGAGTAGGCATAGGATTTGAGAGTAAAGCGTGAAATTGAAACCTGTTCAATTAAAAAGATGACAGACAACGGCCTCCAGTCGTGAGAAGATAACCTGAAAGATGGACCAACTGTTTTCCTGCCAGATAAAAAGCTGTGTAATCTCACTTTCTCCGATCTTCCTCCTGGGACAATATCGCACCTCCTCACTCCATTACAAGTCACATTTGCAAAGTATCTTAAATCACAATTAGGCAGCATTGGGAGCCTTAAGGGAGGCCTGCAGGGATGAAGCTATCATTCTCGACAGTTGGGCCCTCAGACACGGAAATAAGCTTCTGCTGTCACTGCTTTTGAGTGATAGTTGCAGGTTTGTATTTTGCACATCCCAAGATAATCCAGTGTAACGACTACATCAAAATGTGCGCTTTAAAATAGATATCGTAGCAATACTTGTCCGTACACTGTAGGGCTACTATGCATCTTGAAGAGTTTGTCTCTCATTATGGAACAAGCTATGGATTAGAGAGGACTCGCTTTCACAAAGCGTTTGGTATTATAAAAAGTGTGTACAGTGTATTGTCCAAACCTGGAAAAACTAAAAAGATTGCTTTAAAAAAGTGTGATTATGGCATGGGAACGCTTTACTTGCAGAAACAGAGCTGAGAGAGTGTGTGTGTGGTGGGGGGTGGGGGGGTTACAGTTCCGACCACGGCCACAAGCAGGGAAATCTGTAATACAGGATTAAATCCTCCTTTAAAATGTTTTTATATTTATCGTACTTTAAACACACGATTAAAAGAGAAACACATGCAAAAACACTCTGACAAAATATTGGACAAACTGCATTAATGTAAACAAATCCCATCTTTCCCAAACTAACACATTTAATCTATTCACATCATATATCAATAACGAAGTACAAATATGTACATGTATGAATGTTGTAAAATTAAGCTCCATCCACTGCTTTCTGTAGGAGTAAAAAGCAGGATTAAAGAGCATTTCTACATTGGGTCATTTTCAACAGAAACTATGTTGAACTTGAATACTTCTATTTGCGCTCTTCTTTCAAATTTAGTGTTAAACGTAAGCGAGCCGCCATCTGGTGGTCAACATTTCAACACCCCAAATAAGTTGGAGGCAGATCAAAACAGTAATATTGTCCATGTGTTTAGTGTACTACATAAAGGTTTGTTGCTCGAACACAATGTTGCTAGATGGGTCAGAACATTTGACAACACTGAGGAGCCTTCATCACATGCTTGGTGGTCAGTGTAATGCGTCCACCCCACAAAAACGATTCATTTGAACAAGAATGTGATTAATGGGGGTTAATTGTACTGTGAGGGTTTTATCGTTTTTGTACTTTGACGGAAGAATGTTAGACATTTTATTAAGTCACCTTGGACCTGATTTAAACGGTCAAAAAGATGCATCTCTCTCCTTGGCAACGTTGCCCACACAGTTAATAAAGGGTATGCGTGGCAATAATTTCCTCTGGGAAAAATTGTCTGTGTTCAGTCTCAGATTCCCCTTTACATACTTTGCATGCTATCAACGCGGTATAAAAATAAATGAAATATTTGTGCCAGTGAGGACCACACCCCAACTGCATCCCTGCTATTTAAATGTCACCCTGCTCCAGTTTTACACACACACGCACACACACACACACACACAGATACCAGCCCAATCATGCACTCGGGCACATATGCACGCACGACACTATGAGCAACAGCAGGAACGAAAGCTAGAGACACAAACACACAAATATTTTTTCCCCCACCCATTTCCTCCTCCCACCCCTTGCGGTCGACATGGGACCAGTTAGCTGGCTCCTGGTCGATTGCGATCGACACATTGGGCAACCCTGTCTTAAAATCAGCGGTAATTCGCTGACTAACTAGTTTAGCGCCGTTGTTTGCGTATGAGCAGTGATTCAGTCATCTTATTGGTTGGTTTCTATGTCAATCAAGTAACGGGATTGATGATAGGCTGACGTGGTGCGTTCTGTGTATTTAGCGCCGTTGTTTGAATGGCAGCGCCACTGCCGAGGTGTTTTCGACGCTTGTCGTGTGAAAGCTCGGGAGCCGCATTGAACTTGGGCACCCCTGCACACACCTAATAATCAATCACACACAGGCCTCTGTTTGCAGTGAAGGGAAGTGAAAAGTGAAAAGAACTGCTGCTGAGCCCCGGCTCAGTGATGCCACTCAGCCTCCAAACACTGTCGCTCACACGCAGTGCCGAGCTAATCAATGCTGCCACACAAAAGACCCCAAAACGGGTTTTAAAACGTATGGAGATGGAAATCAATGGTGCGCCATTTCCATGTAACAAATAACAACAGCGAGGAGAACAACAACAGCAAACTTTAACCACAGGATGCAATCTCGTAATTTTATGGGTCGCTGAGAGGGTTCAAGCAATTTCATGCTCTAGCACTACTCAGTTTGGGGGAGACAAAGGTGACCTCAAGGTTGCAAGAAGACGTCGCACCACAACCAAACACTGAGGTCAATTGTTGGGATTTCTTTGCAATGACATGCCTCATTAAACAGACGCGGCGCTGCAGGAAGCTAAAGAGCGTACGAGCTGTTGACGGCCAGCTACGGCTCGCTGCCAGGCATCAATAATGCAGAGTATCTGCGACTTGGCAGCCATTTTACGGATGAAATCAGTAAAGCAGCCAATGAATCCAGTCAAGAGCCATTTTGGTGGCCTTGATGCAACCTGTTGGTGAATCCTCAAGAGATTTGTTTGATTTTTTTTAAATCGAAGCAGGGAAAAGTGGTTTCAAAAGAGGTAGGGGTGGCACTACAAAGTGAGACTACCACAACAATGATCTTCGTTGACAGGAAACAGTATGCTCACAGAAAACAAGTGTCATTTATATCTTCAAGTCGGACTTGAAAGGACATGCGTTTCTTTTTCCTTTTGATTTAAAGCAATTTTGACTCTTAGAAAAAAGCTCGAGGAGGGTAGCCCTTTCTTGTGCAAGTAAGCAGCTGTACATCATACTGCTCGGTCAATAGAGAGTACAGATTTAGTTACCATGACGACCAAGGGTGGAGGTAAGGCGTTTGCGTCAACTTCTAAAAAGAAGACACTTCATTTTCTGATCCGCTTATCCTCACAAGGGCCGCTGGGTGTGCTGCAGCCTATCCCAACTTTCTCCGGGCAGTAGGCGGGGTGCACCCTAAACCGGT
Source organism: Hippocampus zosterae (assembly GCF_025434085.1). NCBI lineage: Eukaryota > Metazoa > Chordata > Actinopteri > Syngnathiformes > Syngnathidae > Hippocampus > Hippocampus zosterae. The sequence goes on from NC_067465.1 coordinate 12,086,026, forward strand.
TGCCAGCCAATCGCAGAGCACACATAGACAATCGACCATTCACACTCACAATCACACATAGGGACAATTTAGAGTGTTCCATTAACGGTCCATGCATGTTTTGAGAATGTGGGAGGAAATCGGAGTACCCGGAGAAAACCCACACATGCACGGGGAGAACATGCAAACTCCACACAGGAAGGCTGGAGCCGCTATGGAACCTATGACCACTGCACTGTGAGGTCCATGCGCTAACCTGTCGAACACCGTTCCGCCCACAGATGGACATATGAATACAAAAAAAACATTTTCATTCATGGTTTTCATTCATGGAAGCAGGGCTTCGTAACCTGTGTGTGTGTGGCGTATGGACATCACCAAACACAAAGGCTTTTAGCTACTTTAATGAAATTCTGAAGATCTCGCTTACAGACTCATACAGAAATAGACAAAGGTTCATACGTTTTAACTTTGCCTAGGCCCAAGTCGGAATTTTAAGAAATAACACTTGAAAAAACTCATACAGTGTGCACAGCTTTTTGTTTCGCAAGTGCACCTAACGAACTGACATTTGGTTGCAGTAACTGAGCGGCGATCTTTTGAATACGGCCACTCCCTTGTACATGTACTGTTGTAACTGGGAGGCTTTTTCAACCATTACAGGGTGCATTCCATCTTCTTGTAGGTCACAAGCAGAGATTTATAAACATGCACTGCTGGCTCAGTTTAGCAGGCCGCTTGTAACAAATGAATTAGTCATCTCTCAACACAAACAGGTCAGTGTGACTGTGTTTGCACATTGTGGCTAAATAATAAAATCATGCCACCAAATAATAACTGTGCAAAGCTGTCATATTACCAAACGAGGGAGATTTAGTTCCCCTTTGTTGCCTCAAAACAGAAAGAGTAAACAGTCTCAGGATGTGATTTGACTTCAGGGTATTAAATCTAACCACAACAGCATCTAAGTCAGGGCCTGCGGGCACTTCCCAAAACAAATAAAACCTCAGAGGAATTCTCATTTAAAGCTCCAAATCATTTATCCAACAAGTTCTCATCCATCTTGTCTTCCTAATGTGAGCCAGAGAGAGTAACTCATCACATTTTGGACAAGGAAAGAAACCTCAAGGTAGGAACTTGAACGGAAATGTAATTATTCCATTACACCCCGAGTTTTGGGCGCAGCGCATTATAAGACGCAATCTACAATGCATCCACTAGATGGAGCTACACTCTTGGAAACGCCAACAGAACGATGAGATGTCATGAAATTGATTTATTTAAAGCAGCGACACAGTTCCCTTAACCAACAGCAAGTTATAACATTGACTCGTTCACATTAAATTCTCTTGCCGCTGCTCTATTTCCGCGTTCAACTGCGTAACCGATCGCTTTAAGTTTGAATTCTGCATTGTCAGCATGTCTCGAGCAAGGAGCCATTTTGGGGTCGGAATATTACCGTAATGACCATACACAAGGCACATCGGATTTTATGGCGTGATGTGAGCTTTTAAGAAAATGAAAGGCTTTTAGCTACGCCATTTAGTTCAGAAATTATGGTAAATCAAACTCTCTTTTTTTTTAAACCATTGTCTGGTTAAAAATAAATATAATGCAATATAGAAATAAATTAAAACAAACTATTTCACAGAAATAAAGCACTTGGGAATTTCTAGCTCATTAAATTGAACTAAAGAGAGAAAAGAGGGATCTCCTCCATTGAAAAAGTCTTCTTCCATGATAACATGGGACAATTTGGATTCAAGTTTTTTGTAATGCTGCTTTCATCTCTAATTCGTTGGTTGATTTTAGCATTCCGCTCCAGCGAAACTTCATAAATTGGAATGCCACATTGTCATTTAAAAGTTTCATTCCTTTGTGCAAACTTCAGTCTCGCAACAACCTAAGTGGCCAGCGACTTCAACGTGGTTATGACGTGAACAATTCAATAAATGACACACATACTGCGGGTAGGATTTTTTTTTTAATGAGAATAAAATGATTTTCAGATTTCTATAAGGCTGCATGTCATCATTTTTTTCTCCCCCTTTCCCTCCCTTGTGGTTTCTTTCTGACTTTCGGGTTGAGTGAACGCTGACGCGTTTTGGCTGCCGCTGCTCAAGCCGTATCGTATTGTTTTGTGTTTTTTGTTATTGTAAAGTGTCCTTGGGTGTCTTGAAAGGCGCTTATAAATAAAATCCATCCATCCATTTATGATTGATGATCGATTGATATCGAGAATGCAGAGGCGGAATTTCCGCCTCCATGCGCTATGGCCGGATCTGTGACTCAGGCCGCAAAGGCGTACAATTAGTTTTCAGTTTGCAGTAATGCATTATTGGAATAGACCAATTATTAGGTGGGCCGATTAGAAGCAGCATTAGGGCATTTTGAGGACAAACAAACAAAAAATCTTACAGCCGAGAAGAGATCAATTTATAACCCTGTTAACTTGAGGGAACCGTGTTAGTTAGAGTTGAAATGGTGCTAACTCCGGAGAACTTTTGAAATTATGGAAAACTTTATTTCCTGTATAAAACTAAAGGGGGCTACTTATAGATGTTTTACATTTGAATTCTACTTTTTAAGACCCCTTTTTACCCTAACCCTGACCCTGGGAGATCCCTGAACCTTTTGTTAGAATTTTGAAAACAAGGACGTCTGTTGTCTAAGATAATATGCTTCAAGACTTTTGAACAGAGTTAAGAGTTGGAGTTTGTATTTATTTATCTATTTATACCAATATTTTCCCTTTTACTGTAAATGAGCATCGGCTCCAAATAATCGGTGATCAGCCTTCTTGACTACTAAGAATCGATATGGGTCGATATCTAATAAGTTATGTATGTTACTAATGATCGTTGCACAGCGCAAGAAGAATCGCAAAATCCGCAAGTCCATGCCAAGACTTTATATATATATATATATATATATATAATTATACCAGAAATAGTACAAAAATAGGGGTACATTTTCTACGAAAGTTGGTACGAAACACAAATGTCTCGTAAAGAGGGCCATTATTAATCATGTTTCCCTGACAAACACATCACATGCACATATGGACATTTGACAGTCTTGGGAGAAAACGCACACAAGCATCGAGGAGAATAATCAGACTCCTCACAGAACCAGACCAGATTCAAACCCAGAACCTTTGGCTGTGAGTCAGACGTGCTAACACCTAAAAATGAAGACGCATGCTAAAATTACCTTACCCCATGGGGGTGGTGGGGGGTCAGTTTATACACTCACATCTTTTTCATTAAAAAAAGGTTTCCACTAAGCACACATTTGTTCCATTGTTGCATCAAAATGAGCCCCCAGTATCCCAAAACTCTCAGCATGCATCTCTGCAAACACGTGACCGCCGATAAGCCAAAACGCACGTTACGACACTGCCATTCAAAAAGTGGTGGAAAAAAATGAAAAGTTGCACGAACGATAGCCTTTTATCGTGATTCTGGAGTAAGCTCACGCACGCACACTTTAAAAGCAAGGCAAATCTTACATCCTCATCGTCCCGCGTGCATTTCCTGCGGTACTGGACGTGCAGCCTTGCATCCAGCGGGGGCTGCGGGGTCTTGCTCTCCTCGTCCGCCACCTGGGCTCCGAGCAGGCGGCTGGCCTCGGGTGGCTGCGGGAAGGAATTGGCGGTGTTGATCTTGCCGGAGAATCGCTGGTACAACGAAGCCATGGCAGGAGGTGGTGGGGGCGCAGACACTTGGTTCTTGAGTTCGGATCTGTCAGCGTGAAAAACGCGTGATTCCTGCAGCCCCGCGGCGCTGGATGTGCGTAATATTGCCACGGCTGTTCTCTTCAGATTTGTCGGAGGGGCTTCGCGTCCCTCCTCTGTATGCAAACCACGTTGGTTGTCTCCCCTCCTCTCCCGCCGCGTCCGCGATGTCACCAGCGGCGGCTGATGATGGGGCAAAGCAAAAGACGGGGGGTGGGGGGGAGGTGCGCTTTGCCGTCACATTAACGATTTCGTCGTTGCACAACGCGCGCGCTCATAATAATGAGGGGTCCGCGACGATGTCGTCCTCGCGCATGGAGCCAGTGAAGGACGCACGGTTTGGTGGTGAGGGGTGGTGGGGGTGAGGGGCGGGGGGGGGGGCTGCTGCACACGCACGCTGCCACAAACACACGCGCGCGCTACATGCCAAAGTGGTCTGCAATGAAGCAACAGTCGCCTAGAGTTTCTCTTTACGCACAGACGTTATCCTCAAATCACATTCGTTGAAAAGATTCGCCGACTGTATTTTTGTTAAATAGGGCGCGTATTGTTTCGGTGGTGGAATTGTCCACCAACTCTTTGGTGGTACGGTCCCAGAACGGAGCTTGAGTGCCTCTCTGTGGCACTTTTGATTTAGGACACGCTGGAATGTACAACGCCGATCAAAATGTGAGCAAAGCGACGTATTTTCAATGATAACAGTGCTGAATTCAAATCGACACCGTCACGACGCATTTGGAAAGGGGCTTCTTGCGATTGCACTAAATCATATTGAAACGTCTTTCACCGTTTCTAATCCAATATATTCAATTTTGTGACTGGAAGGAATACCAAGAGCCCCCCCCCCCCCGCCCCCCCCCCCCCCCCGCACACACACGCCTTGTTGTTTTGTGTATGTATGGGGCATTTGCATACAGTGGAAATGCAGTCCAGATGTTATTGTGACTAAAATGCCAGCTGTGCACTAAACAGCGGCCACCTCATCATCACAAACATACAATTGCGGACAGTTACTCGGAATAAGGTGCTCAACCTCAACCTTGGACCGCATTTCTACTTCAACAATTCAGAATATATTATAAAAGGTATCAAAAAAGAATATCAGCCCAACGGGATATTAACACTTTCATTCACCCTGTAACCTGATGACATAATAAGCCTTCCACTGTCATAACCGCTGTCCCTGAAACATCACCCCCCCCCCCTTTTTTGACGTAAACTGTGGAAAAACGTGTTTTCTTTCGAGTTAGAGTACATATTCTTCAGTTTCCAAAGATGAATCTTATGGAGATCGATTTCAATTTCTCCTTGTTCTTCCCTCCTCCCATGTAGCAAGATTTTCATTCGTAAGACTGCTAGAAAGCGTGAGAAATGCATTGTCGGCACTAACTGGATCTCACGTTGATGGAGCCGATCGCCTCCTCCCTGAACATCTGCACTTTCCCATCTTGCGTCTCACGGCTGAGGGCATTTGGAGTCAACGAGTGAATGTATCTCACACACTCCATTGCAAATGATTTTACGGCTCGCAGAACAGTTCCGATCCCAAAAAGGATTATGACTTCAAATCTGTCGTTCTACCAAGCACATGTTCAGGCTATCTCTCTGTATTTGGGGGGGAAAATGGGTCATTTTCACAGAAGGACAATTTCAAAGCTGGGAGGCATACCATTATGTGTCTCGGGAGCATGTTGGATCCCGCTTTTCCAAATTTCCCCATTTAGTAGGATAAGGCTCTTTCTATATTTTACAAAGTATAGTCAAGGTGCCTGCCTGCATCAGTAGGAATGAAAAGTGGATTTATTATTTTTTTTTAGTTTGGTCAACCACTGTCGCATTCAAAAAATGCACATGGAACTAGTTTAGTATACATGATGAGTTGAGTTGAGAGAGTCTGCCTCCTTTAAAACATGACTGCAGCGTCTTTAGTGCTCCGTGCAAGCTTAGGGTGGATTCGAGAGGCAGAGACAAGGCGGCATTGGCAAGTGGAAAGTTACAGTCGTAAGGAATTGTCACACAAGCGTAAGAAACGAGAGGAAAAAGCTGGAGTGCTTTGTTGCAGTTTCATCACAAACAGCCATGGGGTATAAAAAAAAACATTTGTTGTCAATTCGTTAAATATATATGAAAGAAGTTTAGAGATGTGCATTTTTCTTAAGCGGTCCAATTATAAATGAGAACAGCTCAGTACAGTGGTCCTCGGTTTACGACTGCCCCACTCAGCCCGGGACAGAGACATACTGGACCGACTGGTCAGGAGGGCCAGCTCTGTCCTGGGCTCTTCCCTTGGACACTCTGGAGACCTGAAAACCTGGACTCACCCCCATTCACCCATTTTTAATATATATGTATATAATAAAAATATGTTTATTTATATACTTTTTGTTCTTCTACTTCTCCCTTTCATAATTTTGCTGCTGTAAATTGGGAATTTCTCCATTGTGAGGCAAATAAATGTTTTCTTGTCCTATCTTACATATAGCGCACCATGAACTAGCAAGCCGCTGAAGTATTTTTCAGACAAACGTGTCCTATAATTGTGACTTTTCTACTGTGCCAGCATAGCATCATAAACTTCATATTATGATGTGCCTCGACTCAGTCAATGAGCCCATGTAATTCAGAGCTGGACTTGCATCGCTACGATTCATCTGTCAAGTAATACTGATTGAAAAGGTTTGAACACTCTTTCCAAAGCAGGACATTTCATTTCCTTGTGTAATGGATTCCAGCAGATGAATTTAGGAGACCGGATTATTCTCCCACAAAAGGTTCATGCGGGTCCCCGTCATCATTTGTTGCTCCACTACATAAATGCTTTTGTGGGTCGGGATGCTCTCGGGAAATACTGTGGATCCGGTCCTCCGGATATCCATCGAAGCTTCCCAGACATAGGATGGCGCAGCCGTTCAATTTGTACAGTCGCTATTATCAACTGCCTCGCTGCTCTAACGACTCTCACTGGACGCCCACTATAGCTGTCTGGCTGGGAAATAATGAACTATAGGACCTTGGCTTACAGTCTGATTTTTTTTCCCCCACCTTTACAAGGTCAAAGACTTCAGGCTGACCGGTGAAAATCTGGTGTGAGGCATGTTGTAACCCTGCACAAAAGGAGGGTTAAGTCAGGAGGGGGTAAGAACGTAAGCAAGCCGGCACATTTAAAAACAGGGCCGTTTGCGCCACTGTGGGTGTGGATAGAGACAATTGCATTTGTCGGCAATTAAAGTGGCTCCTTCAAATATGATACACTCATATCGTTCGTGGAGACATTTCTGTGGAGTAAAGGAAACGGCGACCACTGTGTGGCCAGAGCATTGTCTCTGCTTTGGGAATTTTTCCATTGTGAGACAAAGGTTTTCAAATTCTCATTATTCTTATTCTTTTTGCCAGTGTGGCAACAGACAATGGAAGCGGGTTTCCTCAATGACTACAGAATGAGATGCTGGCAACTTAACTACTTATGTTGCCCTCCTCACTATCCCCCAGCAATGAGGCTCCTGTCGGTGAAAATAGAGCCCACAGTCTGAGATTCATGATGAAACTAAAACAGTTCAGATAATTTGTACAATAAGTTCATGCTTTAAACCAAATTATTTCAAGAGGAGACAGGAGAAATGATATACACCCACTCTAGGAACTTTAATGTTTCAAAGTAAAGCTTTCTCCGACACGCTGCGGCAACCTGATTTACTTTCATTTTGGCACGACTGCACCCGAGTGGTGAGAAGATTTTGTTTACCGAAGATGCACAGATGTTGTTGTACACTAGAAGCACTTGTACACTAGAACCAGGGGGAAATCACTTCCCTCGACGATGAATGACACAGAATAATGCCAAAAAGTTCTGTTGGAAAACTTTTTTAGCAGCCAGCAAGTAAACTCTCTCTTCAAGGACACCATTATCACATTTCTAGCCAATTTCTTTCAAATAATGCATCGTTATTGTGCAGCTAGAAAAAAATCCGGTTAAGTGACGTCACGCTAAAAGCAAACATTAATATCACGCAGCATAGAGAACAAGCACATAATCGTGTTTGTTTACAAATGCTCTAAGTCAGGGGTGTCAAACTCATTTTTGTCGTGGGGGACCTTTTAGTTCCCATTTCAGGGCCATTATGATAAACCACATAAAAAGTCAATAACGATTTATTCAACTACTGTTTAAGTTACTGTAATGAAGGGTTTGGTCACAAGACAATGCTTACAATATGCCTTTATTAAATAGGAGAAAGTTTAAAATTTGGTAGAGATTTTAGCAATCATTGTGGAAGTTGACATGTTTGATTTGCTTTGGCGGGCCACATAAAATGATGTGGCGGGCCAGATCTTGCCCCCGGGCCTTGAGTTTGAGACTTGTACTTTAGTTGTTCCCATGAGCTTGCTTTTACACACACCAAGTGACACAAATTAATTGGGTGGATCAGTCAATCAAACGTTTCGAGAAGGTGCCGTCAAATCTCATTTCCTCCTAACATCACCCAGCTCGATAAGAAAATGGATTGAATTTAGTTATGGCTGTAATTACATATTCAACCATTTGCTGTGTGACATTAGTTGGGCACTAATGGGATGCTAAGTCAACCGCATCAACATGGTTCCTTATTGATGGCTTATCATCCTGTTGCCTCATTGTGTGTTTGTGCGCATGTGTGCGCGTGTGTGTAGGTGGTTTGTGTGCGCGCGTACACTTGTGAATGCATCCGCCATTGCCTGGACTGAACGCGTTCTAAATCATCTTTGAGCTGCCATCGAGCGGACAGTCATATAAAGTCATATTTACTCCTCTTCTCTGATGAAGATAATCATAAATGGCATGGCTGACACGACAGCGAGTGGAAAGTTAACTTCATGATGAGTGATTCTCCCCCGAGGTTCCACAAGCCGCAGGTAGATAGCGGTGTCCAAATTAATCGATGAACAAAATCATCGGCCGCTATTTTAATCAGAGTTAATCGTTTAGAGCTACCGATTCATTTCAAATTTTGAATAACTATTCCCTGATTTGTGGAGTGGTTCAGGAGACTAGACCGATTATCCTTTGTTTCATCGAAATAAAACTCTACCAAACATTTTGTTTTGCGTTGGGAAACAAAGACCAAACCGGCATCTGAATCGGTTTCAAAAAGCTTCGTGAGCAATAATTCATTAAACACGAATGTTTTTTTTGAATACACCTGAACCCATATCTCACTGAGCGGCGAATGTTTGCAATTGATTTTCTTGTCAGGGTTTATTGAAGATTGCAAAGACATTCGCAAACGGTTTGAAATGGTCACAAACATTTTTTCTTGTCGTTAAGACATGTTCAAAATTCGATTAAAAAAAAAAATTAGCTCCATAGTGGCCCAAATGTCAAACCCTGTCACTTTATGTGACCTGCTTTATTTTGTAACACTAACGTAAAACAAATTTTAATCTGATAAGTAAAAATGGCCAAAAATAAGGCAATTAGGAGTTTTCTTACAATTTTTGTTTGTAAGATAAAATTTAACAATTTTTGTTTGCTTTCTTTATGTCGAGGGCTACAATAACATTCATTCATTCATTCATCTTCCGTACCGCTTGATCCTCACTAGGGTCGCGGGGGGTGCTGGAGCCCATCCCAGCCGTCTCCGGGCAGTAGGCGGGGGACACCCTGAATCGGTTGCCAGCCAATCGCAGGGCACACAGAAACAAACAACCATTCGCACTCACACTCACACCTAGGGACAATTTGGAGTGTTCAATCAGCCTGCCAAGCATGTTTTTGGAATGTGGGAGGAAACCGGAGTACCCGGAGAAAACCCACGCAGGCCCGGGGAGAACATGCAAACTCCACACAGGGAGGCCGGAGCTGGAATCGAACCCAGTACCTCCGCACTGTGAAGCCGACGTGCTAACCACTGGACTACCGGGCCGCCCGCTACAATAACAGGTTTACAAAAAACATCAGCCTGAATTGTATTCATAATTCAACAGAAAACACAACAAGATGCTTAATGCCAACTCCTTGCAGTCTATCACAATCCAAAAACAGAGCATGCCACATCAATAATACAACTGGTGACATCACACAATAACTCAAAACTTTTTCCGTTTTTCCCCCAAAGAAGTCGTAAATTGGAGTCTAGTGGACTAGCGGGCGACATTAAAACAAAAGTGATTCTGTGCATCGAATGTGACACAAGATTGAAGTCATTCATTGGAGGTGCTAGAAAGGCAACGTAAGAGGAAAATATTGGTCCGCAAGACATAATCGGTGGGCGCCACTCCCTTCCTTCCTGCCCGTTTGCTTGCTTTGCACAGACAGCAGACATTCCGCCCACAACATCACCCCCCTACCAGCGCCACTCCTTCCCCCCACCCCAAAATTCATGCGCTGCATTCTAAAGTGGGCCTTACCCATCTGGAGCCGGCGCTGGTGTCCATCTTCGGCTGGGTGGCGATGAACACAGACATGGTCTGTAACACTTGAGCGTTGAGAACTTATGTCTTAGACGCTTACTTTCACTTCTTCCACACCTCCAGTGAGGGAGGAGGTGACCCGGAGAACCCAAAGGGGCAGGCGCCTCCCTCTGTCTTTGCTGGGTAAATCTATCACAGCGAGTGTGCGAACGGAATCTTTGCAAGAGCACGAGGGGGCGTTACAGAAAAGATGCAGCAGTGTGGGGGGGTCCCTCTCCTTGCTAAAGGTGCTTCTGACGCCTCTCTTTTTCCTTGCGCTTGATTGCACCCTGCCTTGTACCCTAACCCCCTTGCTTTGCCCACACTCTCTCATGAAGACTTTTTTTCAGTTGGATAGTAACTTAATTATAGAACACATGGAGATTTATAGTCCAAATACGGAGCTCCAAACATGACATATCAAACACACAAACACAATAACACAAAACTAATTTTTACACACACTGTAACTATTATGTACGCATGAGGAACTACTTTGTGGGCACGAGCAACTATTTTGTGCGCATGGACTATTATATCGTGTGCACAAAATAGAAGTGCACACAAAAGTACTTGTTCGTGTGCGTGAAGTACCGTATTTTCTACACTTGGGATTGTAAGGCGTGCCTTCAATGAATGGCCAATTTTAAAACTGTTTTCATTTATAGGGCGCACCGCATTATAAGGTGCATAGAATAGGAGCCACAATAGTGGCTGTGGTTGCGTTTTGCACCCACTAGATGGAGCTATGCTCAAGGAAGTACAATACAACACAGCTTTATATAGAGCCTTCACAACTGCTGCACCTGTTAGAAAGCCATGAGAACTGGTCACAAACACAGATATGAATCATATAAATACAAACGGCATTACAAAACAATAAATGAAATACAAAAGTTATGAAGACAAGGGGCTAAATATCATGAGAAGCCTGGCATCGCAAAGAATCATTATCACAGAGAGACATTTGAATAGACCCATTGAGAGCCAGCTTGCTTTATCAACGGAGGTATGACTTGGATGCCAGGATCGATTTATTTGTTCAGCAACTGCAAGAATCTGGGAAGGATCATGGTGACTGGCGGATGTATACAAAATGTAAACAACATAATATTTGAATCCTAAAAGAAGATGTCAGAATCCCCTTCGCTCTATTGGACCCCGTCAGTTCCCAGGTTTTCCAGACCCGATGGCTAAGAAGGCGGCAACATTTTGCCGACGGCCCAAACGTCATCGATTCATACGACAAAATTAAGCCATATGGGATATGCATTACCGGCCTCATTAACCGGTTCCCACATCATGACGCTTGGCTGTGGGCGGTTGTCACCATAACTGACCCCAAAGTTATTGAGGGATACTTTGTGGAAGGACTGGAACCCTGTGGCGGCTTCCCCAGATGAATACGAACTGACATGGGTACAGACAACGAATTTGAGAGACAGTGAATTTTAAGGAGAAATGACGTTGATGACCAAGCTCCGGAAAGAAGTTATACTCTAGGGGCAAGTACTGCAAACCAGAGAATTGAGAGCTGGTGGGGAGTGATGAGAAAAGAAGGAATTGAGCCCTGGATCACTCTTCTCGGAGAACTGAAAGATGCATCAATGGGGATTTTGTTCACAAAGCCCAGTCCCAGTTGCGTTTCATGCCAATCATTCAGGTAAGTAGCCGACACAGCTTTATACCACGGCTCACCAACTTTTTGGAAACTGAGATCTACTTCCTGAGTATCGATTAATGGGAAGGGCTCTCACTTTGGTACACAGTTCTGAACCAATGAATTTGCTCAAATTGCCCTTAATGGCATTGATAACAAATGATATGCATCTATGTGAACTGAAAATGTGATTCCTGGCAATGATTTCTCACCATAATTAAGACACAGATGAATATCAATATATAAATTTTTCCTTCCAAACTCCAGCCAAAACATTTCATCTCCCAAGTGTGAATCATTGAAATGATTGTTACTTTGCGTTTCATTTCAAGCAAGCAGAGCAATCAACTTGTGTCATTCTCGCACTGTCATCCAACATCTGGAGTTTGTGAAGTATGAGTAGATGTGTCAAAATCTGCTAAAACACATGAGAAAAGACGCCCAATGACATTTGCGAGTCATTTTATGGGGGTATTTTTATTGCCGTCATCAAATTTTAAGTCTAGAACTACAAAATAATCGCCAATGTTTGCCCTATTGTGAGGGCTCTTTAAGTCATTCCGCGCCGCCAAAGGCAAAATAAAGTTCATCTTTGCATGTGCGCCACGGAAGATAAGGTACAATCACAAAGAGTAATTGCTCTCTACAGCAACTGAAGAGCGGAATAATAGCATCCTTCGAGTTCAAACCAGACCTAGTGCTTCTAGCCACAGCCAGTACAATTAACAAGCTGATTTTGTGCCATGACATTTCCCCATGGTGCCTTGAACAAACCCCGCTGACGCTACATTTTTGTCACATTTACCACCCTGACATATAGTAAGTCGCCCTGAGTGTAATGAGTACAAAAGGCCACCATTGCCATGTATGCTTTTGCAGCCTGATGAGAAATTAATGATGCACAGGCTTGAATTGTGTTCACCGCTTATTGTATTTACTTTCCCGTGCACTGATACTCTGCTCAGTCATATTATCATTTCCTCCCTTTGTCACTTTCTTTGATTTTGGGGGGAAAAAACTGCTGTCGAGATGAAATAATGACATGCAGGAATGAGGTGAATGAACATATTATGGAAACAATTTCTTATTAGCTTGTTGTACAAATAGTTGGGTTTCTGATCAAGCTCAAGAGCCATTTACAATTCATGACACCGTCAGGAAAAGGCACGATCATGCAGAAACATCTAAAACCAAAAAGGTGAGCAACAGCATATTAAGTTTTGTTGGATGTACATATTTGTATTGGTGTTCTATTAACATATTTGATTACTCTATAATGTTGCCGATGCGTTGGCAGTCGGGGGGTATAAGTGTATGCAGTGCTGCCTCCAGACCTGGATATTAGTGGACCAGCCAGGAGAGCTCCCATGGGGTGCTGTGCTAAAACTAGAGTGAAGATTGCTGTCCAAATTTGAATATTTCATGACAAAACAGAACATCAAATAGTTAGCGTCGCAGATGTTATATGAAGTTTTGGATTGAACCAACAGTGTTGATAAAATATTCAACAATTTCAATGAATGGTATAGTACTGGCGTTCGTGGTTTTTGCTAATGCTTATCATTTCTTTTTACATTACTCAAGGGGGCATGGGACAGAGCCCTGCAGCAATAATGAAACATTTGCAAACTGATGGCTCCCTAAGAAGGGATTTGTAATTGCATATAGGTGCCACAACAGCAGAAAAACTTCAAATAGAAAGGCTCAAACAGCCTCAACAACACTCATCTGGAAGTCACACAACCATGAAGCCATGGGACATAAACAGCTGTATTTTAGTTGAATCATTCAACACAAACATGTCTGCCAGAAATGAGTTACAGTCAGACCTAATTTTGTTTGAAAATGACAGGAGTTGATGAGAATCAATTACAACGACATAAGGAAGTTACATAGACTTGTCGAGTCATAGACCGATGCCAATTAGCAGAAAGTATTTAATGGGGCTGTGTAATAAAATGACACCAGTACCGTCCTTCTCTCAAAATTAAATATTGCACAAGAGACCCAGGAAAATATACTTCTTTGAACAAAAATAATGAAATGACAAAATACAGAAGAGTAACCATTTCATTTTAGATTTTAGGTCCTGCTCTGTAGACAAATCATGCTGAACTTAAAAAAAAAAAAAGCAATGATTTTTAGGGGGAGATGAAACATCCGAATTGGAGAAAATGCAGGAGATTAATAAATACGTGCGCATCGTGAGATGAGTTTCGCCCACGTGTGCATCAGTTCCACTGTAGAAATTCCTTTTTCTGTCCCCCTTGATGCCACTAAACCTTTATGCGTCCTTCTTGCGGCTCTGAGCTCGTCCTTCAGACCGCAATGCACCCCCCTGTCGAAATGGCCCAATGGCCCCACAGCATTCTCCACTAGCGTACCTCCCCTGAGGAGACCAAAGGGCTGCACTTGGTATGCTCCTCAGCCCACTGAAGCAGCTCCGCTTTGAGATCAAGGTGGGGCGAGCGTGGCCAATCCACACCAGGATGAACGAGAAAAGGGCTGTGGTAGCAATGCTAAGCGGTGATATGTGCAGTAATGAGATATGGGTCTTTATCTGTCGGTGTGTTAAGCACAGGCCGGGCTCTTTCAGGTAATCTGTCACAGGTGGCAGCACCAGACGAAAGCTGCAGTACCCGGGGGAGCTCGGCAACACGCCCGCATAACCATTGCAAGTATGGAGGTGCTCGCCGTTTGGCCTGGAGGTATGGAAACACGCTTCTCATCGATACCCTCCAGAGAGGCCAGCCTTCAAGCTTGGCAGTTAGCGCAGACAAATGACCGATCTCCAGTCGTGTGGTGGTCCCTTCCCAGCGGGCTCACCTCGCTTGTCTCCGAATTTCATTTCAGTGAACAATGTGCTATTGTGTGCCACAGCATTATCACTCCAAGTATGGTCATTGGCTAGAATAAACAGATGCTATCAAGCTGTGTATTGTATATAGCGCGTGTGTGTGGGGGGGAGCATGTGTGCACATATCAGGAAATTGAAAGTCATTTTGCAGGCGCTAATGACAGCGGCGAGCAGCAATACAAACATTTTAAGCAGGCAATTCAATGGCTGGATGGTGAAAAACACACAGTTCACTACATGAATACAGAATGTATTTGAAAGACTTTTCTTCCATCCTCCTTGCTGCATACAAATTGTGTCAGCGAAAGTTTGTCTGTTCACTTTGACTTTTTAGAGACCTCAAAGTGGATGTAATGTGGAAAAGTGCCCTTTTAATGGCAGAAAGAGTTGTACAAATAGTTGGGCCGCTGGAGTGCGTGAATGCATCCATCTATCCATTTTCTAATCCGCTTATCCTCACAAGGGTCGCGGGCATGCTGTAGTCTATCCCAGCTGTCTTCCGGCAATTGGCAGGGTACACCCTGAACTGGTTGCCAGCCAATGGCAGGGCAGGAATCAATGAACAACCATTCGTGGTCACAATCACATTTAGGACAATTTAGAACGTTCCATTAACCTGCCATGCATGTTGTCACGTAGCAAGGTGGTGGTGGACCCCAAAAAACAGGCAGGAGGGAGGAGCGGGGTGTATTTGAAGAATTGTATTTAAAACAAAGAAAACTAAATCCAAAACACACAAAGTCCAAAGTATCAAACAAAAACCATGATTAAATCTAAAACATAACAATTAAGTAAACATGACAGAAAACAAGCGCAAACAGCAACACACATGACAGTAGCGAGAAGCAACAATGACCCGACACGGAGTGTTACCAAATGACCAACAGGTGTGCAGCTGCCGGGGGAGCCCTACAGTGCCACCTGTTGGTCCCTAAACCAAATCATGACACATGTTTTTGCTTTGTGGGAGGAAACCGGAGTACCCGGAGAAAACCCACAGGTACGGGGCGAACATGCAAACTCCACACATGAAGGCCGTAGCCGGAATCGAACCCTGCACCTCTGCACTGTGAGGTGAATGTGCTAATCAGTTTGCTTGTCTGCACATCAAGTATAAATTAGGTGACCATTTTGTTTTCTGCGCATTTCTGAAAATGTGCATGTGAGCGATTCCTTCTGAACTTTGCCACATTGGGGCATCACAATTCAGTGCACACAATTCTAGCTAATTTGCATCGCAAGGCCAAATGAAAGCAAAAAAATAAGCAAAACAACAGTGTTAGCACATTGCAGATTAGCATGCTAACA
This sequence comes from Hippocampus zosterae, assembly GCF_025434085.1. NCBI lineage: Eukaryota > Metazoa > Chordata > Actinopteri > Syngnathiformes > Syngnathidae > Hippocampus > Hippocampus zosterae. The sequence continues at coordinate 12,101,992 of NC_067465.1, forward strand.
GCAAGCGCTTCTGTTTACCAACACATACTGACATGTCTGATCATTACTGTTCCATCAAGGTCTATGAGATCAAAATATTAGGAACATCTCAATTCAACGCAGTACAGTGATGGACATCAACATCCATCCATTCTTTCCCGGTTTCTAAAGCAAGTGAGCTAAAGCCTGTGCTGGCTCACTTTAGGTGAGTGATGGTGTACACCCTGGAGTGGTTGTCAGTCAATTACAATGAATGAATAAGCATTTGCATTCACCGTCCCACCTGGACCACTGAGTCTTCAAGGAACCCAACATGAAAGTTTTTGGCCAAATTAATACATCCGAGATGAGGTCAATCAAAGGCAATGAGTTCTCACTGTCTCAGGTGTTGACAGTCAGAATGTAGGATGGATGCAGAATGAAGAACTACATAATACCCATGTCATTTTGCAGAGGGATGAGCCACTGGCCAATGAATTGAATTTGAGACATTGTAATGGAACTGAGGAGGAAATATAATAAAAAGGTTGGAAAATAGTGATTACCAATCTCTTCATTACGTTTCAAGAACATAAAAAAATGGTACATTTGATGGAAATGCCTCTTGGTGGTTTTCGGCTCGACTTTCTAGGCACAGGCTACAAGGGAATGAGCATAAGCTTGAGCCTCCCACAACTAGTCTACTTTTGAAAAAGGTGCACATATATACCATGATAGGGGAAAAGGACTTGGGGGAATCTTTCCACAGCAGAGGCAGCAGCAACAGCTTATAACATTCCAAATATCTTTTTTTTGTGTGTGTTCTCTGAAACGGACAAGGGCTTTCAGCTCCAATTCCTTATTTTATTATGCTGTAGAGTTGACTAAAAATGAATATGGCCAAGTTTGAAACGCCAGGAGCCCAACATGGTGGTAGTGGTGTCACATATGACTAATCGCTTTGTTTTTAAGCCTCCAGCAGAGGGCAAACTAACACAACGCGTGAGTGCATCTGAGCAATCTGTCAAAAGGCAGGTGTGTCATCAATGGTCCAAGACATCCTCTCCACAGTGGCACATCCAAAGCGAATGGGACATACTTTACTATAACATAAGGGAAGGTGTAAAATATCAACATTAGAGATTTTATTGAAAATTGACTTTTTGTAGCCTAAAAGTGTTATGCCAGTATATTATTTCAGATGCTGCCTTCACAATTTGAAATACTTGTCTTGACAGCTTTTGTCTTTCCCCTGGGGTACCCTGATAAAAGTATGTCACTGACATGCTGTTGAGGCACCTGAAAAGTGTTTTAAGTTGTTTGAACACCCCCCCCCAAAAAAAAACAAATAAATAAAGCATAATTCACACATTTCCCTGTGATTTGGCTAGCAACCAGTGCGGGGTAAAGTCCACCTTTTGCCCGAAGTCGGCTGGAATTGTTGCCAGCTCATACTACTCAGGATAAAAACGACGGTATAGAAAATGACAGATATTCTTTCTTCAAATGTGTGTATAAACTCAGGAAAACTGTGAGGCATGAACTCACAGCAATTTGTGGGCAAACGTGCCCTCAGGAGGAAGACGGGCTTGTGATGATTTAACTTCCTCGGCTTCAACAAAGGGAAGAGTTTCACGCGCTGACACATTTTCTTTTCTCCTTTTACTGAACCCAACAATTGACATGTCTGTCCAAGTTGGATTTCTCAAGCAAGTTTCTTGGAAGCGGCATTGTGGGAGTGCTACTGCTCGGCCGTGACGGAAAGGAAAGAATATAGCTTGTGTTTTTCCACTGAGGGCAAGAAATCTGTTCATTTTTTGTGGGCATTACACCATCTAGCAGATGCACCCTTGATCAATAATGACAAAGCTCAAAATGACAGCTTTCTAGCCCAATGCCAATAAGTGTTCCAGTGTGATGTTGACGACGCAGATACATTTTGAATATTTTTTTTTCTTTAATTGGCATTTGACCTCACCCAGTTTTCCATTTTAAATATGGATATGCGGGTGAGCTACGGGTGAGAAGCAATGTACATCCTGGACCGGCAACATAGAAAAACAACCATTTACGCCTGGACAATTTCAACAATCAATTGTGGATCACGTTTTTCCTTCAGAGGGCTGAAACAGCTGTGAAAATCATCAAAATATATAATCACCTCATGTTATGTAAACACACTTGGTGTACACCCTGGACTGGTTGCCAGCCAACTGCAGGGCATATACAGTATACACAAACAAGCTTTCCCACCACAGGTCAATAAATCAAAGAGGTATGTTTTGGAAATTTGGAAGAAAGTATGGAGTACCCAGTAAAAATTCACAGAAGCATGGAGAGAGTACGCAAAGTCCACATGGAGTTCGGAGCCTGGGTTGGAAACGTAAAACTCAGATCTGCGCTGCCTATTGACTACATTTTCCAAAAATAGAATTTGACACTTAAAGTCAAGCAAAAAACATCTCAGTATTCAATTCTTAATTTGTTCAGAAGTCATATGGGGGCTGGGGGGGGGGGGGGGTGGGGGGGGGGGGGTCAGACAGTCTTGAGCGGATTTTTTTCCCCCAAACTACACCAAAACTATTTATCAAGAAACAGAGTAGACAAATTCTAATTGCTTTAATGGGCAACAAAATTATTTGATAGGTCTTCAATTTGACAGACCCGATTTACATTCCAATTCCTCACATGCATGTTTTAGGGCAGGGGTGTCAACCCCATTTTCATCGCGGGCCACGTTTTAGTTAGCATTTCCCTTGGAGGGCCATTATGACTGAAATCATATAAAGAAGTCAAGAATAACAGTTTATTCAACTATTGTTTAAGTTACTCTAATGAGGTGTTTGGCAACAAGAAAATGCTTCCAACGTCTCTCTTAATTATTACATATGAAAATTTGAAATGTTGGTCCATATTTTAGCAAGCATCATGGATGTTGCCATGCTTGATTTGCTTTCACGGGCCCCATAAAATGATGTGGCGGGCCACATCTGGCCCTCCGGCCTTGACTTTGACACCTGTGTTCTACGGCGTGAGGGAGGACGCCTGCAGCCGACCCGTACAAAACACATCAAAATACGAGCAGAACAGGCAGCGATATACACAAGAGTGAAACCCAGAATTTTTGACTGCGAGGCAGGCGTCCGAACCACCAACTTACTCATTTCAGCCTCTGAGCTGCATTTCTCATCTTATGCTTTCTGTCATAATGTGTGACAGCAACTATCAGGCGAGTACAACAGAGAACTTGTATCGTGAAAATGCGAGACAAAGCAGCATTTAGAAAAAAGTTACAGACGGGGAACAGGAGAAATGACCAGGAAACAACGTCTGTTTCCGTTAACACAGAAGGAAAACATGTCACAGGAGCAACAATACACATCGCTGGAGTCAGTAAACATGAGTGACACATTACCTTTTCCCCCTTGATAGACGTCCGGCGGTAGTTGCCCGCACCCGCTGACGAGGAGTTCATGTTTCCACGGTGTCTGCAAGTGAACAACCGAAGGCAACTTCTCCCTGCGCCGTGCGTACAAGCGCAGTCGGCAGCATGCACTGGAATGGACGAGCTGGCCTCGCTCTTTCTTTCCAAGTGGTTTCAACTGAACGCTGGTAAATGCAGCAATGGAATAAGACGAAAATGCTGCCCACCTGTAGCGCTCGCTTCTTCCGATTGGCAAATCGCAACGTGCTGCAGCTCCTCTCTCTTGCTTTCTTTCTCGCGCGCTGTTTCTTTTTATAACCGCGGATGACTGGCTGCAGAAATTTCATTGAAAAGCTGGGTGGGTAAATAGTGTCTCTTGTCCCTAAGAGCTTTAAAAAAACGCATGCAACATGGTGCTATGATGGCACCGGAAATAAAAAAACGCTGCATACAGTGACATTTGTCCGCAAGTTGGAAATACGTGTTTATTAATGCAAGTGATAGAGTCTCGTGAAGCAAACCTATATCTTTGCACGTTGCATCCATGATTTGCAATTTATTGATCCTCCCCCAATAAAGCGATGTGCCCCAAGGGGACATTTTAAAACGGCTTCACACCACTCAATGAAAACCGTGATTAACCATCACCAAAATTCATACGCCCAATTCAACTTCTGAAAGTATAAAAATGATTGCCCCAATATTTGGGATTTTATGTACGTTAAGTGTTTTCCTCTCCAAAGAAAATTATTAACAACACTTGATGTCTCAAAGCTTGCACCAATAGTCTCCTAACTTCATGTAGACAACTCTATGCCAATTTCAGCTGATGTAAATATTAGAATGATCACCCTAAAATTCTGGATTTTACGTACATTCATGTCTTCCTCTTCATTGGCGCTCATAGCACCTTAATGCTTTATGATAAAAATGCACAAGGTCCATAGAATCCAAAATATTGTGGAGATTGTTCTATTTAATAATAATATTAGAGGTTGAAGTGGGCATAAGTAGAGATGTCTACATAAATGATGACTAATCACAGTTTTCTGACATTACGTTTTTTTTTGTTTTTTTGCTTACACTTACCGGTAGGTTAAACGTTTTAGATTGTCCTTATCCCAAGTCCAGACACACACAGTGATTAGTGGCCATATTCTTGAAGTCACCTTCGAGACCACGCCCCTTAACATTCTTGTGCATACCTCACTTTGTATATACGCATCCTAATCAACCAAGTGGTAAACTGTCAGAAGAAAGAAAAGTTACTAAGTGTCTATTTTTTAATAAAAGTATAGTCATGTGAGGTAATGGACATGTCCAGTCTTCTCCACCAACCAGATATCTATCATAGTACGAGGACTGACCAATGACAGGCACCATTGTGCCGGTGTCTGGATTTGCTACCTGTTCTCTGCCTCCCCACCCACTTCCTCATCTGTGCCACCTGTGCCCTGATTGTTTTGCCCTCACCTGTTTCACATCCCCAATCAAGCCCTGTATATATTCTCTTCGTGTGTCTTGTCTCATTGCCAGTTCCTTGATTCCACTCATGTTGCTTCCCAGTGCTATTGTCTCATAGTCAGTCCATACCGAACGAACGGTCTGCCCCCCCCCCCACGTGCTTGTAATACCTCTGCCTGATCGTTTTGTCTTTCACGTGTATCGACCTTCTTAAACATTATTATGCCCTCTCCGAATCTTGAGTTGTGCATTGAGTTGTGTTCATATTGTATTTAATTGAAAGATGTTTGTTGTTTTTTTTTCTCTCTCTCTTCTTTCTACATACATTCTTGCTGCTGGAGGCTGTAAATTTCCCCAGTGTGGGACGAATAAAGGATATCTTATCTTATCTTATCTTATTTGAGTCCAAACCACCTGTGCCTGATTCTTGATATCCGCAGGGCATCCAGGCCTTGAGAAAATACAAAGAAGAAAGAGCGATGGATGAAGAAAACAACTATGTGACTTTCAGGTTGCTCTTGTTCCTTTCCATGCCACGTTTAAGAGGTCCCAGACTAATTTAGTGTTGATACGTGAGGATTTGCAATTATAAATATTTAACCGTTATAACATTTATGATTGATGTCTCCAACTGTTGAAGTAAAATTCGCTTTCACTCAATCAAAAGAGGGAGAAATAACGAAATGTTGCATTATGCGGCGTGTGTGTGCGCGTGGGTATGTGTCTGTGTGTGTGTCTGTAACCAGTTTCAATGGTTCTCTGGTGCACAATAAGGACCTGCAATGACAAATATTTAACAGGTTCAACTTCAACATTTCTCATTGTCAGACCTGATTTGTTTTAATTCCCCCCCAAGCAGATTGCAAAGGGAAAGTCACCTTTAAGACGCCCCACACCACACGATAATCGCATATCCAATATTTAAGTCTTTGCTTCTTTGATCGCAATGCTCAAATTTGGGCTGGTCATCTCAATCTTTACGGCGATCAAGGGTGAAACTGTCACCTCGCTGGCTCCGCAGTGGCCCATATTCTTTATGGCCATAATGAGGGCACACACACACACACATTCCTGCACTTGTGGCACGGTGAGGACCAAGTAAAAAGGCCTACAAAGCAAGGACCAAAACGCATGCCGGTCCTCACAATGTCATGAGTACAAGAACACACACACACACACACACTGACAGTCCAAAAACATACATGTTGGATTCATTGAACACTCTAAATGAGTGGTGTCCAAGCCCGATCCTGGACAGCCCCTTTCAGCCTGTTTTCGATGTCTCACTCCTCCAACACACCTGATCAATCCATCCATCCCTCCATTTTACGATCCGCCTCATCCTCACAAGGGTCGCGGGGGGTGCCGGAGCCTATCCCAGCCGTCTTCGGACAGTAGTCGGGGAACACAGCGAGGCCAGAGCTGGATTTGAACCCGGTACCTCTGCACTCTGAGGTCGACGTGCTAACCGCTGGACCACCGGGCCGCCCCACATCTGATATAAATGATCAGAAATGTTATCAGGCTTCGGCAAAGTTTGCTGCTGAGCAAAGCAAATACTATAAAGCAACGCAGTTCACACTCCGCCCACTCGATGAAGAAGTACACGTTGTTTTGTGTACTGGAGTGAGCCAGCAACCAAACAGTCTTTCACGTTGCAATAGAAAATGCAATTCTATGTGCATTCGGTGGTGCAAAATAATATACGGGAGATTATAAAGTACAGTTTTGTGTGTGGCACAACACTGAGGAGTATGAAAGCATTCTGCCTTTTGCGATGCCACCACCAGCACCATGGACAGCAGCCAAGCTCGCTGCCGGTGTCCACGGAAAAGCGAGCAGAAGGCTTTCCAGCCACATGAGGCCAATTACGATTGTTCGATTATGGTTGGAAGGCTCAAGTTGAGGAAATGTTTAAGACCGCAGAAGTTAGTGCAGACTGCGAACCTGAGCCAAGGAAGCTGGCGGGGCCGATGAACGAACGAGTCCTGAGGGGTGTTTGATGAAGTGGCTCCCTTGTATCTCATGGCCTGAGTCTGTCTGCTTTCATGAGACCGAACCGATTTACACTGCCGGTCAAAATGTCCGATTCTCATTCAATGCTGACATATGCAAATGATTATTTTGACTGTCTGCGTACATGTGTCCGTGTATTTTAAGTGACGCATATCCAATTTGGCTGACATGAAACAATTCACATCCACAAAACTCCACAATGCACAACGCAGGAATAAACAATAATACAAATGTGAGATGTTACATAACCCGGGCTGGCTCTGATTTAAATGAGGGTAACCGCCACATGACTCCAAATGCAGCTGTCGGGAATTCTTTTTGTTTCCCGTGCTGAATGATGGAGACACTTCTTGCATCAAATTTAATTGCCTATGCTTTCACTGTAGTGTAATTATGTCGCAGTTAATGAGTTAGCACATCTGTCACATGATTTTGAATTTCCGGTTCTAATTCTATTTCAAATATTGCGGTGTTTGCATACTCGTGTGTTTTACTCAATGCTCAGGCTTCATCCCGCATTCCTGATGCACGCATATTGGGGCTTAGTGAAGAATCGAGATTGTTCAAAGCTGTCAATGATTTGCTGGAGACCCCGCCTCTCACCCAAAGTCAGCTGTGACTCCAGTGCACTCATGTCCCGAATGAGGACAAGCACGATCAAAAACACCAAAGTATATCCAGGCTACGCTTTGACGCTGTACATTTTCCTCCATATTTGGAAGAGGCCCGAGTTCAATATGAAGTTGCCCTGATTCTTTTCTTTACGCTGCAGTGGACCAAATTCTGCAAACTCTGCAAACTGCAAATAAATTGTGCTCAACGTTTACAAACAAAAATACACTTATTCAAGTTTGAGGCAGAAGCTCATAGATACTGTTGTGAATGCTGTGCTGCCCACCGCAAACGATCAGTGTTACAAGGATGCTTTTATCAATTACGTATTTTCTATCATGTAAATGGAAGACGTGCAAGCACAGATCTTTTTTCAGGCTCTGTGGTTGACGCATATTCTCCAGATAGTGCTGAATCAGCTCAGGAACTGTTTGTCTCTTTGCATGCATATGGCGGCTATGCTTTTTTTTTTGTAGTTATTTGTTGACTGCATTAATGTTTACATAAATGACTGAAAACATTGAATGTCAAACGCTGTACCGTCGGACTGAAAATTATATTGTTGGGTTTGCGTGTGGCTCATTCATTCCTCCTCCATCATGCAGCAAAAGAGGGGATAAATAATGGACTTTCCAATTCCTCTCCCAGATGTCCTTTGCATGACAATAGCGAATACAAAGGCAGAGTTCTGCTAAGGTGGAACAATCCCGATCCTGTCTGACTTGTTCATTTGCAAACTAATACAAAAGTGTCACACCAGGGAACAGAGTTTCCCTCCATCCCTGGCGGTGATGCAAATCATAACATAAATGTCAACGGCCCCAATGTAAACAGAAAAATGTAAAAAATAAATAAAATCCAACCTTTATCCAGATTTACATCAAATAGCAACGTACTGCTCTGCAACACGGTGTGCAAATCAATAATACAGCTTTGGATCATCTGCTGCATGTGCACATTTTAACACTTTATTGATATTTAGAATTTAAATCCATGTATGATGAGGGAGGAAAAAAAATCAACCCTTTGCTTACTGCTCCGATAATGTGCGGTGCTACTTAAGATGAGCGGCACAGCACACACACACACACACACACACTCACGATCAGATTTCAATCAGCACTCATGAATCTTTTACCACATGTGAGTTTTGCTTTGTGGAGGTAACAGGTCAATGGACGCGGGGAACATGACCGTCCAATATGTTCTTTTTGGGGAAGATGTGTAAGCAGGTAGAATCATTAGCATGACAAAGGTCGAGTGAACTAACACCTGTGAAAGCGCCTCTCTCTAAATGTGTGACCAGTTGAAGGCCCAACTTAATATGGACGCCGCCGTCCTCCGCATTCATTTTCTCTTCTTCCACTCTCGCTTTGCCTGCAATTAGCATACACAGCTGCCTGCAGGAACATGCGGCCATTCGGTGGCTCTCTACCAAGCCTTTGTACTGTTTGATATATAAAAGGCACTTTAGAGTGAAAAAAAACTCAATGTAACAGGAAGCGGAAGAATCATAAAGTTAGATGTGAGAGCTCATTTACAGCAAAGGTTTATGTCTGTACCATCCATAATCAAATATGCATCATTCTAACGAGGCAAGCAACCTTGAGGCGGTTGCGCGTTGTGTAATTAATTAGCATGTTGAGCAATCTAGCGTCACAGTGTGTAATGTGCATTTTGTAATAATGTTCGAGCATATGTTTCCCAAATCTAAATGCAAAGTTATCTGCCTGTTTTGCTTGGAGATGCTGTCAGCCATGAACAGTTTCAAGTCGCCACTGCAAGGCCGATCTCAAAAGGACACAAACAATGATTGATTTTTTTTCACAAGAACCAAAGACAGTTTGTTTGGAAGAGCATGCGGAGTTTATGGATTTGTATCCGCAACAAGGCAGAGTGAGTCTCTACTGCTCTACTGCACTGTGTTAAGCAGGGGGAGTTAGTCGGCCAATTAATTTGGGGATTTTTGAATGACATGCAGGACAAACACAAGATCAATGTTGAATTCATTGAGTGAGTTATTTTTAGTGAAAGCATGCAAAAAATGTGGTTACTGCTCTACAGACAAATGTATGTCCTTTTTAGTACTACAATGCCAAAGAGCCATTAGGTCCTTATGTCGGTGTTTTGAAGGTAATTTTCCACCATACTTACCCGCTCCTTAAACGCTAACCACTAAAACCCCCACCCGGATCCACACCAGGGGGACCAACCACCACCTTCATGCATCAATTTGCAAGCACATTTTGCGATTCTCATGGCTGGATCATGGGGGAAATGACACGGAAAGTTTCTCTTGATGATGGAAATATACCCTTCACAAACATGCATGCGCGCACACGCGCGCACACAGACACACGCGCACACACACACACACACACACACACACACACACACACACACACACACACACACACACACACACACACTGGTCTGCATATACTAGCTAAAAAAAACATTATTCATCATCAGCATGTTTTGTTTGCTGTTGTGACAAAGACAGTAGAAACGATTCATCATGCTAAATGGAGGGAGATGCTGCACCTTTTTGATGCACAGTACTGTCCTAAAGTGTTCTCAGCCGCAGTCGACGCTGTCGGATTCATTGGCATGGAGACAACAGTGATTTATGGCACGTGATTTATGATGATTGCTCAAGTTGGGAAAACAATTTTGTCCTGCATGATTGATTTGCATCATGCATGATGATGCAAGGTCTATTTTTCGATTTTTTGGGGGGGAAGTTGAGAAAGTTTTGTAATGAACCTACACAGTGTGTGAAGGATATCCATCCATCGATCCATCCATCTTCAACAGTGCTTATCCTGAAAAGGGTCGTGACAATTGCTGCAGCCGATGCCAGCTGACGAAGGGCGGAACAACCCCTGTACTGGTCGCCAGTCAATCACAGGGCCCATATAGAGACGAATAAGCACACCGACATTCACACCGTCACTGAGTGGGAACCGATCCCACGCTGTCTGCACACAAGTTAGGTGAGTGTACCACGACACCATCGGCAACTGTTTGGCGGACGCATGATTGTAAAATATTCGTGAAATAAGAAGGACTGTTTCACTAATCTGGTCCAAGGCCAAGCAACATTTAATAGCCTCACTTTTTACTTTTGGCACACTGTAGTCGGGGTAGTAAGCCATTTAACATGGGCAAAAATGAAGAATGTACCCTGGATTGGTCACCGGTCAGTCACGGGGCACATAATGAAACAGATGACATTCACATTCCCAAATTCACTGAGTGCAAACTGAACCCTTGCTGTCTAAGGGAAGTCAGGCAAATGTACGACGGCACTAAATCAGCAACGCTGCACACCCAAATTTCTGATTTGATTATTATTTAGAAGGAGGAAATCCAGACTCGCCAGTGGTTCAACATTTATGGAGGTGAGACAGGCTCTGCTTCAAAAGAGTGATTTCAGCAAGATATGAAATATGGCTTTGATTTTTTTTTAATCCTTGAGGTATTTTGACAAAATAATGTTCAGGCATGAGATTAAAACACCAACGTACTGTTTAAAATTGGGGGACGGAGAAAAAAATGAATGATGACTCAGCCTTGATTGGCTCTCTCCTGATATTTTTATTATTATGGTTGCAATTTTCATAGTACAAATACAAACAGCATCCGTATCACACAGTGCCATTTCGCTCTGCAAAGTGCAACCAAAATAATCCAATTCATGTTCATTTCACTTCAGCTGTCCAGTTAGTGGAGTTCTAAAGTACCAAATGACAGCTGGTTCGAGGGAGACATTTCCTCCATCTCAGTAGCCTGAGGTCTTGCATTTGCCTCCAGCTAAATGTTATTCTCAATACTCTGCTTGTGCATTTTTTAGCCTAATAGCGTTACTGCTGAAGATTAGAGAAGGTGTCCATCTGAAATGTTGCTTGAATATGAAGGTGTGCTTAACTCGCTTTTATGCACAACATTGAACGGGGGGAATTTCAACAAGGATGAGCTTTGCACATTTTTACATTACTGAATGCCTGTGCGGGATTTTAACCTTTGTCAGCCTCATCAAACTTTGAAGCAATCCCATGACCAGTCCAAAGAATTCTGGAACTTCTCTAATGGACCTGTACCGGATATGACTTATTCAGGAGTCATAAGGTCAAGGTCATCATGTTTAGCTGGGACATTTTTCATCCTCTTGGTCCTCTGGATTACTCTCTGGACTACTTTAACCTAACACAGGTCATATGAAACAAAAGGCTTAATAAATCATCATATGAATAATAACAACTTTTGCATATTTGAGGTGTGGCATTTATTTAAGTGTGAGCATCTGACATTAATTGTGGCATGGTGTCTATGAAAACAGAAGCCAATATTTGAGGAAATAAGTTCTGCAAAATCACGCAAGGGCGGCCCGGTGGTCCAGTGGTTAGGGCGTCGACCTCACGTGCAGAGGTCGTGGGTTTGATTCCGGCTTTGGCATCCCTGTGTGGAGTTTGCATGTTCTCCCTGTGCCTGCATGGGTTTTCTCTGGGTACTCCGGTTTCCTCCCATATTCTAAAAAAAATCATGGCTGGTTGATTGGACAACCGAAATTGTCCCTTGGTGTGAATGTGAGTGCGAACGGTGCCCTGCGATTGGCTGGCAACCGGTTCAGGGTGTCCCCAGTCTACTGCCCGAAGACGCCTGTGACAGGCTCCGGCGCCACCCGCCACCCTTGTGAGTTTAAAGCAGATCGGAAAATCTCACAAGAGGTTCCCAAAAAACAAAATAAATTAAAACATTCATGTTCAGTTTTCAAGTTTCGAACATTCAGAATAATAAAACAAGTATTCAATTAATAATGATTTTTGTGCTCCAAAATTACCATCATTCTCTCTGAAAGAAGTGAATTATGTTTGTGCCTTTATAAGAATTATGGAAAATGCCACTCCTGAAGATGCAGCACCTGCAACATAGTTTAAAATGAGCACCAGCTTAATTATTGACAGATGCACTCCATGTTACCTTACGCGGTGGGGAGATTCAGGACAGCTGCGTCTCATAGCTCAACAAAGTGGCCCATTTCAAAAGGAAGCTTAGTTGCCTTTGGAGATAATTCCTTTCGAACTTCACATCTGAGTGCAAGGAGGAAGAAGAGTTGGGGAAACATTACCAAACACTGAGAACGTAATTATTTTTCTTCGGTCTGTCTATTAAGTTGCGCAATCTGTCTAAAAGGATCAAAATTGGAGACAGACAATGAAAGTGACAAAGTAATGATTCCTTTCAATTTCTGGTGAAATGCAGTGGACGTAAACACACACGCACACACACAGACACACACACACACACGGGTGGAATTTGGCAGTTTTCTCCACTTCAGGCCAAATCCAGCAAATTATACTGGTCAACAGAAATATGTTAATCAGAAATGGCTTTCAGTGTCCCAAAACATATTTTTTCACATTGATTTCCAAAATGTCTATCCTTTTTTCTAGCATACTAGATTTTTAAAGATGTTTTCTTATTTTTTTGTTTGCTATTATTTCCAAGGTTAACCTGAAATACTGATTTTTATCATACATTATAAATTATAGCTATGATGAAAAAAAATTATCCACCTGTTGCTGAACCTAATTCTTTATTTATAAATGTTACAAAAGATATCGCTAGATTACATATTATATTATGGTTATTATGAGACCAGATCTGATGGAGAAAAAGAGTGAAGATTCGTAATCAAGGCACCAAAGAAAAAAAAAGGTTTAGGGTTCTAGAAAGGGTTCTAGAAGGGTTTATTTGCATTTCTGATTTATAAAATGGGTAAACCTTTGTTGGCCTGTGATGTCAAATGACTCTAAAATATTTTCCTGAGCAATTATCTTGTACGCTGTGGGGTGTGTCAACTCCTACAAGTGCATGACTCTTCTTCTTTGTATATTCCAGCGCACTGGATGCCCTTTGACAGATTACTGCCTCTCACAGGTCAGTCTTGGTACTACAAAAGACATCTGGTTTTGAAATGATTGTGGGTGCAGTATATAACTTTGCGTGTGGTGTGCTACATTAGTTATGTGGAGCACACCCCTAAAAGAGCAAAACAAAGGTTTCCTGATCACATCTGGAATAACCCACACGTTACAAATTGAGATAGAGAGAGAAATGAGTGAGTGAATCACACTAAAGGAGCCAAATTAGCAGGCTAGTGTGCTAAATAGTTACATTCGGCTCCATTAGGAAATGTAATATTATGGTGCTTACAATTTTGTTGAAATTGTTTTTTCTGAATTGAACATATTTCCATCTCATGATGAAGAATGGGTATTCTTTTGAAATGGCACATACATGGGGCAATGAAACGCAAAGCGATATGTACTCAACAATACTCATTAAAAACGCATTCGCCACTCCACGAGAAAGCCCATTTTGATGTCAATTCAACAATATATGAGCGGCCTTTCAAAGCAAGCATGCAAGGTACTCAAAGCTCTTGTTTTAATATACAGGCAAACTCTGAAATAAATGCTCCCATTCCTGATATACAAGCTGCATGCAAAGCAGGCCTCCAATGCTATAGCCTTGAAGATTTTCATTTGTCTCACTGCAATATGAAACGCTTGATTCTATTGAAGCTTAAAGATGGCCGAATGCCTTTTTGGCTCGTCTGATATCATATTTTTGCAAGCAGTGCCATTTACTGGCCACTTACACAGCACATCATGCACTTATAGTAAAAGAAAAAACACTAGCGCCATTGTAGATGGCACACGGTAGTATGTGCGCAAGGACTGGCAAGATGCGTTGGCTAAATAGACGATGGCTAATTTTGCAAATGCTTCAAAAATATCCCGTTATATAATAAAAGTTTGCATCTAGATGATGAATTATGCATTAGATCAACTTTTTGATCTGTTCTTTTTGATCCGTCTTTGTTTAGTATTTGTGCAGAAGAAGAAGAAGAAAGAAGAGGAAGAAAGTGAGAAAGAAAACATTTCCATGTTTTTCATAAGCAGTTCTTGTCCAAAGTAATGTAGAAACTTGACGACATGAACCGGGAATTGCTTGTTTTCACTGTTTTGTATTCGGAAAATACAGTGACGGCTGGGAGAGGAGAAGGAAAATCAAGAAAAATAATTACCCCAAGAAAGACGGGCCACCGGAGAAAATAAATCTTATTTGCCAACTCGAGTAGAGAAATAAAAGAAAAATATCCTGAAACAGTAGCACAGTACTACTAACGGTGATGATCTCAGCCCAATAAATCAAACCATTTCTCTTTGCCATTTTAGTATTATCAGGTGGAAAACGTATTACCGCAATCTTTAAATGGACATTTAATTTGGCAAAATTACCTACCTAGAAGAAAAAATGTTCAGCTAGCATTGATGAAGAAGAAGAAGAGTCACTGGTAAACTGGAGCCTAAAATATTGGCTCAAACCAAAAGCTGTTAGGAACATGTGCTAAACTCTAGCCCGCTAACTCACTCCTAATAATCCCTGAATCAATTATTATGCGCATACCTGGCAAGAATCCTGTTCAGTGACATTTTCTATCGGGTTCTGAACCGAACAACGTTTTGGATTCCGGAAATTCAAGCTGAGACAAAGTGTGATAACAAAAATATTTATTACAGAAAATCGCACCAAAAAAGTTCAAACTGAAATCACTGGTCACAAGGAGCCAGGAAAAAAACAACATCCAAAACACAAAGCGCTTGCAATAGCCCAGGTGCAAGAGAACACTGAGAATAAACAAACGAAATATCACAGGTCCAATTACGCAAAACCAAAGCTCAAGATTGCTAAAAAGGAACAATGAAAATACTTACCAGTAAGTTCTATGAAAAAAAAAAGAGCGACTATAAAATATAGCAAAAGGTCTCTAGCAGTGGTTCTTAACATTCTCAGAGGTACCAAACCCAACTAGTTAATATGCACATTAGTATTATTATATGCACATATTATTACACAATTTCAAGAGACAAATACTGTATACTTTTTTAAAAAATTGTACGACGTACTATCACGACAGTCACATGGTGACGATTGAGCGAACTAAATTTCCCACAGCACTGATTGGACAAAAGATGTCATGTGATCATCTGTAGCCCACCAATGGCCAAGTGGGCGTGTTATAACTATTTGACATGTTGAGTAGCATGTCTTACCCTCCATGGTTCGATCGAACCCAGGTTAAGAACCACAGGTCTAGAGTACAACAATTGAAGCAGAACAGCGAGCAAGGTCAATAATCCGACGAGAGAATAAGAAGCTTGGCAGTCTTTAAATATATGGCAGGCTTGATTGGTAAACGTGGAACAGGTGCACCTGCTGGAGGGAAACGCCCTTCACTCCAGCTGGGGCTAAAAACAAAACAAACAGACAGACATGACAGTTTCATCCTTGCAAATGTTTGTGTCACATCCATTCTCCAATTTGTTACAAGCACAACTGTACGATTTCAATATTGTTCAGGAGAACAATAGCAGCAGGAATATTTCAGTTCATGTGATTATATAGTTAAGCATGCCAATCCCATGGCAACATTTAAACAACAAAGCGTATGAGGGAAAAGTGGTTAGGACTCCAACACTTGACTTGACTCCCACATGAGTATAAATAGTTTTATGTTATGTGTTGTGTTTATTATTTTACTTGACGTTAACTGTTTTGTTAAGCGCTTTGTTACAGCTGCCGTTGTTGCGAAAGCGCTATATAAATCAGCATGTATTGTATTGTAATTGATGAGCAGGAAAAAATAAATAAAATCTAAAAACCTGGCATGAACTACCTTGTACTGTGTATTTTGAACACTTTAAGGAGAACATTGTGGTGACCCACAAGATATACACATTCAACATTCTAGTCACTAAGTTTTTATGTACAGAGTGGGCTTAGCCCCCAAGGGATGCGCAATAACTAATAAAGATTAAAATAAATAAAATACTAAGATTGCATTTGTAGAATGTGAATTCGACCACAAACTCCACTTTTTTTTTTTAAATACATCTCACGGTGCAGCCATTTTGCCACTTGCTGTCGACCGAAAATGGCATCCCAGTTGCTCAGGGCTCCGGTAATGACTCAGTTTGCGAACGTCACATGAACAAACTCAGAAAACATGTGAAATTTTCTGTTTGATTCATATACAGAAAATATTTTTGTAATTTTGTAATTTTTGTCTTGACTAAACCCAGTGTTGAGCAAACCACAGTATTTATAACATGCCACATGCCCCCCCCCCCCCAAGTACCGTAAATAGTTTAATCATGCATGGTTTTGGAATACCCTACACAAGAACGGCAGTGCATGTAGACTCCCCACAGGAAGGCACAAAGCTGAAATTCAAACCCAGAACTTCAGAACTGTAAGACAGGCATGCTAAAGCACCAAACCACAATTCTGCTTTGGGGAAATTATGATGAGATGAAAGACACTCGAGGGGCTTATATTCTTGTTTCAACCAATCACAGCATAAACTACCATTCCATTTTATTCCCTCAGCTCTGAGGCACAATCTCATCTGTGAGGAAACCTTTTTTTTTTTTTTAAATATCACAGCATGTAGAGTTAAAAAAAATAATAAAATCCCGGACCGGCACGCAGCTCCTCCATCCCTGTAGCTCTTTTTTGGATATCTTCCCACATGAGTATAAATAGATTCTAATTAGCAGTTCCAGCCATGGCTATTGGAATTGTTCACCAAATTTGAAAGAACACTCGCAAAGCGTTTATACGGTACATAAAAGCTTGGGTGAAAATTTGAAGAACAGGAAGTCCCCTGTGGCGAGTCACCCATGGGTACACATGGCTGTCAGGAGATAATGTGACCATATCACAAGGTGACCATCACATATTTAATACCATTTAAGCAAAGTCCACATTCCTTTCAGCAAAACAGTGATTCAGGCCAGTACAACAAAGCATGAAGTGTTGCCTCTGCAAGTGAAAATACCGACAGTAAATGGGGTTCATTGGCACCTGCTTGTTCCCCCACTTCCGTGCTCTGCTAGTGATATCTGTTTTGGTCCTCTAAGGGACTTCCCTTAGAGAACATAAGGCCAGTTCAACTTTCCCTCTATTCCGTCCCACTTTTTTTAGGCACCGCATGGGGCTTTGGAGTGGGCTGTGTTTTTTTTTTTTTTTAATCAGGGGGCAGGTGGCAGGTCAGCAGAGCCACGTACCCTTCCTGTCTTATTCCCACTAGCCTTGCACTTGACTACACCAAATGGAGGGTCACATGAACACAGTGCGGAGGCAGTAATTGCCAGTCGGGGACCTTGCGATTACAGTCATACTCGGTTCATGGCAAGACTCAAGGGGCCCCTTATAGTCGGCTAGCTACCCCTTGGGCCCTCTTTTGATGCCCCTGTGGTATCCTCCCAGCCATGCCCCCACTGGAGCATCCACCCTGGCCTGCGCATTCCTTTTGTTCATCCATCCATTTTCCAATCCACTTTATCACAAGGGTCGCGTAGGGTGCTGGAGCCTATCTCAGCTGTCTTCAGGCAGGAGATGAGGGACATCCCTGAACCGTTTGCCAGCCAATCGCAGGGCACACAGAGACGAACAACCATCCCCACTCACCCTCACCCAAAGGACAATTTGGAGTGTTCCATTAACCTGCCATGGATGTTTTTGGAATCTGGGAGGAAACCGAAGTACCCGGAGAAAATCCGTAGAGAGGCCAGTGCCGGAATCAAATCCTGCAGCTCTGCACTGTGAGGTCGATGCGCTAACCACAGGCTCACCGGGACGCCTGTGTCAAGTCAAATGCGCTAATCCTTACTGATTCCCTTCTTCACATTGGTTGCACAAAATAACATTATCTTGATCTAAATACATTTTTAATAGATGTTGACTTGAAAAATGTGTTCCTGAAAAGGTTAGAGTGGCTGCAAATTGTTATGTTACATTTATTGGGTAGATTTTTGGTTGTTTTTTTTTTTTTTTAACTGTGCAGAGGGAGTACATTGCATCAAACTCACGAAAACTATTCTGGCGTAATACTCAATTTATGTGTTTTAGAGCCCTGGGTTTCAATCAATGCTTCCAACTTTGGAAGGAACAGTTTGTTCAAGGCGCTTTTCACAGCTCGTGTCATGTTCTGCCCCGTCTTTGTTTTTGTTTTCAGCACCAGCTGGAGTGGAGGGCGTGCCTCTTCAGCCGTGCACCTGTTTCTCCTTCACTATCAAGCCTTGTTTTGTATTGGGAGACATCATAGGTTTGAAAACTACCAAGTTACTGACCCTGCCTGTTGTATATGTGCAAGTGCTGTTTTGCAAACCTTTTGATCACGTACATAGTTATTTTGCCCTCTTAGTTACCTGTTTTGTAAGGATTGGTCTTATTCATTGATTTATTTTCCGAAATGCTTTATCCTCGCAATGGTCGCAGGTGGTGCTGGAGCCTATCCCAGCCGTCTTCGGGCAGTAGGCGGGGAACACCCTGAACCGTTTGCCAGCCAGTCGCAGGGCACACAGAGATGAACAACCATCCGCACTCACACTCACACCTACGGACAATTTTGAGTGTTCAATCAGCCTGCCTTGCATGTTTTTGGAATGTGGGAGACAACTGGAGTACCCGGTGAAAAAACCCACATTAGCACGGGGAGAATATGCAAACTCCACACAGGAAGGCTTGAGCTGGAATCGAACTTCTGCACTGTGAAGTCGATGCGCTAACCACTTGACTACCGGGCCGCTTGTATTTGTATTATTTAATCTTTTTTTTTGTCACGTAAAATGGAGGCTAGTCATTTCGTTTGTATTCTTTCTATTACTATTACCTTGCCTTTTGCAAGTTTTTCTTTTTTGTTAATGCCTTGTTTTTCCTGGCTTCTTGTGACCCCAGATTTCTGTTTAAACTCTGTCGGTTTGACATTTTTGACAATAAACATTTTTTTATTGCATTTTGTCCATGTCTGCATTTTGGGGAGAAAAAAAATATTTGCTTCGTTCTCTAACCTAACAACTCAAAATACTTAGATCCGCATAGTGGTGAGGAGTGGGACAAATAAATGTCCCTGATTGCCCACTGTTCCCAAAAACGCATCTCAACCACGACGATCATGTATACTGCGATTTGCAGTCCAATAGTGGTGTGCTTACTCATCCTTTTATACAATACAATACAATACATGCTGATTTATATAGCGCTTTCACAACTATAACAGTCCCCAGGTGTGGAAAAAAAAGCACATAATACTGTATGTCCCCTTATTACAATAGTACAATGGCAACTTTTTCTAAGTCTATTAGGACATTGCATCTTTGACCGCTTTTTTTTATCCGCCATGCTTTCAAGGTTGTCATGACCAACATTGTCAGGTGCCAGGAATAAGCCCGCTCATTCTTTCCACGCCACACATCTCACGCGTTTGAATCATTCCCCAATTCTTATGACCGTGAAGTACGTTTACCTTTTACTTGCATTCCAGCGGTTAAAAGGTAAGCCAAAGCCATTTCATATTGAGCTCAAAACCCTTCGTTGTCAGAGGGGAATTTATGGACCTGAAATAGTGGCTTTGTGAGGTTTGTTGACTCTCTCGAGTCTTTAGCTTTCACAGAAAGTGTAATGTTTTAGAGCACACTGTAATGAAGCATGGAATATAGCTTTTGTCCAGGGAATGATCATGCCCTGGATTTATACATTGCTTATTGTCATGCAGACAAAGAGCCGTCGCCGGTGTCTGGTTTCAGGTCTGGTTTCATGGATCATATTCAATTTGAATATGATCCATCTGATCACCTAGCAGATGTCTGCTGTGTTTTTCTGTAACTATTTGCACAGCTTTGCAGGAGACTAAACCGGTATTTTGACAAATGGAGGTGGGGGGGGGGGGGGGTTCAGCTTAAAACTTATACGGTGGTAAATCCAAATTCGAAAACCTCAAAATATAAACCAATTTTTTTGTTTTTAAATGTGACTCGAAAAGTGCACATAAGTCGATCATACTATTTGTCATGCTCGACGCAGAGTTCGAAAAGTTTGAGATTTTGCATCAGTTTTTTTTTTGTTTTGACTTGGGTATCTTAAAAATCGTTTTAATAAGTTTTAAGAGCAGTTTGCTAGGGTTTCATTAGATCTATGCCTTCAAAAATGCTTTGTTTTAGTTTAGTTTTGATTAGATTTAGTTTTTTTTTTTAAATGCGCGTCTCTCTCTCTCTCTCTTTTTCTCTATATGTGTGTGAGTGGTAGTCATTGGGTGCAAATCAAATAAAACGGCACTCAGTATTGTGTAATAAACTAAAGTATAATTCTCAGAAGACTGTTTGACCTTCCTTATTCTGTGCCAACGTACAGCAATACCAGAATAAATGCATTTTAAATAAACCCTGAACGCTCATGTTTGATATTACTGAAGAAATACAAAAACAAAGGATATTTTTACTGCGATTACAATTAGTTTTATAAACGTAAAATGTAGTTTCAGTAGACAGGTTTTTAAAAGCACTCACATACAGTATTTATTTAATTGGATTCATTAAATGTTTTTCAATTTTTAGTTGTAGTCATTTGTTCATTTTTGTTGAACTATTCAGAAAACTCGGTCAGACGTCAACAAATCTCATGAGACTCCTGCTCCTTCAATATCCTCAAGTGTGTTTTTCGTTCCTGCTTCGCGATGAATCATATACAGTCAGTATAGGAATTCAATGGGTCTGTTTAAGACTCTATATACAGGTACCGTACTGCCGTACATATGGTGTGGCAAACCAACTGAAGGCAACTCTTTTGAAAGCACAATAAGTCACCTGCTTCGCACTTTTACAAACTCTTGCTGATGTGGGGCTAACAATGTGTGGATTGCAAATGAGAACCATTTTATCTCTCAGTCACACAATGACTTGGGAAAAAAATGGTTTCCCAATGCTAACAGCCAAAGGGCATCAATTAAGTGTGACAGTGTGAACAGAGCTCCTTAAGCCTTTATCTAATCTGTGTGAAATTAATTATCTTCTCCTTTTGCTGAATTGGCAGAGTGCTATTTGATCTCAGCTGTCTGCAAATAGTTACATAAGCTTCTTTGTCAAGGATAAATTGTTTCTGTAATGACTTTCTACCCTACCTATATGCTGGCCTTTTTCACCAAATAGACAAACCCTTGTTACTTCATCTTCTTTACTTGATGTCATAAAAACACACACAAACACGTGTGCACATTATCCGTTACTAATATATA
Source organism: Hippocampus zosterae (assembly GCF_025434085.1). Classification (NCBI taxonomy): domain Eukaryota; kingdom Metazoa; phylum Chordata; class Actinopteri; order Syngnathiformes; family Syngnathidae; genus Hippocampus; species Hippocampus zosterae. Next base: position 12,123,612 of record NC_067465.1, read on the forward strand.
TATATATATATATATATATATATATATATATATATATATATATATATATATATATATATATATATATTAGAGCTGTCAGTTTAGTGCGTTTTTATTGGCATTAATTTAAATTAATTTTAACGGGATTAAAAATTTTCTCGCGAGATTAACGCGGCACACGTCACAAGCGGATGTTACGTTGCTCTATAAATACACCAGAAACAAAACAACAAGCGCGCTGCAGAAGTCCACGCCCATGTTTGTTTTGCCAGCCACGGCAGCACGAGACACCGAAAACGGATACTTAAAGAGTTTATGAATGGAAAGTTTACTTTTTAAAAGTTGCCATATTGCTCCACTGACAAGACCAAAGTTATCTGTTCTTCTCTCTCTCTCTGTATCATACAGGTATACGATGTATGCCACTGACGCGATTGTTACTTGTTTGGAACAATTTTGTGTGGAAGGTTACAGTGTTCTGTGTCCATATAAATAGAGCGGGTGGAGCTTCTCTGTGTTCGCCTGACAGTGACAGTGCGCTACAGTGGTAGCGACCTAGCGAAAGTAAAATGACTCCATTGTTGTCATCGTACCAAGTGTAGTCATTTGAAATGAGGTCTACACAAAACCGTTGAGAGACTTCCGCGCAAGAAGGACCAATACAATCAACATAGCCTGACTGTGTTAGGGGGAGTGACCCCCCCCCCCCCTTCAGAATGGTTTGCCCCTGCAGCACGGGGGACGTGCGTGTACTTGTTTGTAGGGCCGGCAGTTTCCAATACAGCGGCACATAATGAACACTGGTGTCCGGTGTCTCGTTATTCTTCAACAAACAGAAACAGACTGCTGTGTTCAAAGCAAAACTTGAGAAAAACGAAGTCTGCAACCATGGCTGAAATCCACTATAGGCTGAGTACTAGTGTACCTTAGATGTGCACTTTATAATGTTATATTGCTCTGTTTTGATTTCATAAAAAAAGCTGTTAAAGCAGCTGTTGTGTGACAAAATATTGTTTTCACCGTTATTGATGGACAGTAATATTGTGTGAGAGATTATGTGTGAATAACTCCACCAAGTGAAAAATGTTTATGTAAAATTGAAAATCGAAATTGTTATTTCAGTAAATATTTGCATTTGGCACATAGAAAACTGATTCATGATTCCATGTTGATGAGAGCATTAAAATGGGGAAAAATAGGACAAAAAATGTAAAAGGAAATTAAGAACGATAAAAAATGTGTGAGTATTCATGATTAATTTTTTTGTTGATTTGAGTTAATTATGACAGTTGCATTTTTAATTAGATTAAATATTTTAATCGTTTGACAGCTCTAATATATATATATATATATATATATATATATATATATATATATATATATATATATATTGTATATATTTTTTATACAACAAAACAGATTAAAAAGGGTGGTGCAAGACAGAGATTTTCATTCGTCTAATCTAACTGCCAGTTTGTGTTTACTGTCAACCCAAAGGTTGTTGAAAATAGATCCATGCTGCCCTCTGTCTGTTATATGCATCTAATGGTCCTCTACATCTACACCTTCAACAAATTAGTGTGCAGACAATCATTTACACTGTGACTGAATAGGAACCGAACCAACGCAGGCATGGGGGGGGGGGGGGCTGTTGGAGCCTATCCCAGCTGTCTTCGGGCAGTAGGCGGGGACCACCCTGAACCGGTTGCCAGCCAATTGCAGGGCACACAGAGACGAACAACCATCCATGCTGACACTCCCACCTAGGAACAATTTTAGAGTGTTAAATCAGCCTGTCGGCATGTTTTTGGAATGTGGGAGGAATCCGGAATACCTGGAGAAAAGCCACACATGCATGGGGAGAAGATGGAAACTCCACACAGGAAGGCCGCAGCTGGAATGTACCTCTGCACTGTGTGGTCGACGCGCAAACCACTGGAAGATGATCACCTTAGAATTGTAAATTGAACTTTTTGCAACATAAAATGAGCTTGGGTGCTCACGGTTACGTAATTTATTTTACGAAGTAGAATGTAAATCGCATACTGAATGTAAAATTGCATGAAATGACCGGAGAAGCTCTTCAACGAAGTGCACAATGAAAAGTGTTCCAATGGGAACAATTGTTTTGAAATGACAGAGATTTGGAAGTAAACCAGTGTCACAGACAGATTGTGTTCAACTTTGGGTAACTCTGGAAGAATTATAATTCCGGCGGTTTCGCTATGAAACCTCCACTGATGTATATGTTGGTTAAGGTTGAGGAAAAATAGCTCGACTGGTATGCAAAATGTTCCCAAAAATACAAGTAGGACATTTATTTTGATAAATTGCCACCATGCTTGGATGGTTCCTTTTCTCTATAAAAAAAAAAACAGATGAGTACATAACCAAGAAAAAAAATCTGCACTGATATTTTTACCAGAGCACTCATTTTTTTGGTGTGTCAAGTTAAATCGTGTTAAAGCATTAACAAATATACATCTGGGAAAATATCAAATGTTAAATATTCCCCCTTTCAATTCTGATGGTAGCTTATTCAATTTGTGTGCAGCCTAACAGCTAAATGCTGCTTCACCATTTTACTTTGAACGCTGGGCTCTACTTACCGACCTGAGTCTGCAGACCTCAGGGCTGAGTTTAAATTCACGTAGCATTGCTTCCAGGTACTGAGGACTAAGGACCTGTCAACGAATGAGAAACTTTAAAACGTATTCTAAAGCCGACTGGGTGCCGGTGTTTAGGACTGCAGCAATATGGTCTGATTTCTTTGTTCTGCTCAGAACCTAAACTGTGGCATTGTGAATGAGCTGCAGCTGTGTGATGCTCCTCTGATGGAGTCCAGTCAGAAGACCATTCAAATAATCAAGTCCACCAGATATAGTGTAAGTTAATAATTAGCAGTGCTTATTCTCGGTCTTCTCCTAATACTCCTTTTTCTTTTTCTCTGTATTTTCATATGTCAGTCATGGTACCATGACATACAGTATGTGTGGGGTGTGCTGAGTTCGTGATTTCAAGTACATAATAAGAGCCATCAGAACACAATAGCCTTTTTTCATGCCATGTATGAGGTCTCTCACAATTTAACATTCGGTTTAAATGCCAATTTACGAATAGATGTGTACCCTACCCACACGCCGATATGCTGAGCAATATGGTTACGTCATTAGATCTTTGGGCCCGGGGAGAGGAGAGCTGAATTAGCTCGCTACCACCACCTAGCGGCAAAATATAGCATCTGGCACCGCTGTAACAAGAACCTCGGGCCAGTAGACTAGTTATGAAATATTGCTAATTGGATTACCTTTCCTAAAGATGTAAATTAGTTTTATTGAAGACTCTAAATAATCATTTTGTGTGAATTGTTTGCTTGCTGGCCGATATGCGCTCTTTGAGGGTTTAACCATTTAAATCTAGCACTGTCTTGAGTGACGCGTCGTGTATTTAACTGAATGAAAGCCATGCATTATATTAAAAAAACATGTTATTTAGCTATCGGCAAGTCAATAGAAACGTTATCATGCCAAATCAGTATGACTGAAATTTGATGTTTCTCTTCACCACGAGGTACGCTTAACGATGACTATATTGTGATCTAATTTTAACAGTTTACTGTATTTTCCTGAGCTGATTAAATTAAATTAAATTAAATTTCAAATAAATTGCAGCGTCGCTGTGTTATTGTCATGGTGACTAACAGGGGGAGCTCGCGGTCCAAGGAAGAGGTGCCAATGTTTCGACTTCCATTTAAAGAAATAAATCCCTCCCATACAACACTTCAATTTGTCATATTTAGGCAAAAAAAATCGGGTACGAAATGTTTGAAACGACCACGGGACATGTGTACATTATTACAAAGCACCCCATGCGTTTTACGTATATTCACTAGAAGTCGAGCCCCGAGGGCCTTTTCGAAATTTAACCCCTGCGTTACACCCCGTGTGCTTGTTTATTGGTCACTTATGAAAAACGCGGAGTACCATTGGCAATTGTGGCAGGTAGCGTGAGTTTCTTTGAATGCGAAAAGAGGAAGAAAGACATCACCAGTGCAATTCTCAGTGAATATCCGATAGGTTGATGCGGGTGTCGCGAACCATAACCGGGAGCCACCCGAACGAGCCCGGAACCACCACTTCTCATGCTAAACTCCAGCCAGCGTGGTTTATCAAACTGTACCTGAGAGAGTTGTTAACTGTTTGGGTTACTGAAGGCGTTTGGGGGAATTTGAAATGGGGCGTTATGGTAATTTTTATTCCGCACTGTCCCCGGCACGCTCCCTTCCAGCCCGGCGTTCTCACGGACGCCATATTTTCCGCCCTTCTCGTCATTATTTTATTTACTAAATGCTGATATCACTCCGCCGGGTCAGAGAGTATTTTGAAGAAATTGGCATCCGGTTTTTAGTGGTGCTTTTTTCCAGTCTCCCACTGACGTTGTTGCCAAATTGCTACGCTCATGCCATATATATTTGTCGATGTTAACGCTAATGCGAAAATAATTTTACGCACGGTGTTAGGTGGATCTACTTTTTGAGCAGCCAAGAAGGGGCAGTGCTTCGGTGCCACTTATCATTAGCCATGGCCACAGTTCTGGTCTGGACCGCGGCGCAAGCGTCAACTTAATTTTACGACATTTCCACCACCGTTTCACAGTTTATCCCTCGCAGGATCCGACGCCGAGGTCCCATCAAGCTCATGTTTATTCGTTCATGTGTGGCGAGGCGCCTGTTACTGCGTGGCAGGGTGGCTGCGAGCGTCTCGTAACTGGCCGCTGGGTCCCGCAGCTTGTCGCAGCTGAAGAAAATTGAACCAGTTGCCAACCGAGCCGTCGGCGACCCCCCTCCGAGCCGTCGACTGGCGCCTCGTTGTGGATTCCTACGCCGACATGGAGCGTTGACTCTGATTTTTGGGGGTCTTTTTCCGAAGGTGAATGTGAGACATTTCTGGCAGCAGACTTGGGTGGCTAACAGCAAGTAGCTACATAACCCCAACTCGTGCGACGACAGCTGTCATTGGAGAAAGGAAAGTGATCCCCCCCTCCGCTCCTCCCAAATGCGTGTGCCAAGGAAGCGCTTCTTCTGACGGATTTAAAACGGCACTCCTTGCATCAAATGGGCAAAGTGGGGAATAACCTTGCGGCGCTGGAAGATAACGTTACGCGTGATGCGTTTTTGAGAGCCGTGCTTCATCCGAAAGAAGCTAGCTAGCTTGGTTAGCTTGCTAGCTAGCTAGCTGGTTGAACAAACCTTGACTTTTCATCCTCTCCAGAAATTGTAGACATGAAGAGGATAATTCACAGTTCCTAGGGGCTGGAAGGTATGGCAAATGAGTGTTTTTCCATTTAATTTCATTGTTTGTGGTTGCTCCAACCTCCAATATCCATCTTCTGATGATGATGGGGGGGGGGGTCTCTTGTCGCCTCCGTGACTCGCACTATTCAACGAAACATTCTGTCGAGCGAATGGATCACACACGCTCTATTTACATGGGAGTTGTTGCAACGTTGTTGCAACACAGTCGCAACATACACACTATCGGTGCTCGTTTTATTTGTGTGCAATGCGAGCTAAAGCCACGCCATTATGTAAGCATCCTCTCCACTTGTGTGGCATTGTAGTTCCCCAACACAGTTGCGTTTCACTCAATAGACCTAGCCTTTGTGTGTGTGTGTGTGTGTGTTTTGGGCACAGATGCTCATTGACGCCTCGGAAGTTGGCCCATAGACTGCCTTATCTTCATCCACCTCCAACTGATGTAGCATTTTTGGTGAAAATGTTACATGACTGAGTTTGTCATTCACTTTTACGCGTTGCAAGCAATTACACACAAAGGTGAACCTGTGTGCTCAGTGCATGACTTCAAACACCTTCTAGAACGAAGTGGAATAAGTACTTTGAGGCCCATTGCCACCCATGTTCTTGATTTTTCCGTCTGTCGCACAGTTCAACTCAACAGGCTAGAAGGTATTGTTGGTTAGCTGTGTGTGTGTGTGTGCGGGCGCGCGCATGTGTGTGCGTGTCTTCGTAAGTGCTTTGTGCCCAATTTGGAGTTCACAAAAGCTCACGTTTGCATGTGTACACTGGAGCCCGCGGTGGTAGTCGTGACTACCCTGTGGGCTCACCTCAGATGCTCCCATGTTGGGTGTCATCGCCTGATCGCATGAGCTGAGCCACGGCCCAATTGCGCCAAAAGTGTTCCCATACCCAACTTGGTGCCAGTGAAGTGTCTCAAGCCTTTTATTTTGTAAACAAGTTCAGATCTGTGTTGTTGTTGTTGCAGAGTTAACCGTACAGTAGCCACTGGCAGTACATGAAGCATCAAGGCTGCACTGCAATCAATCTCCAAAAAGTGCTACGGTCGTCCTATTGCAAGGAAATGTTGAACAAATACATTTGTACTGTTGCTTCTTCATTGGTTTAGCTTTAGTGAATTCTTTTTAGAGATGGCTGCACGCTGCATCCATCAAGCACAATGCCGTCGTCGGGGTTTTGCTTTCTGATTCATTTTCTATCGAACATTTTATTAAGGGCATTTTCTATTCATATCAATAACGTGTCTATTGTGATTTTTCGTTCAGCTCTAATCGGAAGAGAGGAACACTTTTCAAATGAGGCCGAAGTGTACTGTGTAGGTACTTGTGTATATCCCGCTTTACAAGCAAGTATTAAAATATTAATCTTGGTCAGAAAGTTTGTTGGTGGGAAAAAGTCAGAAATGAAAATTCTCATTGATTAGGATGGATAGATCCCATGATAATCAAACACACACAGCAAAATAATTGATTTCAGTCTGTGTGTAGACCTTCCTCACATGAATTTTTTCATACAGCTGACATTGTTGCATTAAATTATTTACTCTTTAACGGTTTTAAAACTTATTCAAGGCCCACCACACACAGAGCAGCACGACTGAACATTACCACGCAATGGGCAGGGTTGTGCAAATACGTCAATAATACCGTTCAGTATGTGGGACCTCAAAACAATAACAGGGGTCGCGGTTTTTCCATTGCAGCACATCATTATGTGTGTGAGGATGAGACGTTTTGTCGTCGCGTTTGGCCACGTCACTTAGTGTGGGTTGTAAATGTCCCCTTCACCCTGAACAAAAGTTAATTCTAATAATTCTATTATTTTATGTCTTTCCAGCACAGGCTGGATACTCCTTCGTATAATATTGGTGCCCTTCTAATGACTTCTATTTCTTGTGTTATTGGACCACCATCTGCTTAAAGAGCCTGTAGGCGTACTTGGACCAATCAGACACAAGTGAAAAAGAGACAAGGCAGTCAGATGGTGTCAGCTCCCCTCTAAGATTTGGCATATTGAATAGTACGGTAAAATCCCATGTGTAATGTGCGTCCGGCGTAATATGCCACCCCGCCCCCCCAAAATCAACCTTTTAAAAGTTGGGTTTTTTTTCTCTGCACCCATGTATAATGTGGGTGATTTTCTCGTGTCCTTTATTATCTGTTCACATTTGTGCACATGCGTGTTTTTAATGATGAAATCTCACTCATCAATATAAAACATGATGATTGAAAGTTGCCCTCTTTTTCACTGTTGTTATTTTGGATTTACTTAATTTGAACATGTACATCTGTTGCACATGATCAAACTGTGTTAAACTGACATGTTATTTGATTAGTAATTTTATTGTTCAGTGTCGCTGTTGAGGGGTTGTAATGAGCATTCTCAGATCAGTACTGAAATGTATGAGTTTGTAAGCCCAGCACGGATTTGCAAAGGGACACAATGACGGTAGCGAATTCGTGGGCTAACGCAGCACATTTGAGTTAGCGTCGTTTGTTAGAAAGTGATCAGTACAAACGGCAAGTGTGTCGGGCTGTTGGTATCAAAGTTTGCAGTTATTTATGTCTGATAAACTGCCTCAGTAAAGTAATCTGACATCTTTTGCCAGCACTAGTAGCCACTAGTGCGGCTGTCGCTAAACGCTGGCAACAGACGCTGTAGAAAACGGTGTCACTGTAATTTATTCTTTTTTTTAATGACCCTTAATGATTTGAATGTTTTTTTTCATGACACCGTTGTGTCATTAGTCAGTAACGAGGAGCAACAGTTTGTGACGGCAGTGGTTCAGGCTCCGGAAAATGAGGCATGTCCGCTGTTAATGGCGGTGCGGGCACCCACAGCGGCTCCTCTTGCTGTATGTTGCACATACAGCGCATTTGACAATAAAGTTGGACTTGACTGTTAAGATGTGACACATGCCCAAGAACAACTTGAAAATTAAAGCGTACTGAGGCATCGATTGTTGGATAAGGTTTATTTTAAAGGTGGCCTTTGTACCGCGTTGGCGGTTTATTGGGTATCTTTAAATATTGATTTGGGATCATTTTCTTTTGGGGGGGGGGGGGGGGATAGGTTATAATCCCTGATTATGCATGGGATTTTACAGTATTTCTGACAAAACTGTTTGCATTGAAAAAATGCTGCCTGGTCATTTGCTCATGTTCAACATTAGCATAGATGTATACAACTTCACAAATGCCTCCCCACTGCTTATCCCAGACTGTAGTCATGCAGAGACAGTCATGTACTGAAAATGAAAAATGTGTGGATTGTATTGCTAAATGATGTCCGGTACCTCTTCGAGGATCTGCACCAGAGTTTAAGGCAGGGGTGCCCAAACATTTTGGATCGAAGATCTACTTTTCGATCAACTAACCTCCCGGGATCTACCCTTACCGGCGCGCGCACGCACACACACAGACACAGACACAGACAAATTTAAGATTTACCTGCTTTATTTTATTTTTTAAATATTTTTTTTGTGAAAATGAGACTGATAAGATGATTAGTGTGCGGTGTATATTAACACAAAAAATATATTACTAACATGTACAAAGACACACAAATGGTTGTTTGTTTTTTTTCTTCTCGACACTCCTCGGATCTACTTGGGACCTGTCTTAGATCTACCGGTAGATCAGGATCTACCTAATGGGCACCCCTGGTTTAAGGGGTTCTTCCTTGCCCAGAACTCCATCCCTTCGCAAAGTTGAACCAAAAAAGTGGTGTATGTTTTGCATGCACTGCGAATAAACAAACCATGTTAAAAATGTATCTGACGGTTTCAATTAAACCTGACCCTATCATCTTTGTAAAGGAACAGGTTGGGTATTGGATCTCAGTGAAGGAGGGGGCGGGGGTTATTGTTGTGGCTTGGGAGTTTCTGCTATTTTAACATTACAAAGCATGAGGAGAACAGTAACACTAATTAGTCAGTTTTACTTGTCCTCACGTAGCGTGCCGCTTTTTATCGGTGAGCTAAACAAAACACCAGATGAGCGAACAGTTTATTTTTGGGCAGACATGGTGGTCACATTTGCAGGTAAAGCGCCAAAGCTTTCCTTATATTGACCTCGATCTAAATTGTAGTTAGCCATGTTAAATCAAATGAATTAGAAAAAAAGAATACTGATGGAAACATTTCTGATCCCTCCGAAAATGTGACACCATGATAGTATCTTTGTTTGTGTCAGAATGTCTTCAGAGGAACAGACTGTGGAACCCTCTGACCAGGGACCCTCACCACCCTCCAGCTGTGCAGGGCCAACATCCACAGGGGGTCCCGCACATGCCGACAAGCAACCACGTGGCAGGCCACGCAAGGATGCTGCTGCTCTCTGCCTATCCCAGGCACCACTCTCGGTCCCCTCTAAGAACATTAATAAGTATGTCTCCGCTTTATGGAAAGACGTAATATGTAACGTTCCACATTTAGGTGTGCGTCTTAGAGGTATTTTGATTTGGATGCTGCCTTACGTTCACAAGGTGTGAGGCAGGACGGCATATATACTGTATGTCTCCATACTGTCAGTAAAAAAACAGCTTATGTGAATTTCATGAAACTTTGTGGAGGGGTGTAGAAATTTGGTTCAACCAGAATAGTGTTATTTATTTGTTTATTTTTGTGTGTCTGCAATGGCACCTGTTAAGCAGAGATGCTCTGCATGCAGCTCGTTTGGTGGTGTGTGTCTTTGACCACTAATGCCGAACTCGGACGACACAACTTTTTTTTTTTTTTTTTGTCGTTCATGACTGGTTACATTTCAACTCTGACACAAGATCACATCCTGCCTGATCATCAAGGTAATCGGGGAGGCGGGAAAGAAAAGAGTCCAGCCATCAGGGAAACGGTTTGTGGGCATGCAGGCTCTGCAGGAACAACTAACACTTGGCGCATGCATCCGCTGAGTGCCAATGTGGTGTCATGGTATTTCACGTTATACAGTATGTTAGTATTAAGCTAGCAGGCTACAAACTTGTGGTTTGGTTGAATATTTTGGTTCTTTGATATACTGTACAATGTTGATTTCTCTTTGTGTCAAATCCATACAGTAAATATCAACTGAAATTATTGATTGTTTTCCGCAGTTGCTTCAGGATTTGTCCCTCAATGCTTACTGTTTTGTAGTTGTGACGGTCTTGCACCAGGTCCCGGTTCTACTCTTGCTCCTTATATTCTGGTTTTGTTTGGTTCTGTTCTGTTACGCTTTGACTTATAGATTGAATTGCTTTTCAATGGATCCAGACCTCTGCCCAGCCTTGATTAAGAGGAGGTCTCAATGGAGGTTGGGCAAAAATTGATACACGCCGCAGTCTGTTTTAACAGGATGTGACGTGCATTAGTAGGCAGCTGACTGATGCTAATGATGCAACCAGATATTGACTCATGGCAATCGCTGCCTTTGATGAAGAGCCTATATTGATAGTTAGTTACACAAAAGACACTCTGGGTCAAATTCATACCGCCCTGCGATGAATTCTCCTTTCTTGGCGATTCAATATGTGTTGAGCGTTTTTTCGGTCTGGAGTTTTTGATTTAATACACCGGTCATTTTGGAGGTAGTTATTTAGGGTACAGTTGCAGTACAACCGTACTTTGTAAAGAGAGATGATCCCAGAAAGAAAAATATATATGGGACACATTTTGATATTGATAAATGACACAGACGTAGGGACAATTTACTCTCTCCCCTGGAATGTCCTCAAAAAGTGTTGATGTACTCCAGGGACCTTTAACTCCTTTCCTCGAGTGCTGCTTTCTTACATGTTTTAGATGTTTCTCTGTTTCATTCAATTGAATTCAAATGTGATTTCAATTCAATTCCCTCCTCCAACACACCTGCTCAGCTGACCCTTTGAATCAGTTTTCTGATCATCGTTGTTTACAAAATCAGTGGTCACTACTAATTAATACGTTTCTGGGGAGAAAATAAAAAAAACAATGCTACCAAGCCCCATTGGAGAAGAAATGAATTAGCATGTTACCACATACTTGTGCTGAGAGTACAGGCCTATAAGATATAAGAAATATTTATAATATGTTATAACTCATTTGCACAAGAATTACATTGCACTCATGAGAAACCACAATTTGGATCTAATCCATCCATCCATGCATTTTCCGATCCGCTTTATCCTCACAGGGGTTGCGGTGTGCGCCGCAGCCTATCCTAGCAGTCTTCGGGCAGTAGGCGGGGGACACCCTGAACCTGTTACCAGCCAATCGCAGGGCACACAAACATGAACAACCATCCGCAGTCAGACTCACACCTCGGGACAATTTTGAGTGGTCAATCAGGCTGCCATGCATGTTTTTGGAATTTGGGAGGAAACCGAAAAAAACCCACCCAGGACCATGGAGAACATGCAAACTCCACACAGGGAGGCCGGAGCTGGGATTGAACCCACGACCTCTGCACTGTGAGGTTGAGACGCTGACCACTGGACAATCGGGCCGCCTGGATCTATTCTAAAACCTGATTCAATCCATCAACAATTTTGTTTGTTTGCAAACTCCCCCCTCTTGGAAGAGCAGACCACAACTTGGTATTTCTGGAGCCAGTGTACAAACCCCTGGTGCACAGGCAGCCAACTGTGACCAGAATGGTCAAGAAATGGTCAACGGAAGCTGAAGATGCTCTGCGGGACTGCTTCGAGACAACCAGGTGGGAACTCTTCAGCTAGGTTCATGGGGAGGACGTTGATGCACTCACTGACACCATCACGGACTACATAAACTTCTGTGAGGAGAACACCGTACCCACCAGAACTGTGCGGTGTTTCTCCAACAACAAACCATGGATTAATCCCGACATAAAGGTCCTCTTGAAGGAGAAGAAGAGCGCTTTTATGTCGAGAAACAGAGGAGCTGAAGGCCGTGTAGATTCGGCTGAGAAGAAAGATCAGGGAGGGGAAGAAGATATACTGGATGAAATTGGAGGACCAGTTACAGGCCAGCAATGTCACTGGTGTCTGGAGGGGCCTGAAAACCATCTCAGGCCATGACAGCCCAAAGACATTGACTGAGAAGGACAAGGACTGGGCAGATGGACTGAACCGTTTTTTCAACCGTTTCGACCAGTCGTCCATTCCCTTCCCCCAACCACCAACTGCAACCACTCTCACTGAGGACTTCTTCTCCTCCGCCTCCTCTTTCGACCAGCTCTCATCAACCCAGTCTGTCACCTGGTTCCTGCCTGTCCGTCACAACAGAGCAGGTGAGGAACCAACTGAGGAAGATGAATGTGAGGAAGGCAGACGGGTCCAGACAGAGCAGCTCCTCAGGACCTGCTCTGACCAGCTGTGTGACATTGTCCAGCACATGTTCAACCTGAGCCTGAAGCTGAGCAGAGCTCCACAGCTGTGGAAAACTTTGTGCCTGGTCCCAGTGCCCAAGACCCCCCCACCCTAAGGAGCTGAACAGCTACAGACCGGTGGCGCTGACGTCTCACCTGATGAAGACTCTGGAGAGACTCGTCCTCGCCCACCTTCGACCGCTGGTGAGCACTGGACCCGCTGCAGTTTGCCTATCAGCCTGGCATCCGCGTGGATGACGCCATTATCTACCTCCTCCACTCAGTGATGTCACACTTGGAGAAGGCTGGGAGCACTGTGAGAATCATGTTCTTTGATTTCTCCAGTGCCTTCAACACCATCCACCCCTCCCTTACTGGGAGGCAAACTGCAGAACGCCAGAGTGGACCACCATCTCACAGCATGGATCATTGACTACCTCACAAATCGGCCGCAGTACGTGAGGTTGCAGAGCTGTGAGTCGGACAGGCTTCTCTGCAGCCCTGGAGCGCGGCAGGGGACTGTTCTGGCTCCATTCTTGTTCATCCTCTACACCTCGGACTTCAGACACGCCACTCCAAACTGCCACCTTCAGAAGTTCTCCGACGACTCTGCGATTGTTGGCCTCATTACAGAGGGGGACGATCGGGAGTACAGGGTACTGACGAAGGACTTTGTGGACTGGTGCCAGCGGAATCTCCTCCAGATCAACCCCAGGAAATCCAAGGAGTTGGTTGTGGATTTCTGCAGGAAACAGTCCTCACCAGCACCGATGAACATCCAGGGTATGGACATAGAGAGGGGGACCTCCTACAAGTACCTAGGTGTTCTTCTGAACAACAAACTGGGCTGGTCTACAAACACGGACACCCTGATTAGGAAAGGACAGAGCCAACACTTCCTACTCAGGAAACTGAGGTCTTTTGGGGTTCAGGGGTCGCTCCTTAAGACTTTCTATAACTTGGTGGTGGCCTCGGCCATCCATTATGGCATTGTCTGCTGGTCAGGCAGCATCTCAGCCCGGGACAGAAAGAGACTGGAGCGACTGGTCAGGAAGGCCAGTTCTGTCCTGGGCTGCTCCCTTAACACTCTGGAAGAGGTGGGCAACAGAAGGATGCTAACTAAGCTAAAAGCTATGATGGACAGTCATCACTCCCACCCTCTCCAGCCCGCCCTGACAGCACTAGGTGGCTCCTTCAGCCAGAGACTGTTGCACCCGCGCTGCAAGAAGGAGAGATACCAACGCTCGTTCCTACCGACTGCTGTCAGGCTGCTGAATAAAAATAACAACAATAATAATAATAATAATTAAATGATGTGAAAAACACTTGTGAATAGCACTGCGATTTATCCATTTTGTATTTATATTGCACTTAATTGAACAGTGTTTTTATTTTTTCTTCTTTCTACCCACATTCTTGCTGATGGAGGCTGTAAATTTCCTCAGTGTGGGACAAATAAAGGATATCTTATCTTAAAATAGGTTGCTAAGTTTACATTTTGCCTTTTGATGTCTCATTAATCGGATTGAATACAACTTGCCTCCTTCACTACAGTTGAGAACAGAATCGGTCAAGGTTGATTCATCATACAGATATCGTGCAGATATATTTGACGATGGCACGCTCAAATCACATAGACTTTGATTCCGGCTGCAGGTGTATGCTCCATGACAAGGTTGATGCAATAGCCACATTACAATAACAAACATCAAAGCCGTAATTTATTCATGAGCATGGTTATTGAGCCCATGATTATTGTGCAATTGAAGAGTATGTATAATTATCTTGTTACGTAATATACAGCATTAATTGTCTTGCAGTTATAAAATGTAAAAAAAAAAAAGAATTTGACAAATGTTCATGAAAGTGAATCTATATATTGGCAACTCTGTAAATTACAGCAAATAAAGAATATTTCAGGGTAGCGTGGGATATAGATAAACTAGTCTGGTATTGAAATGAACAGAAATCTCAGGTCCCCACAAAACAATCAATTTATATTTGACTATACACGTTGCTATTGCACTTTTGTCGATTAAAATAAAAAGTACATTCAAACTGCAGACATTATCCCTGTCCTGAGACACCAGCTTCATGTTTACGCCATCCACTCGATACAGCAGGCCCACTACAACTACCTCAAGTGATGTCATCGAGGCAGCTCCTTTGTTTTGGTCTGTTCACTCCGCTCTGAAAATTACATTAATAATGTTGCAACGTTGGTCCATTAAAATAAAGCGACTACAATTGACTTTGCTCTTCAGCGGATTGTCTCCGCTACAAAGCAAAGCGAATCGGGCTGCTGTGGTTTAAAGAAGACTTTGTCAGCAACAACATGGCGTTATAGAACGTTTAACAGCGCATGAATCCTATTTTGTGAAAAAGTCATCTGAAAGTAAAAAAACTGGATTTCCGTCAGACAGCTGTAGCTTTCATTGTTACCTCTGTCAATTATTAATACTAGACTGTGTGAGAGACAGACATGTCAAATGGCTCTTGTCGAAGTGGCTGTTAAAATAGACTCCTTTGCCCACGCTCCGTCTGCTTGCTCGTCCATTCCAGGGCCAGGTTTTCCCTGTCAGGTTTTCCAGGCAGCACACTGCGAGCTGGGACTACTTACCACAGCATTATTTTCACCTTTTTTTTCTCCCTCACTTGCTGTGGTGGGTCTAGGGAGGGGAGGAGGAAGGAGGGGGAGGCAAGGGAAGAGGAGTGGGGGTGCATAGATGAAAAGTCGCACAGCCGATTTTTGCACGGCTCTCTAGCTTGTGTTGAAAATGTCACTCTCTCAGCAGTGAGACATCGACATCGGTGTATATATGTCGTGAAATGTCTGCCTTTTCTGCTACAGCTGTACACAAATATAGTATTTAATCACGGCGAACAAATTCATCACTACGTCTTTCTGTTTTTTGAGGTCCATTATTAAGGCTTGATTTAAATTGCAGTAGGAGTTGCCTGACTAAAAAAACATTTCAGACAATGTTGATGGTTTAGTCGACTAGTCATAAGGGGTGTTCACACGGCACATATTTGCTCCGGTGCTGCACCGATGTATTTTGT
Source organism: Hippocampus zosterae (assembly GCF_025434085.1). Taxonomy (NCBI): domain Eukaryota; kingdom Metazoa; phylum Chordata; class Actinopteri; order Syngnathiformes; family Syngnathidae; genus Hippocampus; species Hippocampus zosterae. The sequence continues at coordinate 12,139,263 of NC_067465.1, forward strand.
TGCGATATATCTTACACCGGAGCAAATTCTGTGGAGCGTTCACACGTACAAAGCCGCTGAGCATGTTAGCGCCGGTGCAGCCCCTCTTGGGTTCACAAGGTAGTTTCTGCAGCGGAGCAAAACAATAGAAAACAGAGCTGTCGTGTTGGTTCTTTTTAAAACATGTACAACTCAAGCAACTACTGTACAGGCATGTCCTTCTCCTTCTCGGTCTCCGTGCCTTCTGCTTTGTGAGGCATTCAGTGACCGCCCCTCGAAAACGTAAATCAACGATGACTTCATTGACACTCAGAAAAGCAAACGTATAATGCGCCAAATCAAGAGAGGAAATCACAAAATAAATTCTATGGGGATGTCGAGGGGGGGGGGGGCTTGTGAACACACAACAGTGGAAGGAACAAACTACACAAACAACTCCGAGACAGTCCAGTCTCCTACAAAAGGAAAGATGATGTTTGAAAACTATTCCCCCCGTTCTAGTTGAGATGGTATTACCCAAGAGGCAAGGTGCCGCTTGCTACTGTTGCCATTCTATAATCTACTAAAGCACCAGTTAAACACCATCATGTCTTGTGTCCGTTGTTCGACAAACAGTTGACAGAAGTACAACAGAGTACGAAAGCAACGCATTCTAGCCGTACGTAATCAACTATTCTCATGCGTCGCGAGACTACTCCCCCCGCCGCAAACGAGCATTTGCTCCGGAGCAAATTTTTAAACCACCTCCCTGAGGTGGATTAAATTTGCCCGGGGTAAGCTATTTTCAGGGGCTTCACCGGTGTAACTTTGCACGTGTGAATGCTTTACACCGGGGCAGCACTGGCGTAGCACCGGAGCAAATGTTGCTGTGTGAACACCCCTACTGAGGTCATTGATGCTTTTTCAGTACATTAATATAATTACCGGGGGGAAAAAAGTGTGATGTGGGTATGCTTTGCAATCTATATTCTCTAAACCAGGGGTGCCCATTAGGTAGATCCTGATCTACCGGTAGATCTAAGACAGGTCCCAAGTAGATCCGAGGAGTGTCGAGAGGAAAAAAAACAACCAACCATTTGTGTGTCTTTGTACATGTTAGGAATATATTTTTTGTGTTAATATACACTGCACACTAATCAGTCTCATTTTCACAAAAAAAATATTAAAAAAATAAAATATAGCAGGTAAATCTTAAATTTGTGTGTGTGTATGTGTGTGTGTGTGTGTGTGTGCGTGTGCGCGCGCCGGTAAGGGTAGATCCCGTGAGGTTAGTTGATCAAAAAGTAGATCTTCGATCCAAAAAGTTTGGGCACCCCTGCTCTAAACATCACATCCCGGCTCCATTACTGCAATGCCCTTTACTTTGGAGTCAGCCAGTCCTCCATTAAGCACCTTCAGCTGGTCCAGAATGCCGCTGCTCGCCTCTTGACTGGTACTCGTAAGAGGGAGCACATAACTCACTGGCTCCCCATTCATTTTAGTTATTTTCAAGATCCTCCTCTTTGTTTTCAAATCTCTGAATAATCTCGCGCCACCTTACCTCTCTGAGCTCATCCGCCCCTACACACCTGCACGGCGCCTCAGGTCTGTGGACCAGACATTATTAGAAGTACCAAGAACTAAACTGAGGGGATCGAGCCTTTTCTGTTGCTGGTCCCTCTCTCTGGAATGACCTCCCACTGAACATTCGGCAAGCCTCCTCGCTGCCCATCTTCAAAATCCTACTCAAAACTCACTTGTATTCTTTGGCATTCGACTCAGCATGACTTAGATTTGTTCTTGGTTTTACTGTTTGGTGCTTTCTACCGCCTTTATTACCGATTTGTCTTACTGTTTATTGTGCATGTTAAATTGCTCCATGTACAGCACTTTGTATGCAGCGATGACTGTTTGAAAGTGCTCTATAAATACTGTTGACTTGACTTAACAATAAAGAGCTTATGCAACACATTTATGCAGTACACATGTTAGAACACACACACACACCTGACGTGGGCTGGGTGAAGGCTTGAGTCGTGTGATCGTATTTCCAGCCAGAGAGAGACATTGGTGAAACCTGTTGTCGCTCTGCGCCAAGCACAGTAGCGGGTTCTGCATGGTTGTGAATTTGCGGTGTTTGCAAATCATCGCGGTCCTCTTCGTGGGCAGTCGGCTAATTCCCCGGTTTCCTTCCACTTCGATAGTTTGTGTCATATTGTATCGTAAGGAATTCAAGCAGGTGACAAAGGCCTGTTTCACAAATTGAGGTTTTATTCACAAACACAGGCAAGAGCAACCCTCAGAGTCCGTTCGGCAACACTCGGGCATCATTGGCATAACCTCCGAGAGACAGTAAAGTCAGTTATTAAAAACACGATTACTTTTCAAAGCTCCACATTCAGAAAGACAATTTAAATCAATTAGGGTGATGGACTAATTTCATTCAGAACACACACCTGTTGCTGTTCGTGGCTCTGCCTTGTCCTCAGGCGAAAAACACGAGAGTAGCGACTAAAATAAAATCAGTCCAAATCCTACACTGCAGGTTCAAGTGGGCAATTCCAGTTTAACTGGGTCTCTCGAGCACCTGACCACACATCAAATGTGAAATTAAACAACCAAGTGAATCTATCGATGTCTAAAAATGTGTGTGAGTAAGCCGTCCTGTACGTTTGCCTCACTTTGCTGGACAGGATTGGATGCTAAAATGCTAAAATGCTGCTTGTGAACACACCACATTATTCCTTTTTAAAAAACGACATTTTTTATATATTTTCAAGTATTTAAACATCAACACTGGGATGTGACAGCACGGAGGTAAACAAAGGAAAATAATAAATGTCAAATGTTACATCTCGTTTAGGTGGCTGGGCTGCCTCTTCCTTTCAGTTGATTGGAATGAGGGGAACTTTGGCATTACTCCACTGCCTGTATTTGACAATTATTTAATGACAGACACATATCAAATCTAAAATATTTTGACCACAGTTAATTGTCTCCGCTTTCACTGTAGTTAAGATTTATTGTTTGGTTTATTTGTGTAATTCTGGCAGACCTGGGTCTATTTATGTCATCAAATGGTGTATTTCAGCTAGCACTGAAGGAGTATCACCACTCTGGTTGGTTGACATTGCACTTGGTAGATATCCGATACTGGGCAGGTTTTTATCCATGTTTGGATGAGGCCCGATTCCCTTTTAAATTTCTGATTCCATGTGTCTCTCCCCCCGTCCCCCGCCCTTTTCTCTTTTTATGCTTCTGTGATGCCTATGTGGCGCTTATGCCCATATCTCACAGAGCAGTGAAAGTTTACAAGTGTGCGCACGTAGCGAATGTTGTTGGTTGTCGGGTTTGGTTCCATTTTGCAAAGTCGTTTGCCTGATATTCCCAAACAGTTTTAATGGTTGCAAACAGTTTTTGTTGCCGCCATCAAATTTGGAACATGTTTGGGAACTTTTTAATTGCTGCCAAACGTCTTGGCGTCCCTGACAAAAAACATGTTTTCCTATTTAATTTAATTTCATTTATCCAATTATGGCTTCTGTTTTTCGTATTCTTTTTCGCCGCTCTGTTTTGGCCCATGTTGTTAATGGAAGCAGTGTACCTCAGATAACTCTTAAAGTAATTTAAAAACATCTTCCTGACAAATCAACTGTAATTATTCGATGAATCTGCCATCCGTCTCGCCATCGACTAGATTCAAGATTACTTTTTAAACCTTGTGTACCGGTAATTGTAATTTTGTACTACTTTTGAATAGACCTTTTGTCCAGTCCAATTGTCCATACATATTGTAACACATCGTAGCAGTTCAACTGTGATTCACGTCCCTGGTGAGTGGTTGGGCAGAACTTTCTATATTGCTAGATGACTTATGATGACAATGTACGCCTTCTCTTTGGCTCAGTGGTGGCCACACATGTTTTTAAAGACTTGATCATGCCACCCAATGAAGTTATGCTTTCAGGTGGCTAACTGTGATACAAGCTGTCAATGTTTGCCTCCATCCTCATTTTTGAGGGTTGTTACTTATCTTAACATGGAAGTTATTTCAAGGGAGGAGTCGAGTTTGCATCCAGCCACTTGTGATTTATAGTTTTTTTCTCTCTCTCTCTCTCTCTCTGTCTCTCTGTCTCTCTGTCTCTCTCTCTCTGTCTCTGTCTCCTGTCTCTGGTGACATCAAAATGATGCCAGCCCACATCCTGCCATCTCCTCCTCCTCTTCTGAGCGCTTGTGTCCTTCCAAGCACCCCAGAGACGTAACTGCTCTCATTTGGGAGGTGTTTGCGCTTCCCGTTGAGCATGTTAACAGTCGTATCCGCCACAATTATGCTCTTCACGTGCTGTCTCAGAGATGATGTCAGCACAGCCCCTCAGCCTACTGGAGGATGCTGACAAAGCCACCATGCTATTTATCTCGTGTGTGTGTGTGTGCGCTCATGTGTGCGATTTGTATGAGCTGAGATGCAGTCAGATCGGAAGAGTTGATGGCTGAAGTGCTGACGTAGCTTAAGTAGTAAGTTGTGCACCGGGCTATGTCGCTTTCTTCCTGATTCAAACAGTTGAATCGTATTGCTTCTGGGACAGTCGACTGAAGCGGGAAAACAGACACACAAGGGGTTATTCCACTCCTCTTACTCGCAACTTATTTCTTACAGACAGTACAATAAAATGTGCTAAATGACACACGTGGATGTAGTACACAGGGATTGGTGTTTGTACCTGGCAGTTTGACAAGATTTGAACTACAGTTTTCTTTTAATAATTTTAGTGTGTACAAGGTTCCTGGCATCAGCCGTTTGGAGGTTTTGGTGTGCAATGGATTAGTATGCATAGGAATACAGTACGTACTCACGTGGCATGCTCAGCTACCATCATACTTTCAGTTTTTACATCTGGGAGAATACTACGGAGCCCCCAAAGTGACATACAAGAAAAAAAGAAAAAAAAACTCATTCACTCGCAAAGATTTGTGCGAGAAAGCAATTTCATTTATTTATTTTTAAACAATGCCAACACATTTTTTTGAATGTGTGTTTATGTATTTCTGGGTCAAATACCAAGAAACCTATGTTATTCTATTTTAGAGTGAATTTAAAAGCAACAGTTCCAAGTCTTCCATGACATGCCGTCAAACAGATGCACATTGGCGGTTTGGGTCGCCAAACAAACGTAATATTTTTTTTAATGAATTTCCATGCAAGGGAATACGTTTTGTTGTTGTTGTTGTTTTCCTTCTATATCATCTTAGGGGCTCTGTAGAATACCGACTTTAAAAAATCCCCTCCCAAAAATCCAATTTCCAATTTAAGTAGAATTTTTTTTCACAATGACAGCACAGTAGTCAAACCTTTTATTTTAATCCTGGAAAATATTAACTACAATCAACAACATGTATTTCATTTTGAGTTCATATGTCACAGCAAAACTGAGTGAACATTACGAGTGAAAAGTATTATCGGTACTTTGTGTTTATAAAGTTCACAGCTGTTTCATGTCACAGTATGCTTCATTTTAACATGCATGTTTGTGTTGTGTCCTTATGAATGACGGAGTGCCACTCAAACATTTTTTTCAATTGTATTTTTTTAATGTAGTTGAAATAGGTCCTGTCCTACCTTCTGGCAATAAGAGGCATATGCACACTCTATACTGCCAGATAGTATTTATCCACTCTTCCTCCCATTTTCCTGTCCAATGACAGCTGTGGCTAAATCTCATTTCCATTGCCTGCATTTATTTGTGTTTGCCTTTTTCTTGCCTTAGGGGCCGCAACAGAGGTAGGGCTATCATGGATGAGGAAGACAGTATGGATGGAACAGAGATAGCGGAGTCCATTGGCCCTCAGGACACAGGTGAGAACTACACTGCCCCTTTCCTTGTGGACTAGTCATTCAGTGGAGGGTAGAGAGCTTTTTCATGCTGCTTGGCCTTCCTCTTCAGGGCTGTTAATGAAAGGCTTCAGCTTGAGCTGCAGTGGGTTTGTATTCTCCCTTGCCTCCGTCTTTCACTCGCTGCCTCCACCTCTCCTGCTGCACTAAGATTGCCATTGAAGAGCAGTGGGAAAGAGCCCAAGGCTAATGCCCCCTAAAAGCTTTTTAAAATCCCATCAGTCACTCCAGACACATTTCTGCTTTTTTTTTTTTTAAATGAGCGTGGTGTACATTAAGTCATGTGATGTTCAGTCTCATTCATTTTGATGCCCCCGTTCATGCCGAATACCCTAAGGAGTGGGGGATCTTCCAGGGGCTTGAATTTCGTTTATTACGTCTAACTAACGCCTCCAACAGGTGTTTTTATTCACATATATAATACATATCTTGTCATTTTCCTCTTTTTGGTGGACTGCCACATTTTACATGAATGACTCGGTCCCACACATAGATTTGTCCATAGAGGATAACGCTAATCTTTGAAGTAAAGTGAAATGCAGAGCCACGAAGGATCAGAATAAGTGCTCTTGGAATTAACGTAGAGAGAAAAATAAATGATACTTTCTTACCTTTTCAACAAGATATATTTACCTTAAAGAACATATTTAGAAATACTTTCATGATGATTTTTACACATTTACATTCACCATTACTTTGAAGGGATTCACTTGATACCAGAAATGAATTTCAGGCCATATTGGTAAGCTCACAGTCTCCGCTGGAAGCAGTTAAGCATCAAGAAAAAATATGGGGAAAAAAATCTTACATTTTAAGTCCAAAATATTTGTATATGGTCATAATTTTTTTAAAATCTTTTTGCTTAACAAATATTTTTACACACATTTGCCCCTTCATGATTTATGTTATTTGTATATTTATCACACACATTCAAGCATTTCAGTTCATCAATTTAATTTGAATATCACACAGAGACAACCCAAGGAAATACAAAATGGAGTTTCTGAAAGCCAAGCTAATTTATTCAGACACACAAAAAATTGGGGAGGTGGGCTGTTTATGTATGATAGTGCCTTTTCAGAATAATATTTCAGACAGTATAGACAAGTCGCTGCTTTAACGCGACTCTCAGTCCCCCTTGCCCCAGCCTAGCTGATCATGTCACAGGCAAGTGAACTTTGTGATTAGTTTTTTTTAAATAAGCAAAACTGTTGGATAACAGCCGAACAGAAGTACAGAAAGGTTCACTCAGAGACACATTTTCAGAAATGGCGGATAAAAGATTTACTTGGTTGTTTCACATTTGATAAGGCCCTAAGAACCCCAACTGTTTGTCTACATAATGCAGAATTGATGCTACATTTTTAAAAAATGTTGTGCTTTACAGTCATATTTAGCATAAAAATGTCTTTGTAATATCTTTTTTTAGCAGACTGATCAATCTATTTTTTCCATCACCTTAAGAAACAGAAATTCAAGCAGGGGAGACTGTGGAAGTGGTGAGCAGTGATGCGCCAGAGGAGAACACGTCCTCTCCTCCTCATCCTCCTTCTCCTCCTCCTCCTCCTCCGGCCCAGAGCCCTCCACCCGACACTCTTGCAGGACCGTCTGTCCCAGCAAGTAGAGGAGTCCAAAGCAGGTTAGCAACGCCAAAGCCCTTGACTGTGAATTTTCTGTTGTGCGAACTACTTACTGCTCGCTATGTGTATGCAGTCATTGGCTGACTGACAGCTTTTCTTCCCGGGTGCCACAGTATTGTTGGTTGTCAGTCTTTTTTTTTTTTTTGTCCATTGCACACCCTCTACCATCCTTTTTCTCTTTTTCAGTGAACGTCTTTGTGCCTTCTGTTACTGCGGGACTCGTAGCCTGTTGGGTCAGGGGGAACTTCGAGTGTTCAGCACCACGCTGCCCCTCGACCATCTCCTCAGACACAAAGATGGAGAGGATTCAATGAACAATGGCGGTAATGGCATTGGGTCCACTGAGCCACACGTGGCAGGCGAGACCACCTCAGGACAGCAGGAACTGACCAAGTTAGTGTTTTTTTTCTTTGCCAAACTTGTTTTGGTGCTGTGGAACTAGGTGGGCTTCATTCAGAGTTCCCAGTGGCCTATTGGGTCGTGGGAGCCATAATGCAATCTGGAAGCTTGCCAAGTCAGCAGTTGATTGTCCCGCTTATGTCACATGACCACAGGGAAAGCTGCGCAGTGTTAGGGGAACAACCAGAATTGATTTATAAGTGAGGTGCGTGTGTGACAGAGGGAAATGTTAGCATCCGAATCAGGGCTCAAGGCTGTTGTATCGTTTTTCTGCAAGTGAAGCTGCCAGTGTTGCAGTTCTGAAGCAACTCAACAGCAAGCGTCTTTGTGCAGATGCCAGATTTCATGAGGGCTCTCTTCTTCCCCTCCACAGATACACTCTATCCATCTGGTATCTTTTTGTTTTGGTGAAAACTCCACATTATTCTACTGTCCTCACTACCCCCCTGTCTAATACTTTTGTTTCTAGCGGGTCTGAAAGGAGTGAGGGAGATCCAGACCCAGCAAGTCGATTTTGGGATGAGCTCTCTCATGTCGGCCTTCCACAAGATCTCAACGTCTGGTCTCTCTTGGAGTCAGGTAGGAGTCAATGGCATAGTCTGCAGTGGATTTCTTTCAGTTTTTTTCACATTTCCAAACAAATGTTCCCATTTTGATCAATTATGTCTGGAATAATTCCATGCTTGTTCGTGCTCTCAGACGACCTTAAGAGCAGGGGATATTCACCCCTTCATGTTCATACTGTAAATGAACATTGCCTGTGTGAAGTAGCCTCTGGATGAGGAATGATAGAAGTATCATGTCTATCTATGAATAAAAAACATGCCCATATTGGAGCCGATTCTTAACAAATTTACATTTAAAATGGTCAACAGTTTAACGCAGATGAGCTATCAAACTTGCTGGATCAACGAGTAATAACACAGTCCATCGGCTTGCTCAGATGTTATTCATGTAGGCACACAATTGAGGTAGATGACTGCTCCACATTATTTGCATCTTAAAATTACTTAAAATGGGTCACAAGTTTCTAACCTCTTGATAGGGGTGTCCCCATCCGATATTATATAGCGGCAGCTGCCCCCCCCCTCAAAAAAACCTGTCGCATGATATCGATCTACATCCAAAATCTTTTGTCCCACCCTCTGTTGTTCCCATGATATACTGTAGGTTTAAAAAAAGATTCTAAATGTTCTAACATAAACTTGAATTGTTGTTTTGTTTGTATTGACTTTGTTAGAGTTATTTCTCACAGTCCTATAGTTTATATTTATTTTATTGAAGTGCAGTACATTCTCATGTTTGAGGTTTGAATTTATGTAACGCAAATAGTTGGAAAAAAATTCTTTTTTTTTTCATACCTATTGTTACTGACTCTTGTTCTTTGTTTGAATAGTATCACTTTATGAAGTCTCTTCTAACATTTCATACTAAAAAATAAATAAATGCAAGCATGTATAATTACTGCTGGTATCATATCTATATTTGTGTTGTTCAGTCAGTACTCTAGGTTGCAATATCTGGACACCCTTTCATATTTATAAATCACTGTTTGTGCGAATGCCTTCCTTTTATGGAGATTCGGTCGCTGGTTGTTTTGGAAAAATATTGTCAATTACAGGGGTCGGAAATGTCACTAAACGGAGACAAAATGGCAACATTGCCTGTTCTTTTCTACATTAGTTCCATTCCATTCGCAACCATGTTTTCTAGTGCAACTACTGAACTTTAATTGATAAAATATTTATTGACGCATAATTGATAAAATTGAGTAATTGCCTTACAAGGCATTTGAGAATTTATGTTCCACTGTATGATGATTCAAATTTAGTAAATCGCTATTTTGCAAGTGCTGCTTGTGTCCATATAACGAAACACAAACCAGAAGGCTGATGGGGTATTCCTTCTTTTGATGTTTTGCAAATGACAGGGCAATGCTGGGCGCATCAGAGTTGTGCCTCATGGTCCGAAGGTGTTTGTGAGGGCGAGGGACAATCTCTGCTTAATGTGGACAGAGCCATTGACTCAGGGAGCACAAAGGTGAGTCTTGGGGGAAGCATCCGTGCCCTAATAGGTATTAACACCATCTTAATGTGTTGAGGAAGGCATGCCTTCCTCGCTGAGGCACAGTAAAGCTGATGGATCAGTCTGGCTGGTAAAGGTCAGCTCAGCACTGCGGCTCTGTCAACTGTGAAATGGAAAAGGTCATGCCACTCAACTGGGTCTGAGCTCTCATGGCAGCTTAGCCACATAGCACGAGCAAAGGCACTTTGCTGTGTTTGTGTTTGCCACCTATTGGTAGTGTAGTCCGTCTGCAAATCTTCCACTTGAACTCCAGAGTGGCTATTCAAGCCTACTTAGAGCACAGAGAGAAAGAAAAAGTGGCCGGATAAGGTTACACCTGGAGTGTTATTAACAAGGGACTTAATTTGGAGTTGAAAAACATATTGATGAACAGACAATCAATAAGTCTATCCAGAAAACGCCACATTTGACTGTTTTGACATTTCACCTCCCCCAATGTCTCTCTCCCTGCAGCACTGTGCATACTGTAAGCGCCTTGGAGCATCCATTAAGTGCTGTGCTGAAGGATGTACTCAACTCTACCATTACCCCTGTGCTGGGGCAGCAGGGGCCTTTCAGGATATCAGGAGTCTGTCGCTCCTTTGCCCAGAACACATTGATTTGGCCATGCAGAAATGTAAGCCGGGTTTAAACAATTGTACGGCGATGTAGCTTATTCCGTCATGTAACGCTGACATTTTCCCCTCCACAGTTGTTGACGATGCAAATTGCGCATTGTGCGACAGCCCAGGGGATCTACTGGACCAACTCTTCTGCACCAGTTGTGGACTGCATTATCATGGGATCTGCCTGGATATGGCCGTGACCCCTTTGAGGAGAGCTGGGTGGCAGTGTCCTGAGTGCAAGGTCTGCCAGACATGCAAGTGAGTGACCTTACTGCAAAGGTTTTTATTCTCATAAACATTTATGTGTCAGCTAACCGTTAGTGCTTATATCGGTTGTGAATGCCTCAAGATGATTTCTCAAAAATGTGTCACTGATGGTATTAATCATAGCTGTAATATCTTGAAGCCCTTTTCGACGTGGGTTGTAGGCCTCACGCTCATTTTATCCAACCGCCTTCTGCAGGAACCCAGGAGAGGACACTAAAATGCTGGTGTGTGACATGTGTGACAAAGGCTACCATACATTCTGTCTCCAACCTGCCATGGATGCTCTACCCACTAATGGGTGGAGATGTAAGGTAGGAGAAAACTCATCCTGTGCCGCCGTATTAGGCTGGATTTAATGCAGGCACCCAAGTTACACAAGGAAAAGAAATACAGTATGACTGACGCAGATTTTTAGTAGACTGGATAATTGCGCTTGCTATGGTTCAAAGGCTCTGATGCCGCTATATAATGTTGAATGAACCAAAAAATTCCTCTCCATCCCTTGATTTAAATAAGGTTAATTTCCACATTATCATAATAACCGGTCTGCAGTTATGTTCCCTTTTTAAGATAAGATAAGATAAGATATCCTTTTGATAGTCAACACGCCGCTGCTGTGGATACGTGTACCGTATTTTCACGACCATTCGGCGCACCATATGGTTGGGCGCAGTCTCATTAATGGGTGCTATTTCTGTATTTTACACATGGACAAAACGCACTGTATCATTGGGCGCAGTTTTAAAGTGGTAAAACATACACCAGCTTAAACATACGGCATGCATGCACGCACGCTAAAAACACGTTAGCTTGAAGCATACGGTAGCATGCCAAGACATACAGATACAAGCTAAAAACGCGTTTTTAAAAAGGCAACTGAAGCAAAACTGAGTTCCGTTGTATTTTATTTAGCCATCGTACAATGTACTCACGTTTTTCGAGCCGTCATCACCCAGAAATCCATCAAAGTCCTCATCCTCTGTATCAGAATTGAACAATTGTGCAATTGGCCGATATCCAATACATATCAAATTCGGATCCACATTTGGAACAGGCCTGATTCTGATCTGAGGATATCTGATTCCATGTTTTTCCCCTCTTTCTGCTGCTGTGACTCATGTGCCAATTGTGCCAATGTAGAATGAAAACCCAAAATGTGACTTGGACCGTGTTGTGCCTTATTGAACACAACACAGCCATTAAAGCAGGAGCATCACATCCCACGTTACGAGAAATGGTCGAATGGCTTGATTTACCAAAGAAATTGTCTTTTGACCGGTAGAACTGCAGGGTATGTATCCAGTGTGGAACTCGAACCAGCGGGTTGTGGCACTACACCAGCCTGCTGTGTGAGAGTTGTGTCCAAAATCAGGATCCTGCTCTGAGTTGTCCAATGTGTGCCTGCATCTTGGACCCTGAGCACCACAAAGACCTACTCCTCTGCCACACTTGTAAGAGGTAAGTAAAAAAGTTTTTTTTAACACCGTAGCAGTAACAGAAGTCAAAAAATCTGTTACTTTTACCCTGAAAGTCGATCCCAATCTGTTTTGTGACACCGCGGGACCTTAGATTTCCCATTGAGGTTAATTATCTCATAATACAGCATCAAAATTGTCACCATCAAAAAATCTTTATCAACTGTAGATTAAAAACAGAAGTGGGGGGAGACAGTCTGTCGCCAGATAGCGAGCAGCAGTCTAAATTTTCATAGTTCTACTTGTCAAACAGAAAAATCAAATGGGGTTCAAATACTCAACAGCAGTTAGTTATATCCCATTTAATAATAATAATAATAATAATACATTTCATTTATAAGCGCCTAATTAAAGCTCTAAGAAATAAAAAGTTAAATGTCTGAGTTGTAATAAGCGTTTGAGAATGGAAACAAAAAGAGAAGGTGGAAACCTTCCAATACAACAAACAGCTTTATTAGTCTCCTTTCATGTTCTACTTAGCGCCATCTTTCTTTCAGAAAAAGTGTTACGAGAAGCCAAACAAAACACACAAGCAGTTAATCATTGGCTACTGGCCGAAATGTCTTGTGAGGTGAGTTGTAGGACTTGCCGATTAAACAAAATTTTCAGTCAATTCAAGTTTTTTAGTATTGGCTTCAAAAACTATACATATTTTATTCTGTGCAGTTTACGTAGTTCAAAGCCCTGTGCACTGTTTTCAATCGAATATTATGGTTCATGACATTGGTGCTAGTTTCGCTAGTAATTGGTTTGGGTTTGCACTGTAGCAACAGACAAGGAGGAAAAAACAATCCTTTGCAAAATATGTTTAAAGGTTACAATTTTGAAATCGATATATGCAGCACAGTGATAGAAATCCTGTGCAGAACTCGAAAGAACGCGGGAATCCAACATTTCCCGCCAAGAAGTGGACAACATGTGGGCAGAATCATTTTTTATGTTCAAAAGGGGGAGCCTGGTGGAAATTACGTTTGACCAATGGCTTTGTACTCTTTTCAGATGGATTCACATTGACTGTGAACGTCAGAACTCGGGCCAAACAGAAAACCACCCCAGAGAGGACTTTGTTTGCTCCAACTGCAGGTCCCCCACTCCAGTGCGGGTGCTTCGAGCAGAGAATATGGATACTGGCCCAGAGCTTTGCCCTCAGCCAGTCTCAACGCACACAGACTCTGAAACTGCCTCACAGCTGGCTCAAAAGCACATGGACCTAGAGCCTGGCATTCGGCTGCTTCCTGAAATGCACAATGACCCCAAACCGGAATTACTTGCTGCTCCATCGCCCTCAGATCAAGAGCCTGTTGGGGATGGCGTCCTGCTTGAGAAACCAGCTACGTCTGCCCAAGAGCCTGGTGAGTCCCTCTTCCCCAAAAACTTCAATTTATTGTTAAACAGTGCTCCCCAACCACCAATCCGCGGACCAGTATAAAAAAATCCCATTTAAAAAAAAGACCTATTTTTCGAACACAGATGATTTGCTCAAGTGTCAAATTGCTGCGCTTTAGCGCCAACTATTGCAGAGGAGGACTTGTTGTGTTTTTTTAGGGAGGAGGCGGGGGCGGGGGGGCTCCAGTATCTAGTACTTTAAGTACCCAATATGTTACAGATACTTGTTGTCGGTACTTGCCTAGCCCTATTTATTATTGTTGTCAATTGCAGCATTCAAAATGTTCAGCTGAATATTCAGACACCCTGGGAAGATACTTTTTCACCTACCCAGCATTCCCACATTTGCCTGTATTCCTCGTTTACCGCGAGAAATGAAACCATTCAAAGTAATGATTTCATTTATAAGATGTGATCATACAGTGCTTACTTTGGGCTATCATGCCAACTATGATCCCATATAAAATTCTTCACAGATTTGACCAAGACCAAAAAGAAGCACTACCTCTTCTTTAATGAACTTCTGAGCGTCCTCCCACCACCCAATTGTGTCTTGCAAGCAGCTGATTAAGGGAAATCTTTTGTCAGAAGTTTAATTGAAAATTAGCAAAAGTTTTCCCTTAGATATACGATGTGATGCGTCAATCAGAATCATGAAGCTCTTGTTTTGTTTTAAGCTCGTTTATAGTTGGGCTTGCATATCAGGTTTCACTCCCCCAGGATTCGATTAGAGATTATTTTCATCAAAGTACACCTAGACCCCTTCCTCTTAAATCCATACCCCCCCTCCCCCCAAACCCTTATGTCCTCTCACGTGTGAAACTTAATTCCATTGCATCAAAGAGGATCAGCGATGTCTTGGCATAGGCTTATGCTTGTGTGTGGCACTGCTCCAGTTTGGCATGCATGTCTTGAGAGTAATGAGTGGCATCAGGAAAATAGATTGGTGTGCTGGGATCTCGTTGGCGCTGCACTGCCCACATTGTCTAGACTTCATTGGAGAGGAGAATTGGAGTCGCATTATGGCTGTGATATCTGTCTGCAAACCTGCCCTGGAGCATTGCTGGCTCATTCATGACTGATCAGACTCCTTTCTCACTCTGCTCCATATAAATCTTCTCTGTGGTCATCAACTCCTTCAATACGGTACTTACAATACTTGCGTACTTGTCAGACGCGTTTTCGTCACGGGCTACATCGTAGTTTGTCTCTGGGAGCCAGTTATAACCATTAAACTGACCGAAAAAATCTATTTTCTTTCTCTCGCAGAGCCATTTTCATGCTGTAAAATACTGTATGTATTTGTCGACGCGTAAAACGACGGTCGGACGAATACGTTGCTGTAGACTTGTATCGTTACTTCATTATGCTTCTTCCTGAGGCCCTGCACACTCGCAGCACCGAAAGCGAGAGGGACACTGCTGGAAGCATCTAAGAAACCGTGTATTCACAATACAGTGGCGTCTTTTGTCCAGAAAGCTTATGTTTGGAGAGAGAAAGATGTGCCCACAAGATTCGCTTACCTGGAAGACTGTCAAGCCGAAAGGTACTACAAACAAAGTCTGCAGAGGCAAACAGACCATAGGAGGGAACAGTCTGACGAAGCAGCTCGCTGACAAAGAGCAACCGGTTAGCAAACGTGATGCAGCAACGCAACGTCACTTCAAATCAAAGTCTAATTGAGTGTAAATTACATTGTGACAAGCAAATGAATAAATTTGTAAATGAGTGGAGTCACACACTCACCCAGTAACTATGCAGGTGCTTGGCCTTGTCATTAAAACACATACTTCTAAATAACTATGTACTGTACTGTATAGTAAATATACAGTATTAGAGAAATCATATACCTTTATATATTTCTTCGTCTTCTGCATTGTCGATGTATGAGCTCAGCCTCAAGTGACTCTACTCGGGTGCAAAAAAAAGAACATGATTGGGAGATCTCAAATTAAGCCAGCTATTGTGGATTAAATCATTCAGCTGCATTCAAGTGTGTCTTACCATAAATGTTGTAAATAAGTCCACCGAACAATATTGCCATGTGCTCTGGATATGGCGTCTTTATCTGCAAATCTCGTCCCAGTACGACGTACACTCACTCCAGAATGTTATGTGCTCCCATGTTGACTTTCCAGAGAGCAACGAACCCTATTCGTTCCGCAGAATCAGCCCCGGTTCTTTCCATTACACTTCCCTTATCCATAATAATCTATATGAAAATAATTATTTTATTTGAAATGCAGTTTTATATGCCATAAAATCTGATGTCTTATTTTCACCAAACGTTTCTTTGTCTGCGTTTATACAGACCTTGAGTAAATAAACACCCCAGTATATGTGTGAAATAATGCAGTATCTTTACCGGAAACTTCAGCACACTTGACTTAAAGGATTTGCACCGTTAATCACAGCAGTGTATTTATCTAAACATCACCTCATTCACTATAGGCGATGTAGGAAGGGGGCCAGTGGGGCATTAATATGAATGAGAGTGTGTGTTCAGCTCGGTCAATGGCTAAACACCTAAGAGACTTGGAGGGCCATCTCCTAAATGACTTTCTGGCATGGCCACCGGATGAGCACCTGCAAGCTGCACAGTCACAAGTCCAGAGCAACAGCCCCTTGGATGTTGGTTGTCATGGTTACTCCCTTACTTGGCAGAGATGCATCACAGGTGCATGCGTGTGGGAATCAGGATCAGGGTGACGTGGGAACTTGAGGCTGGAAATGGTGGGTGGCCTGCTAAGACTAAACTGTGTGGACTGTCAGTGGCTGTCTGGCAGCTTATTTCTTTCAATGGGGTTTGCCTGAAAGCCAAGCCTGACTACTTCTATTCATGCCAGGCTGATGTTAATATCTTTGATACGGCCCGCATCAATTAAAGGCAAATGTGGACTAAATAGAGACAAAAGAATTGGTAACACTTCACACTTTGCCTTTTCGTTTGGTTTCTCCTGCCTTGTTTTCTTTTTTTGGTTTCTCCTCGTTATATTTTTTTCAATTTTTGCATTTGTGGAGTATAATGGCGTGTAGATTTTTGAAATACAAATAACTACTGAAACATTACACACATGCCGTCAATCAGGACTGTTTGATATTGACCCCATCTTCATATGTAGTCAACACTGAACAAAGGGCCCTGTACACAAGGAGACAGAGATGATCTTTTTCTCATTACTTGTTACGAAAAATTTCCAAAAAGGTGTGTGGATCCACATGCATATGCTACAGCTGCCACATTGAAAATAGACTCAAAACAATGGCTGGGAATAGGACGTGAGCAAAATCGTGGCACTGGTGATAATTGATGATGAGGTAGAACTTCTGCCTCTCAACTAAAGCCCAGATCAACACCAAGTTAAAGATTGATTTCTCATTTAAAATATTTTCTTTTTCATCCCCCCAGATGTCTCCATGGGATCAGACATGAAGGGTGAAATGGACAGACCTGCAGAATTCAAAGCAGGTTTGTTTTGTATCTTTTGTTATTATGACTGATTTGCAAATGCAAATCATTTGTTGTACTCATGGCATGTTTCATCCTCCAGAAATTAAACCAGCGGCAAGAACCCAAGTCATATCTGCACACAATTCTGTGGCTTCAGTTATTCTCAGCCCGGAATGTCTAACGGAGGCACAACCGACGCAGGAAAACACTTTCCAAACCAAGCCAGCAAATACAGAGACCACCCCCGAGCAGGGCACGGTCCCCCCCAGCACAAAGGATTTTAAGGCCATCATCTCAACCACCAAAGAACTAAGTACTGCATCAGTACCTCTCACAAATCAACCAATGGAAGTCTCACTATCCCAATCTTTGCATATGGATGTAGCCATGGCTTCTTTTTTGGAAAGTACTAAAGACCTTAAAGACAGGACGAAGGATGACGCCCGTCAAGCCTCAGCCTCTGCTTCATCCGAGGAACTGGACACTACACCAGAGAAGATGTCACATCTCTCTTTCCCCAGCCTGTCTATGGAGGAGAAAGCACTCAAGACAACTGTAGAGCAGTTGACAGAGAAGGTTGCCACTCCTTCACATTCCACGCCCGTGGCCCGAGGGATAGCTTCGAGGGATCCCCCACAGACGTTTGGCGACCATAGCATTGTATTACCCACCACTACCCTTATACCACTTACGCCGAAGATCGGAATGGGGAAGCCCGCTATCACCAAAAGGAAATTTTCTCCAGGGAGGCCGCGTGTAAAACAGGTTGGAATCTCAAAGTCATACCAGTGATTTAATCTCATATTATGTCTGCATTTTACCTGTTTGAGGCTAATTGGGATAGAACATTCCCAGAACGTTCCTCCGTGATGTGATGTCTGGTTGTGGCTTACTTTGGGACTCTATTGAGGTGGATATGGTGCAGGGTATTCCTATTTTTTGCTTCAACTGACTCTTAGTAGAATGGTAGAGTCACTTTTAGTGACCTGTTTTGCGTATCACTGCATCACTCGGATTGGTTTTTATACAGACCTTGTCATGATTTATGGTCAGAATCCCGTTTGACAAAACAAAAGACAAAAGACTCTTCACCAACTACAACCCAATGTCATCTCTCTTTTCATCTAATGTCCACATGCCAAACACCTGAGCACGTTAAGAGGGAGTGTTTGTAGACCCAAATAACCACTACGCTCATTAGCATTCACCATTTTTTTGTGACACCATTAGCTCATTTTCAAATGCAATGGACTACACACCCCTACTGAAATGACGTTTTCTTTTTTATAATATGGAAAAAGAGACCAAGATAAATAATTCCAAAACTTTTCTCCACCATCCACCCTTTATTCTCTACACCCTGATTTACGAATTAATATTTTAAGTGGGAAAATTGTGTTCGTATAAGTAGCTAGCTAGCGAGCTAGCTAGATCAATCGTTCTATACAGAAATATACCTATATCTATGTGGAGATAGATTTCTAGAGAGACTGAGAGCATACATTCACCTGGTGTCATAAATTCATATATCCTCAAATTTATACTTTGTTGAGAAAATAGTGTTAGTGTGGCACATCCTCATGTGGCAATATTTGCTCTTCTTTGCATATATGGTTCAGAACTGCCAGATCCTGTTTACAGATGTCTTTAGATCACCCCATAGATGTTCAATCAGATTCAGGTCGGGACTTTGGTTTGGCCATTCTAAAACCATCATCTTCTGATGAAGCCATTCTTTAGTTTTTTTGTGTGCTTTCTTTTAATCACCCCCATCCTTACAGATAAGTCCTCTTCACCTTCAGCTTTTTTTTTAGCAGTGGTCTGAAGGTTTTGTGACAATACTGGCTGGTATTTAGAACTATTCAGAATGTCCTCCCCTGTGACTAAAGCCCCAGTTCCAGCTGAAGAAATATGACCCCAAAGTCCGACATTTAGTTTTTGTAATACCACTGTTGTAGCACGTTTTCTACATTCGCTGATTCACTGTGTTCCTTGTTTCAATATATTTAATCCCTTGGAAAATATTGTGTACTCTTCCTTGGGCTGATAACCTTTGAACAATGAGATGCTGTGGAATCCCTCAGTGCACCACAGCTTGCTCAAAATGTTAAGAAAAGCCTACCAGAACACTTGAACATTGGGATTGTTAATAAGAGGGGACTTCAAATGGTGGTAGGTGTTTGCTGACTCCCATTTAACACAAATTTGAATCTAGATTTTTAATTTTGAGCCATATCCCAGAAGCAATATTATCTGTCTATCTATTATTTTTTTTAAGATAGGCTGTATGTAAAAAATATATATACTGTATATAAAATACACACACACACACACACATCGACCACACCATATATAGATCATCACACAGTAATACCAATTAGAATTTAATCAATTTTAATTCCAGTCATATCTCATTGAAAGAGATGATAAATAGTTGACGGCATTCGCTACAAAAACTTGGGGCACTTCAGACAGATTTTGAGTGTTCTTCCATCAGGTGAAAGCTTTTCACTGCCATTGTAATGCACTTTGTCCTTTTATGTGAACATGCCTGACTGGATAGTTTCAGGGCTTTCTTACTTTCCATGGCATCCTTCTGCATGAGCTGCATTTATCACTGATTAGCTTTGCAGATTGTTTATCATCTGTACTAAACAGGTGCCAACATGCATGTAGAGGTTGGAAGGTGGGGGTTACGACAAAGAGTTCGCTTTAACACCACAGTCTTCTCAACCTTTCACATTTTTGCACGTCAACTGTTTGTTTGCCATCTCAAACCTCTGCATAGGTGGGTGCATACAGTGGAACCTCCAAAGATCAACTCGTCTCAAAACATTCACCGACTTGAGTCTCAGAATTAAAACTGTTCTTCCACAAACAAATGCTTGCAGACAGGGAAATGTCTGTCAATAGTTTTCACCCTCTCGCCGTCGTATTCAGTGGTGAAACCAAAATGAATCGGCCTTGGTGCACGCGTTATCTTTTAGCAAGTCTTAGCTGCATTTTGAAGTCGGATACAGTTACAATGTTGAGTGGATCAATGTGCAACAGGTGTACACACACAGACAATACGTAATACAATAAAACAAAGCGGACTGCAAAACCACCCAAATTTTTTTTAAAACAACTACAAAAACAGTCTATACATGCATGGATGTTCTAGAAAAATGAATTCCAGGGTCACGCTGTCGCATCCTATAACCTCCCCAAAACTCAGCAGCTGATGAATTAAAAAAAAAAAGTACATTCCCAACTTTCATACAACTGTTAAATACGATTTAAGCACTACAGTCGCTAATTTCAGCAAAATGGAAATAAAGATGTCTCCTTTTGAAGGTGCCTGACAGACACAAAATAGAGAGTGAACAGGTAGGTAGGTCGAAGTCCAAATATTTTGGGGTGTTCCACTGTATTGGATTTTCCCACATGGCAACATTGAGAACTCACCACATCCCATTCTAACATCATTCTTTGTACATTTTGTTTCTTTGCTGGCTTTGTTTTTACGTTGCTGCATTTTGTCGCCCTCCTCCTACCCTCTCTCTCACTCTCTCACCTCCCCTCCCCTGCCTTAGGGTGCATGGAGCCCCCATAGCAGTGTGAGCTCCCCCTTGTCCTGGTCTCCAGACCAGCCAGAGGGGTGGGATGTCCCAAAGACCAGGCAGTACTCTGGCAGCCCCAGCTGGAGCATCAGAGTGGTAAATACCGTGGCTTACTAGAAGGTCCGCCCTCCCCCATTTCATGGTGACTGACAGTCCCCGACTGCTCCTGAATTACTCTGTGATCTATATGGTTGCCTACATTAATTCCCAACACCTTACTGAGAGGTAGTGGCTGATTGGCCAATGGATAAGGAAATCGTTTTTCAAAATGGAAGTGAAGGATATTGACAAAGGCTATCTATTGTTTGGTGTACAGTAATCTGTTTTTTATCCCTGTTTTAGATTTTGGCAATAACCTTCAGGGATCAGTCATTGTTCAGTGTCTCATCTGCCAGCCAAGCATGCGTCTTGTTAATTTTTAGATTAATGTCCTCCCCCCGACCCCTTTTCCTTTTGACTTGACATGGAGTCGCCTTTGGAAGTCTGACGCCCGGTATTCATTCTTTTGGCCGAGACCGTCTGGAGTTGGGCTCCGTTTTATAGTATTGTACACCTGGGAAATGTGCAGGAAAGGGGAAGAGGTGTTGAGATTAGAGCCAAGTGTTAAGATGAAGGCTTTATCATACTTACATTGAACGGCTTGGGGGACACAAATTTTGCGGGGTATGCGCATTGATTTTGAGCTTCTCAACAGATGCATAAAATGTGTACAGAACCAACATGTGGATGGAAAAAAAATTGCGTTGTGTACCATCGGCACCCGGTCTATGATACTCAACAGCTTTCAGCAATTGGAGGTCTGATCACTTAGATAGGCGTAAGCAACCTGCCATGAGTCCTACTCTCGGCCCCCTGGAGCATTTGATCAATTCCACCATACAACGTTTTTTATGAATTGCCCCAAAATATTTAACCCAAAATCATTAAAGCATTTTTAGATCTTTGTACGGTAATCCCTCATTTATCATGGTTAATGGGGACCAAAACCACCCGCGATAAACGAAAATCGGCGAATTAGCAACCAATTAACATATACAGGTTTAAAAAAATATATATACCTGTATATACGTATATTTACTGTATACCGATATATATTTTTTTTAAGTCCAAAAAACAGTCCAGGAGAAGCTGCAAAACAACAGTGAGTCACATAGAGCAACATATACAGTACTGTACTCCATGTATATGGATTTTTTTAAAAATAAATATGTTTGGAAAAAATCCGCGATGCACCAAATCCGCAGTAAACGAACCGCGAAATAGCGAGGGATCACTCTATATATTCTTTGATGAATTTAGCATGGCCCTTCAAAGACTGAAAAGGGTCATCACCCATGATTTTGACTGTACTGGCCAAGAAGTGGACAGCTGGTGTAGAATCAGTTCTTGCTGATTGCAAGCTTCACAATTTCCTGCTAAGTGACTGGCAACCAGTGCATGGCCATGTTGGCGTTTCGCCCCAAGTTAGCCTGTAATAGACTCCAGCTCCTGCAGTGGCTCTGAACAGGAGAAGTAATAGACAATGGAAGGATGGATGGCGCAAAGAGTGCTATTTTCCCATCCAGATGGGGTGCATATCCTCATCTCACTTGTGATCAAACACATTTCCTGATTGTTAACTTGCATCCACAGGGTCGGGGCTCAGCCTTCCCCGGAAGAAGGAGGCCGAGAGGGGCTGGTCTGTCGGGGCGAACTGGACGTGGCAGGGCCAGGGGAAAGAGTGGAGTGTGTCCCAGCATCATACCCGGGGTATGTGTTTGAATAAAGTGCCATTGTATTTGGAGTGCGCTGACGTTTGTTTGTTTTTCCACTTTTTTTTTATTTAACCATTTCAACCGCAACATAATTGGGGTTGTTAAAGGGGAAAGATAGTTCAATTCCTAATGTTTGTGCTTTTTTTTCTCCCCTGCTGAAAGATCACCACAACAGAAACACCCTATCCTCTGAAGGAGGAGGAGGAGAATGCCATGCACAACACAGTGGTCATATTTTCCAGCAATGACAGTTTCACACTGAAGCAGGTGCTTGCTTGATTTTAGAAAGCTGCTGTAATTCTTACAAGAGAGTAGGAATGCTTTTTACAATGTATCCAAGATATTGAACTCATTTCTCCGTAATGTTCCTGTATTTCACTGGCAAAATGTGAAAATGCGTTAGAGAAATTGCCTACTCATGAGGTCTTTCTTTCCTTCAGGACATGTGTGTTGTGTGTGGGAGTTTTGGCCTTGGTGCAGAGGGCCGTCTTTTGGCTTGTGCTCAGTGTGGCCAGTGCTACCATCCGTTTTGTGTCGGTATAAAGGTATGCTCATTTTATATCATCCTGCATATACAGCATATTTGTCTTCTATTATGTTCAGAGGGAGACACACATGCAAGACAAGGGGATTCATCTCTTTTAACACACTCCAGAACATGGGATCAATTTTCACCAATAACCTGCATTGTGCTTGAGATGAATCCATGTTTCGTTAATTTTTTTCCCCATTTTCAAATGACGGTCGAAGATTTAAAAAAATGGGTGTGGAAAAGACTTAGTCTTTTGGTCTTAAATCTTAGTGGGAAAGATTTAATTTCTTTTTAGAGATCTAGATGCAACATGTCTGAATATTTCTCTCCTCAGATCACCAAGGTGGTGCTGAGTAAAGGCTGGCGCTGTTTGGAGTGCACAGTGTGTGAGGCCTGTGGCCAGGCCACCGACCCTGGCCGCTTGTTACTGTGTGATGACTGTGACATCAGCTACCACACATACTGCCTCAACCCCCCATTGCAGAACGTGCCCAAAGATAGCTGGAAGTGCAAATGGCAAGTGATGAAGTGGAATTTTCTGGCTGATTGTCCTCTCTGAAGTTACCCCGACAAGAATGACCTCAGTTTTCCCTTGTCCACTGCAGGTGTGTGTCCTGTACGCAGTGTGGCGCCACCACGCCGGGTCTGAGGTGTGACTGGCAGAATAATTACACTCAGTGTGCTCCTTGCGCAAGTCTTTCAGCATGTCCCGTCTGCCTCGTCAGCTACAGCGAAGGCACCATCATTGTCCAGTGTCGACAATGTGACAGGTGCGCAGCCTGTCTCCCTATGTTAAAATGGACAGCTTTTAAAATCATGTCTAAGAATTTTGCTTTGTCCACAGGTGGTTTCATGCTTCTTGTCAGGGTCTCCATACAGAGGAAGATGTTGAGAGGGCTGCAGAGAACTGCTTTGATTGCACAATGTGCCGAAATTTCAAGACTACTAAAGGTAGGAGCTAGTGGTTGTTTTAAAAGAGACTGATTTTGCTTTTATTTCACAATTACAAACAGTTCATAAGCGTCTTAGGAACATGTCTGTGATCTGCTTTCATTAAATGACAGTATACTTGATATGACTGATGTTTTGTCCTATTGTCGTTTTGTGAATATTTTCCTTTCTTCCTCCTATTTTTGAACTCCTTCTGATCAGATTTGTTCTTGTGTTTTGTATCCTGCAGTGTTGACCAAACCCAGAGACACCATTGAGCCTGCTGTCATGACACAGATTGTCACCAAAGCAAGAGAAATGGGTACGTTCCGTTCATTACAAACAGTAAATTTGAGTTAACTAAACATGATCAAGTAATACCTGTCTTCACTGACCTATTCACAAGATGATTTATTCTTCTCAGATCTATCGAGGACCTACACCCAGGATGGTGTTTGTTTGACCGAGTCGGGGCTTTGTCAGCTCCAGAGCCTGTCCGCCACGGCGTCCCGGCGCAGGAAGCCCAAGCCTAAGCTCAAACTGAAGATAATCAACCAGAACAGTGTGGCGGTCCTTCAGGCCCCCTTGGAACCTCTCTCAGAACAGTCCCGGGATGAGGACATGGAGGAAGCAAGAGGTAAATAACTCATGCAAATATATGTTTTAACCACTTGCACAGTCAAGGTTATTTACACGTCCCTCTTAATAAATTGGAATATCTTGGAAAGCTGAATTTATTTCAGTAGATCGATTGGGGGGGGGGGCAGGGGGGAATGGAAGTCATACGGTAAATGTGTCTTTTATATATTTTGTATGTATGTATTTTAGAACTGGGTCACACAGAAGCCCAAAATGTTAACCACTAACTGCTTCTAAAACTGTTTCTCCATATACCCGTCTTCGCATAACACCCTTGAGCGCTAAAGAAAAGGACACGGAGAGATTAAAACAGGAAAGAGCCACTGCTGAAGTAATGAGCAAATGAAATGAACTTGAGTTCAAGCTGGCTAATGTCCTTCCTCTGAATCGGGTTCATATCGAATTGACCCCGGTCCTGTGTTGAGGGAGCTAGGGCGTGGCAACCGTGGCAACGGTGTTGTTCTCGACCGTAGGGCTGTCACTCATCATCAACATTCTCTTCGTTTAGCGGAGACGGAGCTCCTGGATTGCGAGGGCAAGTCCGACTCCAGCCCGGAGCGTGAGCCTGTAGAAGACGACTCCAAGGGGGTCGACGGCAGCAAGAAGAGGAAGAGGAAACCGTACCGGCCGGGTAGGACACCTGATTGAAGGAGACAGCTCCTCTGAGCCGTGAAATGTAACGGCACAAGCCCGACACTGTGGCTGTTGCAAGCACTATGTCTGTGTCTAGTGTTTATTAGCCTCTACACCAAACATTTGAGCAATAAATTCAGCACCAATAAAAATCCTCTTCTGATTGTGAACGAAGAATGTTGTCTGTGATTTAAATTTGTCACTGAATCTCTTCAAGGTATTGGTGGGTTCATGGTGCGCCAGAGAAGCCGACCGGGCCAAGGTCCAGGCAAGGCTAAACGATCCCTCTGTAGAAAGGAGTCATCAGGTTCGGTGTCAGTGTCGGAGTGTCACATTGGAAAAGATGAGGGTTTGTGCTGCTTTGCATTACCATATACATGTGACATAAATTGTATACGAAGGGTCCTCTGTTTACAATAGAGTGCGCCTCTGCCGGCAGCATAACCTGACTTTGTACACACTGGAAGTCAGAACATGCCGTAGTCTGTCATGAAAAAATAAATACCGTATTTTCACGACTATAAGGCGCCATTAAAAGTCTTAAATTTTCTCCAAAATGGACAGGACGCCTTATGGTGCGGAGCGTCCTTTATATGCGCTGAGTTCCAAAATCTGACTGACAGCCGACACGCTGTTTATATAGAGAAAAGGCGGAAGTGACTGTGGCCAGGCATGCGGGAAAGAAGTCGGCCAATCAGGGAAGGGTGGGCGTGTATATATACATATATGGAGAGAGAGAGAGAGAGAGAGAGAGAGAGAGAGAGAGAGAGAGAGAGAGAGAGAGAGAGAGAGAGAGAGAGAGAGAGAGAGAGAGAGAGAGAGAGAGAGAGAGAGAGAGAGAGAGAGAGAGAGAGAGAGAGAGAGAGAGAGAGAGAGAGAGAGAGAGAGAGAGAGAGAGAGAGAGAGAGAGAGAGAGAGAGAGAGAGAGAGAGAGAGAGAGAGAGAGAGAGAGAGAGAGAGAGAGAGAGAGAGAGAGAGAGAGAGAGAGAGAGAGAGAGAGAGAGAGAGAGAGAGAGAGAGAGAGAGAGAGAGAGAGAGAGAGAGAGAGAGAGAGAGAGAGAGAGAGAGAGAGAGAGAGAGAGAGAGAGAGAGAGAGGAGGGGACAGGCAACCTAGTCGCCAATGGTGAAGGGTGGGCGTGTAAGTGGAAGGCTAAAGGGACGCCTCAAGCCAGTACCAACACTTGTATAGAGTGTGCCAATGTGCATTGTTGCAAAACAACTCCGGTTTTGGTTTCTAAGAACCCCTGAAAATAAATTCGACAAAAAGACACGCCTACGAAGCTCGGTTCAAACTTAAAGCCACCGGTTATGCTTTTGGCATGCGTGCCCATCTCACAGCAGCGGTGAAAAAACAAGTCAAGCAAATGAACTCTGAGCTTGCCGTTATTCCTGGAGGCTTGACTAAAGAACTCCAACCGCTGGACATTGGCATCAACCGGGCGTTCAAAGTAAAGTTGCGAACGGCATGGGAACAATGGATGATCGGTGGCAAACACAACTTTACAAAGAGTGAGAGGCAGCGCTTGGCGAGTTACGCCACAATACGCAACAACGAGATAGAACGCGGCGTTTTTGACGGATTACGGTACTTGCACAATTGTTCAATTCTTTCTACACACACGCGCTGCCACCATGTTTCGCTCTGTTCTTTACTTTCAAATGTGGGAAAGCTTCACACGAGAGAAATGTTGACTTTGCTGTTGCTACTCCTTCTTTCCGCTCGGCAATGCGTAGCAACTCACACTAGCATGTGATGCGTTCAATGACAACTGGGATGTGCAGTCCTCTGCTTCTGATACAGAGGATGAGGACTTTGATGGATTTCTGGGTGATGATTGATCAAAAAACGTGAGAACATTGTACGATGGCTAAATAAAATACACCCGAACTCAGTTCTGCTTTCGTTGCCTTTTTAAAAACGTGTTTTTAGCTTATCTGTATGTCTTGGCATGCTACCGTATGCTTCAAGCTAACGTGTTAGAGTGCGCGCATGCATGCCGTATGTTTAAGCTGGCGTATGTTTTACCACTGTAAAACTGCGGCCATTAGTATGTCCTGTGTATGTGTAAAATACAGAAATGTCACCCATTAATGAGACTGCGGCCATTAGTACAGTGCGTCGAATAGTCGTGAAAATACGGTACTCCCCCCAACACTAAAAGTTGTCATATTAGTCTAAAAATGCATCACAGAAAGAAGCCGGGTACACGCTGAACTGGTTGCCAGCCAATCGCAGGGCAGACAGCTCAACAACCATTCATGCTCACAATCGCACCAAGGGACATTTTAGACTAGTGTTCCATTACCTTTTTTGCAGTTGACAAAAGAAAGTCAACACCATTAGGGAATGTTTATTTTGGCTGGCAGTCCAAATTCTAATTTTAATACAGTGTATGCAAAAGAACCCGAGTGTGGCTTGTAGGTTACCGTACTCCAGTAAGGTCATATTAATTACAATTAATATTTTTATAAAGGAACACTTGTATGTCATAAACGTGAAATAATCTACCGGTAATTATAAATAGTAATTATGATGGTAACTGAGCCTGGCTTTGGTTCTGCATGACAACATATTCTTACGCAAACTAGTTTGTTACTCGCTTTCTGTAATATTCCATACTGATGTAAACAGAGTCCCCCTTGTATTTTTGGATGTTTAAAAAAAAAAAAATGTCAACATTTTTAAAAAATGGTATTCTTCTGTCTTCAGTTGGAGGATGGACTGAAGCGCTGCCTGACATGCCTGTGGATGAGACGCCTCCCGGAGCAGAGGTTGCGGAAAAAATTAAAAAACGCTACCGCAAAAAGAAAACTAAACTGGAGGAAGCCTTTCCCACCTACCTACAGGTTTGTCACCTTGTAAAAATGAATGTGTAACGAAGCAGTCATACTAATCCATCTTTGTGACTAGTTTTGCTTATTTCTTAATTTGATTGGTGAGCTCATTGTTTTAACGTAATTCCTTTAATGAAAATGTATTTTAAGACGCATTTGTATCCCACCCTAGGGAAGGTGAGTAATTTGAAGTGCATTGCCACCTACTGAAATTTTGAGCGCATAGTCCATCTGCAATTTTTTTTTTTTTTTGGTAAAGGTAGCATGAACTCTCATATCATGCTCTTTAAATGGCCTCCGTCTTGGTTGTGAAGTCACACACAAAATAAAACTTAAATAGATGTGACTTCAACATTCCATGTCTCAAGACAATATCTCACTGTCACCTTGTATTGGCCGAAACACAGATATGTGGCGCACATAAAGCCACAGGCAAGCTGTCAGCGCTGCTCTTTATCCCACCACCACAGCAGAAGCGGTTGGTGCTCTGTCATAGCTCAAGGTCCTAACTCTGCCAAGCCCATTTCATTCATTATTGAAACAGTAACCTGGGCTTTTAATATCCTCGTACAGCTGGGACTGCCACTGTTAACGTCTTTTAAGATTGCGGATGACATGTGTGAATAAGTGTATTTTGGTTTGATAGATGCTGACAAAAGTGGGCTTAGTTGTATTGTTACTTGTGGTTTTAGAGCTGATATTTTTAATCATGCATGTTTGAATGATCCCTACGGGAAAGGGGTCTTTGTCATATTGACATTAAGAGATGTAGGCGAACGGTTCTTGAAGATGCCTTGCCTTGCCTTGCCGTCCTCAGGAGGCATTCTTTGGAAAGGACCTCCTGGACAAAAGCAAACAGAACAGGCAGCAAGAATCTGGCCTCATCGACGAAGGGCAAAGCCTGCTCGAGAGGAAGCGCCTTAGCGCCGGCTTTCTGAACTCTTCGGCAGACCCTCTGCTCAGCGCTGCCGCTCCATCTCTCACTACCAGACCACTTGCAGAGCGTACGTTCTATATTTCAATTCTGTGATTCATGTAAAATGGGGCAATTCATCTTCCCGACAATTTGAAAAATATTTGTAATAGCTGGAGCAACTTGCAGAAGCCTAATGTCGGGCTATTATATTGTCATTCTTTCCACCTCCATTTTGATTTTTTTTTTTCACAAGAATGTCTTCAAATCGCATTTCCACTTGTTTTACATTATTGCTCAAACACTCAATCAACAGTTCAATCCTTCACACAAATGTACACGTTTGTTACACCGCATGGATGCATGTGAAACTTGCAAAAAAATTCAGACACTATTTTTTAAATTATTTTGCTCAAGTTGCACAATTGGAGAAAACACATGAATTTGAACATGAAATGTTGCTGAAAAATCTGATGTGTTTTTATTATCTGTCTGTAAATCCAGCCGTACAATCAATTTTTTTACGTTAGATGAGTCTGTTGAGACGACCTGAATTGCAAAAATTTGGTAGAATGCATTAGCCCTGTGTTGGCTTCAAGAAGCCTACATAACAATATAATTTGTCAAGTATACAGATATTGGGCTGTTCAGTTAGTCTTTTATCAACGTTGTTAAATTAGATAAATTTTGTTCTCCAGGTGCCATCTCTTTCTGTTCACCATCATCTTCAGCTATAATTTCTGACATTTGTTTTTTTCTTGTTTTGTTTTTTTTTTTCTTACTTTCCCCCCATCCCCCATTCACAGAGACGTCTGAGGAGCCATTAGTTGATCTATCTGATGTTTTGAATACTGATGCAGACATCTTGGGAATGCTCGGAAAGCCAAGCGGTGACTCTGGTGCGTCTTTAATTCTATAGGCGGTTGCAGTGGGAAGAATCTCTAATCCGCTCTTTTCTTCTCAAACCTGAGGCAGCAAAAAGAAGTCTATTTTTTTTCCCTCCAGCATTCTTAAATCAATATATTTTGTTCATCTTTGATTTGATCCTCTTTTTTGCATTGTCCAAATCATGTTTTCTTCTTTAAGTTGTTTTTCCACTCATCTTATCTGGTTTTGGGTTCTTTTTAGGTCTTGATTTTTGCTCCTTCCAGGTTGATGGCTCACCACCTCCTTTTGGTAAGGGTTCACTGGTCTACCTGTCCCCTTGCTTCTTGCTTTCTTATACTTACACTGAAGTTGCATGAATGGTGCTTTATACATTGCTTTTTTTTTTACCCCTCTTGGATTGCTCTAACAGTGTGTGTAGTATTCAGCCAAATGTATGTTTAACCTTTTGTGAGCTCAATTGAAAAATTTTATGCCTAAATGCAATATAATACTTACATAAGTACTAGATGACACTGATAAAAGTAAGACCTTTTTGTCTACTTCAGTCTAAGATCTCGTCAACTGGCTGCCCCCCTGCTAAGGTGCTGATCAGTACTTGGTATCTGAATCCATACAATAGTTTAGCTTATTCATATCTCCTCTGGGCAGCTTCCATTAAAGTTATAAAATTGATCCTTAAACGCTCCATAATTCATCCTGCATTTGCACATCATAAAAAAAATAATTTAACGGACTTAACAATTACTGCCAAAATAAAGGATTAAACCTGTAGTTAGAAATAAATTACACTGCGATCCGAATTGTTGTTTTATCTTTTTGGGAGTCTATGTATATACTGTCACTGGATGTTTTGGGCTTCTTCTAACGCTTCTTTCTTTTCCAACTAAATTGACAAGACAAATGTGTGGCTGGATTGGACCCCCTTAGTGGGCCTGTTCTGTCCCGCGAGCCGTATGTTTTATCACCACTGATGTAAAGCCTATTTTGTATGTCTCTTTGTTTCCACAGCTGGTCTAGAAGTGGGGCCCCTCACAGACAGTTCCCCAGCGGTGCCCCACTCTCAGGCTGGTCGCAGGACACCTCGAAGCCTTCCAGAAGAACCCCTAGATGGCATTCTTAGTCCAGAATTAGACAAGATGGTCACTGATGGTGAGTATGGGAGACCATTCGCCATATGAAGGCAAAAAAATCAAGGTTTTCATGCCCATAGGTTCAATTAAAATTGTTTCTTTGCTTTTGCAGAATCAATCCTCAGCAAGCTGTACAAAATTCCAGGTTGGTAATTTTATCCAAATGTATGTGTTGTCCATCACTTTCAATCCAATTTTGGTGAAATGTTTTCATTTAACAAGGGGGAGTGTGCTGATAAATCTTTGTGATGTTACTTTGTACGATGTTACAGAGCTAGAGGGCAAAGATGTGGAAGATCTCTTCACGGCGGTCCTCAGCCCCAGCACAAGCCAACCACCGCCGTCACAGTTGCCTCATCCTCAGGGTCCTGGGCCCCTCCCCACCACACCTGGCACATGTATCCCTCATCCCAACCCAGGTACATTATTTGCTACATTCATGTTTCTATCTTGAAATGTTTTCATTGTTCCAACAAGTCCATGCATCATTCTCTTTGACTGCAGGCAATCCAATGTTTCCAAGGATGCCAATGATCAATGGAATGATGGGTCCGGGACATCGTTTCCCTTCCAATTCAGGAGCAGGGTCTTTAATCCCGGGAAATTTCTCTCCCCTCAACCGAATGGCTTTCAGTGACAATCCCAGGTAATGTTACTCATGCTTGTTTTGCGTGATAATGCTTGCATGTATTTTTTGTCTTTATTGAAACAGTTGTGTTGATTTGTCTTTGCAGGGATAGAAAATTCTGTCAAATGCCGAGAGAAGCAGTTGGTCCATGGCCTTCCCCTTCCCCTTCCCCTGTCCATGGCCAAGGCCCCACACCGCCCGGATCACTGCCTGAGGGAGAAACTGAAGCCATGTCCAATGCCCAAAGGAGTACGCTCAAGTGGGAGAAGGAAGAGACACTCGGGGAGCTTGCCACTGTAGCACCTGTCCTTTACACCAACATAAATTTTCCTAACCTCAAAGAGGAATTCCCAGGTTGGTACATGGCATTGTAGCTTTTTTTTTTTTCCATATCCTCCAAAGTTCAATTTAACTATGGAGCTTTCTTTTTCTACTCAACAGACTGGTCTACCAGAGTAAAGCAAATTGCAAAACTGTGGCGGAAAGCTAGTTCACAAGACAGGGCCCCATATGTGGTGAGATCACTCATACTATTACATATAAAATATCCTCATCCATCAACATGCCACAAACAAAGTGTAAGCACTACATGTATATGCATTTGGCCTCTTTTGCCAGTACAGTTTGAAATCTGCCCATTCAGACCTAATGACTATTGGCAGCGTTGCTCAATACACAATAGCCAAAGTAATCAGGTTCAAGTGTTTGAAGTGACCAAATAGTTTTTAAAAATGTGCGTGTGTGTGTGTGTGGCTTTTGCTTGAACAACTATTAATTTCTTGAGAGAACAATGTTTGCCGAAAGAAAATAAAATTGTAGGAAGCAATTCTGCGAATGCTGTTTTGATTAGCATTGCTGGATTTAGTTACTTTTGCCATAATTGTATGATGTGTCTTGATAATGTGTATTGATGTGCCTTTCAGCAAAAGGCAAGAGATAACCGAGCCGCCCTGCGCATCAACAAAGTCCAGATGTCCAATGAGACAGTGAAGAGGCACCATCCACAGCATCCACAGCCCCCTGAGGTGTTTGATCCCAACATACCACTAGACACAGAACTGCTGTTTAAAGACCCTTTGAAACCAAAAGAGTCAGAGCATGAACAAGAGTGGAAGTTTAGACAGGTAAGAGGGTATGCAATTAAGTCAGGGCAGCAGCAGGTCCACTTAATTTTAAGACATCTAAGAGGTGGTTTAGTAAAAGCTCCCAAAACAACTGCATTATCCCTCCGCATTAACCCTGATGACATTGGTGGTTAGTAGGCCCAGTTCACTTTTTTGCATGAGACTAGCAAATGACATTTGTTGATTTCAACATATTGTCTAATGACAAACATTTTGTTTCGGTTTCCCAACAGCAAATGAGGCAGAAAAGCAAACAGCAAGCCAAAATCGAAGCTACTCAGAAACTGGAGCAAGTTAAGAACGAGCAACTCCAACAGCAACAGCAGCTGCAACAGAGTAACATGCAGACTGAGGGAGATGGCAATAACAGCGGCAACCAGAGCCCAGCCTCACTTCCTAGCAATGGAAGCACATCCCCAATGCAGCAACAACTAACTGCTAAAGACAGCTTTGCGAGGCCACAGTTGCCAGGGACGCCAACTTCGGGTCTTTCCGATGATGTATTTTTACGACCCCCTCCTCCTCCTCCTTCTGGCTCGTCTTCCCAGCCTCAGTCCCCACAGGTTTTTTCACCAGGCTCCTCTGGGTCCAGACCTTCATCTCCATGGGACCCATATGGCAAGATGGTAGGGACTCCAAGACCACCAAGTATTGCACCAAATGCCTGTCGTAGAATGCCCATGGAATCTGGCAAATCGCCCACGTCCTTGATGGAACAGCAGGACCGGGGGAGGCCTTCCCCTGCCCATGATACCTTTGGTTCTCCAACATCCATTAGCAATGATCCCTATGCCAAACCTCCTGACACTCCAAGGCCAGCTGGGGAAATGGACCCTTTTCTGAAGCCCATGGGGCCACCCAGGACCAGCCACGCCGCTCAGGGAAGACCCCCAATGGGCTCGCCAGGTAGAGATCCATACTCTCGGCCCATGATAAGAAATGAGGCTTATCAACGCATGGCTCAGAACAGGATGATATTGTCTGACCCTTACTCAAGACCTCTACTGACACCAATCCCTGGAAGTAATGAATCTGGCTCTGTGTCGCTCTTCAAGACACCAATGCCCCCCCCACAGACTCATGAAGGGTTATACCGAGCAGGTCAACATCCCACAGACAGGTTCTCACAGAATCAACAGGCTGACCCCTACGCACAGCCCCCGCACACGCCAAGACCATCAGGGAATGACAACTTTTCCAGTCCTCCTCGTATGGGTCAACATCAACCTCAACCACACGCGTTTTCTCAACAAGGACAAATTGCTCAAATGTCTAGGAATCCTTATTCCCACGCACCTTCTACTCCAAGGCCGGACCACTTCACATATGATCCATTTGCTCAACCTGCAGCTAACTCTCGACCCGAACCTAATGCCCAACCTCGCCCATTTTTTGAGCCTTATGCTAGACCTCCTGGCACCCCACGCCCACACGATAACTATAATCAACCATCAAACACTGCTAGCCCTTCTACAGATCCTTACGCGCATGCTCCCTCCACCCCTCAACCCAGTGGCATGAACCAGTTCCCTCACCAGTCGCACCCAACCCAGAGGATGTCACCTTCCCACTCTGTGGACCCTTATGCTCAGCCACCAGGTACGCCCCGGCCCGTTGCTGTGGAGAGGTTTTCTAAGTCACTAGGTACCAGTCGAGCGCCAGTTGAGGCATTTAGTAGTGCGTCTGGGCCATCAAGACCAGGTAGTAACGACATGTTCTCCCAGCCCGGAAACCCCCAGGCAATGATAAATGACCCCTTTGCCCAGTCTCCTGGGACCCTTCGTCCTGGGTCTGATGGGGTCAATAGACAAGGATTGAGACCAGGATCTTTGGGAACTCAGGACCCATTCTCTGCCCCTCACGGCAGGCTTCAGGAACATTTCCCTCATCCAGGCTCACAAACACCTAAACATCCTTGTGTACCAGATGACGGATTTACCCGGTCACCCTCCAGAAGAAACAGTCAGACGCCTGGTCATGACCCGTTTGAGCAAGCCCCTATGACTCCTCGTCCACAGACTGAGAAGACGGAAGTTAAAGATCAGCCAAGTCTGGGTAACAATACAATTGTCCCACAAGACCCGAGTCAGCTGCCTAACAACCCCCAAATGCCTGCTGTGTCCTCTGACGCTCAGGTTGCTATGGCTGAAAACGAAGAGAGACTCAGACAGGTACATGTGTTAACATTCGACTGTCACTATGATTTTCTTGTTCATTATAGAGAAGCTTGCTTCATCTCAAATTATATCAGTACTAGTTAGGCCCCGCAGTTTTATTTAGAGCATTTTAATTGGACATCATCTTTTTAAAGCTGATAGACAAGCTGCAGAAGCCCCAAAAGCAAACAATCTAGACTTTGTGATCCAACATTTCCCTTTTGCTTTGTCTTTATATGAAGTATAATTTCATAGCAATTTACATAGGCTGTCATTACAATCTTGAAAAACCATATGATGGCCATTCTGTTCCCTTTTTGCAGTCTCACAAATGTTTTTGTGCAAGATTGAGCAAACCTTTGTTTAAAACACTTTCCAGATTGCTATGCTTTTATTTTGCAGCGGCAGCGAATCCGAGAACTAATCCTGAAGCAACAGCAACAAAGGAGTGCCATTCGACAAGAGAGGTGCCCTCAAGAGGCTCCTGGCAACTTGATTCCAAGACCACCACGACCGTGGCCCCAGGAAGAACCTGGACAACAGGGGGATATGTTCAACCGACCTCCTCCACCTTATCCTGGACAAGGACCCATAAGAGGGCCAATGAGGTTTCCTGGACCTTTTCCAGCAGGACATGAAGGACAAATGCCTCGGGGCCCACACCCCGGAGATCCAAATTTGAATTTAAGACACCAGGGACCGAGGTGTGTTTAGTCTTGATATTAACCCCTTACATGGTTTTATCTTGCAATTACTGGCTATCTTCCACTATGCTGCCTTTGTACTAACATATTCTTATCCTGTTGTAGGTTTTCATTTCCAGCTGGTGCTCTCGGACCTCGTTCGGCGCAAGAACTGTTTCCCCGTGGACCGCATCCAATGCAAGATGTTCCTCCTCAAATGAGACGATCCATGTCTGCAGAAATGGCAAAGGGAGGTGGCAGTAATCCTATGGGTCTTCCTCAACACTTTCCACCACACGGTATGCCAGTACAGCAGCATAACATTATGGGCCAGCCCTTCATCGAACTGCGACACAGAGCAGGAGAAAACAGGCCACGAATGGCATTTCCATCAGTTGCTATGCAAGGATGCAACATGGATCCCAACATCCAAGCTCAAAGGCCCCAAGGCTTTCCGGGTACTCCAGACAACAGGTTTCCATTAATTCAGGGGCCCAGAATGTTTGATCCAATGGCCAGCCAGACTGCAAACGCACCCCTTTCCACCAGTATGGACAATCTGCATCAGCAATCCCAAATGTCGACGAACAACACCGTCAAACAATCTCCTTTGATGAGATCCCTGAGCCAGCCTGCTCCAAATGAGACCCAGAACATGTCTGCATCCATCATCCTGTCTGCTCCCACTACTGGGCAGAATGACACTGTGGCCACCAGTGAAACAGGAGAGGAGAAACTTGATGCAGAGGAATCTGCAGTAAAAGATCTTGAAGATGTTGAGGTGAAAGACTTGGTTGATGCTGACTTGGAAAACCTTAATTTGGATCCTGAAGATGGCAAAGACCTAGACCTTGAGACGAACGATCTGCACCTTGATGACTTTCTGACATCTGGGAAATTTGACATCATTGCTTATACAGACCCTGATCTCGATGACATCAAAAAAGACATGTTCAACGAGGAACTGGATCTCAGTGATCCTATGGATGATAGCGCTGACACTGCTGAGATTAACAAAAACCTGGACCCCAGTGACAGCGCAGCCTCATCCAGTTCAGCAATAGCACCGGAGATGACAGATGCAACAGGCGAAAAATCATCAACTGAGGTCAAACTTGACACTCCTGAGAGCCAGGACTCTGCTCCTTTGGCACATGGGAAGGAAATTAAAACAGAGGTCAAAGACTGTCAAAAATCCCCCAACATCTCCGGGAACACCGTGGTGTTGAACCAGCAAGACGCCCTCTCTGACTCCACCCCTGTTCTGTCCAGTTTACTCATTAAGCAGCAGCCTGAAGAGCAATCGTTAAACCCAATGGTTGATGCTGTCACTCAAGGGGGTGACCTCCTGCCCCAGCAGAACCAAGGCCCTGAGAGTGAGCATACCCCCGCTCCTCCTGTGAATCAGACAATACCCAGCAGCACTGCTGCTGCTGGAGAGTCTTCGATAACGGACTTTGGAGAGGACCACCAGGTGGAGCAGCAGGTTTTGAACCAGGCCTTGAGTCAGCATGGCCAACACCGTCCACTTCTGCTGGAAGAGCAGCCCCTCCTTTTGCAGGACCTCTTAGATCAGGAGAAGCAAGAGCAGCAGCAACAGAGACAGATGCAGGCCATGATACGACAGCGTTCCACGGACTCTTTCTTCCCAAACATTGGTATTTTTTTTTTTCTTGGTTAACAGTGCATCTCGATAATTTTGATTATAGCAGAATCATATATTCAATCGCTCTCGCTCTCCATCTCAGTCTCTCTCTTTCTGCTGGTCTATTCCGACCTAACTTGTGTATTAAAATTATTTTGAATTGTTAATTTAATGTTATTTCATTGATACTATTTCTCAAGGGTGAGTTATAGGGTTTTCATTGGTTTTAAGCAATAACGTAACTTTCAGAAATCAAATCTTTCAAAACTAAGATCATGAATTATTCCACTGTGTAGTGAATCCGCGTTTCGAATTGAACAACTGAAATAGTTTTCCACATCATTCAAATTTATTGAGATACACCGATACATGTGTACGAAGTAAATGCTTTTTACACAATTTATAATTGTAATGCTTTGTCTTTGTCAAGATTTCGACACGATCACTGACCCAATCATGAAAGCCAAGATGGTCGCACTAAAAGGCATCAATAAAGTCATGGTTCAGAACAACATTGGAATGGCTCCGATGGTTATGAACAGGTAAGGCTTTTTTTATTGGTGTGCTTTGTTTACACATGTGTAACTGCGAATACACGCGTACACAAGAAGAAATGATTACATTTATATTTGTCTTATGTCTCACAGGTTTCCATCTGGGCCCGTAACATCTCTTCCTGAAAGCACACCACTTCCCCCACAAGTTGTGGGACAGGTAATATTCATTCATTCGTTAAAAAAAAAAAAAAAAAAAGGGAACCAGCACCTGTCACACATATACTATGGACTGTACGTCCTTACTTTTCCACCAGGATGGCAGATTGACACAAGTACCACGACCAAATCCTCCTAATTTTGGACCGGGATTTGTCAGTAAGTTCTCTCAAAAAAATTATTTGCATCAGTGGTATTTCATTTGAAGGTTTATTAGCCTCACAAATATATTTTTGCCACCCTATTCCGGCAGGCTTGCTAAAAAACACCCATTTTCTTTCAGACAATGCTCAAAGGGCACAGTATGAGGAGTGGCTGCAGGAGACTCAGCAACTACTTCAAATGCAGCAGAAGTTTCTGGAGGAGAAGATTGGAGCACACAGGAAGTCAAAGAAAGCTTTGTCTGCCAAACAGAGAACGGCGAAGAAGGCCGGGAGAGAGTTCCCGGAGGAGGATGCTGAGCAGCTCAAGCATGTCACAGAGCAGCAGGGCGTAGTGCAAAAACAGCTAGAGCAGGTAAGAAGAGCTCTACGTGTCTACCTCCTCTACTGAACATTTGTCTCCCTTCCTCCTTTATTCATATATATAGATCAGAGATGAAAATCCTCTGGATTTTCACATTTTTATGAAAATTTCTCCGGAGAATTGAGGAAAAATTGCCTAATCATACAGAAACACACACAAAAGGAAGATTAATCATTGAATGTTGAGTAGTGATGGGAATTCCGGCTCCTTTTAGAGTCCCAGCTCTTTTGGATCGGCTCCCTAAAAAGAGCCGGCTCTTTTGGCTCCCAAATGGCTCCTCAGTTTTTTTTGTTGCTTAAATTAATTTAATACCAAAAATAACGTAATATTATGTGTAAAATGAAGTACTAATGCAAAAAATAGACATTATATCAAATATTTATTATTTATATGACTTTATTTATATTCTTCTGAACATACTGTTTTGTTAAGCGCTTTGTTACAGCTGCCGCTGTTGTGAAAGCGCTACATAAATCAGCATGTATTATATTGTATACTCAACATGGAGTGCTACAAAAATAAAAACAAAGTACAAAGACCCATCTCAAAACAAGGTCGTCAAAAAGTTCCAATCTCTGAATGTGTATATTTATAAGGTTTTAACTATTTACAGTAAAACAACATAAGTACGCGTTGAATACCACACAACAAATTATGGTTGTTCGTCTATGTGTGCCCTGCGATTGGCTGGCAACCGATTCAGGGTGTCCCCCGCCTACTGCCCGGAGACAGCTGGGATAGGCTCCAGCACCCCCCGCGACCCTAGTGAGGATCAAGCGGTTAGGAAGATGAATGAATGAATGAAAAAGAAAAAAATCAGCATCCAGGTAAAGGTTTTAGCTTGTCATTAGCGAAGATTGGCATGAAGAAAAACCAAGTGCCTCAGCTTTGAGGGGTTGATCCTCTTTCTCCTCTCTGTTAATATTTGCCCTGTTTTGGAGAAGATTCTCTCTGAGGGGACAGATGTTGCGACAACACACAGCCAACACAAAATGGATGAAAATCCCTTGCAATCATTTTACCCAGTTCCTCATCAATTGTGTTCTGTTTTGCTGGTTTTTATAGCTTTTTGCATAAAGTGGCTCATAGAGCTCTGGTTTGTACATCTAGGCAGTTGTGACATCGCAGTAGCAGCAACAGTTGCAGGCACACTAGCACCTTCATTAATAGCTGGTTCCCTTGCTTGTCTTTTCTCTTAAAATTGTACTGATGGGTGAATATTTCTGATGTGCCTGTGCAGGTTATTTGTGGAGCCTGATCTATGGGATATTTTAACCTTGCACAGTCTCCACGCTGCCTTTGAACTATCAATTAAATTGAAATGAGTCCATATTTCACTGCGTTTCCTATCCATTTTCTCACCTTTCCACTTTGCACCGTGTTGTTTTTTTTCCCACTAACTAGCTCTCTCGTCTCCTCGTCTGTATTGTTCGCGTGCTGCTCAGTGTGCTGCTGTGTGTGTCTCTTCTCTAACCCCTCCCCCTTCTCTAAACTGCAGCGCGCGCGTGTGTGTGTGTGCGTGCGTGCGTGCGTCCGTGTGTAACCCTCCCCATCCGGCTCCCCAATGAGGTGGGAGCCGGCTCCCAATGAGGTGGGAGCCGGCTCCCATCGTTCACTTCAAAGAACCGGCTCTGGGAGCCGGCTCGTTCGCGAACGACACATCACTAATGTTGAGTATTTGAATCACGTTTTGTTTAAGCTAATTCATGCGTGATAGCCCAGGTATAAACCTGGTATAAACTCCCAGTCAAAAATCATAACAATTACAACACCAACAACCACCACGACGTCATCAACGGTAGCACAAAATTGTAAACGGTTGTTTTTTTTTTAAAAAAACACACATATATATACAGTATATACTGTGTGTGTTATATATATATATATATATATATGTGCGCTGAGCGAGGCAGCAACTGACCTGAAAGCAAAGATCATGGCGAGAATGAAAGCTGGGCAACCTAGAAACCGATTACAACGGCTATGTGAAGTACCACCTAAAAGTCTCATGGAAAGTGTGAATGCAGCACTGAGGGCGATCCCTACCGTAACGATCACGGAAACCAATAAGCTGATATACGCTTCAGCATCAGTGATCCTTGAGATGCTTGGCTTTAAGAGCAACCATGGAAGCCATGAGATACGTTACCCACCATGGAAAAGAGGGTTCGAGGCTAAGATCAAGGCAGCTCGGAAAGATGTGAGTCAATTAACGGAGGCCCAGAGAGGTGTGATGAAAAGGCCGATACCCGAGAGGTACATCCAGATGACCATACCTGAAGCACTCGAAACTGCCAAACAAAGGCTCCA
Organism: Hippocampus zosterae; assembly: GCF_025434085.1. Classification (NCBI taxonomy): domain Eukaryota; kingdom Metazoa; phylum Chordata; class Actinopteri; order Syngnathiformes; family Syngnathidae; genus Hippocampus; species Hippocampus zosterae. Next base: position 12,180,060 of record NC_067465.1, read on the forward strand.
AGCCTTGTCCAGCTGCCTAAAGCGGTACACGAAAGAGAATGAGGCCAGACGAATAAACAGGCTGTTCGCAACACAACCTGCGAAAGTGTAAGCTCAGTGGCAGGGTCCTAACAACAGAGCTGACCCACCAAGACTGTAAACTGAAAGGTACTGGAAAGGCATATGGGAGAAGGAGGTTGCACATAACAGCAGTGCACAATGGCTGGTGACCCTGAGAGAGGAGCACAGCAACCTCCCTGAACAGAACCCAATTACCATAACAATGGCAGACATACAGGAAAGAGTCTCAGATATGAAGAACTGGACAGCACCAGGCCCGGACATTGTCCACACCTACTGGCTAAAGAAACTCACAGCACTCCATGAGCGTCTAGCAGCATAAATGAACCAGCTGCTGAGGGATGGGACTCACCCAGGATGGCTAACCGAAGGGCGAACGATACTGATCATGAAGGATCCCTCAAAGGGTGCAGTCGCATCCAACTATCGGCCAATAACCTGTCTCTCCACAACATGGAAGCTCATGTTGCGGCTAAGATAAGTGCACACATGGATCAATACATGTGCGAAGCACGGAAGGGCATTGGTAGAGATACCAGAGGAGCCAAACATCAGCTACTGGTTGACAGAACAGTCGCACAAGACTGCAGGTCCTGACGTACCAACCTGTGCACAGCCTTCATTGATTACAAGAAAGCCTATGACTCGATGCCACATACATGGATCACTGAATGCTTGGAGTTGTATAAGGTGAACAGGACCCTAAGAGCCTTCGTTGCGAACTCGATGAGGATGTGGAAAACCACACTTGAAGCCAATGGCAAGCCACTTACCCAAGTGTCCATCAAATGTGGCATATACCAAGGTGATGCACTCTCCCCACTGCTGTTCTGCATAGGACTGAACCCCCTAAGCCAAGTAATCACCAAGACAGGCTATGGATACCGCCTCAGAAATGGAGCTACAATCAGTCACCTCCTCTACATGGATGACATAAAGCTGTATGCTAAGAGCGAAAGGGACATGGACTCCCTGATCCACACGACCAGGATCTACAGCAGCGACATCAGGATGCCATTCGGGCCTGAGAAATGTAGTCGGATGGTGACTAAGAGAGGAAAGGTAGTCCGCCCTGAAGGGGTCTCACTCCCTGAAGGAACAATAGCAGACATTGAGGACAGCTACAAGTACCTTGGTATACCACAAGTCAATGGCAACCTCGAACTGGCAACAAGGAAAGCGACTACGTCCAAATACCTCCAGCGAGTGAGGCAAGTCCTAAGAAGCCAGCTCAATGGCAAGAATAAGATCCGGGCAATAAACAGCTATGCCCTGCCAGTGATCAGATACCCTGCAGGAATAATAAGTTCGCCAAAGGAAGAGATTCAGACCACAGACGTTAGGACCCGAAAGCTCCTAACCATGCATGGATGGTTCCATCCCAAATCCAGCACCCTGAGACTGTACGCAAGCCGAAAGGAAGGAGGCCGGGGACTAGTAAGTGTGAGAGCCACTGTCCAGGATGAAACATCCAAGCTCCATGAATACATCAAGGAGAAGGCTCCAACGGATGACGTACTCAGAGAATATCTCAGACAATGGGGAACAGTAGATGAGGCGCTGCAAGAGGGACCATCATGGGAGGACAAGCCCCTACACGGGATGTACCACCTGACCATAACTGAAGTGGCCGATCTCAAGAAGTCCTATCAGTGGCTAGAGAGGGCTGGCCTGAAGGACAGCACAGAGGCACTCATCCTGGCTGCTCAGGAGCAGGCCCTGAGCACCAGAGCCATTGAGGCCCAGATGTACCACACCAAACAAGACCCAAGGTGTAGGTTGTGCAAAGAGGCACCTGAGACGATCCAACACATAACTGCAGGGTGTAAGATGCTGGCAGGGAAAGCCTACATGGAACGCCATAAGCAGGTGGCTGGCATGGTCTACCGAGACATCTGTGCGGAGTTTTGACCCCAAGGTCAAAATGGGAAACACCTCCGAAGGTGGTGCAGAATGACAGAGCGAAGATCCTGTGGGACTTCCAGATCCAGACTGACAAGATGGTAATGGCGAACCAACCAGATATCCTGATGATAGATAAAGGGCAGAGGAAAGCCGTTGTAGTGGATGTAGCGGTCCCAAATGATGGAAACATCAGAAAGAAGGAACACAAGAAACTCGAGAAATACCAAGGGCTCAGAGAGGAGCTGGAGAGAGCCTGGAAGGTAAAGGTGACAGTCATGCCTGTGGTGGTCGGAGCACTCGGGGCACTGACCCCCAAACTAGATGAGTGGTTGCAACAGATCCCGCGAACAACATCGGACATCTCGGTCCAGAAATGTGCAGTGCTGGGAACAGCAAGGATACTGCGCAGAACCCTCAAGCTTCCTGGCCTCTGGTAGAGGACCCGAGCTGAATGAGGGACGGACACCACCCGAGCGGGTGTGAAACAAGGAATTTTTTTATATATAAACCTTAAACAATTTACAAAAACACGCTGATAAATCTCCAATCTCCAGCAAACAAAAGTTCTTTGTGGAAAACGTTTTCCACAAAGAACTTTTGCCGTCCTTCAAAAACAGAAACAAAGAAAAAACTAAAAAGAAATGTTGATACTGAAAAAACAATCTTGAATTGGTGCCAAGTACTTATAATCCCATCCAAAATAATGTCCTATCGGGTTCTTTGAAAATTAATTAAGGTGCAACGCAGCGCGTGGACCAGCCTATACTTAAGTGTAGCAACATACTTAGTCGTCTAGTTGCTGCAGCAATACTTTTTTTCCAAGGAATAATGATAAAAAAATGTTGGATGAGAGAATGTGTCTGTTTCACTATAATAATCATTTAGATGTACCCAAATATACACCATATCTGTCATCATTTTATGAACATATCTTATGTATTTTAGATCCGCAAGCAACAAAAGGAGCATGCTGAACTCATCGAGGAATACAGAGTGAAACAGCAACAAAACAACCTGACGCCCTTAATGCCTGGGATGCATTCAGTGCCGGGTCCTGCTGGCCTCGTTCCCCGTGGACCACCAATGGTCCAGCCTCAGGTGAACCCTGTGATGCAAATGCCAATTCACTCTGGCCCACCAAACACCCCTCCTCGATTGCCCAACCCACCACCGGGCTGGCACCCTGGCACTCCTGGTCCCATAGGAGGGCCTGGAATGCCACCCATGTTGCCCCCGCGGCTACATGGGGGAAATCCAGTGCAGCCCCATCAGATGCCGATGGGTAACATGCTTCAACACTCTCAAATACCAGTGGAGTCCCAATTGGCAACAGCTCCTCAAGGGGGTGTTAAACCCATTCAGGCGGGCGGTGTGAAATTTGATGATAACAATCCATTCAGCGAGGGCTTCCAAGAGCGGGAGAGGCGAGAAAGGCTCCGGGAACAGCAGGAGAGACAGCGGGTGCAGCTTATGCAGGAAGTTGAACGGCAGAGGGCCTTGAAACACCGCATGGAAATGGAGCAGCAAGGTATGATGGGGCCAGATGGCATGTTGGCACCACTCGCTCAGATGCCGTTTTTTAACTCGGAGCTACCGCAAGAGTTTATGCAGCCCCAGAGGCTTCCTTTACAACAGCAGCAGCAAGAACACGCAGCAGCTTTTCCCCAGCAGCAAGGCATGTGCTCGTCAACTGGAAACTTTATGCAAAGTGAACGCAGGCCCATGATGGGAAACGAGATGGTACCTCCAGAAATGGGCCCTGATAACCTCGGCCTACCAGTGTCCAACTTTCCACAGGGTCAGCCCAGACCTCGTCAGTTCAGCGGACCAGGAATGATGCTTCCGATGCCAGGCGAAGGTCCACCTTTTGCAAATGACTCGGCTACACCTCTTCCATCCAACTTCCCTGGCTCAGGTCAATCATTAATCCAACTGTACTCTAACATCATACCGGATGAAAAGGGGAAAAAGAAAAGAACACGGAAAAAGAAGAAAGATGATGACGCCGATTCAATCAAGACGCCTTCAACGCCACACTCGGACGTCACTGCCCCACTGACGCCATGCGTCTCAGACACGTCTTCGACGCCAACCAGGAACCCGCATCTCTTTGGAGAGCATGACCTGTCAAGATCCCCACTTGGATGTTCTACTCCGGGTCACTCTGAGCTAGAGAGGCAACTTTCTGGGTCACAATCCGGACTTTCGCTGGAGGCGGCGAGGGCGCAGGCTCAGGAGCATGACAGGATCCTCAGCAACATAAAGTTGGAGCAGACTGACAGCAGCGAATGTCACGGGTCAAGAGAAGGGCCCCTGGGTGCCGAAATTAGTTCTGTGAAGGAGGAGGGTGGCAGCAAAGGGGGCACGTCGCCCTTCCCTGCTGGGCAGAGTCCAAACAAGGGTGAAGCTGGCAACGAGCTACTGAAGCACTTGCTGAAGAACAAGAGCGCGACTCCACCAGAGTTCTCCCAGCAGCAGTCGGAGGAGAGCATGCGATCGGAGGAGGAGGATCCTGCTGACTGCAAAGCCCTTCTCAGGCAAAGCTCTGTGGACAGCAATGGGGTCAGTCTTTTTGTCCATATGCGTCATGTGGGGAGTGGGCAGCATAGTGAGTCAATCAGCAACTCAAGTAGGGTACAGCATTATCGGGCCAAAAATTAGCATTGAACCCTCCCTTCCGTTCAAAGTTGGCAAAATATCCTGAGAGATTGTCCTCTTGAAGTGACTTGGGATAATTGTAATCATTCACTTTTGTTTCTGAATGACTCACTTATGTGGTTGAAAACCTATCTTAGACGTTGAAGTCAACTATTTGGCTTTCTTGAAAGAAGATGAACGTTTGTATTGTGATCTTTTTCATCCTCAGGCGTATTCTGATGGCACTCTGGACTTCCAAGGGCATCTCTTTAGTGAACAAGAGAAGAAGAAAGGGAGGAATAAAAGAAACCCAAAAGGAGGGGAGAAACCTCCCTCTCGCTACAAGAAAAGGAAGAAGGAAGGCGATGAGAGGCAACTGATGCACTCCGGCCCGGACACAGTGATGACCCAAATAAAACAGGTAAGACTAATCAACTGATGAAAGCCTTTGCACGTGTAATTAAGAGCAGAAATTAAATCAAATATGAAACTAATCCCTAGCCGATTGTGCAAAGAGGTGTGTGAAGTCCCCCCCAATGGTAACCTGCAGCTGAAGGCTACGAGTTATTTAGGTTGAACTAAATGCAAACCGTGTTTGCTGTAGTAATTAACAATTCTCTTCCTCAGTGTTTATTATTATTATTAATATTCAGAAACATTAATGACATGGCTTGAAGTTACCACCTAGTACCTTGCCCATATGAGCACCAATCAAATAGCAGGTATGCTCCACAAATGAGCAACTGTAAATTGCAAATCCCATCTCGTGTGGGCAGAGCATAAAAAGGTGAATTCAGAAAATATTGAAAGCTTATTAAAATTAACAGCATATGCATGAAAGTGGTAAGTCGTGGTGATATGATATGAACAATTGGTATGTTTAATTTTGTGATCTTCAGTAATTTACAAATGCTTTTAAGCTTTGAAGTGGAAGCAGAGAAGCCATGAAATAAAGAAAAGTCACATCAAATGTATAATTAAGGCATTTTATGTGGGTTTTTTTTTTCCCCCATTCACAGCAGCTCTCTCTGCTGCCCCTCATGGAGCCACTGATCGGGGTCAACTTTGCCCACTTTGCTCCCTACGGCACCAGTCAGCTCAATGGAGAGAACCTCCTGTCAGGCACTTTTGGCAGCGCCTCGCTGGATGGCGTCTCCGACTATTATTCGCAGCTGGCCTACAAGGTGAGCTCTCCTTACATTCATGATGCTCTTGGAACGTTCCTCTAAATTCATGAACTGACCAGGGCTCTGCTCGTTCCTACAGCAGAGTAACATGAGCAATCCGCCAACACCTCCGGCATCTCTTCCTCCTACGCCCCCACCTGTGAATCGGCAGAAAATGATCAATGGCTTTGCTACAACAGAAGAGCTGGCGAGCAAAGCAGCAGCCATGGGTAAAATGCACACGTTTACTGTACAGTACTTTGTCTGTATGACCACTGTTGGAGCTTGGTCCTCATTGCCGGCAGAAAGTCTGATTATTTTCCAATGAGGATTCAACTCCACCCAGGCTGCCCTTTGTCACTGACTCTGTTCATAACATTTATGGACAGAATTTCAAGGCACGGCCAAGGTGTGGAGGGGGTCTAGTTTGACCGCAGTCTGATTTTTGCAGCTGATGTGATACGTCTGCTTTCATCAAGCCACAATCTTAAACTCTCACTGGAGCGGCCAAGTGCGACACAGTTAAAATGGCTATCAGCGCCTCCAAATCTGAGGCTATGCTACTCAGTTGGAAATGGCGGAGTCTTGTTCACAATTTTGTGTTGGGGAGGAGCCGGTAGCCGGAGATCGACAAGCAGATCGGTGCAGTGTCTGCAGTTATACGGACCCTGTATTGGTTAGTCATGGCGAAGAAAGAGTTGAGCCAAAAGGTGAAGCTCTCGATTTACTGGTAGAGCTACGTCGCTACCCTCAGCTATAATCACATGTTGAAGGTCGTGGGCGAAAGTAAAAGATCCCGGAAACAAGCAGTCGAATTAATTTCCTCCGCAGAGTGTCTTGTTTAGAGATAAGGTGACAAGCTCGGACATCCGGAAAGAGTGCAGTGTTGAGACTGCTCCTCCGCATTGAGAAGAGACAGATGAGGTGGCTCAGGCACCTTGTTAGAATGCTTCCTTGGTGAGATGTTCCGGGCATCTCCCACTGGGACGTCTCTTGGCTGGCTTGGAAACACCTTGGGATCCCCAGGAGGAGCTGTACGTAGTGCCTGGGGAGAGCGAAGTTTGGGATTCCTTGCTAAAGCTGCTGCCCCCATGACCTGACCTCCCAAAAACAGGAGAATGGATGGATGGATATTTTTATCATTCAGAGCACAGTATAACCGCATGGTCTTCTATGTGCAGTGACCAAAGGCCTTGTTCCAAAGCCGCTACATGTCCCGTTTAGGACTGAAGATGATCTGCTAGCTAGGGCCATTGCTCAGGGTCCCAAAACAGTGGATGTTCCCGCATCCCTTCCGACCCCTCCCCACAATAACCAGGAGGAGCTGAGGTATCTGACACACAGATTAAAGCAATACAGTTCTTTGTTTCCATACAAAGCTGCAAGAGTTTGACTGTATTTTCCCTGCAATGTCACAGTAACAAAGGGCAGGAGCTTTGCAAGGAAAGGGACACACCTGATAGTTTTGTTCCATCCTCGTCCCCTGAGAGTGTGGTTGGCATGGAAATTAGTCGTTATCCAGATCTGTCATTGGTGAAGCAAGAGCCACCATCCCCCTGCGTCTCCCCTGTGCTCCCCATGCTTCCTGCGCCGGATGGGAAAGGTATGTATGTTAGAATACAGATTCTCATCATTTGATTTTTAATTTCACTGGCATAAAATAAACTTTTCCAATTTTCCTCTTGAGGGTCAGAGATCAAATTGCAAGATATTAAGACTGAGCCTTCAGGAGCCTTCTTTGGACCCCCGTTTGGTCCAATGTCCAACAATTCCAAATCAGGGCTGGTTTCTGTAGCCATCACTTTAAGACCAGCTGCAGCTGAGGTAAGAGTACCCAAATTCAGTGAAAATATACTTGAATTAACCAGTGCAGGTCTTTCATATTCTTTTTGTCTTTTAGAATCCATTGTAAAAACTTGCGTAGGGTAATCAAACAGGTGCAATTGAACTAGCCCACTGATCCGTCAACAGAAAATCATCGCTTTGCAACAACACAAGAAAAATGGAAACGGTTGCTTTTCTCTTGTAATAATCATGCACATGCGAAATAGAAACACCTCAACATTTATTTGTTGCCACTCATTGTTTTCCTGTGTTGCGTCGCTTCCTTTTTTGTCCTTGAATTCTGCTGTTAGTGCATTTATGATGATGCTGTGATTTACATAGTCGATGACCTCCTAAAAATACAAGGTCAAAAACCTATGAGTGTTTTTAAGTCCTGTTCTTTTTCCCTGCTCCAGAACATCACTGGAGTGGTGGCAGCCATTTCAGAGCTGCTTTGTGTGAAGATCCCCAACAGCTACGAGGTCAGCAGCACCCCAGACCGGGGGCCCATATCCATGCTCACTTACCCACGCAGGGACCTTCGCCCTCCTTTGCTTTTCCATGGGCAGGGAGAAAATGGAGGCCTTCATGGTCGCCCGGGACAGATGATCAGACCTGGCGGCCCGATTGCAATGATGCAACATCAGGCGCATCATTTCCGCTTCCATCCCAACAGCCCAGGTGAGGAAATGACTGAAGAATGCTAGTCACCACTCATGATGAGACTAGTGTGTGTGGTGTGCTAGATAATTAAAACACACAATGACCTTTTCTGAGCGAATAGGAGAGAAGTCACACCACGTGTCCAAATCTTTTTTTATTTTACCGTTTTTTTTTTTTTTTTAAAGAGACACCCAATTGGGCCTATCAGGGCATGTGTACGTGACTTAAGAGCGTCAATGCTGCTTTTAATTCATGATCTGTGAACCATTTGAGTTGGGTTTTTTTTTTTGTTTTTTTGCTTTAGGCTCTGCCCTAGCTCGAGGACCTGACCAGAGAGTTTCTGGCAGCCCTGGATGTAAACCTCAATGGTGCTGCAACTGTAAAGTGGTGGTCCTGGGAAATGGAGTGCAGAAATCCATCAAAGAGCTCCCCTCTCACATTAAGGTACCATATGTACAGTATCTGGTATTTGCTCCTTGGATAATAGTTGTGTAAATTAGTACTTCGTCTTTCTATACTACATGTTTTTGAATACTCAGATATCAGTCTTACGGATAATTGATTGAAATTGAGATTTACATTGTGTTTTGGACCTCTTTACTTTTAACATAAATTGAGCTCAATAACTCACAGATGTTGAGTTTTGATTTCATTTCCCCCTCAAATTCTCATTGTTTGGACAATTTCGTTCATTAGGAATCTGTCAGCCGATTCAAAGATGAGCTGGTCTTCTGTAGTCAGAACTGCTTCCTTCTCTACTGCTCCTCACCAATGCAGTCCAAGTCATCCACAGAATCAAAGGTTTGTTAGTGTCCTGAAAATGCAGTAATTCATCATTCTTTCCTTTATTTCACAGTCATTTTCTTTTCTTTTTTTCCCCAACCAGGAATCCCTGACGCTCATTGCCGCCTCGGATCAAAGAGAGATGTTCTCTAAAGCCCAGCACCAGTACAACAACAACATGTCTTCAATGGATGTTCATTGCCTAGCCCAGCTTGAGCCTAAACACTCCCCCCCATCGACTTCTCCAATCCCCTTCCCCGTGGCTGGTGAGACAGCCAGGTCGGATGCCATCAAAGTGACTGTGAAGCTGAAGGCCCGGCCCAGGTCCCACGAGACTTGGCATCAGGTCAAGAGACCAAAGGGTCTTCGATGGAGGAAGTGGACTGTCCAGGTGGTGGTGCCTAGAGGAAACTCTCAACTCCCTGAAGAAGATAAGATTGACGACCTCCTGAAAAAACTTGGCGCCTCGTTGCGGCCTCCCGTGTCACTGCGCGACCACAGGCGATGCTGTTTCTGCCACCAGTTTGGAGATGGAATCACTGACGGTCCCGCTCGCTTGCTTAATCTCGACCTGGACGTGTGGGTGCACCTCAACTGCGCCCTGTGGTCCACAGAGGTGTATGAGACGCAAGCCGGCGCCCTGATCAACGTGGAGCTGGCGCTGCGTCGTGGCCAAACGGTGCGCTGCGTCTACTGCCAGCAGACGGGCGCCACCAGCGGCTGCCACCGCTTGCGTTGTACCAATGTCTACCATTTCACCTGTGCCCTGCAAGCCCATTGCACTTTCTTCAAGGACAAGACCATGCTGTGCCACGCCCACAGACCGCGGGGCACGGCCGGACATGCCCTGGAGCACGAGCTGCGCTGCTTCGCCGTCTTTCGACGTGTTTACGTCCAAAGGGACGAAGTACGCCAGATGGCCACAGTTGTGCAGCAACCAGAGTTGGGCTACACCTTCCGAATAGGCAGCCTGGTGCTACACGCCATCGGCCAACTCACGCCCATGCAAATGGCAGCATTCCATTCCACGACCGCCATCTTTCCAGTCGGCTATGAGGCTTGTCGTATATACTGGAGCATGCGCCATGGCAACCGCCGTTGCCGCTACGTCTGTTCTGTTGAAGAAAAAGATGGGCAACCCGAGTTTACCATCAGAGTCATCGAACAGGGCTATCAAGATTTGGTCCTGACGGACACCACCGCTAAAGGTTTGCACTCAAACTTGCCTGTCAGATTCCTGAAGAAAAAGTGAAACACTCAGTGGGGGCAAACATATCTTTAACGTTTTCCCATTCTGATCTCCCTCATGCTAGGCGTTTGGGATCAGATTCTGGGTCCTGTTGCTGAAAAAAGAACGGAATCTGGTACACTGAAGCTGTTCCCAGTTTACTTGAAAGGGGAGGATCTGTTTGGGCTCACAGCGTCTGCTGTCGCCAAGATCACTGAATCGGTTTGTATGAGCTCTGATGTTGTCAGGATAGTGATTTGCAGATTGTGAAATTATAGCAGAGGTGTCAAACTCATTTTAGTTAAGGGCACGGTTGCCCTCAGATAGCCGCTATGACTGCGAAAACATTCACACATGCGCGTACTCGACAAATTATCCTTGACTTCTTATTCCAAAACTAGCTATCCATCAATTTGTTGAACTATAGTTCGTTCTGTAAAAAAGGACTTTGTTCACAAAATAATGTTTGCAATATCTCACATATGATGATTTAAAATGTTTGGACACTTTAGCCAGAATCATGGAAGGTGACCCACATGGTTTGCTTTCACGTGCCACATAAAATGACGTCAGATGTCCCCCCGAGGCCTTGGGTTGGACTGTTTACTCATTCACTTCCAAATACATTTTTAAACGTATTTTCAGACTTGGTCTAGAATTGGCTGGTACTGAATGAGTTAAACCGTAACAATGACACCAATGTTTTTGCTCTCTATTTCAGCTCCCTGGCGTGGAGGCTTGTGACAGATACTCATTCCGTTACGGGCGCAACCCTCTCATGGAGCTTCCTCTCCTGTTCAATCCCGCTGGCAGTGCCAGGGCTCAGCCAAGAACCAGCTCCCCTCGCACCTCTCTGGTCATCAGGTAAGATTTGGTGAAAGTAGCATCACTGCAGATCGTCCTCGTTTTACGACGCCGTTCCATTCCTTTGACGGCAAATTAATCCGAACTTTAACATGATGTGACTGTCTATCTGTAGTCTGTCACTAACATATAGTAATGCAGCAGGAAAGTCATAATTACAGGAAATGTTTCTTGGAAAAACACTTCAAAACCATAAAAATGTGTCAATCAAATGAAAAGGCCTAAGTACAGCGGTGAACTGAGCGTGCCTTTTTGAGCCGCACGACCACCGATTTTTATGCCCCATCCACTGCTGCTCAACATAATTTATTGCTCATCATTCTTAACCTTGGCACCGACGTACAGAGGGTTTTCTGTATTTTCTATCTTCACACTATTAATACATATCTGTTGCTTTATAGGCCACAGGCGCAGGCTGTATCTGGCGGCAGTGCCAGGTCCAACCAGAATGTGGCCCAGGGAGAAGGCAGCTCCTCCCACAACAAGCCGGCAGTCGTGCACCCGAGATCTTCACAATACCGCTGGATGAAGAGCGAGTGGAGAGCCAATGTCTACCTGGCCCGCTCCCGCATCCAAGTCAGTTTTACAACCGCGGTGGGGCTTTAGTCATGAACACCATTTTAGTTGAATCAGTATTTGTCGAATTAACCGATAATCAAATTGAATAACGTGTACTGGTAGTGCCATTGTCTTTAATGGGGATATAATTCGCTGAATAATAGTTTTTCTCACCTACTGGTTGTTTGATTATGGAAATAGAATATCAGTTAAAAATGTGTTTGAAAAATAAAACACAACGTATTAGATATAAAACATGCATTCGTTAAGTACGTGTCTCGTCTGATGCCCAAGCAAAAGGTAATTAGTACTTACCATTTTTGCACAGGGCCTTCTTGTACTTGGTGACGGGTGTTGCACACACCCTAGGCGGAGTTTTGCTCCAGAAACTCATAATATAAATCTAAAAGGTTTATTGGCTACCACATAGGAAATTGAAGCTTCATTTCTTGCCACAGATTTTAGATTGTGTAGCAGTCTAGAGGCTGACCAGGCCACTTCAAGATTTTAATGTGCTCCTTCCCAAGCCATTGCTTTGTTCTAGAAGTATGTTTTACTCTGCTTGGAAGATCAATCGTTCGTGTTCCTGTTGAGAAAAGGAGATTTGGAGTGTGTTTGTGTAATCTTGTTGACTGGGGTCATCCCAATTGCCTTCAGACCATGAAGTAGGTCGAGGCCTCACGTGGTGTTCCAGACTGTGGAATAATGTCACCAAAAGTTGACATCTCACCAAGCCTTTGGCGCCGACCAATCTGTGGGAGCCAGAGGTTTTATATTGTGTGTGTTTTTAATGCAATTTTTCATCTGAGATTATGTCTATTATCATAATCAACAACCAACCAACATTAGAGGTTGATAATAAAGAGCAAGCCCTTAACCCTATGTACTGATATTTCCTAGAATGTGTCATTTAAATTACCAGTACTTAAAACTCAAGTTACTTTTGTGTTATGGAATGAGTTTTGTTTTACGATGGAAATGTACTGTAATGACACGTTTGTAGGGTCTCGGGCTGTTTGCTGCTCGAGACATGGAAAAGCAAACAATGGTGATTGAGTACAATGGAACAGTCCTCCGCAATGAGGTAGCCATCAGGAAGGAGAGGGTCTATCGATCTCAGGTCAGCATCCATTTCACTGTCAATCAGCTGTAGGCTATTTGAACAAAGACTAACAGTGATTTTTACCCATCTCCTTTCCAGAATCGAGCTGTGTTTATGTTCCGTATCGACAGCGAGCATGTTGTTGATGCGACCCGATCGGGAGGGCTCGCCAGGTACGTGACGTTTTAGCGCTCGACGTTTGCTTTTCGGGTTTTCATTCGGAGTGGTTTACTTTAACGAAGCATTCAAAAAGTTGAGTGTGATGTCTCTGCCTTTGGCTTTTCTCTCTTTTGCACTCTTGACCCCCCCCCCCCCCCCCCCGACCTTGAATAAATGTAGGCGGGTTGCCTCGGGCTGCCGGTTTCAATGTATTTTGTGTCGTGATCCGCATATCTCACTCTTGACTATTTAGCTTGTTTCATGGGGCGTAATGCGTTCTTCGGAACACTTCTGAATTCACACCAACGAAAGGGCACATGCAGGGTAAAGGTTGGCAGAGAAGACTGTTTTCAGTGAACCGTTTGTGGTCGTTCTAAATGGAAAATGGGAAGAAAAAAAACTGATCATTAGGAATGCACTCAGTCGGTTCGCCCTGATGACGTTTTTCCTTTTTCTGTACCGGTAATCTTCTTTTTCTTTAACAGGTACATGAACCACTCTTGTGACCCAAACTGTGTTGCTGAGGTTGTGACATTTGAAAGGGGTTACAAAATTATCATCAGCTGCATCCGTCGGATTGAAAGGGGAGAGGAGGTGCATATTCTTTTTCTTTATTCCACTTTTATTTTTTATTTTTTTAGATGAGATGACTCACACTTTGTTATACAGTGCAATTAGTCTATGATAGGGACAAGGCGAATTTTGACTTACAAACAGGAACAAAACTTCGAGGACCCCCTGTAACACAACTAGAAAAGTGCAAAAAATAAGTGGACCAACACAGAAGCCATCTTTTTTTTGGGGGGGGAATGTTCTTTTGTTGATGTTCCAGATTTGCCACACATTAACAACATTCTTGTCTCCCAAAACGTTGAGTGTCTTTAGCTGAATTTGAGTACAAATATTCCGTTCTACTTTTAGTGTGGATTTACACTGCAGGTCCAAGTGCCGAATTCCACTTGGCTTCCTTTATCCAATTCTTTTGGACTGTTTATTTCCATGTACAGTTCATGCGACACAAAGCAGGAAAAAATCTCTACATAGGTGGATGCTCAAGTTGCATGTGAATAATTCCTCAGGTGTCAACAACAGTGACAACATAGACGTAAACAATATGTTAAAACAAAAAAAAAATCTAAAAGTGACAGTGACTAAAAGTGACATTGTGTTCATTTGGCCTAATCCAGAGCTCCCACGGATCCTTAAAAAATTGTGAGAGCCATTGAAACCATTCATCTAAAAACAAGGCTTCATTGGCATGAAAATATATTCAATCAATCCTGGCACAAAAATAGGATTTTACGATTGTAAGTAGTCTCAAATCTCCAAATAAATTAATTCTCTTAAAAATGAAAAAAAATTAAATTAAAAAAAAGAATCTAGCAAATGACACTCAATGGCGGAACCAACAAAACAGTGATGCAGTATTTTTTTCAGATCTCTTGAGAGCAGATGCGTGTCATTTACGTATGGTGGCAACCTTGGACAACATGGGCCATTGGAAAGTTGCTCTTCAATTTCGTTTCCAATGGCTTTAAAATATAATAATTTAACAACTCATATCTTAATTGTGCCTCTCCAGAGCAAATAGCCTGAATTGTCTCACTCAACGATGTCGTGTAAAACCATCCTTATGGGAGGAAGTGAAACCCAAGGAACTGTCCCTCACGCCTCTGCTCTGTCATTTTCCAGCTGTGTTTTGACCACCAGTTCGACCCCGTCGCCAGTCAGTACAAGGCGGCGTGCCACTGTGGCGCCGCTGAGTGCAGGAAGTGGATCTACTGAGCGAAGAGACGGCGATAATGACAAACCTTAAAAAAAAAAAGACAACAACAAAAAACATTCCTTGCTTCTTGCCTGCGGATGCTGAGAACGATCAGTTTCACCCTGAAGTCATTTTGTGACTGATCAGAAGGCATCCGAGTTGGATGGAGGTGAATGGAACACAAGTAGCAGGATGCGCAACGTGTGCCATATGTGCGAGGCCATTGCATTGCGACGCCTCTGTCTGTCTGTCTGTGAGTGGGTGTCTCTGTAAACACGTGTGCGGCTTACACGGGGTGTGGAATTCACCAACGAATGAGAAAGCACTGTGCAGGGTGCGGCCTTATTGCTTACTAAGGGCAGGCCCTTTTGTTTGTGTGTGTGTGTGAGTGCGTGTGTCGTACTATGCGTATGACTAAATGTAGACATCACTGAATGAGGAATGTACAGCAATGAATACTGCGAAGGGAATATTAACTTGCACTAAAAAAAAAAAGATTAAAAAAACCAACAAAACTGAAAAAAAATGGACACACACTCACACACACAATACTTGATTCCATGAGTCAGTTTTATCATAGGTCTCCGTCATGTGATTTGTGTGGAATTTTGTATTTATTACCGAGTGAATGAATTTGATTCTCTACATGATGGTGATGATTTGAAGAAGGCCAGATATGTTTGTGAAGTGAGAAGAAGACATGCTGTTACTTTTTTTTTTGTTGTATAAATGTACATAAAGAAAAAGTATAGGAATAACCGACCAAATACTACCTTAACCCTCTCAATGTTAGGTGTTTTAAATTTTTTGTTCCTATTTTCTTCTCCTCCCCGTTCTGTTATGTCAATGACATTTATTTAAGATGGAACGTTATTTCTGTTTGAGAGTATATATTATGATTATTCTGTACAGAATTTGTAAGATAACCACAATAATTCACAAAATATTTTTGTTGTAAAAGTAAGGTATTGTAGCTGTAGTGTTTTGTGACTTTAAACACACACGTTAACCACTCAAAGAAACAAAAAAAGTTGAAGAAATGCTATTTTTGTTGCTAAATGATCAGTTGCAGATTGAAAATATAAACTCTCCAAGTGGCGACAGATTGTCTGTCGGCCGTTAATCAGGTTTGATTTTAAATAAACTGTGAATTAGGTTTCGAAACACCAAAAGGACAACTTTTTAACTTTTTAACACAAATAGGAACACCAACGTATATTTGTTGTTTTTATGTTGCTTTTGAAACAAGGTGCAAGTGTCTGATGACGACAACTTTGACAAACCAGAGTGTGTGTGTGTTTATGTTTATGTATGTGTGTATGTTTGACAGAAAGAATTGCCGGGGAACTTTTGCCACCGTCGCTTCTCTCCTTTGGGTAGATGACATTGTCTTTAATCGGAACTATTTCTTATACTGACACACAGTCACACGTCACATGCGTAGAAAATGGAAACGTTTTTTTGCGTGCACAATTTCAAGTAAAATTTTGGAAACAGTCTTAGAACTCGTAATGTATATGGCATGTATTTTTTTAACTTTCCGAGTCAATTGTATATATTTTCTCAATGAATGGTTGTAACAAAATTGTTTCTTAAATATTTTTTTTCCTTCTCTTGTATGATACGACATCATCCTGCCAGTGTGTTTGTGCTACATTTTCTTTGTCATGTAAAGTAGTCCCATTTTTGGTTCTTTATATCCCCCCACAACCCACTTTTTTGGGGGGCGGGGTGTTTCTTTTGTTTTTTGGAAAATGCCTTTTGAAGTGTACAGAGTACGGAGTTTGTGGAATTGAATTTAGAAACATTTACAAAAATAAACTATTTTACATGTTAGCGTGTGCCCGTGCATACCCAACTGTCGACTGTGCAAGGTAATGTTTTTTGTAAATGTAAATGACTAAAGATGCCACAGGATAGTGCCAAATCCCTACTTTGTCTATTTAAAGCTTCTCGACTCACTTAAATATCGATCTTTGATGCTAAGATGCCACAAGATGGTGGCAATGCACTGCTTTTATATAAAGATGCTTCTCAATTCACTTCAACATAGTTACTTGGTATTACGGTAGCACCGCGGCAATACATTACTTTGGCAGGCCAAAGCACCAACACAGCGAATCGATGATTTTTTTTCCAAGAGCCGTAACCAGAAATAAATAAAAGTAAGTGAATTTCTGAATGCTAAACTACAACTCTACAGGTATTTCTACATTGTGCGGAAAAAACGAATTGAGTTGTCTTTTGGCCTGTTCCATTAGGAGTCACCACAGCAAATCACTTGCATTTTTTGTTCACAGTTGGTAATTAATATACAATACATTTTGTGTTATGTGGCTGTGTTCACTTTCAGACACACACACACACACAAAAAACAAACAAACCTCGTTCAACCCGAGTTTAAGGTTCTGCCTCCCTTGTTTTCAGGCATAATTCCCAGAAAAAGAACTCCTATTTAATGTTCCACTATATAAAACTGTTCTTTGAAAAATTGCGATGTAGCGAGACAGTCAGTTGTACCTTATGTTGTGTCCAGAGAATATTGATTATCTGTCCTTGATTTGTACATCTTGCAAAAGACATCTGTCCTCTTCACTGGCGCCGCATAATCTGAAAAGGGATAAACAATGTTCTTGTATAGGACACGGCAAGGTCACAATCCTAAACTTCTCATCGAAGGTACTTAAGATTTTTCATATTGAAATCAGATTTTATTATTGAAGCCTGGCCATCAGGTTGAATGCTGATGATTCAGTGTAGGAGAACTTTTTTTTGTCATTCCTTTCTAGTTAGACGTTATTCTTTGTTGGTTTTGGTGACATCTGCGGGTGAAACATCTGATAGCATCACGTTAAAAAGGTTGTATTTTTTAAACCGAAAATCGAACTGATTGTGTCGTGTGTGTTTGAGAAGAAAAAAACATGCTTATCTAACTAAATATGTACCCACAGTTTAGTAATCTATGCCCAGAAAGTGTAACAAGAACAATTGTTTACATTTGGTTTATTAAGATATCCTTTATTTGTCCCACACTGGGGAAATTTAGCATTACTGTATCTTTTTATAAATTACATAGCGTGCATTTGTCATCGTTAATAATCGGATTACATAAATTGTCAGGTTTTTAAAAGGCTTGAATTGATGAAGGCATTAAATTCATTTCAGCAGGCAAATATGAATGGGTTGGGTCCATGCGGGTCAATTAAAACTCATATCACATTTTTTATATACATAAACTTGGTTCGCCGATAGCCGTGTTTTGATTTTCCTCCCCAGCTCTTTTACCGTAACGCCCGTAAAAGAGCGGTGGTCGAAAGCCATTCGTCGAAGGGTGCCCTGCCTCTGCCGACGGGTCCAGCCTACTTCCTGGTGGATCAGCAGCAACTGTCCCGACACTTCGGTGACCTGTCTACTAATTCCGCTCCGAGGAGGTTTGTTGATGTTCTGCAGTGGTGATTCAGCCTTTTACCCGGCGGCACACATTTGCTTGGGAAAATGGGGAGCACGTTGATGGAGCCCAGCAATAAGGGAGGCTCCAAGAAACTGCCGAAGAGGAGGAGAAGTCTACGTATTAACATGCCCGTAAGTCGCTCAAGTGTACTTTGCCGTTTGCCTGTTGTAAAATAGGGCATCGGCTAATTAATGGGCGGCGGGAGTGCACGCGACGTTTGGCTTTGATCGACATCATTTGGAAACCTTTTTACGTCATTGTCACGCCAGTACAATCAATTGCAGCGAGCAAAGTCAATACTGTATATAGGTTGCTGTTTGTTTACACGCAACGATCGGTTTATTATTTATTAATTTTTGAACAGTAATTGCATTGTGGACCACATCAAAAAGCTCTCCTGTGCTGCAGGTTCTCCATCCTTGGTTTAAATGCTTTCAAACAAAGCAGTTGTATATATATATATATAAATCCTTCATAAAGATGATCATTTTGAATGACACTCTGTCACGATTGAAGAAGCCGCTTACTCCCTCCCCTGGTCGAGATGGTGACAAAAGCTGATTGCTCATTTTCATGAGACAGGCATGTCCCCCTTAAAAAAAAAACGAGTTATGTGCAATGTAGGGCCTGACTGATTAAGATTTAATGAGGCGACGCAGATTACGACATTTGGCAGAATGAAATTTACATAATTGATTTATCTGTGGATTAATATAACAATACATATTCAATTATTTTTTGTGTACCTTAATGCTTACTACACTAGAGATATAAATTACATGCAGAACATTTGTTGTGTTAATGTGTTAAACAAAAAAAAATCAACAAAGGTAATACAGTATCAACTGATTATATCGGTCTGGCCTTGGTCTCGTCCAAGTGCAAAGTTCGCTCTAGTTCTTCATTCTGTTTTTTTTTTTTTTTTTTTTGATGAAAGCACGCCACAGGCTGTCTTGGGTGTTAAGTTAGGTGTTTTTATAATATTAATTAGGATCTAAACCACTCTAGAGAACGATCACTAATGCCCACCCCATGCAAACGAGCCAACATAATACTAATTACTTGTCCACTGTATCAAATGCTGTAGTCAGGGCCAATGAATCATGACAACAACAAAAATAACTAACCAAAAGAAGACAATTTCAGCTTGTCCCCTAATCATGTCGATGTATTTTCTCAGACGTTGCTACTGTATGTCAGCCAGTGTGGAATGTCAAGTTGTATCTTTGGTATGAGGGAAACTATTTGCCCAAGTCATGGTCAAATGCATCATGTTTGTGCAGAAATGCAATATTGTTTTATTGTCTGCTGCTCTTTTAGTCAAAACAGAAGCACCTGGCCTTCCAACATCTCTCCTCACGCACGTTTTGTCTCTTTGCTTTCATGCAGGATTTCTCGCCATTTGCTTCTCCTCGGGTGGAAACGAGTTGCTCAACTAAGAGCCCAAAGACGGTAAAGAATTTCCAGCATGCTTACATTTTGATCTGGATAAAAATCCTTTTTGTAATTTCTTTTTTATTAGGAATTTGTGAATAATTTATAAGTGTACACCTTGATGACAAATTCAGGCATATGCAAGAGGCGGATACCCAAATTCTGCTGATCCAAATTAGGATATTTTGGCCTTGGTGGAGGTATGTGCTCTACTCCAAAGTGAACACAAGCTCTGGGATCCCTTTTTGTTTTGCTTTCAGACATAATCAAAGTTTTTTGTCTCACAGTATTTTCCTGTTGGGGGTGTGTTTTATATACTGTTGCGCCTATGAGGTGAATCCCTTCACATGAATACTTCACACTTCCATTTTTCTTTAACATTTGATGATCAACTTGTGTCAGATTGTACTTAGTAGCCAGGAGAAGTCATCGTCATGTTTTATTTTCCTTCCCACTTTGTCAATACTGACACCCGTCTTTGGTTGCAAACAAAAAGTCTCTGAGAAAAACAAGGCACTTGGTAAGTTAATCTTTCAGATCAGAGATTGGCATGCTTAAATGCTCAAAGGCAAGGCAAGGCAGTTTTATTTATATAGTACATTTCATGCACATGCCAGCTCAATGTGTTTCACACAACCAAAAGCACAACATCTCAAACCGTTTACAAATACAACAGCGGAAGGTATTCGAAGGCAAAGCAAAGAGAACAAAAGTATCTTATGAAGAATTATTGAATGAAACTTATGTACATGATTTACATTGTACCTGGTGAATGTATTTTTTGTTTTTTCTCTTTTTCCTCACACGATTGTAATTCATAAGGAGTGAATAATTTATTTAGTATTTTTCAAATACAGATTAGCATTAAAGGCACATATTTTTTGGGGGTGGGTGGGGGGGTCAGAAATTTTTCTTTTCTTGGATTTAGCGAGAGCTTGCCTCCCTAAGCAATAAATCTCGGTCCCAGGTGTCCCACGTCGGCACTTGTGACAGATATTTTTTGGGGAAAAAAGTAACTTATAAAAAGATTTTATGTAATTGTTACAGAAGCACCGTTATCTTCTCATTTAAAGTGAAATTTTACAAATGAACCAACTCATTAAAATGATAAGCTCATTCCAAAATCAGAGATAGCCACAGTAGAAGGATGAAAGTGCCACATGCGGCTTCGGGGCCGCAGGTTGCATACCCTTGCTTTAGATTCTCACTGAAGGCATGCTTGCACACATGCGCACACACATTGAACATCTTAACCCATTTTTAAATTGGGAGAGACCCCAAAGGTGAACAGACAATTTTCTTGAAAATGTTAGTTCAACTCAAACTACTTCAGGGATATTCAATTTGAGAATTTCCACGGTCTGTTTTGCAGCTCATGCTATTTTCTGTGTTGTATTTTTGTCGTCATTCATTTTCTTCCAACCCTTTCGGGCTTAGTGTAACTTGACGCCAAGCGTGCATACATGGATCTCGTCCGCCTACTATGGAATATTGATTTGGGTAAACAAAAGAAGCCTCTTCCTACTATCTACGCTGGTTACTAATATTCTGAAGCATGGCCATATACCTTTATCACTACACGGCTTTTACAGTCCGCACGAGTCACGCCTTGCCCCGTCCCCTTTTTCACAAGGTCTGTGTATCTTCTTGCACAATAGCAGCGAGTGAGAGTTGCTTGCAAACAAGACGAGATGGCTATGCGCTCTCGCTTGTGCTGATTTGTCACAGGATTGCTTTAAAAAGGGGAACTAAACGTGTGAACGGGCGCAGCCTTGTGCAATTGCCGTCCTGTTCAGCCTTGTTGGGACAACCAGACACTGTCTGACTTGGGAACAAATGACTACTTCTACTGTTTACACAAAATTACTCTCAGGGGAGTAGAAACTGTACAGATTACATCTAATACTGTATATCGCCATGTGCGTAGAAAGTGGTTATTTTTGTATTTCGTCCAATTGAGGCCTTGCCTTATTATCTATTTTTTTGATAAATTGACTGATCAATTGCTTCCTGGAATTTTATGCTGGCAAATATTGGAATCGACATCAGCCTAAAAATCTACAATAAAAAACTATAATAATAATCATGTTATCTGGTTCTGTGTGCCCTTGAGTATGCTGCAAATGACCTATACCTATACCTTTTTTCTCTAATTGGTTGTTTTTCCTCAGGCGTGATGGTTTCATTAGAACAAATTCGAGCCACACGATGAGGCTGTAGACAACTGAACCCCCCCCCCCTCCCCCCTCACTAGTCATAATATTTTCAGGATATATTTTCAGGATTTCTTGTATGATACATGAGGTACTTTTTTCCTCTTTTGAAAGAATCTTTATGGACTTCACTAAACATAAATACACGTTTAAATGAAATAGAAAGCAATTTTTTGAAACTGTTCATATTGTAGGGCGGCACATTGATTGACTGGTAGGCACGTTGGCCTCCCCATGTTAGATTAGTGCTAATAGAAAAATGTGCATTATTTCGAGCATGATTCCGGCATCACTGTAACAGCACCAATGTATGTACCTTCAAGACACTCACCTTTTGCTTTTCTGCCTAACTGAATGTTGTCCGACTCATGAATCATCAACAGAAAATTGAAGGACAATGCCAAAGAGAAACATTCAATAGCGCACAGATTGCTACCAAGGCCAAACAATAATACAAAATGGTAGCGTCCTCCCTCTTTTAGTTTGGTACTTAGTTGAATCCTCGCCAGCTTGTTGACCATTGGAACAAAAACATCAAATTGGCACTCAAGGAGATGTAACTGCACAACGATACATGAGTTACTGCTGACATCTGTGTGCAGTTGTGAAAAGCGATCAGTGTTTTGTATATGTGAAAAGGAGAAGTGCCAGGTTGCATTTAGAAACTGCAGGCAGCTTCTGTTGTTTCTTCATGTGTCTTTTCTATATTTGCTTACATCCCACAACCCTTCCACGTGCATTCATGCTGCAATGTAAAACTACATCCGAATGGTGTTACAGGGGGAGCGTTGCCTCCATCCAACCAGCCCCAGCAAAGGGGAGCCTGCCACCAACCCGCCGCCTAGTCCGCAGTCGGCCATGGTGCAATACAAGTCCAGCTCCAGTTCCCCGAAGAACATCTTCCTCTCTTCCTGTTATCAGACTTCCCCAGTCAAATCCCCTCGTCGCCTCAGCTTCAGCGGCATCTTCCGCTCCTCATCTGGCACCAACCCTGCAAGTGTCAAAATATTCTCCCGGGCCCGCAGAGGTAAGCCCAAAAAGTATTGCTACATATATACAACTGAGTCAATATACTATGAAAATGCACCATCACAAAGTCCAGACAACTGATGTTGATCCATATGGACACACTTAGCTCCTCACTATGACGCTCATCTCCAAAGTTTGCTGTATGAAATACTTTCTTCTCTTGGCATGCCCCCCTCTCACCAGTATGTCAAGTGTGCTAGCTTGTTATTTCGGCAGCTTTAAGAAGTTTTACCCTTATTACTCACAATAACTACCTGTGTGAAGTGAATATCAAAATCTCCTGTTGCACAGAAAAACAGTTTCGGTCTGAAAAGACATACAAATCGACATACTCATGACCAGTATAGAATCAGCTAGCTAGCTAGCTAGCTAGCTAGCAGCTAATGTTGGCAGTTGACGCATTGTATGTATTCATCGCTCCGCTTCATCTCTACACGCTGCATTTCTGACTCCAAACAAAATGTAAACAAGGAAGTGAAAGGCACGGCTCCCTCGCAAAAAAAAAAAAGAAAAACATCCACTGCTTCGTTTTGTGACTTGAGGTGACCCCTTGTTCCGTGTGAAATTCTTCCTCTATCAACAAGGAAATGGAAACATTTGGTTAGGTGTATTTTCAATGTAATGTTGTTATTTTTAACTTCCTGTCCGTCTGTGATGGCAAGGCTGAATTGTTGGATTGCGATACGAGTTTGGCATTCCACTGGCGGGCACAGCATTAAATATTTGTTCGGCCGCTATTTGAACACATTAGTCATCTCATCTTATTGTGACTGGAAGACATCTCCAAGCACTGGTTTGCTCAATGGTTACATAACTGCATGGAGACTGTTCTGCTGGAAACACCAAGCGTCAAACTCTGCAAAGATGACTCATGTGTTTTTGTCGCATACAAGTGACTATTCTTCCACTGTTTCTTCGGAGCTATTGGCTGTTATCGGAAAGTTAATGCTTGTTATAGATGACGACCGAGCCTCAAAATGTTCTCACTGGTCAAAAGTGTTGGGATGGCGCAGCATCACACCTACAGGAAGTGAGAATGCAAGAATAACAGCTAAGGCAGCTTCCCAGTGCAGTTAGTGTGGTGGTTAATATGTCTGCTTCACAGTTCTGAGGTTCTGGGTTCAAATCTTGGCTTTGTGTGTGGTGTTTGCTTACACTCTCCCATGCTTACGTGAGTTTTCTCCTGATGCTCTGGCATTCTCCCCACATTCCAAAAACATTCACGTTCGTTACATCGAAGTATAGTCGCTCTGAGGCAGAAAGCTTATTGAATGCTTGAGATTTTATTTCTTTTGTGCATAGTTCTGCCAGGGAGGTCCCATGTAAAAGTTATTTCATAATGTGATATTTTACAATACAATACAATACAATACAATATTTATTTTCATTCTGAATACAGGCCCTTGGTATTAAGGGTTGGATTTTCCTGTCTGTTCATTGATTTGTTTATTTATTTTGCCCTGATATTTATAAAAGCACTGAATTCGTTTGAAGCTCAAGAACACTTCTTAACTATGGGTGCCAATAATTGTGGAAGGCATTGTGTGTTTTCGTGCTAAAAATAAATAAACGAAAACAAATCCTGCCCTTTGAGTGAATATAAGACGTCCTTCTTATTAAAAAAATGTTGTTTCGCTCTCGAATGACAGGACATGCTTGTGGATTTCTTGCATTGACCACAAGGGTGCGTTGTAAGCTTAAAATATTTTATCAGCTTGTGTAGACAAGCTCTCACATTTCACAGTCAGTTTCATCCAGTATTATTTACGACGATGATCGTGGAATCATTTTTTTTCCAAAAAGGATGTTCTTGGCCTTTTTGAGGCTGTGGCATCGCGTTGAAGCCAACTGTCGGTTTTTCTGGCCTTATCTGGAAGTGACCAGGCTCTTCTAGTCGCTCCTGTTCTTTCCTTCCCTTCCCCCCCCCCTCCTCTTTCTCACTCGGCGTTGCTATAGTGTGCTGCTTGTTGTCAGTAAATAAAGGAACTGTGCATTTTTTTTGAGTTTCCAAAAATGAACAGAACAAGGACCTTTCAAGGGCAGCGTGATGTATAATCCACACCGCTAAAACCAAGCTAGTACTAAAATGCAAGGTCTTAAACCTTTCATGCATCCTGTAACCTGATAACATGATAAGCTGTCCACTGTGGTAACCACTGTCCCTGAAAGCGTTAAATTATTATCCACGGGTGCTGCGCCGTAGCCTACAGGTTAGTTCATCTGCCTCTCAGTTATGAGGTTTGGGGCTTAAATCTCAGGTCTGGCCCTTAAGTGTTCTCATTTTGGTCATGGGTGGGATAGAAATTCAGAGTACACTGAAGTACAAGACATATCCAGGAGATAAATGACCAACCACTAGGGCACTGTGCTAATGACCGTGGACTAGATATATTATTAAATCCTGCATCATGTATCATTAATTGACATGGCTACCTCCCGAACAGATTCCTTCTAATCAGCTTTGTTGGTGTTGAATAGGTTCAACAGTAGTGAATTGAATTACGGTGCCCCCACAGTAGTAGCTGGCACGTATGCCTCACAGTCTAGTTGTACCCGTGTTCGAATCTCGCCTTTGTCTGACCTTCTTGAGTGGATTCGTGGTACTCTGGCCTCCTCTGCCACATTCCAAAAACATGCATGGTAGCTTTGCTCTTGATTGTTCATAGATGTGAATACTTGTTTGTCTATATCTGCCCTGTGTTTGTTTGGCAACAAGGCAAAGGTGTTTGCTGCGTCTCGCCCAAAAATCAGTTGAAATAAGGTCTTAGGGTGGCAGAGTACCGATACCAGTGTTGGTTTTGGGCTGATACCGACCTTATTTTATGGTATCAGTTACTCATGGAGGTTGCCGATACCAGCCACTGATACTTAAGGCAAAAAATAAATAAATAATCAAACATTGAGTAAGTCCTCATCTTCATTAGTTGCCGCTATCGAGCTTGATATAGTGGCATCAGAAAAATTGTTCACAATTTTTTTTGTCATTGTGTTGAATGACATTTTATATATCGATATCGGTGAGTACTCAAAGTGTGAGTTCTCATACTGTTATCGGCCTGACAAATGTGGTGTCGAATATCTCTAATAAGCTCCAGTTCACCCTCGACACGAATAAGGACACGCGCTGTAGAAAATGGAAATTGTGACATCAATTGAAGTCAAGTCATAGCTAACATCATCAGTCGTCATCTGCACTGTATGCACCAGCTGACTGTACACTGGACTGGACCCCCCCCCTGCTGTCACCTGACGGGGGCTGTTAAAGGTCTCCACCCCAAAAAAAGAAAAAGTTTGTGACAGCTGCCATATCACAAATGTCTGCAGCAGCAGCAGCAGCAGCTCACAGCCACATGCTTGATTGTTCTTCTGCTGCAGTGTGGAAGGAGCTTTTCGAGAAGCAGCTTGTGTCACGCATTGGTTGAGTTTACTCTCTGCGTGGTGGGAGGTGCAGTGTTAGGGGGGGGGGGCACAGACGCCAACCAATCACTGCCATTTGCCCTGGCAGGCTGGACTCCCCCCCACCCCCTCCGGCGGGTGCTATATTAAAAGAGACGCCACCCACAGCTGCACCTGACAATTTACGACTCTAATGCGGCTGATAGGTGGGAGGGTGCCAGGGGCAGGCGTCGACATCACTAGGGAGGACAAGTTTTGACTGCAAAAATTACAGCTCAATTCCTTGTCATGTCCAGTTTCATGTACTGTGGATTCTATATGCGTGGATGTGCAAGATTAACCTTCAGAGGGGCCTTGCGGCTTTTGCCTTAAACTTGGCAGCCCTGTCTAAACTCGCTGCATCTAATTTCAAGGAAAAGTGCACCATGTCGTCCCCCTGAAGGACAAACAGCTTGTGACCAAGGCGAGTGAGCCCGTTTGTTGTGTCGCTGTGTCGTAATGTGCTGAGCCCGCGACCCGCCGCTGCGCTCCATGAAGAGGTTTGGCAGCCTGAGGAGGAGCAAGAAACGCAAGGAGCAAGATGGGCTCGGAGGGAGGCAGCAGTCCGAAGCGTCCTGTCTGTCGGGTAACGCGCCGTGCCGTTGCATGCATTTTTTTTCCATTTGCAGTTTGTCTAGCGACGCTATTGGGGCAATGATCACTGATGGTGTTTGGAATCCACTTTTGAGCTCGTGTGAATGAAATAGTGGTTCGACTCTCGTTCCTGAAACATGCATATTCGGTTCACTGCAGACTCCAAACTGTTCACAGCAGTGAGTTTGAATGATTGTCTTTCAGCGCCTTGTGACTTGCGATCTGTCCAGGGTGAATACCGAGGCCCCTTTTGGCATGCACCCCTGATATCTATCTAGCTATATGGATGGCTAGATATAGATCCATTTATGTATAGATATATAGATATGTGGGGTTCACGGTTCAATATTTTTTTTGATCATTTTTTTACATTGTCATGTGTTCTTGAATTTTAAATATCAATATTGTGTTTTTAACTTCGATACCTTTATGCCTCCCATGATAAAAGTTGCAAGGACTGGTTTGAGATCATTTCCTCTTCGCTCAAAGCTAAGTTGTGTCCCGTCACGACATACCGGTCCGTGTATGTAAAATACTCTAAATCCTACAAAGCAACTGAAATGAAAGAGAGGGTTTGGGTTTTTTTTCCACAAATTGCAGCCTTTACTGTTTGAAAATTGCATTCTACTGAACGGATTACATTTTCAGCCCTGCTGTCTTCCACATTTGAAAAAACGTGCACATGTGTGAAACAATTGTGCCTGTCCTCAGTGTGCCACTGTGTGGCCCCTCCCCTCTGACCTGTTTTTGGTTGTCTTTCGCTCAATTCAATGTGGGCTGGGCGCTCCCCCACCCCCACCCCCGTCCCCAATCCTTGTACCTGTCTCACCTACACGCCTGCCAGTCTTCCCCTCGCCAGGCACACTCGCCACTGCAGCATTAAGGCCAATCTGAACAGCCAGCCGTCGCCAGTTTGTCATCTACCTTCCCTGCCATACTCTCTGCTGCCTGCCCCACCAGTACACCTTGGTTTGGTTTCTGCCTTTGGTTCCTCCCTCCATGACCTGGCCCTCTGCCCTGACAATAAACCCTGTACTGAGTTCATTGCGTCTGCCTGTGGGTCCCCTGTTTGTCTTCAGCAAAGCTTAACAGCACATCAGATTCATTGAAGACTCCAAATTGTCTCGAGGTGTGAATGTGATTGTAAATGTTGGTTTTTCCACCATGTGCCTTGTGATTAGTTGCCAATCAGTCCATGAGGTACCCCTGATAAAAGCTCTCTAGAAAATGGTTGGATAGTTTCTCAGTTCAGTGGGTAGAGTTTCGCACTGCTGCAACATTCATGTATGATTTTTCCCCACATACTTTGGATTTTTGCCACAGTCCAATAGCATGCATATTAGGTGTTTTGACGACTTTCAATGATCAATCAGTGTGATGGTTGTTGCGATGGACTGGTGACCAGTCCAGGGTAGTGTTTACCCAAACGTCTGGGATAGACTCCAGCTGATAGAAATCAGATGCAGGCGTAACACGGCCCCTTGTCATTGTTGTTGGGGAAGCATCGAGCTCTGCGATTTAGTGCGCCGAGGAGCGGAGCGAAGCAGAGCGCTGCTGCGTTTAAACACAGCCATATGTGGTTCTGTGGCTTTGTACGGTGCGACGTGCTGGCAGCATCATGTGATGTGAACAACGTGCCTTTGCTGTACAAGTGACATCTACGAGGAAGCACCATGAAGGGGCGATTTGAGGTCAGCTGTCCTCTGGGTTTAGATATATTTACTGTTTTTCATTTGATTATTTTACTTTTACGGCCTGGAAGTGTTGTTCATTAGTGATAAACTACGGCACATTCTGACCGAGCAGTCAGTTCAAATTTGTGTTATGTATGCCTGCACCAAAGGTACTCCTTTTTGAAAATAAATAAATACATTAACACTGTACTTTGAATACTTTTATATCAAAGTTTTAAATTTTTTTTATAGAAGCTATAATTGCTGATAATTTAAAAAAAGTATTGTAACAATTGTGGGCTAAATTATAACAATTTATACCAGACTGGTCCTTATTTGATTTACTAAACAGAAGGATGGCCCAGGTCCTTAAAAAAACAAACAAACAAACAAACAAAAACGCGTTCAATGCTAATGCTAATGCTTCAAAGTATTTAAAGTGCCTTTACACTTGCCTCATTCAGCAATTCCAACAGGAATGGCTTTGGCTTTGATGGAATGTTAACACCTCAGAGTCTTGCTCAAGGTTACAGGTCCTTCAACAAGGGATTTGACTCTTGGAATCGCTTTGTCTATTGTTATTGTGAATGCTCAACATGCTTCAAATCTCAGCAATTTTGGGAAGTGCGCTGTGTATCCCGGTGAAAATAAAACAGCCCAACTCATTACCACCCCCTCTGTAAAGCAAAATGTTTGTTTTTAACCCATAGATGTTCATATTGGTTATGCCACAGGCCCGAAAATATTTTTTCAAGAGTATTGCAGAGAATTCTTTTTTTATTTTGTTAAAGTAAGTCTGTAGCTTCTGCTCAAAATTTAGAAAAAAGTACCCACGTACGACCCGCCACCACAAGGTTCACCATTGTTGGTCATGTCTATCATAACGCGGTGCACGAAAAGTTCTCACGGAGTCATACTCAAAAGTGAAAGTCAGCTATTTTGGATTGAAGCTGCCATTTTAGCTAGACTTCAAGCTTCAAGGCTCATATTTTATAGGGAAAGGAACTATGTTTCCCCGATTGGAAGAAGGTATCTTAGAAAGGAGGGCCAAATGATGGGCCAAAAAAAAAAACAATCTCTGTCAAATTTGGGCACATAATTGCATCAAAGTTTGATGATCATTCCAAGGATTCGCCATGAGAAAATGTGATGCTAGCTTAACCCTTGGGTCCTTCAAATGAAAAAAACCCTAAGTTACGCATTTTACAATTTTTGAAATGATGTATTGTGTGTTATACAAACATTCTTTTTTTTTTTCCAAACACTCAAAATGTTCAGAGGCATCTGTGCTATCCATACATATATAGTTTTTATTCGTTCTTTGGGATTTTTTATTCTTTATTTTTTGCAAAAGGAAAAAAAAATTGTGTCTGGAGGTCCCAACCAAGCCCTACTAACAATCCCGACCAGACGTGTTCATGTAAAATGCATTGGCCTCCTGCAAAAAGGCAAACTCATTTGCGATCCTCTGGCGCCACCTAAAAGTTGCACAATTGGAATGACCTCAACCCAACAATGTAGCATGCATATGTCTGTCCAAGCGAAAACAAAGCGATTGACGTAAAAATCGCGTGAAATGCATGTTTACACATTAGGTTTACGATGCATTCAAAAATATGAATTATAATGGGTCTCTATGGTGAAAAATATGTAAATTGTGAAGATTACGGAATCAAAACCTTTTTTATTATTGCTGCAATGCCTGAGAATTATCAGCCGGTGACGTCATGAAATTTAGGCCATTTTAGAACCCCCCCCCCATACGTTTCAGCTCTCTCGTGTTTTTCCGAATGCCTTTGCCTTTGATTCAAAGACATTTATCGCAAGCGGTGGACTACGAGGGTTAAAGTGTGGTGTTTTGGTGTTGACCAGTACTGTTGACATTTTGCCCGTTTTCATGTAGCTAAGCCACATTGTGGCTGACTGTCGACTATTTTGTGGTTAGATGTTGTTTGGTGTCTGTAAGTTACGACAAGAGCCACGCTTCCTGTGTCCTGGGTGGTACGCCACCGCCCCGCCTGCCAGCAGGCTCAGGAGAGCGAGCCCCCCGGCCGCGCTGTTATCTCCTCCTGTGGAATGTGCCACAACAGCACGGCTAAAAAAGGAAGGCCAAACCGCGGCAGCAGGGCCTGCCGCACGCCAGCTAAATGTCAAACGACACTGCCGGGCCAGTGCTATACATTACAACACACAAGGTCCACCATTTCCAAGAATTGTTACACCTATGGATTTTGTTATCACCACTAAGGAGTTTATTAGCAAGACAAAACAAACAAACAAACAAAACCTTTACAGTGACAAGTCCAAACCTTTACAGTTAAAACTAGTGTGGATTCAGATCCAGAAACACAATGCACATTTGCTAGCGCTGAAGCATTACAAAAAAAAAATTAAGAAGTGATATTTATTTTTTGCAGTGCATAGATAATACATGCCTGTAATTGTTGTTTTATGTAGTGTCTCCATGAGTTCCTGCACTGTTTGTATCTAAATTCAGATGTTTACGGGTTAGCAGTTACCTTAGCTTATGTATGGCATTTCCCATTATGCTTTAGAATTAAGATAGCATACTTTTGTGTGACCAATATGTGTGATTTGGTTAAATGTACAGCATAAGAGTCTTGTTCATAACGAATGACTTTTTTTTTTGTTCAAAATTCTATACACTATTTTATTGTTATTTTAAAGCTTTATAAAAAAAAAAAGAAAGATCACGTCATTCGATCCTTTGTAAATTCACCTTTGGCAGTACTTACAATCCAAACTCTTTTAGCCTATAATACCACAAAGTTGGCACACCGACAGATATCTTGGAGCAGTTTCGCCCATTTGCCAATTAGGTGGGAACGTTGGTGAAAAGACATTTTCAGATCTCTTCTGAGATGTTCACACGGATTCATGTCGGGGCAGGCATTCAAGGACATTGAAAAAGTTGTCCTGAAGCCGCCCCTTTGATATCTTGGCCATGGGCTTCGGGTCGTTGTCCTACTGAAAGATGAGCAGTCGCCTCAGTGTGAGGTCAAAAACACTCTGGAGCAGATTTCATCTTTCCTAAGTCCCATGACTTGTCTTCCAATTCCTGTTGCTTCAGTGGTTGGTATTAACCAGGTGATGACCGTGCCAAGTTTCCTTGTGAAATTATGTCCTGCATTCATTAAAACGTTCCATCTTTGTCTCATTAAACCGGAAAATGTTGTCTATTCGTGTCTGGGTATTTTAGGTACTTTGGGGCAAAACTTGTGGCTTTTACCAATGGGTGGCTTCCGTTTGGCCACTCCACCACGCAAGCCTGATTGGTGGATGGCTGCAGAGATGCTTATACTTCTGGAAGGTTCTTCCTTATCTAGAAAGGAATGCTAGAGTTCTACCAGAGACCATTGGGTTATTGCTAACATCCACTATACTAAGACTTGTCTCCCACATTGATCGGTTTGGACAAAGGGCCAGCACAAGGAGGAGTCTTGTTGGTGCCGAACATCATCCAAGACGTCCACTAGGCTCATTGGGTTATTCAATGGCGCAGAAATGTTCTCTTCCCTTCCGGTTGTGCACCTCGAGACAATCCTGTCTCAGTTGTCTACAGGCACTTCATGGTTGGCTTGTGCTAAGACATGTGCTGTCAACTGTGGGAACTTATATATCCGGTTGTGTGCCTCTCCAAACAGCAAAGTATACCCAGTGCTAGCAATGTTTTGAGCAGATGTGCCTGCCGCCCCCGCCAAACCCCGCATCCAGACAGGAAATAATGGCCACCGCAAGCCAATTTAAGGGACTTTAGAGACACAGCTATTCATATTCAAGTCAATCTTGCATAAATAACCCCTTTAACACGTTTGAAGGGTCGGCATTTGAGATCCTGTCAAGATTTTTCAAAAAGTTAACTGTGGGCCCTGTAAACTATTGATACTCCATCATATGTGTCACTCATTGTCCGGCCTGGAAAATATGCCAGCGGTGTCACATGTCACGGCGTGAGATTGTGACACCTCATGCGAGCGAAGCATGCGGTGGTGGCGCAGTCATGTGACCGACACCTTGGGACTAAAGCAGGGGCTGCATCACAGGCTGTTTAAACTGCTCACTCCATTGCTGATGTAACCAACTATTAATAATATTGGATTAAAAAAAAAACCAAAAATCATTAAGTCATCATTTTGCGGAGTAGTGTATACGTCTCAGAGGCTGATTTGTTTTCAAACTTTGCTGTGGCAGTACTTTGGGGCTTGTCGAGCTCCCCAAAAAGAAGATGACGACAAACAGAAATTCCATGAATGTCCTTTGCTTTGCCTTATACTCTGCCGCTAAAAACAAGACCACACATCAAACATTATTCCACTTTTCCTGGCTTTTTTTTTTTACTTATTGAAATGCCACTATAACAAAGTCATATTTCTAAGTGGGAAGTTACTTCATACTTGCCTGTCAGCACCTGCGCCAGGCTTTATATCTCAATTGTGCATTCCATCTCTAGCATGTGATGTTATCCACAACATCTTTCCAGTGTCTTTAAGCTGTCAAATGACGTTGTTTGTGTCACTGAGAGCGCCGGAATGTATTGAAATGACGCTCAATACTTTTTTTTTCTTTTTTTAGCCTCTGGAATCTCCACCCCACCTACCACCCCAACGCAGGTCTTCAGCCAGCCCGTGTTCACTCAGGAGGCCCGCCAGGGCGGCCTAAGCCCGGAACGCCTGGGGGAACGCTCCCGCCCGCGCTCAGTGTCCACGCCTCTGGACACGGGACAGCGCCTCGGCCCTCCCTCCGCCAAACCCCCAAAACCTTCTTCCAGCCCCATGCCAGCATGCTCTACCTCACAACAAGTGAGTCAGCCTGAAAAAATGTTCCTAATCTTGTAAGGCCTTTAAAGGGAGAAGCTCTCTATTTAAAGATGTGTTGACTGCACGACCATTAACGGGCTTTTGAACGCTAATCTATAACTAAATGAGGCTAGAACGCCTCATCATTATTGGAGTTGAATTATCACACCACTTACCCGTGTGACACGGCAGAAATAAAATTGCCGTTTTGAGCTCTCCAGGCAGAGACAGACTACTTTTTGTTCACTGGAGAAACCTTTTTCACATCAGTGCGACAAAACTGGTTCAAAGGTCACGTTGTAACTTTAGAAGCGCATATCTTTATTCATAATCAACTTCAGTATTTCTTTCTCTTTTTTTTTTTTAAGCTCTACCTGTTTATTCCCAAATCGAGAGACCACTACAAATGGAGTTTGAAAGTTAAATAAAACAGACACTGGTGGCACATCACACAGTCTTAATTCTTTGGTGCTGATGAAAGGGTACTTGGCTGAAAAAAAAATATTTCACAAGGGTTACAGTGATTGAGAAAACTTTGAGAACCACATATACAGGAGAAACTATGATTGTGGACATGTGTGTATGCCTTTAAATGGCATTTCTACTTTGTTGAGATACTTAGAATGAAACTAATGAATAGCCTTAGGTATGAGGCTGGCTATTTCCTGGCTATAGCGTTAGCCACTGTGCTTTACAACGATGTGTCAATTGAGGCTACCGGCAAGTCTGCTAAGAATATGCTTTTGAGGAGTATATTTTGTTACTCTTTGTCTACTGAAGTGAATGAAAGAGCACCTGCGGCGATTTCCATCCTCCCTCTATCTATACCGCCAGTTTTAGATTGCAATCCTTCTTAACTAGCATGGGTAGGAGACATTCACTGAGCTCACGTTTACTTTTATGGTGGCATGCAGTTGAGTAATTTGAATGAACTGATGTCGGACATCAATCTTTCTGTAAAACATTTCCAAATTGTCCTCTCGTGAAGACATTCAAGATTCATGGTTCCGCGGTTTAATGTAATATATTGATTTGTACCATCTAAATGCGGGCGGCCCGGTAGTCCAGTGGTTAGCACGTCGACTTCACAGTGAAGAGGTACCTTGTTCAATTCCAGCTCCGGCCTCCCTGTGTGGAGTTTGCATGTTCTCACGGGCCTGCGTGGGTTTCCTCCGGGTACTCCGGTTTCCTCCCACATTCCAAAAACATGCATGGTAGGCTGATTGGTAACTCTAAATTTTCCCTAGGTGTGGGTGTTGGTGTGGGCGTGCATGGTTGTTCGTCTCTGTGTGCCCTGGGATTGGCTGGCAACCAATTCGGGGTGTCCCCTGCCTACTGCCCGAAGCCAGCTGGGATAGGCTCCAGCTCCCCCGTGACCCTCGTGAGGATAATGCGGTTCGGAAGATGAGCTCATGTAAATGCAGCTATGAACAGAAGAACTGCCAATATTACAGCTTCTAATAATCATAGCATTACTACTGATAAATTTAGCGGCGTTGGGGGAAGAAGCCCTGACTCTGTGTGTGCGTGTGCGTGTGTCTGTGTGCGCACGTGTGTATTTGAGTGTGGCCCATATGCATGGGGTGTAAATATTATTTCAGGATGTTAACCATAGCTCAAACACCGTGGACCAATCAGATCCAGAGCTCACTTCACACATGATTCATGGCGGTGCTGTAGTGAGTGAGGAGTTAGTGTGCTGATTTAATGAATAATCATCTGAAGCAGTGATGGATGCTCACTTGGTCAGGGCGAGTCGATATTTTATCTCCAGTTTGTTGCTGATATTAAAATCCAAGGACCACCGATTGTGACTGAGGGACAGCAGGGAAGCGCTCATAGGGCCACACTAGGCTCTCTCCTGATAAAATAATCCACTGACGTACTGTAGCGCTATTATATATATTTTTTCAAGTCCAAAATTTAAAAGCAATCAATATAATGGATTAGGAACCTCAGGAGTTTGCTTTGCAGCCAAGAAGGGCTGTGCGCCCTGTGGCATGCGGCAGATTTGTAGACGTGTTTGGCCAGAGAATCGCTGTGTCACTATTGCAGTGCGATGTGGTAGAGCATCCTTGAGCAATTACGCATCTTTTATCACTGCTGCAGTGGCTGGCTTGCACCTCAGCTTGAATATGAAGCACCCAAAGGGATGTGAATCCGGAAATGAAACAGCTCAAGTCGTGGCCACTATACTTTAAGTTTCTTAGTATGGCCGTCAGGATTTATTGATGTGACGTCAGTCTGTATCATATCTGAAGTCTGGCCAGCTCAATTTGTTTTTTGAGTGGTTTTCCATTTCACTTTTCCGAGTCGTAGTGCTGATGAACCAATTTACCAGTTGAATGGAATGCAGCGCCGGTGGGCCGCGCCTTTATGTCACACAATGATGCAGCAAGGCATCCCCGGCTTCTTGCTGCCTAGCAACAAAGGCTTTCCGAATATGGTCAGGCAGCGGAGGGGTGTGTCTACACGCTGCCTGGGGCTTCCGGCTTCTGGTCCACCATAACTGTCGCCAGTTATCCTTCCGCTACGGTGACTGCCAAGTGCTGGATTCCGACTTGGAGGATTTTATGACTTTGACGCGTTTGAATCCAGGCTAATTCACGGGCACTTGTTTTGTTTGGAAGCCCCGCGGCGGCTCCCCGTTCCTGCCTGAGTCAAGTGCAGCAGGATTGTTCCACTATCTTTCAAAGGGGGACTGTGCGCTTGAAATAAGGCACCGCTGGAAGTTGCTGCCGCACAACCAACGGACTCCTCTCAGCGTGTGTATTTGCGCGCGTATATTTAGCCAAACCGGAGCGGCTCCGTGGTTGGGGGTCCAAACGCCGGTGGCGCGCACGTCGTCATCGTCGCCGTCTGTCGCCGCAGGGGCTTCTGGGAAAAAAGCGTCACGCCGACAATTTTTCGTGCAAAGTTTCTTTTTGGTGCGTCGCCCTTTCTTCATCTTTTCTCCGTCAGTGTTTTGGGTTTATTTTGTCACCAGACTACAAACCTCCCGTTTTGTCTCGTTTAGGTGTCCGGTTTATTCGAAGGCATGCTGGAGAAACTTGAACTCGACGACGATGGTAAGTTGAACCTGAAAGGGTCGCCGGGGGTAATGCAATTAGCAGTGCATCAGATATGAAGGCAACTGTTAGCTGGCTGCCACTTCCTGTACCCAGTTTCCCACCCTGCACACTTTCGAGTGAGTGACTGCGAATCTTGCACGTTTAATGCTGACAATGAGTTGCATCTGTGTGTTGATTTTGCATTGCACTTGCTCCTGCAAGTGCAGTTAAATCAAAAAGAAATTTGGAATGAACATGGTGGGTACACGTATTGTCATCACTTGTCTGGTAATGCTGAAAATAATGTTTTCTTTCAACAACAAAAAATCACATTCTTTGACGAGAAATCACTTTTGCAATTACATGTTATCACATTTAACTGAACTGTTTATTTGTTTTTTTTTAAATTTTCATTTTAGATAGATTTGATGTGTTGAGATAGATTTGATGCGTTAACACTGCACCCTTTGATTTTTGTTTTTAATTCCTTTTTTTTTTGTGCCTCACCTCTTTCTCTATTACTTGTGTTTACAAGTCCATCTAAAACAAGAGTGCCCAGGTCCGCTCCTCTGGAGCCAATATTCCGGCCTGTTTACGTCTGCGTCCTCCAACACAACTGATTCAAATGATCAGGATTGTTATTGTGGTTCTGCAAAGCTTGCTGTTGAGCTGATCAGTTTAACCAGGTGCGTTAGAGGAGGCTGGATCTCAAATAATCAGAGATTACTTCATTTCAGTCCAAGAAATGGAACTCATGTTCACGCTTTGTCTTTTTTTCATTTTCTTTTGTGACATGGTTTATTTTTATGCACTGTTAATAGTACAATACCAATTTCTTTCAAATTTGACTCTTTCATATGATTGATGTGCATAAATCCGATATATATTCAATACGTCTGCAATAGGCCTGCTCATCCCTACAAATCAGACTTAAACGTCAACAAAAGCCAAATACGCGCTATACACGGGCTACCAAGAATGTTTGGGCAACTACTGATAGACATTGTTGTTAAGTTGGTTAACTAGCAGTGTTCACTTTGTCTTCAACTTCAAATTAATCCCACTTGAAGCACGAAGTTAACGTTTGTGATCATTAGTAATATTTAGGTGACGTAAGCGGTTCATTTGTTAAACGCAGAAATAACATGATGTCATCTTTAGTAGACCTATCCATGAAATGAAGAGGGGGACAAGCGTTGTTTCATTTCCCCGTATTTCTACCTCCTCCAACCTTGCTCCTCCGTCAGTCTGAAATGAGCCAACACACTAGGGACCATTTTTACTTTGGTAAATACTGTGTCGGGTGATATAGTTTTTGTGCATGGCACTCAGCGTCGTGCTTTTACGGTAAAGCGTCCAGGTCTCCCCCCCCCCCACCACCACCACCATCAGTGTCTCTTAGAAAGTTTTAACGATCAGTGGGAGGATGCAGTAAAGTGGAAGCGAGTTCTCCAAAGCCATAATGGTTGTTTAGGCTGTAAAGCAGGTGTTGTTTCCAAGTGCTCATTACGGTTTCCACTTTCTCAGTGATTTTCGTTTTCATCACTTTTTATGTGTATCTGTGTCTCGTTACAGCTGCTGAGCCCGAGAGTGATATTTACATGCGCTTTATGAAATCACACAAGTGCTACGACATTGTGCCAACCAGCTCCAAGCTGGTCGTGTTCGACACAGCTCTCCAAGTGAGTTCGGATTCCCTTTGTCTTTCTCTTGTGGCCTCTTATTGAAACGTTTAACGTTCTCTTACTTGCATACATACAATTGTCCAAATGTCAGTTTGCGCAACCATGCTAATTGAGATTGTATAATTCCGTGCAAGTGAGAAAACTTTTAATCTGCGCAGGGTCAAACGATCACTGTTTGTGTGATAAAGTCCACTTTGTTGGCCATCTAATTTTGAGTGTACTTGTTCTTGGCGCAGCTGGGTTAATACTAAACGGGGAGCCGAGTAATATATTTGACCTCAGAGCACTTTTTGCCTCTGGGCTGAAATTGAGACGAGACCGTCGTAAAGCTGTTAAACAGTAATCCTGCCAGGTCTTTGAAGTGTATATCGTCAACCACTAAATCCACAGAGACACGGGTTACAAACTCTTATCTGACAGAAGAGGAAATAACTCCCAGCAAATTAAAGAGAATCCAGAAGTTGTCTTTCACCTCTCACAACTTCCTTTGCTTCCCACTTCCCATGAGAAGGAAGCCACACCCAAAAAAACACAGAAAAAAAAACAAAAAAAACAAACACATGACCACATCAATACAAGCTGCCTCGTTGTGTGTTAATATGCGTCTAGAACAGCTTCAGGCAAAGGTAATGCTGTGTGAAGGTCATTATTTAAACTCCCGTGAAATTTGCTCCTTGAGGTCACACCCTCTAAATACATCGATGTGAAGAACTAACTCCGGTGGTTCTAATTGTTTCCAAGGAAATTCCGTGCATTTTAGTAGTGCTGGAAGTCACATTTGTGTTCCTGATGTGTTTATGCTCGAGAACAGTTGTTTGTTTGTTTGGTTCAAAATGACCTTAAGACTCTGCTGCTGTTTCCCATTGTGTGTTAGCATTAAGCTAGCAGACTTAAGCTAATGCTAATTGAAGTTAATTAACATTCATGGTGACAAATAAACAGCTTGAGGAAAGAATACTTTGCCTCTCATATGCAGAGCCATCTTCCAAACACGGCACATTGATGGAGGACATAATATGCACAAGTACCAGAGCGCAGAAAAACGGCCTACCTTACTATCGGAAGTGAAATGAATGAGTGAAATCAGCCCACTGAAACCAAGTTTTTCATAATGATGGTTGGACCACAGCAGATCTGAATGCTGGTCCTGATACATGGGAAAAAAAATCCACCATGTACTTGACCTAAAAAGGAGATGTCGGCGGATGCCTGTTTGGGGTGATATTCGTCATGGCGCAATTTCAGTAGTGCCAATAGTCTTTGCACCCAAAAAATTAAATGAAAAAATGGATGCCATAATTTCCTGATGACTTGATGAATTGTACCTGATTAAAAAGGGAGACTCAGAACGCGATACAGGCTCACACAGTTCACATCGCAGGGAGTCTGTACTGTGACTCCCCAATGCGCGGGAGTGAGTGGCCAGTTGTCAGTTGTTTTGCGGCGATCTGGTCCACGTCAGGTTCGGAAGCTTCGTTCAGTGTGCACCGGGGCCCTTACGTTGTGAGCCATTCGTTGATTAAGATCCAATCCAGTAGAACCCCGTCGGCAATAGTGGATGGTTTTATTTATCTATTTATTAATTTGTTTAGGTTCACTGCTCCATGCTCTCGGGGCACATTGGCAAATGTCAACAGTAGTTGCTCTTGCTAGAGTTACTTGACGCTTCACTCGAAGCATGCAGACAGTTTTGGTCAAACATTTCGTCATCCCAAGTCTCCCACTGAACTATGTAGATATGAATATTCAGTATGGGGGCGGGCTCAGACAGTTTCATTGGTCAGATGTGATAAAACTATACGGATATCTATTGGAAACATGAAGCGCGTCAGTAAAAATTCATAAGTCGCGTCACAGCTGCAGGATTCAAAGTGTTGAACATTGTCTTATCGTTGCATTAGGCATTGATGTTGGTCAATCAGATGTTTTGTGTCGCAATCCAAAGGTGCGTTCTTATTCTGGTAGTGTGCGTTTCGATTTGTAGAGGCTTAGCGCTTGATCTCGGCAATCTCAAACATAAAACGAGTGAACGTCCTGAATAGAGTGTTCATAAAATGTGATACTGTGTTGCAAAATGATATTTGACAGGTTAAGAAAGCCTTCTTTGCTTTGGTTGCCAATGGCGTGCGAGCGGCTCCACTCTGGGACACGGAGAAGCAAAGCTTTGTAGGTAAGCCCCCCATCCAAATCCGCTGTCCTCAACTATTATTTACAATCTTGTGTTGCTAGAGATGCTTCATGTCCCTACTATTCTCATTTCGGTCTTCAGCGTCTGCATTTACAGGCTTCAATGTTTTACCCTTTTCTCTTGTCCGCTTCTAATGTCGTAATCATCACGTCAGTGCGTTTGGGCTGCTGGTGAATGAGCACAGTGGAAACTTTGTATTATTGCCGCCGGCCATGGCTAGTAGAGCGTGACTTTATTAAGTTCATTCAAACCGCCACAAACCATTAAGCTCAGCAGAGGCTCGTCTATATTGACCAGCAGTCAGACGGGTTGAATATGTAGCCAAAGAAAACATCGACGCGGCGAGTGAATTGGATTTGTTGTGCCTTCATTTTCTTGGGGAGAGTTTACTGCTCGTGCTGAATAATGAATATTGAGTCAGCGCAGAGGTAGTCAGATGGGCCCCTCTCAAAACATTGTCCTCTCCTCACTAGCATCAGTTGCTGAGTTCTTGTTGGTTTTTTTTAATGGCGTGTTTTCTCGTCACAGGCATGCTGACAATCACAGACTTCATCATCATCCTTCACCGATACTACAAGTCACCACTGGTAGCTCCATATTACCGCTCCCGGCTTGCCTTGGGTTCGCTTCAGACCGCTATACATTCAGCTGACGTCGGCGTCCTTCTCTCTGTTTCAGGTGCAAATATACGAGTTGGAAGAACATAAGCTTGAGACATGGCGAGGTGAGCCTGACCCGACCTTGACCACTCCGGCGCAATGTCAATGTTAAATGTGCGCTCATTAAAAACAAAGGAGTTTCATCTACTGTTATGTAATGCACACTTTGAGGAATATTTTTAACTGTAGCAAATTGTATTTTTATTCCATACACTTATTTGACACTTCATATAGCCAGCGTAGAAAGAAAAAAATGGAAGGAAAGTGCAAAATTTGGAAAGTGGTTGCTGTTGCCATTTTCGGACGAAGCAGTCGAGGTTGTTGTGGCATGCTGAGGTGTGATTAGACTTTTGCAGAAGGCTTGTTTTCATTGTAGTGAATCTCTTTGCGAGGAAAGAGCAGAGAAAAAGATTTCTTATAATGGAACAAGGGGGACTTTTCTTTGTAGGGGGAGCAGAAAAGTGGGAATGGATTTCATGCATGAAAATATTTTCACACTACGGGGTATTTTCGACCATGTAGGTTTCGTTGTAGAGGAGTTTCACTGTAGCGCGACGCTCCGCAAAAGTTCTGTAAGCCCAAATAATACACACTGCAGTATTGAAATACGCAGAACATTCGATGCAACGCTCAAGTGTCTTAGTGTTTTGTCTTTTGTTTTTTTGTCCCCGCAGAGGTTTACCTTCAAGCGACGTTCAAACCTCTTGTCAACATCTCGCCTGACGCAAGGTACGCCGCCTCGATGGCTAAATCAAGATCCGCTCCCTTTTGTTCATCAAGGTTCGTTGCCGTCATCCGTGTTTGTTGTGTCACAGCCTTTTCGATGCCGTGTACACGCTCATCAAAAACAAAATTCACCGCCTGCCTGTCATCGACCCAGTCACCGGGAACGCACTTTATATTCTCACGCACAAGCGGATCCTCAAGTTCCTCCAGCTCTTTGTGAGTCCTGACACCAACACAAGAGATTTCACTCTGAGGTATTAGGAAGCCAAGTCAGTTCGAGCCCCGTTGCAGCTTTTCTGGGAAGGCTGGAATAGATTTAGGAGTATCTGTGAGATTTTTTTTTTCTGTTTACGAGAGAGTTCCGTTACTAACAGTGGCAACATAACACCGATTTGTACGCAAGTAGCACGTAGCTTTTCTACCACTAACCTGCACTAATGCAGTAGTAAAGTAAGAATTCCGTGAAGGAATCTACGTCAGAAAAACACATTGAGGCCATAAATACAAAACAATAAATGAAAATCATTATGCAGTGAGCCCGCATTCTTGCGCTGCATGTCGACGTATTCTTTCAAGCGAGTTAAGCACCCCGCCGTTCATAACTTCACTTAAGGGTTGAATGATTTTACGATTGAACATCATTTCAGTACAACGTTGTATTGTCGAAAGCAAGAATTTGTGACGTTGGTAAACGACCCCTCAAACAGTCTGGCAAATTGCCCATGTCAGCCAGAATCACTTCCAACTAAAAGTGTATTATTTGTGTATTATTTGGGAACTAAGTTTTGTTTTGCATTTGGCCTTCAGTCAATAAGTCTGATTACAACAATAACGCAAACAAATCTGGCTTTTTCACTGCAACGTATGTTTTATGAAAGACTGATTGACATTAGAAAATTGCATTTGAATACATTGTGATTCAAATTAATTTGATTGATTGT
This sequence comes from Hippocampus zosterae, assembly GCF_025434085.1. Lineage (NCBI taxonomy): Eukaryota > Metazoa > Chordata > Actinopteri > Syngnathiformes > Syngnathidae > Hippocampus > Hippocampus zosterae. Next base: position 12,222,669 of record NC_067465.1, read on the forward strand.
TCAACTCTCTTTCATATGTAGGCTCAGTTAGTTTTAAACTACAGTCCCCCAATCTGCATTCTAATTTATCACAAGGGTGTTTGGCGGAGTTGATGTCAAGTTCTTCCACATCAAACCCATCCAAGCATGCTTTTATGGATCTTATTTTGTAACAGATAATGTCCTTCACTAACAAGTTGGAAGCGCATGATTTAATTTCAAATGTCTTCCGTTGTCTGCCTCACGAGTTCTTGGCCAACCCTTTGTCCCGTCTGCCTTATGTCCATGTACCGCCCTTCACTTCCATCCGTCTGCTACCCCCTGGTGGCCGACATCTTGCTGTCTCTGTGTCGTGTCGTCCAGATGTGTGAGATGCCGAAGCCAGCTTTCATGAAGCAGACCCTGGGAGAGTTGGGCATCGGCACGTACCAAGACATTGCCTTCATCCACCCCAACACCCCCATCATCAAAGCCCTCAACATCTTTGTAGAGAGGAGAGTGTCTGCTTTGCCCGTGGTCGATGAGTCAGGTCAACGGAACATTCATGCGCTGGTTAGGACTCGTACCAAAAAACAAAAAAGGCTTGGAAAGCTGACTTTCTGTCGTTCCACCCACCCCCCCTCCCTTCCTCTCTAGGCAAAGTTGTGGACATCTACTCCAAATTTGATGTCATCGTAAGTGAGAAAAACATTGGGCCGGCAGAGAGACTGAGCGGCTGTGTTGATGATTCACAAGAGTTCGCTTGTGTGCAGAACCTGGCAGCCGAGAAGACTTACAACAACCTGGACATCACGGTGACCCAGGCCCTTAAGCATCGCTCTCAGTACTTTGAAGGAGTCATGAAGTGCCATAAAATGGAAACAATGGAGACCATTGTGGACAGAATTGTCAAGGCAGAAGTGAGTCTGTTTTGCCCGTTCCTAAAAAAAAAACATGTTGGTTGATTGAAAACAAACTGTCGGGATGAATGGCTGTGTGCCCCGCTATTGACTGGTAGATAGTGAAAATTCTTCATTGAGCTGTTCATTTTTAATCCCAGGTCAAGTTTACTGTCAACCTCAACATAAAACAGAAATACATTTCAAACAACATTACTTGGCTCGTAAATCCACAAGCTAACACAGTATTGGAAACGTCATCGATAAGCGATGTAATGGTATCGGAGTCGTGTTGTAATTACCCTTAAAGAAAGGAATATTTGAACATAAATGGTGGAGCAACATAAGTGCAGGTAGACAGATAACACATTTTCATCGAAGATGCTTTTATGTGTCCCTAAAAGCATTTTTTGTGCTGATTGCAAAAATGTCTTTACTTTTCATCAAGCATATCAAGTTATGGAGATTTCATTTTTTTGCTTTTCCTTGTATCTGTATCTGCTTTACACTGCCCCCAGGAGGCAAAGGTACACATACCAGGAGCAACACAATGTCCGTTGAATTGAAGCAGAAAAAAAAAATAGGCAAAAACGGTTTTCTTTTTTTTTTTTTTTTTTACATTTCATGCATGTCATTATTTTTACGAAGTACAAAAAACATACTTTATTATATTTGGTAGGCCGGGGCTGGTGTGGATTCATGGCATTTCAATTGCGAAATCTACACGTTTGGAGTTGCGAGCACGGTCACAGAACAAATCAAAATGTCATCCCAAGGCACCACCGTAGTAAATAACTTGCGTCTAAATTAATTGGGAGTGGGGGGGGGGGGATACACCAACCGGTAATCTTCTCCAACGGTGCAGTGGTCATCCATTAACGTGTGTTGTGTATATTTTCCACCCGCGTTTCAACTAGGTGCACCGGTTGGTGGTGGTGGACGAGTGTTCCAGCATCGAGGGCATCGTCTCCCTGTCGGACATCCTCCAGGCCCTGGTGCTCAGTCCAGCAGGTATAGACGCTCAGCGTCGCTAGGCGCAACTCCTTCTCAGTACCCGGACACACCACACCACCCCCTCAAACCCCGAGCTCTCTCCTCTCCCGCCCCCCGCCCCCTCACTTGGCCCCAGGTAGGAAGCGTCCAACGCTGCATCTTCAGTTGGCTGTGCAGAGGCATGTCTCTGGAAGCTTGAGTGTGTGTAGTTGATGGTGTCAGCATGGTACTGAGAATTGTGGTTGTTTTCATTTCTTGGTGTGGGGGGGTACACACAGAGTTCCTGATAACTTTTGTCTCATTTTTATTACCTCCCACGAGCAGTATCTCCTTGCCACATCAGCCGTATAGCACCCTATAATGTTATAGCAAATGTATCAGAGGGCGGCCCGGTGATCCAGTGGTTAGCGCGTCGACCTCACAGTGCAGAGCTTCTGGGTTCAATTCCATCTCCGGCCTCCATGTGTGGAGTTTGCATGTTCTCTCCGGGCCTGCATGGGTTTTCTCCAGGTACTCCAGTTTCCTCCCACATTCCAAAAACATGCGTGGCAGGCTGATTGAACACTCTGAAATTGTCCCTAGGTGTGAGTGTGAGTGCGGATGGTTGTTCGTCTCTGTGTGCCCTGCGATTGGCTGGCAACCGGTTCAGGGAGCCCGAAGACGGCTGGGATAGGCTCCAGCACCCCCCGCGACCTTTGTGAGGATCGGCAGATCGGAAAATGAATGAATGAATGAAATGTATCGGAGTAAAAAGTACATTTTATTCTTGGAAATGTACTGGAGAAAAAGTGCACGTTTTCAGAAATAAACAAAATGAAGATCAAGTACACACGTGGAGGTTATACTACGAATATGTTTGCACTCGTTTACATTACAAGACTGCCTTATAAACCTCCAGGGTGAGTTAATGGCAGTGAGTGAAGTTTAAAAAAATGATAAAAGGACTGATTCACGTTGTGGTTAAGTAAGCACACGGATACAGAAGGGTCCACTGTCACTTGTTTCCCCCAAAAGTTGAACATTGACACGTTCCCGTAGGAACGACTGACACGCTTGCATTTAGTAGCCACCCACTCTTGCTTGGCGGCTCTGCGTGGCTCGAAAGAACGCGGCTTCAGTTTGAATAATGTATGTGGAGTCGCAAGCTGCTTGTGTCACACAACCATCTTTCAAACCCAAGCTGTAAAGTGAATTTTCTCCTTCAACGTGGGCCAGGCGATCAAGCAGCGCCAATTTGCGATCGTGTGGATTTTCCTCCGTTCAGTGCACGGGAAGAGGCAAGAGCTGTGGCCGGATGACTTGTGGCTGCTTCATCATGACAACACGCTGCTCGCATTGCTCTGAGAATCTGACACTTACTGCCTCACAAGAACATCACCGTGATGGAGCAAACTTGATGTCTGGCTCTGTTTTATCTTTTAAAAAAAAATTAAGTCAAGAGAAGCTGTTTTGAAGATGAGTATGATGGCAAAGCTGTGGGAGTGACGAATTGCATTAAGGCGTGCCAGAGAGGCCTGTCAAAGTGTGATTTAGACTGGGGGGTTGGGGGGGGGGGGTTGCCTGATAGAAAAAACTTGCAATTTAGGTTTGAAATATCTTTTGTGACAACGGTCATCGAACTGTTCAGATGCACCTCATGCACAATCTGTGGTTTGTTTTTATTTTTTAAAATCGTAATAGCTTAGCTTTGTTTTGCAAAGATAAATTGGGAACACTTTATGAAGTCCACCTGCACAGCATGATCTGATCTAATATAAGCAGTACATAAAAGGTAAAAATGTGGAATATTGTTTTATTACAGGAAAACAATTACTTGAAATTGTACTAAATATAATTCATGTTAATTGTATGCACGCACAGACATGTTTATAGTCATGAGTCTGGTCAACAGCAAATCTATATCAGAGATGGCTTTATGTGTTCCTAACCTATTTACTTCGAGCACATAGAATTTCAGTCATTTTTTTTCTCTATATAAAAGCATAATTTATAATGCATGTTGTCAGATATTGGATCTGAGTGTCCCCGTATACAATACAATACAATACAATACAATACATGCTGATTTATATAGCGCTTTCACAACAGCGGCAGTTGTAACAAAGCGCTTTACAAAACAGTTAACATAAGGTAAAATAATAAACACAACACATAACATAAAACACAGACAGTCGTGCAGTCCTAACCACTTTTCCGTCACACGCTTTGTTGTTTGAAGCGGTTTGAGATGAAAGAGGAGAGAATCAAAGTGTCCTTTAACCAGTGGATCAGAGACGTCATGCTCAAAATGTGCACACGTCGGCTACAAGCTAAGTTTCAAAGTCAACAAGAAGCTGTAGCATCCATTGACGAAAAAAGAGATTGGTTAACTTCTCCTGTCCCAATGAAATCCATTTCAATTCCAAGCGGCGACTCACGGTTCCAAATATGCATCTGCGCTCTTCGCCAACGCTCCTCTCTCCTCATCCTCAACTTCAGCGGCCATCCATCCAGCCGCACCGACGCCAACTGTCCAACAGCGCTGACATAGCCACTGAACAAATCGGGGTTGTGAAAAATGCTGCCCATTACTGGCGCAAAAAACACAAGCGCCCCAGGTCTGTCCAGCACCGACAGTCAATGGCGCCGACATTCCTCCCAATCAAAATCTGTGCTGGTACAGGCGTGCTGCCGAGAAGGCGCAACCACCAAGCACAGATACTGCTCCTTTGACGAATGTCGTGGCCAAAAAGCGCTGAAAACAGTCCATATCAGGTCCACACAATGAAACAACAAACAACATGTGACAAAAAAAAAGACAAAAACAGCAAAAAAGAACAAAAAAGCAAGGTTCTTGAAGAGCACTTGCCGAAGGCTGCCTACTCGGGCGCCATCTTGGGGGGAAAAAAAAAAAAACCTCTACAATGAATTTAGTGTGTTTGCTATTATAATTTGTAGTTGTATATTAGTGAATTGTATTTTATTGCTGTTTCTCACCACCCCAAATCGAAATTGTTTTTTTTTTTTTTTTTTTTTGGCTTTGTAACAATTTTGTGCTTAGCAACTGTCAACATGAATGCCATCGTGCCCCTCTTACCCGTTGCTCTCTTATGCTCTCCTCAGACAGCTGCAAGGAGGAAAACCTGACCGACTGAGGGGGAAACATCCGCTGAAGACGAGACGTGGTGAGAGCTCAAATAAAACAACCACCGAAAAAAAAAATCCTTCAAAAAAGTGAGTTGATGCTACGTAGAAACCAAAGAGGAGTGAGCACTGAGGACCGCACTTGTTGAATGTATCATGTCGACTGTTCTAATCAGACCAGTACGTGTACCTACAATATGCTGTGTACATATCGATATATATATATATATATATATGATAAAAACAACACTATTCTTGGCACCTTGCAAGGTGGACCAGTTCAGATGGGTTTGAAATTGAGTGGTTTTGAGTTTTCAGCATTTTGTCACACAGAAGGTTCGAAAGAAAACAAACAGTTCACCTTTAGAGTTATTTATGAAGAGTAATAATCATTTCACTATCTTCTAATTCCAGTTGAGACCAGGTTTTTGTGCCTGGGTAATTTTCAGGTGAGCAATGTTTAGAGCGGGTGAGAATAGAACATTAGTACAGTCAGTGTTAATCTTGGCGGGTAAGTTGAAATGATGCCTTTTTATTCCAGTTTTGGATAAAAAGCAAAGAAAGTGAAGAAAAGAAAAGACGATTTTTGCAAGTAGTGGTCAAGGTTGCATCGCTGCAGGTTGAGGGGGGCATCTCTTAGTGGGAAGGTTGTCATTTGTACACGATAAATAAATAAATACTACTGCTTAGCACGCAATGTTGACCAAAGTCGTGCTCATCGTCATAAACGACGCCGTCTCCGCATAAGCTAAGGTCATCTTAAATACCGCATGCGTCTCTACTCTTTAATTCATCCGACACGACTGTTAACATGCTTTGGTAGTTGCTGCTGTTTTGTTTAGCAGCAGAGTTCAAAGGGCTCAGCAGTTAACGCGTTATTATTTGAACATCATAGCATCTATGAGGTAATTCCAATGATGAATTGTTTTGTTCTTAGTGGGGGGAAAAAGGGATCTGTCTATTTGAAGGAGATGGTTTTGTGAATTCCCGGTAAGTGGATGAGGCACATATGTTTATTCAAGAGGCAGCCAAATATGCTTTTCATTGGACAGTGACTGAAGTTGCGCGCATATAAAAATGTTTTTTTTTCTTCTAAAAAGGTGATGCTAACAAAACAATAATGCCCGCAGCAGAACTTGTGACTCAACGGACTGTAAATAAGATTGTGTTTGTGTCACAGAGAGCTTTATTTTTTATGAGCGTGTCATTAAAGAGACTGCAATTTTCTGCTTATTTTATTTTGTAAATATACTGCTGGATCCACATGTACTGTAAATGTGTAAGCATGACAAATTACACTTAGAGCAGTATGAATGTTTTTTTTTGGGGGGGAGGTTGTTCTATTTTTCTGCCTGCAGAAAAATAAAAGACACTGAATGTACTATGTTTTTACATTGTCTACGTGTGCGTCATTTTGTAACACTGACGAGCAGATTCTGAAAAATCATCAAAGTGGCCATAGTTGGGCTGGCTCTGGAAGCTCTACGTGTCAAACTCGTTTTTTGTCGTGGGTCACTTCGGAGTTACGGCTTTCCTCGGAGGGCCGATGTAATATCGCAACGCATTTACTCCCCATGACAATGTGAAATTTTGGTTCAGATTTCAGCAAGAATCATGAAAGTTGACACGCATGATTTGCTCCCACGGGCTACATAAAATGACGTGGCCGGGCCGGATCTGGCCCACGGGCCTTTACTTTGACACCTGTGCTCTACGTCAAGTATGAGCAGACTTAAGAGGAACAAATAAGGCCGACAAACTTGGAGTATGACAATAGTGGAGAAAAAAGTGTGTGTATGCGCCTGTGTGTGTGTGTGTATGTGAGAAAGATAAATATTAAACAAACACACACATAGTTGGAAGCAATTGATTCAATTGAGGAATCTTTGAAAAAATAATTTTAAACCAATGCCATTTTTTTTCCTCAAGATAATTTTGAGTCATGGGTTGCTGGGAAGACACGCTGCAACGTTTTCAACGTGCTACTTTTATATTTGGGGGGGAAAAAAAAGTTGAACCCCGGCATGCCACACTGTGGCACTGCAGCTCAGTTTAAATGGCGCTTGGGCGGTGCAGTCCAATTCCATCATTGCAGAAGAGGCAATGAGCCGTCTGCGTGTCGACTTGGATATTTCCATGCGAGTGTGAGATGTGTGATTTCGCTACCGTGCATGTTTGATCTCTGCTTAGGAAAAGATCCATTTCAGCGGGAAGTTTTGGGCGTGTAAATGAGGCAGCGGGGCTGCGAGCGGATGTGACTGGCTTCCAAATGAGGGAAGAGAACTGGACCCAAGTGATTCCACACAATCTACTTTGATCTTCCAATCCTCCCTTGTGTTATCCCCAGTCAGTACTGGGATGGTCTTCTTCTACTACACCTTGCAGCCCCCGAGCAGGAGAGGCAGGAGGGCTTCCTCCTCCTCCTCCTTGTCCGCCCATCTTGGGCATCCACGCTCAAGCCGGACTCTCGTTTGAAAATCCACAGGCTCATTTAAAATTCCTCTTCAGAGCATGTCATGCATTTTCTATGGACAGCAAGAGGAGGGATTGCCCAAATGAACCCCTACCCCCCTTCCGCCGCGAGCATTCTCACTCTTTCCCCGCGTTCATTTTCTCTGCACTCTTTCAACATTAGTTTTACTGCATCATGCTTTTCACAAATTCCACTGAGCGGTGCCGCTGCTGCCTTTGAAGGCATGTGTGATCAGAGCAGGGGTGTGATTGGAAGAGGAGGGCGGTGCAAAAACCTGCCCGCAGGGCATTTAGCTTTTTTTTTTTTTTTTTTTTTTACACTTGTGTTTTGCGGCGGATGGGACTCAGTCTAGCAAGTGCAGTGTTTGGGGACAGCTTTGATGTGTGCTGGCTTGGGCGAGGTTCACTTTTTAAGGAGAACAGACATGGACGGGTACAAGATATACTCCGTCCAAGCATCACATTTTCCACATTGTTTTGGTGGTTGTCTGGAACATGCCTTCATCCAAATACGTCAAGGACCAAGAATTCAGCTACACTTAACATGCCCTTTTTTGACTTGTGAAATTAACCATAGCCCTTTTTTAGCGGAAGGAGCAGGAAGGAATACTTTCATCCCCAATAGTAATCGTCATATTTCAGAAATTGTGTTTCTGCACTGATCAAAAAGAGAGCGCTCTCAGTTTTATCAACCATTGCGCCATACTCCTCATTACATGATTATTACTCGTACTGTTATTATCACGTTCGCCACTGCGTATCCGGAAATGAGGCAAGGTAAACGGCCGCCCTCGGCTGGCTGGTGGGCTTCTTCACTGGAGCTTTGGTGCTCAGAACTTTTTCAAAGTTCATTCATTATTTTATTTTATGAGCCATTTGTGCAGTCAACTTCAAGTGGGCGTGTCAAACAGCGCGCTTTGGATCTGGAACATCGCCCCTGCAATTAAACGGTGGCTGACTGTACTCGCATCCCACAAATCAATGCAGCTGTGCTTAGATTTTGACCAACTCTGGCAGTCACTTGAAAGAGCCTCTTGATCTTCGGCCAGCCTAGCTTTCAAGTCATGGGCGGAGAAACTCGGTGCAGGGTCATTTATGATGTACATTGATTTCACTGTTATATAACGGCCTCTCTCACAGTTGCATATCAGAAATAGGCACTTGACTCATTCACTCCCAAAGACGTTTTTAAACGTCTTTTCAGACTTAGTCTACAATTGGCTGGTACTGAATGAGTTTAAGGACCACTTGGGTTATTCAGTGAAATGTTACAGTCAAATATGTAACGTGACATGTCCCCCTTGAAATCTGCTCTTACCATCTTTACTGAAGTGCCGGATGAATCTTCAAAATGTACAAAAATGAGACTCGGCAAGCAGACTTGGCGGCTACTCAACAAATGTGTCTTTATTAGGAACGATGGGATCCCCTAGCTTATTGTGGATTATAGCAGTAAACAACAGAAAACACGATTCACTCTCTTTTTTTCATTCTTTTTTTTCTCTTTAAGTGCTACAGGTTTGTGAATACAGGTGTAAAACAATACAGCAACCATAGTGCCTACATTCTTATATGCACAAGGAATACATTGCAACAATCAAAAAAAAAAAATACAGTTGTATTGCTGTCAGAGCTGTGGCTGCTTTTTGCATTGCGGGCCGCGACGACCCTACGCACAAACACGCACGCGCACACACAGCAGGACATGATGCCCGTGGACATAAATGAACCATTTACAGCATAAAGCGGATTATAGGATCGTTAACATAGACGATGTGAAGCCACGTCTTTTTTCCTTTAACTGGTGCCGACTGAAATGAAACATGAATACGAGTTCACTTTGGTTTGCAGCTATCTAGGACGAAACGGTGGCAGATTTAAGCTGGATATGTCGACGTGAAATTAACCGTGTAGCAGCCTCAAGCCAATGTGGACACTTTGCAAATCACTTTCCAAAAAAATATATATATATTGTGTTGTTAACAATAGCAGCCAGAAAATAATGTTGTTACAGTGTTATTCCGTAGAAAGAAAGAAAGCAAATCACTGACATTAGTGTTAAAAATCCGGTACCTCTCAATAAATAGACAATGTTGTTGGTTTTGTCCTCTTCTATGCAATTCTGATGTATAAATATCAAGACATCAGTTTCTTTCACTCATGCAAAGTCTTACAAAAAAAACACGCGCACACACACAAATCATGGATCACTTCCAGTTTTCCTGTTAGACTGAAACACAAGACAAACATCGATAAAACAGGAGCTGTTCAGTGAGGGGAGGGACTTCTTAGGTTCCAGCACATAGGAACTGTTTTTTTTTTTTTTATATCTAAAATGTTGTTTGGGGGGAGGGGGATCGGCTACTGTGATTTTCCAAATCCTTGTGTGAGGCCACCGCAACACTACTTGCAGCAGGGTACAAACATGCAGCTTGAATTTGAGCATGAAGCCCGATTATCTTATACAATCGTAAATGTTGAACCCGTTCAATATTTACGATCGCATATCCTTTCGTGTGTGAGCAACACTAAGACCACACAAAAAAAAAAAATTGTGTACCCTGCTTTAGGTAGCTCAGCAGCCAGCACGCACGTTTATGTGTATAACTGCTACAGAGTCGCAAAGCCACCAAAAAAAAAAACCCAACAACTCCAAATAAGGTTGTCTAAGTTGGGTCACGACTTCTCCGGATGATTCTTTTACACCAGCAAAGCTTCTTTGCTAATCCCCTTCCATGAGACGCTAAATTGCTCCATCCGCGTCACTCCTTTTGTGCTCGATTCAACATGCTTTTTCCATCCTTCCTTTCTCCGTCAGACATCTTCGGCTTTGTGTCCTCCAAACGTTCACTTGTCTGTGCTTGAGCGTTTTGGAGCTAAAAATCCCATCCGCAGAACTTTTGAAAACCCACGATATGGACACAAGTATTGGGACACACATCTTCATCTGTGACTGAGCCGGAACCGTTTAGTTGACCCATTTCAAACCATTCTGTGTGTCCAATTTTGCATGAATGGTTTTGCGAAGGCCCGTTTATGTTCCCAGTGCACAAAGCGAGGCACAGACCGAGCAGCACAGCCAAACACCAATGAACTGGAGATTGGTGAATACAGTTGGTGACTCACAACTGCACACCAGCTGATTGACCCTCGCGCATATCTCAACTTGGTCCGCGAGAAAAAAATGCGACCACTGGTGTAACTTTATAGGATGAGGTTTGAATTGAATTTCAGCAATCGCTTCGCCCCTTCCATCGTTGTTTTTTTTTTTTAATAGTTCGTAATGATTTAGCTTTTCCTCCTGTTTATTTTGGCTGTAATTCCACTCTCAACCTCTATTTTGCAACCAGCCTAGTTTTTGCTGAACATCATTCATGTCAAATCCTCATCAATCCTGATTTTTACTCCTACAGAATGCGACTCATCTCGGTTCATTGTATAATGTACCTCTTTGGACATAATGTATACAGTATTCTGAAATAATGTTTGCAGCATATTACAAAATATTTTTGGGACATGTAATTATTTGATTCTAACTCATGGTGGCGCATGTCCCATTGAAGGGTTAGGAGTGTCGAGGCCTAGGGTGTGAATTGGCAGAGGTGTGTCGTTTGTTGACCGAGTACAAGTTTGTATTTTGATTTGGAAAAGCGTGGAAAATTGAATTGATTTACGTTGAACTCCTATATTTGGAATTTGTGTTCTTTTTGGGAACAATAAACCATTTCTAGACATACAGTACTATCACACATTTGTTTGTCCTACGACGACACGCATCTGAAGAATTGTAGCCCATTCGCCCCTCAGTATTTAAATATAGCATGGCACTTCTTATTGGAAAAACTCGAGGGAGATAAGTTTGTTGGCTTGGAAAAACATTTCTAGGCTGTATAAATTACGGTATTTTCTATTTTACTAATATAATTTATTGCAGGGCTGGTCTGGAGCATGTAAATTATATTTTCTCGATTTCCACTGGAGAAAACTGCATTGTGTTGAATCACAGGCGTTCCGCTTTATTGCGGGCTTGCTGTCGTTGTCCCAATTCTTGTGTCCAACAGTGTACACTATCACACACAGTACACACTTACCACGCTGGTTCATTATACATTCCGAGCAGCTGTTCTTCACAGGAAGTCCTTTGATGACTGGCTGACAAGGGAGGGGGTGGGGGGGGGGGGTCTAAGGGAGTAACCGGAGTCCATGGTTCAAACGGAGTCCTCCACCCTAACAAGCAGGGGCACCGTAATTGTTCGTCCCCATTGTCTCATCTCCCCAAATGACGCATGCAACTACTGTCTAAGCTAACGCAAGGTTCATGCTACTACTAGTAGAGAAGAAGGCGAGGTTATGAACACCAAAAAAAAAAAAAGAAGTATCTTCCATTGTCGTCGTTGTTGGCAGCATGATAATGTGCATGCCTCCATCATGTAGTGTGTCTTTATTGGAGGGAATGGTGGGGATGGTGTGTGTGTGCGTGTCTGTGTGTGTGTGTGAGAAGGACAAAAAGGAGTGGCTGGAAAGGCGGCTCACTTCTGGGTGAGGTACGCGCCGATGGTGAGGCTGGCCGCCCCGAGCGCGGCCAGGCCGAAGACTGTCTTGATGGACGGCCACGTGCAGCTGAAGACAGAGTCCCTCTGACGGTCGTAGAGCTCCACAAAAGCATCCTGCACACAGCAACAACAACATCGCCGCAATTTCATTATTGGGTCAGTTGCGAGATGGCACACTGGTGTCTCATCTTTTCTGTTATTGTACTTGCTATTAAAAAAAAGCATCGGGGACACCTGCACGGTTGACTATCGAAAGGAGGAGTGCGATGGTTTTGTGACAACCTGAAAATTTCGCCATTTGCAGTCGGTACACAGATGGAGGGCCGTCCAGAAATGATCAGAAGACTGTGGCTTTTTAATTTTAAAGTAATTGCCCATATTAAAAGGTTATGGGAAATAATAAATATTGTTGTGTCTGTATTATTATGTCTGTATTATTATTTGGTGAAGTTTGATACCCTTTTTTTCTAGACTGATACCAGTATTCACCCTTTGGGTACTCACTGATTCTGAGTATTGATATCTGCAGTATTTTTGATATCTAAAATACTCTGTGATGCAGATGATGATTTACCGATGTGTCGAACTGACATAGTATTGCGCCAACTACTGGTGAAGAGGACTCAATGTCAGATTTTGTTTGCCTTAAGTGTCAGTGGCTGGTATCAACCCCGAGCACCCGATACCTTCAAATAAGGCTGGTGTTGGCTTGATTCTGATACCTGGTACTGTATCAGTACTGACCTATCTCAATTTAAGTTTTCAATTGAACTAATCAAAGTAAGAGGTGCACGATACTTTACATGTTTTTTAAAATTTCAATAAATATTAGAGAACGTTACACTTTAATGTTAAAAGGAGACGTTTTTTAAGAATCACTGCAGTATTTTACCAATCTTTTTAATTATTCAAAAAATTTCTGAGAATATCTCAAGATTATTTTTTATAAATAAACAGATTTGATTTATTATTTAAATACTTTTTAATTTTTGAAAAATATTTCAGTGCAATAATGTTTTTCATTTAAATATGATTCGGTTCTCACTGTTCTTTCAAAATAATTATTGGTGTACATTATGATTTTTATGTTAGGATATGGAAATATTTCACAAATATTTCCTTTTTTGCGTGAATAAAAATTTGTCATACGCAGGCAGTGGACCAACACCCACATCGTCCATCTTTTGTCATTATATGATGATGCATTTTAGATGAGTTCATTTGATTTGGTTGCGATATTATCTCCACATTATTGTGCCAAAAGGTCAAGTTTATTTAGGAGATTCTGTGGATATGAAATGTCTGCACTTAGTCACAGAGCCATCCATCACACAAATATCGAGGCCCAAGTGCGCGGCCAGCCAAAGAGTCATGTGAATAAATATTCAACAGCAAAATATTTTCCCAGAAGACTTAACAACACAGTCAGAATCCTTTGGGTGGGGAGGCTGGCAAACGGGAACCACAATTATCAGCTTGACTGCAATCCATCGGAGATAAACACCCCTCCCTCCGACCAAAAAAAAAATGTTTTTTTAATGTAAATCCCCCTCAGCACACCCTTCAATATGGGTTTTGTTGTTATTGCACCCACGCTGCCAGCAGAACCATTACACTTCACACACTCACCCACACACAATCCCAGACACCACACACGCACTTGACAAACACGGGAATCACCCAAAAAAACTCGCCAACTCTTGTAACAGATGGCACATTTTTGTGTCATCACGGTACTCGAGCATAACAAATAGTCAAGTGTTTTCAAAGGCTCTGCGATCAAATGCGGCTGGGAGAAAACGCTATCACACACACACACTCACACACACACACACATCTGTTGACTCAGACTGACAGCAGCAACAGCTGGACAGGAAGTCACGCCGTAGCACATACGTTTATGATTGTAAATGCTGAGAATGAAGCGTTAAGTTAATTGCCGTTCTGTGTGTTTAAAGATTTTTGTTTAATGCTGAAAAACAAGCATTTATATAAATATGGTGCGCATAAAAAAAAAGTCGAGTTTGAAAGCTTGATACTCAGCAGTCACCAAAAAAATAATAAAGCACAACGTATTGTTGCGACTAATGCTGAGAATCGAGCATTGGTACAAAACGCTGTGTTCGTTTATGGAACAGACGACTATAAAAAGCCAATGTCTATTATTAATATGTGCTTTGGGGAGACGAGTATTTCCTGTCTCCCCTCCCTTCCTGTCCCATTGGCATTCTCGCGGCCGGGGGCTCAGAGTACTGTAGTAAGTGAGTGTGTGTGCATTTGCGTGAGGGGGGATGCGGGGGGTCTCTGCATGTGTGTCACACAAATGGAAATATCAGCAGATTGTTCCTACTCTGGGCCCTCGGCCGAGGGCCTCGGGTGTCAAAACAGTCGCCACTTGTGAAACCGCACGGCATTTCCTCAGTTAACACTGGAGCCCTTTGATCACTTTTATTTTGGAAAACTTTGAATTCCACCCCGCCCCCATCCGCCCACTCACCTCCGCGCCTCCCCCCCACCACACCTCCTCCTCTTGGTCTCCAGGATGCGGGTATTAATTAGAGAACAAGCTGCTCCAGTCAGACCTCCAGCTGAGGGGAATGTTTCGCTTGGCAAAACACAGTCTTTTTTTTTTCCCGTAAAAATGACATCTCAATGGTGTCACGTGACTGACCGATACGAGCTCATGATGCGTGTCCTCAACGCGACCCAGACGGACCACGCAGATTAGCCCGTGTTCCCTTTGGAAACACAAGACAAACAATTACAGTAAGAGGCTGCCAGGAGCGCTGATGGATGTTCGAAAGATTCCACAAGGGCACAAATGGTGATCACGCGTCAGTGGGAGAAGGAGGAGGCATGATGTTGGCTGCTGATACTTGGAAGCTTGTCAGGTGGATGTCACAAGACTTCAGCATGCTTGACTTTTGCCTCCTGGAACGTTTGACCCACTTTGTTCAGAGCAAGAGACAAACATGTGGCTTTGCGGAAAGACAAATGTTTACGTTGATCTCTGCCAAGCACACAAAAAAAATGAGGCAAGTGGCCACGTTTTGATTAGCTGTTACCTTTATTATAATCGGCACTCGCTGAGGACGCACCATTTCCAGGGTTCGTTTTTTTTTTTAGCAAATGTTTTGTCACACGCTTTACACGTTGAAATGTATTTTGAACACATTGGAAATGTAATTGAACTCAGACAAAAAAAAGAATCAATTCTAAGGAAAAATGCTGGGAAGAGTACAGTGCTGTGCGCTGTGAATACCCTTAAAACTCATTCACTGCCATTGACGACTATTACAGTGCTGCAGCACACCCCGCGACCCTTATGACCCTTATGAGGATCGGCCGGGGGTCGGCAACTAGAGCCGCGTGTGGCTCTTTTGCGACATCCAGTGGCTCCCTGGAGCTTTATAAAAATTGTTTGAAAATGGAAAAAGATTTTGATAGTAGGCTAATAAAGCTCAAATAGATATAGATACATCTTACAGCTCCGAAAAAGGAGAGCTGTGGTGTTGGTTTTTTTTAAAACAAACACTTTATTTATGCTTTTAAGAGTCGCGACAAACACAGACATGTCTGCCTCCGACTCCGTGCCTTCTCTCTTCTTGTTCCACTCATGAGGCGTTCAAAGACAGCCTCCGAAAAACAGAAATTAATGATCGGTTCACTGACACTAAGAAAATCGAAAATAATTCACCAAAACAAAAAATCAAGCAAGGAAATCACACCAAAAAAAAATCCAAGGCGCCTGCTTTGTGAACACACAACAAAGGAATGAATAAAAAACTATTCTGCAACAGTCCAGTCTACATACATACAGCAAGTGTTTCCTTCCTTGTAGGTTTTATAGAAGGCTTTTATTTTTTTGTGGCTCCAGAAGATATTTGTTTTTTGTTGTTGTTGTTTTTTTTTGTCTAATAAGGCCCTTTCAACATTTTGGGTTGCCGAAAATGGATGGATGGATGATATTTAAGATAAAAAAAATATCCTCCTCGCTGGTAGCGTTTTCTAGCACAGTAGGCTGTTAAGAAAATAAATGTCCATACAGTGTGTGTTTCCGAAAATATTGAAACATCATCGTTTCCCCAGTCCCTCCCACTTGTTGTTCCTTTCCTCTCGAAGTGACCTCCATTATGGAAATGTGAGACTTGGAGGAATCCTAATAAGCAGCTGGCAACAGGAAGACACATACATAAAGTTGAGAAGGGGCTGACGAGCAAGGACAAAAACATCAGCATTTGTCACAACCACAATGGAGCGCGTAAACTTCACATTCATCTCTAGCCTCCAGCAAACCATCTGCCTTTGACAGCAGGTGTGCACCTGGGAAATGAAATGCGTCTAACACTGCTATGCGGTACGGTATTCTTCTTTTGGGGGTGGGGGGGAAGGGGCAATGCCTTTTATAAGGTCACAGGAGGGGGAAGGTTGCCAGGTTGGCTACCAACAGCAGCAGGAACCCTCAGAGAGAAGCTGCAAGTGAGGATTTTGGGAGGGCCGCCTGAGCGTCATGGTTACCTTCTTCATTTGCTTTTCCCACCAGCGGGCAGCCTCACATTTGCTTTTCGCAGGATTTTGGACCTCCTCGGACAGACCCTTCCACTGGGCATCCTTCTGCAAAAGGCCTTGCAGGACAATAAATGAATCATCTTGTGCACGGCACACAACAAGCCTCAAGCGTGTGTGTGTGTGTGTGTGTGTGTGTACGTTCTGGTGGGTAATTGCAGGCTGGCCGAGAGCACAGAGGAAGGGATGTGGGCTAAAGTTCAGCTCATAATTAAAGGGACCTGATGTGGGCTGCCCATATTAAATACTGTTTATTTCCAAAGCCATCCACACACCATTTGAAATATTGCACACTCCGCTCATTGGCGCGCTTTTGATTTCCTAATGACTTCTCCTCAGCTAATCAAAGTCAAAACAAAAAGCCCAATTGCTGGAGTCAGCGGAGGGTAATCAAATCAAACAACCCCCCGCCCCCCAAAAAATGATGCAAACTTGACAATTATATCCTGTGCAACAGATTTGTTTTTATCCAAATATACTCACAGCCTTATTTATTTGCTGACGTAAGAGGTTCAAGTTAAACCTACAAGCACAAATACAAAATTTTGCCTCAGCATTATTTCCAGAAATACCATTTTTTAAAAATAGATAAATATATCATCCATCCAACTATTTTTGATCCACTTATCCTCACAAGGTGTGGTGGAGCCTATCCCAGCTGTGTTCGTGCAGTAGGTGGGGGACACCCTGAACTGGTTGCCAGCCAAATGCAGGGCAAGCATAGACAAACAACCATTCATGCTCACAATCCCACCTCGGGACCATTTAGAGTGTCCAATCAGCCTGCCACGCATGTTTTTGGAAAATGGGAGGAAACCGGAACACCCAAAGAAAACCCACGCAGGCACGGGGAGACCATGAAAACTCCACACATGAAGGCCGGAATCGAACCCTGCCTGCACTTCTGCACCGTGAGGCCGATGTGCTAATCAGTTGACCACTGTGCTGACCATAAATATATCAAAAAGCCAAAATATTGAAAAAAAATACATTTTAAATTACATAAAGCTGTTCAATTACAATACTTATACAGTGATATAAAAGCAAGCTAATGATGGTTAATATTGACCAAAAACCAGAAGAACAAAACAGCTCACGCATCCAACCTATTATCAGTCTTACACACGTCACAAGTGTAAAATGAAGTTCACCAGTGTAAACCGCAAAAAAAAAAAGAAGAATACAATACTTTATTGTGATACTGGACATAGATTTACAAACTTCACAAAACTGTGTAACTTCTTTTGGAATAAACTTTTTTTAAGTAAAAAAGCAGAACCCTTGAAACAGACACTTGAAGACCACATGAGGTATGCCAAATTGAAACAAAAAATCTCAACAGAACTGAGTTTTTTTGTTTCGATTTGGAAATGGTGAAACAATATCACATCAGAACACCCATGAGTCAAAGTTGAGGCCCTACGCCCAGAACCGGCCTTCCCTTCCGTTTTCTGTGCCTTGCCCCTTTTTCTTGACACTCCAAGCATTCTCTCTCCTAGTCCAAGCATACATAAATGCGCTCATTCACGTTTAAGAACAATGTGGGCGCACCTCCTGCCGACACAATGGCAGGAAGAAGAGTAACCTTCCAGCAAGGTTGACTTCCAGCGTGTCCCCCGTGTGGGATCCGTTGAGTCGCTGCAAAAAAAGGAGATGACGGAGGCATTTGTGGCACTCTTCGTTAGCTGGGAAGATTCCCCTCATAGAAAGCAAGGTCATCACTTCTTTTTAAATCCGGACAGCTCCACAAAGGCAAAATGTACAAATAAGAAATATGAAAGAGAAGAAATCTAAATCGACCATAAGTGTCAATGCGAATGGTTGTCTATATGTGCACTGTGACAGACGCCAGCTCGTCCGCAACCCTAATGAAGATAAGCGCGACAGAAAATGCATTAATGGATCAAGTTAAGTCTGTTTAATGTCCTGAACGAGCTGAACAGTTTGACTTCGGTTTAAATCAGTCTGAAAAAGTGTTCTTCAAAGTGTTTTTTTTTGAGCAGTCGTTTGTGTTTGTGTGTGTGTCACTGATAGTGTAGTGGTACACTCGCTTGACTTGCGTGGGATCGGTTCCCACTCAGTGACGGTGTGAAATGTGGGTGTGAATGGATGCTTGTCTCTATATGTGCCCTGTGACTGACTTACGACTACTTCAAGTGTGGTCCGCCTTTTGCCCAAAGCCAGCTAGCATAGGCTCCAGCAACCCCCGCTGCGACCCTGTTCAGGATAAGCAGTGTTGAAAATGGCGCTAGATAGATTTATTTCGATGCAGGCGGCCCGGTGGGCGACTGATTAGCACGTCGGCCTCAAAGTGCAGAGGTGCAGCGTTTGTTTCCAGCTTTCCTGTGTGGAGTTTGCATGTTCTCGCCTTGCCTGCGTGGGTTTTCTCCGGGTACTCCGGTTTCCTCCCACATTCCAAAAACATGCGTGGAAGGTTAACATTCGAAATTGTTCCAAGGTGTGAGCGTGAACGCGGATGGTTGTTCGTCTCTGTGTGCACTGCGATTGGCTGGCAACCTGTTCAGGGTGGGATAGGCTGCATCACCCCCCGCCGTGACCTCTTGTGAGGATAATTGCATCAGAAAAGGGATAAATGGATGGATATTTATATGTGTGTTCATTTTTTTTAATGGGAAATTGCGGTAGTTATACTTGTTTTTGTCGGCTAGAATCAATGGGAAAAGATATGCCGTATACTTACCGGTATATGTATCTAAGTATACTGCCTATCAAATGCTGATAAATGACATTCCATTGTGGTCCGTAGTTGCACAGCCGGCGTGACGACCGCAAAGGTCAGAGTGGGTCAGTCGACAGACCGCGCAACTTCTGCCTCGCCCTCGTTGTAAAGGTGAACTCTTTCGACACCGCTTGCAAACCTCAGAGCCTCATCAATATTCAAATGTGCGTCGGCAGCATTTGTGTGTTTACAAAACACACAACGACGTCGTTCCCTCCCGTGGGAGCGATCCGCTCTGCTGGAACACCAAACATGCACACACACATGCCTCGTGTCATTCTATTGTCTCAATTATTATAGAAACTGTAAGCATTCACGCCACAGGACACTTCTGCTATCCTCTAAGTTGATGTTTTTTTGTCTGTAGATAAGGTGAAGAGGTCAGAAATGTCTTTTCTTTAATGTATCTCACACCTCGGATGGCTGCAACTTCCTTTGAAGAAGGCCTTAATGCCTTATATCGATCCGATTTGAAACGGTCGACAAGGTGACCTTTGGGGCTTCAGAAAGTATTATGGGATGGATGCGGACTGTGTTTGCTCTCCCGTCACTTGTTCTCCCTCCTCCTTTTTCTCATTTACTTTCATTGGCTTTAGCATGCAGAGACTATAAATCATGTCACCTTTGAAGCTCACGCTCATTGTTTCAAACAAGGACCACTTGTCTTCCTGACCTTGAAATCGAAAGCATCAAAGCACGGACGTCAAACACAGGTCACATTATTTTATATGACATGTTCGGGCAAATCACATGCATCTACCGTATTGGCCCAAATACAAGACGGTATTTTTTGCATTAAAATAAAGTGGGGATCGTCTTATATTCGGGGTCTAGACATTATAGTCATTCACGACGCTAGATGGCGCCAGATATCTTGCCAAATTTTGAAATTGCCTTCCCTTTTAATAACATTGAGAAACAACATTTTAGACAAATTTGAACAACACATTTTTTCCTTGACTTGTGATTTCCAAGGCTATCTATGCATTTATTGTGTTTGTAATAACGCATTGACACGAGTGGACATTGAAATGGTTTCTCGTTACAACGGAAACCAACAAGAGGATAGCGTTAAGTTGGAGCAACGGCAATAAAAATCCTAATGACTCAAGTTAAGGGCGTCTGCTTGCGAGGACTTCTGGATTTGTACAAATGCTCGCGTGCGCTACTTCACACATGGCGGCTTCTATTCTTATTCATATCAATAATGCAGCGCAGTTAGACTTAAGATGGATTCACCTGCCTGAATATCCAACACGCAACCATTCAGGTTCGTACCGTACTTGCTGCACGGCTTTAAGACCGTGCGTAATTGTATTTTTGTTTCGTTAAAATGTCTCATATCTGTATTGTATTTCCACACAAATTGTCCAGGGGCGTTTAGTAACTCATTTGCATCTGTCACAGGGAGGACTGTATTTATACAAATGGATTTAAATGGATTATTCAAATGGAAGAATAAAAAATAATCAACGCCTTATGAAGGTTGTACAGTTTGGTACTGATCCTTCGTGAAAGTGCTTTCAAGTTAATTCGATTCAATACGAAAGCTTGAAATGTGCACCGATGGATACTCTGACAATGGCGAAACCAGTTAGAAAACCCGCCTGAACACCGGCTCTCTAAATTGGTTGCTTGGCTGCGTCTAAAATGAGCCGACATCCTCTACTCTTGTCACTCGGTCGGAGGAGGAAGTGACCGTGACGAGTCGGACGGAAAGGCTTGAGTGCTACGCCGTTGGCTATAAATAACGGAGGGCTTCGGCTCTTAGTGCGGCGCTGACAAATCCAATAAAAAAACGGCTATGTCCGAGCTGCCCGTTGCAAAGACAGAAAACTGACACTGAGTCACACGGCCAGCCAAATAAACCTGGCTTGACCATTCCTTTGCCAGGAGGTTCGCCCGTCCACCACACCGGTGGCTCGTGGTTCCTTGGTAAAAGCCGTCAGCTGCTGCCATGACATATTTGCGGCTTCCGTGGATCCGGCCTTCTGAGAAGCTGCGTAACGCTCTGTTGAGTACCCAGGAATACATCCATGAGTCACTTGAGTGAATGAAAGAAGAATCTGTTAGCCCGTTAATGATCACACACCACGTTGCTTTAATTCAGAGCGTACGGGAAGCGGAACGCCAGCCGTGGAAAACAACTTCAGACTTCTGAGCCTGATCGCATCAAATAGGAATGCCCTGATAATGAACCGTGGGAAGATGCCAGATTGGCGCTCCCGTGACAAAAGCCCAGCTCATGGGTGATGTTCATTTCCTCTGACAGCAGAAGCATTACACAAGACGCAGTTTGTCTTTTTTAGAACACGTTTCAGGGACCTTGACCAAATTTCTGTAAGAATACACAAAGGTTAAAGAATAACAGCTTCCTTAACATCAATGTCCAGACTGCAAATGAATGGCGTTTGCTTCAAATCCGTTTGATGTGGACTGGCAACAAATCTAGTGATTTTTCTTTTGTTTTTGTGGAGCTGTTGGACGGTTCACTTCAGATGAGGAGATGCTCACATCTCCGTGTTCACATTATAAATATAATACCACCACTGGCTAATGAAATAGTAGCCAAGCGCCACACAGATGTGATGATTTGTATTTCCACTCCTGGAGGCAGCACTTCATCAGCAAGATGTCTAATTAAACTTTGTCAATCGATGTAACACTGTGTTGCATGTTATCACCCAAAAAAAAAAAATCCCTGTGATTTCGCTGAACATTGGAATACATGCCAGTTAAAGGAAGCTAACACTGGTAGCAATTTTAGCTAACTGTAATCTGTATTAACACTGCAGTTCTGCTTCACTTTTGGCTTTGACTCGAAGATTCCTCGCTGGCTTTAACTGAAACCTCAGAAGGGCTTATTTAAAGACATGGTTTCAGGAATAGGCAGAGGAAAGATTGACTTGGTTCTTTAATGCTTGATGGTTGTGCCAGCGCTGTTCAGACCAAAGCATTTGTTTACAAACCATTAAAATGTGTCTTTTACATCACATGTTCTTTTAAAAGTGACATTTGATGACCCTTTTACGACCATGCAAGCGCAATCTCGACAGGGAGGGACTGAAAATAGACAGACTAGCGCTTGTTAGAAAGTATCTGTGTATGTTTGCGTGTGCGGTTGTGGGCATAAGGTAGCTTGATTGTTCTCGATTTGAAAAGAGAGAAATAACGTCACTGAGATTTTTGCTTTTGTCCCCTGTCGTGCATTCAAGTGTTCCATTGTTGTCTCCCGAGTCGTGCAACAGAACGAGACTGACATTTTGATTCAAAGAATCTTTTCAGGGAGTGATTGCTCAAGTTTTAAATTCTCAACAGTTCACTTAGTGTAAAGTCACTTCCTGTGCCAGACGCCCTGAGATGACATCACTGTCTGGTTTCAGCTGGACTGTGGTAGAGCCAAGCACAGTTAAATCAGAGTGTGTAACTAGGGAAAAAGTATGGGCGGGCCAAGCAAGCACCCATAAAGTGTGGAGACAAAGCAAGTGTGGGAGGCCTAAAGTTGTAACAGACGGCATAACTAAAAGATTTTCTGTTTGTTTGAAAGCATTTACTGAGATGTAGCCCGGAGAAAAGTTGATTCTTCTCAAAAGAAATGATGGCCTTTGATGGAATCCCTATTTGGCCCTGTAATTTAGGTGCATTCGCCAAACAAGCGGCGTGTAATGACATCGAAGAGAGAATTCAACATGTCAGGCGAGGAGAAAGTCAAACATCAAAGTTGTTCCGCCGTCGCGCTCCGTGTCCTCTTTCATCCGGGAGGGGGCTCCTCGCTCGCTGTCGGGAACTGGATGGGGTTTCAAGTTTGCGCCACAGAGAGAGCGAGAGAGAGAGAGAGAGGCCCCAGTATGCGGAACGGGATAAGGACGAACGGACGGGTGGGAGTCGTCGGTGGGTGCCGTGAGCAAAGCGCAGCAAAGCCAAGCCGATCCAACATCTCAGATGTCCGATAACGTCACAAAAGACAATTGAGCGTTTCAGGCTCGGCTCCCCCGGGAGCATCTTTGAAGTGGGAACAGTGGAGGCGACGCGATCTAAAAAAAAAAACCTCCCACAAAGGCACAGTGAAGGCAATTCTTATTAACAGACTTTTCAGCCAGCAAGCAGTTCAGCTTATTTGACGCTCTTTCTACTGAACAAAGTTGGCGAGGGGGCCAGTTTTGAAAATAAATGAATAGAAATGCGCGGGTTTCATTATTTTGACCCTGGCGATTAGGTTATAAATCGGATTGGGGTAGACTGAAAAGCTGAACTTGGTTGCCAATTTTGTCGTTCGTTGGATAAATTTGATGTCAACTTTGAAAACAGTGGTGGTGGTCGGATTGCTCAGTGGGTAACGATGCTGACTTTGACCACACGGTTGGGGTTCAAATCCGAGTCTGGGTGAACGGCAAGATCCAAGTTGGGTATCCGACTGATTAATGATGGCGAGTTTTGGGGTAGGTAGTGTAGTACGGCAATGCTTAGCCCTTGGATGGATGCCGCACTCCAGAAAACCACGATGCTGGAAATTTGCATTGCTGCACGCAAAGTGATTTAAAGAAATATGACATCTCGCCGTTAAGCATGAAAGTTGGTGTGTTGACAGCGTAAGTTATTTTAGTATTAAAGAATGAGCCAAAACAATTCGGTTTGTTGGAAGAAAAATGAAACAAAAAACACGAGCTTTTATGGTTATTGACTGCCTGCTAAATCAGTCTAATCTTTTGACTGGAAAAGACACAACAAGTAATAAAGTTTATTTACAGATATCTTGTGTTCAAGTCATGCCAGGGCCAGCAATAAATTAAGATGTTGTCTTGAACCGTTGCCCAAGACATATTGCTATTGGGACTGGTCAAGAAAAAGAAAGTGAGAGAAGGGAACTTTCCCAAGCACATTATTGCGGTTTTTGTTTTCCACTTCACGCTTGTGGAGTCATCAGTGATGTTGCTCATGTTCCAGGAAATAATATGGAGGTACCACTAAACTACCAGCGTCCTGAATCCATATTGTAGACTCATCGCATGAGTACCTGATCACTTTTGGGCACCTGACTATAATCACTGGGTTATCAACCGCAGTGGTAGGGTACCGAAAGGAAGGGTAGAGTGTGTGTGTGTGTGTGTGTGTGTGTGTGTGTGTGTGTGTGTGTGTGTGTGTGTGTGTGTGTGTGTGTGTGAGATCAACACTGACTTCATCCAAGCCACAGACTCGGTGATTGTGAAATGAGACAATGTCCAATGACAAAGCGACCAAAAGTTCAGCCTGTTGCCAGACACGTAGGAGCAACTGGCTGTGTTGAGTGTTTGTATAACGTATCTCACAACTCGTTCTCCACAACAACAAAAAAGACAAAGTGAAGAGTTTAAATTTGCAACGTCAATACCAGACATGCTAACAATTAGCCTAGGCTGTTATATTTCTTCTACTACAACTCATTCCTCTTCTTTATATTTTCTGGCAGTCTGGAAGCTCCGTGGCCCCACGCTGCCCCCCACAGGTCAGTGTTGTTACAATGCCAAACATCTGGTTCAAAACGATGAGAAGCATGAACGTGATTTTATTCCCCCCCCCCCCCCCTTGCCGTGTGTGGGATCGCTCGCATTTTGAAAATCATGCAGATCTTGCTTCACTTCGTCAAAACAATCAGATGAGGTCTTCTGATCTCCACTGAGATCATTTCGATATCCTCCCTTCCTGCATTCCCGGGCTCCTTTCCCTCCTCCTCTTTTCAGGCTGAGGGAAAAAAAGTTCAATGACCTCTCTGTGGCAACCAGCTGATTTTCATGGAGAGGAATGCCAGGAATGCATTGATGTGGGGAAACAAACAAGCGGTTTGATATGAGCAAGAGGGAGCGGGCGAGCCTCTCGTTAAGCTACTCTGCTGTCTTGAGGAAGAACGCGCACAGAACTTTAGCGTGATGTCACCAAATATCTTCATCGAAACATTCTTCAGCGATGAACCAACACCATCGGACGCCATTCGTTTAGCTTTTGTCTGTGTGGGACGCACATCTGTTTGAACTGCGCAAACAGTCTCACTGTGGCCTTCATCAAAGAGGGGGGAGGCAACGGGTCTGCAGAGGTCCATCATGTGTGGGAGGAAGCATTCCTGCCTGTGTTCCAAATGTCATTAGCTAAGGCACTTCCTGTTGCGGATGCTTTCTTGAGGCAAAGGTTAACGACAAGTCAAGCAGGAAAGACCGTCAAAATTGTGTATAAGGACAAAAGAATTACGGTAAGACCTTTTCGTAGCCAGTGAATCTTTGGCCGATGAGACAAAAGAGCCAAGCTATGCTGACATTGTGGTGCTACAGATAAACGTAATGGATTTTTTGGGCGGGGGGGTTGGGTGGCGTTTTGAAACTGGCTTACAGTATGTTTAAAGTTTGTGTTTCTTCCATTTGCACTGCCTTTGACCGCAACATTTTACTCTCATGGCTTATTGATTCACAACGGTCCTATTTAGCTATTTACTGCGATGCCTGCGCACGGTCGTACGAGTACCTTACTTTGCAGTCAGCAGACACGTCAACTGAGAATCAGATGATTGTTGAGTCATATGACTACAAATCATACAACTCCTCTCTTGCTTCTCTGTTTTCTCACACGGCAAGAAAAATCTATTATACCCGTCTCACACTCGATGGTCTTATTAGAGCCAAATAACCAAGAAAACTCTCACCCTGACCGCATAAAGCCACCTCTGCACTTCTTACTTTGTAAAAATGACCTTGTCTATTGTAAGGTGTACTTTCTTCACGATTGAGCTCCATCCCTACTGATTTGTACGCAGCACATCATAAATCACAAACGAATGCTGATGCAGGAATAAATTCATAACTGCGCAGACCAGTTCAGTGCAGATGCCATTCTTGACATCCATAACTTCACGTAGGGACTGAGGTCCATGGAATGCCGTACATTGTAACCCAGATGTGGTCTTGTCCTGCAGTACTCCACAACCTTTTGTCTTGCATGAAGTGAATAGATGTGCTCAAATTAAAATTTAAAAAGCGGAAAATGAGGGTAAATGTGCAGGCTTAGTTTAATTTGTCAAATTGTGTTCATTAAACGGAGAGAAAATAGATTCTTATGAGATTTTTTTTTTAATAGCCACGCTCCATCAAATGTGAAGGACAAATGAAGCACTTTATAGGTCAATTTGCAGACTTAATTAGAGGAAGGTGATTCGACTCACCCGCTTCCTCTGCCCTCGTCTAGACATACCGACACGTCTTCCGTACATCAAAATGACAAATGAATCAAGGCGTCGGAAAAATGTGTGGCGGCGGAATCCCAACAAGCATTCCATATTGTAAAAAAAATAAATGAATAAAATAAAATAAAATAATGCAACTCAAAACAGCTCAGATGGGTAAAAAGAGAAAATCAATCTGTCAAGTCCTCCGGTTTCCAATTCTCGGCCTGTTCTTTGAAGTAGAAGGCAATATTTGACGTTGCAACGACAGACCGACAACCAATTAAAATGTGCATATTTTGTGAAATTGATGCCCCCTGCCTGCTTGAACCCCGCCCCCCACCCCCCCTTCCCTCTGACACTGGAATGAGTTCCAGATTCTGGATCATTCCGTATCTTGGATACACTCCAGACATCAAGAGACTTTACAGATGCGCACTAAACCTTGTGATATACACTGTGAAACTGGTCTGAAAAAACAGAAATAAAGTAATGAAATGAAGACTTTATTCATAACACTGGTCCACAGTTTTTACCTTTTTTTTAACAGCGATTCCAGTAAACCTTTCTTGATTTTTTTTTTATTGAGTTTTTGCATTGATTCCATTCCTGCCGTCATTTTTTTTCCTCTGGCCCATCATGTTTTCGTAATAATAACATAAGAACAATAATATGTGTCATATAGCAAATGGCAATATATTTGTAAGAATTGTGAATTCAGAAACAGGTGGGGTGGGGGGGGGGGGGTGGTCCAGAAAGGTCATGACTGTAAATTACAACACAAGGTAAAATGCAGTAGTTAACGCGTCAACCTAACAGTGCAGAGGTACGGTTCACTTCCAGCTCCGGCCTCCCTGTGTGGAGTTTGCATGTTCTCCCCGGGCCTGCGTGGGTTTTCTCCGGGTCCTCCAGTTTCCTCCCACATTCCAAAAACATGCGTGGCAGGCTGATTGAACACTCTAAATTGTCCTGCGATGTGAGTGTGAGCGCGGATGGTTGTGCGTCTCTGTGTGCCCTGCGATTGGCTGGCAACCGATTTAGGGTGTCCCCTGCCTACTGCCCGAAGACAGCTGGGAGAGGCTCCAGCACCCCCCACAACCCTTGTGAGGATAAAGCGGATCGGAACATGGATGGATGAATGGTAAAATCCATATCGCGCAAGCTTTTTTAGGTCAAATTTAAAACTGTAAATACAGTATCACAAAAACGTGATGTGCTAGACAAACAGTCAAGACATTTTTTGGAGGCCATCTCTGATTAAAATTTGCTGTTGACCAGTGTAATTATTTCCCAAGAGAACACAATAATTTGACTTGACAAACCTCTCTCCCACAAAATGTCTTTTTTTACATTCAGCTAAATATTCTACTCGCCAGTAATGACATCTCTATAACTGACATTTGCATTAAAAACACCTAAGGAACAGACTTTTTTTTTTAATCAAGTGACAAGCAGTGAGCATTACAAAAACTGAGTGCGCCTTCCAGAATTTTCCCCCATAGCAATGAACAAAAATGAAAGTGAATTTTTGATACACGCAAGATTCTCCTTTGATTGTGCAAATGTATTTAATGGAGTGGATCTACGCATCCAAATCAATAGAGCATGTTCATTGCGATGATATCCGAGCAATGGGTGACCTCACTTGGCGTTTTCTGGACAGATCCCATTTCCAGATGCTGCCAAGGGCACACACTACCCATGCATTTTGGAGAACAATAATAATAGTATAGTGTTTGTTAATGGCCAGTGTTGCACTGGGAAATCCCAGCTGTGGTACTGATACTTTGTGTGTGTGTGTGTGTGTGTGTGTGTGTGTGTGTGTGTGTGTGTGTGTGTGTGTGTGTGTGTGTGTGTGCGTGTGTGTGTGTGTGCGCGCGTGCACCCTGGCACTGAGAGGGGGAGTAGGCAGGCACCCCGGGGCCATCTGCTCCCCGCCATGCTCACGTGTCACACTGTGACAACACGGCATTATTGATTCACACCACCACATCCGCTTCTGTGTGTACACGCCGGCGTGCTGCGCTGTCAGTGTGTATGGGCGAGTGTGTACACACACCATTTGCAAACAGCAAATAATTGATTTGCACCAGTACATCCGCTTCTGTTTGCTCATGAATGTTTGGGTGTGTGTGTGTGTGTGTGTGTTTGAACTTTTGCTGGGTCTAAAAGGGTCAACGCACCCAATAAATACATTCTTAGGACACGGGGGACATATGGAAAATTGACTTATTAATTGTTTTGGGTGACTGTTCTGAGGTTTGGTGTTCAAATCTCGGTTGAGCTAGAGTGGAATTTGCGTTCTTTTTATTTATGGACCTTTTAAGGCATAGGTGTCAAACTCAGGTCCTGGAGGGCCGGCATCCTGGATGTTTTCCAATTCTCCCTGTTGCAACACACCTGATTCAAAGGAACAGGTTCAATTTCAGGCTTCCGCAGAACTTGCTGATGATCTCATCATTTGAATCAGGTGTGTTGCAACAGGGAGACTTGGAAATCATGCAGGGCAGCGGCCTTCCAGGACCTGAGTTTGACACCCCAGTTTTAAGGACTTTTTGGGGCTAATTTAGCCATTTTTTAAGGACTTCTTCTCCATTCAGCAGGGGATTCACGGTGAATTTAATGACCGCTCAGCAATATGCGGGCTGAACAGAAAGCCACATATCACTGGGCTGGTGTTCAAACATTGCTACCAAAGGAAGGGCACATCTTTATTTTTTGGGGCAATCAACTCACTCTTTATTTGATATACTGTATGTCAGATTTTCATTTTGCTACCTGTTTTACATGGTATCTGTTTTACAGGTAAGAAAATTTAAAAAAAACTTGAATTAATTCTCAAATAAAGTACACTAAGAAAATTTTACATTTAGAACATATATAATTTCTATTTATTTTCGGATTTAAAAATTGTTTAAAGGATTTTTATTGACTTTGAAAGCTTTCCCT
Organism: Hippocampus zosterae; assembly: GCF_025434085.1. Taxonomy (NCBI): domain Eukaryota; kingdom Metazoa; phylum Chordata; class Actinopteri; order Syngnathiformes; family Syngnathidae; genus Hippocampus; species Hippocampus zosterae. Next base: position 12,252,105 of record NC_067465.1, read on the forward strand.
GAAAATTAAACACAATTAAGAACATCATTTTACAACTTATTTTTTATGGATTTTTATGAACTTTCAGTACCTGTGGAAAACCTGTTAACTACCATTGGTCTTTCAGAAAATGTGGCAAAGCGCCAAATAGACTCGCACACTTGCTAATTTCTCGCTAGCTGAAATAAGGTCTCGTGATTTAATGTCCTAGGCGTACATTTTAGGTATATTTTTCTTGAACATAATCATCGGACTCCACGTTTTTAAGATGTTTGAGAGTTGAGATCCCCTGTGTTTAATGACCAGGGCAAGGTAGGAAGGCCTTCACTTATTTGCATGCTTTGGCGGAGCATAAGCAGCAGCACATCCAAACAACAGCCTAATACCCTGAGACCTGGCTGCCAGTGTCAGGTAACACTGCGGATCCCTGAAAAATGCAGGGACATGTGAGAGGCTTCTAAATATAGAGGCGGTAGCATCACTTGCTCGCCTTGCAGCCGCTTAATTGTCATGTTAGGTGTAAATCCCGCCCCCAGTTCACTGCGGTGCAATCATTATGTTCTTATCAAACAAAAACACCACATCTAAGTTTGAAGTAAAAAAAAAAAGCTGCCTAATGAACCATCCGAGACGGCGGATGAAAGGGTTTTTCTACCTTTTCCCGTCACGGTGGGAGCGGGATAACGAGGAGCCCGCTGGGAGGCCGGCTGACTTTGCCACCGGGCACAACCTCACGAGCTGCGCAGCATATCAATATATATAGAGCAAGGTTAAACGCTTTCTTCCAATTGTCTGTTTTAGGGACACCCTCCACCCCATTTCCCGCAAGGTTTTGAAAGAGATCTGATACAAGGGCTGTTTCTCAATTAATTGCTGGTGCAACAGGGGCCAGATGGGACTTTTTTTTCCAAGACTGTTTTTAGCTAACAGCATAATAGCCTGCCGTATGACTGGCCTTTGGCTACAGTACATTATTTCTCAATGGTTACGCCCCAAATTACAAAAGTCCCTCAGGTCCTACTGTTTGTTGGAAGAAGACTATTAGCAACTATTCCCAGTTGTTTGCAACATACAGTCTACAAGTGTTGAACTGTCAAATATTTATTCCATTTTAAGCGGGGTATACGAATCCTAATTCCTAATTCGTGAAGACCAACATGGCAACACCTCACACATCACCATATCTTGTCATTGGGATGAATAATTTGCGAGGCATGTTAGATGAACATTTAACGCAACCAGTTGCACCTCTTTGGATGTCTGTCAAGCATGCAAGCTTCAGTGTCAGGCCTCGCTCGTGGTACACACCACAACCGCAGAGTCCACGCTTTGGCTGAACATCCCTTTCGGATTTGCCATCGTAAATATTGAGTGGGTTTAACCTTTATGATTATTGGCCCTGACTGTTTTTTTTTCCAACCAGCAAAACACGTCAAAAGCACAGGATAGTTGATTAGGATAATCTTTGAGACATCCTTGAATCGGTACTTTGCTCAGTTTTGATGGAAAGAGAAACTTGTTCAAGTTTGGCTTGATGATCACTAACTAGCTCGCTCGACTGCCTTTAAACATCTCAGGCATGTGTAAGCTTGCGAAACCGGAAGTTTTTAGCGATTGATCCGTACCCACAAACAAAACACGTCTTATGTAAAGATGGGTTATTTACCAAGACCAGCACATTGCTTGGGTTTGTTCCTGAACCATAAACTGACAGAAGAGCAAAAGGGCCCACACCCTTTATTGGCCACTCAGGAAAGCAACACCCAGCTCGTCTCCATTATTTATTTACAGTCTCACTTCCCAAGCAGACATTCCTGTGGCTCTCCTGAGGAGAGAATGCCTGAGAATAGTCACACGGGAACGGGTTGGAAATGGGCGCAGCAGCAACACAAACAAAAAACAAATCACTAAATCTCTGAGACATTACTGGAGCAGCTTTTTTTTTCATTTTATTTATTTTTTGATGAGGTTTTGCCCAGGTGCATAGTTGTGACGTATTCCCCAAACGCATGGCACGTCTGGAATGCTTTGGGAGGAGACGGAAGAAGTAGTGTGTGCGAGGATACCAAAAAACAAAAAGATGAAAACAGCAACTCTTTTTGTCTTTGCATCATTAAAAGGTAGACATCGAGTTGTATGTCAGCCTGTTTGTGAAGATGACTGACAGCTCAGACGATCAAGCTGACTTCAGAGGAAATCAACAAAAAGTATCTTGACAGTATCTTACACCACTGCACTGTCAAAAAAAATGGGGCTACAGTAAGAGTAAATATCTATCCTTTAAGGCAGCGGGTCCGCAAGCCAAGCCTGCGGACTGATACCGGTACTGGAAGTACGTTTTATTATGAAAATCAGATGCATCTTCATCAAAACACCCATTTCGGTCATGTGATGCGGTCGTATTAAAAAAAAAAAAAGACAAGCCCGCAAGCTAGCAAACATGAGCAAATCGTCGAGGAGCTTCTTCAAAAAGAGGACAAGGCCAAACGATGCAACAGAAGAAGATATCAACTTTTAAGAAGAAAGAAAGTTACTATTTTTTTTGCTACAAGTGATACAGCTGCACCGAGCACACTCTGCAAGCTCACAAATAAGCCAGTGAAGCCCTCAAAACAACGAGATGTGAGTGCTGGGTGTTAACCCTTCATCCTGTAACCTGATAACATGTAAAGCTGTCCACTGAAATTACCGATGTCCTTGAAAGGGTTTATCTGGACACCTCGGTACACCTCGGTATTGTCTCCCACAGAGGGTGTCCCCACCTGTTCCTGCTCTGATGCTACAGCGGCATACTTTAAAGTGCCTGTAAAAGCCGTAATTTGGCAATCGCAGCGGGATTGAGCACGGTTATAACACTGGCATCGAAAGAGAAGTTGAGATTCAAAGGAATTGAATAATCCCCCTCCCCCACCCCCCATACAGAGAATCAAGGAGTAGTCCAATGTCCATCTCCACTCCTCCCTAATAAATTGGGATGAAAACCACCATCATCTGTAAAGTGATGGAACGGTTTACTGTGGACCGATAAACCGTCGCTACGGTTCAAATATTTCGTTTTACAAGGTCAACTTAATTTAACGACAATAGCGTATTTAGCGTATCTAGAGTATCGAGACGCTTGAGATGTGAGTAGTACCGTATTGGCCCGAATATAAGACAGTGATTTTTGCATTGGTCTTATTTCAATGCAAAAAAGTGGGGGTCGTCTTATATTCGGGGTATAGACATTAGACCCATTCACGACGCTAGATGGCGCCAGATATCATTGAAGCGAATGCTGAACTTGACTCCACAGGCCAAAGCGAACCTCTGTCACGAAGAAGAAAAATAAAAAATAGCGGTAAGAGAGAAAAGAGAAGAAAATAAATCAAAGCTATAGCAGAAAATGGAGACACATAGTGACAATCTGGAGAAAAGTGGGTCGAAGATCGGCCAGGTTAACCGGCAGCTGAGGAGAAGTTAGGATGTAATTTACATCTCAAAAACCAGAAGCCATTCATTTACGAATGTGATTGCACTTTAGATTTGAATGAGGCAAAATAACGTGATTTTTCTATCAAATATATTGTTGTAATTATTTGTGTCAGATGTACAGTACCTGTAATTATTTTCTGTATAAAAATGAATTTGGTGTTCAAAAAGTCATTTTTCAAACTTGAGTCTTGAAAAAGAGGGGGTCGTCTTATAATCAGGGCCTTCTTCTATTCGGGCCAATACGGTCTTAAAACCATGCTTAGGAATCAAAATGGTGACATGCAAATAGATGAGATCGTGGCTGAATGGTTGGTCTTCAGTTTAGCATCCTCGTGTCGTTTTTCTCGCCGCACGAATTAGGATCATGTTTTGGAATCGTGCTTTTACAGCACAATCTGTACGTGCTGATGGGTCTGAGCCTGCCACATGATCCAGTTGTATCAACAAATGCCCCTTTTGTTCTGTTTTGTATTTCTTAGTTCTGTTTGTTTTGTTGTCATTTGTGCTTATCACTTGCTAGTCCATACAGCAAATCTTGTTTACATTTTTTTTTTTGGCATGCATGAACACTTGCGATAGCACCAATGACCCTGATAGTTTGTGTTGAAGATAATCATGGTATGAAGTTTCCATCTCGACAAAAACAACAGCAAGAGCCTCTGTGGTGTCATTCAAACTGCAGGCTACATTGCGAAGGGTTAGCCTCCCTCCTCCTCCCTGAATTCCAGAGACAAGAATGTCTGCAACAAGCCTCTTTGTGCTCGCAGGACCTCAAGGGCGACGTCAGATCTCTCCACTCCCAAAAGAAACTCTTCAAGTCAGGCCGGGCCCGTAGGAAAGAAGCTACGGTGGAGTCAAACATGGTAGAAGATGGCAAAGGGCTGAGGCCTGGGATGCGAAAAGGGGAGAGTGGGGGCTGACTGCTGTAAAACACACAAAGCAACGCAATCTGAGGTTGTGTGGAGTGGTGGCAGAAGTGAAAAGCAAGGAATGACCACTTCCGGTTTGGGGAAGATTTTTGCCGTTACAGTGCACATGCATTGCGGCGAAGTCTTGCTGATCCAGGAGACGGAGCGGCACTTGAAACACCTTGACATTGCGCATTGTGATTTAACAATCAAACAAATCCAACGGGCATATATTGTGATCACTTGCCGGGACACGTTTGAATGGATTCTACCCGAAAGGTGCTTGGCGGCGCAGATGATGCGTTAAACGGTCCGGGAGATCCAAATTGGAAATAAGTGAGGTTTTTATTTTGGCCCTCCCGCGAGTGTTTAAATGAGCTTCCTTTGCCAGTTGGCTCCACCGTTACTCAACGTGTCACCTAAATGGAGATTAATGACTTCCTCCGCCATCCCACAACCACTCAGCCTCAGTTGTAGGGTCTGCCGCTGGGGCGGGGTCCGGCGATCCAGATGCCTGTCGCATTGTGGCAACATGCAAGGCTCACCTGTCAACTGGCATCAATATGCATCGAATTGACCCCCCCCCACCCACCCCGCCCAAACCCGCTCCCTTCTCCCCCGGCAATGAAATAGACCACCTGGCAGCTTACTGCATTCCTTTTGGCAACCTGATCCAAGTTCGTTAAAAAAGGCGCTCCTGCAGGTACATTAACTCCTTCCTTTCTCACTGGAATGAAAACAAAGCAGTATTGGGGTCACATTGAAAATGTCACGTATACCAAATTGTGACATTGGCGGTTTGGAGCCACTGCCAGTGATAAGCTCATAATATTAAAATAAAATCAAGTTTTGTTGTTTGTTTGTTTGTTTGTTTTTTGTGGAGGGAGGGGGGGGCAAATGAGTTTTTTTTCTACATAAAGAAATCTTGGAAATATATTCTTGCTTTTCCCAAAAATGTGCAGTGTGACTTTTTCTCTCAAAAGTAAATGAGTTTTTTTTCTCGATAATGCTGGTCAATAGCAAATATTATTCAGAGATGGCTTTGTGTCCTTAATTCACATGTATTTAATGTATTTTTGATACTGATTTAAAAAAAAATGTCTTTTGTTCTTTTTAGATCACCAGGTTGTGGATTTTTTTTTGAAACTTTTTTTTGTTTTTATTTTTATAAAAGCTTGCACAAACTGGATTTTTGTCATTTATAGCTCCGATGTCTCCTGTCGCTCAACCTAACCCTTAATTCATAAACATTACTAAATGGATTACAAAATACACATTATATTATTATTGTTATTTAATTATGTGGATGTGTGCTAGAGAAAAAAAAAACGAGTCCAGATTCTAAATTAGCGTACCCCCCCCCAAAAAAATCATCTTGAAAATTTACTTGCATCTCTGATTTAAAAATGTTGTACAAATTCATTGACCAGTAACTTTTTTTCTCAAAAAGATACTTTTCCCCCCAAAACTTAATAATAAATATGTCTCATTTTATCTCAGAATTATCCAAGTTAAAGGAGGGAGGCATCGAAAACAGGCTGGAGAGGGGGCTCTAGCAGACCAGACTTGGGCATCCCTGCTCCAGGTGTTATTCTTTCCTACTTCAAACAAGCCACCCCACCTCCAAGCCAATGGAATGTCATTTTAGAAGCCGACAAACAAACACAAGTGCAACACGTACAGGTGAAGCGGTCGCCTCACTGCCGTCGTCTCCTCACTGACAAGGATGAACTCACCCATCCCCCCAGGTAGAAAAGCGAATATTTAGGTCGAAAGCGAGGACACATTTGCGTGGAGGGAGTCAGCGAAATGACACAGCAAACGCTTTGTAAAGGCCACTGGGCAAATTTTGTGGAACTAAAAATGCATTCGACTCAGCAGCCATTAACAGCTGCTCCCATATTTGGATTTGAGTTGGTCCTAAAACAACAGGAAACAGAGGGTGGCTGACAGACCGCTATTTCCACGCCACTGTGGTGTTTCCAAAAGCTTAATTGGCCTCCAGGTTAAAAAAAAAAAGTTTAAAACACAGAACAAGAGACTAAATAACAATAATAAAAAAAAATCAAGGTCAAATCCCAGCGCCTGAAGTATCATCCCGATTGTGTGTCATTTGGCAGATGGCAAATAAGTACCTAAATAAATAGATGCAACCAGTGCAAAAGGGGACAAATGTAGCACATTTTTTTAATCCCCATAAAGCAGATTAAAGATTTAAAAAAAGGGGGTCAGTTCATGTGACGCAGCACAAGTTGGAACAAGGAAGTGATTTCTTTTTTTCTGTCCGCCTTATCTGCTTTGAGGTCAAGACAGGGCCTGGGCCAGCTGACTTGAAATGGAATGTCCACCCACAGTCAGGAAATGGACCCTCTGTGAACTGCGACATCACTAATGAGCTACCATGTTATGTTAAGAGCGGACAAGAATTTTCATGCCGAATGTGATGTTTTATAAAGTTACTGCATGAATATCAACATGAACACAAATTGAACCAACCAGATGGTGCCCGTGCCCAAGGGGTATGTTAGAATAAAGGAGAGAAATGTGATTTTTTTCATAAAACTGTTAATAGGTGTTTTAATGACACGTCTGTGACATCAAGACTTGTAGTACACGTTACGCAACCCGTTTCTCGTCTTCCTGAAATTAGCCCACGCCAGTGAGCGACTGAACATACTGCACCATATAACGCTGGGCCAACGGCGAATGTGGATTATGTTGCCGCGGCAACCAGGGCGGAGCTCAGAAATTGAAACAGGCACGCAAGTGGCGCCTACTTACGAAAAGAAAAGTGATCAGTGTGGCGATGATGACACCATTTTCACTCATGGTGGCACCACTTCATACCCGACACTTCCCCAGGCAGCCAAGTATGCGACTCTTTCTAAGAAACTGTATATCCAACAAAACTCGATACAGCATCATAAATGATATCTGGTCTTCAACTGTTGCTTGAAAGTGGCTCTGGATCTTCCCCCACCTTGTGGTCAAAATATCCATGAGCAGTCCAAAAAATATGTTTGGATAAAAATTACTCCAATTTCAGTAGCATCAGGAAACAAACAAGTACTCAAGTACACTTAGCCTGAATATACTGTATAACAACCCTGAAATATTAGGGAGATGAACTTTGTCAATTCAGTATGCCGAACTGGTCATCCAAACATCTACATTGAGAGATAATCCTGACTAATCCATGGGATGCTCTCCCTCTTTCTCTGTCTCTCACCGATCGTCATCTCCTCGCAGCTGCAAAGCACCCTGGAAGATGACCTACATTATTGTCCCGTAGGCGCCGGAGACATTCACCAGCTATCTCAGCAGCCCGTCCGTCCTCGCACCAAGGAAAAAGCATGCTCAGGACCAGCACAAGTCGGATGGGTTTGAGCCTGGCGCTGGCGGAAGCTATGGATTAGCGCCTATGCTGCTGGAAGGCCAAGCCGCCTTTGATATGTGGCACAACATGCAACCTGGCAAAGACACACACACACGCACACACACACACTCAAGGGGAATGTTAAACGTTAAGATGGAATCCTTCAAATGAATCATTGATGCCCCCCCCCCCCCCCTCTCCTCGCTTCCACTCCAAAATCTGATACCCGCAGGCCAAAATAAGCAAGCGCCACAAATGTTATGTTCTCATTAAAGGCCCCTCTACTAATGAACATGCTAGTTCCTCACAGATCGGTCGAAGGAGTTCCGTGCCAGAGCGGATGCTTCCGAATCTCCATACACAAACATATAGCGAGCTCACCTGAAGCCCATGTCAGCCTGCACACCAAGCGTTATGGGCAAAAGTCAAATTGCAGTCAGCGGTTGACCCTTAGAGCCCTACCTACGATCAACCTTCTGAAGTTGAGCACATACGACATTGTGAGTCACTGTCAAGGATTGACAGCTGCAGTTATATTTCCCTGTCGGTGGAGAATACAAAGAGAGGAAAGGCAGCTGTGCATGCCATAATTCTATCAAGTCTTCCCTTTTTTTCTTTTGTCCAGTGATTTTTTTTTGTGTGTGTGGGGGGGGGGGGGGAATAATGTGATACAACCTGGCATTTTGATTGGCCGCGCACATCCGTGCTGTTGCAGAGTGCTGCAGCCAAATCACATTTTGGTAAGCATTTGGGAAAAAATGAGGATGCGCTGGTTTATTTTAACCATATTCACGCTCCTTTAGCATAAATGGAACAAACCGACACCCTGCCCCCCCCCCCACCCCATACACATACACAGCAACACTCTTTATCCTCCCCCATGAAAAAACATGCCGGGAAATGCAAAACACGAAACCAGAATTTGTGTGCACGTGTGTGTTATATAACAGCAGTCTTCCCAACTGCCCCCCCCCCCCGCCCAAGAAACACACACACACCCTTTGCCACCCAGGTTAAATTGGAGGCGTCCTCCAATAAAACAGCCACATGTCAAGAAGAATGCTGAATGTTCACAGTAAGTCCATAAAAGTTATGTGCTAAAGCTGTAAAAGTCAAAACCACCCAAGCCACAGGCCATTCTATCCCTTGTTTATGGTTCAAGCCAGTACGGTTTGACAAGACTGTAGTCTTTTGTAAGGTTGAAACATTCTGAAGCATTTTGATGTTATAGTTGATTAAAAAATGTATTCGGCGTTCTTAAATGTCGAGGTACGAGCAGACTGCAGCTCTGTATGACTGCCAGTCTTTCCTCGGCGTCAGCGGGGCGGAGCTTGGGAAGAGCGTCGGGAGGTGTGACACAGCTCGCTCTCTGATTGGTCGCATCGACTTGACGGTCAAGGTTTTTGTCCAATCAGAGAAGCGCACGAGTGGAGGCCGCCCATTCAGCGCCTTCGTGCGTAATGGGAACATCTCGAGCTTTTTCGTTGGCGAGCCCTAACTACAAACGTGATATAATGTGGCGTGTGAGGTCACATCTGCAAACACACGCAGACGCATTCGCGTAATCGCGGATCGACACGCCTTCAACCCACAACAGCGACGGAGGAGCTCTGCTCCAGCGGTACCGAGAGAAAAAAAAGACTACAGTACACCGAATAACACTCACCCAGCCCCCGTTGTCTTGGATCCAGCTGCCGAGGGGTCCGTTTAAGTACTCAGTCATCCACTCGGCTATGTTGTCCACTTGCGACGTCATGTCCTCCTTAGTGGCGCACTCCACGCACACGGTGCCGCCGAACTCGAAGAAGGCGATGATCCGGCCCCAGTTGACGCCGTCCCGGAACAGTTCGTCGATCACCTCGGCGAATCGCCGCTGAGCTGTAGTGGACGAGAGGTACAGCTGTCGGGACATCTCAGTGAAATCCGGCTGGTAAAGTCTCTCGAGTTCGTCGCCGGCCTCACGCAGGACCCGGTGGATATCGGTGAGCGGGTCGGAACCGTGGCTTCTCTTGGGGGCGCAGTCGCGCTCGGGCCCGGAGCTGGCTTCGCGGCACCGGAGCATCAAAGTCGGCGAGGGGGCAACCAATAAGCCGTTATTAGCAGCGGCGGCATCGTCCTCCTCTCCCTGGTCCGGAGCGGCACCGAACCCCCACGCGTAGCCGCGTTTGGAGAGTTTATGGCAGATATAATTCTCCACAATGGTGCGATTTCGCTCGTTCGCCATCTGGGCTTAATTTGGCACTTTGTACTCTCGGATTTGGCTCTTAAATAAAACGCATCGTGCATCCAGTCGATGCACAGCTCTGCTTGGGGCTCATCTAAAAGTGGAGCGCGGCCGAAGCGAACCGAGTCGACGCCTAAATCCCACGCGCGAGGACGAAATAAAAGGTTGCAAAAGTCCCTGCAAAAAGCTGCGAGGCACACTGGCGAGCTTGTCTTTGCATGGAAATCCAATACGCGGAAGAGACTGCGGATGTATTCCCAGCGCGCACCAGTCAGACGTGGATGAGTTGCGCAGGGGGAAAATGGGGCGCAAAGTTGTCTGCGCCAGAATGGCCGCTCAAGCGCCGCGTCGCCGACGATTAGTTGAGGCGGCGAGTGAGCTACACTTCTGAGACCACTGGCGAGGTTCACTTCCATACAGAGCCCTCCTCCTCCTGCTGCTGCTGCTGCTGCTCCGCCAGTGGGCTGCTCTTTGCGCGTGAGCTATTTTTGACGTCACGTACGCAAAGTCAACCCTTTGGCTGCGCTCTGGAGCCTCCATGTGTACGTGAGGAACTGCACACAAAATCATTCTTTGCATTCAAATCCATGATCGGAAGCCACATGGGTAATGTCTGCACGTTTGCTGATTTTTTCTAAGGATAATTAAGATCATCCTGGGCGGTGTGGGGTAGTGGTTAGCCACGCAGGTGTGGGGTTTGGGATCCGAATCTGGGTTCTGGCCTTCCTATGTGGTTAAGCATGCTTGGGATTCCCTGACATTCCCAAACATGTTCGGTTCATTGAAGACTGGATTGTCCGGTGTGAATGTGAGTGTGAAAGCTTTCTTTGTCAAGGTGCCCTACGGCTGACCGACGAACAGTACAGATAATTCCTCCTCCATTTATCTACTTGGCTGCAAGAGGTGAATGGAGAGCCGGGCCCTCGTGTCCCTTAGTTCAATTCTGCTCACTTCTTGTGAAAATGAATTATCTGGCTTCGTCTTCATGTAGAATTATTCTCCTTTGGGACAAAAAAAAAAGAAAGCGTCTGGAATAGTCTATTTTATGCAGATATGGAAAACCCCTTCAAGGAAGATTAACATCTCTCCAGCCCAAACGGAATATTTAAATTTTCAAAAAGAAAAAGGACGACAAGGCTTCTAAGAGGCCAACTGTCGCACTGTAGCAGATCATAAAATAAGATTAGCGGGTTAACTTGTAAGGGAAACCTCTCCTCCCCCGCCGGGATATTTTTTTTCCATTACCACCCCCGCAGGAAGTGAAATTCGCGATATAATACAAATGCCCGATTTAAATTCTCCCTCGTGCATGTTTTTGAAGTATTTACGGAGATCTTTAAACACACCACTGAATGACACTGAATAGCTTCAGCAAAGCTGATATACTTTGTTTTTGTTCTTTCAAATCTACTGTCAGAAAGAAAATTGTGCCACCATCTAGTGGTCAGCAGTGGAACTCCACCCAAAATACAAAAGAGGCAGAACAAAATACAGTACAGTAGTTGATAACGAGTCAAAACAAAATAGTGAATTGGGACTGCAAACAGAATCTGTGATGGAGGGGGTTTGCTGGATTAGAAAAAAAGATGATGCGAATAAAGTAACAAGGGTACTGTTAAATGAGGTTTGGCAGTGAAAGGCGGCACATGTTGGGAGTATAATTTTTGCAGTGGCATAAGTGTACGTGGCAAATGAAGGTGCACTGACTTAAAGCCGTAGTTGGTGTTTTTCACTTGATTGCTTTATATTCATGAACTTTACTAATGCATTATCATTGGGTTAGTGAGAGGCAAAAGCACTCTTTTAACTTGTTCCTTAAATGAAAAGTGATTACCCCGTGTATTAGGAGGAAACATTGTTCGAATACAAAGATCAAGTTGGAAGTTCAAGATGAAAGTCATTTTTTAATACATGGAAGGTTGTAATTTCCAAGAAAAAAAGTACAGTGCTTGATACGCAGATTGATTTTATTTTCAGTTTGGCCCTAACACTTTCATCGATTTTTTTTGAAAGACAGTTCAAAATCAGGATGTCTTATCCCCTCAGGATGATAATCAACATCATCCAAAAAAAAAAAAATCTAACATGGGGAGTTGAACTTTCCTCACATGTATTTATTCAGTTCAACTGTCAGAAATAATACAACGGCAATGTTCTACGTCTGACGTGTTCTTTTCAATAGCACGCCAGCTGAAAGGGGACGAAGAAAAACGAGAGTGAACATAAATCGCCTCTGTCGATAATTGCTGATAAGCGGAAACACGGCCTGCCTATTTTAAGACTCCAATCCTCAAACTAAATGCTCAAACATTGAAAGCGCAGGCTTTTCTTTGCATAGGTGAATGGTGTTAAAATAGCAAGCTACATGTTCTCACTAACTGCAGGCGCACCTCAATGAATTATACTACTGGCGAAAACTTCATTTATCATAGACGTTTAATTGAGAATGCAAACTCATATTACACATATCGATTCACCACACACAGAGGTGTATGTGTGTGTATGTATATAAAGCGATTTTTGACATAGTTTATAACACACACACACAAAAAAGGCATTTGAACAGGATTTTTTTTCTCCTCCTGAAACTAATGCAATATTTTAACTGACTGAGATGCGCCAGCATGGGTTGCTATGGCAAGACAACAGCATGACGTTTGAAAGCAACAAGAGAAGCTCGACACGCCTTTCAACCGAAAAAAAAAGTAACGACAATGTCATCAAACACGAGTCACGTCTTCTCACTTTTATGTTTTGGATTTCCGGAGAGCGTCGTTTTCACCACGGACAACATACAAGCGCACGGCGACAAAAACAAGCGAACGAAAAAAGTTTGGACATTTTATAATGAAAAGCTGATATCATTGGCGTGTCAGTGTGGACGGGCTGCATTGCGGTCGCTTGATCAGCAGTTACATTTTAAGGCTTGGTTCAAACAAGTCGCCGCTTATCTCAACGTGACCCCGCCTAAGACGACTTCAACGGAATTGTCACAACGCCTTTTGGCATTCAACTAATCAACATGCGTGAAAAGAAGAATCCTATGCTTACACTTTTATGAAATTACATTCCTGATCAAAGGAAGACTTACAAAACACAACGTTGGACACCATTCTGATTAATTTAGTATATTTAATCATTCATTGTTTGGGGGTAGGAGGGATGTCCCACCTGTGCTTGGCAGGACATCAAAAGCTGTGGGACAATAATGTTTTGTGCACCCAACTGCATGTCAAACAAATCTCTAGCGCCCCCAATAGAGCTGCACAGGCATTACTTGAACCAGCAAGACCCACTGTGCCCTGATTTAGGTCAGTGCCAAGTTAACGCAGACCGCATGGCATCATCTGTGCAATGATACATAAAAAATGCACGGAAGCTTCCTTATGCACGCTTCAAGAACAACATTAAAAAAAAAGTGTCATGTATTTGAGAGGTGAACAGTCACTCGAGCTTTCGTTCACCATGTCTTCAAATAACCTGCTGAATTGAAGCGGGATGATAAGAAAATGCGAAATGTCCAATGGCTTTTTTTTTTCTGACGTGTGTTTCCACGGCATTAAAGCTGACAAGAGTTCTGACACTGAGCTGAAAATGCTTTGTTTTCTCCTTCTGTTTGATATAAACAAATCAAGAAGAAAGAAGCAAGCACAAAATGGTCCCCGTCCGACTGCTGTGATGTCACGCTTACAGCATACAGCAATGGAAACGCGAGCCAGATCACTATCATTCCAGTCCTACTGGCATGCTTGGTGGAAACTCCGTGTTCTTTTCATACCGCGATTCCATTTGTATGACTGAAACGCAACCGCAGCTGCGCGGTTGTGCACACGCGCAGGAACAGTCAGGGTGCCGATGCGGCGGTCCGCTTTAGTGGTCTTTGCCCGCAAAGACTTAATGGTTGGAGATGGTTGAGGAAGCTTCTTCTTGGGGTGAAACGACATATTTCTAAACACGGTGGCCCCTACGTTTTAGAAGCATGCAACGCCGGGAGAAACGGTGATGAATCCGTCTCGTTTGCTCGAGAGCCCCCATGGGAGGGAACGTCGTGCCGTATTTGGCACAACCGGTCCGACAGGATACCGCTACACTTTACTGTCGCCTCCCTCCACGATCACAACACCAAAAAACACCTGCTAAAAGTAAGGCTGCTCCCGCGACAAGAAGCCATGTGCACATTAAAAGTGAGATTTCACTGCGGGGTGAGAGGGAGGGGACGAGGAGTGAAGCCGCGAAGAGTAAACACACTGTCCGTTCACCTCGCTGCCCATGGCGGACCTTTCGGACGGGGGGAACCGGCGGCCGTTACTCTCGTTTGTCGGTCACTTTGGACTGCTCCCTCTGAATCATGCAGCGGCGCACGATGCTGTCGAAACTTCCCAGGTAGAAGAGAGCGATGGTACGGAACAGACCCATGGTGACGATCTGGAAAGAAATAACCACAAGTCACCCTTTGCTGCAGAACTTGCTGATGAGCTTTTAATCAGATGTGCTTGGGGGGGAAGGAAACATCTAAAACATGGAGGACGGGGGCGTTTGGGGACCGGAGTTGCCGGAATGGATTTGAATCAAAATATATTTTTCTAGTTCAGCAAGACACTTCAAGGCTCATCAAAAACAACAACTGAACACAAAAGAAAACAGGAAAACTAAAATTCAGATGTGTACCTGCTGGAGACCCTCTGTGATGGAGGTAACGGGTGACATCCCACACGTGAGGGCTGATAGCATGTAGCCGTCGGTACCCACGGAGCTGTTAAAGTTCCCCTGCTGCGGGAAGCAAAGAGGACAACACTCCTTACACTTCACAAATTCAGACATTCGTATTTACTTTGAGCAGCTGCTGGGATGCTCCGTGCAGAGCAGCAAGAGTCACTTCTTACCACGGCATCTCGGACAACAATCTTGGCCACTTGGTCGGGTGGAAAAACTCCAGAGGTTTCAGAAATTAATCTGGTTTCCAGAGGCTGAAATCAAAAAGTAATTTAAAAAAAAAGTGGTAAATGTGAAACAGTTCCCATGTATGAGCAACATTTACCTTTGTCTTGTTTTCCTCAACCAGTCCTGGCGTGTCTGTGTCTGGTGGGAAGGCCAGCGTCACGTAGATATTGTATGGCTTCATCTGAGGAACAACGAGGTTCACCAAAGCGAGGTTACACACGTACTGATAATCGGTCCGGATTTGAACATTACCGCCCCAAACTCCCGTCATATGAAAACCAGTACATGGCAGACAAATGGGACATTTCGAAACGACCATTCTGAGTGAGATTGTGCATCGGCGTTCGCCCCAATCAGCTCACGAAACCGTCAAAGCCGACAATCGTGAAGGGTAAACCTGTTCAATATTTATGATGGTAAATCTTCAATGGGGAGGGTCGACACCAAGCGCCGTGATTGTGATGTGAAACGCAACGATAGCCGTTTATGAAACGACTAGGAAGTAGGGCTATCATGAAGAATATTTACAGAATCCACCCATCAATCAAATATTATTTTGCTTTCAAAGCGTATTACAAAACCATTTCTTCCTGATGATTGCTCAATTCTTATTTGGGATGAGCAAGACAATCGTTTTTTTTTTCTACACTAAATTGAGAATCATTTCCAAAGGCTGATTTAAATGGAAAGAAAGAATCAAGTCTTGACGGGAGTGGCTCAAACCATAGGTGTCAAACTCAAGGCCAGGGGGCCAGAGCCGGTCCACCACATCCTCTAATTTGGCCCGCAAAAGGAAATCATGTCAGCTTCCAGGATCCATGCTAAAACCTGCGCCAAAATTTCAAACCGGCATGGGTAAAAAAATAAATAAATATGAGTGAGATTTTGAACTATTTTTTCCCTCCACTTTTTGCAGTAACGTCAACAAACTATAATCTTTGACTCTTGATTTCAAAACGATCTGTCCATCCATTTGTTGTGTGTATGGAATAATACGATGAGACGAGAAAAAACAATTATATGTGGTTTCACAGTCATAACAACCCTATGAGGGAAGCCGTAACTGCAATGCGGGCCTCCATGAAAATGAGTTTGACACCCCTGCAGTCTAAACTCTTTACCTCCATCTGAAGAGACTCAGCCAAACCGCGCAGTGCAAACTTGGACGGTGAGTAAGCCGTGTACCCAAACAGGCCGATCTGGCCCGCCTGGGAGGACACGAACATGATGCGGCCCATTCTTCTCTCCTTCATGGTAGTTATGACAGCACGTGTTGGATAAACACTGCCTAGGTAGTTCACTTCCATCAGCCTCTGTTGGTGAACAGAATAAGAAAAACTTTTTGACGATTGGAAGTGGGGAAGATTGAGAGCACCTCCTGGTTAACCCACCTTAAAACGATCTACCTCCACTTCCTCAAACTTCCCAGATAAGGACGTTCCGGCGCAGTTTACAAGCATATCGACAGGCCCCAACTTTTCTTGAGCCTGCGTAAGTCCAAAAGCATGTTTCAGTACATCAGCAAAGGACATGGGCTCAAACGAAAGTCAAGCATTACCTGTTTGATAACACTTTCGACCTGACTGTAATCACTGGAAACATCCACTGATATGCAAAGCACAACCTGAGTGACAAAGAGACATTTTCATAATTTTATGAACCTGAGCAATTGAAATGTTTGTTTTGCTTAAAGGTGAATGAGAAATTTGGAAAACATCATACCTGTTTATCATTGATGGCAAATTTCTCCACCTCTTTCTTGGCTTGAATCAACTTGGCCTACAAGAAGGTAAATATTCACTTTCAGACTGTACAAGCGCTGTGTGCTGCCTTGAATAGTGACTTCACTCTTATCGACGCCCTGCCCCAATGAATTACCTACTAACTAAACACAAATTAAACAGAAAAACAGGTGGTGCCACCTATGTGCATACAATGACAACACCAATGTCGGCGCCACAAGAGATGACAACAAAGGATGTGGCACCTGTAAAGCTTGAAGTGGGAGTTTAAAAAAAGTGCTACAGTTATGCGGCAAAATGCGTCACCACTGAATTGAAAAAAAATAGAGCATTTGGGGTATAAAAATGACAAGATGCTAGACAAGCACTTGTGGGCTGATGAGAAAAGTTAGCAAATGGACCACGGCGAGCATCTTGAAATACATCGTTTCGAGGTTGCAACCGACGTGTAAAGAACTCATTTTCACAGCAGCATAAAAAATTATGCTCATGTGGCACAAGCGGACATGCTCAGTTGCAATTGTAGCTGCACAACATTTTTTTCATTTTCACGTTTTCATTTGATTTGGATTCATGGCCATTGAGTGTTCTTTATACAATTACGGACATTACGACTTGACTCCTGCATTAGAGAGGGTTACCGATAGACGATGACACATTCTGACTTGAATACAAACTAGGGAAGACGCTATCGCATTGTGGCAATAGTTTTTCTCTTGATGGAATATTACAGAATATACAGTAGCTATAAAACTGTATTTGTGCAGAAAGGTGGCGTAAAATTAACACAGTCCTTAGGTTTTGCGTGGTGTTCGTATCTTCTCCCGTCCAAAGCATCGGTTTCCCGAACATTCCAAAAGCATACATGCTCATTGAAGATTCTTATTTGTCCATCCGTGGGCATATGATCGTGGACGCCTGTTAAGTCTTCACCACTACAACGATCAGGTCAAAACCTCCAACTAAAGACTTACCTCATCTCGTGCCACCAGCGTAATAAAAGCTCCTTGTCTGTAGCATTCCATCGCTATACATTTCCCGATGCCACTGGAGCCCCCAGTCACCTGGAAATTGCAAGATGAACTATTAATTCAATGTTTACTAACAAACACATGGGGCGCTGCTGAATGACTCTCACAATGATCCGACACACGTTCAAATAATGCAGGTCATGTGAGATGCCATAGCCTGTAGCTGACAGTGCTATACTTCCTAAACTTGCAGATTGATAACCCCCAGTGTCAGGGCGTGGAAGACGCTCGGCATGACAGCAAACTAGCAATGCTTTAGACGCCCTCGTGACATTAAAACAACATAACAGGCAATCCTTGTCGCGCTCGAAGCGCATATTCGGCATGCAAAATGTTTTTCCGGTGGACTTACCACAACGTGGGCCCCGTTCAGTTTTAGGGGTTTGGGGCTAATCAGCGGCGATATCATGTACAAAAGCAATATGAAGGCGACAATGAAGGCGGCGACGACCAGCAGCATGATGAACGGCAGTAGCAGCCACCAAGAATGAACAAAAAGCCAGCCCGTAATCGTTGAGCTCAAGCTTTCTTCTGAGGACATGGGTGATGACTGGCAGTGCTAAGCTTGTTTGCTAACTAGCTGGGCAGCTTCGGCGGTCGACTACGCAGCGGCTACAGGGGGACGGTGACCCTCATAGAGGGGATGCGTAACGCATGATATGGAGGAGTTACGCAAAAACTATTGTCAAATATTCAGAGGTGTGTAACGGGTAGGTTTAATATCCAGCGTTGGACCTTGGCTCAGTGTCACAAAGCGTAGTCGGTGTTCACCAAAACAATTTGCCCACTGAACCCTGGCTTTCCAGAGGCATGTGGTGCTTGTAGTTCTCAAGAGCAGCTTGCTCGTTTTCCAACTTTGCATCCGAGACTGTCAATGGACTACGGCTCCCATAATGCAATGTTTTACTTCCACTATGGGAATCCAGAGTTGCCGCACAAACGCACCCACTGAACGAGCGAGTGACCGTATTTACCAAACATTAAACATTGTAACATTCACATTTAACGTATTTATATTTTATTTACATTTCAGAAATTGAAATAAACAGAGTACAACACGTAAAACTTGACCTCAGAGACAAAAAATATTTTATATTGGTATAGAATAGTGTAAAGGATTTCCCCATCAAAAAGAAAAGAAAATGTTTACATTCCGTATAAGAGAGTACGGGAAAAGTATTATACGACTTATAGTAGTAGTAATGATGCACTTTGATGGTAAAGCACAAGGACAAATTGAGACAAACCCATAGAAAAATAAACAGCTTCTCTAGAAGGCACAGTATGCACAGTGTCACTTTTAAATGGAGATGTATCTATTAGCCGGAATTTACATACAAACCTCCAACTTTGTTGCATCCAAATTCACAATGCTCAATTTTCATTTTTTTTTGCGGTTAGTAACCAGCATCAGTTCCGATATAAAAAAATTAAACGTTTAGTAGGGTATGATAAAACGAGTGACACAAAGGTCAAGAGTCCTTGTTTCAAATAATGCGGGTCTGGCACCTTTGGTGAGCCATTCAACATATACAATTGTGAGTGGGGACAGACGATCCCAACCTAAAGCAGCTCTCATCCAGAGTGTCTCACCAAATCGAAAATGTCTGTGTGATATATACACACCACAGCGATTATGAGCAAGTTTGATAAGAAATCCAATGCTGCTTCTCTTCCTACAGCCTATACATGATCCCACAAAATACGAGAATCTAAATTGCTTGTTGCTTATTCATACAAAACAGATGGGCTGTTTAATTGTCCACGGCGAGAACTACGTGTGTGCATAACGCTAGTCCAAAGAAGAAGCCTGGCTTTTCATTTTTGGACCGTTAGAAGTCCAACACCCCTTTAAATTTGTCATGAAGCTTGTATTTATTGTATTTGGAGAGGAATAAGTATCAAAAGTAGTTTCTATTGCCTTTCTGTGGTTATCGGGCTGTCAAAGAGAGAATGAGCTCTGGTGATGGTTATGATGAGAAGGGAAAAGGAAAAAAACAACAACACACAAATAAACTGTATAACATTGCAATTATTTTGCTTTGGTTTGGCCTGCTTCAGAAACAAATCTAACTAGCCTTCCTGTCCAAAGTCCTCTGTGAATTTTTTCAGTTTGTGGAGATCCTGCTCATTGACGGTGGGCTTGGTGTTGGACAGAGACCTCAGCATGTCAGACTGCAAAGACCAAATCAAGAGGGATCATTATTTCACCAGAACAAGCCAGTAAACACAGCACAGTCTTGAAGGATGGCCCACCATACAAACTGTAGGTTCCAGAAGCTTCTCTCCGGGGACGTCGATCCATGTCATCTCAATTGCGTTGGGATCGCCGGGCGAGCAAGGCGTCAAGAGGTCGTGTACAATTATTAGGGGGTCCGCTCTCGATGGTCCATTCACCTTAAAAACCGCAACCAATCCAAACAATGCGATAATCGTCAAGAGGAAACGATACATCACTTCTCAAGCAACAACATGACTATTAAAAAAAAGTTACCCTTTTAAAGTGGGTTGCCGCCTGGACCTTTCGGACGGGCTGCATGAGCGCATCTCTCACGATGACACTGATATCAGCGCCCGAGTAGCCTTCCGTTTTCTTGCCCAGTGTGACAAAATCCGAGTCGGTCAGACTGTTGGGGGTGGAGCCCAGGTGGAGCTTGAACATGAAGCCGCGAGCATGCTCTTCTGGCAGTGGAATGTAGATCCTCTTCTCAAATCTAACATGGTTTGATTAAACAGAGGTGAGTGTGGACAATGGCGCATGTACGCTACGCAACTCGCACCAACTGGGGTCGAGCCACTACCTTCTTCTGATGGCAGAGTCTAGGGTCCACGGAATGTTTGTCGCCCCAAGAACCAGCACTCCGTCATTGTCAATTCCAACACCTGGAATAAGATTATATTAGTAGGTCTGAATGATTTGGGGGGAGGGGGGGTGATCTCATGGCATTTTTTTTCCTGCTCAATGTTGTGATTTAATGAGCATTTACTTTGTTAACGTCCTCCATGTATTTACGTAACTAACACAAGCAATGTATTCATCTGCATTACAATACAAAAAAAAAAATCGATTATATGTAATCGTTTTGGTTTTACAGGTTAGGATTACTCGAAAAGTCAAATGAACTTTGAATGAATACGAAAAACGCTTTATTCAACTACCGGTACTTCTATTTGAGTTGTCGAGAACACTTTGCCTTGCAGTCTTTTAAGCGTTCCACGACTACTAATTGACAACTCCAAAATTCAACCAAACAAGCTCGATGGCCTAAACATTGATGGAATTTCAATTCAATTATGCCCATACCTCGTTTTCCATTGGAGGGCTTATTACCGGTACTTGAATTTTATATCATCATTACATACCTTGAATTCACCCCAATATGTGTGCTTCAAACTAAAATGGCTGACCTTTTTTGGACAAAGAAACCGTGAGACGTTTTTTTTGTCCAACCAGTTAAGACAGCCAAAGCCACTCAGTTTTATGTCGCATTATAAAATAGTGTGGGAGCCATTTAACTTCTCTCAAAATTTCAAGAGGTGCTATTGATTTGAGTATCGGGCACATATTCGGCACTCCTAAGAATGAACACTCACAATCACAGCTATGGTCAATTTAGAGGCTTCAGTGACCTTAGCAAGCTTGCCTTTCAAACGTGGGAGGAAGCTGGAGTATCAGAACCGAGAGGTAGACGTGTTAACCGTAAACGAGGTAGTCAGCTCTAAATTGCATTCAGCATGAGATTTAATAGCCAACCTTTTGGGAAAAAAATCGTTAATTTCCAAATATTTTTTTGAGTGATGTGAAATACCAGAGAATCGGCGGCATCAAGGGCACGTCTTGTAAACTTCGCTTCTATTTATAGTAGAGCGGCAGCCACAATTTTTTTCTTCCCCATGTGATCCAGTTAGCAATCCATTGTTAACATTTTAACTGGGTGATGGAAAGATAGGGGAGGGGTGGAAGCTAAGCTGTCAGCGTCTAGAGCAGAGTGAACATTGGTTGGAAATTAAAACACAAGTGGAATGTTTGCTGGGTTGCTCATGCCTGTTTATCAGCCAATGTAACACAACACTCTAGTTCCTTTAAAAATAAGCAGCAGCGAAACATGAGGGTGACGTTGGGTTGGTTGTGTGTTGAAATGTCTGTCAGTCTCAAACTACACTTGAAAACAGAAGTTTAGATCCACTCTAAATATATTTAAAAAGAACAGAAGACACATAAGCCCATACAGTTTCAACAGCATTGAGATCAGGGGCTTGTGGAAGGCGAGGCAAAAACATTTGACTTTACTCGACATAAGCCGCTTTGGAACCAGTTTGGCAAGATTGCTTTTGGTCATTGTCCATTTGCGCCCAAACTTTTAACTTGCTGGCTGATGTCTTGACGTGTTGCTTTCCTATTTCCACAAATTGATCTTTCCTCACGATACCATCTATCCCATTACGTAACCCAGTACCTCCTGCAGCAAAAGCAACTCAACCACATGTTTTTCCCTTTCCCTCCAAATGTAACAATGCTCATTGTGGCAAAACAGTTCAGTTTTTGTCTCATCAGACCACCGGGGACATGTCTTTACAAGCAAAGTTGAGTTGAGTCTTAAAAAATAAGGTAATGGCTCTTGTGTGCATTTGCCTTTTAGAATCTGCCTGTGGCTCATAATACGAGCTTCAGCCAGCATCTTCACAAGGTCTTGTACTTTGGTTCTTGGGTTGATATGCATATTTGGTAGCCACTTCCTGAGTGGTATGATGGCTGGAAATTCCCATAGTGTTAATATTTATGTCTATTTGTTTGAGGAGATGATGTGGCACCCTCGGGGCATCTGAAAATTGCAACCAAGGATGAACCACACTAGTGCCTGTGCACAATTCTCTTCCTCATATCTCCACCGTTTTCTTTTGACTTAGTCCATGTGACATAAAGAAGCAGGGCATTTTAGTGTGCCTTCAAATACATCCACGTGTGTCTCCAACTCCTATGGTGTTGGTAAACCTACCAGAAGATTCAAAGACATGCCGTCAGCTGTATTTCCCCAAATTGTTTAAAAGCGTAATGCAAGGTTGTGACTTTGAACAAGGAAATGAAAAAGTTAAGACTATTTACTGTAGCGATGCAAGTTTAGGATTTTTATTTATTTTTTTGCTGTAGACGTAAAAACAAACGCTAACTATATTTTTCAAGGACAACCATGATCAGCGTTTCCACTTGAACGAATAATGTCATCCAAATCCAAAACCTCCACTTTGGAAGTCATTTTTCCCGGTTATATTTTCAGGCTTAGAAACCTTTTTTGGTTTTAAATGCAAAATAATTGTTAAGGATATGGGCGGTGTATTGAATACTTTTCTTCTTTTCCTTTTCAAATGTGCAATTTATTTTCCATGTTTTGACCAACCTTACATGGAAGAGATGAAAAGTGAGTGCTTCAGGTTTCATCAGCCAAAGATTGTAGCTCGTCAGACCTACCTTGCATCTGCACGAGGAACTCTGTCTTGATACGTCGCGCCGCTTCGCTCTCGTTCTCGTTCCTGGAGCCACAGAGGGAGTCGATCTCATCAATGAAGATAATGGAGGGCTTGTTTTCTCTCGCGATGGCAAACAGATTCTTAACTAACCTGGATGAAAGAGAGAGAGTGAGTTTAGGCGTTCATGACGTTTGATCAGACTCGTCTTATTTGACTCTGGCTTTCGATTGGAACTTACTTCTCACTTTCTCCCAACCATTTGGAAACAAGATCAGACGAGGAGACAGACAGGAAGGTCGAGTTGTTGGCCTCTGTGGCGACAGCTTTCGCAAGGTAAGACTTTCCTGTACCCGGTGGTCCAAAGAGCAGGATGCCCCTCCATGGTGTCCTCTTGCCTTCAAATCACCAAAGCCGTCATTGGAACTTAACTGGTGGTTCGGAACACAAGACCTGGTCTGAACACTAAATTGCATACTGTACCTGTAAATAGATGAGGGAATTTAATGGGGAGAATCACAGCTTCTTTCAGGGCCTCCTTCGCGCCCTCTAAGCCGGCAACATCATCCCACTTGATGTTTGGCTTCTCCATAACAATTGCACCTGCAGATGGGGAGAAACAAAAACAAAAAACAGTATAACAGGTCGCCAAAAAAGCTGTTTGGAGTAAGTAACACACTATATAACTTGGTCGCATCAAAAGTTGTGTTATTTAGATTTCAACCAAATATTCCTTAAAATTCAAACATTTTCTTGAACTTTGTGACATCACACAGGGCAAAAACAAAACTTTTAAGATGTAAGGATGAACTCAATGGGCGCTTTTGAAAATGGAACCTCCGGCAACATAGTATGATGTCTGGCTGCCCAGGAGATTATGAGCAACACTAATACCTGATCAATATCAATTACAGATTGTACAAAAAGCAGATCACAAACTAACCATGCCTTCTGTATTTTGCCTCGTATTCAAGACACGTCAAGGTCTCAAGCTAACCTGCTCATTTTCACCTCCACCCTTTGCCCGGTGCCAAACGCAAATAAATTTTAGACTGGCTATCATGTTAGCAGAGACACTATGAAAATTAAGGAATTAAGTTTCGGATTAATGAATTGTCTTTGAAATCATTTACTCCTTACCCAGTACTTTAGCCTCCATTCTTAGACACTAACCCAAGTGTTTTTGTTTTTTTCTTTTTTAAACATTACACTTATTATTCACTACACGACAGTTCGAAAACCTTGAAAACTCTCCTAGGTCAAGGGATGGCTCTTTGCTTTCCTGTGCTTAATTGTGTCTGCTGGGCTTCCAAAAGTGAGCAATTTTACTTTACATTATTTACACTTTGATCCTCTCCTCTTTCATCTATAACTGCTTCAGACAACAAAGTGTATGCAGAAAAGTGGTGAAGATTGCACGACTGTCCCTGTCCTATGTGTTGTCTTGTGTTATTTTTGTTATTTTGACTTCAAAATGGCGCCGCGAGAGTGGCTGCCTTTCCAGCAGCTCCTATTTTTTTGTTGTTCTACTTCTTCCTTTCATAACTTTGCTGCTGTGAATCTGGAATTTCTCCATTGCGAGACTAAAAAAGGTTTTCTTACTTGGGTTCATGATACAGTCGTTAGCTCCTCCTTGTATATGTATAGCAGTTAAGAATGGTAAAATTCTTAAGTTAATGATGGTGACAGTTTGCACCTGAAACAAATTAATTTACCATATTATTTCCCATGGGGAGGGGGGGGGGGCTGATTAGATCAATTTAACGAGTGTCAGGAGTAAGATTGTGCTCAATTTTGGTGATTCCGCTGCAGCTAACGTAGCCATGATTCAAATCAAATCCCCTCGAGTTTAATGTTGTGCTGTGATTCACGACATACCGCCCAAGTAGGCAAATAACAAACCTGAGAGTTGATTCTGCAACTTCTTCTTCTCTGGATCTTCAGCGTCATCACTATCATTCCTGAGCACACAAACAAACAAAATCAACAAGACTGAGGATCTGATCTGAATGGGTCCATACATCACTGCCCCACCCACAAACGTACCCTTTGTCACTCGACTCTTTGACAGGTTTAGCAGGTGGAGCTTTCTCTTTCTTTTGGAGATACTCCTTCAACTTCTCTGCCCGATCCAAATATTCGGCACATTTTGCGCGGATGCTCTGTTTCGCTTTTTCACCTTGAGCTTCATCTGGAAGGAGTCCGGAGAACATCAAAAGACCATATAGAAACAGAGTGTGACATTTCAAACCTTTGCCATCTGTGCAGGCTGAATGCAGATAACTTTGTCATTGAGGGCTTACATTTGACCACATGGAGGAAGTACTGTACAGCTGCCTGGTACATCCGCAGAGCCTCCTCATAATTCTGAGCTTTATCCTCCTGAGCCGCCTTGCTGGCAAGATCAATGGCTTTCTAGGAACAAAAACACAAGAGAACCGTTTGAGGTTTTACACATACAAACAAGAGAAACAAATTAGAGCAGTTTCCCTCCCTTGCAAATGGCAATCAAAATCAACATAGGCCTGCTCATTGGATGTCTCTGAATGATTATCGTAGTTTATCTGTCCTGTGGTGCAGGATGTGTTACAATTTCGTTTTCCTCCCCAAACTGCTTGGATAACATCCAGGGTCCCCATAGTGAATGTTTTTTGCCGCAATAAAAACAATAAGGCCAGGACTTATACCACAATGTATCTTTATAATACTATTCTTCTTTGTGTTTTGCTTAAGTCTTAAGGATACCATGTCAGCCTTAGTACTAAAATTGACATACATTCTTTTGCATGTGGTGAATATAGTGATTTTCTCCTTTTCATGTGCGAGGTCCCTGATGTTTGAAAACTCAGACGTCAAAACATTTGAATGATTTCACTCAAAGGATGTACGATGTTAATCTGAATTTGTGCATACACGAGCACTCGTTAAATTGAGTTTCATGTTCCACCTGACGTTGCGTACTGAACGGCACACAGTGGTTCCGTGTGACGACATCAAGGTAGGAGTGCCATCACCTGACGGCGGTGCCCACTTCCTATTGGTTTCTGCTTTTCTTTACAACACGGCTCTAAAGCTATCTTTAAACATAACAGCCAATTTGTGATATAATTACGACAGTGCTATTTTCGACTGTAAAATGGAGTCACGGCACGGGCCAAAAAACAACATGCTAGTTGGATCGTTAGCCGCGCTGTCAACCAAAGCTCAAGGTTGGGACACACTGTCAGATACATAATTAAGCCTAAGGTTTTGTGACTGCTTTATTGTGCGTAAAGGATTTTATGGCAGATACCTTTAGCGGTCCAGGGACGACTTTTACCAAATAACAACAAAGGTTAGCAAAAGCTATGGGAGCTAAAATGGCTAATTAGCAGCACAGCTTTCGTCTTTCGACAGTCGTCCAACTACTAAACAAGGGTTTTCAAAAACCAACAGCCCAGGACAAAACAGCAAATGTATTTTATGTTGTCGCGGAAAATCGTAAGTTATTCGCCAATCCTTTCGCCAGCTTCGGGTTTGAGCGTTTACTTACCTGTAAATTGTTGTTGGTCGCCATGAGGGCTGATCACTTGTCCGATAGCCGAAACGATCGAAAGATCTTCGACAGAGTCTGCTTTTAAAACTTAGTTGAGAAGTGAGCTCGTCAATATGTAATTCTAGCAACTCTTTGGCTTGATTTCCTTTCTGAAATCGTCCCCGACTTGCTTCGAGGAGGGAACTTCCGCATTGAAAAGCGTCGACTTGCGCACCGGGAATGTGGTGACGTCACGACGTAGATGACGCTCAGCCAACGTCACTGGATCGGTATTTATTTATTTATTTTATTGCCAAGTTTTTAATTTTACTCTCTCACGTTCGAAAACACCTTTACATTCTACCCCTTACGCTGTCAATTTCGTCTTGCTACTCTTTAAATAAATACAACTTAGGGAAAGTGTAAGTCATCGTGGTTGAACTCTTGATTGACAGTCACACTTGAAACGGTACTTCCACTTACCAAGTGTGGCTACATTAAACACCTTTGCAGAGCACCAGTATTCCGACCCCACAGTATAGTTTATCGCTAACCTACATTTGTACAAAAGGTCACAGTTACAAGAAATGTTCATTGAAAAAAACTTTCAGGACATGAATATTAAATAAATACATGAAATGGAGGGGGGAGGGGGGTCTGTATGGTGGTAACTTAGTGTGCCTCCTTGTGCCGCATAGCAATAGAGTAATCTTCTGCCACTCTGAAAAACTAGTGAAGTGCGCACTTTTTGTAACCTCAAAAGCTGTCAGGAAGGTTAAATAGTCCTCTATGTCTATAGTTATTTATACATTTGCACAATAAACATAAATCTGTATCAACCTCTTTATACTCTAGGTACTCGTGTAGTTCTTCCGCTCTATCCAGGTACTCCTTACATTTGTCTCTGATTTTCTGATTGCCATCTTTACCCTGCGGTTCACCTGATAGAAAGAAAGACATCATGTTCATTAGCATTCAACAGAGCGATCCATTCTTTTGTCATTGATGAGACAAGGTCTGACAAGCACAGTGAAACCTGTAATGTTGATCATCATCACACAAGCCCCCCAAAAACCCCAAACACAATTTAATTAATGCATGAATTAATCATGATGAGTCTCACTGAGCTGAAGTCTCGCATATCTCGATGACGTGGGTTTGTACAACTTCAGGGGGGTTTGAATTTTAAGGTTTCATAGTTCACAGAAGAACAATATGCATCCTTTATCGAAACGTTGGGCAATCACATTGACTCACATCCATGTTTGTACTGAGAAGCCCCCAGTCGGAGCCTTTCTGAACAACATCAGACACAATGTGTTACCTGACTTGGTCACTCACGATTTAAAATGTGGAGAAAGTACTTGACAGCATGTTTGTAGGAGCGAATGGCCTCTTCATAGTTCCCCGCCTGGTCTTCTTGCGCGGCCTTCTGTGCCACTGCGATGGCTTTCTGAAAGAACATAATCGTGATCGCTTGAAACGTGTTCCTTGTTCTTTGTGACTTGCTTATTGGGCTGCATATGAGGAGCGCAATGTTAGAAGCAGCCCAATATTACGACAGCCCCAATAATTAACATCCTGTGAAATTGATACCCGTCTGGCAATGTCAGCAGAAACAAGGCATTTATGACCGATCTGTCGTACAGCTCTTGTATTGGATTTGTCTGGATTGGGCAGTTGTATCTATTAAGTGTAAAGTAGACAGCATTTATTTACTTAACTGGACCACTACAATTCCTTCCAAAGGTCCAGAATTGGAACAGTGAGGCCAATTCTTTCATTTTTGCTTTAGGCTGACAATATTGGTGCTTGACATCAAAGTATGAATATGTGTCAAGAGATCAACAGTTCACCTTTTATTTTTCATTCTTTACCCCTGCATCTGATAATCAATGGATGTAGATTTTTTTTAAATATTTAGGAAGGGTGGGGTAATGAACGGAGCATTTTTGTTCTAACCCATCTAGTTTTCATATGATGTCAAGTATTGCAGTAAGTGACTGACAGGTATGTTTTGTTTCTCAGGTGTGTCCTAATCCATTTACCATTGAAAAAAACAACAACTGAATACACGTTACAGATGTAACCAACTTGGAAACGAGGGAGTGGATATGAGTAAAGAACAAGCAATTGTGAAGCCGAGAGACGTCCACAAACATTGGTCAGAGCAAACGCAACCATTTAGAATGTCCTGAAGAGGAAAAACACCACTGGTGTACTAAGTAACAAATGAAAAATGGGCAACTGCAGTGGTTGATGACAGAAACATTGTGAGAGCTGTCAAGATTAAACTTCAGCTAATTATAAGGCTAAAGATTTTAACAAAAAAAGGATCTGCTCCTGATCTCAAACCTACAAGCTGAACTATGAAACATCAGCGCTAATGTCATTGCTGAGACTTCTTTTTTCTTTTCTTCAGGGGAAATTAGTGGAAGAATTTGGACTGCCTATGTAAATCCTGAGACTTAAACCTTAGAGAGCATGTATTTTACCTGCTAAAGAGGAGATTGAAGGGGGTGACTGGTCAAAAACAACCAACCAAAACAAGCTGAGCTTAAAGCATGGGAAAGCCTGGGAAAGCAAAAATAAATAAATAAAATAAAAAATAAAATGAATGAACAAGGTTGGGGAGACCAGCAAAGGAATTGCAGCAAAATATCAGGTACTATATTACTGTATTTATGTTCATGCATTTTAAGTCTATTGATTACAATATTTTTGCTCACCTAAAAAAAAGATTGTTTGTTACAAATAATGCCTGTTTTTATATTGTGTACCAGATCCAAATGTCTATCGGTGGAAATAAAACCTGAAATGTTGATCATTTGTCGTTCATCTTTTGTTGTCCATCCCAAACGTTTTCAGTTGACAGCAAAACCAAAGAAACGTCCCAAAACAGTTGGAGGAGAGTATAGATGTGTTCTCCTCACAAAATAGAGATCAAAAAAAATTATTTCACGACTATTGATGATAAAGTATGTGGGTCTGTTTGTTTGGGGGTTTTTTTTGGTTAAGTGGGGAAAAAAACATTACCGGTAAATAATTGAATGATAATCAATGGACGGAATGAAACATGACACAAAATATTTGCCTTTCATGTACAGTATTCATTAGATATATACATACATTTTTCGTGCGTTATTATTATGATTAAAACAATTCGAAAATCATCCCACGCAGAAGCCTGCAATTAGCATGGGCGGGGCAACAAATACGTTTTAATCATGGAATAGCTCACTTTTATTGCAGAACGCGGGGCTCCGATGTTATGATAAGTATTGAGATAATGTGAAGAGGCTGCTCTTGTTAACCTTCAACGACAGTCAACAACGTGCCGCCGGTAGAGTCAACAAAAGCGCTGCTTCCATTTCAAAAAATGGCTGGTCGACTATTGTTTAATTCATTGTTGACAGTCAAAGCTTGAGCTTTCCTCGGCTTGAAAGTGAATAAGAGGATTTCATTTGTTCACTAAAAGACCATTTAGTTTGTCATTATTTTACGGCGAACATTAAAACAAGAGTGAAAGTTCGTTGATCCTACCTGCAGATTGGTGGGCTCCATGTCGGAGTCCGGTCGACCCCAAAAACAACAAATCGAAATTCAAAACTTGTTTTGAATTTGTTGAAAAACGAAGTGACAGCGCACTGGAAATTCCTGGTTGGATTAGTGTTTCCGTCCGTGCGTGCGCGTGCCACACACTCAACAATGCCGTCCAGTGAGTGAGTCACAAGTTGTTGTCACGCCAAACCAACACTGCATTGCCGAAGCCTTTCCTTTTCCTCACCAACCATAGAAATGCATTCAAACATCAATGTTTCGTACTTAAAAAAATAGAACATGTCCCAAAATGACGACACAGTCAGCTCGCCGTCGTTACAATTGGACATCCGAAAGTTGAGGTTTGTGTCACGCCCCTGGAAAAAAAGTTATACACAGTAAAGGCACTAGAGGGAAGCAGAGTTCTAGATTTCGACACAGCTGGTGTCCTACCTAAATTACCTCACCAAAAACCGGATTTCGGTTTTATATTCCACAATAATTGCTGTTATTTAAACGGAGTCGAACGCGCACACAACATATCTATCCACTTATGATTACAAGAGATGCGCAGAAACGCCACGACAATAACCCCTTTTGTTTGACGTTTATAACGTCTCCAAAAGTTAACTGTCGAAAAAAACCCTTGATGTGATTCTACTATAAAAGTATATGCAAATCACAGCACAGTGGTGGGGAAATAAGGAAATACAAATGGGCTAATATAGACAAGAATATAAATAGAAATGTCAGGTTTCTGTACTTTACTTCTACTTTTATAGACGACATTTTACCTTGACCCCCTTCGTTTACAAACGGATCTCTGTACCTTATATCAAATTCTTATGGCAGCATATGCAAGTTCATTACTGCATAAAAAGAGGGCAATATTTAGTGTGGTCAGAATGTTATGTTGTGCTACGCCAACAAAATCGGCAACGTATATCATTGACAGTAAAGACAAACATTTTTACTTTTACTTAAGGCCTGCTTTTGTTTACGCTTAATCTAAATGCTTTCTTGTTAGCCCTGTTCATGATGTACTTTTTCATTTTTATTTAAGTCCATAAATTAAATCAGTTCCTCGTTTGCCATCGTATATAGTTTTTTTTTACACAAGTGACTGTGCTTCTACTTAAGTACAAAGAGTGAGTAGATTTTGCCACCACGGATTGACAAATGGTGACAGGAGGACCACACAAGCAGTCACAACGTCGACGTGTGACACCTGAGAGCGTCAGTGAGCGGAACCTCTCTGCATGACAATAGAATACTTGAAGCCGAAGCTCTTCACGAGGAAACATGCGCCCCCGGGACATTTCCTCCTCCTCTCGGTAAAGGCTGGACTTGAGCAAAGGGTTCTGCTGTGGAAGTATCGCGCGTAAATGGCGCAGCCCACAAGGACGCGGCGCTCCTCGGTGTTCTTCAGATGACCAGACCCACAGTCGGGACCTCCAGTGTGGAACATGGGGGGAGAGGTGACGCGAGCTCACCTCCTCGCAGTTTTACTCGCTTTTATCGTTTGCAGGTGCACGCGTGCACAAGAAACGCTCAATGGACTCACTGGTTTTAGTTTGAGCCCCCCGTACTTCAACCTGGCGCAAGGATCCAGGATTTCTGCAACAGCAACCTGTGGGAAGGATGAGTTCGAGAAGCCTAGGGCTGATTTGTACTGTAAACTTGTCGGGGGACCAACCACTGGACTAGTCACTCAGAATATTCGGGTAAGTTTTACGACCATCTATACAGTAGTAACATTACAAAGCCACCATTCTGAATGTTTCCTGTTGCCTGCAGACCAGGTTTCAACTGCCAGGAGTCCTTAGAGTTTTACCTCCATTGTTTGCGAAGGAAATAGCCTTCAGCAGTAGAATTGTAAGGGCACTACATCACTTTTGTAATAATGGCAGTCCGACAATAAAACATACACAATGCTTTCGTTTAAATTGCACTCGTGGGGATGGGGGTACGGGGGACAATAGCACACAATTTCTTGTCCTTGAGGTCTAAACTTAATCTCTGGAGACATATCTTGCTTTTCCAAGCTTTTGTTTTCTTTCTGCCTTCTATTTGGGATTACGGTACTTGTATTTGGACCTGTCACCTACATGTTAAAATGAAGTACTGATATGGCTGTAACACGTTCTTCCAGTATACTTGATTTTATTTATTTCTTTGCTCATGAAAGATGCCCATGACTTACAAACTCCCACATAGGATGTCCCTGCATAGTGGCTAACATTCCATGGTGCGATTAATTGGACTGCAAAGTAACCTTTACCAGTGGCCCAAAAGTTACACTCGAGCTTCCAAACTACCAAAAAAAAAGTGCAAAAGCACACAAAGGCAGACCCATTTTTAACTCCAAAAGTGCATTTATATCCCCCAAGGCACAATAGACATGTGTCTAACATGTTAAACACGTTCAGCTTTAATTAAATCTGCAATCACCTTTTGAAAGTACACACAAAATATGTCCAGTGAGTCTATCTAATCTATTCATCCATCCATCCATCCATCCATCCATCCATCCATCCATCCATCCATCCATCCATCCATCCATCCATCCACCCACCCATCCACCCATCCATCCATCCATCCATCCATCCACCCATCCACCCATCCACCCATCCATCCAAAGCGTGTTGGAGGAATAAATACAATTTATTTAAGATATATCACAATCACAAATTTTTATCTGTTGTGGTTGGGTCTGCAATGTATCCCTTATGATGAATAATAGTTCATAGTCTTTAAAAAAAAAACAATTCTACAAATGAATGCCTTCCCTTAATATAGACGACAACTGCCATTTTGCAAGTGACCCAAAACAGCCCCAAAAGCCATAGAAAAAAAACTCTCGGGACATTTTGCTTGCTGGCGGTTGATAATGAAGGGTCATATTTTGAAGTTCCTGTCACAAGCAAATCTTTGATATCACACAGGGCCAGTTCTGTGACTACTGCAATGCGGCTGATGTGAACAAAGCCTACCCAGTGACCAACGCTATTGATGGAACAGAGCGCTGGTGGCAGAGCCCCCCTCTCTCCAAGGGGTTAGGCTACAACGAGGTAAATGTCACTCTGGACTTCGGACAGGTAAGTTGATCATCATCTTGTTTGCTGATGGGTTGTTTTCCAATATCTTGAATAACAAAGGAATTGTGGTTTGTTGCAATGTTGTTGTTGTTGTTTTTTTTAAACGTCATCCGGCTTGGCAGTAGCGATCATGTGTGCTGTTCATGTGTGCCAAGAATCAGACTCATGCCCCCGTGGCTCGCAAATATGCTCCCGTCATGACCAGTGGACCCCGTGGCAGGAGTCTGGCTCGCGGCCTGTTAAATTTGCACCTCGCGACAAATTATCCGCTGTGAGGAAAGACGGGAATTCTCTGGTTTGGGTTTAAGCCTGAGAAGAATTTGTAGACCGAGGGCATGGCATTGGAGACCTGAATGTTGCAGTTTTAGACTTTCACAGTGCCACATAACGGGAGCTGGCTTTTGCTTTTCTATTTTCATGCGAAAGCTCAGCAAAGACCCCGCATAGCTAAATATAATACGGCTACATGTGCATGGACGCGTGCGGGGCCTTGAGGACGCCCGAGTTTAATATGTGGTAATGCTCCGTGTATTTGAGAGCGTTATACTGTATTATGGGGCGCTCTAAAGTGCATGACGTGGTCTGTCTGACTGTCACTACCAGCCGCACGGCAAACAGCGTGCTTCCACAGTCAAACACACACACACCTGTCACGCGCATTGTTCTTTTTATCCGCTGTAATTACTAACAGCACGGCAGTACACAATGCTCACCTGCCATTGTTGCATTTTGTGTTTGCAGACATTTTTTTTGTTGTTGTTTTTTTTTTTGAGGCGTAAAAAGCAAATATTGCAGATGTCTGAATTGCGAAACATGTGATGTGGGTCAGACCTTTTTCCCTTGGTAAAGTAAAGGGGACATGTGTGAAACTGACTTTATGGTTGCTTGTATACAAACCGTTTGGTTAAGTGCCCGCCCACCCAAGTGTGAAATTAAACAACCAAGGAGGGGATGTTTGTGTTTGTTGGTGTGTCCATGTGCCGCATACACACAATGTAGCGTATGAACTGTTGTGTGGAGTAAAAATGCTTCTACTGTCTTTGTGGGTACTCACTTGTCAAGGTAGTGAATGCGGATTCAGCTGTTACCCAGCACCGATATAGATTACAATTCTTTGTCCTTTAATATGAGTTTAACTTTACAACAGAGAGAGAAAAAAGAGGAGCCGAAGCACTGAATGAATGTCATTATTTTTGTCTCACTCTGTAATAATGTGTTGATTTATTTAAAAAAAAAAAAAAAAAAGAAGACGACCATTAGCCAAAAAAACCCCAAACCCAATGATTTTTGCCAATTTCATAAGAGTTAAGGCAGATTAATCTTGTGGGTCCTTGTACATTGTCGCTTATTCGCATGGGACAGGACCGGCTTCTAAAAAGGGCTATTTTCAGCAGGATAGGAAATAGAGTATGCTAAGTGTGCTCTACTTCTTGGTCCTTGTGGCATGTTACACATCACAGACATTAAAGGGCCCCTGGAAATTGTTTTAAATGATGAGAAAAATGCATGAATGTGTCACCTGCATAGGGACTGTTGCGAAAAATGGCTTTGTTGTTTTGGCTTTTCTGGGCTGTCCTTACAATTGTGAAAATTCATTTATTCATAGCCACTTTCAGAAACTCCAGATCAAAACATTTACTGACAAATGTAGTGACACAAACTCAGTCGCTAAAGATTCCTGGCCGGTTCTGCCAACGTTATCTGATGTTCCCATGGCCACAATGGAGATGATGTTCTTATTAAAGTGTAGTTTACCTTCTGATTGATTATGAAGATGTCAAGGTCAAATAACTCCAGAATACAAATCAACGCTTGCTTTGAGGACATTATGAAAGAAAACATACATTCTGAAGGATAATTTATATTGTTGGGGCAAGATGTGGGCTGCAACCAGCTGAATGAGTTCTGTGGTTTCTTTCAAGGCCAGCGCAGGTGGCTTTTCTATACCGCTGCCAGCAGATAAATAAGATAATGGCACTGTTGAAGTGTATGCTGAGGTTCAAAGTGTGCTTTTTTTTCCTTTTCTTTTTCTAAACAAGTCGTTTCCGCTGATCCTTTGAAAAAAAAGACTTGATGGTCTACCAAGTGTAAAGAAACACGTTATTTGAGAGACAAGTATTTCCGAATGTATGCTTTGTTGGCGACACGGTCTCTCAACCGTGACTACAACTATAAAAGTGTGGCAGACGACAGCAAAGTTCACCCGGCCTGCACCAGAAAGGCCAAAAGCTTTCTCATCCTGTACATCTTGCGTCTGTCTGTAACTTGTGAGACAAAAACACCGACCAACCAAATTCTCCTTCATTTGTGTTCATCAGCAGCGTAAGCCTCAAGTCCGATAATCCGTTTGTGTGTCTCAAAAAAAAGCAGAAGAAAAATGTGCGGGATTAATCTTGTGATGCAAGTGTGATTGAGGCTTTTTTTCATAGACAGGAGAGCAGCGCCGTGATGCAAGTGCCAGCAGAACCTGATTTTCGCATCAGCACAAGGCTTACTGCGCGTGTATTTCCAATTTGGCAAACTGGGCTCTGCCAAGATGGGCGGACCAATGCAGCAGTTGGAGTGTCTTGGCGGAAAGTCCATCAAAATCTTTTGTCTACTTAACCCAAGCCACTTTGATTGACCGTCATTTAAGACGGCTTTGATAAATCGCACAACAGCGCAGTGCTCCATCTCGCAGATCCGCCAGCCGGCGCTCATTTCTGAAATTACTAGCATGGGGTCTAATCCGCCTCCATGCAGATTTACACCACATGCTCTGCAGGATTTATACCGGTCATGAAAATAGAGTGCCTTGTGTGACATCATGCACAATGGAGATTTTTGACTTTGAGATGTAGATAAAATTTGAGTTTGGAAGACATTTTGTGGCCACTGTGTTATTTATTTCGAGACAAGCGGCCGAGCGTTCATATAGCATACATTAGAAAGAAGTCAATCCTACAATAGTCTGAGGTGCGTAGTAAAGGGCCACATTTATGTTGGGACATCTACTTAAATAACTTCCTCGATGAATTGTAGTGTCAAAGTGGTTTACATTGTTATTTTTATTTTTTCTAAGGAGACTCTTACTCTGAGTTACTGTAGGCTGAGCCACATTTCACATGCTTCTTCAGTTTTGATCTATGTATCACTGTACATGAAAACAACAATTGGTTGGCCTGGTGGCCCAGTGGTTAGCGCATTGACCACACAGTGCAGAGGTCATGGGTTCAATTCCAGCTCCAGCCTTCCTGTGTGGAGTTTGCACGTTCTCCCCGGGCCTGCGTGGGTTTTGTCCCGGTACTCCGGTTTCCTCCCACATTCCAAAAACATGCATGGCAGGTTGATTGAACACTCGAAATTGTCTCTAGGTGTGAGTGTGAGCGTGAATGGTTGTTCGTCTCTGTGTGCCCCGTGATTGGCTGGCAACTGGTTCAGGGTGTCCCCCGAATACTGCCCGAAGAAACCTGGGTTAGGCTCCAGCACTCTCCCGTGACCCTTGTTAGGATAATGAATGAATGAATAATTTGCCTGAAGTGTGGTGGAAAAAACGGAGAAAACAACGGCGTGTAACTCACGGCCAGAGGAGACAGAAAACCCCTGGCCTCACATTCAATCCGGGTTTACCTTACAGACTATGAAAAAGAAAAGAACTCCACTTTGAATGTGTGCTGTTTAACCAAGAAATGCCACTTAAGACCTTTTTAAAAATATGTCTTTAACTTGTTAATATTTTAGTGACATTGTTTGGCAATATCTGAATTTGCTTATTCCTGTTTTATATTATTGTCTGTTTTGGCCACCATGCTCTTTAAAAAAAACTTGTGTAGTGTTTTAATTTTTTTATTTTATTTTAAGAAATACTGAATTAGTAATTTCAAAGACTGCTTTTGACTTTCGCTTGAGTCATATTATTCTAAAGTAACAGTAGCCTGCTCTTACTTGGGTTCAATTTTTGGCTGTTCTGACCGTCTTTGTGGTAAACTTAAACCACGTCTGCCCCTACCCGAATACAAACTTCCAGGAACACTTGCCGTGGCGCAACCATCCCACGAGCAGCAGTCAAGCTATTGTTGCCGTAAACTTGGACAACACGTATCAGACGTCCAGTCACTCAATTTTTCTCGGGAATGTATTTTAAGAGGCCTGCATATACATGCGCTTATCTGACTGAGTGAGCCGAGAATGTGAGGCAAACATAGTGGGCTTTACTGCTGTCTGTGGTCCAATTGATGAGCCGCAGCTTATTCTGATACGCATGCCGCCGAAGCATTTTTGGACCTTAGTGGTTTTTGCTTCATAACTAGCTTACGAATCACTACTTGTGACTGTTTAATGATTAGTAAGAAGTTGTCAATGACTTATGGCAGTTAAGAAGTCGCCTCACTATTTAGCAAGCGCTAGCTGCTGCCGTGCATCCTCGCTCTCCATTGGGATGAATCGCTAATCCAACTGTCACCATGAGATTTTACCGTTTATAACAAACAAAGGGGCCAAAGCTGTGGCGCTAAATGCGGACTCACTATTTGGCAAGTAGGACTCCCTTCTTATCGAATGACGTGTAGCACTTTATCAAGCCCTTAGCAACGGGTCACTTAATTAATAACCAATCTGTGAACAATTTGGAAACTCTTGGATGTATGCCTGTATTGTAAAGTGGTGCCATTATTTTTACGGAGGGGCTGATTGGGGACAAAGTTGATCATTTATTAATCTATTGGCATTTTTCATGACAGTAAATTAATCACGTGCCCATTACATGAATTGTTTTGGTTGTTTGTTGTCATGACAACAGCATTGTGGGAAAAGTGTTTTTCCAAAGTTTTTAACGATGACACCAACTGCTTTAAATGTTGACAAGTGTAAAATACAAAAAACTGAAGGGATGGTCGTGACATTGAAGCTTCGGAGTTGCACTGTATGGATCAAGTAACAACATTATTATTAATATTATTAATTAATTAATGTCTTTATTTATTTGCTTTCAAGTGGCATCGTTGGGCTCGTGGCAGCATAAAGAGGAAAAAATGGCATTGCATATTTTCAGCATCTGAATTCAGCCTCTTTCAGACGTGGATAAACATGGGAAATATGTTGGCTAACTTCCAATCCAAGTGCAGTGTAAACGTAAACATTTAGCCCATCAATAAATGCATGAAAATAAACTCGCTGTCAATCCAAACAACAATCAAATATTGAGGAATTATCATAATAATAATGAAGTCATGGTCTCAATTTGTTGCATGCTAGTAGCTTTTTTTTCTGCATCATTTTTGCAGTTTATTGTGAATGGGGTCATTTTGACACTTATGCTTATGTGAAACGTTTCAAAAACCGTCCTCCTGCTGGCCATGTGTTGGCTTTGTTGCTTTAATTGGACTGCAGACTATGTAGTTTGTTGATAATTAAGCTTTCCTTTTATTATTTTCCTCAGCAGGCGATGGTGTTGAGTGTGCTTGTTTTTCAACTCTGTGTGAAAGGAGAGGTCGATCAGGTTCAGGTACAGCGAATGGCTTTGGCTCAGCTGAGTGATCTGCTTTCAAGAATGCAATTTTAGGAGCATTCCCCCAGAACCTAATCCCTTCAGTCAGGACTCCACTTCCCACCAAAGTTGCTGCGAATGTTGTATTTGCTGCCGTCGCCCCCTTTTGTGTCCTTACCAGCCTTATTGTGTGTTGTCCTTTCTGTGCTGTCAGGGCTTTACAAAAGTTTGGTCCACCCCCTCCCACCCTAAAGCGTTGCGAAAAATTACCTGACCCTCTCGGCCCAAACAAATACAGAGGTGATATATTGCAACACGTTGCAGTCATTTGTACGTGGCTGCAGACAAGCTATAATCATTAATGTGCTGTCCTAGGACCCGCATAAGCAAATGGAGAAGGAAATTATTCTAATGCTATCAGTCGTGCTTGATCTGATGGAATATCAAATTGCCACTGTCTACTATAGTTTATAGTTTTTCATTAAATCTCTATGACCTTCTTTGCCCGGCCAGTCTCAGTACATGGAAAGTTTGGTAGACAATTGCACTGGAGAAGATTTTTTTTTTTTTAATGCGACGAATGCTTGACCTGTCTTGACACTACTCTCACCCATGCTGCATGCTGAAATAGACTGCAGCTCATCCAGGGCCTCAGTGAAGACACACAGTATGGACAATGTTATAAAACATGTGTTATATATTATTATTGTGTGCTGCTGTGAAATGGAAACGTTCCCACTAATAAAGTCTTCTTATTAACCCTTAAATGAACCCTGTCACCTTGGAACATGATGATCTGTCCGCTGTAGTAACCGCTGTCCCTGAAAGGGTTAATATGATGATGGATGAACTTTTTTTTCTTTCTGAGACACATCCCTCTCCAATCATAGAGTATTGTGTTCATACGTTGCAGCTGGCTCGGTCTACCTCCAGAGACAGAGACTAGCTATTAGACGGGCTACTTATTGCTCTGGTGATGTAAGTGGCCGTCTTTAGCCCGGCTTCCTGGGGCGCCAGGCCAACGTGGCAGATATTTACTACAGCCGCCCCGCGTTTGTTAACGGGAGGCTGGGAAAATGCATCACCGGCAACTGCTGGCCTGCACGTCCTTATAAATCTGCCGCTCCATTGTTGGGAAAGTATGTGAGGTAATTTAGAATCTTTGCATCTTTTTCCAAGCCTCCATACAGTCGGTCCATTGTGCTTTTTCTAATAGTCTGCAGGTTTCTATGACCCGCTTGTATAATGGTGCAGTTGTTCTGCATTTCTAACATGCCTTTTGTATCAAGAAGCATCAGCGCGTGGTGCTATAAATGTTTTTAATTTGACTGTTGTGGAGGAGATGATTTAAAATTGTAGATGCTAAGATTTTCACTAGCCAAAGGTTGATTATAGTCCAACGCAAACACACACACACTCACACTGCTGACATTGTGATCATTGTGTCGCTT
Source organism: Hippocampus zosterae (assembly GCF_025434085.1). Taxonomy (NCBI): domain Eukaryota; kingdom Metazoa; phylum Chordata; class Actinopteri; order Syngnathiformes; family Syngnathidae; genus Hippocampus; species Hippocampus zosterae. The sequence goes on from NC_067465.1 coordinate 12,292,310, forward strand.
TAAAAATATGATGAATGCATACAATCACATTGCAGTGGCAGTCAAACTTGGGCAATGAGAAGATGACAATCACACAGAGATGCATATCTACTGTTTGTTTTTTTTCACATTCACGACGGCAGCTCTGTGGTAACTCCTTTTGCCAACTGCCTTATTCCACCATGGAGTCATGGAGAAAAATACACCAGACAAGTGGACTCCCCTGCTCTCCGCCGTCCACCTGTTGCGCACACACACACACACACACACAAACAGTTGCACTGATGCATTGTCGCCGCAAGCCTCCGACCAGCCTGATCCGCCGTGACAGAAGGTGATGCCTCCTCCTCTTTGAATGGCATTCCTCTACTCTCACATCAGACTCTCAGAGGACTTGTACGTGCCAGGATGTAGACTTAGTCCTGTGGCCTTTGCCGTGCCCTTGGGTTGAACTCTGGCTCCTTAACATCATTGTGAGTGGAAACACATCAGATGCCGACACAGTGCAACCTCAAGAGTTGAATACAATCCGCTCTGTAGCACAAGTAGAGTCCCAAGTTAGATAATCACGTCAGTGACTAATTCGTAGAATTTTATTGGAACCTAGCAACAATTTGCAGGAAAACTCACCTACTCGCTGTTTTTATGCGCAAGCCAGGGCAATTTGCCATTATCTGTTGGCATCTTACAGCCAAATAACTGATGAAGTTGTGGAGCTTCATTTTGACAAAAGTAGTTCCTTGCTGCCATCATGTGACATCTATCGCCAAATACAGTACAGTACAACATTATTTAGGGGGCATCACTCATGGCTTTTCACTCATGGATTTTCATTCCCTATTTCCGAGTCAAGGATTCTTTAAACTTGCACGGGCGGTGACCATGCCAACATCACTGCGGCAATGCCACGCGCAGTTTGCCTTCATATATATATATATATATATATATATATATATATATATATATATATATATATATATATATGTAGGGCGGCCCGGTAGTCCAGTGGTTAGCACGTCGGCTTCACAGTGCAGAGGTACCGGGTTCGATTCCAGCTCCGGCCTCCCTGTGTGGAGTTTGCATGTTCTCCCCGGGCCTGCGTGGGTTTTCTCCGGGTGCTCCGGTTTCCTCCCACATTCCAAAAACATGCGTGGCAGGTTTAAGGAACACTGTCACATTGTCCCTAGGTGTGAGTGTGAGCGCGGATGTTTGTTCGTCTGCGTGTGCCCTGCGATTGGCTCGCAACCGGTTCAGGGTGTCCCCCCGCCTACTGCCCAGAGACAGCTGGGATAGGATCCAGCACCCCCCGCGACCCTAGTGAGGATCAAGCGGCTCGGAAGATCAATGAATGAATGAATGAATATATATATATATATATATGTATGTATATATATGAACTCTACACAGAAATGCCAGCGGAAAGATTCAAACCCAGACTCAGAGCTATGAAGCAGATTTACAAACCACAAATTGCTCGGTGGAAGATGACATTACAGTTTTCCTTTTCTATCAAACGAGCATCAGCAGGAGTTGTCGTAGACAGGCATGAAACAGATCGTCAAGCTTGTTAACAAAAACACTTAAAAGTACCTCAGCCCGAACTTATTTTTGATTGACGCCAGCAGGCTTAACGTACACGCTGTTGCTCACGAGGTGTCAATACAGGTCAGGTGATCTGTTGTGACTTGTACAGACTGTGTGACGTGTGCGTGTGTGCATCTCGGGTTCCTGACCTTGCACTCCTATTAAAGCGTCACATATACAACACGTAAGGCATCCAGACAACCGTTAACCTCATGACACGTCAGCACAAAACAGCCTTCTGAGTTAACATTTTCTCTTCCTTGTAAGTGTAAATGCCTCTGATGAGCACTGATGTGCTGTCAAAACATTCCCACAGTGGCTGTCACCCCCCACCTTCCCTGACATGCCAAGTATATATTCATGTGTGTGTGTTTATTGTCATTTCGGAATTACCAAGCACCGACAGCTCACAGCCAGTTTCTGTGCTGTGATAAATGAGCACCCTGAGGTGCAAAATGCTGCGGGTCAGCTCCCCCCTGCGCAGGTTTCTGACCTACAAATTAACACTTGACAGCAATTCAGTCATCTACAAAAGCGAAAGACACACTTTCAACTGAAATACATTAGAGGGATTGAAAAGGTGTGTCCGAGACTGCCAGTACGGGGCCACGCTCATAAAAGTCAGCTTTAGGTCAGCTGTTCGTGTGAATCACAGTAATGAATGGTAGCAGTTTCTCAAACGTGCTTCTAGGAATAGCGATATCAAAAATCCCTTTTAAATGACGTGTGAATGCTGAGAGAAGCTGTCACCAAGAAATGCTGTAGATAAATCCAGCAATATAACACTGGTTACTACAACACAGGATAGCAGGAGAGCAATAATATCAAATGACATCAGCGGAGTGCAGTAATCTTCTACAAATAGTCATTGCTCCAGTATCATTGTTTTATTTTCTACATTAAGTGTGAACATGCCGGTTGTAAATAGTTAGCCAATTTCCAGTGAATTTCGGTGAGCGAAAAAAAAAAAAAAAAAAGAAATCACATTTTGCTGTGACCATTTTCATCAGGGCCAAATAGTGCAGTAATCTCTCAGAGCTAACACATGCAGCTGTAGCTACAAGGCTAATGTAAGTCAGACAAGCATGTTCCGGATTGTTTGGCTTTGGGGAAGGTCTATTCTAGTTTTGACTGTGCTTTATTGATGGCAAAGAGGAAAGGTGTGACGATTACCATAGAACACTGTCAAATTGACAGGCAACAAAGTGAATATTGAAACATCTGATTTATGCAACAAAATAAACCCAAGTAGGATTTTTTTTCGAGTGAGCTAATGCGTAAGTCTCAAGAGAAATAAGTGAAGTTACCATGAGTAAGATGACTTCTCTCTTTTGGTTCGAATTTTCTTCTGGTTCATACAACTTGCGGCGGATGAAAAGATCAGAATTGAAAAAAACGTCCAAATTGCCAGTTATCTGTTTTGTTTCCATTTTCCATTTACATGCACAAAATCAGGAATTGGTTTCCAGTTTTTTTTTTTTGGTCTTGGAATGAATATTGAGAAACATGTAATCTTTTTTAGTGTCTGTTTTGCCTTTAAAAATAAATGAACAAATGATCCACTCCCGCCATGTTGGGTGTGTCCCCCACCCTAATCAGAGAAAACCTCTGCTCATGCAACAGGATGGGCAAATAGAGGCTCACAGTCAAACACCAGAGCTGAAAATAGAACAATAGCATTGCAGGGGAGCTACCCACCGCCATCAATAAAAAAAAAAAATACTGTCAGGAAGTTGAGGTGGAGGAAGGGGGCAGGAGGGCGAGGAGAGGGTGGTCAGAGACGAGCTGGCTGGCATGCGGATCCATCTGAAATTCAGGACATAGCGCTACATTCCTGACCCCCCCCCTCCCCCACCTAATGCCCCACGAATCCGAACGTGCCGCCGCGTTCGGGAACCTGTCACTAGCCGTAACTCACCGTGGTGAAAATCTTCTCTCCCGTGTGATAGATACACAACGGATTAAGGTGTTAGCCCCAAGTCGGGCCCCAGTGTCTCAACGGTATCCTTTCATGAGCGTGGCTCTGTTTGGGTTGTGCTACATTAGGGCGCTGCACAATTTATGCATCCAACCTCATAAAAAAACTCTTAAATAGGCTAAATGAGGCCGTGTTGTTGATGCCGGCGACTTTGAGAGGAATGTTTCAGGATAAGACTAACCCTGATATGACATCGCCTGCTTTCATTTCTGTCCCTGTAACTCCGCTCGGCCAGTCTAAACACACACTTGAAACAAACCCAGAGCCCACATAGTGTTTGAAGTGGGTCAGATATGGACAAAAGCATGGGGACATGAACCGTATCAATTAATGAGTACATCACTTTGGGTTGGATTGGTTCCCCCTGAAATTTTAATCGTTGTAAGACACTTTAGACAAATATGTGCTTCCAACTGTTCAGGAACTCTTTGGGGAAGGGCCTCTGCTGTTCCTTAAGAAGTGTTTGATGCTGAACGGCGGGGGATGGCACAATTTTTCAGTTGCTCATCTCTGTTTTAGACGAACAGACAAAAAAAACTTTCAAGTCTTGTCACTATAGTGCAGGGGTGTCACACTCATTTCACGTTGTAGGCCACATACGGACTCGGCAGATGTCAAGTGGACTGAACCATTAACATGATACCATACTCTGCTATGAAATATCATTTCTTTCCTTTGTTTTGGTATGAAGAAGCATTGGCGCATTGATACTGTCTGATGTGTTCAGTGTGTCTCAGTGACAGACTGAGACTGCTGTTTTCTTCTCTGATCAAAACAATGTTGTCTTCTACTCTGATCAAAACAGTGTGCCCCTAGTGGATAATGCATGAAGTGCTTTTTATGAAAAATATTCATTCCGTGTCTTTAATGCATTTTTTCACTTTTAGATTATCCTGCGGGCCTGACCGAACCTCATTGGGGGCCGTATGTTAAACACCCCTTTTATAGTGTATAAGCTGCTGCCTCCATAAGTAAAAGTGATTTTATTGTCTTGATGGGCGCTTGTTTGTATTACCCACTCATATCACGCTATTGGCTCAGCAGTATGGGGGCTGGGGGGATAGACTCACTTAAATGGCCCCTAAAAACATGCAAATTTCACTGTTTCACAATTTTAATCTTTGGGGTATTTTGCTAAAAGTATTTCACAGTCGTTATTAAGACACCGCGGCCCGGTAGTCCAGTGGTTAGCGTCGGCTTCACAGTGCAGAGGTACCGGGTTCGATTCCAGCTCCGGGCTCCCTGTGTGGAGTTTGCATGTTCTCCCCGGGCCTGCGTGGGTTTTCTCCGGGTGCTCCGGTTTCCTCCAAAAACATGCATGGTAGGCTGATTGGACGCTCTAAATTGTCCCTAGGTGTGAATGTGAGCGTGGATGGTTGTTCGTCTCTGTGTGGCTGGCAACTGATCCAGGGTGTCCCCCGCCTACTGCCCGAAGACGGCTGGGATAGGCTCCAGCACCCCCCGCGACCCTAGTGAGGATTAAGCGGTTCAGAAAATGGATGGATGGATGGATGGATGGATGGATATTAAGACACCTGAGATCTGTTTTCAATTGTAAAAAAAAAAATCTCCTTTAAAGAGAAACGAAAGCTTGCCTGATGGATTTTGTTCATCAAAGCAATGGCGGATGCTAGACGAGTGCTGGCCTGCCTCGGACGCATCAAGTGAAATGTTCTATAGAAATTTGCGGAAATAAAGGAGCACAGAATTTTAGCTGCTTGGCTTGTCTTCATCAATCACTTCAATGCCAAAGAATTTGGAAAGCACTGCCTGGTGGCGGCCCCTTTTATTGACATGTTAAATATTGCCTTAGGATCATTTCCAAGCGTTGACGTCCCAAATCTTCTTCTCTACTCCAGCTGGTGGTCAAGTGTAGGTGAGGCTTTTCGTTTCGCCTCCAAGACACACACAGCCCATGCCAGATTACAACAAAGAGAGCCTTGACGAGCATCAATTCCTTGTCCATTGTGTCACACTCCATCAAGCTGATGTCAACTGCTTGTTGATGCCGCGCTGGATACAAAATGGAAATCTGCGCTTTTGCCAGAAACAATCATAGACAAAATGTAACGGCCTTGTCTGCTTTTGATGAGCGATGGAGATAAAGGCCTCGGGGAGCAGATCATGTGGGCTCGAGTTGAGCTCTTTTCACGAAACTGGTGGCCCTTCTGCTGCTTTTATTTACTTGGTAACCCTTTCAGGCACAGTGTTTACTACAGTGGACAGCTTATCATGTTATTGGTTACATCAAAAGGTTAAAGACACCCTCGACCATTTTTCTCATCTCTCGTGTACAAACTGCAAACAGACAGTCAGATAGCGTCAGCATTCTATCCTCAGTAACTGTGTTGTGGCCCCAAAAAAAAAAATGTTGCTGCAGGTTGTTCTTTCATTTGAATGTTATTCCCCCTTTTTTTTTTAGCTGTTTCATGTTGCATACATCATCATAAAGTTTGCTAATTCCCCTCGACCCGACCTGTGGGTGCTGGAACGCTCCGTGGATAACGGGAAGACTTTTACCCCCTGGCAGTATTTCGCACGTAAGTTCTCACACCATATAATGCAGCTGAATTTTTTTCATGTCAAAGGTCTAAAATCTTCCCGAGACCCCACACACAGCAAATACAAAAAAAAAAAAAATTCAGAACAGATCGGGAGGAGCAGTCAATTTCGACACCCCCGACACCCCAGGAAAATCGTTCAGGATATATACTGTATATGTGTGTGTGTGTGTGTGTGTATATATATATATACATATATATATATATATACACACTGTATGTTTTTAAATAGTTAAATAAACTAATTTGCAACCACAACAATGAAAATTCATAAAACAAACTGTTTGTTCGCATGCAGATTCAAAGCGTGAATGCATCGAAAGGTTTGGGAAGAATCCAAATGCTCGCCTCGTTAACGACGACGATCAGCTCTGTACCACAGATTATTCTAGAATCGTCCCTCTGGAGAACGGGGAGGTAAATACAGCATCACGCCACCAATCTTAATCAAGATTATTTTTTGTGTGTTTGTTTAATTCAAAAGTGCTTGAAAATAAATACGGGCTTTGTGATGTCCAGATTGTGGTGTCCTTGATCAACGGTCGGCCCGGCTCCAGAGACTTCACCCGGTCACCAGTTCTGCAGGACTTCACCAGGGCCACCAACGTGCGCCTGCACTTCCTGCGCACCAACACGTTGCTGGGCCACCTCATCTCCAAGGCCCAGAGAGACCCCACCGTTACACGCAGGGTGAGACCAGCACTCACTGCGGCGCACTGCTGCGGGCTCATATAATGATGGCGGGGGGGTCAATCGTAGGTTGCTAATTAGTGACCACATTCACATTCATGTTTTGAACCAAAGAAATAATTTCCTGAGCTCAGAGAATGTTTCGACCTGTGGGACAGGTCTTAAGTTTCATAGAACCTAACCTGAAATAGCTAAAGGTGTTCCTATCTATAAAAGTGAAATAAACAAAGATATCAATTTACAAATGACAGACTTATAACCGTAGCCCCACAATACACCAAAAGCTTATAAAAATTACTCACTCTTGGACTTGATAAATTAATGGAGAAACATATCTTACGTGGCAATCACTATTGATTTAGAACAAAATTTGAATTTTTGGAAGGGATATCTACAGGTTCAAAGTACTAGCATAGATAAAGAATGTGCCGTTGCTCTATTTATAGATCTGAAAAAAAGCATTGTATCAGTGGGTTGGCACATAAATGGATGCAAACTTGAATGACCGATATCAATATGTGCACTTTCAAAACAAAAAAACTATTAAAGCTATTAAATGTGATTTATGGGGTGCCTCAAGGGTCTGTCATAGCTCCTAAATTGTTCATATCATATATTAATGATATTTGCAGTGTTTCTAAAATATTTTGGTAAATATGTTTAATTTGATACAACTCTTGACTGTGCAGACAAAATCCACAAACAACTTCTGAATACTGTTGAAAGTGAACTGAATTCACAAAAAAACAAACAAAAAAAAGAGGTCCATAAATGATTATTAATTTAGAGATAATAATGCAAAATTTGTCCAATTGTCCAAAGGTGAGAATATGAGTGTGAATGTCTCTCCATGTGCCCCTGCAATGTGCTGGCAATGGAGTCCAGGGAGTAACTCATCTTGTGTCCAAATTAATCTGATATTAGCTTCAGTTCACCTGCCACCCTAATGAGGATGAGCACCATTGACATTTGAAAAAGCAGTGAATGAAGAGATACAGTCAAAAAAAATAAGAGAAACTTATCTCGGTATGTGACAGTGCAGTTCCATTTTTATTTTTTTTATCTGTATCTTGTGAAGATTTCCCTATTGTTGTGGCCAGTTTTCAAGCTACATTGTATTTCACGAAAAGCAGCTTTGCAAATGTATCTAATGGGATTTATCTCCCTAACCTTCCTGTATTTTGTCACACTGAGTTAAAATGAGTATGTGCTGACAGAAGTTTGATCATGTTTCACAGTTGCAGGTGAGTCGGCTTCATTCTGCTTGACGCTCAATGTGTGTGATAAACCCCTGTTACCAAATGCTTTAATTGTGACTTTTCTGTACAGTACTACTACAGTATCAAAGACATCAGCATCGGTGGCCGCTGCGTGTGTCACGGCCACGCTCAGGTGTGTGGGTCCTCTCGCAACCGGGAAAACCCAAACAAGTAGGTCATCCTGCTGAAAAAAAATATTCACGCCTCACTGCACCTCCAGCAGCCCTTCTCCTGAGCTTGTCAAATGTTAACTTCCTTCAAGCATCGCCGTTTATTCATTTACAGACATTTTGTACAGTGGAGACTTTCTTCCTGCTAGCTTTTACCTCATGTGTTTGTTTCTGTACCTCACAAGGGTAAAAGACGCGATTGTTAGCTGCAATGATAACTGACATTGTAGACGAATGGTGTAATGTCAATGGCAATGCGTGCTGAACACCCGAAGCGGGATACACTTTGCACAACGTCAGAATGTTTTTCAGTCAACACTCATGTCATGAAAGTCAAGTAGTTTGTGTGCTATTACAAAAACAAAAAAAAGACACCACTTGATTAAAAAAAAAAAAAAAGATGCACTGATTGGTGTTGATACTGATTATATTAGACTCCTGGGTACTCTGTCCTGTCATCAGGCTCCAGTGTGAGTGCCGACACAACACCTGCGGTGAGTCATGTGACCGCTGCTGTCCGGGTTTCAGCCATAAGCCGTGGCGCCCCGCCACTGTCGACAGCCCCAACGAGTGTCAGCGTAAGTACGTGACGTGCCGTCTGACTCTGTTGTGCTGAGAACTCAAGTGTCCACTTGCTGCTGTTGTCGATGCCCTGATATGGTATCATTCAGTGCCTCTTTGAGAGCGGGGAGGGCATTCCTCATATGGCTTACATGCGGAAGAGTTCAAACTACAAACGCGAGCTCTACGCCGATTGCTTTTTAACACATTACCAGTTTTTGAATTATGAGAGCCCACATACATAGAGAGGGGGAAAAATGTGTTCACTGAGCTTATTGTGTAGGGTGTACTTATTAACATGACCCACACAGCATACCACACACAAACATCCACATCAATCGTGAGCCTTTTTCCGCTCACCAGATGGCTGTTGCAGTAACACGACTGACCTGTGAGAGGCCGTGTGGTGACGTACATCATCGAGACTGCTGGAAATTACAAAGAAGAAAGAACATTAGTACAACAAATCCCCAGCATTTGCAATTCATTATTTCCAAATTCACCTTTTTATGGAACCTATCCTGAGCTCTTCACTGAAATACTAACTATTCACGTATTATATGTTAGGCGCAGAGGCAAAATTTAATCTGAGTCAAACTCAGATTATTTGTAAAACAATAATTTTTAAGTGTAATGCTTTAAAATCGGCCTGGTGATCGAGTGCTTAGCGCGTCAATCTCACAGTGTAGAGGTTCGATTCCAGCTCTGGCCTTCCTTTGTGGAGTTTTCATTTTTCTTGGGGACCTAAATTATTTGTATTTCCCATCTATAAATAGCAGTTGATTACTGTAGTAGAACAACACCGAAGAAATGAAACCAACTGTTCGCTAATCTGGTAACCTCATTGCCTTTACAATGCCAGGGGAGGTGCGTGTAACCCTGGGGCTCATGTTTTGTTTTGTTTTTTTTGTACTAGAATACTCAAAATCTTGTATTTTATTGTATTGTATGTATGTAAATATTGTAAATCAAATATAATTGCACATCCACTGCAGTAGGTGGCAGTGGTGCCCAATTATTTATTTAGTTATTATTTTATATTTTTTACGTGGGTGTTTGGGCACGGGTTAAACATTTTAATGACAAAAGAGGTGACTCTCCTCGAGAACTGATGGTTCTGCTCTGTATGCATAATCACCGATGCAACAGGAAGAAAATATGCAGCTGAGTTTGGATTTTATTGTTTGTTGTAATACTTCTTCACTCCTGATGGCGCTTAAGCACAGTTACATGAATTTTGCTGTTTCACATTGATTCATTTGATCATTTAATGTGTGTATGTGTGTTGGGGCTTTCCTCCTCAGCCTGCCAGTGCTTTGCTCATGCCGCCGACTGTTATTACGACCCAGAGGTGGAAGCCAGAGGAGCAAGTTTAGACATCTCCGGCAGGTACAGCGGAGGAGGCGTGTGCATCAACTGCCAGGTATGAAGCCCTCATCAAGTCTGAACCGATTCCCGCGTGTGTGTGTGGTCGGGGAAGGATATATTGACACTCTAACCTCAAGTGATCCTACTTCCGACACTCATCGACAGAATTCCCCGCTGGCTGCCATATTAAGAAAAACACACACTGCATTAGTGCACTCATTGAGCTACACTTGTAAAACACAATGAGATCAAACCAGGAGCTGAGACAACAATGCTCAGTTTTTAGAGTAGCCCAACATACATTAATGTCACTATGTTTGTTGATCATTCTTCTTGCAATCAATGAACCACCTTTTCGGGGGAGGGGGGTTTTCTGGGGGGGGTTCACCTACCACCAAGTGAATATTTTTTCATTTTAGCACAATACTGCTGGAGTGAACTGTGAGCGATGCATTGAAGGCTACTTCAGACCTCATGGAGTCGCCCCCGAATCTCCCACTGGATGTATACGTGAGTTTTTCTCGCTGTCGTGTATATAATTTTTTTCATCCCAACATCAAAGGAGTAACTCAAACTAATTTTAAGAGGGTATTTTACCCCAAAATAAAGTACATTGGTCAACAGTAAATTTGAACCATAGATGGACTTTTACGTCCCTTATGGTATTTGTGATGCTGATTTATTTACTTTTTTTCCAGCACATCAGGTATTTGAGATATTTTCCTTTTTTTTTGTTCAGTGTAACCATTAAAAGCTTTGCACAATATGGATTTGACCGCGTGTTGTAATTTATAGCCAATACATTTCAGAAAAAATATCCACCTGTGGCTGAACCTAATCCTTAATGCATAAATATGACTAAATATGTTACTATGTTTTATATTTTAAGAGTAATGTTTTAAGATCAGCCAGGTGAGCGAGTGGTTAGCGCATCGACCTCACTGTGCAGAGTTTCGATTCCAGCTCCGGCCTTCCTGTGTGGAGTTTGCATGTTCTCCCCGTGCTTCGCTTTCCTCCCACATTCCAAAAACATGCATAGCAGTCTGATTGAACACTCTAAATTCTCCCGAAGTGTGAGTGTGAGCGTCAATGGTTGTTCGTCTGTGTGTGTCCCGCGGTTGGCTGGCAACCAGTTCTGGGTGTCCCCCGCCTACTGGTATAGGCTTCAGCATGCATGATGTGTGAGAGGCGAGTGGGGAGCTGATTGGATAAAAGAACAATGGCTCTGCTGATGATACACAGCAGGTGTGCGTGTGTAGGGGGATTTAAAGCTGGACTATTAGTGGCCCATTCTGTCTTGCTTGACTCTCCATCTTGCTCGCTTAATGCATGAAAAAGGAAATATGAGTGCCCGTGACATAAAATAGTTATATATAGAACTGTACGGCATTGCTCTCAAGTGGGCCCTTCTCTTGTTTACATTTCTCTCACAGTTCATGTCTGCTCCTCCTCATTGGAATAGCCTCCCCACAAAGTGGGGGATTTAAGTCAAGGGTGGGAAATTGCTGACATTTGACCCGGCCCACGATGCAATACCCCCCCCCCCCCCCCCCCAAAAAAAAAAACAACAACAATGTGAATTTTTATTTTTGGACAACAAAATAGAATTTCATCTAGGAATCAAAAGCCGATATTCCATTTTTGTATTATTTGTGTTGGTTCATTTGGTCTTTGGATGTGTGCATTTGTGTTCGTGTGCGTCGGCAGCCTGCAAGTGCGACGAGCGGACCACGGCAGGTTGTGAAATGGGTTCCGGGAGGTGCATCTGCAAAGTGCAGTTTGCAGGAGAAAACTGCGAGCGCTGTGCAGAGGGATACAATTACTATCCTCAGTGCATTTGTAAGTTCATTTTTATGCAAATCCACACTGGAATTAAGTCAACATACGCCATGTCTTTTGTCGTGTCACTTTGCGGTAACCTAAAACTGTTGCTGTTCCGTGCTAAGCTTTTGTTTTCTGCCTGTCAATTTTCGCCTTGAGATGACAATGGCAAATGTTAAAGACGTGCATGAAATGTGCACACGGCAAAGTTTCGGCCACACGTGTCAAAGTCTGCATGCCTGAGCAGCTTTTAAACAGAGCGAGCCATATTATTCACACGAATAGCGTTTCCTCATCTTATCACCTTCTTAAAGTCTGCCAGGGCGGAAAGATAAGCTTGAAGATTTTTTTTTTCCTTCAAGGTTTGACTTTACCCTTTGAGTGTTTCACTTTCTGTAAGACACGGTAGTTTTCTTTTACAACAGCTTCTAAATACAATTTGAGAACATTTTGTTTTTAAATTAAGAACGTTTTAAGAACGGCATTTATTTAGCAAGCTCTTTGGCTACCATTATTTTGAATGCATGCAATATTGCAATCTGTTTAGTCCAGTATTGGGGAACTCGTAATATAGCACATCTAGTGATCCTCATGCAAATGAGTTGGGGATGCGTTCCTTTCGTCGGTGAATATCTCATGTCCTTTCTTCCATTCGCCAACTGCTTCTTCTTTGCTTTTCAACAGTGTCAGTTTTTGACACAAAGTTTCGCCAAATTTTGTGTGATGTTGGTTCCGTATTTTCTGTTGAATCCTACTGCAGTCTTGCGGCTACTTCCAGACACGGCAATCAAAATGATTTCAATTTGTTGTCCTTTTGTCAAAGGCATCTGAATGCTACATGTAGAAAAATGGGTAAAAAGAGTCTAAGTGAAGAATATATAAATCAATATTTGTTTTCTTCCTTCCTGTTTAGTGCCTACTCGCTGCCCTGTGGGCTATTTTGGCTCAATCGGTTGTCAGCGTGAGTATGATTATAAACTACCTGATATACACACTCTGAAATTATTTATTTCATGTTACTGTTTGCACTCTTTTTTTTTCTCTGAACCTTTGAATCATTTATTGTCAGAATAGAGAATACAACAGCACTGTACCTTAATAACGAACTAAAGCTATAATTATCGCGAAAATCTCCTTTGAAAATTGATACATTACATTAGCTTTCGGGCTTCATTTTAAATATATTTATTCCGCCATTGCGGCACATTCGTACAGAAGAAGGAAGGTCAAACAGTCTTACACTTAGTGGTCTTTTACTTTCTTTTTTTTATTGCTGTCTTGCACTTGATAAATATTTAATATCATTTTTAAAATACAGTAATAAAAATGAAGCTAATAAAAACTGAAGTACGACGAAGCATTTTTGAAAAAATACAAATAAATAAAGACAAACTGAATTTAAAAAATCCAAACAAAATAAAAATGGATTATAATGACGAATCCCAAAATGTCATAGCCTTGCTCCACTGCGCACCTTTAACACATTATTAAGACAAAATGAACAATGAGCAATGGATGCCATAGTTCCCCACAAGAACCTGAGTTAAAGGTTAATTGTCACTTGTGAGTCATTCATGTGTGTGTGTGTGTGTGCGTGTGTGTGTGCGTGCGTGTGTGCCTGCATGCGCATGCAGGGTGTGCCTGTGACTACAGAGGGACAGAGCGCGAGGTGTGTGACGCTTCTGGACGTTGCCTGTGTCGTCCCAATGTGGTGGGCCAGCAATGTGATCGTTGCCGACCAGGCTACCACTCCTTCGCCAACTGCCACGGTGTGACACATGACTCATGTAGCACTATCTTATCAGTGTTAATTCATGATGAATTTATAAATGCTTTAAAATACATTTTGGTAGGGCTTTCTATTGTTGGCTTTCTATGTCCAGTAGTCACTGGAAGTGTCAGTGAAATGAATTAGTCTTTTCAATGACAATTCATTGGGTCAGAAAAAGACAAGTTACCCTGGATTGATGTACTAAAATCAACTATTTTTCCCTCCTAAGTTAAAGTTAATGAGCAATAAATAGCTATCATGTTTTTCAAAAGGTTTTTTTCCCTTGTATAATAGTGTGTTAGCGCTTATTTCTATAATGCTTTATATTTATTGTGAACCACAAACCAACAAAAAGAAGAGGTACTTTTAGCTTAGATTTGTGGCTGGAATGGATTGATTGCTTTTTCATTCATTTCAATGGGAAACGTTACCTTGATTTATGAACGTTTCAGGTTACAAACGGGCTGAAGGAACTAACTTGAGTGTCTACTTTATTTCTTTCCCAATCTCCAGCGTGCCTTTGCGATGGGGCAGGCGTGGCCGAGAGTGTCTGCAGTGCGAGCGGTCAGTGTATTTGCCTCCCCAACTATGGAGGCCAGGGCTGTGAACAATGTGCACCAGGCTACTACGGATACCCGGAATGTGCCGGTGAGTTGTGTCCGAAACAAATGCATCATTTCTTTCATTTTTTTGGTTTGAACACTATGAGCCTTTATTCAATGAGGAAATTCACATTCAACTTTTTATCAGCTTTATCCTGAGCAGAAACGGCAAGAGGCAAATTAAAGTTCAAGCTAAGGCAAGGCAAGCCAGCTTTATTTATATTGCGCATTCCATACCCAAGGCAACTCAATGCGCTTTGCACAAGCAAAGACAAAACAACAAAAAACATTGACAAACTCAACAGCCGAGGACGTTAAGAAGCAAAACCGAGAAGACCAAAGTAGCTTCCTAAAATTACTAAAAACCTCCAACGATTGCAAAACGACTTCTTTCCTCCAAGTGGGACCTGAACCATTTGATGCCGATTGAATTGAACCCCACCCAAGTTTCCAACCTGTTCAACAGTGTATTATGATCAACTATATCAAACGCTGCACTGAGATCCAACAAGAGTCGCGCCGACACCTTGTTCAATATTATTATCATTGAGTACTTTAACCCCTTTCAAGGACAGCAGACATCTTATAATGTTATCAGGTTACGAGGTGCATTCAAGACTTAATAAGAACCGTTTCTTTACTTTTACATGTGAATGTGCGATACATCATCTTCCACTTATGTTCTCACAAATGAATTGCCATTTGGGTGGGTATGCACAACATGTCCCAAAAAATGTTGGTAAAAATGTTTATATTTTAAGGATCTCCGAAAACCTATTTCTGAAAATATTAATTTAAAAAAAAGATGTCCAAAGGTCCCGTTCATTGAAAATTGCTGATTTATTTTAGAATTGCCGTTTCCAGTGCAAAAATATGGCTGCTTGATGGATTGACTGCTCACATGCATCTTTTTATGGCCTCCTCTGTGAAGCGGCCGTCCCTATTCGTCTCCCACGCTATCTCCTACAGCCCACGTCGTCTGTTGAATTTCATATACTACACTTTGAGTGACACGCCATCTCCCATCTTCCTTTTAAGGAATGCAGCTTCCCCAGAAAAGACAACCGTTTGGACTGTATATGTGACTATATCTGACCTTTTGCCTGCTTGATTTATCCAGCCTGCCAGTGTTCCACGGAAGGCTCGTACGGCACCCAGTGCAACCCGCTGACAGGCCAGTGTCTGTGTCTGCCTGGTGTGGTGGGCCAGCAGTGTGACCAATGCGCTTCTGGACTCGGGTTCCCCTCGTGCTCAGGTAACACACACCCAAAAACTGTAATGTTGTTTTTTTGGGGTCGGGGGGAGGGCGGTCTTTATTTATTTCTCACTTTGTATTCCAGCCTCCATCAGTCAGTGCAATCCACATGGTACAGAGAGCAGGGAACCTGAAACGGTATGAAGATGATTAACTCTTTCATTCCACAAGACATACTTGTACGTCTTTTTAAAATTAGGCCCCGCCTACCAAGGACGTACTTGTACGTCTGAGTCTTTTGTTTTGTGTCATAGAGAGGAGGAGGGTCTGATGCAATCTGTGAATGAGAATAAGCCGTTTGCATCGTAAATTATGTAAAAAAAGCGACCAGTAGGTGGCAGTGGTGCCTCACGTGCTTGAAATGCTGCTTTTACAAAAAGCTATTTTTCTCAGTTTTTTGCCCATGAATCGCCATTTTCATGAAACTTAGCCATTTTGTAATGGCGATTGCTGAAGAATGGAAAAAGATAGAAACAACTTTTTTTTTTTCTGCTGAGCGAAGAGAGTCCAAACTTTATTTTGGTAGGCTCCATGTTTATATAGCATTAGAACCAAATATTCTGTGGGCATTGCAAGATGAGTCAAAATCCGCTGGGAGGTTGAGGGGGTTGCTCCAGTGAAAATGGCTGGGATTGAATGAGTTAATAAAAAGGACAATGTTGAGTGACCAGATTTATTTATTATTTTTATTTAATGTCAGAGAGCCCTCAACCACCTCATGAACCCTTTTGAGGAACAATTCTAAAAATGAATGCCCTGTCACTTGTTCAGGGTGTAGAATTAGTATGAGTCATTGATGCTCAGTATTTACATGGTTGAATTAGCTGTCTAGCTATTTTCAATCATCATTATTGGCCAAGTATGTGGAAGACACAAGGAATATGTCTCCGCTAGTAGAGGCTACACTCGTACTGCAATAACAAGCATCTACGATAAACAAAGACATGACATGACAAGTATCAAAAGACTTTCTACTTTCAATCCAGCTCTTTGAAAACTGGGGTATTTTTTTTAACGCAGCTGTGTTGCTAAAAGTGCATCCACCCAGTTGATTGAACGAGGAAATGCCCTTTTTCCTCCTTGTAATGTTAGCCTAATTAAATTGAAGGAAAAGAGGCTTCCTGCCCTTTAGAAAAGGAAGCAAAACAAGAACGAGAAGCAACGCGTTGCCAAGTTTGAGTTCACCTTTTGTAATGCGTGAAAGAAAGAAAATAATTCCTCTAAGGGAGTAAATAGTAGTGCAGGCAATCATGATAGCGAAGGAAAAGAGAAAAAACGTACTCTGTGGTCAACAGTTGCCTCCGCTTTTGTTTCAGGGTTCCTGCCGCTGCCGAGCCAACACGGAGGGAGCTTCATGTGACAGGTGTAAGCCTCTTCACTGGAATCTGTCAACTGACAACACATACGGCTGTGAAGGTAACTTTTCAAAGCAGACATGATGCAACTTGGTCACCATTTAAAACCATTCTCAGATCTCTTTAAAACAGGTCCACGAGAGGCAGCAAAAGTCAGCAAAGCAACAGCAAGACACATACTGTACTACATGTATATTTCATGTTTATGTTTATTGTATTTTGTTATTTATAAACTAACCTAACCTAACGTATACTTTTTGTGATCCGCTATCAGTAATGGCTAAGGGAGTTTCACTTATTTTTATACGTTCCGAATGATTGCGTTCAGCCTTTGAAAGTTCTGCTTAAACTGGTCTTGGGGAATCGTCATAGTCAGTGCAGTGTTATGAAATGTGATATGAGACACATTAAAAATTCGGTACTACTTCAATTCCCTGCCGTTTCTCATGCTAATTGAAGAGAGAAAACACCATTGACTGGCAAAAGAGTTGCAGCACAGCAAGAGACACGAAAGCCTTACCTGCATGTAAAGGTGCTTTGCAATTTTATGGGCACTTGAAGACCTCGTTTTCTTTCACCAAAGCAGCTCAACTTTATGCTTAGCTTTTATGCTAAGTCCGGCGCATTTACACTGTTTATTCTTGTGTGCGGCCTCCAATGAAATAAATAAATAAATAAATAGATAGATACACTCTAAATTGTCCCTAGGTGTGAGTGTGAGCGTGGATGGTTGTTCGTCTTTGTGTGCCCTGCGATTGGCTGGCAACCGATTCAGGGTGTCCCCCGCCTACTGCCCGAAGACAGCTGGGATAGGCTCCAGCACCCCCCGCGACCCTAGTGAGGATCAAGCGGCTCGGAAGATGAATGAATGAATGAATGAATAGATAGATAGAGGGTGGCCCGGTAGTCCAGTGGTTAGCACGTCGGCTTCACAGTGCAGAGGTACCGGGTTCGATTCCAGCTCCGGCCTCCCTGTGTGGAGTTTGCATGTCCTCCCCGGGCCTGCGTGGGTTTTCTCCGGGTGCTCCGGTTTCCTCCCACATTCCAAAAACATGCGTTGCAGGCTGATTGAACACTCTAAATTGTCCCTAGGTGTGAGTGTGAGTGCGAATGGTTGTTCTTTTCTGTGTGCCCTGCGATTGGCTGGCAACCGATTCAGGGTGTCCCCCGCCTACTGCCCGAAGACAGCTGGGATAGGCTCCAGCACCCCCCGCGACCCTAGTGAGGATCAAGCGGCTCGGAAGATGAATGAATGAATAAATAGATAGATGGATGGTTAAATAAATAAATCAATCTTTTGGAATTAGGGCGGCCCGGTGGTCCAGTGGTTTGCGCGTTGACCTCACAATGCAGAGGTGCAGGGTTCCATTCCAGCTCCTCCCTGTGTGGAGTTTGCATGTTCTCCCCGGGCCTGCGTGGGTTTTCTCCGGGTGCTCCGGTTTCCTCCCACATTCCAGAAACATGCATGGCAGGCTGATTGAACACTCCAAATTTTCCCTTGATGTGAGTGTGAACGCGATCGGTTACTCGTCTCTTTGTGCCCTGCGATTGGCTGGCAACCGGTTCAGGGTGTCCCCCGCCTACTGCCCGAATACAGCTGGGATAGGCTCCAGAACCCCCTGCGACCCTCGTGAGGATAAGCGGATCGGAAAATGAATGAATGAATGAATGAATGAATCTTTTGGATTTCAATCACCAAAGAAGGCAAAGGAGACGACTTCTGAAAATACATAGCAGTGTTGTTGTGGTCAAATGTGTCTATTTCATCTGAAAAACAAAAGGTCTGGGCCTCATGCTGTGCTCGGATACCTTTCCCCTATTACAGAGCCGCTCTGTAGCAAGAATGTGACCTCAACGACGAGATGGGGGTGAAAGAAAAAAAGTTTTTAATATCTGAAGAATGCCTACGGTTGCTTGCGGCTGGACATATATGGGGATGTTTTGATTTCACTCGGTTGACTTTCAAGCCCCCAGGGAGTTTTTGTGCTCTTGCCCCTCACCCATGAAAGTGACTATATTCTGCAATCAGAGTCTATTCAGCTCATAACCTTCCTCTCTTTCTTCCATCTTTTTTTTTTCTGTTTCATTTCAGTGTGCAGGTGTGATGTCAAAGGGACGCTGAGCGGTGTTGGAGAGTGTCAGCAGGTGGTTAACATTTGAGTCACAACATTCATTCATTCCAATTTAAATTTTATGTGCGTTTGAATTTCAGTGTTGAACTTGTCTTTCGCTTTTGAATTTTATCTTGCGCAATTGCCTTGCATCGAAAACATTCCATACCATTAAAATGGCCTTGCCTTTTGTTTTCCATCCGTGCAGAGAAATGGGCAGTGCCACTGCAAGCCTCGCGTAGGCGGTCGTACGTGCGATGTCTGCGACCGCGGCTACTTCCTGTTGCAGAAAAATAATTATTTGGGCTGCCAAGGTGCGTCCGCGGCAACATACTCAATTTTCTTCATGAAAAAAAAAATCCTTCTAAAAATGTGGAATCCTTCGCAGGTTGTGAATGCGACGTTGGTGGCGCCATCAGCGCGGCTTGTGACGCGACCTCCGGCCAATGCCGTTGCCGTAGTAACATAGACGGTCTGAAATGCACACGGTAGGACTTTTCCAAACATTTCAATGATGAAAATTGCACACGAGGTTTACTTCAGGCGATGGCGTTCCTTCTCAGGCCAGCCCCGGGGTATTATTTCCCCACCTTGCATCAGTTCAAGTTTGAGGTGGAGGACGGCACCACAGCAAACGGCAGGCCTGTGCGTTTCGGTTACGACCCCCGAGAGTTCCCCGAATTCAGCTGGAGAGGTTACGCTGAGCTTTCCCCCGCACAGGTGAGCATGCATTTGAAACACCTTCTGACAAACGAAAGTCCAAAATATTGATCCGGTAAATGATTCTATTGTTACAATTGAACACTCGCGATCGTAAACAAACACAGGACAGCGTTTTCAAAGACGAGCCCTCCCACAAATAGTGAAAACCCAAAAGTCATTGACACTCCCTCGAAAAGGCTTGAAGTTGCAAGTCAAGTCAATAGTTGCAGCAAGATGGTGGCAAAGCACTATTTTTGTCTGAAACAACTCACTTCAACTTAGGGCCTTGACAGAAAGATGCCACAAGATGACGACAAAGCTATACTTTAATTCTGGGGTGTCTATTTCGAGTTTCCCCTGGAGGGCCGTTATGAATTTTGGGGAACCATATACTGTAAATGTTTAATCACCGCCACATATTACATACACAGCGGACAACAAATTGATGGATAACAAATTTTAAAATCAGAAATCAAGAATAATGACTGTTATTGTGGATTACATATGACAATTTGAAATTTTGGTGCAGACGTTAGCAAGCATCATGGAACTTGACATGCTTGATTTGCTTTCGCCAGCCACATAAAATGATGTGGCGGGCCAGATCTGGCCCACGGGCGTAGACTTTGACACCCGTGCTGTAATTGATGCAATATATAACATCTGAAAGTTTGTGAGAACATGTCATGTTGTGTTATCATCAATGTACTTCAGTCTAATTGAATGGCTTGCCTTGTACGCCTTCCTCCTCTTCCACGCCTACTTTTCAGATGAAATACTTTCTGTCAGCTACTTCTTTCTAAACCTTCACAAATTAATTCTCAGGACTTTGGGAGAAATTTCAGGATGTACCTAATCAGTCAAAATTTTACAGTTTAAATTCATATGACCTTCTTTCAACTTTTCAATGGTACTATTTGCACAATTTCCTCTTCTTTAACAAGGAGATGGACTGCGAAATTGATTTCCTGGTTCATTTCGAGTCTGTATTTAAACGGACCTCGTCAGCATGCCGGTGACATTTTGAAACCAAGACGACATCTAACAATTGATGAGCACCAGCTCGCGTAGAGGAAAGTGCCACTGAGCTTAGCGTGTCACACAGTGTTATGAACGGATATGAGAGACTGGAAGAGTCACTGAAAGGCAGAGAAGTGGACGTCCTTGGACCAAACATATGTTTACCATTCACCTTGTGCAAGAAGTACCTGTCACTTTGAACAGTTGGACATGAAAATGTTTCAAGAAAGTCGAATGAAGTTTACCTGTAAGAGGATACGGAGCACATTTTAGGCTCATCCGGAATTTCCAACCAAAAGCAAAATATCACTTTGTGAGTTCTGTAGTGTAATAAACCGCCAACCAACTTTTTTTAAGCTTCTGATCGCCTCTTCTGCAGCAATTTCTTGAGCTGTTTCTTTGCAGCCAGAGGTGATCCTCACCCTTCCCCTTGGCTTTCCTGCCACTTTCCATCTTGTAATGCGCTACGCCACCCCGCAAAATAAGGGAAGGGCCGCACGATTAAGAGCAAGGCTCACAGTGGCGGACGAAGCCGTCTCTCCGCCGTGCTGTGACTGTAAGTAGAGGGCGGCGCTTGGGTGCATTTTTTTTTCCTCTCCTGGCTTGCAGTGTGTTGATGAAGGCTCTTGTGATTGCGCAACCGCTTTGCCTCCTGAACCCTTTCCGATGTGCATCCAATGTTTCATTCGGTCAGTCGCTTGTCCCTGTCGTCCTCCCCCTGCAGAGTGAAGTCAGAGTCATAGTGCATGTTGAGTGGAAAGATGCCAGGCGCAACTTATTCCGCGTGGTGCTGCGGTTCACTAACCCGAGCCCTGCCACCGTGAGTGGTAGCGTCAAGGCGACTAATAACAGAGGCCATGCAGGTAAGTCAGCCTCTGGAGAGTGAAGGTTGTTCCATTCAAGCATCTGTAGTCATCCACGCAATGACCAAATCAGAAGTTCTCAGTTGGTTTCACTTGGGACCCACGTTTTATTTACATCAACAACACAGAAGTAAACAATAGTAGATAAATAATACAAGTATTAAAGGTCACATTGCAAATGCATGGGAAAAAAATATTGTGTTGAATTCACAAAATGTTATCTCGTCAAAGAGCTGCGTCAAAATAACATTTTTGAAGTACTGTAGATGTAAGGTCTACTTAAAATTGTATCTCGATCCAGATTGTTATTTTGTGCAACCTCAACATTGCTCCACTCGCCACCATCTGCGTTTTTTCTTTTTTATTTATTTATTTTTTTAATGATGATCGCATACTACTGTTTAGACTAAGCAAGTTTGATAACACATTTTTTTTTCTTTGTCGACCAATACCTGCATGAGTATTTACGCATTGTGAATTACGGATACCGATACTAAGTCCCAATCCCACTAACACTTATAATACATAAATTTCAATTCACAAATTGACATGTAATTGTGACCAAAAAACTTGAAGATTCAAATCACTTCTGTCAAGCAGGCGCAGTGTAGCACCAACTCTTGGCAAGAAGACTTATTCAATGTTATTTTTAAATTATTTTTTATTTATTTATTTTTGCTGTAGATATCGGTGACTGGTATCAGCATCTTTCTTGGACCTCAATACCTTGAAATAAGGCCAATACTGATACCTTTTTGTGGTCAAGATTTAAATGTCAGTGCTTAAGCCATCGTTCAGATATACAGCAACATACGATGGGTTACGATGCGCGCGTATTGGCAGATACCCGATGTGTATCAGATTTTCATCCACATTTGGGAAAAGCCTAATTCTGATCTGAAGAGATGTGTTCTTTTTCGATTTAATTTGTTAAATAGGTGTGCCACTTCAGAGCAAAAAAATAATAATAAAATTAAATCTGGCAGAGTTGAATAAAAAAAGGTTTGTAAAGACAGACATGTGCAACACACATGGACACACAGGAATTGCATTTTTTCGGGATGAATAAATATGTCAAATTAAAATCAAGTCAAATGAAAGCGCACTAATCTCGCACAAAAACCCACCAAATTGCCATTTACGTGGCATGCGGTGTTGGTACAAACCCGATTTTAGGTCCCGACTCTCTAGTTGAGAATCACTGACGGAACAACACTGACATTCGTACAAATGTCTCATCAAATGTCACGTTTGTGCGCCCTGCAGCAGAGCAGAGTAAGGAAGTGGTTTTCCCTGCGAGTCCGCAACCGTCGTTCCTCACTGTGCCTGGCGACGGCTTTGCTGAGCCATTTGCGTTGACACCCGGCAACTGGATCATCCGCATTGAGGCACCCGGGGTTTTTCTCGTGAGTTGCCCAAAAGAGAAGAAAAATTGACCAAAGGAATATGTGTCGCGCCATAAACCCCCAAACTTGTGATTACACCTACACTTGGCCTTCCGTTCTTTATTGCAGCCCACTGAGCATTTTCCTGATCATCATCAATATAATTATTATTAGTCCTGTAATATTTGTTACATTTTCACTCGATGCCGTTAAAATAACTCGTTCGTTTATTAATTGTAAAACTCTCTGTCGAAGAAGCAGTTTTATGTGACCTCTACATTTCACATTCTTTGTTGTCAATTCATATTTTTTGGGGGGGGTAAAAATTGTAAAAAAAAAAAGCATACAATTTTCCATATTTATTACTTATTAATTGTAAAGTAAATATAAGTTAATTAAGTAAATAAGTTAATATTTAGGAAATAATTGTTAGCACATTAACATTTTAATTCTACTACTATTATGACTAATAATAATAATCATGATAACAACACTAGTCAACACATTTTGACTAAATGTTTTGATCAGCTGCTGGTCAACTTTTCTAGAGGAATTGAGCTGATTCCAAATCTGCCCTTGTATGTTCGATCAATCAGTTTTTCATAATAATAATAATAATAACAAAATAACAGTTAAATAATAGGTAATATTAATGTATATTAATTCACCTTTATGATAGATGGGTTAGGTTAAGCAACGGTTGTGATTTTTTATTTTCTGGAAAGTCATAGATATAAATTACAATGCATGGGAAAGTCCATAAGTTTTACAAGATCCCCAAAAGACATGAAATCGGTCTCAAAAATACGTTTAGCGACACATAAATCCATCTCTGATTAAAATGACTTGTTGACCAGTGTAATGATAGGAATGATATCTATAATAATAACAATGTAATACTTCTACTGCTACAACTATGGCTTCTAATAATAATGATGATGATGTAAATAATAAAAATAAAAATATAAATGCATGACTATTTTATTATCAAAAATAATTTCCCTAGCATATGTTCACTGTGAAAAATTCCCTCGTCTTTGAATAACGCATCTGTCGGTTGTAAGAGTCCAACGTGTCCTTCGGGAACGCGTTGCAACATTTTCTGGCCTGTCATTTTGCTCCAGTGACAAAATGCATCTTGCTCCTCAGGACTATTTGGTCCTGCTGCCTCAGGATTACTACGAAGCGTCGCTGCTGCACAAAGAGATCACAGAGCCCTGCACATATGTGCCCACAGAACGCAGGAATAAAAAGTGATTCTGTATTTTCTTTGTTTTGTTTCCAAGAGACACCCAACATTTTTTGCTTTCTGTTCAAGCTCCCTTTGTGCCTTCTAGCTGTCTGCTGTACAAGCACGTGCCCATGGATGGATTCAGCTCGGCTTTGGGCTCGCAGGGAAGCTTTTCGAGCCGGAGGGCCCACAAGAGGAGGCAGGCGCCGGTGCGACGGCCCACCCCGGATCACCCTGACATGGTCTCCCTGCATGGCACACAGGTGACACCGCAACGCCTTTATATCTGCCGTTTTTAGCATTGATTTTTATTTTTAATCCGCCTTCTCAATGATGCATTTTCACACAATTTACAACAGATTTCATTCACGCATTCACGCGTTACGTTGAGTAATGCCTTGGGTGCACTGACTCACTCATCTAAATCTTCTTCAGATAACATAAACCGCTACTACACATAATAATGTTTACTTCTACTTAGCAGTTGCAGCTAACTGCCACCAGGTTGCAGCTTTGGGTAAGAATTGACAAGATTGAAACAGTTTTCAGTCATTGTGCCTCCCTTACACAACGTGTGGTGCATTCGACAAAAACTAATAGCTGATAATAAAATACAGGAGGTCACCTGATTCCTAACACAAAAGTACTCAATGAAGGCAGTCAAAAAAATAACTGTACATCATGGACCATGTTAAAAAAAACTTTTGATAGCTTCAACGTAGAAAATTTGCTGTGGAAAGT
Source organism: Hippocampus zosterae (assembly GCF_025434085.1). Lineage (NCBI taxonomy): Eukaryota > Metazoa > Chordata > Actinopteri > Syngnathiformes > Syngnathidae > Hippocampus > Hippocampus zosterae. Next base: position 12,317,317 of record NC_067465.1, read on the forward strand.
TTGAGTTTTGCCATTGAAACGTTAATCCTTAAATATGTCAAAATATAAATATAAAAAATATTTATATTTTATATATAAATATAAAATATGTCCCCCCCCAAAAAAGATTACCGGGTAATGTTAGTGAAGTGTCAAAAGTCTGTCTTAAAAAAACATACACTGCACTTTGTGTATGTGGCATATGACCACCTCATAAACACAAATACCCCGCCGCCCTCCTCCGCCGCCATGTTGACAACTTAACCCAGCGATGAGGTAATGTATGTTATCCTCAACAGAAGCTAACACTGTTAGCTAAGGCACTTTTTTTTGTTGCAAGAATCAATGCAGCACTGCTTACCTATTGGCTTTGACATAACAGCAGGGTATCAAAAACATGGCATGGTGGGTGTTTCCGGATGATATCGCTTCTGCATAATTGTGTTTCAGACAGTGGTTGAAAGTGGCTTTGGATCTTCAACCAGCCCAGCTTCTAAGTCATGAACAGAGAAACTTATTGTGGGGGCGGTTATTAAACAAAATGTCCTCACTTTCACAGAATAGTACAAAAGAGCACAGCGGACACATTTTTGGTAATTTTGGTAATTTCACGAGCATTCCAGGGACACAACTATTTTTACTGTATGTCCCGTTTAATGCTTCTGATGTGTGTTTTTTTTTTAACAAGTCGTACGTTCCTCGTTATGCGCCCTCCAGTCTCAGCTGCAGCTCAGTCTGCGTGTGGCTCATCCTGGACCTCATGCTCTCATCCTGGAGTATGCCAGCCAGGTGGACAGCATCCAGAACGTCAACTTCCTCGTCGGTGTCCAGCATGGGGAGCAGATGCGAGTCCGAGCCAACATTTACAGCTGCGATTACAGGTGAGTCCCTCAAACGGCATTAGAGGCCAGTAAGGCCTCACACGGTCTGCTGTTTGCGTTTTCATTTAAAACTGGTTAAATAATATGTATAAGTCACGGCTATGTTTAAAACTATTTCGTATTAATGTATTTATTTTAAATAATCACATTTTTAAAAGAGGTAAACTGTTCTCAATTTTCTTGCAACTTTCAAGCTTAAATAAAATGACAAATGTAAAATATTTTTTCATAATATTTGTTAGTATATTATTTATTACTTATTGATTTATGCTTGATTGTAAATGAGAAAGTGAAACAAATGTTGAAATACATACAGTTACATATTGACTTTGGTGGGTGAATTTTATTAAGTAAATATTAAATCAATGATAATTAAATTGATTATAAATAATCCAATGCCGAGGGAAAATAGAATGAAGTCTTGTTATCAAAAGGAACGAGTTTACATATTTGGAATCCACATTTTCAATTTTTTTTTTAACCCAGTCAATTAATGTCACGGTTGTCCTGTTAATTTAAAAATCAAATGTGGTCCTTGAGCGCAAAAAATGATCTTGTTTCATTGTGGCCAAGACAGAAAAAAAAACAACAACATGACTGTTTGTTTGTTTGTTTGTTTGTTTGTTTGTTTGTTTGTTTTACCGCTTGTGCAGCTTTTTGTGTCGGAGCGTGGTGGTGGACAGCAGGAATCAGGTGGCCGTGATGCAGCTCGCCCACAGGACGGAACTTCTCCTGCAGACGTCCACCGCCTCCTTCCTGCTGGTGGGACACATTTTTGCGTGACGAGTTTTTCGCTTTCTGAATATCCTGAGTCGACAATGCATTTGTGCGCAGCACAAAGTATACGCGCTTCCTGCAAAGGAGTTCTCCATGGAGTATGTGGACGCCAAAGTGCTTTGCGTCTCCGCTCATGGTCGCTTCACTGAAGACAGGTAATGCAACCGAAAACGTGTTTTAATTGCAGATGTTGTCTTAAATTGACAACATGAGACGAGAATTAAGATTTAATGTTGGTGGACTCCGTTTTTTCTGCTGTTGCTGTTATTTCAACTTTATTCCATGTAAACTCCGGTGTCTTATTTTTCTTGTGATATCACAACTTTGTCTTATAATTTGTCCCCCCGAAACCATAATACTATGACTTTGTAATTTTAAGTTTTTCATTTTTAAAAATTGCTTTTATTCTTTTTATTTCTTGTAATATTACAACTTCAGGAATTAAACCTGTCTGGTTTTTGATAAATATTTAGCCCCTCTATATTCTGTATTTTCGTGTTTGTTATTATGGTTGTACTTGTAGAGCCAAATATTTTTTGGGCAGCTCCAACAGCTGCATATCCAAATGGTTACGTACTTGGAACGACTTGAAAAAGGCCATTTTGGGCACATGATTACTGCTTTTGGCCATTGTTTTTGCAAGAATCTTGCAACAGTACGCGGCGGCTACTTGATTAGGGACATAGAGACCAGCATTCCCGCCCTTTACTGAGCCAAGGCAGCCGTTTTACATGAGAAAAATCTCAATCAAAACATTTACGTCACTCTATTTAGCGAGACGCTGACTAATTTTTCTTTTCTTTTTTTTCTTTTTTATGGTCGTAGTCAGCACTGTGTTCTGAGCCACTTGGACAAGCCTTCGCCGGGCTGGGTTTTGCACGCGGCCCGCGACGGGAAGCTGAACGCTGCCCACCAACAAGAAGGCAATACAGACCGGCGGCAGAGACGACAGTCCGACGTATCCCCTCACGGTGACAAGGTCCTACTCAAATACCCTCAGGTATCAAGAGAATGCCACCTTGTTCCTTTGTCTCACATCTGTCATGTTTAAAAGCATTTTCTTGACATCCCTTAAGACGGAGATAAGTTTCACCCCCAAGGTGCCCCTCCCTGGCAGATACGTGCTTATTGTGCATTATCGCCAGCCGGAGCACGTTTCCTTTCCTGTGGAAGTCCGAGTGGATGCCGGCTACATGTGGAAGGGTACGTTTAGCTGCCACTGAAATGTTTGTTTGGGAAAATAACATTGATTTCCAACAATAGCCTTTTCTCGTCATTTCCTGAAATGTAGGCTGTGGTTTTGTTGCAGGTTCCATAAATGCCTCGTTCTGCCCATCGGTGTCAGGCTGCAGAGACGTGATGGTCTTCGACGGCCTCACCGTCCTCAACTTTAGCCAGCAATCTTGGCAGCTGCCAAGCATCTCTGTGATTGTTCCTTCTCGCAAGACTCTCCTTCTGGTCAGTGGTTTATTCATCCACTTTTTTTTCAAGCGCTTGTTATCATTATTTATAATAATTTCTTTTTGAAGTTTCTTGCTTCCTGTATTTCTCTCTTTTTATGGAATGTTCTTTTTTCCTTTCACTCCGCTGTACAGGATCGTATACTGCTGGTGCCTGAGAGTCGTTACACCCCAGACGTCTTGAGCGAGAAGCCTCTGGATCAGTCAGCACTTTTTATCCAACAGTGCCGAGGAGAAAGCGTCTTTATTGAGTAGGTGTTCATTTCAAATCGACTTGACATGGCCCTTGGAAGGGTGTGAAACTTTCTTTGCTATCCTGAATTCTTCTCGCATAGAGCTCACTGCACACTTTTTTTTAAAAATGTTTTTAATTTTTTGGTTAGGACATTCGGTTACTTCTCAAAAGTGAAGTGCGCCATAACAACAAGCCTATACTGTCAGCAACGGGTGTCCAACCCTGATCCTCATGTGAATCAGGTGTATTGGAGGATGGCGACATCCGAAACATGCTAGATCGGGATTCTCAAAGAGCGGGTTTGGGCACCCATGCTGTAGGCACGTCAGAAAAGCAGATTTTTATCCAACCCGAACTTGTACATATGTACACATCTTGATCTAAATCTTGTTTTGTTGCCCAGATCTTAAGGTTTTTTTTCACATAATAGTCCCATGAAAAGTTGAGGACATTTTGTGCAATGATCATATTAAGAGACAGGGACGGCTCGGCGGGTGACTGTTTAGCGCGTCTGCCTCATAGTGCAGCGGTGGCAAGTTCGATTCCAGTTCGAGCCTTCCTGTGTGGAGTTTGCATGTTCTCCCGGGCCTGCGTGGGTTTTCTCCGGGTACTCCGATTTCCTCCCACATTCCAAAAACATGCATGGCAGGTTTAAGGAACACTGTCACATTGTCCTTAGGTGTGAGTGTGAGCGCGGATGTTTGTTCGTCTGCGTGTGCCCTGCGATTGGTTGGCAACCGGTTCAGGGTGTCCCCCCGCCTACTGGGATTGGCTCCAGCATGCCCCGTGACCCTTGTGAGGATAAGTGGATCAGAAAATGGATGGATGGAAAAAAAAGAACGATGACGTTAGGCTTAGTTTAAGATGAGCTCATGACCCACAGGCAGACACAATGAACTCTGGTACTGGTTTATTGTCAAGAAGAGGGACAGATCAAGGAGGCAGGAACCAAAGGCAGTCAGAAAAAAACAAACCAAGATGTACAGGAACGTTGAGCGTAACAGCTAGGCAGCAGCGAGTACGTCAGGGAAGATGGCTGCCAAACTGGCAAGGGGTGGCTGTTCAGACAGGCCTTTATGCTGTAGGGGTAATTGTGGCTAAAAAAGTGAAGACTGGCAGGTGCGTAGGTGAGACCGGTGCAATGATTGAGGAGACGGCCAGCCCACACTGTATGAAGGGAAAGGTAACCGAAAACAACAGAGGGCGGGGCCACACAGTCGAACACTTAGGACAGAAAATGTATTCCAACAGATGAAAATTGTGTTTCGAATATAAATCCATCCATGTTTTGCACCGCAAGTCCTCATTATGGTTACACGTGAGCTGAAGCCGTTCTAGCATGATCTAAATGACGATCCCATTTGTCATTAATGTACACTTAACATAAACTGCTTCACAGGTCATATAAAAGTCTTGCTTTCATTTTTCCACAGCCCCAGAACATCTTCTGAATTCTGCAGAGACTCCGCCCGCTCTCTGGTGGCGTTTTACAACGACGGAGCTCTGCCTTGCAATTGTGACCAGTCTGGGTCTATTGGATCTGCGTGTGACCCAAATGGAGGACAATGTCCCTGCAGGCCTCACGTCATCGGTCAGCGGTGTACAAAGTGTGCCACGGGCTACTATGGCTTCCCTTACTGCAGACGTGAGTGAAACTCAAACTGGGCATACTCGACATCCACTGGCTTTTATTGAGATCAAACTCAAAGAGTTATTCAAGTGTAAGTGGCGTACTTGTCTTCCTCCGCAGCGTGCGAGTGCGGCCGCCGCCTGTGCGACGAGGTAACGGGCCGTTGCTTGTGCCCACCTCAGACTGTCAGACCGGTCTGCGACGTGTGTCAGAACCAGACATTCAGTTATCATCCACTGCTGGGCTGCGAGGGCTGCAATTGCTCCAGGGATGGCCTGCGAGTCAACGCCGGACATGGCTGCCACCGCGTCACCGGGCAGTGCAGGTGAACGCAAACTGATGCTGCACTGGGTGACACACTATTATTATATTCCATGTGGCAATTATTATTGGATAGTTTGTATTTTGTCTTTTTTAATTACATGGTTCATATCTGGTGTCATAAAAAAAAAACAACTAACATTTAGCTGGTAATATGATATTGTTGTCTGAGCCCAGATGTGAGAAATGTTGAAACCTCTTTGCCCGAGGTTCAAAATTTCAAGGCAACAAATGTCAGTAAAATTACACGTTTTAACAGAATACTTCAAGTTTTGCTGATGTGCAAACTGGCTTCCCAACATTTCACCACAAAGAAAAAGAGTTTTCAGAACTTGTATTGTCCCCCAACTTAATTATTCAAGTAAAACCAATTCAGCAAATTGTTTCGGAGCAAACAACTTGTTTGCTTTGTTGTGCTGACTAACATTGTTGCCATGGATGGCAATAATTTATGTTTAAGTCATTCCACCTTAAATTATTGCAAATTTAATATAAATGTAAATTCATTTCAAATTAAGTTATTTCATTTAAATAATTTAATTAAAAAATTTAAATTTAGAATAAAAGTTGCAAATTTCCCCAGTGTGGGACAAATAAAGGTTATCCTATCTTCTTACTGTTTTAGCCCCTAAAATAATATCAGTTGTGTTTTTTCACTTGTGTTTGTGTGTGCGTGTGTGTGTTTGTGTGTGTGCGCGCGCGTGCGCACAATGGAATGCAGTTGCAAACCCAGGATTGTTGGGCGCCAGTGTGATCGATGCGCTGCAGGTTATTACCACTTTCCCGACTGCGTCCCTTGTGACTGCGAGCAGGGCGGAGTCACGCCCGACGTGTGTCACCCCGACACGGGGAGGTGTCTTTGCAAGGTACGCCAACTGCGCCAAATGTTTCCACTTCCTCGTCTTTGCTTTTGTGTGCCTGTCTCATGACTTTACCGCGTCTCATGCACAAAAACACTTTGTTTCTTACGGCAGGAGTGTCAAACTCATTTTTGCCAGGCCACATTGTAGTTACGGTTTCCCTTGGAGGGCCATTATGACTGTGAATTTTGTGAATTCATATAAATGTTCACACCTCCACATATTGCTGTACATACACAGCGAGCAACAAATAGATGCATAACTAGTTTTGACATCGGAAGTCAAGAATAATGGATTGTTTAAACATTGTGATTATGACATGATATATGAAAATTTGAAATTTTGGTCCAGACTTTGGCAAGCATCATGGAAGTTGACATGCTTGAATTGCTTACACGGACCACATAAAAAGATGTGGCGGGCCAGACCTGGCCCCTGGGCCTTCACTTTGACACATGTGTCTTACGGAGTTACCATTGAATATCCAGTGAAATAAATAATGAGTAATACTAATGTGTTCATTCCTCCGATTAAACTCTTGGATGACATATACTGTTTTTAATAATAATACATCACATTTGTAAGCGCCTTTCACAACACTCAAGGACACTGTACAGCCAAGACCAATAGTAAAACCCAGATAAAATAATAAATAAAGAAAGAAAGATTTAAGGCGGGTAGGCAAGTCTGAATAGGTGGCTTTTGAGCTGGGTTTTGAATAAGGAAAGAGAGTCAATATTACGAATGTTGGGAGGAAGTGAGTTCCAGAGTTTGGGGGAAGAGCGACTGAAGGCACTGCACCCCATTGTACTGAGACGGGCAGAGGGTAGAAAAAGGTGGAGGGAGGATGAGGACCTGAGTGAGCGAGAGGGAATGGAGATTTGAAGAAGATCTGACAGATAGGGGGTAATGGGTAATAACGCAAGGTTATGGATGGCTTTGAATGTATAGAGAAGTATTTTGAAGTTGATTCTAAGTTTGACAGGAAGCCAGTGGAGCTGTTGGGGGATGTGGGTGATATGATGGAAGGAGGGGGGTTCTCGTGATGATCCGGGCTGCTGAATTCTGAACAAGTTGAAGTTTATGGAGGAATTTTTGATGGACACCGAAGAGGAGTGAGTTGCAGTAGTCAATACGGGAAGTGACGAGACTGTGAACAAGGATAGCGGTGGTGTGCGGAGTGAGTGAGGGACGGAGGCGGTTTATATTGCGAAGGTGAAAATGAGCGGACCGGGTATTGTTATTTTTGTACTTCTGATGATTAAAATATGAGCGAACGTATTGATGGGTGCTGAAATCTGTCCTTGTTTTGTCTTGATTACACGGTGATACCAGTACAGGCATTGGAAATGATCCTGGTGTTGTTGTTGTTGGGTTTTTTAAACCATATTTGATTTGTTGCTGAACAGTGATTCTCAACCTTTATTGAGCCTAAGTACATACCGTATTGGCCCGGATATAAGACGGCCCTGATTATAAGACAACCCCCTCTTTTTCAAGACTCAAGTTTAAAAAAAGACTTTTTGAATAAATTTTTATACGGAAAATAATTACAGTCCATCTGAAACAAATGATTCTAACAATATATTTGAGAGAAAAAGCATGTTATTTTGCCTCATTCAAATCTTAATATCTGAACATTTAAATATGTGAACTAAAGTGCAATCACATTCGTCAATGAATGGCTTCTAGTTTTTGAAGTGTAAATGACATCATGACTTCTCCTCAGCTGCCGGTTAAGCTGGTCGATCTTGAACCCACTTTTCTCCAAATTGTCACTGACATTCTTTGGTTTACTCTCTCTGTGAACCACCATATGTCTTTAGAAAAACGTAGCCGGCATCAGGTGTGACACATGTCGGGACGGCTCCTTCTACTTTGACCCGTCCAACACCAACGGATGCACGGGCTGCTTCTGCTTCGGAGCCACCGACAAGTGTCAAAGCTCCCAAAAACGCCGGGGCAAGGTCGGTGGCCATGTCTTGACGCCGCATTCCACGTGTTGAGAACACAGGCTAGCTCACGCCTCTGTGTTTTCTGCCGTTAGTTTGTGGACATGCTGGGGTGGAAGTTGGAAAGCTTCGATCACCGAGAGGTTGCGTCCGTGTTGAACGTGGCCAGTAACACGGTGGTGGCGGATGTCCAGGAGCTTCCTCTTTCCATTCAAGCTTTACACTGGGTGGCGCCGGCCTCATACCAGGGAGATCGGGTGAGTCTGAATCTGTTCTGTTCTCGCCATTTTAAACCAAGATCACTGCAGCAAGCACAAGTGATTTATTTTCAAAGTTCATTTTATTCCAACAGTTTTACATGAGCACACCCTAAAAAAATGTTTTTTTAATTATTTTATTTCATTTAATTTTTGTTGTTGATTTTTTTTTTCATTCGTTCATTTCATTCTAGAAGAGGGTGACTCACATCTATAGTAACAAATTCCAGCTTTTAACAACATCTGGAATTGCTCTCAATTAAAGTTTTTTGGCCAGTGTGGAAGGTTTAATGCTTGATTTATTTCTTAATTTCTCAAGACAGCATAACACAATTATTATTATTTTTTTTAAACAATCCGAAAATAAAACTGTGACTAAAGAAGCATAATTCAAATACATTGAAAAAAGGAAGAATTATTCAATTAAATTACTCTATGCTGGACTTTCAATGAACGAGTGAGCAGTTATTCCCATATACATAATTAATGTAGTACTGTATATGTAATTGTTTTTATTATTGTTGTTGGGTTATTTTTTGTCCTCTTAGGTATCATCTTATGGTGGTTTCCTCACCTACCAGGCCAAATCCTTTGGTATTCCCAGTGAAGGAATGATTCTGATAGATAGGACCCCCGATGTCCTACTGACTGTATGTGAAGTTTCATTCAACGTTGTTGTTTTAATGACAGAGTAAACAAACATTTCCATGCTTCCACTCTAGGGTAAAGACATGACGCTGGTTCATTTTGCCCAACAAGTCCAGTTGCCAGATCGACTTTATCAAGGCAGAGTCCAGTTTGTGGAGGTAAACAAAACAGCCGAATATTTAGTTTTTAAACCAAATGTGGATCCTGTTTCGTGGTTCAACGTTGTCCCGATACTTTTGTCCGCCTGCTTTTTTTGTTTTTATTTTCCACCCACCCATGTTCTGTTTTCCGCAGGGAAACTGGCGCCACGCTGGTACCAACAGACCCGTGTCCCGAGAAGCACTGATGACTGTCCTTGCGGGCCTGACGCGTCTGAGGATCCGAGCTTTGTACTTTACGCAAAGCCAGAGACTTAGTCTGGGCCAGGTGGGCTTGGAGGAAGCCACCGATATGGGCACCGGGGGTCCTGGGAACACTGTGGAGGTCTGCGCCTGCCCTTCTCAATTCGCCGGAGACTCCTGCCAGGTGAGGGAAATCTATTGACACAGCAAGAGGCAAGTCGTCTTTATTTCGTGAGGATGCGAAGAGAAAATAGAATTGCAGCGGATTCATGTCAAGCCATTTTATGTATTTACATCATTGGAGGTGGAAAATGCTCAAATTTGCCCTGATTGCTGGTTCGTATTTGTGTCCCTCAAGACTGCAGAATTTTGTGTATCTTCATCTGTTGACGTAAGTGGTGGCCGAGAAAATGCCTCATGTTCAGAGATCGGCAAAGTTAGATAATGGCTGAACTTCTTTGGGGTTTTTTTTCCCTTGGACTTTTTCGCATGATCATTTTTATCTCTCGCAGTTCCACTCCAATGCGTTTTAATGCATGATCGCTGTCCTCGCTTCCAAACGCCTTGCATTTCGCACCACCGAGAAAGAACGGGGAGGATCACCTTCTCAGGTGTTGAGTGAAATAGCGTTGTGTCATCTTGGAGGAGCGCGACTTCCTCCTCGTTCTGCTAAGGTTGTCCCGACACGCCCGAACTAAACATTGCACCCTTTTGCCCACGGGGGCCAAAGTCATCAGCTGAGGAGACTTGGGCGGAATGTGCGGCTGGAAAATAACCGCGCGGGCCAAAGGTATGTGGCCTCAGGCTAGGACGGGATGAAGTGCACAATCACGCAGACATAATATTAGCCATGATAAAGCCCGGATCACTGCCATGGCTACAAATCATAGGGACAGTACCGGCATTCCTTTGTTAAGGGAAGAAGAGTGTTTGGTGCGCAGAGTCCTTATTTTTACTATTTACATTTTTTTTTACATACATTCCATCTTGTCTGTGGGGCTCAGCGTTTGTTTCCTGGTCCTGTTTGTTAAGAGCAGCGCAGTAGATAGTGGTTAGCACGACTGCTGTACAATGGAAAGGTCCAGGGTTTGAATCCAGGCTCCGCCCTTCCTTTGTCTCTGTGACCTGCCAAAGTCGAATGCGGCATGCCCAGTTCCAACTCACCCGCTAGCCTAACGAAGAGAAGCAGTACAGCAAATGGGTGAATGGATGGAAATTGTACATGAAGAAACGTTTTAATTTGGTCAATTGAGAGGAAGTTGAGTCTACAGGTGGGGAAAACCTCCCCTGACCTCAGTGTTACTCATCAACGTGATCGTGTATGCACTCAATCCTCGACAATTCAAGTGTGTGTATATGTGCGCGTGTCCAGCAGCCACTCCCCAAAGTACGTGTGTGTTTTTGTTTTTTTTTTGTTTGCACACTGTGATTCAGGTATGACTCGACTGTCTGAGGGTGTCTGACATGACTGTAATACACACACACAACACACACACACAGAGTATCGTACACACACAACTGATTTGTCGCATTGAAATAAGATTAGCAGTGCTGTAGAAGAGAGCATTAATCAGGACGCGGTAAATGCCATTTTTACACGGTCAATTACGTTTTACTCTTAAAAGACTATATTTGGTCCAACTCTGAACAGAGTAAAATTTAAGAGTAAGTAATTCAGATTCAGATTCAACTGAAAACAATTTGGAGTGATATTTACTTGAGAAAAAAAGGGGGGTGGGGTTCCACTCAGAAATGTTAAGTTAATTTTACAAGGAGAGTGTTTGGGTAAATTTTTCTCAAATTAAAATTGTAAATTGTACTTTGTATTATCCATTGATCCGTTTTCAACACAGCTGATCCTGGACAGGTTCGCGGGGGGGTACTGGAGCTTATCCCAGCTGAGTACGGGCGGAAGGCGGACTATACTCCCTTGCTCCCTTGACACTCTGGAGGAGGTGGGCAACAGAAGGATGCTAACTAAGCTAAAAGCTATGATGGACAGTCCCTCCCACCCCCTCCAGCCCACCCTGACAGCACTTGGTAGCTCCTTCAGCCACAGACTGTTACACCCGCGCTGCAAGAAGGAGAGATAACGACGCTCGTTCCTACCGACTGCTGTCAGGCTGCTGAATAAAAATAATAACAATAATAATAATAATAATAATACTATATAAATAAAATGTGAAAAACAATTGTAAATAGCACTGCGATTTATCAATTTTGTATTTATATTGCACTTAATTGAATGGTGTTTGTTTGTATTTTCTTCTTTCTTCTTTCCACCCCATATTCTTGCTGCTGTAGGCTGTAAATTTCCCCAGTGTGGGACAAATCTTATCTTATCTTATCTTATACCTTGAATTAGTCACCAGTCAATCGCAGGGCACTATAGAGACGAACAACCATTCACACCCACGTCCACACCATCACTGAGCGGGAATTGATTCCACGCTGCCCGCACGCAATTCAGACAAGTGTGCCACCAGCAATTTACTAACTCACAGTCGGAGCAGCATGGTTGCGTGACCGTGTCCCAACTTGAAGGCTGGGGGATCATTCTTCGACCCTGGGGTGACTTTTTTTGCTGAATAAACTAATAGTATGCACACACAATTTACTCAAACTCTCATTGCAAAATTTACAACAACAAAAAGCAAGTGAATATCACTCCAAATTTTTTTTCTGTGTAAAATCATTGATATATTATTTTAAACTCAAATGTTGCTGTAGTTAGACTGCGACCAAATAAAATGTGCTCGGCGAAATTTACCGTGTATCATGCAGTGTGAAGAACATGAAGGACTACTACAGGGGTCATTGACCTTTTTGAAACTCAATTGGTTTATACCTGTTGTGTATGTGTGTGTGTTTGTGTATAGGCGTAAAAGGAATGAGTGCACACGTTAGCAACTGCATGTGTGAGCTTGTGCATCTCTGTACAGTCAGTACACTTACTCAGTTGGAGATGGGGCGTGTCCTCATTGTCAGTGTGTGTCAGCGTGTGTGTTTAAGAGGCCAAAGGAGGGGAAAGTGGAGCGTTCTTTCACACGGACTAAACATCAGGAATGTCAGATAGCTCGATGGCCCTATACCGGCACGCCGGAGGGGTTCTGCTCAGGACTGTCCTGTGGGGATCTCTGATCGCGCTATGCTGGGCCGGCAACAGGCCCAGTCGGGGAGGGGTGTCTCGACCCCGGCACGGCGCAAATGACGGCAGATGGAGATTAAGACACCAGGCGGACCAGTGGCTGGAGTATCCAAGGCTAAACGAACAGGGGCTCGATGGGTCACAAGTGGTCCGCTTTCCTTCTGTCAATGACGACTCAGCCAGGAATCAGGTTGAGGTAAATGCTGGCTCTTACGGTGTGTTTCTTTATCGGGGAAAAGCGCAAAGGCTGCGCTCATGTTGGTTAATGTTTCCTCAAGTTCAAGATCAGCGCACTGGCAGGCGTCGCCCAACAAGAGGTTTTATAATTTTCTGATGGAAATGGGCCATAATAAAAAAATAGATTGCCTGAGTTCAAAGTCTCAAGTTGGCTTCACTGTAATAACACATTCTTTTTGTCTTTTTTTTGTAGAAATGCGCCCCTGGATTCTTTCGAGATGGCAGCGGGCCATACCTAGGCCGCTGTGTGCGCTGTAATTGTAACGGTCTGGCAGACGAGTGCGAAGACTGGACCGGCAGGTGTCTGGTGAGCCACTCTCACAGGATACAAATGCTCCTTTGAGTTTCATATTCCAAACACAAGCGATTTCAGACGTTCACATGCGGTACGATTTATATTAATGGATGCAGCGTAAGCAATTAACAAATAGTACCAGAGCGCTCAAAATTCCTCAAGCCCAGTTGTTTATTACATATTTTGCCCTAATTAAACTCTATTGTTTCTATAAAGTAGGTTGAACGAACGCAAACTGTAAATTCTCACACACACATTCCTCGATAGTGTACTATTCACCAGAATAGGCACAGGTTGAAGGTTTGTGTTGAACTAAAAAGATTTCACTCAAAGTGAATTTATATGTTTTTAAATGATAATGATTTCAGTCCTGATATTTTTGTATGATGATGCGGCGTAAGAGTTTTCCAATAACTGCCGTGGCTCACCTGGATAATGCAAAAAAAAAAAAAAGCTCCTTTGCCACCTTCATCGACTTGAGTTTGACGCAAATTGTTTTTTCATTTCTGCATAATTCCACACATATATTATAATAGTAGTAGTATATTAAGTAGAAACAATAAAACCTCAAAAATGAATATGTTTTAAAATCATGTTGCCACTTATCTCGTGCCTCTCTCATTTATTTATTATGGTTTTCAATTCACCACAAATATTTCCTATGGCGTCTCCTTGTCATCATTTTTCCCGAGTGGAGGATGAGCCTGTGCACATTAAAACTTCCCAACCAACACCATTATGTTATCATCATGCAAGACCGGGCCTGCATTGCCGCATGTGCGCCGCCCTTACAGCACAGCGCAGGTCAAATCAACATCATTCTCTTCAAAGCCTTGGCGAAGGGAGGGTTGGGGGGGGGGGTCGTTGTTCCTCTTAACCCCCCTTGGCATGTGTGTGTTCGCTCGTCGGGAAGAAAAGACTTGATGGTCCATTTAGGTTGGCCTTGCCAAATCTAATGTTGTCCTCTTTGTTTGTCTCAGAATTGCCAGTACAACACAGCCGGAAACAGATGTGAATACTGCCGAGAAGGTTACTATGGTAACGCGGCTCAGCGGATGTGCCAGGTGTGCCCATGTCCTCTAAGCACTGCATCAAACAAGTGAGTGAAGCAAAATGGACAAAAACGAAACTGCAATCTGAACCGGATCTTCTGTCGTGACATAACACACGTGTTACATTTCTAGCTTTGCAGTTGCTTGCAGAGAGATCTACGGAGACTTCCAGTGCATTTGTAGAACAGGATACATTGGAGACAAATGCGAAAAGTAAGTATCGCAAGGGAGGAAGGTTCAAGACCACAGGTGTCAAACTCAAGGCCTGGGGGCCAGATCTGGCCAGCCACGTCATTTTATGTGGCCCGCGAAAGCAAATAATGTACGTCAACTTGTTAAAATCTGTACCGAAATGTCAAATTGTCATGTGTAATAAATAACGTTGAGATTTCGCAATCATTTTGTTAACCTGTTTACACTCACTTGAACAATAATTGAACAAACTGTTTTCATGGATTTGACCGATTTCAAACCTAGTAATCTATTAAATTTGTTGTGTACGAGTAATAATTTTGTGGTTTCACTGTCATAACGGCCCTCCGAGGGAATACGTAATTCCAAATTGGCCCGCGACTAAAATAAGTTTGACACCCCTGTATCTAGACCCAGCACCAATCGGTGAAAATCTGCAAAACTGTGGAAATTTCAAACACGTCTTTTCAAGCATTTATTTTTCCGCTGTGGTCAATTTCTACTCTTATACTGATTCCACTTTCTTCATTTATACTTCCTACAGGTGCGCTCCTGGTTTCTATGGTGACCCGATGTTTCCAGGGGGAAGCTGTCGCCCTTGTAATTGTAACGGAATTGGCAACACCTGTGATCCCAGGACCGGAGGTTACCTCGTCCATCTAATAATAGAACACAGCTATACATTTTTCACTGATGGGAAACTTTATTAGACCCGAAGCATCAATAATAAGGATTTTAAGGGAAAGAGTACTATAAATGTTTATTGATCCAGATATTTTTTAATCTCTACAGTTTGCAAGAGCACGCTGGAGCCTGGAGACACAAACACAGATGACCAATGCGCGGGTAAATAAACATTCAAGAGTCTTTGGGTTTCCGTCATGCTTATTTTAAAAGTTCTTTTTAATTTCCAGAGTGTGACAACTGTGCCCAGACTTTACTCCAAGACTTGGAGAAGTTGGCGTTCAAGTTGGTATATATCAAAGTTCAGCTGGACAACGCCTCCGCCAGCGCCTCCTCCCAGGATAGGCTCAGGAAGCTGGAGCAAGCCCTATCGGACACCAAGGTAATGGGGAGGAAAAAAAGTCCTGGTTTTTCCAGTGGAGATATTTTACTTTTAAGCTGCGGGATTCTGCTTGACAAGTCGAGACGCATTTGATCCATCCCGATGCCTCATGTGTGGCCGCAAGTGCAATGTACACACCTGTCTTCATTTGATGTACATATGCAGCGCATACCTACATGATGGGATGGGTGTGCTATGCAAACATTCCAGACGGGATCACTGATAAGCAATCGCAGTTCATTTTGTCCCACACTGTGCCTTAACTTGGTTTTGAGGCTCCGAAAATTGGCAACGCGTTTTCTTGACAGTGTTTCTTGACAGGAGAGTGTTTGCCACAGAAAATATTCGGTTAATGGCAGCACGGTGGTCGACTGGTTCACACGTCGCCCTCACAATGCAGAGGTGCAGGGTTCAATTCCAGCTCCGGCCTTACTGTTTGCAGTTTGCATGTTTTCCGGTGCCTGCGTGGGTTTTCTCCGGGTACTCCGCTTTCCTCCCACACTCCAAAATAAAATGCATGGCAGGTTAATGGAACACTGCAAATTGTCCCTGGGTGGGATTGTGAGTGCAAATGGTTGTTTGTCTATGTGTGCCCTGAGATTGGCTGGCAATCAGTTCAGGGTGTACCCTGAATACTGCCCGTAGACAGGTGGGATAGGCCCCAGCACCCCCCGCGACCCTCGTGAGGCTAAAGTGTTTCCGATAATGGATGGATGGATGAATGTTACTAGTTATTTGGAGGGGAGGAGAGAGTAGAAGTGGCAGTAAAACAGGCCAAAAATCCAAATGTCAAAGGGTGAGGCAGGGCAAGAGTTGCATATTTGGTGTAGTTTAACCAATTTAACCAATTATTATTTTTTAAATAGTCACATTACTTTATTGCTCTTTTTTCCCATTCATTATGTTATTTTGATACAGGATTTTATGTTTTTGTGTAATAAATATGCCTTTCTATTTTTGTGTTTGTTTTTTCAGATGCTGGTGAACAAATTCAGCATCTCTGTCAATGGCCAAGGTTCCAGGCTCAAGCAGCTGGAAGACGACATGTTGAGTCTTTCTGAGGACATTACTTCTCTTCAAGACAAGGTCATAAACAAATCTTTTGATTAAATCCATTCGTTTACTGCAATGTGTGAGGGGGGAAAAACGTGTGAATCACATTCACATTCAGGCTGACAAGACAGCTGTGGATGCGGACAAAGCAGTTCTCGGAGTTGAAAAAACCCACAACAGGGCTCAGGATTTGGACCTACAGATTCGAAACATGCTCCTGAAAATTCAAGGTACAGCTTGTGAGACATTCCTTTAACGTGAACAATCTGTCAATCATTTCTTTTCTTTCTTCTTCCAGTTCTGCTTAACCAACTGAAGGACGCGGGCTCCAGCGGGGGAACGCCGCTTGGTGAAAACGCGGCCAAGATGCTGGAGGAGGCCCAGCGCATGGTGAAGGAGATGGAGAACAGGAACTTCACGCCACAGAAGACCGCTGCTGACAAGGAAAGGGACGAGGCCATGAAACGTAGGACGCCACGTCACATGCACACCTTGAACACAAACACCTCATCCAAGGCTTCCTTGCACATTTGTATCAACCAATGAGTGAATAGCTCTCACCTTGGAGATTTAGCGAAAAAGCTCAAAGAAAACACATTAGAAAGAGACCCTACAAAAGCATAAGAAATTATATCTGATCTGATGAGATATCTAAGTGCGATAGGTTAGCACATTTGACATGTAAGCAACTTTTCACAAAAGGGGCTCACAAAGTGCTTTGATTAATTAATTTCTTAATAGTTAAATGGTCTAAACTGCTAGGTTGTTTTCTACTGTCCTTTCAGTCCTGGACTACATCAAGAGCGACCTAACTAAGCAGTTGGGCCAGAACGAGGACTCTGCTGCCAAGTTGAAAGGGCAACTGAACACCTATGACGGCAAACTGAAG
Organism: Hippocampus zosterae; assembly: GCF_025434085.1. Taxonomy (NCBI): domain Eukaryota; kingdom Metazoa; phylum Chordata; class Actinopteri; order Syngnathiformes; family Syngnathidae; genus Hippocampus; species Hippocampus zosterae. Next base: position 12,334,590 of record NC_067465.1, read on the forward strand.
GAGCTGGACAAGTCCTTGAAGGATGCCACAGACCTGGTGAAGAAAGCTCACGCCCAGAATGGCCTCAACGCTCAGGCTGTACCGGAGCTGCTGGTAACCAAATGCAGTTGACGTGCAGACGGCTCTCACAGGGGTATCTAATGTTTTGACCTTTTAACATTTTCTTCCATTTTTTTCCCTTCCAACAGAATCGCATTAACAACTTAAAGACGGAGCGGAAGACCGTCAAGGACCAGATGACCCTGGCGGCAAATGAGCTGAAGAGAATCGAAGATTTAGCCAAAGGGCTTTCCAACAACAAAACGGTACGTGGAAACTCGATGAAGTGGACGGCATACACATCGCTGACCTTTAAATTCTGAGAGTCGCCCATAAGAAGGCGATGAAAAAAACTGTCATGTGTGTTCTAATTGCTCTTGTAGCGTGTCGTTGTTGAGACGTGCAACACAGCCGTTACGAAATCTCTATCGACCATTGCGAGCCTCCTCCCCCAAACCAGAGTACCCCTAGTAGTAGTACCAGGACTGACCTATGAGAGGCAGCATAATGCCACAGGGCAAATAAGACCTGATTGGAATAATCACGCTCAACTCACCCCGCCCCACAGGATAGTCTTTTCAAACAGCATCCTAATTGAAAGGGATGAAAAAAAAGCTACACTTTGCTGATGTTGGATTTTTGCCCGAACGGAGATTGTGCAATCTCTGCATGCATGAATATGAAACTCATTGAACTCTTGAGTACACCCTGAGGACTAAAGACACATGAAGAATTTGGTAATATTATTGCTCGCTTATGATAAATGACGCGATGTAAGTGAGATAGCGGTCGGGTCCCAACATGCAGACCCTGCGGATAAGGATCACTGCGTCTCATCATTGTTGCAGAGGTGAGATCACTGGAATGCTGCAAATATAATTCGCACGAATTGCCTTTGCTCTCGGCAGGCGTACGAAAAGTTGGCCGCTCAGCTGGATGGCGGCAAGAACGACTTGACCAGGATGGTCAACGAGCTCTCTCGAGCTACAAACAAGGAGGGCGTGGTGCAGGATGCGGAGGACCACGCTCAGAATCTTAAGAAGCTGTCGAAGGAACTGGAGGAGTAGGTTCATGACAACGTGCAATGAGTACCACGCAGTATTCTATGTTGTGTGCACTTGCTCAGGCACAACATATTATTTATTTTCAATCTATTTTAAAGCACACATTTACTATGCATACTTTATAATCATCCATTTAAATTAATTTTTTTAATGTGAACTGCATCACTGCAGAATCGTGGTTCGTCATCCACAGATCAGAAAAATCCGTTTTTGTTGGGGGGGGTCCCCCCGCAATTAAAAAAATGGGGTCATGACCCGTGGTTGAGTGGTTAGCGCATCGGCTTGAAAGTACAGAGGTGCAGGGTTTGATTCTGGCCTTCTTGTGTGGAGTTTCCATGTTCTCCCTGTGCCTGTATGGGTTTTCTCCGGGTACTCCGGTTTCCTCCCACATTCCGAAAACATGCATGGCAGGTTGATTGAACACTCTAAATTGTCCCAAGGTGTGAGCGTGAGTGAGGATGATTGTTCATCTCTATGTGCCCTGCGATTGGCTGGCAACCAGTTCTACTGCCCGAAGACGGCTAGGATCGGCTCCAGCACACCCTTTTGAGGATAAAGCGGATCAAAAAAGGGATGGATGTCTAGGGCGACAGCCCTAATTTTTCACAGATATTTGTTATTTGTGATTCATCGCTGTTTTTTTTGGAATTGGGGGATGGGGGAGTAAAGAAAACAAAACAAATTTCAATGATTCTGCAATGGCCGTCCATAAAAATGCAGATTTTTGCTATTCATGGGCTGGAGGTTCATTCTATGTTAGATATGGTGTTTAACCATTTTTTTTTATTAGGTAATGATTTTTTAACTATATTTATTTGTGTGCAATTTATTTGATTTACTACAAAAATAAATCATTTTTCATAATGTATTAATGTAAGAGAAAACCTGCACTAAAATGTAACATGTTCCATGCATCCCACTGCAAACAATGTTTTTAATTCCCTTGCATTATCCAACTCGATCACAAACCAACAAGGGGCAATGAGAGCCGAGCCTCCTTGGCAGAGATAATCATGCTATATTCAAATCTTACTGTTACAGGGGTGTAGTGGAAGTTCGTGGTTATAGTTGACTACGAGGCACTAGAGCTCTTCTCTTTGCAGTGCTGTGAAAGCTGCGAGCGAACGCCCTGAAGTACGTAACGCCAATGATGCCATCGATGCCTATAAGAACATCACGGATGCCGTTAAAGCTGCTGAGGCCGCCGCTAACCAAGCAAAAGATGCCGCAGACAAAGCCTTGAACGTAAGTTGTGGAATAATCTGTTTAATTTGTTTTTTCCAATTTTCAAATGGTGACCAAAAATCACTTTTTTTTAAATTTCAATTTTCACAATTAAATGTATGTCCTCCAGTTCCCTCCCACATTCCAAAGACATGAATGCCAGGCTGATTGAGCGCTCAAAAATTGTCCGTAGGTGTGAGTGTGGGTACGAATGGCTGTTCGTTTCTGTGTGCCCTGCGATTGGCTGGCAACCGGTTCAGGGTGTCCCCCCCACCTACTGCCCAAAGACAGCTGGGATGGGCTCCAGCACCCCCCGCGACCCTAGTGAGGATCAAGCGGTTCGGAAAATGAATGAAATTAAATTTATGGGTCAGATCAAAAACACAAAATGGAAAGACAAGACACAGGACGAAGTGAAGTTTGGTCAAGAGGGTTTGGAAAGATTCGTTAGCTTGATAGCCACAGTTCTAAAACTTAAACTCAACCCTGTGACCAATCTATTAGTTTGATATTTTTAATCTAAGCCTAAAATTAAATTATGAGTAGTAGTATTTTTTTTCTATTAAAAAAAATGTTGATTAAAATAAAATAAGTCTGTGACTTTTTTCAAGTGTGAATTGAATATGCGAAAAATGAACGATACACAAATTCATCACAATCTAATATTAAATACATTGCATGCAATATGTTGTGTAGAATGTAAAAAAACAAAAGCTGGCTGAGAGGGCAAAAGACCTGAATGAAAGCGGTGCAGAACTCGTGCAGAATGCAGAAGAAGCAGAGAGTATCCTGGCGGGTAAGCATCCGTTCTTTTCACTTTCCCTCAATAACACAAGCACACACCCACTTCTTCTTCTTCTGTCTATTTGCCCAGATGCTGCCAACGAAATTCCTGACATCAAGAGGCGCCTGACGAATGCAGAGAGGAAAAAGAATGACCTTGAGACTGACCTCCAGGACGCGCAAAGGCAGCTGAACGACATTAAAAGAGGTAGCGTGCGACTTCTGTTGCAAGCAGCCGTTCTGACGTCGGAGTCAGCAGGAACCCTCACCGTTTCGCTCGCTTTCCTCCCCGTCAGATGACATTGTCAACATGATCGACGACGCCAAGAGGAAGGCCGCTTCCGCTAATGTCTCGGCCAGTGACACCATGGACAAGTTGGACGCCATCAGGAAGGAAATGGAAAAGATCAACGTCACCCCCGGGAATTCCAACCTCGGCGGCTTATTGGACGATGTGGACCAAACAGGTGATAAGATGAATGAAGACGATAGTCCTTGTCATATTTGTAGAAAACCGCATTTTTTCTATCCTCCCTGTTTGTAGTGAAAAACTTGTTGAAAACCATCCCGACTTTGAGCAACAAGATCTCGGAAATGGACACCTTAACCTCGAAGTTTATGCCTCTGAAAAACATCACGGACAACGTCAAGAAACTCAAAGACCTCATCAACCAAGCGCGCGATGCAGCCAACAGGGTGACGTTACTCTCTTTGTAAAAGATGCACAGTGGTGGGCCTGTGTGGTGGCCACGCTTATTATTGTTGATCAGACCATCCACAGTCATGATTTCATGAAATTAAATGCACACATATGTCAGTCTTGTCCAACGCCTTCATACATAATACAGCAGCAACAAACCAATGTAAAATGCGGCCTTTAAAAATATGAAGAATTAAGATGTTTTCTTTTTTTTTTTTGCATTATTAGTAAGCGGCGGACCCAGGAGTAAGCAAAGCGGTTATAGGCAGTCGGTGACAACTGATCACTCTGATTGGCAGTTAGCTAGTAAATGCAAATCAGTGAATGAGACAAGAATAGACTATGACATGGTACTCAAAAGCCAAGCGACAACAAATAACATAACATTATCGAGAGTAAATATTTTATAAATTTATTCATGAAACCCTGACTGTGGATCGTATGATAAACGATGGCTTCTCTGGCCCGGAAGAGGTTATGAGCGTGCATTGATCACCCCGTGGCCATAGCCAGTGAACTGTTGCGTCACCCTGGCCACCCCAGACAAAAATAGCTCTGGCTATGCCCTTATTTATGCACTACTGCAAGTCCTCTCCTAACAGTTCATATGTTCCTCCAGATTTCCATCCCGATGAAGTTCACAGGCAACGGTCACGTGCAGTTGCATCCACCCAAGAACCTGGAGGAACTTAAGGCCTACACCGACTTGTCTCTGTCGCTGCAGAGGCCCGAGGGCAGGGGCGATGGAAGACGCAGGCGCAGGCAGGCCGCAGACAAAGGAGACATGTTTGTGTTGTACCTCGGCAACAAGGATGTGTGTATCGGGGGGGTTGGGGGAGGGGGCGAGGGATCCCGGTTTGGATAAATTGAAATCATTAACAAACGGCCTACTCTAGCCCTCCAAGAACTACATCGGCATGGTCCTGAGGAACAACGTCCTATACGGCGCCTACAAGTTGAACGGATTGGAGCATGTGATGAAAACGGACTCCATCACCACATCTCCTTCCGAGCCAGCCAAGTTTGATAAGGTCGACCTGCACAGGTAAAGTGACCAAGTCGTGTGCCCTGCAGCAGTGCAGACTCATTCATTTGCACGACCGCTTGTTGCTAGATGGAATTTACTTTGTAGCAAGAAAATGTTTTCTTAACAGTATTATATATATATATATATATATACAGTCATACCTCGGTTTTCGACCATAATCCATTCCAGAAGGCTGTTCGAAAACCGATTTGTTCAAAAACCGAAACCACACTCTTTAAAATATATATATATATATATATCTTCATTGAACACGTCTGCTCATAATGGAACGCTACACGAGGAAGCGTCACTTCCTCGTGTAAGGAAGGCGAGAGGAGTCAAGTGGCGCATTTAAGTGCGCTCAATTTGGTCGAGAACCGATTTTCGGTTGTAATCCGAGGCATAAATAAACTGATTGGTCGAAAACTGATTTGGTCAAGAACAGAGACCTTCGAAAACTGAGGTTTGACTCTCTCTCTCTCTCTTTCTCTGTATGATGTAGAGTGCAAAGGTCTCAGCAACATAAAAATAACCCTGAACAAGAAACCAACATTCAGTATAAGAACGCATTGTGTATGTTTTCTCGCAAAAAATCACATATATATATATGAATATTATTGCAGTCCTGTGTTTGTCCTCCATATCATTTCAAATCCACAAAATGTATTTGTCCTGCTCACGTTGTAATATATTACAGCCTACAGGAAGATCCAGTGGTGGTGCTCTTAAATCTGCAGTTGCAGTTCTTTTTTCTGTATTTTTTTTCATATTTTAGATTTTTACAGATTCTTCCACGCCACCCACCTCCAATTTCCCCCTGTGTTTCATGGAAAATGTATATTGAATCCTTTACATTGTTTTTTTTGTTGTTGGTTGTTTTGCTTTGTTTTTTTTGTTTTTAAGACCCCTTTTTTCTGGTCATGGGTTGCCACTTGTCCACCCCTGCTGTAATTTATGCTGCCCCACACAGCAGAGAAGGGACTGGAAGAGTTGGTGTGACACACGTCAGAGCACTTTTCGTGAGGCAAAATTAAATGAGAATTTATTAATTTATTTACCTTGGGGGGGGGGGGGGGGTTAAAATGTGGCTTACTCCAATCACACTGATTGGTCCTTACTCCAATCACCCTGGCAACCTCTGCTCCCGCACAATGCTGGGAATGGACATGGAGAAGAGGCAGGAATCACAACGCATGTCCACTTTCTTTGCAGAATTGAAAATGTATTTACACCAATGTTTTTGTTTTTTTAAATGACATACTCCAGTCATGTTTAGAATGTTGATTCAACGGCAACTTGTGCTGCACAACACTGCAGAGAAAGGACATGGAGAGGTGGCCGAAATTGGGGGAAAAAAAAACATTTGTTTACACCAACGGCAATCAAAAATGTCTCGTACTCAAATCATGCTTAGTTGTTTACTTGTTGTCATTTAGAATTTATCAAGATGCAGAGTTGATCCTCACCAAAGACTACACATCAGACACTCCCGGGATTCCGAGTGTAGGCAACGTCCGAGGAGACGAAACCAAAAACCTTCTGGACTTCACCCCAGAAGATTTGGTTTTCTACGTGGGAGGCTACCCGTCCAACTTCACGGTGAGCTCCCGGCAGCAAGGCACACAAGGAGGCCGCAGTCCCAACATGGCATCAACTCGAGCGCTTTTCGTTTTCTCTTTCCATCTGTGGCTCCTCCGCAGCCGCCGGCGCCTCTCAACTATCCCATGTACAAAGGCTGCATCGAGATGGCCTATTTGAACGACAGGGTTATCAGCTTATATAATTTCCTGCACAAAGACAACATCAACGTCGAGACTCCATGCAAGAGGTTGGTCCCCGTTTGTGTACAACTTCCTCCCATCTTACAATTTGATAAATTAGCTATTTTTTTCCACACGTTTTGGACACTTTTAACCAATTGAAAGTGATGAAAATGGCTTGCGCTCTTTCCCAATGTGATGTTAATACACGCCATTTTGGGGGTCTCCTCAAAAGGGATCATTTTGGAGGCACAAGAATATCGCCTGATGCCAGTGATATTCAAAGTTCAATTTTAAGATTTGGTTTTATTTTTGCAATACTGGAAAAATATTGAGGGGAAAAAATGGTTCTGCCACCGCCATTGTAACACTTTTATTAACTCTAAACACGTTTTTTGTGTTTTTTTTTTAGCATTTAGCATTGTGTAAAAAGGATTTAACCACTGGCCGGAGTAGCACGTACACACAATAAAAAATTTAGTCTTCACATAATGTAATTTTAAAGAAGCCTTTTAATTATCTCAATTGTACACAAGATTATTTTATGTTTTACATTTCCAATACTTTCCAATGAACATACACATATTGGCGATGCCCCCCCCCAACTACATTATTACATTAACTAATTAACATTATTTTTCTTTTTATTTGATAGAATTCCATGATATATAAAATGCAGAATAATACATTTGTATGATTATTATTATCACTCGTAGTATATACGTTAATTTTATTGTCAATACAACAACCAGGGTTGATTAATCCAAAGTTTAAAAAAAAATTAAAAATGCGGATTGCTTTCTTGTGCACAGGTATGTTTCTTCAGTGGGCTTTTACTGCCAGGGCACCGGGTATGGCCGTGTGAATATCGACAAGAGAGCAGCAGTCATGCTCATCGGCATGTCCATCCTGGCACATTCAGAAAATGGGCTGCTCTTGTACATTGGAAGCGAGGTAAGGTGCCACACTGTTTTTTTCTCTTCTTCTATCGACATGACCAAAAGGATTTTGATACAGCCTTACAATATGAGCTTAAAAACTTCAGAATATTATGAGTATTATTTTTATGATTTGCGAACCATGTGATTAGAATTTTCATGGGGGTGATAGAAAATGACCTCCAATGTAGGAATGACCCCCCAACCTTCTCCTCTCTTCCCCGCCAAAGGACAATTACTTCACCGTGACAATGGAGAAGGGGGTTGTCCACCTGCGGAGCAATTTGCTCTCAGAGCCAGCCACAAATAACGTGAAAACATTCCCGGTAAGGCAAAGCTTCATTACTTGCCGACATTGTCATGATAATCGTTAGTGACGTACTTTATTTTTTTTATGTCTTATTTTCCAGAAACTCGACTGGGTGGACATACTCATCATTATAACCAACAAGGGAAAGTTTACAGTCCGCATAGCCAATAAAGAGGTGGCCACGGCCCAAGCCCAGTTCACCACCGTTGATTTTAAAGATTATTATATTGGCGGTGCACCCCTAGAAATGCGGGAAAAGTACATACATCCAATTCCTGCTTTTCGCAACATGGAAGTGAACTTGGCACCAAGCTAACTCGGCTCTCTGCTAACAGGCATAACATCACCATGCAAGCCTTCAAAGGCTGCTTGAACAACGTGAAGCTCAACCATAACTTCCAACCCATCGACGAGAAAGTGGGCATCAGCAAAGGTTGTCCCAAAGATTCCCTGGTAAGTCACTTTGGATTTAAACCTCAAGGACCACATTTTAATACAGTTGTTATAAATATAACACGGCATGTGAAATATGTAAAATGAGGTCCACAAATAGACAAAATAAATAAATACATGTAAAGTTTGTAAAAATTATTTGAATCATTCACCTTGATTTTGGTGCTAATTTTTGATTATTAGGTTGATTGTTTATGGAGGAATTATCTTATGTGAACCAATTCTTGAAAGTGTGAGATCAATCACAAATAATACATTTCAAATATTGCTGCCTGTTTTGAATAGAACAAACGGCACCATCTGGTGGATTAATATAAAAATACAAAATTGAAAGTCAGTACAGGGGATTTTTGCTTTACCGAGTTAAGATCCTAACCACTTAATGCAGTGAAGTTTATGACAAAGCGACAGTAACGCACAAGTCATGTCACAATTGCATATTTTGATGAATCTATGCCATCAATATACAGCAAACCATTTAAAAAACGGCAAGACAGGCGGTACGCGATTGTGTCTGCGTAAAGGCATATCATTTCTCTAACAAGGTACAAAAACAAAGCGGCATGCTTCGACTGAGAAAAATCAGTGTGTGTATATAATCGAAATGCCCAAAAGGCTTGACATAAATAAGCCTACGTGGAATAAAATGAAAAATCGTATGCTTGGTATTTGTCCTCTACTGAATTCTGTGTACTGATCATTGGGCGGGCTCGTTCTCGTGCAGACTTCTCGCAAAGCGGAGTTCAACCCGGGAAGCTCCCTGTCGATGGATCTTTCGGACTTCAGCCTGGCCAACGACGTCGTGGTCTCGCTGGGCTTCATGAGCACCGACAACGACGGCATCCTCCTGCAGTCGAAAAAAGCCGTCAGTCGCTGAAATCAGAATCAAGACGTCACATTGCCTTCAAATCGGTCATTCAGAATTTGTTCTTTCCTTCCTTCCTTTTCGTTCATCCAGGCAAACGACATCCATCTGGCTTTAGAAAACGGCAATGTGATTGTGTCTTTTAACAACAAGCAGTGGATTTCCAACAAGAAATACAACGATGGCCACTGGCATTATGTGACCGTGTACAAAAAAGCTGGCAGGTATGAAATATGAAGTTAATCCATAGCAGTTTGGAAGTTTATTGTAAAAATAGAAGCGGCCCGTGGTCCAGTGCGTCGACCTCACGGCGCAGAGGTCATGGGTTCGATTCCGGCTCCGGCTCCCCTGTGTGGAGTTTGCATGTTCTCCCCGGGCCTGCATGGGTTTTCTCCGGGTACTCCGGTTTCCTCCCACATTCCAAAAACATGCATGGCAACACTCTAAATTGTCCCTAGGTGTGAGTGTGAGCATGGATGTTTGTTCGTCTCTGTGTACCTTGCGATTGGCTGGCAACCGGTTCAGGGGGTCCCCTGACTCCAGCACCCCCCGCGTGTGAGGATAAAGCAAATCGGAAAATGAATGCATGTATAAAATAACTCCTTAAAGTTACAGATTATTTCATTTGGGGCGGGGTGGGGGGCGTGGAAAAGTAGTACTGTATTACTTTTGTATAAAAGATTTGGCGACCTCTAGTGGCATTCCATAAATAATACAACCGTCATTTACTCCTTGAAATGTATAACGTTCTTTTCATGACACACAAGTGTGATTGGGTAAGACCAGTAGACTATCAATGTACTTAAAAAATATATACGGATCCAGAGGATTATATTTTGTGCAAACACCTGACGAAATAAAATTGAGTAAATTCAATACTTCACATCATTTTTTTGACAGCATAGGTGTCCTGATTTGACACGCTAAATCAAAGCTAACCCACATTAGTTAAAGGGTGTTTTGATCGCTCCCCACAGGACGGAGATGCTGATTGATGACGACGACAACGGTGTGGAGAAGAGCGGAAGCGTCTCTGTGCCCGACTCAGGGGGCTCCGTGGTTTTGGGACGAGACAAGTTCAAAGGCTGCATCTCCAACCTCTACACCAGACGGTGATTGCAGTTGGCGAGTCGCGCTGGCTGTGGTCCGTTGCATGTTTTTAACGCCGTGTTTCTTTTTATACCCGCAGGCCCAGCCATCGTTACAAGCCTGAGGACTTCACCAACTTCAAGTCGTCCGGAGACGTCCTGTTGGACGTGTGCACCCCCGACAGTCCTGTCCAACAGATGCTCTCTCATATGCCCAAAAAGGTGAGCATTGCTCTTGCGCTCTGTCAACACGCATTTCTACACAAATACCGATTCACAAAGCTCGTGGCTTTGCAAATCTAACTGTAAAAATTGTAAATACTGAACAGGTTCAACTTTTACAATTGTCAGGGAGAAGGCTATTAGTTTGGAGACAGCCGATAGCCAGGCCTTTGCTAGCTTAAATCGAAAAGGAAACATGAAACATGAAATTTGGGAGGCACATCAGTCTTGAAAAAAGAGCAGATTTCTTGGCCAAGATGGTAGGAGTGGCACATCAACAACAGCGTTTGCGCCATTGAGTTGCGCATAACGGGCAAAATTCCTGTTCTATTGGGCCCATCCCTGGTGCTTACGGCTGTCAAAATGTCTGCCTTGATGTGTTTGACTGACTTTATTTTGCTGCCTTATTTCCAGAGATGAACGAGAAGGAGGAGCCAAAAGACCTGCTGACAAGAGTCTAACCCTAATATTGTGCCACACTTCTTCCCTTTGCTGTCATTCATTTAATAAAAGCAACACGTTGCATGAATTTCTGGACCTTCATAAATCCTTCCAAATATAATATAATAAATATTCAACATGATGTTTTATGTTTTTTTTTCAGCTATTCCTATGCTTAAACAACACTTATAAATAACAAGCCTGACTGAAATCATCTCATTGTCTCTTTCTTCCATGTTAACCGTAACATACAAGCATTCCATCAATGGAATTCATTTACCAGTTTGATTATAAGTTTGATATTAACATGGTTCACGTGCCTGACTTGTGCAGGTAGTTTGGGTTCACTTACCTCTTGGTGATGACTAGATTAGGGTATTGAAAATGGATGGATGAATATGAAGTAAACGTTTGAGTTTCTCACATCATAAATCCTCATCATCCTTATGTGACCATAATCCGATTTTTATTTGTATTTTTTCTGGACACACAAGAGCCCACTCCCCATCCCCAATATAAATATCAAATATTTTCAAAATCTGCATCGTACCTAAAAAATTAAAAAATGTTTGGAAGTATTTACGTTTTGATTAAGTAACAATATATGACAGCGTTGCTAGTAAAGTTCAGATAGGGTTCAGATACTTTGCTTATAAATGCTTCTGAATCCCAAGTGGGTAAAGATATCCGATTCCAGTGTGTGTTCTTGACCCACATGGATTGAACTGCATAAACTTGACAGATATGATCCGTAATGGTGGATTAACATCGCAGATCGTCATAGTGTGAAACACGAGCTGCCACCTGCTTGGAAATACCAAAAATAAACATCCCTAGGTTCCTTAAAGTCGATTCTTTTTGGGACTTCCAAGGCTGGAATATTATATTATGTTGCTCTTTGCATCATTTGCTTTGCACCTCCCATACAAAATAGAACAAACGTTTTATGCGGTTTGCCATTTTTTTTTCTACTGGATTTAACACAATGAAAGGAGGGATCAGATCACAATTGTTTATACATACATACAGCATACATATACATACAGACTGTATATATATATATATATTTTGGGGGGGGTAGTTGTATTAGTTATGTAAGATATAAATATTCTTACATAAGTAATACAACTATTAAAATATTAATTTTTTTAAAGAAATGCAAGTACAACTGAATCCAAACTTTCCACTTCAGAATATCCCAACAATAATCAACATACTTATCAAATCGTCTTTTATTGGAGGGATATATTTTAGAAGTAAATTGGCACATTTACAGAATTAACAAGTTCAAATGCATGGAAGCATACATAAAAAAAGTAATTGCGTGGCACCCCCCTTCCCCTCTCTCTCTCTCTCTCTCTCTCTCTCTCTCTCTCTCTCTCTCTCTCTCTCGCTCTGTATATATATATATATATATATATATATATATATATATATATATACACTGTATTTACAAACACTTGTTTTTTGTTCAATGTTCATCAATCCATCCATTTTGATGATTTAAATTAAAATACATATTTTTCAAGAGTCATACCATTGACTTAAATATTTGCTGTTTGTTGAGGTGAAAATTTGTAATCCGACAGTGTGTAAGATCACTTGCAACCGTTGTACTGTTTGTAGGACTTCCCAGCAGGCCGCATTGACAGGAAAGCCATTTGTCGATTTCTTAAAAGGGCCAGCTCTGATTGGAATCTTTCTGCTTTTGTTGAAGGAGGCGACGATGTCGCATGTGATGAATGAGAGCGCGTCTCCGTGCACGTTACCGGGCCTGGTGGCAGACGCGTATCACATGGGGGGGCCCGTGAGCCGCTTGAGCTACAGCCTGCCGCTGCAGGTGCTGCAGCCCAGGTGAGTCCCTTGGCAATGACATCTGAGGCAGCTGTATCAAAATGTTTTCATCTTTCATCGCAGTTACAATAAGTGTGAGACACAGATTGTTCACAGTTGATGTGTGCCTTGCGATTCCCTGGCAACCAACTCAGGGTGTGTCACGCCCACTGCCCGGAGTCGGCCGGGATAGGCTCCAGCATGCCCGCAATCCTTGTGACAATAAGCTCAGATCATGGATGGGTCCCTTTCGGACCCAGATCCCGTTTGGCAATTTTTGATCCGGCAGTTTTGAGAGTCACTGTTCATCATTCTTTCCCTCTAGGCCGCACTTCTCTCTGGACATCCGGACTCGATCTCCAGATGGCCTGTTGTTCTTCGCTGCAACAAGAGGAGGGAACTCTCACCTGGCTCTGTACATGTCCAAAGGGAGAATCAGACTGTCTGTGGGTAAATACAATGAGATCTTGAACAGGGAGAAGTACAACGATGGAAAGTGGCATTCAGTGAGTGGACATCCAAAATGACGTTTTGAATCTTAATCAGAATAGCCTAGCCTTGTTATTACCCAGACACACCTGACGCTCCACTGCACAACAACGGGTCTCATGTGTACGTAAAATGTCATGACGTACTTCCTGCAGGTGATGTTCAGTTTGGAGAAGAAGAAATTCCGCCTAGTGGTGGATGGGATACGAGCGCAGGACGGTCAGCTGAGCCCGGCGGACGTGGCCTCCATGAAGCACTTCATGTCGCCTGTGTTCTTGGGCAGTGCCCCGGACTACCTCCACAAAGAGTTGAAGGTACAGAATAACATAAAGATCACACATTTCGAGTCAAATACCGGTACTCAGTTTTTGGTTTTGCACTTTTTGTTACTTGTAGTCCAAGAACCTCCCAAAGCAAAGCGTGTCCGGCTGCGTGCGCCAGTTTAAAATGAACGGAGCGGCCATGCTGAATCCATCCACAAACCACGGAGCCGGCCCCTGTTTCGAGGGTCCCATTCAGAGGGGGGCCTACTTCTCGGGGAACGGCGCGCACGTCGTCGTCAGTGAGAGCTCGCTCATCAGCCCTGTGTGATATGTCATGATGCAGTCCAAACCGCAATACAGCTCAAATCAAGTCATACGCTCCACAGAATCTAATCAATCTGAATTCAAAGAATCTCACTCAATTATTTCACACCTATCAAATCATGACTCCTTCTTTGGACTTCCAGATGACTCCTTCGCTGTGGGATCCAGTTTTGAGCTTCTGTTTAACGTTCGCCCAAGGATGCCAACTGGACTCCTGCTGCACGTTGGCGATTCTAGCGGAGCTCAACAAGCTCAACATTATGTCAGTATATACCTGCTCAGAGGAGAGGTGAGGACTTACTGACACTACTGAGTACTTGGACAAAAAAAAAAGGACAATTTTGATCTTTTTAGGGCACCAGTCACTGCTTGGGTACAGTATAGGCGAGGACAGTGGTTTTTAACCTTTTTAGAGTTACCGAACCCAACCAGTTAATATGCACATTCACCGAACCCTTCTTGAGTGAAAAAGAAATATATATACAGTATTTTTTACAAATTCAAGATATTAAAAAACATACACATTTATTAAGAACAGAAAAAAGTAATAAAAATTTCAAGAGATAAGTACACTTTTTTTTTTTTAATTGTACGACAGTACTATCACGACAGTCACTCGTTGACTACCAAGCGGAAACAAATTCCCATGGCACTGATTGGACAAGCAATGTCATGTGATTATCTGCAGCCAGTGATGGCCAAGCAGGCGTGCCATAGCTAATTACCATGTTGAGTCGCGTGTGTCTTACCCTCCATGGCGGAGGCTCCGTCGAACCTCTGTGGTTTGATCGAAGCCACATTAAGAACCATTGCGCTAGAACCTGTTTTGTCCAATTTGGGAGTTTTTTTTTTTTTTAACATCTATAATCTATAATTTTGTGTGGAAGGTTACAGTGTTCTGCGTCCATATTGAATATTTGTTTTGTTCTTTTGCGATTTCCGTTTTATTTATATACGTTGTTTATTTATTTATATTATTATTATTATTATTATTTTTACAGGTGGTGGCCCTAGTGAACAACGGCAAAGGGGAGTTCATGGCATCCGTGCGGCCAAAAACGACACTCTGCGATGGAACTTTTCATAAAATTTCTGGTAAAATGCGATCTTCATCATCCTTGGATTTATTCCCTATAAACATTTCTACGTGCATAGACCACTTTTCATACAAATCTTTCAGTCATCAAGAGGAAGAATGTCGTGCAACTGCACGTGGACACAGTGGACACATACAAGATCGGACCTCCATCTACCACTGCCACTCTGACCAAATATCCCCTCTATGTGGGGGGTGCTCCTGGTGAGTTCCTGTCTACTTTTCAAAGCGTTTCCACAATGTGGACAAAAGTATTGGCTCACCTCTGTGCCTGAAAGTAGGATAGACACAGTTCTGCAGTTCTCTTGTACATAGAAAATCCCACAGATAAACCTAGAGAATGGGAGGTTTTCTGTGAGGTCAGAGCAGTGTTGGAAAAAAAAACACGCCATGGGATGAAAAGTGATTATTTGATAAAGCATACAGCATATGTCTGAAACGAAGACAGCCCATTAACCTAAACATTTTAAAAATGACAAGAAGGAACATACGTGTTTTCTTACAGGACAGACGATATGAGAATTTATTGGAAAATGTCATGTCAACAGGTAACATAAATGTAAATAAATGATTGGATGGTATTGTCAGTTAGGCTTTTTCTAAATATTTCCACACCAAATACATCCAAACGTGACTTTTTGGACCTCGCTGTTTTGAGCACTGGGAACCAAAAAAAACCGAAGTAATTTTCTCAAATTGTTCCCATGAAGTTGGAAGCATCCAACGCAGCACGTTTCAATGTAACGTAAAAAGCCCGGGTAAAAGCGATCTCTGTCACATAGTTAAACGAAAAGCCCGTTATGAATTGAAATGCTTCACATGCCGAGTTTACCGCTCTCTACACAGAAGAGATGTCATTGCTGCGGACGCCGCCCGTCACCAAGTCCTTTGTGGGCTGCATCCAGGACATGAAGATCAACGGCGAGTCCGTCGTGTTCGCCAGATTGCACTCGGTGGTCGGGCCTGTCAACCTCAAGGAATGTCCAGGCTGAAGCACAACTGCAGCATTATTATTATTTTTTTTTTTTGGCCAAAACTTGGGACCACCTCCAAACAACGATGTGCAATTTGTTACCAAGAGGACAGGGAATGTTTTTCACTATGTATATACGGTATGGTGTGTGTGTGTGTGTCTGTGTGTGTGTATGGATGTATTTATTTTAAAAATCATGTGCAGCACCAACTCATCATTGCATCTACTTTTTATTTTATTTTTTTTTGTGGATGGGTGGTTGCAGAAGGGAGAGTATGTAGTGTACAGTGCAGTACATAACACAGCACTTTAAGATCATTTCTGATATATATAAATCAACCAGTTCGGAATGTACCCTGCCTACTGCCCGAAGACAGCTGGTATGGGCTCCAGCACATGCCGCAACTCTCATGAGGATAAGCGTGTTAGAAAGTAAGTGTGTGTGTGTGTGTGTGTGTGTGTGTGTGTGTGTGTGTGTGTGTGTGTGTGCGTGTGCGTGTGCGCGTGCACGTGCGCATTGGCGGCCCGGTGGTCCATTGGTTAGCGCGTCAACCTCACCGTGCAGAGGTACAAGGGTCCATCCCAGCTCCGGCCTTCCTGTGTGGGGTTTGTGTCTTTTCTCCAGGTTAATTGAACACTCGAAATTGTCCCTAGGTGTGTGATTATGAGTGTAGATGGTTGTTCGTCTCTGTGTGTCCTGCGATTAGCTCGCAACCAATTCAGGGTGTCCTCGCCTACTGCCTGAAGACAGATGGGATAGGCTCCAGCACCCTTGTGTGGATAAAGCGGATCAAAAAATGGATTTTTATATGTGTGTGTGTGTGGAGATGGAAAATGGTTGAACCTAAATATGTATGCATCAATACTTTGCAGTCAATGGTGCTCGCTACTTTCCCGTTTGGCATGTTTGATTCCTATTGCATTTTTAAGGTCCCCACAAAGGCCAAGAAATCACATTTATGACCCCAGTTTCCATTTTTATGCATTCCTTTTGCATGCATTCTTCCGAGTGGTTCTCAATGTGGTTTACAGTGGACAACAGCGTGTCCTGAGTTAAGTATAGTTGAAGACTGAAAATGGAACAATACACACCCAAAAAAGATATAGATGCATGATTCAGACAGTGTTTGCATCTGAGTGCAAAAGAGAAAAAAAAAGATGAAAATAAATTCATTACAATTTGATTTTTCTTGGGATTAATTTAAAAATTGCATTCCTGTTTTGTAACCACTGGTTTGTAAAGCATTTTTTAATCTCGCCAATTAAATTACTTCATAAATTATTACTGAAATCTCTGTGCTTTTCTTATGTTCATCTGAAATTAATAACCATGGTTGACACTTGGTGGAGTTTTCTTCCGGGGAAATCCATCAACCTGTCTTTTAGATCCAATTATCACATCACTTTAAAAAACATTTTTTGGATTCTTTGAGGAACAGATTTTAAATATAGCCAATTGCTCTCTTCAGACGGGTGTATTCCCTGCCACCTTTTTTGGTGGTGAAACGCCTTCAAAAGATACAATCCTACAAAACATACAAATAATATTTTAGGGAAATATCAGTCTGATTTTAAGGATGAACAGTGTACAGTGACAGCTCTTTTAAATATTTTAAATGATAACAGGTGCAATGTCAACATTTGGTCTTGGTACTACTGGATGCAAGCAATGCTTTTGATACGGTAGTTCACCACATTTTATTAAACAGACTCACAGACAGATGTTTCTTTTTAATTTTGGATACCTGTTCCTCCAGAGTCCATGAAATGTGGGGTTCCCAACGTTCAATTTTAGACCCAATACTTTTGAATCTTTCCATGCTTCCCCATTAAACAAATGTGTGCTTCAAGGCGCACAAAAAATGGATGAACAACACAACTGCCGTATCGTGGAAAAGCATTTAATTCATACAGTGGAAACTGCACACTCGCGTGTCAGTCTCCATGGAATCACCTCTTCACGTATTAAGGGTTTTCTTTCAATATTTTTCTTTTTTGTAATTTATTAAAAAATAAATTTTACGTAGAAATATCGGTGTATTTATAATGGGCTTCAGTTGTGTACAGTTAATAATTTATTTTTTATTGCTCATCGTATAATTTCACGTTGTCTGGGAGGGAATCGTTGTATTAAACAACACGTATTGAGTGACGTCTTCCAACTACAACCACGCCCACTCGGATGGTACATTTAAAAGCTTGCACGTAATTATGTGAATAATCAAAGTGCACGCTAACTATTCTTTTATTGTCCGTTTCTATATGTCCTTCATACTTTGTGTATCCTCCGATGTTCATGAGTGAGTAAAAGATGTGACGTCGTATAATCAAGGATACTTTACGTACAGTAAATAGGGATCATCACAAATGCTACCGTAGTTGTCCAAATTCCAACAATACGTCAAGGCACCACACTTCCTGCACTGACTGCAACTGACTGGAACACAAACCGGCAGCTACGCTGAGTGTCGACCGTCGAGCCGGTCAGAGGCGACTGAAAGCGGCATCCTAACGTCACCAGAGGCCGATAACTGTTTACTGACAAGGCAGTAGTCGTACGAAATCGACATGGACTCGTCTGATCGGAACTGCGCCACTGGCTGAGATTGTATTGCCTGGAAGTAAAGTGAGCAGACAGCGCGCGCGCAGCCCTGCCTTGCCGCCGCCATCCAAGCAGCCTCTCGCGGCCACACTCGGCCTAGCGCCACCGCACACCCGGTGTTGCCCAACTTCAATGGCGGCTCCGACGGAAGCCGCCGTGGAAGACGACGAAAGGGAGCCTTTCGAAGATGCCGAACTGGCGCTGAAAGGCATCAACATGCTTCTGAATAATGGCTTCAAGGAGAGCGACAAGCTTTTCAGAGCGTACAGGTGAGCGTCTGTTGTCACGTTG
The DNA here is from genome assembly GCF_025434085.1 of Hippocampus zosterae. Taxonomy (NCBI): domain Eukaryota; kingdom Metazoa; phylum Chordata; class Actinopteri; order Syngnathiformes; family Syngnathidae; genus Hippocampus; species Hippocampus zosterae. The sequence continues at coordinate 12,353,375 of NC_067465.1, forward strand.
CCAGCCGTATCCATTCAAGTCACTCCCTGCTTCCGTTGTTGTGTTACGTGTTGCATTTTTCGTTAAGTTTCCTGCCTGTCGGTGACACCGCTTACAAGATGAGCACGTCAAGATGTTACCTTTGTTTGTGTAAATAGTATCTGACAATTGTCTGTTACAATACAGTGGACAGAGACTGGCCCGGCCGACGAATAGCGGAGATCCACGAATAATTGCCCCCCTTTATAATTGCATTTTGTAAAAATAAAATAAAATAAAATCTTGAATAAGCAGGTCCAGTAAATCCCTCTCGGAGACTATGTTCCAGAACACAACCCCAATAAATCAAATCCACGATGTAGAAACACATTAATATTATTATTATTATTATCATCATCATCACCATTATTGTAATTATTATTAATATCACATTTACAGCTCTTTTAACTTTTTAAGGTCTTTAAAGGGGAAGCCAAGTCAAAAATGTTTTTTTTGCAATATGAATTCGCAAGATGAATTGTTGTATTGGCTTTGCCCACAGTTTGTTCAACAGCTCTGATCTCAGCTTCAAAATAGTTTTCCCAAAGACAGCTGTCTGGTCTTCATGTTTGCTTAGCAGCAAATGCTGTTTTCACAGGTAAAACCCAAAGCCAAAAACAAACACTATCTAATGTATAAGCAATCAATTTAAAAGGCAACATTTGAGCTACTAGAAACACCCACCGGCCACGTTGCAATACTTTTGCTCACTTGAAAAGTGGATAGCTTCAAACAAAAGGTGCTCTGCATCTCGATTTTAAATACCATGAAATAGAAGCTGCACCTCTCAACTTTTTTTCTCATATGCATCTGTTGATCTGAAAGCCAAACGTCTTGAGTGTACAACCATAATGAAAGAACAGCTGTTCCAATTTTTGGAGTGGACTTTTCAGAAGGCTCCCTGCGCTTGAAGTGTCTGCCTGTTGCGCTTGTCTCCTTGCAAAAGAAGTCATCCGCCCTGTGTAATCGTATTATAATTTCCCCTTATTCACAAGTTCCTTTGCAACATTCAGTTCCTGACTTCATCGCTCGCCATCACTGTCTGGCTCATCTATCGCAGCGCCATCTGACAGGTCACAAGAAGACATGTTTGTTTTGTTCAAAGAGCCTCCAGCGAATGTTTACACACCAGCGTTGTACTGATGATGTTCAAACAGCCCCGTGACATGCCAAAACATCCGTATCCACACAATAATCATCTTGTCTGCTTTTTCTCGATGTGTGCTTTGCTATACGTGAGCAGCAAAGCATTTTTAAATGAATGCATTGAGTGCATCTGAGAAAACTGTATTCCACGTGTGTGTGTCTCGAGTTGTGCTCGTTCAGAGTTAGTATTTCAAAAACTAGCGGCTGGCTTTTTTTTCTCCTCAGAGTATTGTTGTTGTTATTATTATTATTGTTTTTTTGTTTTGTTTTTTTTTTAATTGTGGGTGGTTTTTAACCTTGAAGTTAATGACACACAAAGCAAGTAAGTGGGGCATAGGTCACTATTTCAGGAAATGCAGGAGAGACAATTAAATGTTCCTTATTAGATTTCCGGTTACTTATTAGACTTGTCTTGATCCAATCATGTGATCAGAAATCGGGGCTGATCTCATGATTTTCAGCTGATCGGCGTTGGCTGCAAAAGATCAGATTTGTAGATTTTGTTAATTTCTAAAGACGAGTATTTTTTTTTTTAATTTGAAACAAGACTGACTTACAGTCATATAAAAAAAATCATTTTGGGATAGCTTTTTTTTTTCTTAATAAATTAAGCCAATTAAGACGAACACTTTTTTCTCTTCGTAATGCATTGCCAAGGTATCGGATCGAGACTTGGTGTTGGCAGATACTTAAAATGAAATAGCTCTTACTCAGACTGTGGTGCATAAAAATACGATCGACACGTCTCGACCATTTATCTTCTCCCAAGATCCCAAAAGCTGAAAAAAGTACCATTCTGGGTATATATTTTTAAGTACAGTCATCCCTTATTTTTCGTGGTCAATGGTGACCAGAAAATATCCAAATATTTGTTCAAATACCACTTCTATCAATCAATCAATCAAATCAATCAAATAAAAACAAGACAGCAGTACTTATTGTGCCACCTACCCGCATACGGGTATCACGACGCAACCTTCATGTGTGTCGCTTCATATGTCGTGTCCCTCTGTAATTCAGTGTTAAACTGTTGGTTACGTAAAGTTGAAGCAAAATGGAATGTGGTTCTGTGATTCATTGATGGTTTTGTTTTGTTTTTTTGGTCCCACAGGAACCACAGTCCTCTCATGAGCTTCGGTGCTAGTTTTGTCAGTTTTCTGGTGAGTCAACGCCACACACATACAAGTTGCTTACCTTTTGTGGGTTAAATTAATCGGAGCGTTTCACGAAGTACATAATTATTGCAGTGAATGGTTAATCATTGTCTCTTTATTTAGTCCTAGGTTTGTCTTTTGTTTTTTTCAAGTGCAGTCTGCCAAGTCAAATTTCTGTGATCGATTCCAACGTGACAGAGTCATGTTTAGTTGCGGCAGTGTTGTTGCTTCTCGTGCAAATGTCTCCTCATACAAATACATTGGGGCCAATAATTATTTGGCAACTTAAAAATGTGCAAGTTCAAGTTGTGTGAAACCAACCCTTAAACCAGGATTACAATGTTTTGGGTCACTTTCACTGAGCATGGACATGTTTCCCCTAAAATGTAAACCCGATTTCTGTCTTTGACTTAGTTTGATTTTGCTGTGTAGAATGCCATGATGACTTTTGAAGAGGAGAAGATGCAGCAGGCGTCAGAAGACCTCAAAACAACAGAGAGGTTGTGCGAAAGCGAAAATGCCGGCGTCTTCCAAACCCTGAAAAACAAGATGAAGCGCTCTGTGAGTCGGGACTGTTGAAATATAAGGGGACATAATTTGTTTTATTTTTCTCTCTGTAAAAATGCTGTCTTAAAAGCTTTAGTCAAAATTCCCAAAGGAGCCCAAATTACATCACACTGAAATCACACTCACTGAAATTAGCCCCTTTTTAGGGGTCAGCCCTGTTCCGTGCAATGTGAGCGGCTTTTATCCTGTCCCATGTTCGAATGAGTCTGACTTTTGGGAAAAAATGAGGACAGATTCGGAATCAGCGCAACAACATCATTGAGAAATATGTACTTACATCTATGATTGGAAAAAATTAAAATACAGTAAGCATTTGACCAAGTGTCATTGTTAGTTGTAGCCCTAAATAAATATTGACTTGTTTGTTGAATTTTATACTTGCTGGGTGGGCGGGACTATTTGTATCCAAGCCATTACAAAGCCGATCCTCCATAATGATTCTCAAAAGTGATTCTTAAACTTTCCCAGTTGTCTCGTGTGTGTTTGCCCTTCTGGTTTGAACATTGCGAATTATTTCTAATGTGAGCAGGCGGACTCTCGGAGGTCAGCGGTGGCCGCCGTGGAACGACTCCAGAGGCAGATCATCATTGCCGATTGCCAGGTTTACCTCGCCGTGCTAGCTTTCACCAAACAAGAACTCTCTGGTAAATTCGTGGGTGGGTGGGGGGGGGGGGATACAGCATTTACAGACCAATTAAACTGCTTTGTGACTGTGAGGAACTCCCAAGTGATATTTGAATCCCATTTTCCTCTTTCACACTCCACAGGATACATCAAAGGAGGATGGATCCTCCGTAAAGCCTGGAAAGTTTACGACAAATGTTACAGCGACATCACGCAGTTGCAGGAGCGCAGCAGCAGGAGGAGGAGGAAAGCGTCCGAGCAGCAGGCCTCGTCATCGCCGCCCTGCGCCGCGTCGAGCCCTTCCCAGCGGCTGGACGTCGTTGGCGCCAAAGACCTGGACCGGATCAAAGGTTCGGTCAGCTTTGGCTATGGCCTCTTCCACCTCTGCATCTCCATGGTGCCACCGCACCTCCTCAAGATCGTCAACCTACTGGGCTTCCCCGGCGACCGTCTCCAAGGACTGTCGGCGCTGGCCTACGCCAGCGAGAGCAAAGATATGAAGGCTCCCTTAGCCACGTGAGTGTGTGTGTGACTGTTTGTGCACCTGGATTGCTGCAGTTCCCATGGATAGTCAGCGGGGCGAAGAGCCGGGTGATTTGGCAAAAAAAAAAAAGCAATCCAAAACAAAACAACAAATGCATTTCTGAAGGGATATTTCACATTGTACATTTTGGTATTTCTTACATATTTTAAATATTGTTTTTAAAATGTCTAAATCTGTACTGAAAAGTTACCTAGAGTAACTCGCATCAAGTATTGTAAATAAAAAAACTTTAAGAACATGAACAGCAAAAATAAATACATTACTCAGCATTACAGCAAATAATATCAAAGGTCTCGTCAGACAACATTTGCTCCGTGAACAGAGGCTTTGAAGGAGAGCCGCGCATTGTAAATTTAAATAAGCGTCCCACGTCACGCCATTGTTGTGAAATGAAACATTACATTTTCGTGTTTTACCTGTTGTCACGCACATTTCCGCCATGTTTAATTCAGGAAATATGTTCACATGGAATCACTGCGACTGACCTGAAAATCATTGCAATTGCTCATCAAAAATTCGTTCCAGCCCTAGCAGGACCTCTATAATGGTTGAACAAGTGGGAATTGGACCAAGTATTTAGGGAAAAATATAGCTATGGGAAAATGAAGATTCAAATTTGTTTCATGAACCAATTGTTGTTTTTTACTCCTCTAGATGGCACTGTCGATGTACAGAAAGATGTTTAAGAAATGGTCAATCAGTTTGCTTTCAGCAAAATGTTGAACAGAGAGCGCCATCTGAAGGACTCAATAAACACAACAGCTGGTTCATGAAGCATCCTGAAGTCTTATTTGCCCATCACTAAAATGATATGCTTTTAAAGGAGACGTACGCTAATGTCCTGGCAGTAAAGACTATTTTTATGTGTTCAGCCTTGGCGGATGTCTATGCACTACTGACTGATTTTGTTTGCCTCTTTTTAGCCCAAGTGTGATGTTATTTTTGCTGACGTTTCTGTATTCTCATATGTCCTGCAACAGCTTGGCCCTCCTGTGGTACCACACAGTAGTGCAGCCCTTCTTCGCCCTGGATGACAGCGACACTCACTCGGGCCTGGCGGAGGCCAAAGCCATTCTTCGACAGAGAGAGACCACTTACCCCAACTCGTCGCTCTTCATGTTCTTTAAAGGCAGAGTGCAACGTCTTGAGGTGAGCACCTGTCTGTAGCCCAACACACAAGCACACTCACACCCACTTCATGGTGTGCTAAAAATGCAACACTGTGTCACAAACGCTTCACCGGACTTGTCGTTTGTGCGCAGAGCCAGATGAGCGCCGCCTTGACGTCCTTCAACAGCGCTTTACAGCTGGCCTCGGAGCAGCGGGAGATCCAGCATGTGTGTTTGTATGAAATTGGTAAGGATTTGCCACGGTCGATAAACTTCATTCTTACATGAACACACATGAACAAAATAGTGGATTCCCCCTCTGTTAATGAAAGAAAAGTCCACAGTGGTCACAGAAATAAGTTGAATCTGATAGACGTATTAATAAATGAAAATGACACTCTTGGTTTCCAAATTCTGGAACAGTGGTTCTTAACCTGAGTTCGGTGAATCAGTCCCAGGGGTTCGACGGAGCCTCTGCCATGGAGGTTCAGACATACCCGACTCAAGATGTCAATTAATTTTGACACGCCCGCTTGGCCATTGCTGGCTGCAGATGATCACATGAATTTGCTTGTCCAATCAGTGCTGCGGGAAATTTAGTTCGCTTCGTGATACAATTAAAAAATAGCTACACTTATGCCATGTACCGGTACTTTTATTTACTTTTTGCTGTTTTTAATAAATGTGTGTTTGTTTGTTTTTGAATGTCTCTGAATTTGTAAAAAAATAAAATTAAAAAATCTAGTTTTTATTCTTCACTAATGAAGGGTTCGGTGAACGTGCATATGAACCGGTTGGGTTCGGTACCTCTAACAAGGTTAACAACCACTGTTCTAGAAAGACAATTCATAGGCAGGGTCCTTCAAAGGCTCCTCCTCACATAGCCTCAGTGGACCGCATAAACCACAACCAATTTGGACATCACATGCGGTTGAGTCGCGATGGAAGTACCACTGTGTGTATCACACTAAACATGGACCAGAGAAAGCAATGGAGAGAGTTTTCCCAGGAGATTAGGAAGCAAATTGTAGACAAGCATGTTAAAGGTAAATTCTATAAGACCATCTCCAAGCTGCTTGTTGTTCCTGTGACTACAGTTGCTCATATAATTCAGAAATTTAACTGCCACGGGATTGAAGCCCACCACCCGAGTAGTTCGTAGAAGTTGTCATCGGTGCGTTTGGCTTTTCATCCTTCTGTTGTATGTTTGCTAGGGTGGTGCAACATGATCGAGCTGAACTACTCGGAGGCGTTCAAGGCCTTTGAGCGTCTGAAAAACGAGTCTCGCTGGTCTCAGTGCTACTATGCATATTTGACTGCAGGTACCAACCCTCCTTGTGTCCCACATTGTTTGAATAGGCCCCTAGAAATTTTGATTTTTTTTTTTCAGTTTGTCAAGGAGCCATGGGTGACCTGCAGGGGGCCTCGGGAGTTTTCAACGATGTCCAAAAGCTCTTTAAACGCAAGAACAATCAAATTGAGCTGTTCTCCATGAAGAAAGTGAGTGGACTTAATGTACCGTATCAACCAATATTGTTTTTTTATATATAGCAGAGTAAAATTCTGATGACTGATTAATCGGCCGATGAATTTTGTGCCAGGCTGAGAAGCTGAGGATGCCCAGTCTGTCCAAAGAACTGTGCATCCTCTCCATCATTGAGATTCTTTATCTGTGGAAAGCTCTCTGCAACTGCTCCACCAGCAAATTGCACACAATGATGCAAGGTACCACGCTAAACTTTGATAGTCATCTGCAGCTTGTTGTTTAAAAAAAAAGAAAAAAAGTGTGTACTATTTCTGTAGTCCTGCAGGCTATTGACGACGCCTCCTGCGCAGGGCTGAAAAACCTGCTCTTGGGAACTGTAAACAAATGCCTGCATAACAAGAAAGATGCTATTCAGGTCTTCACATCACTATTGATGATTATCATAATTCAATCCAAATACAAAGCTCATTTTGGAACTTGGCTTTTTGTGTTTGCAGTATTTCGAGGTGGCCTTGCGCGATGAGATGGGCCTGCTGAGCAACTCGTACGTGCAGCCTTATGCCTGCTACGAACTGGGCTGCATGCTCCTCAACGACTCCGAGGTAGGTAGAAAACTGTTGACTGATAAACTGTGAGAACATTTTAATGATTCTTTTTGCCTTTTGCAGATAAAACTAAAGACAAGTAAAAACTAAGAAATAAAATGCATGATGATTTTTTTCAAACATTGCAGTTGTGGATACATCTACTTGTGTGTGTTTAAAATTGATTTGATAACCCTTCTAAAAAAACTCAATTTAACAGTCCCACCACAATTGAATATATACTTTTGGCTTATGCATAGTTAATATTTGTAGTATTCAAAATGAATAATGAATGTATGGGGGATTTTACCTTATTTATTTATTTATTTTGAGCAATACATCAATTTTCAATACCGCCTATCCTGAAGAGGGTTGCGGGGAGTTGCTGTTGCCATTCCAGTTGACTTTGGGTGAAAGGCAGACTACACCCTGAACTGGTCACCTGTCAGTCCCAGGACACAAACGACCATTCACACCCGCATTCAATAAGTGGGAACCGATCCCACACTGTCCACACACAAGCCCGGTGTGTGTACCACTACACCATCAGCGACGTTACGGCTAATCGTGATTGTAATACCCACTGTGGTACTTCAAATCTCTTTTCTGTGAACCCATCGTGTCAGTGCCTCGCGTTGGATTATATTCTAAAGTGACTTTTTTTTCTTTCCCTCCCTAGTCTGCAGGCAAAGGCCACACGTTGATGCTTCAGGCGAAGGTATAACAATGTGTCGTAGCTATCAAGGGATTGTCCCGCATGCTGTTGGTTGTGACGCACATTTTGTCTTTTGCAGGAGGACTATGCAGGCTATGATTTTGAGAACAGGCTTCACGTACGGATCCACTCGGCTCTCGCCTTCATGCGAGCTGCGGCTCAACCTTGAAGTGTATTGACTTTAGCAGGAAAAAAAAGCCAAACAATAAGACCGTTTTAGGCCCAAGTGTTTGAAGTATTTGTTTTTGTGGCGTAATTTTGAAACTTATTCTGTGGTTTGCACAGAAAAGGTTTACTGATCTTTGCAATACACTGCACATTTTCCCCCATGTGGAAATGTTTTGCACGTCCTTGAAAACTTTTACAATTCACATGCACAACTGTACTCTATGCTGTGAACGAGATCCTCTTAGATAGTGTTTTAAGATATTAAAATTATTTTTATTGGAACCTTTAATGAGTTGTGATCTTTTGGTTTCACCAGCAGATGTTGTTCAGGGCGAAAAATAAGACCAGAAAGTCCAAATATCTCACTCAGGGTTCCCAGTCTTCCACTTGTTTTTTATTTATGGACCTAAATAAATTGAGAGCTTCGGGGCAATCAGCTCACCGAATTTCCCCGAAGTGATCTAATGATCATTATCGGGACTGATCGGAGACTGCGGGAACCAGGAAGGCATGTAGCCCGACAGCGGGTTAGAGTGGAAGGGCGCCAGGCGCATTTTCCGACAAAACTTAATTGGAAGGGTGGGGAAAGTGACATGCACAAATGAAATGAACACCACAGGTTAATTGTAACGTTTTTTTTAATTGATTTTAGAAGCTTTCCCTGAAAATTAACAACAATTAAGAACATAATTTTACTTTTATGGATTTTTTTATGAACTTTAAGGACCCGTGGGAACCCTGTAGAGTTTTCATGACCTACCTGGTAGTCGAATGCTTAGTGCATCAGCGTTGCGTTGCAGAGGTGCAGGGTTCGATTACAGCTCCAGCCTTCCTGTGTGTTCTCAAAAAACAATCATGGCTATCCATTTTCTCATCCTCTTCTCCGCACAACCATTCATTCTCTGCCTGGTAGTCGAATGGTTACTTCGTTGGTCCCGCGCTGTGGAGGTTCAGGGTTTGATTCCGGCCTTCCTGTGCGTTCTCAGAAATGTGCGTAGCCATCCATTTTCTGATCCTCTTCTTTGAGCTCACACTCACCAAGGAACAATTCACAAAACGCCTTCCTCTACATGGTTGTTTTTTTTCCGGCCCAAAATGCCTTACGATACATGGTCGTTTTTTGCGGCCCAAAACACCTTACGATACGTGGTCGTTTTTTTCGGTCCAAAACGGCTTTCTTCACATGCTCGTTTTTTTTTGGTCCAAAACACCGAACTATACATGCTCATTTTTTTTGGCCCAAAATGCCTTACTACACATGGTCGTTTTTTTTCCCGGCCAAAAACGCCTTACTATAAAAGGTCGTTTTTTTCAGCTCAAAACGCCTTTCTATACATGGTAATTTTTTGGGCCCAAAATGCCTTACTATACATGGTCGTTTTTTTTTGGTCCAAAGCGCCAAACTATACATGCTCATTTTTTTCGGCCCAAAACGACTTACTACACATGGTCGTTTTTTTTCCGGCCAAAAACACCTTAGTATACAAGGTCGTTTTTTTTTCAGCTCAAAACACCTTACTATATATAGATGGTCTTTTTTTTTTGGCTCAAAACGCCTTGTGATACATGGTAATTTTTTGGGCCTAAAATGCCTTACTATACATGGTCGGTTTTTTTTTCAGCTCAGAACACCTTACTAGCCACGGTGTTTTTTTTTTCGGCCCAAAACACCTTACTATATATACATGGTTGTTTATTTTCGGCTCAAAACGCCTTGTGATCCATGGTAATATGTTCAGGTGTTATGAACCAAAAAAGACGACCTATAGTAAAGCGTTTTTAGCCCTAAAAAAATTACCTTGTATAGGAAGGCGTTTTGTGAATTGTTCCTTGGCGAGTGTGAGCACGAATAGTTGTGAGGAGACGAGGATCAGAAAATTGATTTTTTTTCTTGTGAAAAATGCCTTACTGTACATGGTCGTTTTTTTGGCTGTAAAAACGCCTAACTATACATGGTCATTTTTTTGTTGTTGTGAAAAATGCCTTCCGATACATTTCAAAAAACATTCCTGTGTGTTCTCAAAAATATGCATATATTCTTACAGCCATAAAAACAACCATGTACAGTAAGGCATTTTTCACAAGAAAAACATTTTCTGATCCTCTTCCCCGCGCAACTATTCCCGCTCACAGTCACACCGAGGAACAATATGGAGCATTCATTTACTGGTAGTCGAAAGGTTTGTGCGTCAGCGTTGCTCTGCGGCGGTGCAGGGTTCAATTCCTGCTCTAGCCTGCTCCTCTGGCCTGCGCAGGTTTCCAAAAACAGGTTTCGCGCTCACTCTGAGCAGACTATGGATTTTGATGAACTTTCACGACCCGTGGGAACCCTGTCACTATGCAATTTTTATCTCTTTAATTAAAGCACGCAAAGCCAAGAGCTTTCTGTTATATTTGAGCTTTTATTGAACAAGTAAAAGATTCTTAAAGACCAGCTACTCAACATAATGAGGGTTGTGGAGGTGGTTGCATAGTGAGTGATTCACATGCACTTACTGGATGTACATATTAAAATATTATTAGGAATATATATATATTATATATATTTTGACCAACCAATGTCAGAGACCTTTTATAAAGACACCCGGAAACTAATGAATTGCATCAGTCTCTTTTAATTATATCCAAATGCATTGGATATATTTTATTTTTTGTGCTCTATTGTTCACCCGGATCTAACGTGTTTGAATTTAAGAATCTATTCAACTTGGTGATCATCTACCGGCAGCGCCACAACAAAATCAACATGGACATTTCAAGGCAAGTCCCAAGGGAACCTTCGCGTTTCCTGGTCCTAGTATATGTCGGGCAGCTGCGTGAACTTTCTGTCCCAGTAACCTTTCGTGTACAGCCAGCCTTGCGCTTTGTTGTGCGGGTTGGCTCCTTGCTGAAACCACCTGTGAACATTCAACAACAACAATGAAGGATCAAGATTCCCATTTGCAGGAGTGCAGAGCAACACAAACGGCAGCAAGAAGTCATCAAGGTGAATACTGCTGCTCCCGGTGCAGCTCTCCTTCACAGGGCCACGGAAGATCCGGCCGTAACCGGACACAAAGTTGAGGCAATTTTGAGCGCATACACTTGCATGAGTCTATTTACCTGGTTTTCCAGTCATCTGTGGACTTGCCGCGGTTCTTACGGGCTGTCCTCTGTTTTTCCTCCAGTCGCTTCTTCTCCGCACTCGCTGAATCTACCAAACGAGTGTACACACACACACAAACAGAAAGTACAAAAAATTGACACTTCTAAAATATACACACTTGAGTTTGATAGTGTGAGGGGAGGGGGGCACCAGAACAATAAATAAATCACCAGAGTCAAACAAAAGCATTTTCGTTGTTTAGTGATTTAGTCAGAATTTTGACAGAAGTTGTCGAACACTTTGTACACTTTAATCAACGTGTATAGGAAGGCAAGAGCTCTAACTAAAGACGGCAAATAGGCTGTCTTTCATATTAATTCAAGGTTCATTTGCCTTTATTTTATCACTCGAATACAGGTGAAATATATGGATGTCGATGAAGGTCATACCGATGTCTCCGTTCTCCATGGCGCGGATGTCAGGTCGAAGACGACTGTCTGTGGAGGGCAGAAGTCCTTCCATCTTTTGGTCCAACTCGTTCAGCTGCATGGCGAACGTGGAGAAGTCGTAAAACTGCAAAATGGAGAATGCGGAGACGTGAAAGAGACAACAAGACGACGAAGCGAGCCCCTCGTTTTTCATTTTTCAAGCTAGCTGACCTTGGCAGAGTTATTGGGACGAGGCGTTATCTTCCAAATGAGCTCGCTTCCCGGGATCACCTGCACTGTCTCGGCGTCAGGCGGCGGCATCTCCTCGGGCTCCTCATCTACGCTGTTCTAAGGTCAGACGACACATACACACAGGTAATCAGCCTCCAATGACTAAACAGAGAGCCAAACACAGCTGGTGGCGAGGAATGCAAAAAAAAAAAGACCCACACCCTTTTGCAAGCCTTTTTCTCTTCTGAACTCCTTTTGTCTGAGTTTTTGTTGGCGTCGAAGGTTGCTGGGTCCACCGTGTATAAGCACTCGGTCCATTTGCCGTAGATGGCACAGAGTTTCCTCTTGCTGCAAACATAAGATCTTCAATATAGTATTTGTTACCTGCAAAACGAAGACCGTATTTTCCGCACTATAAGGCATACCTAAAAGCATTTCATTTTCTCAAAAGCCAACAGTGAGCCATGTAATTTGATGTGCCTTATATATGGATCAATATTCAGATTTCTGGAATAGTATTTTAAAGGTTCTGTCAAGCGTTTTGTTACAGCTGCAGCGGTTGTGAAAGCTCGATATAAAGAAAGCTGTATTGTATTTCCTTTAGCGTAGCTCCATCTAGTGGACGCATAACACAACCGCAGCTTTGAATTGTGGCTTCAATTCTATGCGCCTTATAATGGGGTGCGCCCTATATATGAAAACAGTTTTAAACTAGGCCATTCATTGCAGGTGCGCCTTATACTCTGAAGTGCCTTATAGTGCGGAAAATACGGTAAATGGAACAGGGCTGTTTGAAACATGGTTTGACACAAACTTAAGAGTGTGTCGCTATAGAAAACAAAAATAATTTATAAGTAGTACACATTTTCCTACAATAAACAGACTTGATCTCTGCCTAGGAATTTTCAAGCAAGTTAAGCTACGCTCTCTTACATTTCACCACAAATTAGTTTTCCATTTCCAACTTATCCACGTCCAGTTATGGTCCAACTAGCGATTCTAGGCGGGTCCACAGCAGGATCTTTGACACTATACATCAATTTCCATCCACTATTGTTTCCAAACTCGGATATAAACAGATGGGTTGCATTCGGAAGGGGATTTGGTTATCAAAACGGACTTGGTCGCAGTATCTTCTTGCCACTAATAGAGGGTGTTAATACACGTGAAAAGGTCATGGCTGCTTTCAGTACAGTGGAATGACTGTTTATCTGGAAGTCTGTGTGAATTATGTACATGCTGATGACGAAGCCTTGAGACACAAATTTGACATGTATAATTGTGAAAAGTGAGAACATTATAGTATCTGTTTCGCGTATAACGGACAAAAAAAAAAAAAAGATACAACTAACTTTCTTGGCAGCAGTAAGAAGAGTCAGATGCTACCTTTTATCGAGAATGTATCCTTCCACTTTGTGGAGCTCCTTCCCAAAGAGGCCGCAAGGTTTGAAAGTCATGCAGCAGCGCTCGCCGGTCCTGTCACAATCACATTCTTGATCACGTCTCCTTCGTTGTTGTGTGAGCGTTTGCCTTCATGCGCGCACACAGCACGAGAGAAGCTGCCGTTACTTGTGATTGACGACCTCCACGCTGCCGTACTGCTCGATCCAAAGCTGACCGACGATGACGTTATGGACGCAGCAAGTGGGGTTTGTCCATGTGTAGGCTTCATTGTACCTTTGGAGGACAACAGAGAGAATTTAGGAGGAGGACGCGACAAAGCTCACGCGTGGCTTGACACTCGCTTGGGAAGTTCCAGTGTGATGACTCCTTTGGGCTCTGCTTCGATGCTCTTGCCCCAAAACTTGATTTTGGGGTAGATTGAGCCATGGAAGACGAAATCCTCCTTGAGGCCCTCGGCGTGAAAGGCACTGACGGGAGGATGATGGCTCACCTGCTCAGAAACCCACCTGAAGCCCAAATCATCTCTGGAACAAAGAGTGTTTTAATCACCTCAACTGTGTAGGACATGGGCGTATTCATCAAGCTACAGAGCGCGACATCTGACCTGATGAGCTCATAGGTCTCGCCCAGTAGCGGGTTGAAGGGCTTGCCAGTCCTCTCCCACTGTGATGCCACAGCGGACACCGCAAACGCTGCGACGCACTGCAAACGGACAACGCCATTGCAGATTGACAGCTCCACAACGCACATGATTGGTGACAAAAAGAACATTAGCTATTTGAACGTTGTTTTTATATCATACAAAACTGTAAATTGAGCCATTTACTCATTCAGTACCAGCCAATTCTGGACCAAGTCTGAAAAGACGTTTAAAAACGTCTTTGGGAGTGAATGAGTTAAAGAACCCGGCCTACAAGTGACGTCCCATACAATCTCTTGCGGGAGCTGGTCGAAACTTGCGTAACAGTGGAGCTAATTCACCCTCTCTGCCCGTGGCATGATCAGCCTCTTAGGCCGAAAATCCAGAGCCACATGTCGAAGGGTAAGCGACAGTGCAGATTAGCATTTGCTAAGAGTGTTAGCATCTGATAAGGGATTGCTTGATTGCTCGACCAAGTTGCGGACACAGCGGAGGTGGAGATTTGTGTATGGTGACATGTCCAAGTGCCACATGCAGTACACACAATGTGAAAATGTTTACATATGCTAATTGTTTTTCCTCGACAGTCTGATCTCCTGCAAAGACTCACTATTCACATGAGACACCGACAGTCAAACGGACTAATTTCAACAAGACAACGAGGCTGTGGAAAGTGTTTGGAACTTTACTAGTTCAGAGTCATAAATAAATGACAAATGGACTGCTTTCATGGTACTCAAATTAGGATTCAGTGTCTTGCTCAAGGAATGGACCCTGCAACCTTCAGCTTGGGAGACAACCACTCTACTACTGACCCATTCTTACTACGTACAATAGAGTCATCTGACAAAAGGTTCCAGTGTTACCAACTAATCTGTGTATATTTTTTATTTGTAGCACAAATAAGTATCTACTATGAACCATCTCATTTTTGCACAACACCACTTAAGACTTCTATCCCATTGCTGACTGAGGAGCGTAAATCTTACCTTCATCCGTTCGACAGAGTCGGCAGTGGCGTTGGCCCGGTGGATGAGGTAAGTGTGCTCCATATATTCGGTAATCCGCTGCAGGAAGCTCAGAGGCTCGTTTAATATTACCGGCATGGCAATCTTGGACAGCTCCTGCAGAGACGACATGAATATGCTATCCATCCATCCATCCATCCATCCATCATCTACCGCTTATCCGGGGCCGGGTCGCGGGGGCAACAGCTTTAGCAGGGAAGCCCAGACTTCCCTCTCCCTAGCTACTTCTTCCAGCTCTCCCCGGGGGATCCCGAGTCGTTCCCAGGCAAGCTGGGTGACATAGTCTCTCCAGCGTGTCCTGGGTCTTCCTCGGGGTCTCCTCCCGGTGGGACATGACCGGAACACCTCACCAGGGAGGCGCTCAGGAGGCATCCGAATCAGATGCCCAAGCCACCTCATCTAGCTCCTCTCGATGTGGAGGAGAAGCGGCTCGACTCTGAGCCCCTCCCGGATGACTGAGCTTCTCACCTTATCTCTAAGGGAGAGCCCGGACACCCTGCGGAGAAAACTCATTTCAGCCGCTTGTATCCGGGATCTTGTTCTTTCGGTCACGACCCATAGCTCGTGACCATAGATGAGGGTTGGGACGTAGATCGACCGGTAAATTGAGAGCTTCGCCCTTTGGCTCAGCTCCTTCTTCACCACGACAGACCGATACAACGTCCGCATCACAGCAGACGCTGCACCGATCCGCCTGTCGATCTCCCGCTCCCTCCTACCCCCACTCGTGAACAAGACCCCAAGATACTTGAACTCCTCCACTTGGGGCAAGATCTCCTCCCCGACCCGGAGGGGGCACTCCACCCTTTTCCGACTGAGGACCATGGTTTCAGATTTGGAGGTGCTGATTTTCATCCCAACCGCTTCACACTCGGCTGCGAAACGCTCCAGTGAGAGTTGGAGAGCCCCGTTTGAAGGAGCCAACAGCACCACATCATCTGCAAAAAGCAGGGATGAAATACTGCGGCCCCCAAAACGGACCCCCTCAACGCTTCGGCTGCGCCTAGAAATTCTGTCCATAAAGGTTATGAACAGAATCGGCGACAAAGGGCAGCCTTGGCGGAGTCCTACCCCCACTGGAAACGATTCCGACTTACTGCCGGCAATGCGAACCAAACTCTGACATCGGTGGTATAGTGACCGAACAGCCCGTATCAGGGGGTTCGGTACCCCATACCCACGAAGCACCCCCCACAGAACTCCCCGAGGGACACGGTCAAACGCCTTCTCCAAGTCCACAAAACACATGTAGACTGGTTGGGCAAATTCCCACATACCCTTGAGAACCCTGCTAAGGGTGTAGAGCTGGTCCACTGTTCCACGGCCGGGACGAAAACCACACTGCTCCTCCTCAATCTGAGGCTCGACTTCCTGACGGACCCTCCTCTCCAGCACCCCTGAATAGACCTTACCAGGGAGGCTGAGGAGTGTGATCCCTCTGTAGTTGGAACACACCCTCCGGTCCCCCTTTTTAAAAAGGGGGACTACCACCCCGGTCTGCCAATCCAGAGGCACTCTCCCTGTTGACCACGCGATGTTGCAGAGGCGTGTCAACCAGGACAGCCCCACAACATCCAGAGCCTTGAGGAACTCCGGGCGGATCTCATCCACCCCTGCGGCCTTGCCACCGAGGAGCTTTTTAACCACATCGGTGACTTCAACCACAGAGATAGGAGAGCCCACCTCAGAGTCCCCAGGCTCTGCTTCCTCCAAGGAAGGCGTGTTGGTGGAGTTGAGGAGGTCTTCGAAGTACTCTGCCCACCGGTTCACAACGTCCCGAGTCGAAGTCAGCAGCGCCCCATCCCCACTGTACACAGTGTTAGTGGTGCACTGCTTCCCCCTCCTGAGACGTCGGATGGTGGACCAGAATTTCCTCGAAGCCGTCCGGAAGTCGGCTTCCATGGCCTCACCGAACACTTCCCACGCTCGGGTTTTTGCCTCGGCGACCACCGAAGCCGCGGTCCGCTTGGCCAGTCGATACCCGTCAGCTGCCTCTAGGGTCCCACAGGCCATAAAGGCTCGATAGGACTCCTTCTTCAGCTTGACGGCATCCCTTACTGCTGGTGTCCACCAGCGAGTACGGGGATTGCCGCCACGACAGGCACCAACCACCTTACGGCCACAACTCAGATTGGCCGCCTCAACAATAGAGGCACGGAACATGGTCCACTCGGGCTCAATGTCCCCCGCCTCCCCCGGAACATGGAAAAAGCTCTGTCGGAGGTGGGAGTTGAAACTCCTTCTGACAGGAGATTCCGCCAGACGCTCCCAACAAACCCTCACTATACGTTTGGGTCTGCCAGGACGGACCGGCATCTTCCCCCACCATCGGAGCCTACTCACCACCAGGTGGTGATCAGTTGACAGCTCCGCCCCTCTCTTCACCCGAGTGTCCAGAACATGCGGCCGCAAATCCGATGATACAACAACAAAGTCGATCATCGAACTGCGACCTAGGGTGTCCTGGTGCCAAGTGCACATATGGACACCCTTATGTTTGAACAAGGTGTTCGTTATGGACAATCCGTGACGAGCACAGAAGTCCAATAACAAAACACCACTCGGGTTCAGATCGGGGGGTCTGAATATGCTAAAGGACGTTAAAGGAGCCATACTGCTTGATTGTTACTGTGCACCAAGCAGAGTGAGTGGCGGTTGTGTGCGTTGTAGGTTGAGATCATGACGTTTGCCTTTCATGGGCCAAGTTAGGTAGACATACCGTATTGGCCCGAATATAAGACGGCCCTGATTACAAGACGACTGTATATTACAGTACTGTACATCTGAAACAAATGATAATATATTTGAGAGAAAAAGCATGTTATTTTGCCTCATTCAAATGTTAATATCTGAACATTTAAACATGTACACTGAAGTGCAATCACATTCGTAAATGAATGGCTTCTTGTTTTTGAAATGTCAATTACATCATAACTTCTCCTGAGCTGCCGGTTAACCTGGCCGATCTTCGACCCACTTTTCAGATTGTTGCTACGTTTCTCAATTTTCTCTTTGATTATTTTCTACTCTTGTCTTTCTTACCGCTATTTTTTTATTTTTCTTCTTCATGCTACCGCTAGTTTTATTCTTCGTGACAGGGATTCACTTTGGCCTAGGAGTCAAGTTCAGCATTCGCTTCAATGATATCTGGCGCCATCTAGCGTCGGGAAGGGGTATAATGTCTAGACCCCGAAAATAAGACGACCCCCAATTTTCCAGTTTTATTTTAATGCAAAAAAAACCCCACTGTCTTATATTCAGGCCAATACGGTAATTTATCCAAGGCCTCTGTGAGGTCCGAAGCACTTTGGCATTATAGCATCAAAAGGGGACAGACATCTTTCTTATTGCTTGTGTGCAAATAGTTGGGAAGAATAGCTTGCCCACCCAAGTGTAAAGTTAAACCAAATTTTTTTGTGATGCACCTCTGTCTGAAAATGTGTCTGCGAACCAGTCCTTTTGAATTGTGAAGTCTCCTTTTTTATTAGTCAGCCATGGCTTTGTGGAAGCGCCATTCATTAATTTAATAAAGTCTCACAAAGGAGACTCTGAGTCCCCACAAGTCTTTAGTAACCTCACAAAAAGTCGCTAGGTTTGTTGCTTGCCATGTACACCTGAAAAGTCCTTGAGTCATTGCGAATGAAAGCCGTCCAACAGTCGCATGAGTCAAAACAAGTCTACTGTAAATATGTCTCCTTGATTAAAAAAAAAAAAGTACAAATAAAGTCAAAAGTTGAGTTCTATTTTCCTCCATTGAGCAATCTCAAGTCTGCAATAATTTACCAAAAAACCCCAAAACAAAACAACACTTTTGTTTGTCCTCACCATGCCGATGCATTTTTTCAAGATGCTCCAGATGCTAACATCATTTCGGGAGAACATTGGAGCCGGTAGAGATGTTCTGTGAAGAGGGAGAAACAGTGTCAGCTCTAATATTGCAACGGCTCACCGGACATTCACAGCATAAGCTTTCTATATGCCACGAGTCTATGTTCATTTCATCCTTCCTCGATTGGAGCGTATGAAATCATTTTTTGCAACAATTCAATAGAATCAGAAGAGTGCATTTTAAAGCCTTATGATGCAAGTTTCGACCATTTTAAAAGCTCCGTGCAAGATAACACGGCCGAACAATGTCACCTGACACCCGCCAAGCTAGCGAATGAGCTGCTCCAGCCCGGCCACTGGTGTCATTAGAGATTTATATAACTGCACGTGTGCATGTTGTGGTACACTTTTATATCTTCAAATGTTCATCTTCGGAGAACATATATGTGATTTGATTACCAGCAAGCGTGTTAAAACGGTCAGCGTTGTGTTTCTCTCTACCTGTCACAAGCGCGAGGCTGTTTTACAATTATTTGCGCAGCAGGCAGATGGTGTCTACCCAAATACACGCCATTATTTCTGTTAAATAAACAAGACAGAAAGAGGCTGGGTGGTGGGGGAGCATCTGTGCTTGTAGGAACAGAGCAGTGATGTAAGACGGAGCCGCTTTTGCCCCGCTTTGTCTCCTGCCTCTACCTTCAATATAGGCGATTCATCTTTTACGGTACTGTTAGTCCATATATGATTAGAATCGTCCCGCCGGCTTTGTGCCCCCCCTGGCCCCATGACGAATGTTTTTGGCAGCATTGTCATGTCAACGTGTCTAAAAAGTTGAGCATAAAAATAAATGTCATGGCTTGTATTAATGGGGTACTCTAAGGTTGAATAAAACTAGCCTTGTATAAGCGTTGAGTCGATTTGTTTGGTGATGCTACTATCGATTTAATTAACAGTTTCTTTCAGAGGTAGGCAGCTACTGCCGCATATTCCGTGCCAAAACCTGCTAAATTATTCAAGGATCACTTGTTGGATCATGTAAGCCAAGTTGGAATGAGTCTCGACGGAAATGAAACATTGCCCCCTTCGTTCAGTCACAAAGCACCCAGGCCTTGTGCACGAATGGGCAGGGAGAGTCGGATCGGGGAGGAAAAGCAAAGCAGGTTATTCTCTGCGGATCAGACGCTCACAAAAACACACTTGCCGCCAAAAGCGCAATTGAACAGCAAGATCGTATCCTGTTTTACCATCTTTCGTGCTCATTGCACTTGCAGGCTATTATTTCACTTCAAGATTGTAAGCGCGCACTTGCAACCAAAAAACAAAAACAAATAATATTTAAAAAACAGACGCGCAGAGACATCTCTTGAGTCCGTATCTCCAACTGTCATCCCTTGGCAAATAACTGGAGAAGGTCCCACCTGTGCTTCTTGGCGTCATTATTCCGGTTACCATGGTCACCCTCCCCTGACATTCCGGCGGCCCCGCCGAGCGGGCTGGGATGGCGGCGGCTGCTGCTGAGAAGGGGGTCGTCTCTCCCCTCGTCCTCTTCACAGGAGTAGCTGGCCACCGAGAGAAAGCCGCTCACCGTAGGCTCCGACTAGGACTCTGCGGGGTGGACGATGGCGGCCTCGTCACAAAGAAGCTACTCCATTTGCGCTCCAACTCCCTCTCCCGCTCCCCCCACCTGGGTGTTGTGTTCCAATGAGGAGCCCAGTCGAGGCTTCACCCCCACCTGCGACACTGCTCGCTTGGCACTCCCTAAGCCGCAAATCGTCAATCAGACAATCGTGTAGGTGAGCTCCTTCATTACAACTTTCCGCCACGTTGTGGGATTACGTTACTACGTGTTGGGTACTTCAACTAGGGCACAAAAAATACACGGTTGTGATTTTGCACATCGTTACGCTCAGCAGAAATGCCAAAGAAATGCTGAGCTTGGTGTCTCGCATGGCCCCAGCGTGTGTGTGGTCAGTGCTCAGAGCGCCCCATGAATAATGCAGACATCCCTGAGCGAGACGTCTGCTCGTGAACAAATATGTTTGTGAGGGGTGTTAGTAGATAGGCCATATTTATTCGAGCAAGTCTGCACGAGACAAGCAAACTTTGAATACAGTAGTCACATTTCCCCATCTGGAGAAAAACAAAAACTATAAAAATAAATCGATCCAACTTGCACAAAAGAGAAAAGGGGCTTTGCCATATTGAAAGAAGCAACACCACGGGGACGATACTTCATAGTCTGACGTTGGAAGGGTAATGCTAGAGCCAAGCTCAACAGAATGGCCAAGACCAGTCACTCGTGAACAGGAAGCAAACTCGGAACCAAAGCGCCGAGGGCCCTCAATGAATTGATTTCATCAACCAAAGGTTTTGGTGTGGCAAAACAAAAGAACCCTTCAGAGACCGCCGACTTCAAAAACGCGTGGACCCAAAACGCTGGTCAAAATTAAGGGTATTGGAGAGTCTGAGCGGTCAAGTGAGAGCTGTTACCGATGAACTGAACATTTGAATCACGGGTGGTGGAGGAGAGAAACAATTAAAACATGCAGGAGTGACCCTCGAGTACCGATTAAGACACCCCTCACGCCCAACATGGGACATTTGGCCGTAGCTACCTCCTTCATCTTGGATATTTCGGTGAAGTGGCTTTTTGCTTTAGACGCAGAATATTGTCAATTTAAAGTGATGCAGCGAGCAGTGAAGTACAGGCCCTCGGGAATCCTCGCCCAAGATGGAGGATATCACAGAGTCTGGGGGAAGGTGGGGGTCAACCCGAATTTGTGGCAAGTATAAGTCTCTAGAAATCAAAGAAAATCTCTGAGAAGGTCATCTTCCACAAGGACCACTGGAAATGACCAAAATGGCGCCAAGATGGCTGCTTTTAACCAAAATGTTTCTCTTCATGTGTGAATTCTTGAAACTGCTTTGTGGCTCAACTCGTGCTTGACACATGAAACGGGATTTTTTCATTATGTCTTTTTTTTTTAAGCAATTCCAGGTAACGCGACCGAATGGGTTCTCGGGCTTGGGACCCCAATCAACTGTCATTTTTCAGTGGGACAGACATCTGCAAAATTTGTCCTGAAACCCCCCAAAAAAATGGCAATTTATTGGGCAAAATGAAATTTCTGACTTTTCAAAAGCCAAATCAATCATCGTGTTGTGTCAAGAGTTACGTATTGGCAATTTCATTCAAGTGTTTTGCTTCTTGACGAGGGGGCGTTCCGTCCAAGTCTGCTGACCTGACACGGCATCGTAGAAATCATCTTCGGCGAGGGTGCAGGGGGTGGGCGACCTCCTGCTCTTGCTCAGCGACTGCTTGAGATCGTGGTGCTCTGTGGCGATCGTCTGCAGCGCCTCGGTCAGAGCTCTGCTCCTCTCTTGCTCCTGCTCTAACTCCAGGCTCCACACCTGCACAAAGGCAACAAACATTTCTCTATAACGGTAAGAGCAGATTTTTTTTTAATACAGCACTGGTATGCAGCAAAGTCGGAATGCGCGTACACCGCTTTAGAGATCATTTGGCAAACGTCACCGTTGTTTTGAGTGGCATGAGTTGGTTCTGCATTGTTGTGATCCTGCCATTAGATCCCAGTTCCGATCAGAACCAAACACCCACGGCGGGATTGAGTGTCTCTTCGCTGCAACCTGAACCACGCCTCGGAGAGATGCAGCAGATCAGTGTTTCCTTTCGTCATGTGCTATCCAGTACTCATCATACAGCTATAATAGCTGCTTCAACTGGAGTAAAAAAAAAACCAAGAAAACAAAAATTCCCATCCCTTTATTCCAAAACAAGACATTCATTCAATTTAAATTATGATTCAGTTACTGATTTGGTCCATACCATGTAAGAAAATGGGAAAAATGTTGATCAATTGTTTTCTTTTGATTCAGCACAAAGATAATCTTTTTTTATGAGGACAAAAAAAAATATTTACTGATGAGAAGCTGAGATTCCAAGCATATGGACAAAAAAAATTAATCTGAAATTCATTCATCGATTATCATAAACAATTAGCAATTAATTTGCTCATTGATGAGTTGTCGATTCTTGGGGTGATTCTTCGAGTTCCGCCTGTATACTAAAGTGAAAACAGACCGACAGATAGGCATGCAAATCTTTTGAATTTTGCAAATGTATAAAAATATCAGTCCCTGCGCACTAAAATTTGAAAAATGAGCATTAAGTCGGTCCACATGGGCACTAGGGTAAAAAATATTGTGGAGTTACCGTCCTCATCAAGGCTGAGGAAACATGCCCGTTCCTAACTGAGTGTAGCAGAGAAAGACATGATGGATAAACAATAGAAATAGCGACCGACGTGTTTAGTGATGTGATTGATCCGTTTTGCGTTTTATCTTTCTGACGGAAGGCGAGCGTCGCAAACATCCATTGAAGCCTCGTCCTTCGCCACACACACCAGCTGACAGTTATGAAAATGATCCAAATGAAATATGAACGTTTGGCGAATGAGCCAGCGGAACAACTTCGAATGTCCCCTCCTCACTTGTGGCATAAATTTGCTTTCTCACAATTTGCTTTTTCTCTCTTTTAACGAGGGTCTCACGGCGATGTAGTAAAATGCCTGCTGGCAAACAGTTCCTGGTTCTTGGCTAGCCGTCCAGGAAACGGACTGACTTTGTTGGACAACAATTTGTGCCAGCTCCTTCACCCTCGCCACATTCCCCCTGTCTATTTTAAGCTCCGTTCATGCCGCGTGCCAATGGGATAATTGGGAGTGATGCTCGGCCTTGGCAAACCCCGCTCAAGGTAGAGCCGAGAGCCGTTCTAAAAATGCGCTGGTAGAGAATACTTCAAAAGGGCAAATTTGTGACTGGTCCAAATGTGTGCAGCCAAACAGTGGGTGAGCATTGACATACATGCGCATTTTCAAGACCGAAGTGAAACATCTCCTTTAGAGGCCTCAAAAGGAGGAAATTAGTAGCGAGGCTGGCAGATTTTTTTTTCCCCTCCGGGGTTCAGTTGGAGGTGTTTAAGGAGAGGTCAGGCTTGGGGTCACGATGATCTCCTGGGGTGTGAAGGCCGATTTCTATCCATGTCCTAGCAGTGTGCCGAAAGAAAAGAATGACCTGCTGCACGTCTCCTGTCTTTGATACGAGAGTAGCTTTGACAGATGAGCTTCATGCTGGATACCACAAACCTTTGGAATGGAATCCAACTGCTTTGAACAGGAAGGCATATAACAACAAATAAACACACAAAACAAAAACTACCGAAGGGTCTACCACCCCTCTGCCCCAAATCACCCAGGTGGTTTAATCAAGCAGATTGTTCTTAGCGATGGGACAACATTAAATCTCACATTTTTGGGAGCTACAGCATGCCAAATTTGGACCTTTTGGTGCAAATAGGCCATGCCTCTTTTTGCAGAAAATGTCAAAATTCCCCTACTCCGACCGACCAAAAATATAAGATTTTGTGTTGTTCCATCACTACATCAACAAGTACACCGAGTTTGATTAAAATCGAAAAGTTCGAATTTTCAGATGGGGTTGGGGGCGGGGGTTTGTCATGCAACTGATTGTGATAAACAACCACAATCAGCTTGGATGTAAAAAAAAATTGGTAGGTTTGTAGCCTACTTTTAAACATTTGCTATGATTCAATGCTTTCAATGTTGTGGGAATGGTCTGGGGAAGACCCTCTTCTGTTCCCAGTACACAAAGCAAAAGGGATGCCAGAAAACCTTTGGGTGAGGAAAAGCCCGTCAAAACACATTGCCTAACAACGAACAACAGAGATTCCCAGATGTACTGCACAATCTTATGAATGATATTTTCTTAAGCTGTCCTTGCGCCAGCCATCTTTAGATAACGTTTCCACGCCCCTCGAGCCTGCGCACTAGAACAAGCACAGATTTACAGGTCTAGTTCGACAGTCGCTGCCCAAATGGGTCAGACAATGCGTACGCTGCTTCGGGGATAACATCACATTCCCTGTGAAGCTCTCGGAGGAATTGGGCATGCTTCTCTGTCCAATATTTGCTTTAGAGACGCTTTAGTCCAACTGCAGCAGCGCACGAGAGGAGGACGTTATGTGGGTTAATGGAATTAGTATTAATGCCATATAATACAGCCAATCTCAGCACTATTGAAAATATAATCCGCTGAAGTAGCAGCAGTAGTTTAGGACAGTGGGGGAAAAACAGATGGTGAGGTCATTTTTACACACTACAGCTGATAGTGATTAAGTCAGCATGCGTTGTTATGCGTCGTCCCCCCCCCCCCCACTCCGCACTTCACGCTCTGTAAAATTCATGTGATAACAGAGCCAGCTCATCCCACTGACATCAGAACAGCTGATGGCAAATCATGCAATGAAGAGGAGCACGGGCAACATACATGTGATGTGCTTGTCTAAACACGCAAGTTTAGTCATAGAATGCCCGAAGTTTACTTTACATGAAAACCAAAATTTAAAAAGTCTTTCGTACAGTTGAATCTGCACAGAAGCACACTTCTCTGTGTTCTGCTGCCGAATCTATCAAAGGCGTGTTTTAATTAAAAAGAGGAGACGGGCAGTGCGGCAGTCATTATCACTTCGAAACACGCTCGTTTTCACGTTCTAAATTAACTACATTGATCCCGTAGGAAGATGTAACTCGAGGTTTTGTGGGAAGAATAAAATCTACAGTGTTCTACCTGGATGAGAAAGCCGTCCTCGTGTCCCCGCTTACTTCGCTTTTACACATAAAAGCAAGCCTGCCAGCGTGTGATAGAGCGCGCTCGCCTGGAACTGAACTGGCCAATATGCACGCGCGTGCGCACTCCCTCACCGACCCCACACGAGTAGACTGTTATGTAAATGTGCGCTGATCTGCAAAGCTAATGCAGACCTAAGCACAAAAGGGGATCTTTCACCACTGGATTACCACTCTGACCAAATGCTACAACCACCTGGGACAAGTGCCTGCAAAAAAAAAAAAAAAAAAAAAGCCTCGACCCTCACGAGTACACGAAGGAGCTTACGCAAGAGCGTCGGGGCGCTCAAGGATCTTGTAACCATTCGGGATCTTTCCAGAGGTCAATAAAAACACAAGGCTCAATAACTGTACACCACATACCTGGAAAAAAACATTTGTACATCTCAAACTAATTTCAGCTCATACGAAGTGCAATACTATACACTCTGATAATCAGGTCTAACTTGAGCCTTTTTTTTCCCCTACTGATGATCGAAGTCAGCAAATACCCAATTATCGGACGTTACTGAAATATTGTGCTTCGTCGATTATATGTCTTTTGTCTCTTGGAAAACGTTTCTTGTGTAGACAATCCCAAATGTTTCAAGTGTCCAATATCTACCCTGGCAAATTGTGTGCGGTCAATGAAGTGTGTGCCATAAAAGGACAACCAATTAGGAAACTACCCGAACCTCACGTTATTGCCGGACACAAATAACCAAATAAGTTATGTTGAGCGTATACTGGAAAATGTACTATTTGGGTTCTACAAAAGTAAGGAAAGAAAACACTAAACTAACCTTCGTTATAAATTTAATAATCATTCTCGCTCAGTTCCATATCCACAAATCCAGATGGAATAATTTAAAACCTCTTTTTTTTTATTTTTGAAGCAGAAACAAAGCAGTGCCTGAGTTCTATTATGGATTCCAAAAATAAGAAAGCTGTTAAGACTCTGGCGATATGCTCCTTATTTGAAATTTTTGTCTAAAAATTCCCTGGCTTCTTTTTTTTTGTTTGTTTGTTTAAACCTTTGTAATATGTGTATGTATTAATAACATGTTCGTTTTGTTTTCAGTTTACTGAGAATTGTATTCCGACTTGTTCAATAAAGATTAAAAAAATAAAAGTTATGTTGGGCGTCATTCATCCACTAAACACTTCTTTGCATTTTCCGGCAGTCTCGATGCCCCGTGGCGCCATGCTGCCTCTAACAGGTCAGTCTTGGTACTACAACATATGTCTGGTTTTTCCTCATCGTGTGTGTGGGAGGCTGTCACAAATTAAAAATCGGTTAAAATGTTGAAGAAGAAAAACATGGTGAAAATATGAAACTACCTCATCTTGTTTGGACAACAGCTGAAGACAGAGCTGAAGGGCAGCACAGGTTTCACTGGAGAAAAAGTGTATATATATACATAATGAAAACCGCAAATAAGCTAATCGTGTAAACTTTTTGCCTTCACCACAGTTTTCCTCATTATTTACCATCAAAAGAAAAATGGACACCTCACTCTCCAGTTTCTGCTGCCACGCATTGGCAGCCTACGAGGCATCGGAGCGACGCAGCTGAGAACCGACGTCACGCGTGACTCGCCGCCATCAGCCGATTAGTTTGAATCTGACCTGCAGAGCTCGCGTTACGTTGCTCGCCGCGACGACGCTCTCACCGTCCGCGTCGTCCACGTTCTTCTGGTGGCGGCTGCCGTATTGATTGTTGTAAGAGGAGTGCGCCTCAAAGGCATCAAACTACCTCTGAGAGGAGAAGGCGCAGCAGCATTTCAACACACGGCAAGTACCGGTATGTCATTGCATGCATATGAAGCAACACAACAGAGGAGAAGCAGTTCACTTTTCGTGATGCCACAGAGTCCGTCTTTGAGGGCACTTTAAAACATAACGCAGAGTTGTCAGCACACTTCAGCATGAAGAAGAAGTGATCCCATGGTTTGACCTGGAATTATAAAACTACACGTCATGACCCGGAAAGCCGGACTGGGAAGCACACATGGGCAATCTATGTCAAGGACAGGCAAGAGACAGATCTGTCAGACCATAAGGTGATCGTACAGGAGCACACATGCACTAATGTTGTACCGACATGGTGGGCCGCAATCTTCTCGCCATACCACGCAGTAAGCTTGTGCTAAAGATCTTGAGCCCTGTTTGTTCACGCCAGCTCCCAATTCGGTCCTAGAAAGAGAAGGAGGGCGCATTAGTTGTTCATTTGGCCTCCAAATGCAATCAAAGTTTCTTGTGCTCTCATGGTGGCATGCAAAAAATAAATCTTGTCCTTCGACACTATTTATGCACACTTGGATACCGCCGAGGGAAATCGTAAAATACAAAACAAACTGACTGTCTGGAATACCAGGAAATTGTTCCGTCCTCAATTACCACCCAGTGGAGACGCCACCCGATAAAGCGTGAACTCTGCGGCAGGAAAATACTACATACAAGCAATACAATAAACAGTCTGAATAAAATATTCTGATATTATTTTCATGAAAATTATTCATTCAAAAAAAGTGAACGTGAGTTTTAAATTTCTATAGGAAAAAAAATAAAATCCATCCAGGAAATGCGATGAGGTCTGAGAAAGGCCATTGCTCATCCTATCGAGAATAAACAGCAACACACTTTGACATCTGGGTACCTTCCAAAGTGGGCCTTCAATCTTCTGCACTCTGCTGCTCACTTCCTTTTTTTTGAGGGGGTGGGGGGTTGACAACAACAAAAAAGACAGATTTGTCAGACTCCAAAGCACACAATGTTATTTCCAGTATTTTAAGGCTCGGTGAAGCCAGCATGCTGGCTTTGTCTGAACGAGGGAGCAGGTGTCAGCCACAGAGACGGAGCGAGAATGACACAAAAGCACACAAATGGGGACAATCCCAACAAAGCTAGAGTTTGATGCCAAATTGTCACGTGCACTCTATCAACCGTACAAGTGCTTTTCTGTATGCCTCGACCGCCATGTAAACCTGCAAAAGTCCATCCCAGCATGCCATGCATATTACGCATGACACAATCGGCAACCATTTATTTTTAGTTCTAATTAGATCAAAAAGTACCCCCAAAGAGACCAAATGATTTATTACCCTCACCTTGTCCCTAAAGTCAAGTAGAATTTGTTTGAGCTCATGATTGCGGACCAGGTCCAACGCTCTGGGAGGCGGCATATGCATTCATTTTGAACGCGAGGGCATTGTGAAAATGTCAGTCGGGATGGACGTCAAGCGCGTACCTTGGTTGTTTTTGACAGTCGGGCTGGCACCGCTTTTGATGATGCACTGCTTGTGCCCTCTGTAGGCAGCACAGTGTAAAGGCGTATCGCCCACCGAATCCTTGCAGTGAGCATCCACGGCTTCTTTGCTACAGAGCTATAAAAGGAGAACAGAAAGCGGAATGCAGTTGAACACGTCCCATTCGTCGTGCCTTTTGCGAGGCGTTTTCTGCTTTAATTTAATGGTATATTTATTGCAGCGGACCAACAGTAGTGGTCCGCAGACATTGAAGGAATCAAATACTTATTCAGCTACATGTGTGATGCGGTCTTCTACATCTACTGCACAGTAAAGAATACCTCAGTAAAATTACTGGCAGCGAGGGATGCCAGTAATTTGCAGTTAGTTGACAATGCACCTACTGTAGCTCATTTTAACGGTGCACTATAGTTGGAATTACAGTACATTACCACAGAATAACAGTGGGTCGTAATTGTACAACTCATCAGCTTTTTTTAACAGTGTACTCTATTTTGGACTACAGGACAAGACAGTAGGATATCTGCGTCTTCTGTGTTTTCTGTATTTTTACAGATTCCTAAAAATAACGACGGATCAGATTTATTGACTTTCACAGTTTAGTGGCAACAAACTACGCATTAACCGCAACGACACGTGATTCAGACAGAGCGCTGTTTGAACAGCAGAGCCCGGGCGAGCCGCTCTGCTTCTTGAGCCTCGGCCGCTCCGTAGTTTGATGTCTCGTGTTTTGTTTTTTAAACTTGAAATTGTGTGCTTTCTTTAAGCTAAAACCTTACAAACGCATGCAGCAATATGCCGGACTCTTCGGCTGTCCGTACCAACTTATAATAAGTTGTAGGTTAAGTTGTGCTCTGATGGCACATTTGAAGTATGAATGGGGATTGATGATAAATATCTGGTGTCTCCATCCTTGTGTCTGGACTGTCTTTTGTTCGCCAAAACTGTACCAC
Organism: Hippocampus zosterae; assembly: GCF_025434085.1. Taxonomy (NCBI): domain Eukaryota; kingdom Metazoa; phylum Chordata; class Actinopteri; order Syngnathiformes; family Syngnathidae; genus Hippocampus; species Hippocampus zosterae. Next base: position 12,383,060 of record NC_067465.1, read on the forward strand.
AGTAAAGTTTTTTTTCCTCCCCCAAATTTGGTTTTAAATAATCCCCCACTTGGAATAGTTAAATTTTTGCTAATTTTGGATTGTATCTTCTAAAATTTGGGATAATCTGAGTGACTGGGACTCTGTTCAGCTACTTCCATAGATTTATGCCTGTAAAGCTGGTCTGCTAACCACACGCATCACTAGCATGATTATTAAAATAAACAACCCCACCCCTAAAAAAAAACCCAAAACATTCATCTGACGGACACTAACTATCTTTGACATAGCAGAGACATCCCCCTCTCTGGCAGCATCCAGCAGTCTCTCCTCCTGCCGCCTGACCTCTTTTCTCTCGGCGGCTGAAGGACACAAACAAAAAATATTTGACAGTCACAACAAGAGCACCAACAGTCAACTGTCTTTGGATAATCTCATCGAAAGAAAGTTTTCGTACCCTCGAGCATGGTTGTGATTTCATCATCCTCTGTGACATCTTGAGGCATCTGCACTGTTCCATTGATGACACTGGCCGACACATCGTATTGCAGCAGCAACAGAACAATCTCCTGAGGGGGATCAATAGCAAAGAGATTTGAAGACCAACGCGCCCAAATAAAATTGTTGACACGATGCTGGTAATTGCAGAAGACCTCAGAGACTCGCCCAACAGCTCGGTTCGGGTACTGAATGAGTGCTGAGTTTACTGGAGCTTTCTTTGTGATGTTTGTACTTAAACAAAATTAAAAGAAAAACAAGTGCATTTCACAGAGAGCGAAGGATCAACTCTGCTTGTTTATTCATTGGCTCTCCGTTACAACACTTATTCGAGAAGAAGGTGCTGACTCAATGGAAGACAAAAACTGCGTGTGTAATAATTTGGCAAAATGTGTGCTTTTTGTACTTTTTTGTACATAAAATGTGATTATCTATGAATCAAAGAGTGAATATCATAAAACTGCTGATAGGAAAGTAGTAATTGATAGTATAGGAGTTGCAGAGTGTGACAGACTTTTTAAATCAAATGATCACTGAGCAGGTTATTTTTAAGGGTAATATTTTAGGATCATAATGGCTTGGTTGTTTTTGTGGTTTACCTTTCTTCCAGTGCTGACTGCTTTGTGGAGAGGTGTGTCGCCCAAGTCGTCTTGGATATTCACATCAGCACCTGCCTGCATTAAATCATGAGCTATTGAACAAACTTCTATTTCTTTATTTATTTTAAATAAGGGACGGTCCAAACAGCCCGATGTAGAAAAAGCTTAACGTCAGTAAATGTGATCAAACTATGATCAACTTATCAAAATTCATATGCACATCTCAACTTAAACCCATTTTCAACCTCTGAAAAAACACACGATCGTCGAGATGTTTTGTATTTTATGGGAATTTATTAAGCCTTTTCCTCTGCGTGGACGCTCACTAGAGAGAAAGAGCTTAACATCACTGATTATAGTCAGAAAAGTACAACGAATCTGCAACTATACTGTAAATCTCACTTTTAGCAACTCATCTACGACGTCCCCGTTTCCATGGTAACACGCTAGGTGGAGTGGTGTGACTTTGCTGTGAAAAATAAAAATAAAAATAAAAACCAAAAACTTTTCAACACCGTAGGACGCATCACATTTCGTTTGCCTTACATCGACAGTTGATGTTGAGAGAAGAGCTCTGGTCGACTCGCGACTTAAGAAGCCGCCGAACGCGAGAGGAACTGCCGTCTTTTGCCGACTCGAGGAGCAGCTGCTCATCCTCCATCAGAGTGCTTGTGAAATTACCGTCAATGCACAAAACTTCTCCTTCAGAAAAATGTTTTTAAAAAAGCGCGCGCTCCCCAGTGACAATTTTGCACATGGCTGTTAGCGTGTCCACTGGAATTATGAAAAATGACAATAACCGGTTAAATAGTGGAGACTTACAGTACATTCGAGTTCGGTGGACTTTTATGCACTTTAAAGAGTTAGCGTGCCGAGAGGAACACGTTTAGCTAAACTGTAGTGGCCCAATCAGCTGGCAGCTGTTGGCAGCAGTCACGTGATCATGCGTCTCGAGAGCGTGAACTCCAGGGCCGTAGCGAGGCGATTGGTGCGAACCCCCGCCCTCTCCTGAAAACCCTCTGAAGCCTCAACACATGCAAATTAATTACAAAATAATATTCTGTCCAAATCACTCATTCTGAACTTTAATGTGAACGCATGATTTTATCCATCAGTATAAATCATCCAAACACTAAAAACAAAGAAATACGACAAGTGAAGCAAGCACTACACTTCCTACAGATATTTGAAACATGGAAAGATTGCAATTAAGATACTTGAGATGAGCCCATAGTACAGTACCAGTCATTGGAAAAATACACAGAAGGATTTGCAACATTGTATGTCGCACAGGCTGATTATATATTTGAATCAGTTGAACATTTAAAATGCTTAGTCCCTACCATTTTCTGAATACATTGGGGAGGAAAACTCACACTCACAAGCCCACAACCGCAGGATAATTGGTTAGGATAGACTTTTAGAGACATCCGACAATTAGATCTTTGGTTACAGAAATGGTCAAATTCATCCCCTTGTGAATGTATTCCTTTCCACAAAGGTGTTATTTAAGATGTGCCCAATCTAATGTTTGCGCCCACCAGGTAAGAGAGGATGCACCATGCTGCGTAAAAACACACTTCACAGTTTCCTTTTAAATGTCAGCCAATGGACACACGCGGTTATGGGTCTATTTTTGCAACATTTAACAAACACCTCAAAAGATAGATGGCCGTCAGCATCTGAAAACAGACTAATGGGACATTAGACTCAACCAAAAGGTATTTTCATCTGCTCTGAAGCTAATTAGCTTCACTACTTTTTATGTTAATACTTGCCATTCATCTTCTACATAAATACGACTGACCTCATGTTATGAATGCTTGTTTGTCGATATGTGCCGAGCGACTGGCTGGCGACCAGATCTGACTCTTGCCCCACGTCGGCTGGCATCGGCTCCAGCCCACGCGCAAACCAAGTGGCGTGGTATGGAAGATGGAAGGACATGTAATCTTAAGAACGGTTAAGAAAGAACTCAATGTCAGACACTGATTGACGCACACCCATCAAATCAGGTCTGACAAGGGGCAAGCGGCCCTCTGTTCAAGTTGGTACTAATTAGCATGGTAATTTTTGTAAGCTGTCACACTTCTTAAGCAAAGGGGATGTAGTGTGAGTGCTCCGGAGCGTAATCCCTCACAAATGACAAGATAATGGCGGCAAAGTGAAGCCACCGCATCGAAAGGAACCAGGCGATAGAATCCCCAGCAGGGATATTTTAGGGACGGACAAGCGGAGAGAGAGTAGGACTGGGAGAGGCAATGAGAGGGAGTATGAGCAAGACAGAGTAATCTGCTCACGACGAGATTGGGAGAAAATGATTTGACTCCCTGCAAATGTAATGTTCTCAACTCACTTATGGACGCAATGTATTTGAAGTTCTCTACCCTTGCGACATCTTCCTCCTCCACCCTTCTCATTCATGCACATAAGATATCCTCTTACTTTGGCCAATCTTCAAATCTCTCCTTTACCTGTGCACCTTCACCTCATCCCTACTTTTGCTATTGCAAAAATCAAAGGTTCTCAAACTTGAACCCTGATGCATTCCCACCTCTATCTTAAACTCCTCTGCCACACGTACAGCATACGTCAACGCTCCTCTAACATACTTTCCTGTCACCCCAGGTGCCCTAATGCAGTACCACAGTTCCTCTGTGGGTACCCTGTTGTATGTTTTCTCTAGAGCAGGGGTGTCTAACTCCGGTCCTTGAGACCCTATCCAGCCCATTTCACGTGATCCTCATCCAACAGACTCTGAACCTGTTCCTCATGTCATGGCCAGCGAGTGTCTACATCCGGGCTGTCAAACTCATTTTTGTCACGTGCCGCTGAGGTGTTACGTTTCCCCTCGGAAGGCTATTATGATGGTGAAACCAAATAAATGTTTAATTGACTCATCACATTATTGCACAACAATTTGATGGATTACCAGTTTTGAAATCAGTCAACTATAAACGTTTGCTCTATTATTGTTCAAGTGATTGTAAACAGGATGACAAAACAATTGCACACTTTTTTAAATTGCACCTGATATTCTGGTACAGATTTGCGGGCCACATAAAATGACGCGGCGGGCCGGATGTGGCCCCTGGGCCTTGAGTTTAACACCTGTGGTCTACATTGTGGACTCAGTAACCCAGTTGGTTTCAATCGCTCAAAAGATGATAAATACATGGAAAAGTTTGACACGTCAATCTCGGTGATGAATTTTGATGGTCCACCAAGTGTTGATAAGTGTGTTGTCATTCTATCGTGTCAATAGTCGTTCGTCACTGTCAAAACAAAGCCTGTTCCATCCCCTGCCATCAGGACTGAGAAATCTCTGGGAACCTAATCGCTATAAGAAAATGCTTTATATGCCGATGTTCGATTGGTAAATAGACTTAAATGCTGTTGTGCTCAAAAGGCAGCAATATGCCTCTAATATCCAGAGCAGAGAAAAGGTACAATGGATTCAATTATACGCATGAGGAGACCAAATTCGATAACTCCAAAAAAAGAAAAAAAAGTCTAGTTATCTAGTGAATCAACAGAATAATTATAGACAGAAATACAACAGTACTGACACTCAAGTGTGATCACCCGAATAACAATTAGGATAAAAGACCTGTGTGATCCATATTGTGAACAAAATGTTTCAATGGCATCCATCTTCCCTAATTGAATGTTTCGAATCAATAGTGCACTTGTTTCTGTAGAGCCTTGCTGGATGCCCTTATGAAATGAGGGTGGAGCGCAGCGATACATGGATTAATGAAACATTTAACGAGCTCATGTCATGACCGGGGCGCAGCCACAGCACACCCGAAGTCAACGAAATGCCAGCAGCAGGTAACAGATTGTTGGGAGCGGGAAGTCATCCGAGTTTGCTTTGGCTCCGACGCGGCGACATAAGCATGGGAACTGACCAACTTTGATGCACGAAGCCACTTTGTTCATAACGCTTGAAACAAGAGTTGAGATGATTGTTCTCTGATATTGTCCGATTCAAATAATGCCGGGCGAGGTCCAATTGAAATTTTTGCATTGTTTCATTTATCTGTTTACAAAAATGTTTTCTAATGCTGCAATTTGGTTTTCCACTCGGCTTCGACCTGTCACTTGTGTCCAGCCAGACGGGTGTTTTCATATTGTCGGGAGTTTGCTCATATTTAATTTCCTGATTTCTTTCAGTGTTTAATGGTTCGGGTTTTCCCCTTTCTGTTCTCTTCAGCCACGTTTCCCAGAGTGCTGCATTGTTTCCCATCGTGGCGAGTTAATTACCTGTCTTGGTTTGTTACTTTGAATCTTGTTTTTTTGGGACTTATGTCAATTTAGTGATTTTAGTGACAATTTTTAGACTAAAAGGGGAGATTTTATAACATTGTGTTGCTGTAAGTGTTACCAGCCTAGAAGTAGACTCAATGATGGGAAAACAATCATAAAAATCTAGCTCCGCCACTGGCCATGACATTGCTGCTTCATGATTTATCTTCCCACATACACAAATGATTACCTTAACGCTACTTTGACATGTAATATAAATGTGAACATTTGACTCGATCAACATTAACCAGATGTCAAGATTCCTCAAAAGGTGAACCAGCCACCGTGTCCAATGTTGGGTCCTTCACACATGAGCATTTAGGTTGTCACTTAATTGTAGCTGTTATTTCAGGTGGGAAGGGCGGGGGTGGTTAATCCTGGTATTATACGACACTATCGTCACTACCCCAGAGCAACAGCCACATGCAAACACTCGAGTGGTAAAATAATGGAATGCCACAGCAGGCTCAGCGTAATCAACAACACTACAAACGAACCCGCTGGGCTTTGTTTCGGAGTGTCCTCCAAAATTCAAATGAGTCCATTTTCTTGTTTTATTCATTTTTTTTCAACTCAACACATGTTAGACATGCATTATTCAATCATGTCACACGCAGGCTTTCATGTCTGAAAGTAGATTGAGCCAACTGCGTGCTCACTAGGTTGTGTTTCGATTTTCAGTGTCAATTTATAACTGTAACCCACACGTGCATGAGGACGACTGAGACATTTTCGAAAGTGAATGTGCACTATTATTTTCCATGGTGGTGCAGTTTTATGACATGTGTCAGCTCCTTTGTTACATATCTGAATGAGTGGCATTAGTCTCTGAGGCCTTTCTTTCCCAAAGCGAGATGTTTTGACCTGAATACTGAATTGCATGACATGCTTTATATTAGCTGCCATTAACCTGATATGAGACCTTTCTTTTGGTTGCTCTTTCTCTGCATATTACATAATTAATTAAGAAGAAAGGGGCGGGGGACCTTTGTCCCGGCATCAGGAACCATTTTATCCTCAGAAGGCCAAACTAAATTGATGGTAAAAAAAAACAAAACATTAGGTTGTACAAATAGGTACCGGTACATGCATTGCGTGCATTGTCGCGACTGAAAAGTACACTGTTATCTGTCCTCAATTGTATTTTTTTTCCAATGCTTGTTGTGAATAAAATCTGCAATTTAGAATCTGTGCTGCAGTGGGGGGAATAAATAAATAAAAATCTTGTATTATTGTGACGCTCCCGCCTTCCCCCACCTGCTACCTCAATGTGAGCACCTCTGTAAGCTGAAGTTGGCATGTCTTATTTGGCCGAAAATAACAGTAATTCTTGCTGGGCTCCTTCAACAGCTTGCAGTGCAATGTGTAGTGTTTTTCTTTCTTTCTTTTTTTTTTTTGACCTCAGCTGGAGGATCGGCGACAGAGAGTCAAAATGCAAATAAGGCAGACAAAGCCCTTTACAGAGGAAAATACAAATTTCAGGGGGTGTACCAAGTGTGAGGCTCTATGCATTTTCCAAAAAGATTTCCATTTTCAATCCACACTCCTTCATAAGAGATATATTTTACAATACAACCATTATTTTGGACTTCAGCCTGATCAAATGCTCAGGTATTGCGCAATATGGTTACGATGTGTGTAGGCGTGTCTGCGTGTTCTCAGAAATGAATAACCAACATTGAACTGTGTGTGCCAACTGTGAATTCAATATAAAGTCTTTGTGAATGTTTTTCAGCGGTGAAAAAGCGTAACACACCGCTCAATGGCTACATCATCGCGGTGACTCACACCAAGGAAATTGCAAGTCCCTATCTCTGCGTACGAAAGCATCTAATAACCAGGTTTGCTCTTGTGAAATCTCTGTTTGTGGAGGCAGGTACACGACTAATTCACTCTGGTGATATCTGTAATTAACTCACGTGAGTTAATTACAGATATCACCATCCATGCCATTGCCACTTACAGCTATCATTGTGGGGTTTGCTGATCATGGAAAATGAGACTGATCATTCATATAAAGGTTAATGTGGGACAAAAAAAAGCCATCATTTCCCTTCAGCCTGGATAATGGCAGGTGCTGCGTCACGTGGCTATATATTAAAACTTAAGTATGCGTATCTTACCAAGAGTGTAGTGGGTCATCATGCAGTGTGGTCGAGTAAAGAGTTTCAGTTTGGCTAACACAGCTCTGAATAGATGGTGTAATAACATACAGCAATAGATACTCAATATACATCCATCCATCTATTTTCTGATCCATTTCATCCTCACAAGGGTCGCTGGAGCCTATCCCAGCCATTGTCAGGCAGTAGGCGGGGGACACCCTGAACCGGTTGCCAGCCAGTCGCAGGGCAGAGACAAACAACCATCCGCACTCACAGTCACACCCAGGGACAACTTAGAGTGTTCAATCAACCTGCCATGCCTGTTTTTGGAACGTGGTAGGAAACCGGAGAACCTGGAGAAAACTCACGCAGGCCCGGGGAGAACATGCAAACGCCAAAGGCCGGAGCCAGGATCAAACCCATGACCTCTGCACTGTGATGTTGATGCACTATCCACTGGACTACTGTGTACATACATATGTAAATAGTCAGAAAGGAAAGGAGCTGTTGGTAGGAGAGAAGGATGCAACAAAGGAAGATAAAGTAGGTTTCATTGAGGGAAGGACCTACAGAGACATGACTAAAAAGCTGGTCTGAGGGGGATAGACGGGAAAGAAACAATACTAGGTACATGCTTGAGTCAAACTTATACAGAGGTGTCTCACGTAACTTTTAACTTTGGGATGAAACCAATTTGTATTTAATTTAAAAAATAAATAAAATAAAGCTGCAGACCAAACAGTACAGTAGAATAACTGCGGTGAAATACATTAGAATTGATCAGAAAAAGCAGTTCAATACAAACACTTGAGCGGAATTCAGCGCTAGGGTGCTTCGACAAATTTCTGCCCAAAATTTTGGGGTGAAATTGCCTGAACGTAAATAAATTAGAGATAGCTAATCGGCATAACATGATACTAAGTCTCAATTTTAGCAAGTGCCATTGTAAGGAAACCCTATCATGCGTGTGTTTCAAATAGTCGGTCATTTGTGTCTCCTTACTTTGTTGATACTCCCTGGAGAAATCGCCGAATGACACCAGAGCGACCGCTGGGACGCGAGTAACCGTCCTCGGGCTGCCGCGTCGGTCGAGGTCGTCGCCCACTCTTCGCTCTACTCGACGGGCTGGCCTTGACACATTCCACACAACTTGGACGCATTTGAGGATGTGCGGCTGGAGGACAGCAGAGCACCTGTTGCCGCCTCACCGTCACCTCTGAGGAAGATTGGAAGGAAGGAAGCGAATGGAGGAGCGCAGCCAGTCCAACGCAAGCGGGCGTCACTTGGACGATGGCCGGGCGAGAGTGCAAAGTACCTTGGCGTTTTCGGGACCGGTTATTGCCATTCTAACCGTGATGATGGTGACTGTGGTGGTCGTGACCGTTTTGGGCAACGCGCTGGTCATGTTCGCTTTCAAAGTGGACAAGAGTCTGAGGAGGCAATGTAATTACTACTTTCTGAATCTGGCGATATCGGACTTCCTTGTCGGTAAGTACACCTTAAGTCATTCCTTTTTTCCCTTTCGTTTCTTTTGCTTTCTGACACTTTCGCCACTTCATATAAAGCTATCTTATTCAACCCTCAACATCCTCTTCGGGTCAAATTTGACTCGTTTTTGACATTTGACATCGATATAACCAATCAAAACGGAATTCTTTCTTGGAATGTGACGACTTTTAACCCTTTCAGGGACCGCAGTTACTACAACGTACAGCTCATCGTGTTATCAGGTTACAGGGTGCGTCGTCAAAGGGTTAATGGAGTGACTTAAAGTACCCCAAAATTGACTGACTTCTATTAAAAATACATTTTAGATTTGTCAGTGTGTGTTAAATAAATGGAAACTGTGTAACAATATGAATATTTTCATTACTCCAATGTGTGCATTAAAAAAAAAAAAACGGGACAGTGTAACACTATTCAAAATAGCTTGAAACAGACTGTCTGGGGTACCATCACATTTGCAGAGAAACATGCACTGGTGTTCTTTGAAGGGTCATGGGGGGAAATCTGGAAATCGTTAAACTGCATAACAATGATCATCAGGGACGTGCAGAGAGAGGAGCCAACGGGGCGGTGGCCTCGGGCATCCACGGTAAATGCTTTTGGGGCATGCATGTCAGCGATTGGTATGTTGGCCACGATTTGGTATGTTGCAAGAATTCTGTTGCCATATGGGGGGTGGGGGCATCAACCTCGAACCCTCCCCATGTCACAGAGTTGCATAAAATATGAAAAATAATCTTTCAGAGAAAAGGGAAAGCATCATTAAGGATGATTATCCTTCGTGTCAGCTTAGTTAGAAATACATTTTGAAAAGATACAGATATAGTTCATGACTTGAGTGAGACAATTATTTTGAATATATTTTTGGTCAAAGTCAAATGAACAAAATAACAGTATACGATATCCACGATGCAGTTTAACAAAACAGTTTTAGTTAGAACGATAGTCCAAAAGTATTGCATTGCTTCTTTTCAGGACTCTGTCTGCGCTTTCTCTTGTCCTCCGTTTTTATGACTGCAGTCGTCAACGCAGCAATGTCGTAGCGTCCGAAACAAATTTTCCTTTGGGATAATAAAGTTCATCCCATCCTACCCTACACAGGAGCGTTCTGCATCCCCGTGTACATCCCTTACATCCTCACTGGCCGGTGGACGCTGGGCAGGGGAATGTGCAAGCTGTGGCTGGTTATGGACTACCTGCTGTGTTCCGCATCCGTCTTCAGCATCGTCCTCATCAGCTACGACCGCTTTCTGTCTGTCACCAGAGCGGTGAGTGGAACTCCCCCCTCTCTGTGGTCCTGGTTGTCATAATGAAGGCCTTTGTTGGTACATGAAAAGATGAGCTTGCGAAAGGTTAAATACTTTACATTTGCATGACAAAGTAGTTTTAAAAAAATCAGTGCAACAGAAGTTTGTGTGTGTGAAGATTTTCTGTAACTAAGCTGTAGCTCTTCAAAGATTTTGTTTCATTATCCGTATTGTTCTTCTTTTTAACCTGGTGTGACAGTTAAGAAAGTTTTAAAAAAAAACATGATGACACACAATTCCTAAATGCTTAGGTCACAAATCGAACTCACGGAAATTGGAATGGATTGTGATTAGTCCAAGAGGTTTCACTGCAGATGCCCAACTGCGTTCAGTCGATGGCTTCATTCCTGACTGACTGGTCAGTGTGCCAGGTTAGTGATGGGGGCAGTGACACCACCACCACCTCATTTTCCCAAAGCCCCAATTGAGCCCATCTGCACAGGTTAATCATGGCTGACCCAGCTTGGCCATGTGCCACTTCCTACAAAGAGTTTCTTTGTAGGAAGTGGCTTTTGGGAAAGAAAACACAGACAATAAAACCATCCTAAAGTACCACCACACCATTTTTCCCCCCAAACAAGAGGCTGCAGTCATTAACGCTCCACTCACTCTTGTGAGTCTCCTCCCGGAAACCAGATGATGTAGTACTAAGACTGACCAGCAAGGGGCATCATAAGGCCACAGGGTGGTTGGAGCTAAGAAATAATAGTTGTAGAAAAAGACACCACAAATGCCGCTTTCTACCTGTGCCCATTTAGTAAGAAAACAAGACCAGTGGTTCTTGACCCTGTTAGAGGTACCGGACCCAACCAGTTAATATGCACATTCACCCAACCTTTCATGAGTGAAAGATAAAAATGTGATTTTTATTTTACTAATTCAAGTAACAAAAAAACACATTTATTAACTCATACACTCCCAAAGACATATTTATGTCTTTTCACACTCCACACGTTCAACCCTAGACACTTATTTTTTTCAAATTTTCCAAGACTTAGTGTAAAAAAAAAAAGAACATTTAAAAAAGGGGTCTAAAATTGTCTGGTTTGAATGAGTTAAAAACAGACAGAATCTTAAATAACATTTCAAGACATCAATGTTGTATTCAAATTTAAGTTTTTTAAAATTGTGCACAAAATGAACCAGCCACTGATGGCCAAGTGGGCGTGTCATAACTAATTGACATGTTGAGTCGGGTGTGTCTTAACCTCCATGGCGGAGGATCCGTCGAATCCCCTGAGACGGATTCACCGAACCCCTACGGTTCAATTGAACCCAGGTTAATAACCACTCCGCTGGACACGAAATGTGACTTCCTCCTACCTTTGCCCCACACAACAGGATAACAGCTAGGCAAGCTTTTTAGACACCCTTTTGCGGACCTTGATTGGAAGGAAAACAACGCAATTTCAGTTTGCTTTTTTTTTTTTTTGGTCACGCGTGTCCCCCAATTTAAACGTGTTGATTCGTCCAAAACCGTCCACATCCCCATCAAAGCTTTTTATTTTTGGGCCCGCATGCAAGAACAGACTGAATCCACATGTTGCTAAGCCAAATTGGGGCGAGACCCGACGTAGTTAGACAAAGGCAGCGTTCTCTTCCTTTCACGAGCAAACACTTTTACATCAGAGCGCTGAATACAAATAACGCCGCAAAGAGAGAAAGCGGGAAGCTCTTCTTTAATTAGCCAGCTTTGATCATTGAGGTCCTCCCAACGTGGAGAGATGAATCGCGCCAGAAGCAGGCCACTGGCGGGCCAAACAGCATTCTCTTAAAAGCCTGCCTATGTGAACGGCGGCGGACAAAAGGTCGTAAGCAGTGACACGGCAAAGTGCGTCTTTGAAAGGGAAAGATGGAGTCAAATTAGATGCGGATTCTATATTTTAAATTTGGGTGAGAGGTGAGCAGAGTGAGAAATGTTCACTTCAAGGGAAGGCACTTGTTAGTCGTCATTAAGCATCAGAAATGATTCACTGCGTGGAGGGGCAATATTTGACTTGGGAGACAATGATTGGTTCAGTTCGTGAAAGGAAGACTCCCATTTAAATGGTTGACAATTTTTTTTCGACAGATTTTTGTTTTGTTTCATTTGAAAGGTTGTACGCACTGTATGCGGCAATATTAAATTACGGGTATTGTTTTATGATGGTGTACTGTTCACTCAACTGAATTTTGTGGCTGTGGTAATTGTTTCATTGGACAATAAAGGAAAATTTATTTTGGTTTGTACACCAACTGATGTTGTATAATTTTGTCCCCTTGGGGAGATGTTGAAATAATGTTGAAGGAAAAATTATTTCTGCTAAAAACTAGGTTGAGCTTCTGTGATATGCTTGGCGACACATTCACTCCCAGCCTTTTCAGACTCCACACATTAAATCCCAGGTATTTACCGTATTGGCCCGAATATAAGATGGTGTTTTTTGCATTTTGCAGACTGAAAATTGGGGGTCGTCTTATATTCGTGATCTAAACGTTGTACCCATTCACGACGCTAGATGGCGCCAGATATCATCGAAGCGAATGCTGAACTTGACTCCCCAGGCCAAAGTGAACCCCTGTCACGAAGAATAAAAATAAAGAGCGGTAGCACGAAGAAGAAAATTAAAAAATAGCGGTAAGAAAGAAAAGAGAAAAAATAATAGAAGAGATAACAGAAAATGGAGACACCTAGTGACAAACTGGAGAAAATTGGGTCAAAGATCGGCCAGGTTAACCGGCAGCTAAGGAGAAGTTATGATGTCATTTACATTTCAAAAAGCCATTCATTTACGAATGTGATTGCACATTAGTTAACATATTTAAATGTTTGAATGAGGCAAAATAACACGTTTTTTCTCTCAAATATATTGTTCAATCATGTTTCAGATGGACTGTAATTATTTTCTGTATAAAAATTTGGTGATCAAAAAGTCTTTTTTTCAAACTTGAGTCTTGAAAATGAGGGGGTCGTCTTATAATCAGGGCCGTCTTATATTCGGGCCAATACGGTATTTACATTTTTTTTCAAGATGTTTTATGTATGCATGTATGTTGGAACATATTTGCAACTACTTTTGAACATATTTGAATACATCTGAACGCACTGGAACATACTTTCAAGTATGTTTCCACGTATTTGGGGGACGGGGGATGGATTTTGGATTTTTTTTTCTTCAAAACCATTCAGCCCCGGAAGAGATGGCTGGATGGATGGAAAGTCTGATTTTTGCCATTGTTTGCTGCAGGTGAGTTACCGGGCCAGACAAGGCACGTCTCATCCCGCCATCATCAAGATGACGGTCGTGTGGGTGCTGGCCTTTCTCCTGTACAGCCCGGCCATCATATTCTGGGAGCTGGCGGTGGGCCAAAGTCGGGTGCCGAATGAAGAGTGCTTTGCCGAATTCTATCACTCCTGGTACTTCCTGCTATGCGCCTCCATGCTGGAGTTCTTCTCCCCTTTCATCTCGGTGGCTTTCTTCAACCTCAGCATTTATCTGAACATACGCCGGCGGAGGCTCCGCTGCAGGGAGGCTCAGCTCAACCTTCAGCTCAATGAACCCGTGTCAGCGCAGGGGGAAGCTAACCCCTTTTCCCGCACGTGGGGCATGGGAGCCAAGCCGGCCGTGCGAGGCTCCATCCACTCCCCGACCTCGTCTCCCAATTTGGGCAAACTGGATCCGTCGAGCAGCAGGGCGGCCCAACCTAACCGTCTGTCCAGAGATAAGAAAATTGCTAAGTCGCTGGCCATCATTGTGTGTGTGTTTGCCATCTGCTGGGCACCGTACACCCTACTGATGATCATCCGTGCCGCCTGCAGAGGGCGATGCATCCCGCATCACTGGTATGAGGTCACCTTCTGGCTCCTGTGGCTCAACTCTGCCATTAACCCTTTCCTCTACCCACTGTGTCACAGCAGCTTCCGCAGGGCCTTTGCTAAGATTCTGTGCCCAAAGCGGCGAAGCTCGAGTCGCCCTTTAGTCATCCTTCGAGCGGGCCAGTGACCGGCGGGCGCTCCCCAGCCTACAGTCCAAACTGTGAAGTATTCCAAACGTAAACGTATCGAATCGGCAGCGTGACCTTGCGAGTGTGTCAATGTGAGAATAACGTGCTATCTTTTACATGATTTATGTTTTTATATTAACTCAATGTCTGAAATGTTTACATTCGTTAAGACAGGTGCCACGAAACGTAAACACGATTAAAAAAAAAGTAACTGTTGAATTTGACTTCTTCCTCAATGAATTGCTTCTTGTGTCTTGCAAACATCCGCCTGAATTTTACATGATGAATGTATTCAAGGATAAATGTTGCTATTGCCGTGATGTTGCCATTAAATCAAGTTTGATATAAAATCTATGTGCTCATAAAAAGCAGCCCCCCCCCCCGCCTCTTTCTTTCGCCATTATTACTTTTCTAAAGAACTACAATGGCATATCATGAATATCCTGACACGATAAAACAGAAATGTTCTCCTGCCAGACAAACACATTTTGTCACTTGGACTGAATCCTCACTTGTACTCTTCTATCCGTTTACATTTTGCATTTACAATAAAATGAGTTGTGAAGCGGCACCAATAGGGCAAAAAAATACATATACGGTATATGTACTGTATATAGATATTTACATTCGATTCCAGCTCCGGCCTCCCTGTGTGGAGTTTGCATGTTCTCCCCGGGCCTGCGTGGGTTTTCCCCGGGTGCTCCGGTTTCCTCCCACATTCCAAAAACATGCGTGGCAGGCTGATTGAACACTCTAAATTGTCCCTAGGTGTGAGTGTGAGCGCGGATCGTTGTTCGTCTCTGTGTGCCCTGCGATTGGCTGGCAACCGATTCAGGGTGTCCCCCGCCTACTGCCCGGAGACAGCTGGGATAGGCTCCAGCACCCCCCGCGACCCTCGTGTGGATCGAGCGGTACGGAAGATGATAGATATTTACATTTATGACTATTGTTCTTGTTGCGTTTAACTGTGTTGAGGCGCCTGTGCGTTTGTTTCTTGGTGCCACTAGATGTCGCTATTTATCTTTGCAGCTTTCAACGTTGTGGGGCGCTCCACAGCTTCGAAGCGTCGTTGACCCAAATTGCTCTCTGGCTGACTGCAGCGAGTGTGTTTGAATTAACACTTCAATGCAAAGTAATAAAAGTATTTGCAGCAACTTCTTGAGTTTTAGCTTCAGGCATGCTATGTCAAGTAATTATCCCTGAGAGGAGAGAAAAAGATATCCATTTCCATGAGAAGCGCATCTAGTGTTTTTCATCTGGAGAAGCAACATTGTATTACTTCTACAGCCTTTAAATGTCATCATGCTTGAAGGGAGCTTTCGATTTTTTTGGGGGGGGCGGGGGGAAGAAAATACATAATATTGAAATGACACCATATTTTGTGAATAGATGCTAAATACTTCATCCACTTGAAAGCAGGTAGTAACAGTCAAATGTTGTCAGTTTAGAGTCAACAATTGAGTCAATGTGAACTCTGCAGATGACTGAAGCAGCAGCACTGAGGCATGCAACGTTTATCAATGAATTTCATGCAAGGAGACTCGGAGAATTAAAAAAATGTAGTGAACAAGCACCCTGCTTCATCTTCAAAGCTGATCTTTCATGACACCTTTGTCGCGGTAAAAGCAAAACACTGACGGTGCTTGGCTCGTTCTGCCTTCCTTTATAATTCGGTCTGCCTTCCTTCATAATTGTCCTTTAAAATTGTTTCATCTGACATGACCCGAGTACAAATAAAGGCTTCCGCCGACTGCAGATGAGCAAATGAAAACCTCTTGGCCACAGCTCGCAGAAATACACACTTGGATGCCTAATTTCAATACGTAAATTTCAATTTAAAAATAAATTGATAAACCGGTACCTCTGACCCGTGATTTTATATCAGTGACCGCCAGAGTGTTTCCCAAATTTCATGAGACATAGCACTTTTTTTAGGGGGTGAGTCGCTTTTCAAAAATCTCAAAGCGCCAAACAAAGATGTCACGCAGGGTGTATATATTGAAAATGATGATCATGTATTAATTTACTCAGCGTGAGGTCTGGGCCTGTTGAGGTGAACACGGTATTGAAAGAACAGAAAAACAGTTTTTGAAGGTATTATTCTGATGTAGGAGTGGTAACCTTGGTTGAGAACACCTATAGTGAAAGAGCATTTAATTATTCTGGGCTGTCACTATAGATCACTGGCATAGGTAAAGATCAATGATAATAATTGGTTTATTACCAGATTGGCCCAAATATAAGACGGCATTTTTTGCATTGAAATAAGACTGAAAAAGTGGGGGTCGTCTTATATTCGGGGTCTAGACATTATACCCATTCACGATGCTAGATGGCGGAAGATACCATTGAAGCGAATGCTGAACTTGACTCCCCAGGCTAAAGCGAACCTCTGTCACGAAGAAGAAAAATAAAAAATAGCGGTAAGAGATAAAAGAGAAGAAAATAAATCAAAGATATAACATAAAATGGAGAAATGTCGCGACAATCTGGAGTAAAGTGGGTCTGAGGAGAAGTTATGTCATTTACATTCCAAAAAGCCATTCATTTACGAATGTGATTGCACTATGGTTCACATATTTAAATGTTCAGATATTAAGATTTGAATGAGGCAAATTAACATGCTTTTTCTCTCAAATATATGGTTAGAATCATTTGTTTCAGATGGACTGTAATTATTTTCTGTATAAAAATGAATTTGGTGTTCAAAAAGTCTTTTTTCAAACTTGAGTCTTGAAAAAGGGGGTCGTCTTATAATAAGGGCCGTCTTTTATTCGGGCCAATACAGTAGTTATATGCATATTGCACACTTTCACGGCACACAAATGCACAGCGGTTGAGAATCACTGCGCTATTGTGCTCATTTTACCACAATTTTTTCCCCCCAACGTGCAGGCTGAATTATTGTATTCAGCTTGATAGATTCCAGGAGTTTTGTCCAAATGTAAACTCACTGGAGCGGTAATTACGCCATCATGTTAGATAGCGGGGGTGTTGTTACATTTTGCAGGTGCCAGGGTCCCATGAGGTACTCTCATTGTTCAAATTGTCACATCTGGGCCCCTGGTCAGGTGCTGGGAGAACAAGCACAGCTGCAGGGACCAGGCCTCTGCACCCCGCTACTCGGTCAGGGGTGTGTGAGGAGCGACCCACCCTTATGACCAAACCGAGGGGACGGTGGGGTGCTCAGGCCCATTTCCCGAGGGATGACAGCGCTGTATTTATCAGCACAATTGAGAGCCGGGCTTTAGTGGTGAGCGTGGGGACACTTGCACTGTGTGCAGTTATACCAGCGGGAGAGCCACTATTGATTTTGATGATAGATTGAAATGTCATGGCATGTGTGCCACAGCGCAAGGATACGGGCTGAGGCTACGCTGGGAATCGTCCCAGGGATTTTCTTTGGAGTGCTGTGAAAAACATGGATGAAAAGGTGTTAATCTGGTGAACATGCCTGCATGCTTACGTTTCAGACCCCCCCTACCCCCAGCCCTAATTAACAGTCACTGGTTTTATTGGGGGCGGGGGCTTGGATTTCTGTATCCAAGAGCCGAGGCCCCTAATGGAGAGCACCTGTGCCCTTTAAGTTTATAGAGCTGCATTAGAAGAGAAGCAGCCGGCGATCAGACGGAAAGGGGGAGGACTGTGAGACAACCCCTTGAGAATATCTCAACTCCTTTGTTCGAATGACCTAATGCTGAAATCAGCCCTTGTCTAATCTTATAAACAGTGCGGCCTTCAAAGCAGACCTAAAATAAAATGAAAGAAATGTGAGCGAGCCCAATGTGAGTTTCGGGATGACACGACATACTCCGAGCATTGCGCACGACAAGGCTGTGACCGATCTGTTGTGGTATTTGGCACTGAAGTGAACAGACGGAACCGCTCCTCCTGCTGCAGGTCAGAGCACGACCACTTTTGAGGATGGAGCCCCACTCAAGCTATTGCGCTCTTCACTTTCTCTTAATGCAAAGCGCCTTTCATATTTCATGAGTACTCAAAAATAAAATCGGTCCCCCGCCCCTCCACTTTCCCTTTTCTCGCCACTTTTTTTCTCCTCCAAAGCATTTCCTGACTAGAGATTAAATAATTCCATCAGAATCCTCTTAGGATGGGTTACCAGCACTTGGCAATTAAACAATTACATTTAATCAGCATGGGGCGATGCTTCAAGTCACCCTCATTTCAGACGTTGATTAAAAGCAATTCTTCAGTGGTTATTGCTGTCGACGCCGACAACTCGGCTCGGGTTTTCTGCCGTCTGTGCGGCGGGGTCAGGCCGGATAGCAATATGGTAGGTTCAGTGGTTACGGTGAGGAGGGGATAGGAGGGGCGCTGTGGAAGGGACGTTACTGCCCCTTGTGGGTAAAGCGGTAATGGCAGACCTTCTATTGTCGCTTAAATCGAAGCTAGTTAGATTACTTGGATGCCTCTTGACCCTCTGGTAGAAGACACTCTGAGAACAATGGAATGGAAGGGGAGCATTTTTGTTACAGTACGCTTGTGGGAGTACAGATTCTATGTGAGGGAATGTGTGTCTATCCCAGGGGTCGGACACCCCAAAATGTTCAAAGAGCCAAATAGGACAAAAAATAAATAAATATGTCTGGAGCCGCAAAAAAAAAAAAAAACTATAAAACTTACAATGAAGGAAACACATGCTGTATGTATGTAGGAGACTGGACTGTCTCAGAATTGTTTATGTTATTGATTCATTGATTTTTTGTTTTGATGCATTATTTTCACTTTTCTTAGTGTCAGTGAAGTGATCATACATTTCTGTTTTTCGGAGTCTGTCTTTGAATGCCTCTCGAGTTAAACGAGAAGAAAGAAGGCACGGAGTCAGACACAGACGTGATTGTGTTTGTCAATACTGTTAAAAGCATAAATAAAGTGTACATTTTAAAAAAGCAACAACACAGCTCTCCTTTTTCGGAGCTGCAATATTTATCGATATCTATTTGAGCTATATTAGCCTACGATCAAAATCTTTTTCCATTTTCAAGCATTTTTTATAAAGCTCCAGGGAGCCAATAGATATCGCTAAAGAGCCGCATGCGGCTCTGGAGCCGCGTGTTGCCGACCCCCGGTCTATCCGCACAGTGTTTATGGTGTGTGTGTATCTATCTATCCATCTAATAGATCCATCTATAGATGGAAGCGCGCATGCGCATGCGCACACGCACACGCGCGCACACACACACACACACACGCACACGCACACGCGCGCACACACACACACACACACACACACACACAAACACGTCTCCTTGCAAGCTAAGTGCACAAGGCACTTGTGTGTCAACTGTACATCATGTTTGAGTGCAAGGCGGCAAAGTGCCGGAGCCTACAAAGCATTTCCCTCTCCTTTCTACACATGGAACCCAGGCGACTCTCTTTTATAAGGCGCCCCACTAACTTTCTAAGACGAAATGCCAGTCCACACCTTCAACATGGAACAGCTTTTGGGGAATGGACGCGGCCAGGAGGATAAAACGTGAGTCGTCACAAGCTCAAGCAGCACACCTGCTGATTCAAATGAGACTCAATCGCAGAGCTGTCACATCTCTCCACTGTGAGGAATGATGCAAATACTGCACTTTAGTTCAATCGGTTGCGCAGGTGTCCCTAATGTTGTGGTCGGCGACTGCCTATTTGGTCATTCGATTCAGGCAGCAGAATGACAGACAAAACTTTTACATGAAGCAGTCAAATATAGATAAAAGCTTTCAGCAGAACGGCAATGTAGACCCCCCCACACAGCATCATAGCAGCACTGTCGCAAACGTCTCCTCTAATGACATTCCTCTAGTACCTCCTTGCTTCTGCAAAAATCTCATGGGGGAACCACTACAAAAAGTGATAATTACATGAAATATACATAGAGAATAAAGGGGGCATGTTTACATAACCAGGCCCATAAATATCTGACTGAGAAGACATTGTTCCACGTCTCCTTTTAAGCGGATCTCCTTGGGACACCATTTTAATGACATGATGGCTTAAAGAGATGCCTGCTACGTCTCGTTCCATATTTAATTAACTTTTGCTTGTTTTTCCCCCCCCCTTTCTCTGACGCGCTGAGGAGAGACGAAAAAACCTGAGTAAAGAAAGCGCAAAGGAGGCAAACACAGGCGAGATAACGGGGAGACAATAACAAATAGCTGAGAGAACAGAGCAGGAGGCTGGGGGAACATGAGCAGAGACCTTGTCATGCTTTTGTGAGATGTTTACAATACAAGAGATGCAAAGGGGGGGGGGCGCACGGAGGTAGACACGGTTGGGTGAAGAGGGGCTGCTAAGGGTAAAGGATGAAAAAAAAAAGATGGTGGGGATGAATGGGAAGCTCGGAATTAAAGGGTGCGATTGAGACAGACGAAGTGAGAAGTGGAGTGCGTGGAAGGCTGGAATGCAACATCACCAAAAAAAACCAACAAAAAAAACAAGGGACTTTGATCAAGTGAAACCTCAGGTTGCACAAAAACATACGAGACACCAGTTAGCTCATAAAACTTTCATTCAGTGAGCATTGTTACCAACAAGCTTCGGCTGTTTACTCATGTGACTAGCACGCATGCCAATTCTCTCCTGAGTCGGGAAACGCCTCCATGGCGGCGAATAAGCAACACTTCAGCTCTGAAAGGTATCGTTCTCACGAAGGTGTGATGAGAAGAAGCTATGCTCTTTGCCAAGATATGTCATCGTCAAGCACTGGAATTAAATGCTTGGTTCATCATGTACATTTTTCAAAGAGGCTGGAACTGCGTTAAAGTGGAACGAATCCAGCTTGGGAGAGCAAAATAGCAGGCAATGTACGAGGTACCGGGAGAGAAAATACTGCTAAACACCTATTTTAACGGGACCGGAAATGAGTCACGCTCCATTGTGCTCCACATCAACCGGAAGGATTTTTTGATGAGAAAATACAATTTAGTACTATTGACAAGAGAAAAAAAAATACAGATTTATATAAAAAGGAAAACAATTGCTCATTCTGTATGTTTTTATCTTTAGTCATAAAACCCCTACTCCAGGTCCCTGGGATTAACCTGCAAAAGCTACATTAGAAAGTTGTTTCTCAAATTAAATCATTGATTTGCAAAAGTGCTTCTTAAATTTCAAAAAAAGATTGCTTTACAACAACTGAGCCTCTGCTTTGATATGACATAGGCCCTTCCTCCCCACTGTGTGATTCTGGAACACAAAATTAATGTATGATTCCTTTCTGCTACAGAAATGCAAAGCATCATGTTTAGTTAACATTTTACAACTGGATGACAACAGGCCACTGTTGTAAAATGTGTCATTTGGGGACCATCTTTTGGGGTGCGCCAACGTTGAAATTTAGTCAGGAAATATTTTTAAAAATTGAATACTGAAAAATACAACAAGATGTTATGATTGATACGATAAGTCAGAAAAGAAAAAAAAATGACCGCACATAAAAACAATTTTTTTGTTGTAAAAGTTCCAGAGATTGAGCCCTGATGTGAGAAAAAAGATGCCACAACATGGTGGGAAAGTTCAATTGTTGTCTAAATAAAGCTCCTTCACTCACTTCAGTATAGTTCATTGATTCCCACAAATCACACTAAAAGCAATACTTTGATTTCTTTGGCCTGAGCACAAAAAGAGTGAATAGTTGAGTTTTTTAGTTCCTAAATTTTAGCGCAGGATCCACAATTTGAGCCAGGGAGAAAAAAAAAACAACGTTCGAATTGAATAATTTCACGTTAAAAAAATACGACACTTGGTGCTATTGACTGACAATTTCATTAGATGTGTTCCATAAATAAACACAAGCTCATCAACACCCACGCTGATTCGTTAACACTTCTGAAGAGCGCTGCATAATCTCACACACAGACACACACACACACAGACACGCACACGCACCCACACACCCTAGAAATTTGAACAACAGTCCAGCGAAACAATGTTGTGGATCTCAACATGATCTCCTTCCTCTCTGGCAGGTTTATTACGTTTTCCATTTCTAGCTGGATACAGCGAGCGTATTCTACATTATTGATCCTAAAACCCTCTTGTTAAATTCCTTGTCCTGGCCTCATCAGAGCAGAGTTGCAGCAAGTTTCTTTTTTGTTTTGTTTTGTTTTTTTAAGCCTCAGCTGGTTAATATTTCATTGTTAGATGCTACAGTACATGAAATTTGGACCCACACTTACTGGGGGTGTGGGGATAAAATTGTTTTAAAAAATACATACATGTTATGACTGGTTTTAGCAGAGTTACAGAATAATAAAAATTAAAAATAAAATCTCGCTAGGTGTCTATTTTTTGCCACGATTACAATTTCTGCATTTGCAATGTGTGGACACAAGTAAAAAAAGTAGGTTACCTTGGATACACACATGCAACAACAAACAAACCCTCGAATGCTAAGTTGGTGGCGTCCATTTTGCTGACACAGTTCGGCTGCGAAAAAGATGGCTCTGTGGATGTGGAGTGGCGCTGTGAGAGATTGGGTTACCCCCCCCCAACACTCCCAGCGGATCTGCCGGCCAAATGGATGTGGATCTCACGCTCGGGCGCCCATATTGAATGCCATAAGAGGTCTTCGAGGTCTCCTTCAGTAGGAGGAATGTGCCGCCTAACAATGTGGAGTTTGCACCCAGCTACATTTTGACACCCAAGCAGAGCGACAGCATCGTGCATTTGCACGAGTATTGGCTTACTTACTCAACTGCAGAAGAGGTTGGCTATTTATCAATGAGATTTCTCCCTGGGGAGGGGGAGGGCAGATTACAATTTATGTCAAGTTAAAGCGCAGTTTGAAAACAAAACGAAAAGGACTATTATGTAGGACCGTGAAAATAAAGAGAGATGCAATCATGCGCACAATCTATTTAAAGACTCAACTCAATTGTATTTATATGGCACTTTAAAACAACTTAGTGCTGTACATGGAGCAAACATCATATCTACAACAATAAACAATAAATTAACAACATTAAAGACATCTGTCTCCACATAAGATAACTTTAAATGGTGCACGAGAAACTTGTTTGCGACACACACACACACACACACACACACACACACACACACACACACACACACACACACTTTTGATTAATCCGAGACAGCATATATGCTTCAGTGCTGCTGTTTTGGTTAGCAGTGGACAATTTAGATGTGATCATGAATCCTGAAGGGAATGGAAAAAAAAATATTATTTCGGCACAGCGTGTATAAGGAAGATTTGTTTGAGAAGGTGCATTTTCTTCACAATTTCAATTAATCTGAGGCTTTTTGTGTGTGTCGGGGCCTCTGTTTAGGTTAGTACAGTCAAATCTCGGTTTTCAAACGTGACTATATACAAAAAAAAACTGAACTAAACAAAATAAAACAACTCACAAACAACCTGCACATTGCAGCTCCTCTGTAACATCTGCCTCAAAGAGTCCGGTTCCAACAAAAAGCTGGCTCGGCTCTTTGCCGGCATTTGCGCCACAACACCGTCGAGGTTTTAAGTTATCTCTGAACGAGCCATCCGTTCTGCTGCTTTCTGATGGAAGAATACTGGGGGGCTGTGTAATTATATCGCTTTAAACGAGCCCCCGAGAACGCTCCTGCCAAAGCGCCCACAAAGTCTCACACTTTGGCGCGCATCAGAAAGGCAACTCTTGCACTTGTGAGCGCGCGCGCATATGTGTGTGTGTGTGTGTGTGTGTGCGCGCACGATTAGGCTGGCATTAAGAGAGAGACCACAGTGGTTCTGAAACGCCTCACAAGTGAATTTAATTAAATCATAAATATGAGCTGGAGGCTGCCACCCAATTTAATGTAATGGATGATATGGGCCAGTCCGTCTTTGGCAAAGCAAAGTTCTGGACCCGATCGAATGCCCTTGAAGCTTATTAAAAGTGTTTGGCACCCGGACATGCTAGCAAAGTTGTTAAATGGATGGCGTGGCTTGCTTTCAGTAAGGCGGTTCATCAACCTGGAATCGACCATCTTTTGATTTGAATTGAGGGGTGTTCAAGCTCTCAACAGAAGACATTTGGGTTGTGTTGGAAATTACAACTTTCAGACATAAATGAAACATGAATACACGGTGGTTTCAGACAAAGAGGCAACAATGCAATACCAGTACAAAAATCTAAATGGAATTAGAACAGACAAAAAGGAAAAAATACAATGACAAAATTTAAAAGAAAACACACCGATCGACTCCATGCCACGTCGCATTGCTGCAGTAATTCAGGCAAAAGGAGCCTCAACTAAGTACTCGGTGCTGTAAATGTACATACTTTTCAGGTTTATACTTATCATTTGGCCAACATTTTTAAAACTCCTTTCTTTGTGTAGTCTTATAATTTTTGGGGATAGCAAATGTAGTCTTTTAAATGAGTTTTCAGATATAATCATCCAAACTAAAATGAACTAACACTTGAAATGTATAAGTCTGTGTGGAATGATGCATTACAGTGTTTTTTTATGAGAACCTGATTTTATATATATATATTATTTCCCAAAATTTTTGGATAATCTTTCGGCCCTACTTATCCTTTTTGATTTTTTCATGTTAAATGTCATTTAATTGTACTGGTGTACCCATTTTTCGGTGGCAGATGAGTGGAAGGGAAACATCATTTGTCATTGTAGCTTCAGAAGTGACAAGCTTTTGGGGGAGAAAAAAAACAGCGAAAGCTCGACTAAATGCCGTTGAAGGATCACCTTTGATGAATCGTCAGAGGTGACGGACAGATGTTGTCTGTTTCATCCCGTTCTGCAAATCCTTTTCTGGGTCTCCTGCAGTGTTGGCGGCTCCCTAAATAGAGCGAGAATGAGGGTGTGTGTCTGTGTGCAATGGGACCGCATAGGGTGATGGGTAATGGAGTCATTAATAACGCAGACCTCCCTCAAGAAGCTCAGATGTTCGTTAGCCAGATACACCAGGGAGCAGCGGGGAAATATAAAGCACTTTAATATCAGGGAAAAAGAGCTACTTTTTTTTTTTTTGATAATTGCGTTCATGCTGTCATAGGTCTTGCCTGATAGGTTAATTGCAAGTACACGTATTTATAGACGATGTACATGGCGAGCAACCTTGTGGGGCCCCAAACTGTCAAAAAATAATGTTCAAATAGGAAACCATTTGTGTCCCTTTCACTAATGTCTCCCAAGGGACAAATTATTGGACACCGGTGGAAGTTTTTGCACCTTTTCCATGGCACCAAAGACATACCTATGCGTTCAAGGATTTTTATGCCACATCTAATGAGAAGTAATACAAAAGCTGCATCAAACATTCGGCTTTTATGACAGATAATAATGCTCAGGCGTTATTAATTTAACAAAAATGTTTATTATTGTGGTTTCCACTGGGGTAGAACAGCAATGCATCGTACCGTGAGCTTTCATTTATTTAGCGTAAGTGCGATTTTATCGCACAAAATAACAACAGCGGCGGGTAGTCAGTGGGGGTATTTCAGTGACCTAATCCACATAAACGCTGTATAGCTATGCGTGGCATTCAAGAAGAGACAGAGGCATTTCACCTATTTGTGGATTACCTTCAACTTCCATTACATCATCAATATTGAAACTTAAATAAAATATGTCTTACTCACCAGATTTGCGGATGCAGTTGCAGCAGGCTTTCTCTCTTTGCTCCTGCTCATCTGCGTAAGCTAGCTTTAGCGCTCATACACACTGCTCTGACAGTGGCCCATACTTTAATTTCCGTGTTGAATCAAGCCAGTCAGCGGCGGTGTGCGTTGACCAGGCCTCATGAAATCCAGTTTTTCTTGAAAAATACCACTTAAAAAAAAATATATATATTTTGCACATCTTAATATCGACCAACCAGAGATAAACGTAGCTAAGCCAATCAGAGGACGGAAAACCCATGACGTCATTAATGCTGCATTCGATGAAAGTGGGAAATCATCATTCAATTTATACCAGTGGTTTCAAATATACGGCCCACAGGCCAGAACCATCCCCGAGGAGGTTCGATTGGGCCCACAGAATAATTTAAAAATGAAAAAAATGTATAAAAGACACAGAATGAATATTTTAATAAAATGCAATTTAGATATTATCCGCTAGGAAGCACGCTGTTTTCTCTTTAGTTTGTAAAGTGTAGGCAGGGATTGAATTTTGATTTTATTTGCACATGTGTAAATGTTTTTTTTAATCCTTTCTTTATAAATCTCATTTAATCTTAAAATGCATGACTATATTTTTCATACCAATTACTTTGTACAATCACTGGGATCAGTTGCAATACATATATGTGAATGCTAAAAGTAAATTGCACATTTGTCTAAGGAAATCTAAGGTGTTTCATGAAATGTTTTGTAAAAGATATGTTCATTAAATTTCAACATTTTCTGAATGTTCTTGTGCTTCACTATACCAAAACAAAGGAAAGACATGATATTTTGGTTATTTCTAACAGAGTATGGTATAATTTAAATATTGGGTCCACTTGACTTCTACCGAGGCCATATGCGGCCTACAATATGAAATGAGTTTGACACCCCTGATTTATACTGTCCCAGTTCTGACCTCAAAGTGCTGCAGGCGAACGTAAACAACAAAGATTCATGGCCGGTTCCAATCAATTGTTTGCTCCAACAAACCCTTCATTCATAATTGTCTTTTTTTAGGAATAAGTAATACCCTTAAAACATTTGAAACATTCCACTGAATAACTTTATGCTGGGACAAAACACCACATCTTCACTCAGTCAGAACGAATACCATTGTTCGTTATTTCAAATAACCAAATTAATGTCATCATAACCTGATGAACTATGCTAATAAACAAAAAAAACCCCAATGCATTTTACTCATACTTTTTAATATTTCCATCACATGTGCAACACAAAAAAATGAGCTCTGCTGAAATACAGAGCTCCATATTTGTACAATACTTTTGAGTAACATTGGCAATAACTGTCCTCTTGCTGCGGGGGGATTTAGCTGGAGATTTCCTGTAAACGGCGTACGAACGATTCTTGAGTCAAAATGTCAAAACATTAAAGTTTCATATAAAAGTGCATCTCAGTTCAATGAATGCAAAACATTTACACAACCGAATGTTGTTGTTTTTTAACGTGTGTTGCCACGGCGGCTTCCAGCTGGAGCGGAGGGCAATGAAACACTGCAAAGAAGACGGGGGGCGGGGTATGAACGATGTTGGCCACTCTCCAGGAGGGCCAGGGTCAAAGTAGAGCACATCCCCAACACAGGATGAAACTATTTTTCTTGTCATAAGCACAACATTTCAATTGATTCTTGCTCCCTTGGTGAACAAAAACGTTGAGATAAGAAAACAGAAAAAACATTTTCCAGTCATCTCCAGGCTTCAATGAGCAGTAAACATCAAGAATAAAAATGTACAGGTTGAGTCAGCGGGCTGGAGACTTCCCCTTGCTCTTGGAGCCACATGGGATTTTTTTTCACGTCTCTGTTCAGCAGTCCACCATGGTCAAGAAGACTTCACCTTCCCCAAATGTGAGTCCCTGCATTTGCATATGTCAGGATAATGTCCCGCTTTGCCTCTTAAGAAGACGCTGTCTTCTCTTCATCCTCATGACTGACGCGGGATGCGGAGCGACATTCCGCTAAACCCATTTCACCTTTTTGAAGCCCAATTGAAGCTGATTGACATACTTTTTCTTTCTTTCTTTTTTTTTTTTTTTTACAGACAAACATGTTAAACTGTACATTGGCAAATACTGTATAAGATTGCAAGATAGTTGTAGTTAAGCAACACATGAAGAACTCTATGTACAAGCAAGGGTAAACAATGGGCAATGTCATTTCATGGGCCCCCCACATCCCCATAAAGTCCCCGCTCATATTTTCTCGCTTACATTTTTTTTCTCTCCCTTCCTCACAGTGGCGTCGCTTCCTCGCCACGCAGCTGAATCCTTTAAGCGAGACAACGAGCGGGACGGTGCAGTGGCCGTAATTGGCGCTCCGGCTGTATTCTCAGCGTCACGTTCCCCATTTGGTCGTCGGCGGTGCTCGGCAGGGCCGGGTTAGCTGGTGTGCTGAGTCAACGTGTGGTTCTGCAAGGACACACAAGGAAATGTTGAATGGTGAATGCTGTTTCTCTGAACTATTAAACAGGGCTGCATACATATCAACAGTGGGACTAAATGTGACCAATTTCCCTTCCTTTGAGAAGATGAACAAATCTGAGGTCTATAAACCTCTGAAAATAGATTAGACTGGCGCTTTTGGGATGAGGATCATTTTTGCAGTCAGCCAGTCCTCCCTCAAGGGTCTCCAGTTGGTCCAAAATGCTGTTGCTCGCCTCCTAACTGGAGCTCGTAAGAGGGAGCGTATAACCCTAATTCTGGTTTACAGTTTATTTTAGGATTATTTCATTTGCCTTTAACTCATGGTCTTGCTTCTCCTCGCCAGTCCTTCCATCTGGTAGGACCTTCTGTTAGATAAGCCCTTCAAAACTCCTTAGAAGAAACATTTTCATTCTTGAGTTTTTTTAGTTTCAATCCAGCATGAGAATGACACTGTTCTTGTTTTCTGGTATCATTAATTTGTATTTTAATTGAGTGTTTTCACTTTGTTTTATGATTGTTATTTTGTGTTATTTGTAAAGTGCTTGGTCAGAGAAGCGTCTGTTTTGAAATGCGCAGTATAACGTTGTCTTGTATTGTGTTTTAATTTCAGTGCTGACCTCAATAAAGCTAATTTCACTTTTCATCGTCATGGCACTGATAATCTCGTAAGTACCCTGTCGTCCCCACTGAGCCTGCAAACTAACAAACAACACACAAATATGGCGCTCTTTTTGTCCACATCGTAGTCTACAGCGACATGCCATGCTTCGATTACCTTGACATTTCAACATCATCACCATCAAGCTTTCATTATCCCCATTCCAATTAACTTGCCTGAGTCAGACATGCGCACTCGCAGATCGATACCCTCTGGATGCCGAGATTAAGCTCGCTAAAACCCGCTTCGGACACCAAAGCACAACAGCTCTGACAGATAACCCCCCACAACACGACCCCCCCCCCCCATAACGAGGCACTGGCACAACGGACAAAAGTCTTATTTATTTAACCTGGGTTGCTATCGAATCAATATCTGCTATTACGGAAAAAAAAACAACCCTCCCCAAAAAACCCACAGCACTACCAAAGTTAACAGCAGCATTTTTGTACATATGTAATGCTGCAAAAGGTTGACTTTGTTTTTGTGGTTTCATCCACATTCATTAAGATACACACACACACACACACGCACACACACACACACACACACACACACGCACACACACACACACGCTGCAGATCATTGTAGAGTGGCTGTAGTGGGGCAGCTGTGCCAGGTTCTTTAAAGGGAGCCTGGACCAGGGGGTGTGTAACTGGTGTCCCTGGTGGGCAGAATCCAGGTCATCTTTTGAAGTGACTGCTAATCCCTTTAATGCAAACTACATGCCCCACTTGCTGCGCTCACTTTAAAACACGGCCTTGGACTCGTGTCGACTGGCATGGACTTAGACACACCTGTCACACACACACAAACACACACACACACACACGCACGCACATACACAAGCCGTCACAGCCAGTGCAAGCAGACTAGTGGGTTCATAATTATTGTACACAAGTATTCACGCTTACCGGCCACTTTATTATAAACAAAGATAACAATCATGAGTTTTGATTCATTATGCAGTGCGGTAATGCATTGCATGATACTGACAAATTTTTGTAATATTTGGTTGCCTGATAAAAGTCTTTCAATTTATGACCCTAAATAGGTTACGGGCTTGCTTTTGTTCATTAACTGACACGTAGATGTCAATATTAATTGTTGGACTTGTGGCGAATATGTTGAAATGTAACCCCAATAACAGTAGGTTTAGAAACAGTACTAAAATCATACTCATAGTAGAGTTATATTACTACTGTCTTTTTTTTGTGGTAAACAAAATGAGAAATGAATACATTTTTTGACATTGTCCAACAAAATGGAGTGTTCCTATCACTGCACTGTAAAGACACCATTAAAAAAAAAATTGAGCTCTTGTACAGGATGCCGTTGTGCATCCCGTACAGTGTAAGTGTACCTAATAAAGTGAGCTACAGTGACTTGTTGGAACAATGCAGCTAATACCAACAAAATAGTACTGTACCGCCATTATTACTAACAACCAATGACAGGACCTTGACACCCTCATTTTCATGGTGAAGCCTCACAAAGATCGAACTTTGATGCCATGTGTCCTGTCCCCCACTCATATCAGACGGCAAAAGTAAAGGAGAAAAAAAACACGTTGCAAATTAGCATCACCCATCTATCGAGTATTCATATCAGTTGTAGAATTTTCCCAGACTTCCTGTTTAATTTTACGCGTGGCTTCTGAGGCAAGTCAACCCAATTTCATTTTGATTCGTGAAACTTGATTTTGGTGATATTTTTCAAGGTGAGTGAGTTTTGTGTGCGTGCGTGTGCATACATTTGTGTGTGCGTGTGTGTGCGCGGGCGTGCGGGCGTATGCTTCTTGCTCAAATGTCTGAGTTATTGAGCATGTTGAGTGAGGGCAGCAAAAAATGTGATTCGGAATGACGATGCTGGCTGCTGCTCGGGGGGCTAATCATGGTTTCTCATTGTATTTTAGAGCAAGAAAAAGGGTGTAACTATTTTGGAGGTGGTATTGTGAATCACTCCCCTTCCACGCTGTCATTCACAACCCTTTTGGGCATCACCAGTGAGCGACTATTAACCCCCGTTGCAATGCTTTCCCTCCCTCTTTAGCCTTCCGTCTACCTCCAGATGAAGCGTTTAAACACCTCCACGGCTTTCCCTTCAGTTGCGGCGATTACCCCCCGACAGGTGGGGTAATAAGCACTTTGACGGGGGGAGCAGGGAGAGTGACCCCCCCACCCCCCTCACTCCCAGACCTCCCCCCTGTAGAGCACACCCCTCCCTCACTCAGATTTTTCTTAAAAAGACGACTGCGGACTGACTTCTCGGCTTGCTTTCTTGCAGAAATAAAGCTCCTTTAAGTGAGTCTGGGAGGAAACTCCCCTTGGGATGCTCCCACAAGACCCCCCCCCCCCCCCCACCAACCCCCCTTCCGCTTTCCCTTTTCCCCCTCCCCTCCGGTGAAGACATCCTTGGTGTTGCCGCGGAGGGACAGGAGCGCGGCAACCTTCTTAATGAATGCGGCCCATTACCCGTCAGCCTGACTCCCCGACTGCTCCCAGAAGCCCCTGCAGTACGTGACTTCAAATGGCAGGATATTGACACGGAGAGAGCAAAGCGGCCCGGGCTCCACGTGTATGTGCGCCTGTTCGGTGTGCATGTGTGGAGGGAGGGAAACCGACAGAACATTTGCGCGTGCGCCTCGGCGCGCGTGTGTGTGCATGTGCGCGGACCCCAAAGGAACGCAGCTCCTTGGATATAATGTAGGGCTCGTAACAGCTATTAGAGGGGAAAATAACCCCTCTGGGGAACAGCTCCTACCCCCTCCACCATCATCACTGCGTGTGCCAGCTTTGTCTGACACACGCACACACACACATACGCGCACACATCGCATTCCTACCTTTTCCTCAGACACGCCACTATTTCCCTCACTGAGGGCTTTCTCAAGGACGGTGTTAAAAGACTTCAGTGGCAACCATGCAGACTAAAGGGAAATGGGGGTGGGGGTGGGGTGACGGGTGTTGTTGAAAGACTGCAAATGAAAACGATACCGTCATCTCCGCGGACGCTCAACTCGCTATCGTGAGTGACGGAGAGTTACCGTTGACTTTTTTTCTCCGAGAGCCCAACGTGAGTTCAAGCACGCAAAATAGATGTGAACGGAGCAAAAATTAAAAAACGTCCAGGCAGGCTGTCACTAATGGTGTCACACCAGAATGACTGCAATTTAGGATTAGATGGCCTCCATTAAGCCTTTTAGCGCTCATCTCAACGCCCTCCTTCGATGGCGTCCTATTCCCCCGGAAGCAGGGCCGTCCCCCGCAAACCTTAATCTCCTCCTCCACACTTTTCAACCACCTGCTGGAAGTTTGCGCTTAAAAAAGAACCCCCCCACCCTCACAAACACACACACACAGAGGCCAAAATTAGATTTTGCTTCAATCACCAAAGCGCTTCCCCAAGACATCAAGATGGGCAGTGCCAACTTCTTGTTCTCTGCGTTCCCCGGGTGCTGCTGTTCAACCCCCACTTTCATGTGATTTCATCACCCCACAGCAACCTCCTCCAGGGCAAGAAGAGGAGGAGGGGAGAACACCCTGCAGCATGCAAACAGGTGCAACGTGTCGTACGGAATTGAAGGTTGCGTCTGGAAGGAGAAAGTTGGAAGGAAGCAGCCGGATGGGGAGTTGATTTATGATCACTCTTTACATCGCAGCCCGGCGCCGCGGCCTCCGCCGAGAGAGTCCGTTCTCCGGTGAGGCAAGCGAGGTGAGCGGCTTGCATCAGCACCGCAGAGGAAAGACCCGGACCGACTACTCTCCTCGCTTTCATCTGAGCCAGCCGCATTAGACACGAGCTCTTGTTGCACGACATCACAGAGAGAGAAGATGTCGGGCTTAATCGCGGCTCTAACAATGTTTGATTCGCATCATGTTAATACCTGCAAAGCAGCCTGTGTCTGTGCTCCTGCTTGCTCTTTTGCAGCATGTAACTTCAAAGCCACACTTTAGCCAGTGGTTAGAAAGTCGAGTTCATGCCTGCAGTCTTGCAGCATCTATTTTAAGTACAATACCCAACTGACATGAATCGGTCCTTGTATCCCTTTTTTCATGGCAACAGGGTTGGTGTGAGGCCGTCATGTGCCAAAAGTTGGTCGGTCGCACGCTGAAATGTAATTGTAGAGCAGAGGGGGAGGGGCCTGATAGCTTTTGGCGGCCATGATGGCCCTGGTCGGCGTTCGGTGCACTTTAAATATTTTGTACGTTTGGAGGTCAGCTGTGGTTAAATAGACAAAAATTCTCCAAAATCCACCCAAATGTTTTCCCGAAAGACCATTTTCACTTCCTCGAGATCAGTGTTTTTTAACCTGGGTTCGATCGAACCCCAGAGGTTCGGTGAATCAGTCTGAGGGGTTCGACGGAGCCTCTTCCAAGGAGGTTCAGACACACCCGACTCAACATGTCATTTAGTTATGACGCGCCCGCTTGGCCATCATTGGCTGCAGGTGATCACATGACATTGCTTGTCTAATCAGTGCTGCAGAAAATTTAGTTCGCTCAGTCGTCAACGTGAGAAGTGTCGTGATAGTACGTCTTGTGATTTAATTATTTTGCTATGTCAAGCAAAAAAAGAAAGTGGTCAGACGAATATGTACAACATGGATTCACATGTATAACGGAACGTGATGGGACTCAGCGTCCCATCTGCATGATTTGTCATGCCAAGTTCAGCAACTTTAGTGTTGCGCCGACAAAACTTAGGGAACACTTCTCGAATAGTATTTTTATTGTTCACTAATGGTTCGGTGGAGGTTAAGAACCACTGCTCTACATGCAAAGGTTCCAAGAATCTTGCATTTTCTTTCGCCTGGAGAGCGAAGCAAAAAGATGACATCATAGAAAGACTCATGTTGTTATGTTTCTATATTCTTCATGCTAAATTCGTCTAGCAACGGAGCTAACACGATATTCCGTAAATGAAAACAACTCAGTTTTTGTTTCTCATCGAGATGAATGGACTGCACTGCATCTTGGGTTATGTGCAAAAGTTTTACTTGTGTTGCGTTAAAAAAAAAAAAAAAAAAAAAAAAGACAAGGGCGTTGTATCCGGGCTAGATCTTTAATGGCGTGTTGAACTCAGTCCAGTATCGACTCTGAGCGTTCCCCACAGTAAACCTTCCGTGTCTTTGACCTCAGGCCAGGCTTAGCGCCGGCCAACTTAGCCCGGCGAAGAACACAATCAAATAAATAAATAAACAAATAACGGAGCAGTTGGCATTCTCCACAGTCATCACTTATCGGGCCGCGGGGAGGGATGACCCGCCCAAAACACCCGCGTTGTGCCACAACCCGCCTGGTTTCCTTGGCAACAGACTGTCTTGTTTGAGGAGAGTTGCCCGGGGGAGTCGTGGCGGTACAGTAACAGCCGACAACAACCGCGGATCTCCATGGCTTCCTTTTGTCACATTCCCACGGAATATTCGTGTATAACAGCGCCCGTGTTGTGCTGGAAATGGCGGCAAACGACTAAATGTCCCCGAGGGGCAACCGGAGACGACGTACCACCTTTTTTTGGGGGGGGGGGCCGGGGGGAGGTCACTTTTGTCGTTGTGAATGCTAGTCATTAGCCCGTCTTAGCAGACAATCGAACGGCGCTCGAATCGGGCCGTGCGGCGATCCCGCTGTTTGACTGAGGTAGCAAAACAAGTGCGCAACCGCTGTGTTATTATGGGGCCTCATTAAGTGAGGGGAAGGTGGGAGACGGGCGAGGGGAGGCATCAGCGAGAGGCCCGGCGAGGGGAAGGAAAAGAAGAAAAGAGGAAACACAAGAGAGCCATATAAAGTGTATTCTGAAGTGATGGCAACACACACACACACACACACACACACACACACACACACACACACACACACACACACACACACAAATGCCTTTCCAGCCAAAATGAAGACTATGACTAAAGAAGCCAATTAAAGGCTTTCTTAGGGGAGCCATCTTGGGAGGGGGATGGGTCTTCCTGGGACATGAGCCCTGGGCAACATCCTCTAATTAGACAGAGCGAGGAGGGGAGGATCTCTGCCTGTCACTGGGAGGAAGATGGGGTCCGTGGGGTTCCGCGTGTCGGTCCCAGAAACAAAAACACAATTACTCTCACATTTAACCACTTCAGTCTGCGACGCGCTTTGAAAGGAGATGCGAGACCGACAACCTCGACACAGCGCACCTTCCGTCACGCGCCATCAAATCGGAGAACGAATCAGAGAAGGAGCTTTGAATTGACTGAGAGCGGGCGTCGTTCGGCACCCACTTTCACAACGCCAGAGTTATATCACTCCACTGTTGGAAGTGAATATTTAAAGTTCAAGGAAGCCCTTTGACACTCGCGGTAAAGCATGTCTGCCTCATTATTCGGAGTTTCGAGGTCCAAATTTCAAGGTGGAACTTAGTTGTTCTTGTGGGTGGGTTTCCGAAACAATTTTCCAAAAAGCACCTACGGTTATTTTCCTGAGAAGCGCAAACCTGCTTCTGTTGTTGATTTCTCACAGTTGTTGGAAAAGTCAAGACGGAAAGTAAAGGCGACATGTTTGCACAAGAGATGCGCCGACGCGGCAAGCATCTCCTCTTTGTTTGGATTTAACTTTCCCTGGTGGCGAAACACAGGAAAGAGAACTGAGCTCAAAGGCTTCTGGGAGTTTTTTTTTTTTTTTGTCACGTCTCCCCGCAGACAACGTGCTTGCGTGCACATAGTAGACCCTGGGAGAGACCGGCACAAAGACAAACACACACACATACACACACACACACACACAAGCACGTGCGCTCGTTGAGTGGGAGAAAATCCTCTCAGGATGGCGAGGTCTGTCATGCTGTCTAATTGTGACGCACCTCCACAACAAGAAACGCCACAGCGGTGACACATCACTCGCCATCTGAGGCTGTTTGGATCCCCGTTTACGGTAATGCCAGCACACTTCTGTCGATGATTTAAAAAAAAAAAAGCTTCAATATTAATGATGGCTCCTCACAAGCTTTGCCCTTTTCTCCCCTTCTGATATTCATTCTTTTCCTTTATTGTTGTTGTGTGTTTTTTTTTTTTTGGGGCGTGTAACATTTTGAAACGGTGACAGTAGCCGAAGCACCTGGGGTGACAAAGACGAAAACAAGTTGTCATATAAGAGAAGGGGGTTGGGGTGGGGGTGAGTGGGGGGGGAAATATGTATGTAACTTTCAAACACGTGAAGAGCTGTCACACGCGGCAGATCAAGATATATTCCAGAAAACGAACTGTTTGAAAGACGCTTAGGGACGAACACGGAGAGCTTTGCTTCATGTTTGGGACTGAGGGGATTGGAGGTGTTTTGGCGGGGGGGGGGGGGGGGGGGGGGGGGCTATGTTTTAAAATTCAGAAAAATGTATATTTAGTAGGAAAAAAAAAGGATGAAGATTGCAAAAAAAAAGATATCGCGGTGAAAAATGGAGACACCGTCTTGTCGGGCGTCACGAAAAAAAGAGATAAACAGCAGTTTTGCGAGAATAAAGTCATTCTTTTTTTCCCATCCATTCATTATCTGATGCGCTTATCCTCACGAGGGGCGCGGGTGTGCTGGAGCCTACCCCAGCAGTCTTCGGGTTGCCAGTCAATCGCAGGGCACACATAGACGTAAAAAACGTTCGCATTCCCAATATGTCATTCTTTAAAAAAAAAGAAAAAAAGAATGTGACCTCATGCATTTCCTAAAAAGCTGTGCTCGAGTGCAGAAGAACAAAGCTGCGGCAACTTGCAAATTGGCAACGATTGTGTGGATCGCTACGATATGCTGCGGGCTATTCTTGTCCTCAGTCTTTGGCAAACAAATCACCTTGGTCACTGCAAGATCACCATTCACCATGTGAGAAAACTGTAGCAGTTGCATCATATATTATTTTAATGTCACTATTAATGCAAACGTGTTTTTTTTCTTTTTTTAATCAATTATGGCACGCACTTACTCTCACACTTTTTTTTTCTTTTCTGGCCATCCGTGCCCCTTAATTTCGGCGCTGGTCGAATGGCACGTGGCTGTTTACGCTGACCCGGTGACCGCCAAGCCAATAAATACGCTTAATTAAAACGCTGGAATTGGTCACAGCGTGGCAATCACTGGCATCACGCGGGGAGAAGAGACTCTCATTTGAGCAGAACCCGATGCACACATACGCTCGTCACTCGCGGCACTCATTAAGGCTGAAACCATTGCCTTTGAAGGAATCCTTTGGAAAGGTGGTCCAATTAAGGCAGATGTCCTGCCGGCGTTTAAGGTGGGGCGGGCTTCCAGTGCTTCATAGGTAGTTTGATTGATTGATTGCTTGATTAGTTATTCACTACCATGACAAAATAATTTCAAACATTGAAATGAAATAGGGGCTCGGTGGTCCAGTAGTTAGCGCGTCAACCTCACATTGCAGAGGTACCGGGTTCAATTCTAGCTCCGGCCTCCCTGCGTGGAGTTTGCATGCGCTCCCCGGTCCTGCGTGGGTTTTCTCCGGGTAATCCGGTTCCACCCACATTCCAAATAAATGCATAGCAGGCTCATTGAACACTCAAGATTGTCTCTAGGTGTGAGTGTGGGCGTGGATAATTGTTCGTCTGTTTGCCCTGCGATTGGTTGGCAACCCGTTCAGGGTGTCCCCCGCCTACTGCCCGAACGCAGCTGGGATAAGCTCCAGCACGCCCCGTGGCTCTTGTGAGGATAAGCGGATTGGAGTAAATGAAATCTACCCACTGTGAGCCATTCGTTACAGGCGTGCTTTGTTAGTCAGAGTTGGATGGAACAAGTTTTGCTAGTACCAAAGAACGGAAACACCCGAGGTAACTCAATGTCCTTCACATACAAAACAACATTTGAAGGCGTCATTTGAAAAATGCAAGATCAACGTAGGATTATTAGTAGTAGTAGAAATTGAAGAAATTGGGCAACAGTTAGCTCATCTTACAACAACATTGTGGGTTAAAATTTTTCTCCTCGTCAAATTTTTTTACTGTCGTGAAGGACTTGTGAGAAACAAACAAACACAACTGCTTCGTTGAAAAAATTTATACCGTAACACCCGCCCCCCCAAAAAGTTTGTAAGTGAAGTTACAACTTTAGTCTTGAAAGATTACAACTTGTTTTCTTCATTGAAGAAGAATTCATGACTTGACATGAAGCTCTAAAACAGGCAGGATACGGCTCTTGAGGAAGCGGCACTCCCGACTCTTGCTCTACATATTTCTCATAAATTATGTTATTCATTGACTATATTCACTTTACAATTTAAAGTCATCGTTGTGAGGAATTTTCTCATGAAAAGCGTCATGATTCTGTTTGTGACCAACAGGTGGCACTGTAGGGCTCTCCCTGCAACTGCACTATGCAATAATTGCTTTAAAAGGACTACCAGCAAGTGGTCGGGTCATTGTTTGTTTCTTTGCTGTACTTTGCTGTTTAGGATTTAGTTTTCCGTTTTAATACTATTTGTCAAGTTCACCCAGCTCCTCTCTCTTGCTTGCTTTTTGGGATCCACCACCACCTGGCAAACGTGACAAAAAGTTGACTTGTCAATGTCTCCCTTGTAAAGAACCTTCCCAATCGAAGACTGCATCGGCCTTCAAATGCAGCTCCTGAATCGAGGCAGAAACGCCCCAAAATCGCTTCCTTTTTGCGCCGCCGCATCGCTGCGGAATCCAAACTTAAGCGCTTCTTCTTAAACCGACTCCCCGCACTCTCGTCGAGATGGCAGATTTAAGCTGCGGCTAATAGCGCGCGTCCATCAGTTAATGAATCTTCCCAATTAATCCGGGCCGAGCGGCGTTGCGGAGGAACTTTGTTATCGGGTCTCGTGTTGCAGTGTGGCTTTCGCAATCGCCCAGGGGGGGACTTTTTTTTCCTTTTTTCTTCTTGTCTCGTAAGAGGAGGCGCAAGTTGCTTTAACTGAAAGACAAGCGGGAGATTCTATCGCGCCACGGATGCGTCTCACTGAGGGTCAGCGAGTGCTTGCCCTCCCCATCAGCACCTCATGAAATATCTCGACTTGGCTTGATATTTTAATGGGGTGGGGGAGAAAGGGGTGCAGAGTGTGAAGGCGAGGGTTGGGTAGCCTCCGGAGAGCTGTGGAAGGAACGCCGGTGCATGCATCTGACTTGTATTGTTTTGTCTGTGAAGGGAAGGAGATTATTCTCCTCTGGAATGTGGATTCCAGGGCACAGTGGCCCAGGAGTCAGTCAATCTGACCAGTCTAAGGGGGGCCGCCGGGTGGGGGGGTCCTCAGAGGGCTGATTAGACGGATGCACTCCCATCATCCATCTCGACAGGCTGGCGAAAATTGGCTAGCCCCCTCGCAGGGTAGAGTTCACCAGTAGGGGGGTGTGGGGGGGGGTGTGGGGGAAAGGCTGCGAGGCACCGCATGCTGGATACCTGTCACAGCCTTTGGTCTGTTCCAGGATCTCGGCAGCAAATGAATAAAATATCCTTCCTGCTCGGCTTCACCTGCCGCCGCGGCTCTACTTCCCGGCCGCACCCTTGACCCCTGCAACTATGGCGAGAGAAGAGGAGCCAAAGTGTCGGGGAGAAAAGTGCAAAGTGGAGACACCACAAACACCGGGAGCTTCCACTTCTCGTGCTGCTGAAAGACAGTCCCGACTTCACATGGACTGACAAAGGAGCAGCGTGTGTCAGGGAGACGTGGACGGTGAAGGAACTACACTACTTGGACAACTCACAACTTGCACCATTCGGAGTACGACACCCACAGTCAAAGTGTGTGTGTGCCTGCATATGTATATGTGTGTGTATGTGTATATATATGTAATTAATTGATCCAATTTAAAATGGCTGTCCAATTTAACCTCCAAATTCAAGACTGCTGGCTTTAGATAAGACACCAGGGGGCCCAAATCAACAGGACAAGATATTTAAGGGCCACTGGGACCAAACACCATAACTTCTCTTTTCTTTTTTGTTGAAGTTCAAGAAGTTTAGTGCCATTCAAAAATGGCCTTAAGGAGAAATCATCCTGGTTGCTTAGCGGGATTAACTGTCATCCGCATAACAGTGAAAGGAAATGCAATGCTCTCTTAAGATGGAACCCCGGGGCAGCAAATACAATAAGAACAGCAGTGGCCCTAAAATTGAAACAGGTGGAACACCATACGATAGTGAGGCTGAGTGGAACTCAGAGCAACCAAGGCTAATGCAAAAAGTCCTGCTTGCCAAACAGGATCCAAACCATGAACATAAAACCAACATCTATGCTAATTTCAGTTTGCCCATCCATGACGTTTTACATGAGTGATTCTATTTTCGTAAAAAGGTGCATGTGTGCACAACTCTTCAGCACCGAATTAAAAGGTAATTTCATTGACTTAGCAACAACGGTTGTGTGTACTCCTACAATGGCGCAACCACCCCTTTCTATTTAACAAAGTACCAAAAGAATGAAAACTATCCATTCACACAGTTAGACGACATTTTGCAAACAACTTGCGCTGGGCACAAAAATAGGGCCCAATATGTTAGTAATAAGATCGCTTACTTTGTCTGGACGAAATTATATAGTTTAAGCATGTACCCGTGATGTTGTGGTAAATAATCCAGAATTGGTATTTGTTTAATTCATGCTTGGAGAAATCAAATGACCATCAGATAACGATCACATTCACCTTCCTTCTGGCTGACTCGCAAACTGCCCGTCCATGCATAAATGTGGAAGGTGCATCCTCTGGCTACCTGCTAATCCTGCATTCAGGAAGCCGCGTTTGGAGACGAGCACCTCATTTGTTTCTTTTTACCCTTGCTGGCAAATTAAGGGAAAACGCCAGTGATTAGAGCAGAACAAGGTGCTTTATGGAGTAAGAATTTAATGATTCATCTTCAAACCGTAATAAAAAAATGATGCCATACGCACTATGGAGAATCCTCCAAACACACCCACACACACACACGAACACACCACTCGTGTAATAAAATAATAAGGCCGGTTTCATTTTTTTCACTCTCCCTGAGGAGAAAAGAAAGGGAAAAAAAGATTACCAGAAAATGGATTATCTCTCTAACGCTACGAGTTCACAAGTCCAACGAGTAACTTTGTTGAAGGGCAGATATGCCAAACCCCCGCCCCCACCGCCTCCCCCTTGAGGAAAACATTCATATTTATCCACGAGGCCTCCTCTGTGATTCGAAGGCGAGATGCAGCCATTCTGACGCACCCCATCCGTGTTTTTGCTTCTACGCTGCGCATAATTACCGCTTCAAAACCGGGCATTGGGCTAATCCCTTAATTCCAGATATTTTACTGCTCTGCCGGTCTAATAAGCAAATCAAATCATATCTGATGAGTTTTCCAAAGGACTGAAGTTATTCCTTCCCCGATCCGCAGCCGGAGTGGCGTTAGTGAGGGGATAGCAAATGCGTTTCGCGTGACGCGGCTCACCTGTAATTCCGTTTGGAAGAAGAACTTCTGAGGACACTGCGAGCAGTCGTAGATTTTATCCTCTTGGCCGTGAGCGGAGAAGATGTGCTGCTGTAGCTTGTTGGCCTGCACGAACACTGCGGAAAAAGAGACAGCTTGAAGATTCGCTTTATGCAATCAGCGTATGACTCACGTTATAAAATAAATCAGCATGTATTGTATTGTAAATGATGCTTCCCCTCGCGTAAATTCAAGCATATCTGGTTTGGTGTTGCCAGCGATTTCTGTTTATACTTTGTTGGTACATTTTTATCAAAAAATATTTTTTGTAGCTCAGTTTATCAGAGTCTGCATATTCGGGATCCACACTCTACCTGGTTCATGTTTGGACCATGTCACCTTCTATTTTACCGACTAAATTTTTTTCACAGAAAGATCTGGAATCTTGAAAAAGAAAATACAATTTAATGTGATATTACAATAATTTTTGTTGGGGGAAAAAAAAACTCTAGGACGACTATTTTTTCTAAAACATGCTTTACTTTTCTTAAAAAAAGGAAAGAAAGAAATCATAAACACCGAAAAACATGGTTGAATTTACTCAATTTTATTTTGTCAAGTGGTTGCACTAAAAATAAAATAATCTGCATCAAAACACATACACAAACTATACATCTATAGTTTAATATAGAAATACATCTGGATTCATATGATTTTGTGCAACTGCTTGATTGTTTTTAAGTATATACAT
Source organism: Hippocampus zosterae (assembly GCF_025434085.1). Classification (NCBI taxonomy): domain Eukaryota; kingdom Metazoa; phylum Chordata; class Actinopteri; order Syngnathiformes; family Syngnathidae; genus Hippocampus; species Hippocampus zosterae. The sequence goes on from NC_067465.1 coordinate 12,425,193, forward strand.
TACACTGTACACTAGCCTTATTTCTGACTATATTCTAGAATTTCTTTTTACCACTTTTATGATTGAAAAATATTTTTTTAATTGGACTGTAATCTTGTAAGACTATGATAACTTGTTGTCTTGCACAAGTACTGGCAAATAGAAATGAGGGGGGCCTTACAGCAAGCATTCCTGCAACAAAAGCGCCATCATAATTGCATTTGCCTCAATGGAAACTGAAGAGAATATGTCAAATGGCAAGGAAAATGACTTGATGACAAACAAATCAGCACTGCATTGGCAGTACAACAGCCTTGTTATGCGACATAATTGGAAGAAAAAAAACAACGTAACCATTGAGATGTTATGTGGAATGCTACATATGCAATCCCGAACGCAGATTGTGTGCTGGGAATAATAACGCTCCTTATTTAGTACCACGGTGGGAACAACAAGGTGGAAAATAAACAAGCGCAAAAATTGGCCTGGCTTCAAGTGCAAAACATGGCCTCCATTAGTCAACATGGCTAATTATATTGACAATATAAATATTCATGGTGCTGCACTACTTATTCATGCCGCCACGAGATAAACACACTGGTATACACACCCCCACACACACACACATGTACATATGTACATATACCGGTATACATATATATATCTTAAAGTGTGTGTGTGCATGTGTGTGTGTCCCCACTTTAAGCCATATTCCACACTGGCTGGGCCAAGTGGGATGGCAGCGGTGCGGGTGTTGAATGGATGTGCCTTGAATGCGTGGGTGTGTTTCAACGTCCTCCGAGGAAAGCTTCAAACGTGTCGTTTGTTATCCCAGACCCCTGTGCTTTAACGACGGCTGTCCAATCTCAAAGGACTGCTCCGCAAAAAAAAAAAAAAAAGAAGTTATCATGCGGTGGCCTTCATTTGAATTTCTTAGTGCTTAAAATAACTTTTCTTCTGATAAATGCACCGTGGAGCCACGCGGAGAGGAAGGCGCTTGAACGCACGGGGCGAGGTGAGGCGAAAGGGGGCGGCGGTGGCGGGGGTCACGGTGGCCCCATCGGTATGGCTCTGCTGCGTTCACACACCCTCTTTGAATTCACTTGTACCAATAGCCTTTACTGAACAGAAAAAATAAATGACACTATGAGATTAAAGGAAAACTCCAAGAATAAAGTTGTATCAATTCACTGCGTGTATATTCTTGACCACTGGGTGGTGACACATAACTTTCTCTGGCAATTTGAAAGAACAAGAAGAAGAATGACGTAAAAGAAGAACAATAACCCAGAAGTCAGCACAGACTACTTTTTGTTGAAAATGATTGAATGACATCCTCTGCAATCCTGTGTTTTACCGCTACAAAAAGCTTGAACGTTTGCTTGGAGGGGGGATTGTTGTTCGATACCATTTTTTTTTCCCAGAACATGACCAGTACACGTACAAAACTCTTGACTACTCACCGATACCCAGTAACCGATACCATTGGTACTTTTAATACATAACATTTTCATTAAACCAATAGTTAGTCAGCATAATTGGAAGAAAGACGCTTTGTTTATTTCTGACAGAAGAAAACCGGTACTCTAACTTGAGATTCATTTTGTTGAATTAAAAAGAAAACTAAAACTGACAACTCCCTGACTTTTAGTTTTTGTTCAAAATAAGTGCAAGATAATACAGGATCAACTTTTAACTCTCAAGCATGGCACTATCAAGTTGGAAAATTGGACTTGGAGATACAGCTGAAACTTATTTAGTGAATGTAGCACTCTGTATGATGCACACAAGTACATCTAGGTGCTACGTTGCCTGTGCTCACTCAACAGGAAAAATATACCGTACTAATGCACAAAATAATAACGACATTCTATTTGTCTCAGAAAACTAAAGCTGGTAAATGTGTAATTTGCATTAAATGCCCTGATAGGGAAAGTTATAAAACAAACCAAATTGAGTTCACAAATAAACATGGAAATTTTGCTAACACCACACGACTAATGCATTATATTTTTCCGCTTACTATCGTGATCATTTCCCAATGAGTGTTAAATATGTTATTTAACAGATGCCTGGTGTAAGAAGGTCCAAAAAACATATTTTGTCTGTGTGGTAACAGTGACCGAGGGGGAAAAAAAATGTCCATGGTGTGCTTTTTTTGTGTGCATATGCTATAGAGCAGCAGGTCTGTGCAACTGCAGGAAGTGCTCATTATGTCTTGGCTAGCAGAGGAACAAGTCGATACAACGAAAATCAAAATGGATCAGAGACGTGGGGGGGGGGGGGGGGGGGGCGTGAAACCCACAACACAAATGGTGATGCCCACAGTCAGAAGCGTCTCTGCGTCTACATGCACAGCTCAACCGGAACTACTGGACTGGAAAAAAACTGGGTACATAAATACGCTAGATGTGGCATGCTTTAGATCGTGTAATGTTCCTTGAATTCTTGGCAACACTAAAACAAAACAAACATGCAAAAGTAACTTGCTAGTAACTTTCATGTAATTTATGACCTCCACCATATTTGACACGAGATGTGGTATGCTTTGGATCATGCACTAATCAAAGCAAAAAATTAACATGGTAAGGACATTAATTGTAACATGTTACAATGTTGCCCACCACTTTGTGTTCGGCACGTGATGTAGTATGCTTTGGATTATAAGATGTTCCAATTTTTTGTGTATAAAAACCCAAAACAAAACAGAACAAACATATTGTTAAGCAAATATAGAATGGAATCACGCTTTGTCCACCTTTTAAAAGACATGATGTGGTATTCTTTGGATGACGAGTTTTCTTTCATTCTGAGGAAGGATGAAAAACTAATTTGCTGTTAGTTTCTGTAAAATGTTTCAACACAGCTTCTCCATGTTTAAAACGTGATATGGTATGATTTGAATCACTGGGCTCCTTTTCTTAACAATAATGTTAAACTAACAAATTCACCATGTTTGAAACATGAAGCGGGATGCTTTGGATCATGAAATGTTCCTTTTCTTTTGAAGAATAATAGAAACAAACTTAATTGTTCGGGACTATAACATGCCATGACATGATGTTCACCATCTTTAAAGTATGATGTGGTATGCTCACTCAACTATCGACCAAAAGCGCCCTTCACCACGTTCGACACATGATGTGGTATGCTTTGGATCAAAAGATGTGACTTACTTTCTTAGCGGTAGCATAAAATAACTACAACATGCAATGACACAGAATCCACCGAGATGAAGACATGATGTGTTATGCTTTGGATCATGAAGGCTTTTCATTCTTAGAAGGTCATTTAAAACAAGTTGTTAGTAGCCAAAATATACACCATAACGCTGCCTCCACTATGTTGAAAACAGAATGTGCTATGCTTTGGACTCTTAGCAATAATACACAAGCACACATCCAAAAAGGAGAGCCGCTGTGCTTCTGCCCGCTGAGAGAAAGTGATAGAAAGACAACTTAGTGGAGTCAGTGGGCCGTCGAGGGTGTCGGGGCTGACGGGGATGTGGGGGCCCAAGGTCTCCTCGCTGTAGGGGATATTAAGCCCTCTGATTGGCTCCCAGGGGCCACCCATGGCAGACATGTCGTATTCTACAGGCCCCAGCTCATCTTTATTTTGGCAGGGTGCTGCTCTCTGCAGGCTGCACCAATACTGAGTTGTTTGTGCAGGGAAGGAAACAAAGTTAACCCCCACTTTCTCCTCCCTGCTTTTCATTTTTTTCTTCCTCTAACCAACGTATTTTTGTTTCCGCTCAATCACGAATGTGTCGGCGGTTCTGCAGGCAAACAAGCCAAAGAACAATTTCGCCACCTTTTCCACTTTAACAGTGAAGCAAACAGGCGCATGGAAGTTCAGAAATGGATAGCAAAGCAACGCCATAATTCCTTCCTTCCTGCCAATCAAGGAAGTTTAATGAAACAATGCAATGAATGATATTTAACAGTCACATAATTGTGGTAAATCGTCACTTGATGTTTTTGATTAGTTGGGAGGAGGGATGTTTCTATAGTGACTTAAATTTCAAAAACAGAAAAAAAGAAACCCATAAACTAAAACAGGAATATGTAATTTAAATGCGGGAGAAGGGGGTGGGGGGGCCCCAATTTTTCATGGGTGTTACTGGAGCCCCCTGGGGCTGGGTGGCAAACTTCCTAACCAGACATATGACAAAAAATTTAAATATGGCCAAAATATGTGCAAATGTGCAAATTTCATTAGTTCCCAAACCCCCCAAAAACAACACAGTCATTTTTTTTGCAAAGGCATCTCTTGCTTAAAATTTACCATTCAAGGACTGCATGAAACTGTTGAACAGCAAGCCAGCAATCAGTGCAAGAAATCATTTTGGACATTGACACAAATCAACTTGCTCAAAATTTTAAGTTTATTGAAGTATTACGTTTGTGAGGCGGCCCAGTGGTTAGGATGTCACTCAGTGTTGAGGTGCAGGTTTGATTCCGGCTTTGGCCTTCCCGTGTGGAGGTGGCATGCAATAAATATATTGAATGTTTATTGGTGTTTATTTTAATAATTTCTTGGTTTAGTAAAAAATGTCAGAACTTGTATTTTTTTTTTGCTTCAGTTAATAAAGGGGCCGCTCAGAGTGTCTGTTGCTTCGCTAGCAGGCTACTTATTTGGGCATTAAATGTATTTTCAAATGTATTTTTGGAACGATATTAACCAATGTTAAGGGTATATTACAATTTACATCAAAAGAAACTGCAGTTTAAAAAAGGAACCCATAAATAAAATCATATGGAGAAAAGCAGCAACTCCGAAAGTGTGTAGTTCCCAGAAGCATAAACATGGACACACACAATATTGTGGACCAGTGACATGAGGTCAGAGGCTACGAGAATGTTTATTGTCAAATCAAAAAGAACATATTTGTGTGTGATCAGACTCCACACTTTAATTCCTCCGAGAGAGGCTGTTTTTTTTTTTAATGCCTTGATAGGTGATGCTGTTTTGGTTAGCAAGGCAGTTCAAACAGACTCAGTCAACTCCAGCTCACCCACCTACCCTAACGAGGACAGCGTTATAAAAAATGCAATGGATGGGGCGGCGGGGAGGGGGGGGGGGGTTTGTCTCTTTGAGAGAGGTGTTCATTTATTTCAGCCTTAATGCAGTGGGCGATTTATCTACTATATTTGAGGGACGGTCGCAATCCAAGGAAATGCACTAATTAAACTTCTGCATTTGTGACCTCGTAGCTTTGCAGAGCATTGTTGTACTTTTTCAAGTTCCAAGTGCGCACACACACACACACACACACACACACACAAACACAAACACACACACACGTGGTACTTTCATCAGGCAGTCTTTCTTCTGTTTTGTTTGTCTTAAGCGCATATTCCCAATCACAATTTCCACGGCAGGCCTGCTTGCCTGCCTGGCTGCGGCTCCTAAGGGTGCAGGCAGACACTTCTAGCTGCAGGCTCCCCCACTTCTGAAACCTGTCAAATGTGTCCTGGGAGAGTCAGCCTCCCTCTCATCATCCAGGGGCTTGTGGACCTCTCTCTCTCTCTCTCTCTTGCTCAATAGCTCACACGCTCTCTTTCTCCACTTACTCCTTCCTCCCCCCACTTCCTCATCCCCCTCTTCGACACTTTCATCTCACATCCAAACTTGCCGGTTGCAACCTTCTCAGCCTCCTCCCAAGTTTTCTTTCTTTTTTTCTGTCTCCTTTTCTCCTCTAGTTTGTCTCCCTTCGTCTGTGACTTACTTTGACTCACTTTCCCACCAGCCACTTTTGGGGGTGCGATTTGTCCTCTTTTTGTCCCCCACGGTGGTGTCAAAGAACGGGAGTGCGATTGGGCCTCCCACCAAGTCATGTAAAGCGTTATTTATAAAGTGTTTATACAACAGCTGCAACTGTAATAAAGCATGAGGTAAAACAAACAATAATACAAACGTAACAAACCAGCAACATGTTTTTCTCCATCCCTACATACGCTTTGTTGTTTGTAGAGGTTGGGGTAAACCCCTAAGAAACAAACAAGAACTGAAGGAGGCTGCAGTAGAGGCCTGGAAAAGCATTTCAGATTTCGAATGCAACAGTCAGGTGAAGTCAATGGGTCGCACATTTCAAACGTCCCCTACGCAGTAGGAGTGTTCACCACTTTGTGTCCGGACTGCAACTAAATGACACTTAGGAAAGTCTACCACGAGCTCATATAACACTGGACCAAATTTTTCTGCATTTTAATTCGACACTTCATGGGTGGGCACCCAATCATTCACGTACAAGCAATTAAACATTCACTTTTATATAAAACTGTGTTGTCACCTTTAAAGTGGGTTATCAGTTGAAGGTGGTTGGAAAGTTTTTGCAAGGTAATTCACAGGATGAAGTTCAGCCTACCATAATTCCCGTATTGGCCTGACTATACTGTAAGACAGTGTTTTTTGCATTGAAATAAGTGAAAAAAGTGGAGGTCGTCTTATATTCGGGGTCTAGACATTATACCCATTCACAACGCTTGATGGCGCCAGATATCATTGAAGCGAATGATGAACTTGACTCCCCAGGCCAAAGTGAACTGCTGTCACGAATAATAGAAATAAACATGGCGGTAGCACGAAGAAAAATAAAATAGCGGTAAGAAGGAAAATAAAATAAAATAATAGAAGAGATAACAGAAAAAGTCAAAGATCGGCCAAGTTAACTGGCAGCTGAGGAGAAGTTATGATGTAATTTACATTTCAAAAACCAGAAGCCTTTCATTTACGAATGTGATTGCACTTTTGTTTACATATTTAAATGTTCAGATGTTAAGATTAGAATGAAGCAAAATAACATGCTTTTTCTCTCACATATATTGTTAGAATCATTTGTTTGTAATTATTTTCTGTATAAAAATGAATTTGGTGTTCAAAAAGTCTTTTTTCAAACTTGAGTCTTGAAAAAGAGGGGGTCGTCTTATAATCAGGGCCGTCTTATATTCAGGCCAATACGGTATCAAATTTTCTCAGATTGCCGCAATGGTTAAATTTGAACATCGACAATGACGGGGCACTTTCAGGGCCTTCTCTGTCTTAACCCAGTTGTCTGTCTACTTTGTGACCATTGTCCTGGGGGTCTGCACCTCCACCCCTTTCCCTCCACCACTAAGCTCTCCCCCGCCGGTGCACCGTGATCGATATGGACTTGGAGGGAGAGCAGGGTGATGAAGAGTGGGTGGGGGGGGGGGCTGTCCGTCAAAGCTGATGGAGGAAATGAAGGCTCAGATGGAGGAGGCATGCTCTGTATGTTAAACGTTCACATCACAGCAGCCACTGAGTGATGGGCATGTATCAATAGGTTCCTGCTAAAAGGAAAAAATGAAGCCAAAATAGGATAGCCCGTGAAGGTTACAATAGTTGTGCATTTTTCATTAAAATTGTTTTTTAGTTTGTTTTGACTTTTGGTGTTTCATTTCAGTTGAGTTTGTATAAGTTGTATTATTTGTTTTAGTTTTTTTAAATTCATGACGTATTTTCCGAGTGACAAAAGGTCACTAAGTAATGGTTCATGAAATATATTCTCAAATGCCTGTTTACCTGTGAGACAATACAGAAAATACATTAAAAAAACAACTAAAAGCTCATGTATGAAATGTATTGACAAAGACAAAAACGAAGGCCCATTTCACTATAATTATAGTGATTTTTAGTTCGTTTGGTAAATGTAACGTCATTTTAGTTAATTTTTGTGTCTTTAAAGGCATTTTCATTTATATTTTATTTCACGGATGATTTTTTTACTTCCCCATTTTTGTTTCAGCTATTTTCGTTATATGTCTTAAACTATAATAACCTTGCTGAAGCCATCATAAAAAAGGGTGCTAATGGTGTTAATTGATGTATCAAGTGTGTTGGGCCAATAGAAGGAAATGAGCTGAGAACTTCCAAAGTGCAAAAGAAGACGAAAGATCTGAGGTGGAGAAATAGCAGTGAAGAGCCCAAGTTAACGACTTTGCAGATTTCATTATGGAGATAGTTAACCCTGTTGACACTGAAGGAGGCCGCTCTCCTCTCGAGAGGAGCGAGCTCCTTCCACCTCCACGCACAGAGACAGATGAGATCATTACAGCTATCAGCGCCACTGCCATCCACAATTAGCACATGTCCTTTCCTCCAGTACCCCCCACCCACTTCGCTCACAAACAACACCTACCCTTCCTTTGCTTGCCTCGTGATGTCGTCCTCCCCCTCGCGCCTCCCGACACTTCCCAAGGCCCTGATAGCGAAAGCCATTTGGATTAAATAAGGAGGCGCATGCAGCAGAACCTCTCTCCGCTTTAGTCCAACCATCTGCTCTGACCTTTCCCCAACTCATTTGGAACCCATTTACATTTTAACACTCACACGGGCGAGACGGCTTGGAGATGCAAAGTTTATTGCGAATGGAAATGTGTCTAACTTGATGAGATGTCACAACATGTTCGCGGGGATGCAAAACAGCAGACCTTTGGAACGCAGTGTGGCTCTCCATAAAGTACACCTCAACTAAGTTGGCATTGGTACGTAACTTCACTAGAACAAACTATGCGTGTTGGACAAGATTGCCACGTGTGCATTTGATTTCATGAAACCATGACTGTGGTTGGTATGATAAACAATGACTTCTCAGCCATGTAATTTTCTTGCTTTGGCGTCAAAGTATTTGATTTTGGTTGACAGTGACTGCAACACACACACACACACACACACACACACACACCTGTGAAGCAGACCGGACACTTGAAGGTTCCACCCATCCCCTCGAAGCTGTGCTCGATCAGATGGCACTGAAGCTTGGCCGGCGAGTCGAACGACTGACTGCAGAGTTTGCATTCGTGGTTCAAGCCCTCCTCTGCAAGACAACAAAACAAGAGCAATGATAAGAACCCCCCCCTAAAAAGCATGAAAGCCTCACAACCTGATCGCTGAAATTTGTGTTTCATTTATGAATGTTCATGCCAATATTTGAGATGAAGCAAAATAACGATGGACCATATATGGTAGGGACTCGCATCACAATGAGGTCGATTTCTCCCAGACAGTCAGCAATGAGAAATAATCATGTCAAACATCATCATGTTATAATTAAATAGGGTTATGATCACACAAGCACACAAGTAAAATGATCAATGATAGTTTATGAATGAGTGACTTAATGCAACCGATTAACCATCACAATGTTAAATCAACTCATTTTAATATTCACATAAAAAGAAATATTTGATGATCAAATTCCAGCCCACAACTCAAAAGGCAGTTCATTAAAGCTATTAATGCCACCAAAACTCATCTCATGTCGACCGTTACATCATCCTTTACAACTTGGACGACATCTCGGCCCAGAAAAGCACAGATGCTCAATTAGTTCTGCCTGCTTTCCACATTGGAATACATCAATTTGCCACTTCCTTTAAATCATTGAGACAAACTCCACATATTCATTTTCCAGCACAATAAAATCTTGCCGAGTCAGCATTGTACCAAGTGACCCATCTTCAGCATGTCGATAAAAAGGCAAAATTGTCTGTTGTGGGGCCAGACTGCTTCTCGATTGAACTCCCGCTGGTCAGCTATTGCTACAGCAAGGGTAGAGACACCAGGGACATATCTTTAAGGGTTTATCCACGGTCTTTGCAACTAAGTGAGCAGCACATGATGCTGATACCAGAAGGAGGAAGATGCTTGTGGATGCAAAAGTTAATGAACTCTACCAACACGAGAAACATATATGGGACTGTCGGGAAGAGAAATGTCTGTATTAGTTCCTCTACCTTGATAACCAAGAAATTTTGTGCATATTTTATTACGTTTTTTGAAACAGATATGTCAAATATCCATCCATCCATCCATCCATCTATTTTTCGATCCGCTTTATCCTCACAAGTTCGCTGGAGCCTATCCCAGCTTTCTTCGGGCAGTAGGCGGGGACACCCTGAACCGGTTGCCAGCCAATCGCAGGGCACACAGAGACGAACAACTATTCACGCTCACACTCACACCTAGGGACAATTTTGAGTGTTCAATTAGCCTGCCGTGCCTGTTTTTGGAATGTGGGAGGAAACCGGAGTACCCGAAGAAAAGCCACCCAAGGCACGGGGAGAACATGCAAACTCCACACAGGAAGACCGGCGCTGGAATCTGCACTGTGAGGTTAACGTGCTAACCACTAGACCACAGATATGTCCCCTTCCGCCAAAAACAAAACAAAAACAAAAGTATTGTCTTCATCCAGTTCTTTTATTTCACATTAAGTAGAAGCTAAAATCTCGAGTAAATTCAACGCAATTCAACGCATTCAGTAAAATCAAAGGTTTGTTCCAACTGTAAGTCATACTTTGCATGCAAGAGTGCATGAATTGTATGATACAGATAAGTCTTGTATGTTCTGGGTCAGTAAGGAAATTATCAAAACAAAAAAAAAGATCCCTTTATCTGATCCATGTTAAAATTAGAGAGGCTTTCTCTTGGCCTGTTTCTTTGGTTTTCAGGAATTTTGGTGGAAATTGATTGTATATTTGTGGGGCTAAAACTGCTTACATTTCAGGGACTAGAGTTGGTGACCCCTGAGATAGAAGATAGTTTTCAAAGTTTCAACTTATGAAGAGATTAATTGTGCAGCTCGCATTGCTAAGGGGTTACGCGGCTGCAAAAAGCTGGGCCAATCACAGTTTGCAATGGGGAAAAAAGGGTTGTTTGCTGCATGCAGGCCACGCATTTGACAGATGAGCTAGCGCAGCCTAAATATAGGGTTGAGTGGAGCAGCCGGCATCAGCCGGAGAGGAGGAGGAGGAGGAGGGTAGTGCCAGTTTATCTCGCCAGTCAGCACGAGCACGTCTGCCCCCTTTGATCATCGTTCACGTGGCTTGTCTGTGTGTGCGTGGGTGTTTGTGTCTGCGTGTGTGTGTGTGTTGGGGAGTATGCTGAGGTCAAGCGTGCTGCAGGGTTCACTCATCTATGCCGCCGCCATATGCGCAGCCCTTCGCTTGACCCCGGTGCGCAACGCGCTCCCGTCGGACCTGCTGCCCTGCTTCATTATGGAAAAACCTCCGCACCTGCCCGACTGACCCGTGGACGTGTGTGTGTGTGTGTGTGTGTGTGTGTGTGTGTGTGTGTGTGTGTGTGTGTGTGTGTGTGTGTGTGTGTGTGTGTGTGTGTGTGTGTGTGTGTGTGCGCGTGTGTTTGGGAGCAGGTGCATGGAGGCAAAGTTGCAAGAAGGCAGCAAAGAATGCAACCCTCTTTTAGGGCACATATCACGCCGCTGTGTTTCGTCCTAGTGAACGAATCCAACAGTGGACTACGTTTTGTTACCGCAAGCCCTTCCATTTGCAAGTTCATATTTAAAAAAGCTTATGTAATTTGTATTATGTAAAAGAAATAAACAGCTGTTTGTTAGAAATACATTAGCAAGATCTTCCCCCTTCTCTCTTATTGGGCTGAAGTCAGTTCCTTTTACTCCCGTATGAGATATCAGTGGTAGCCATGGCTGCATGGTGGCACTGGGCAGACTCAGAATACAGTCCTGAGTACATGTTTGGGGGGGGGGGTCTGTCAGCATCCTCCTCCCATTCTCTTTGGGAGTCCCTGGAGTGTTGTGGACTGCCATCGTCGTGTCCCTGTGCACCGCGAAGAAAATCCTCCCGGGCCAGCATCCTCTAAGCATCTCTGACACCAGAAAAGTAAGCCCATCTGCATATCCACAGGGCCTCGCATTCCTGGGGCTCATGCTTTATGTATTTCACAGCTCCTTAAAACACAAACAGCTAATATCTCTCCCATGTGGAGGTGGCGGGGGGGGGGGGGGGGGGGGAACTAGAAGTGGGAGAAGGGAAAGAAAAAAACCCCTCTTTATTTCTCTTCGCTGTTTACTTTTCTTCATCCGGGCTGAAGTTCATGTGCCATTGAAGGTTGTTTGGGGGGGTGGTTGGAGCTCGCTGCTCTCGGGCTTGCTTGTTTTTTTGTAAATCCTTTATGTAACAGGACAGGAGTTGCTGCATAGTCAATTCTGGAGGGCTAACACGGAACTTGGAACCTTCTGCGAATTCAACAGCCACGTCTTTATTTTGCTTGGGAGTGGATCAACTGACAGTGAGTAAAGAAGACCAAAGTAACTAAAGATGTTCCAGTTAATAATTAAGTACACGCAGTGCAATTAATTAAAGACTTTCATATGGTTCCAACACCACAGATCAGGCCACCGATGCTTTACTGAGCTCATTCGGACGAGGGCTCACTACCTCAGTTTTAAAATGCTTATTTATAATCCCAAATCAAATAGACCCAAATCAAAACACGACCCATTAAACAAGAAGCCAAATTCTAACATTAACGCTTTCATGAACCAATAATGATAACCTGTAACCTGAAAATCATGAGAAGCTGTCCACTGGAGTAACCGCTGTCCCTGAAAGTGTTTAAACCCGAACAAAACCTTGACCAAAATTCAACACCCTGATGCGCTATCCCCCATCAATCCAGCTCAAGCAATGAACCAAACACCCGAAACAAATCCCTAACCACCTAGCCAAGCTGCTAACCCAAACACAGTAATCATACCTCAAACCCAAACAAAAACTTAGTTCAAAATCCCTGAGCAACAACTTAAATCCGAAGAAAAAAACCTAATCAAAAGCAAAATCTTTCATTCACACAAACTATGACACCTGAAAGACCAAACCAAACAATCCTAACCAAAATCCTACTCTAAAAGTAACCAAAACTCCAACTCTAACATCCTTACCAAAAATCCAACTCCAACATGCTTGCCCAAACCCTAACTTAACCCAAAGCTGCAATTCAACACCCTAACACAAGCTCTCAAATCGTGACCCAAATAAATCTCAAAATGTTTCATAATCTGTGAGGCAAGATCGAGCATTTATTGATGAGAAAGAGCAGACAGGATTTGGTTTGGGTTTGCATGTTACTGAGACAATTGGCTTGTAAAATAAGGCCGTCATATCAGAAATTGACAGTGTTTTTTTACTCGCATGAAAAAAAAAAAGTCTTCTTGGTGGAAATAATTTCCTCCCGATTTGCTTCATGAAAAAACAACAAAACGCTGTGTTGTCGAACAAGGAATAACTATTCTCCTCTGGTCGCATTTGTTATTCTGAATCTAAAGTAAGATTTTCAAATCAGCCCTATTGTCGCAGTCTTTCCCCAAACAGTTTCACCTTTTCGATTCGTCAGCTGAATTTTTATTTTTATTTTTTCAGAATCACTTGAAGCATTTTGGTGTCGGGAGTCAAGATGGATTTATGCTAATCGCTGCCGTGTTGTTCTCTGAAGCCTGCTCAGCTTGTGTGGCCAAAGCAGCTCACCCAAATGATATTAAGGACATCAATCAAAGCACTCTTTTGCCGAACGTAATGAGTAAACAAGGGAGGGAGAAAATTGGGAATATTTAGTAGGCAGCAGTGGGTTGTTTGGAGGGCACCCTAGAAATTAAAAGAGGTCTAATCGAACAAAACAGGTCAATGAGATTCTCAGCGTTTCAAATACCAAACCTTTCCCCGCCATCCTGTTTATGAGCAATTTCACCTTTAGCTAGTTTACTTTCCGGGCCTACCATCTGTCTCAGAATTTTCTGCCTGATATAGGAGTTCTCAATTAATAAGGCTGCAAGATTTGGGTTTTGCCAGTGTTTTTCTGCTGCATGCGTGAGCCTCTGCAGGATTGGGTGGTAGTATAGTCGACAGCTTCAGGCCTGTAAACAGTAGGTGGGTTTACTTCTCTCTTCTCTCTGCGGGAACTATCCATTAACAGATAATGGGGGGAAAATCAGAGTGATTAAGGCCCAGGGAATTATGGGTGAATACAAATTGACTCCACCTCCGTGTGATGTGCTCTCCTGAGGTAGAAATACTGCTCATAGAAACAAACTAATTTCTGAAGTACTATCGAGCCCATTAAGGCTGGGGGAAAGCGGCGAATAGGGGAGAAAGGAAGATAGTGGGTGGGAGAGCAAAGGGATGTACCCCCTCTGGACCAAAGCTGATTGGAGACCCGGTGGCGATGGGGAACATTGCTAATATCTATTTCCTGCCTGCGCGGTTAGGAGCGGACAGAGGCAAGCGTATGCAAAATACAGCAATGAAAGAAGATTAAATCGAGGTACCTTGAAGTCAACCACCCCCGTGCTCCCCTCCCGTTATTCGATCAGTGAATGAATGTATCAGACAAATAGAAAAGAAAATCAAAGCAATTCAAAAAAACTCAAAATGGAAGCTCTGCTGCGTTTTGCCAGAGGGGAAGTGGGCATGTAAAAGAAATCTTTGGTGCGTGTGAAGGAAAAGTGGAAGCGAAGCGAGGTACCAAAGCCCTTATGTCAGGGCCCCAGGTTCATTGCATGCTTGATGCTGTGTTCTCCAGGGGGAGAAAGGAGGGGAGCTAGCTTTGACACGCCAGGGGTGGAGACACCCTGGCACAGTGAGAGCAAAGAATTCTGGGGTAACACGTCTCTAGGAGAATGTCAGCTCTGATGCATGGCGGCTCGTTGGAGGTGCTAATCAGAGCAGAGCAGGGCTCCTGCTAAGATCAGCCCATGTTTGCCGGCCCGCAGTGTTTCCCCAGCTGCAAGACCAAGCCCGAGATGACACTTCTTTCGCTGTCGACGACAACATGGCATAACGCCTGAACGCATGCGAGAAAAAGTTTTAGACCACTGGAACAGCTTTGCGATTTTACAACTTTTGACGAAAACAGAGGGGACTTCCTCCTTTCCAAGCAACTGAATGAATGTGTTTCCACTCGAGTAAAAGCATGACAAATGAAGTGCTTAAGTAAAAAATAGAACTCGTGCTTTTGCAAACGCATAGGACAAACCAAGCAGATCAATCCTAAAGTTGCTGTAAATTACATATATTTTCAAGAAAAGGCAGGCACAAAGGACAGTCTGATGGATTGAAAGCGAGCGTTGAAGCTCGCTGCAGCCACGCAAGCGCCATTCCACACCTCACTGCTCTAATTTACTCGGCAACACATGACTGTGAACACATGGGCTTTTTCTTGTGGTACGAAAATAAAGGTTAAGTCGGCGAAGATTTTTGTGCTCAGCTTGTCACCCAAGTCTGAGTAGGAACACCCTCAACCTGGGTTAATCAAACTACCTGTACACTGAACGCAAAACCATGCCGCTTTGGGACAGTTGCCAGATCGCACACAAAACTCTAATCCGGTTCCAATCCTCTAACGAGACTTTGTGATGTCTGCTGTAATAAATACCAACACTCTGAGCACCAAAGTACTTGACAACCCTCAAGGTTGTAGTGACAGCACACTGTCACAGGTGCCCTATTCCAAAAATGCACAGGACCTGTTTAAAATAGGTGTACCCCAAGTGTCCTAAACTATCCCACTTTCAATGCCACTTTTCACAGCTGGAGAACTGCCCTTAACTTCTCTTCGCTTTTAATGATGGGATACTCGAGAGCATCATATCCAGCCTGTTTTAGATGTCTCCTTCCTCCAACACAACTATCCAAGTGATCAGCTCATCATCAAGCTTTGCTGAAGCCAGAGAACGATCCTAATCATTTGAATCAGCAGTGTTGGCGCAGGGGGACCTCTAAAACTGACTGAATCGGGGATCATGATAACCAGACTTGGGCAATCCTGTTTTAATGTCTATCTGACCAACTCATCGTGAACTCAACGTTCAGAGGTGCCTCAGTTTAATGATTCAGTCATCTCGACATGGGTCTTAAGACTACCCTGAACCTAGACTGGAGCTCAGGTCAATTGCCTGGAAAACTCAGCAACACTAACCACCTTGGCTACAAAAATATAATGACACATTTTCATAACATCGGTCACAGAAGAACCAATTAGCCACAATGCATGTTTGAGCTAAGGTTGGTTGGTTGAAAAAAGCTTTACATTGAGTCAGATTGCAATCGAGCTCATGTGACAACATGAGCTCAATTGTAATCCCGTTTCACCACACAGAGGTGACTTTTTTCCAACGGGACTCACCATGGTGGCCTAAACCATCCCGCTTCTGATGCAATTTGTCACAGCTCTTTATAGGGAGTAATAACCTCAACCCTGACTTGAACTCGGGCCTACTGGATTATTAGAAGAAAGCCCAAACAAACATTTTCTGGCCAGCAAACTTACAGATTGAGGTGTGAGTTTAAATGAGTCTCTTTCAAGAGAGTGAGCTGCCTGAATGCAAAAAGTTAATTACTAGCTTATGCCCGTCTCTCTCCCTTTTTTTTCCTCGCAAGCCTCAATGCAGCATTGTAAGGCTGAAGTATGCAGCTCCACTGGCTCTGTGGTCCACACAAAGGATCAGGGAAGGGGGAGCGCTGCAGAGAGGCCCCTTGGCTGGGCTCACTGCATGGAACTCTGTACAATTAGCCAGCCCCTACGTTCTGCCGGCTTATAATTATCGTTGCTTGCCTTAATTGACTCCCCTAGCCTGCTGCAGAGGGACCCCCTCCTGCCCCCACCGTTACCAATACCACCTTCCCCCCTCTTGCTCAACGCAGGCCGCCAAGCGCCACGCCGGGATCTCCAAAGTCATTTAGGAAAGCGCTCATATTTTCGGCATGAAAAAAAAGAGGGGAACATTTGGCGGCAGAGTATTCATCATCAGGTGTCTAGAGGTTTTCCTTAATAGAAAAGCTGAGTCCCACTGAGTGCGCTCCATGTAGCGGCCAGCCACGCATGCTCAGGACCAGCAAGCTGCCATTCGCAGCGGGCCGCAAGACATTTGCATAATTTTATATAACACAGGCGCCTGCACTGGAAATTTAATACACCTCAGCAAATACCAGACAGGCGTTTTGCATAATTTTTTTTCTGTCGTTCTCTACCTTGCTTTCTCACACCATGTTTCTTCTCTCCTTGTCTTGTCTCACAGCCACTCTCCCGTCACCCTCCCCTCCGATGCCACCAGCGAGGCTTGCACTCTCTTGTCGCCCCACGGTGCCGCTCTTTCTTAGAGGTGGGGGGGTGGGGGGAGTTCATTACCTCAGCTAAATCTGAATTAGGCCCTTCATTTTGACGGGGCGAACTTCATTAGAAAGGCCCTTCCTTAATCCAGCCGGGAGAACTGATGAATCTACATGGGGGCAATCATTTGCGTCACACAGCACATTCAGGCACTTCCTCCCCAGTGCTCAATTCACTTCTTTTCTATGTCTGTGTACACTTAGCATCACATTTTTATTGGAATGACTGCAAAAACGGAGAAAGGCAAACACCTGCATCTAATTAAGTCATGGCAGGGTGTAGAGGATGACTTATGCTGAATGGAATGTCCCTTCTTCCCGACAGACTTCGGAGGCCTCTGGAGGAGCCGCAATGCATTTGGCCGATGCTCAAGCACAGGCTGAGCGAGCAAAGCGTCTGAGGTAACCGCCGAGACCGTCTTACAATGCCCTCACTAATGCTGCATTTGGGGAAGGTTGGTTCGAGACCACCTCAAAACGTTCCATGTGACAGTAAACAAACAGCATGCCTGACCACCTGCTGAGTGGAGTCGTCTTCAATTAGATGTATCGGTTAAGTGCCTAATACTAAATATTTTCAAAATGGAGAAATCTTTTCAAGATAAAAGAGCCTGTCATTCATTGACTTTTTTTCAAGGAGCAAAGCAAAAAGATGAAAAATGTATTACTAGGTGCTGTCACGTAGCAAGGTGGTGGTGGACCCCAAAAAGCAGGCAGGAGGGAGTAGCGGGGTGTGAAGAATTGTATTTAAAACAAAGAAAACTAAATCCAAAACACACAAAGTCCAAAGTATCAAACAAAAACCATGACTAAATCTAAAACATAACAATTAACTAAACATGACAGAAAACAAGCGCAAACAGCAACACACATGACAGTAGCAACGAAGACCCGACACCGAGTGTTACCAAATGAACAACAGGTGTGCAGCTGCCGGGGGAGCCCTACAGTGCCACCTGTTGGTCCCTAAACCGAATCATGACAGGTGCCACACGGGTGGACAACCCAGTGCTTATTCCCAGGCGACAATTTCTAGTTTGTCGTTTTAAATTCATGTTGTGTATAAATGTGTTGGCAAGGTCATCTATGACGTATTTCAGCTTCTATATTAAGATCATTTGTTTATGTAAGTCAGGCATGTCCAAAGTCCGGCCCGCGGGCCAAATCCGGCCCGCGGTCGAATATCATCCGGCCCTCGGCCCCCGTCATAAAATCAGTGCCGTCTGGCCCGCAGGTTGGGCGCAATGGAACACGTGTTGCATTGACTGAGGTCTCGTAGACTGGTGAGTGATGTTTCATAGAGTACTGCTTCCCTCTAGTGGCTAAATGAGTAATAGCATTCACTAAATGAGTAATAGCATTTAGACACTAGAGGGCATCACTCACGAGTTAACAAGACATCACTCCGTGTTTATATTGACTGATGTCATATTTCAAATTCCTGTTTCAAATGAACCAAAATAAATTCTTAAGATTGTTGAAATTAAAATAAAAATGGAAATGTGAAACAGACTGAACAACAATATTGTTCAACAAATTTTAGTAAGCCAATATAAAGAATGTCAGCCAAGGTCGGCCCCCCGACATTTTACCACATAAAATCTGGCCCCCTTGGCAAAAAGTTTGGACACCCCTGATGTAAGTCAACTAGACACCTCGGTATGTGGGCTTGAAAACCTCCAGGTTGGAACATTAATATGAAAACCTCATAAAAGGGAAAAATTAAAAAGATACAGGCATCAATATCATAATATTGTAAATGTCACAGCAGAAGTCAAGATGGCGCCCGAGTAGGCAGCCGTCAGCAAGTGCTCTCATGAGCCTTGCTTTTATTGTTGTTCTTGTGTTTCTTTTGTCACTTTGTGTTTGTTGTTACGTCGTGTGGACTTGATGTGGATCTTTTTCAGCATTTTTTGGCCACGACATTCATCAAGGAGGAGACTCTGTGCTTGGTGGTTGCGCCTTCTCGGCAGCATGGGTATACCAGCACTGTTTTTGACTGGAGGAATGTCGGCGCCATTTGACTGTCGTTGCTGGACAGTCCCGGGGCGCTTGTGTCTTGCGCCTGTAATGGGCAGCATTTTTCACAGCCCCGCTTTGTTCAGCGGAGAGATCGGTGCTGTTGAACGGTCTGCGGCTGGATGGATGGAGGTCTTGAGGAGCCGACGATGAGAAGAAAGGAGCGTTGGCGCGGAGTGCCGATGCGGATTTGGAGCTGGGAGTCGCGGCTTGGAGTTTGAAGCGGATTATGTGGGACAGGAGAAGTGAACTAATCTCTTTTCGTCAATGGACGCTACAGCTTCGTGTTTGCTTTCAAAACTTTGCTTGTAGCAGACGTGTGCACATTTTTCAGCATGATGTCTCTGATCCACTGGTGAAAGGACACTTTGATCCTCTCCTCTTTCATCTATAACTGCTTCAGACAACAAAGTGTATGCAGAAAAGTGGTGAAGATTGCACGACTGTCTCTGTCCTATGTGTTGTCTTGTGTTATTTTTTGTTATTTTGACTTCAAAATGGCGCCGCGAGAGTGGCTGCCTTTCCAGCAGCTCCTATTTTTTTGTTGTTCTACTTCTTCCTTTCATAACTTTGCTGCTGTGAATCTGGAATTTCTCCATTGCGAGACTAATAAAGGTTTTCTTAATCTTTCTTAATCTTAAATAATACAATTCTTAATATTGCACTGACATGAAATTGTGCACCCAGTGCAAGGCACCCAGACATCACCAGGAATGCATGTACCACAACTTGGAAAGCCCTGCTGTAACTCTTTCAGGGACAACGGTTACTACTTCAGCTTATCATGTGATCAGGTTACAGGGTGCATGAAAGGATTTATGTAAAAAAAAAAAAAAAAAAAAAAAACTAGGGCGGCCCGGTAGTCCAGTGGTTAGCACGTGGGCTTCACAGTGCAGAGGTACGAGGTTCGATTCCAGCTCCGGCCTCCCTGTGTGGAGTTTGCATGTTCTCCCCGGGCCTGCGTGGGTTTTCTCCGGGTGCTCCGGTTTCCTCCCACATTCCAAAAATATGCATGGCAGGCTGATTGAACACTCTAAATTGTCCCTAGGTGTGAGTGTGAGTGTGAATGGTTGTTCGTCTCTGTGTGCCCTGCGATTGGCTGGCAACCGATTCAGGGTGTCCCCCGCCTACTGCCCGGAGACAGCTGGGATAGGCTCCAGCACCCCCCGCGACCCTAGTGAGGATCAAGCGGTTGGGAAGATGAATGAATAAAAAAACTAATTGTTTGTCAAATCCAGAGTGACGGGTTGCATGTTCCAAGCAGAGTGGGAGAAGCTCATGCATTCTTTTATCTCCAGTAGACTTGAGCACTCCAATGGTCTTCTGACTGGACTCCCTCAAAATAGCATGAAACAGCTGCAGCTCATTCAGAACAGTGCAGGCCAGTGCCTGACCAGACATCAGACCATATTACTCCTGTTTCTAATGGCTTTACAGCGGCTCCCAGTCAGCTGTAGAGTAGATTTTAAAATGGTCGATAAGTCACTGAATGGTTTGGATCCTGAATATATTAAAGAATCGCTGATTGAATATAAATCCAGTAGGGCTCTGAGATCTGCAGAGTTGGGTCAATTCGTGGAACCCAGAGTTAAAAAAAAACATGGTGAAGAAGTATTTGGCTGTTATGCTGCACATAAATGGAGTAAGATGCCAAAAGGCCAGAGTGTAAATGTGTTGGAATCCACGTGAAAAAATGTTTAACGTGGATTTAAAAGCTTTTCCCCACACCTATGATTGAGGTCTTCTAAAAATGAGTACAATCTATTCTCAAAAATATTTTCCTTGCACTTCACACTCTTTTATTAATTTTAGTGAGCCAGCTTTTATTTCTGTCTCATGTTTTTAAATATCTTTAGTTCTTTTGTTCGTGAATGCTTGAATACTTGAATGCAGCTTGCCTTTCGCGAGGAGCATACCCCGTCATTTTCAGGCAACTCAAGCTTTTGACGAGATTTATCCAGAGTTTCTTTCCGAGCTGGACAGAGAGAGGAGATGGGAATTGGTAAAGACGGCCCCTGACTGCCACACTACGGAATCTGGTGTCAAACATATGTGCAGTTTGGCAGCTTTCTCCTTCAAAACGGAGAGCCTGTGAATTTTAGGGAGACGCTGTCTTCCCTCCCCCTTTTCATCGCTCCCCCGATAGTCTCAACTCCCCACACCGTACCCCTGCGGTCTCAGAGTCCTCATCACCTCCACGCAGGCGTTTCCTGACTTGTAATCTCGCGCCTCGCCCGTGAAGCCCTCGCGTCGTTACCCCCTACTTCCGCGGCTGATGGCTAAATTGGAATGGCGCACCCTGCTGGTGCCGAGAGATCCGAACACACAGCGGGTACTCGCGCGGCAAAGGGGCGGCCGTCTCTCTCGCATGCTACCTTGCATATGGCCGACTTTCACGCTGGCTGCAAGCTGCAATATCCGTGCGCGGCGCACGCTGGGAATAAAAGGCACAATCAGGAACCCACAAAAACGCTTCTGGCAAATCAGAACCTCATGCACATACAGTGTTCACGTGCACGTTATTCTTTGCATGTGTTCACCATTAGCAGAAAAGATTACTGAGTAAAACATATAGAGTACTTCTATTGCAGTCACTCTAGCATAAGGAATTGGCAAATATTACAAAAGGGCCCCCCCGCCCCCAAAAAAAATAAGGTGGGCCGCAAATGGTCCCCGGCGCATACTTTGCCCTTAATAAAAAATAAATAAATAAAACAAAAAGAAAAGAATGAAACGGTTCAAATGTGAAAAATCGGCATGCGTGTTTTGTGCTCTATCAATATAAGTGTGAAAGATAATCAAAAAGAAAGACTTGCACTTCGCAGTAAATATTCTTTTGATTAAAATCTCAAGAAAATATCCCCACCCCCGACTCCTTCTTTTGTGTTCACGGCCATTTAATTTCCCTGCCATAAACACCATCTTAGGTGGGCCTGAGACGAGGCGAGCAGGAAGGAGTACTTAAGCCAGACTGGCCCACAGTGGTATTTCCAGCAAGAGCTCTCCTGGCCTCGCGGAGAGAATACTTGTCCATTAAGACTGTCAGATGAAGCTCTCCGAAAACGAGAAGCAGCGTCTCCAGAGAGGTCTGCAGGGAGCGCGCTCAGGCGAGTGCCGGAGGTTAAAGGGGGGAGAGAGAGCATGCGCGCTTGCGCATGCATTTTACGGGTTAACCAAATCTGCGGCTCGACTTAGCTGGAGCGCGTCCGCGTTGGCGTCATTGCGTTATTGAAAACATAACCTACTTTGCTCTTCAAAGAAACGTCTATTCAATCCCTTCGAGTATCATTAAAAGGGGTATGGAATTACAACGCACTATTATTACAGCTCGCAAGGGGGGAGACCTCAGTCATTAAGCCTGTAAGATGTCGCCTGTTTTGATGGTTTCTATCCACTCTGTTCGCTTGCAAAACTGACAAATTCTTGCTATTTCCTTGCCAATCTCCACGCGCTTGTCATGTGTATTGAAAGATCACAAAAAATACAAAACAACAATAAAAAATAAAAAAAAGCCTTCAAACACGCGTGTGATGCATCTTGAAAATTCACCAGACGTGGATCCATTTCCCCAACTGCATTCGCAGGATTAAGTCGCGGAAGAGACGTCTCACATTTCTTAACCGGTGGCTGCGTCTCACATCAGAGCGGATGCGAATGGAGCATGCTGGTATTGTCCAGGGGAGGGAACCCTCGCTCGAACCGTCAGCGCCTCACCAAGTGGGACAGAGATGATTAAAACACACCGCGGCGGTGACTGACAGACTCCCCGGCGCTTCAAGGAGATGACAGAACGCTACTCTAATTTTAACTACAACGCAGAGCCCCTCTGTCAAAACCATAGAAAACAGCCACCCTGAGATGTTTAAGTGCAATGAAAGTGATAACAAAGTGAGAAGAGAAATAAGTTAAAAAACCAAAAACAACAACAAAAAAAACCCCCATCAACAGTAGCTGGAATTGAGTGCAAGGAAGTGGTGGTAGCGAACGGGGAGAAAGTGTAGTGTCCCACCGGCACACATAAACAGCTGGAACCTGTGAGCTTGTGACAACACCTTCAAACATTTCCGTTACTTTCACAGAAATATCTGATGCTGATGCTCCAGTGTGATGCTACCGCTGCATCCTTGTCCCAGCACACACACACGCACACACACTTACATTAAAAAAAAAAAAAAAAAGGTGACATTCGACATTTTTCAAAGCAGGGACGTGGAGGTGGGAGGAAGGAAACTGAGAGGTGGAAGGTGAGCCGCAAAACAAGGAGTGAGCTGGATTTACGAGTTTTATTCGATCAGTGGCAATGACGGCAAATAAATTTTCCCTTCAAATCGTAAACCACCACCATTTTTTGTGGTGTGCAGTATTTTTCATGCCAGTCCGAGTGCATTGAAAACACCCATTGTCAATTACAGGCTGAACAAGGGTGAGCATCACTTGGCCTTACATGTAGGTCTCCATTTTCATGCTTAGCGCAAATCTCGCGTGCACTTGGCGTGAGTTAGGGTAAACCCCATGCTGAGGCAGCTTAGACCATGTGTTGGTAATTTCGCAGACACATACAAGCCGGCACATTTAAAAAAAAGGGTGTCTTGAGCCGTTGTGGGCGTGAACGCTTTTGACTATATTTCCTCTCATTTCCTTTAAATGTATCACACTCCCAGACCAGAGGATGTCACTACGCTTTGCCGGTTGTGCAACAGATAACACAACCCGCTTTAAATACAGAATGCATTGTAAATTTAACATCGTGTATTTACCGCTACAATCCGTAGTGTTCCACAAGTCCGGACAGTTGGATGATTTAAAAAAAAAAAAAAATAATAATGATAAAAATCCATGCACGTTTTCCTTTATACGCTGCCATGGCCCATATCTGAGTTACAGCGTGTGAACCATGTTCCTTAATGTGAAAATGTTCCTTCACAGAGGGCTGGTGGACTGGGAGCTTCTCTTTTATTGTCATGTTATACGGAGGGGAGCCGAGGGTTGCGTACTAAATGATTCACAGAAAACCAGAATCTTTTACATCGGCGTCAGCAATTCAGCCAGGCGCCCTTGTGGGGGAATTCTTTTTGTGTGTTTTTATTGAAGTCTGTGCCAAGTGCGCCCAAAAGCTCTGACAGGGGGCCCCCGAGGGCGCTTGTCTTCACCTTCAAATCATAAGATGGAGTGAAGAAACTCCCTCTGTGCTCTCAATTATAACGCTCGACACCCCCCCCCCCCCCGCATCCCTGCACACACACGCGCTCACTTCAACACACATGTAAGCAGCTCTGCCCTCTCCAGAAAAATAAAACATGGTAGAAAAGTTAATACAGTCCCCGTGGAGGGCGCCACTATCACTTTGCTGCTGGATCAGCTGACAGGCTCCCTATAAGACAGATCTGCTCCCTGCAGGTCTTTCACACTCGGTCCGACAATGTGACAGTTAGTACTCCTTCCTTTAGGATGCGCCTCACTTGACTGCATGGCCTGCATTGAAAGGCCCTCCAATGACCCATTAAAGGCATGCAGCTTTGTCACAATTATTACAGGGAGTGTGAAGAACACTTTCTGCTGGGTAAATTCGGCGACACAACTCCCATCTGAACCAAATTTTTAAATGTGAAACACTCCATACCTATTGAGGAAATTGTTAAGTGCTTTATCAGTATCAGCCAATTCTAGTCCAAGTATGAAAAGATGTTTTAAACCGTCTTTGGGAGTGAATGAGTTAATGTTCTCTTTGAGTACTGCTTTCGGGAATGAGTTGAATTCTTTATCATCTCTTCCGGTTTTTATATTTAGCAGATTATCACGGATAACCTTGCGAGGGTTGTACACACAAATCACTTCAGAATGCAAAAGCAGACTTATCGATATTCTGGATGTGATTTTTGGGCGGGGACTTTGTTGTTCAATGTCAAAATCCGATTTTTCCAAGGCTATACTTCACTTTTTCTGCGAGTGCAAACGGGTGCTGGGAAGGAGCAGAAGTTAGTGAGGTCTGGTAGTTGCCAAAGGATCTGTGTCATTTCATCGACAGGCACAGCTGTACAAACACACTTATCAAGGAATTTCAGCCTGCTTGATGGAATTGACTTTGCATGAATGGCCTCTACTTTCCTCTGGCCAAAATTGGCCATTTTCCACATGTCTCGATGAAGATGACACGCCTCATATGAGTGAAAGCGCAACATCGGTTTGGGGAAAATCCATGTGTGAAATTTTGGCTTCTCTGGCTGACTTTGCCCTTGACCTCGTCCAAGTCCTGCTGCCTGCCTGACCCGTCCAAAGCTTCCTCATCCTTCCCAAAATGCCCAAACAACATAAAGCGGCCACCGCTGGCAGGTTCAGTGGGGCGGCTGCCTCGGGTGCCTGGACCCCGGCGGGCCTTTGGAAGCGGAGGAAAAGGGCAGTGAGTGAAAGGGAATGTTTTCAAAGTGAAATCTCCAGCTGATGGCTTAGAGCTCCACACCCCACAGTTTGTTTCTCTTGCTACTGTCAGACGCTCGGCCTGAGCCATTTGGAAGGATTAGGGTGAAAAAAATAAAAAGCGGGGGAAGAAAACCAGACAGTAGTGCAGGGCCTGAGTGATGGCTCCAAGACCCCTCGGAGAGTGATGAACTTTTTGACCTTGACGGCTCCCCCGTGGTGACCCCTGACCTCTGGCTCTGTGCCACAGACTCACCGACGCAGAGACGTGACCTTCACTTCTGAGGCCAACAATCCTGCACAATTTACCTACCTGTCCTGATCATCTGACATTTCAAATCAGATCGTATCCCTACACTCGCACAAGCCGGAACGTCAGAGCAGTTCACAATAACAACGACCATTAAATTTGGGGATATTAATGATTGTTCCCAGGGTGGATTACAAAACATCATACCTACACGTTCAAATATCACAAATTGTTGTTGCAGAGGTCAAATAATTTAAATAAAACCAAATATGCTGTTGACACGAAATCTTTTAACATGTGGTCTGAAGTTTCTAGAATGTCTTTTAGTTGGTAGATTCTCTTTGTTACAATAGTAAGCATTTCTTTGACAGCACTTATTGGATCGCCGAATAGAAAATAGTCTTTTCTTCCTGTGACTGGAATGACATTTTTTTTGTTTTTTTTATTCTGCCTGATTCCAATGAACTGAAAACAGCTGAAATATCAATCCCTGTTGCCATGGACGGATAAAGAAACCATTGCACCAAAATCAACATCTTCATGCTCAACTTCAATGTGCAGCTGACCACAACTTCTTTACAAATGTTTTATGGTCAGAGAAAGATTAAGACACCATGACTGGAAACGGAGACTTAGAATCCGAAAAACACGACCAATTGCCAAGTATGACGGTGGTAATGTCACGCACGCTCTGGGGCTAGAAAAAGGACAGACTTTGAATTTTTCCAAATTCATCTCAAATCAATAGCTAGACGGCTCTCTAATGCTAATTATAATCAAGTCATACCCCATTACCTATTCAAATACTGTGTAATCTGCATCCGCAGCGAAATCTCTATTAACGAAATAAACGCCTGCTGCCAAAGCGTGTGTATTATTAGCGGAGGCACAATGACACATCCACGTTTTCCGCTCCACAACAGGCACCGGCTCCAAGGTCACGCCAGTCCATGCCAGTCATTTCGCAGATCAATTTTCCCTCCCCGGGTAGCCTCCCTCCCCTATGTTGTTGGCCCAGTGATTCAGTGCCTTGCATTAAGAGCAATTCACCTGCCTCCGGCATCCCAGCGGCACGGCTCCCCGGGGGAAACCAGGTGGAGCATAAAAAAGTTCCACATATGGTAAAGTCAAGCTGCTCGGAGGCTGCCGAGTGTCTGCTGTGGGGATAGAGGCTCCTAAAAGGCCCAGCTGGTACTTGGAAAAGAGCTTGTGCATTACTACACCTCCGAGTCTGTTTGGGCTCCCCTTTGGAAAGTGTTGGCCGGCGTACATGACCAGCCATTTTAGAGTCCTCCCTCTACCCTGCCTCATCCCTCGCTCCCTCTCACTTTCCAACTGGTTCTGTATCCAATTGAACATTTGGTCCTCCACTGCTGGTTAATCAAATTCCTCCATCTGGCCCCCTTGGTCCCAGTGGAACTGAAAAGGTGCAGCCTGAGCCCGGGTCCAAGCGCATTTTTGGGGGAGAAACAGAGGAGGAGGGTGAAGGAGACAAGGGCTGCCTGGCTAACTTACGCAGTCCAGTCAACTAGATCGGGTAGCGCGCACGAGGCCAACCCCGGTCGTTTTGGGCAAACAGGAACAGCTTGGGACTAAGTACCAGAAGCCTGCTGTTCTTATCCAGCTCTGGGATGGCAAAGGGATCATATGACAGTCGGAGGGTTTTATGAGCTAATACCTCCATACAGGCAGCAGAAAACAGAATTGAGTTGGGTCTAAATGCTGCTCGCAACAACAGATGGGACGTAGCAATGTTATTTTGTCCCTCCCTGCAGCAGTAGAGGGCGCCGCTTTTGGGGGGCGGTTGAGAATACGGAGAAGCAAAGAATTGTGGCAAGGAACTCATTTGTGGTTAAATTGTATCATATTTTGAGTTCCTGCCCAATAACAAGATGCATCCTGTGTTTAAGTCTCAGACACATTAGAAGAGCTTGCTTTTGAGGGGGTCGGGGTGTCTTTATTCAGATAAACAGATAAAAGCTGCTCTTGGATGTTAGTGAGCCTCGGCGACACTCTCTGCTGCAACTCGAGGTGCCAATAAAAGCACAAGAAGAAAGAAACAGGGCCAAAAAAAATGACGTGAGTTAAATCTAGTTGACTCCTTATGCCAAGTATGTGCGTTCATGCTGAAATAGTGCTGGCTAAACCAGACGAGAAGCTGCATTCCTCGTGTCTTATTGACACTTTCGAGCGCTGAATTATCACAGAAACAGGCTAGGGCCATTTGGCAATAATCTTGTTTTTTTGTTTGTTTAAAGCTTCTGGACACTACAGAGCATTTTCTCAGAAAAAAATGTATCGGCGCACAAGAAAACGCCACATAATGAAGAATGTTGTGTTAAAATGAGTTGTAGTCTCCTTACGGCATTCAAGTCAAGTGAAGTCAAGCCAAGTCAGCTTTTATTGTCAAATATGCTCTATGTGTAACTTATAGAACAGATGAAATTATTTCCTCTCTCTACCACAGTGCAAACATGTCGTGCATTGAACACACACAGCTAAAATTTACATAAGGCATAAATATATAACTGTTAAATAAAAAGAAAATAAATAAAACAAATGGCAACAACAGAGACCAGCCAACCAAGGGTACTTGTGAGGATTGCGGGCAATCGCGTGAATTTAAGCCTGAATGAAATTTAAATTCAAATTATTGAGTTTTTATGACTTTGAAGGGCGCTGTTGTCAGAAAACATGCATAAGAACACAGAAGAAAGGCATCAGACAGCAAAAAAAACTAAATAAAAAAATGCTGGTGACGCAACCTTAGGCTGGTACAACAAAATACAACAGATGAGAAACTGTCACCTCATGTTATTTAGTGTCTGTGACACTAGAGGGCGCAAGTGAGAAAAATGCAACGGAAGACAGGAACAGGCTACAAGTCAAACCCTTTGATATACCGTAACCTGCAAACAAAGATGGCGAATCCAGGTCCAGACCGGCAATATCTTTGAGTTTATACCAACATATTCCTAACTCAAAACCGGTAGTTAGTCTTATTCGCTGTGCTCTTCTCAGAGCACGGAAATGAGTCACGGAATGAAGACATTGGCTTGTTGTCTTCTTATGCCGCTTCCTCGAGTTCAAAGTAGCAGGGCCTCAATAAGTAAGCGTCTAAGCCTGCAATCTGATCAAAAGAGCCATGTTAAGATATCACACAAAGCCGGCAGGGATCTGTTGATCCCCTTGAGAATGTTGTGCCGCCTTCACAAAATATCTCTTTCACCACATATTTATCAAAAGTATGATGTTTTGGAGCGCAGTCGCGTCCAGAAAATGCTTACATTTCTGATTGTGAGCCATCCAGTTTTTACTCTTTGATTCGGGAGGCGCCGAGAAGAGGTCAACGGAGAGAGAAACACAAAGCGTCTTTATCATGCTCGCTATGCCTGTCCATAGCAGAGAGTGTGTGATTCCGATTCATGTCCAACTATCCTCCCCCCTGCCAGGTGGCAAAACATGTGTCAATAATTAAACTGCTTTTACGTAACAGGCTACAGGAACACAATGCAATTTGCTGCCCATATTTCATTGGGCCTTTATGAAAGCACATGAGAGAGTGTAATTAATCAAACCACTGGAATATGTGAACGGCAATTTCCACTTAATGGCACTTACAGGGATTGGGTCCCTTAAGCACCCTGTTCTGTCTACCAAATGAGCGGGATTCATTTTCATCTTTGGAGTTTAGAGGATCAAAACCGGCGAGGATGTTAAAACAGCGCCCGCTTCGACGTCAGGGCATCTGCAACATGCTTCGGGAGGCTTTCAATTGATGTCCAAAAATGTTATTCGGTGCCATCTTTGTTTTGCGATATTTTTTGTCTGACCTGACCTCAAAAGCAGAGCGTCTTTTTCGTCTTGATTCGACCACAGGATGTTAACCGCCGCCCAGCCAGGGACAGGAAAAGGATCATTCACTGCTTTTAGTGGCTTTTTTGGTAAGAAGTTGGTCTTCGTCTAAATGGCACCCATGTCCCGAAAAGTGTTTCTTTCTTGCGCTCTCTCTTTCTCTTTCTCCCCTACTTCCATCTGCCTCTCCGAAGGCTCGTCTAAGTGCAGCATCTTGTTTCAGTAATTCAGCCAGGACAGAGACAGTGGAGAGAGGAACGCCATCGATTTCACTCTCATTTGGTTCCTCCTAGACTTCCTCGAAGTCCTCTTTGGGGACTTCGATTGGACTATTGGACAGGACGGTGTAATAAGACAGTGTCATTTCCGCTAAGGTCAGCCGCTGCACTGATGTTTTCATTTATTGGTATGCCCAACAAAACACACAAACGGCCATTTTGAGATTGACGGGCATTCTCACAGAATGATTCAGCAGTTAGCCATCAATCAATTCTCTTGAAAGTTGATTGTCCGTGGTCTAAACTATCTACTTGACCTGGATACTGGAAATATACTGTACTGCGTACAGCATGATAATAAACAGCAATTCAGCCATGCAGATGTTTTTTTTTTTCTTACGTGGGGCAAAAAATATGACGTCATCTTTAAGCAAGCGGCAATTAATCGCGCCATCTCTTGATCGTGCACATTTGCAACTAGGTAGCATTAATTCTAACACCATGTATGGGAGCCTGACTTCAAAATGTGGATGTTTTACATTTTGAAGTGTATTTGTTATTTGTGAGTACATTTGTAGTAGGTTGTTTGTTTGAACAAAAGGTTTCCAATGAAAGCCAAAATGGTTGTATGTTAAGAAAATTTTGTTTGTTTGTTTGTTTGTTCATGAATTAAATTAATTTGGTATCAGGACCAATGCTTTAAAATTAGCCATTAAAAAGCAATGATTTAAAAAATAATTGTATAGCGTCTGTTTTTAGATCTACATGTTAATCTTGGTCTAATTAAACACCATTCATCCAAGCAGAAGTCTTTTGAAAATTAGACAAACATTTGGGCTGATGGGCCAACAGGTGTCCAAGTGGTTAGCGCATCGGCCTCACAGTGCAGAGGTGCAGGGTTCGATTCTAGCTCCGGCCTCCCTGTGTGGGGGTTGCATGTTCTCCCCGTGCCTGCGTGGGTTTTCTCCGGGTACTCCGTTTTCCTCCCACATTCCAAAAACATGCACATGCACTCTAAATTGTGAGTGTGAGCGTGGATGGTTGTTCGTCCAGATGTGCCCCGTGATTTGCTGGCAACCAGTTCAGGGTGTCGCCCGCCTACTGCCCGAAGACAGCTGGGATTGGCTCCAGCACCCACCGGGACCCTTGTGAGGATAACGCGGATCCGAAAATGGATGAATGGATGGATTCGGGCTTATGTTTGTCATGCAGGAAATCTTAAGTATTTTTAGGGAGAAGGGTTTTCAATACTTTGTGACTGCATGATTGGAGTGGCCGGGTAATAAGTTGACTTTCACATTTTGGAGGAAATGACCAGTCTCTCATCCTGCTGCCTTTCAGACTTGGAGCTGACATCATTGGCTGAGTTTGTGGTAGGTCTCACCACCATCCTGGCTTCCTGTTGGCCCCACTTAGTATCTCCTCAGCATTGACGCCCTTTAGGGCTCCTAATAATTCATTTTGCTCCGACTCAAAGGCGGCCTCCTAAATTCTTAATAGCAGTCAGCAACTCTCAGGCTGAGCTTCCATTCATTAACATCTTATTGAGATATTCTTTCGCGCAAAACCAATTAAAAATGCAACACAGCTACCTGCAGATGTTGCTGTGCAATATTTTCGAAATAGAGGCCGATCCCTTGTGACATTAGGAGAGGCAAGTGAAATCCAAACAAGACAAATCTATCTATTGTTTATCACCTCCTCGGGCTTTTTACCCAGAGGCCAAAGTATGAGAGGGAGGGGGAAGAGGTCATTAAAATTACTATTCACTTGTCTATCCGAGTCAGACAGTTGCGAAGACGGGTGACAGCCAAATCCACGATAACTTTACAGCATTACCAAAACAGCCCACAGAGCTAACCTTGGTACAATTCAATTGATTAAAGGAGAGCGATTCACAAGTTCACTCGTTTCATTTTTGGCTATGTGACCGCTCTCGCGAAAGATGCACCGTTCCAAAAATAAAGCATCGGGGGGATGCGAGGGATCATCCAAGAATCATCTTGAGGCTTTTGTGTTTGAGTCCGTCTGTTGATGCAAAAACTCTTGTTCTATTCACATGTAAATTGTCTTTTGGGCATTTGTGTATTGTGTCGCACTTTTCCTTCTCATTAAATTGAATGATGAGGAATGCATAGTTGTGCATGACCGCATTATGCGTCCTGTAGTTGGTTTTTAATACTACAACACCAAATTATGACCATAAATCCAGCCACTGGTATCCTGCTAATCAAAAAAGGAAATGACTCTTCATTTTCAAACGTTAACTAGTTTGACCATTCAAAGATGAGCCAGCAAGTAATATTCGTTGAATAATCAAACCCAAATTCATTTCATGGGAGTTTTCACCAGATTTGTCAAATGAAGTCCACCTTGTCCAATCTTTTCATGGTGAATCAATCCTTCACTATCATTTTTTTGATGCCATGTTCCCCTGATGTTTGATAGCATAGCCAGGGTAATACCTGGTTTTAAATGGCGCTCATGTGAGTCAATTCCAAGTACAAGTGCAGGAATGCACCCGAAATGGCTACCGTATTTTTCTGATTAGACAGCGCTCCCGATTATAAGTCGCACCAGCCAAAAAATGCATAATTAAGAAAGAAAACACATATGTAAGTCCCACTGGAGTATAAGTCACATTTTTGGGGGAAATGTATTTGATAAAATCCAACACCAAAAACATGCATGTCATCTTGAAAGGCAATTTAAAATATAAATAAAATAGAGAACAACAGGCTGAATAAGTGTACGGGATACTAACGTTACATGATTGACGTGCCTGGTAATGTCAGTAACGATGTAACATATTAAGAGTTATTCAGATAACGCTAGCATAAAGAACATGCTAACAAGTTTACCAAACTATCAGTTTAACTACAAATCAATAAATCCAATGAAATCTTCATCCTCGGTGTCACACACAACTCCCCCAACTCTGGAAGTAGACGATGCACCGCTTCCTTTTCTACGTCGCTTAAAATGTATTATTATTATTATTATTATTATTATTACGTTAGACTCATCGTCGATTTATCAACATAGGCCGATAGCGCCCTCTTGTTGTTTAATTTGAAAATAAGCTGAAATGACATAATAATGTGTTAATAATTTCACACATAAGTCGCTCCAGAGTATAAATCGCATCTCCGGCCAAACTATGAAAAAAAAATGTGACTTATAGTCCGGAAAATACACTCCTTGAAATTTTGGTCATAGGTCTTTGAGAGTTTTTGTCTTTGTCTTGTTATGATAGACAAGTCCACCAAATTGTTTAACGGGGGGTGAAATTGGTAGCGGCGTCATTTGTTTATTTTTCCTAACTTCCCAGAAGGGATTACTGAATGAGAACAGGCGGTTTATTTGTCGTCAGAGTCATACTAACAGCCACAGACATCAATTTATTGTTATGAATATGCCCAATACAAACAGAGCATTCGGGGTGCCTAATGTTATGTCTTATACTCTTCAATCCTCCCGACGTAAGCAATCTATTGACAAACCACCAAAGGACATGAGCAATTTTGGTGTTCTCCAACGGGCACGTTGGCTGAAAATGAGAGCGTCGGTGCTCTACGGAATGCGAAAAAGTGTGAGAGCAAGGAGGGCTTTGGGCCAATGTCTTCAGTCGGGCAAATGCAGAGCACGGAAAGTGGAATACATGCAACAAATAAATAAGAACAAGATGGCAAAAATGGAGGGAAAGATGAAGAAAAGAAAGAAAGATCTGTGATTTCTTTTTTTCTCCCCCTCTCGCTGTTCCCCCGCGAGACCTCCCTTGATGCCAAGCATTCATCATTCAGCCTCTAATATCAGTTATTCTGTGGCTCCTCTGCTTACAGCAGAATTAATTTCTGCTTTAATTACTCTCATCGGCGGAATGCTGATGAAGGAGAGGGACGAGGCATTCTGGGACCTGGGCCTCATTCCGCCGCTTTAATTTGAATGAATTCCACACGGAGACGCTGGCAAACAACTGGCAGCCGGGCCCCGGGAGCCACGGACGGAGCAGCCTCCGCGGCCCCCGCCACACTACCTCGTCACGTGTGTCTGTTGCACGATGAGTGTGGCACACACAGGAAGAAAAAAAAAAGGCACCGACTGATGGATTGTGTGATGAGTGCGTGTACCGTTACGCCGTTACTACAGCTGCATCCGCATCAATGTGCCTGGCTACGGTGGAAGAAAGCAGCCGCCCATATCACGACTGCAGCAGACTGAGAGCACCCTCGTCAATAGTTAAGACCGATCATTCCAGACATGGCAGGTCATAGTCACTCCCAGCCTTTTTATCATTATAAAAACAGTATGAGCAAAAGAATAATAGGAAACATGCACACGAAGTATGATGTTCACAGCCTCTTTTGAATAATGAAAACAAGTGCGGAAAGAGTGGAATAGCAGAGGAGTAGACAGAGGGGGACGTAATTGACTTTCCTCCAAGCCTGCTTGTGGAGAATATTGGCTGCATGAAGATTTTGATTGATTATGCAAGTCTTGTATACCAATTCATTTGATTAAATGTGAGCATGTTTTTTTTTTGTTTGTTTTCCTCCCACCGAATTTTAATGAAACAAAGACACGGGAGGATGCCGAGCCAGGCTGATTTTGCACCACACGACAATGGAGCATCACGGGTTTAAATGCACTGTTTAAAGAAAAAAAAATTCTAGGGCTGAAAAATTAGTTCCAGCAATCAGTATTAGCTCCCACTGGACCCTGCGGACCCAC
Source organism: Hippocampus zosterae (assembly GCF_025434085.1). Taxonomy (NCBI): domain Eukaryota; kingdom Metazoa; phylum Chordata; class Actinopteri; order Syngnathiformes; family Syngnathidae; genus Hippocampus; species Hippocampus zosterae. The sequence continues at coordinate 12,459,602 of NC_067465.1, forward strand.
ATTGTGCTTCTCACAACTTCAATGCCACTGCAAACCAAATTTGTATAAACCTATTGTTAAATTAACAATTAGGATATTAGGATAACCTAATGTGGTCAGTTGATGTATTATGCGTGTTGGGAATTTCTCTATTAGGTGGCACCGCTTTCCCTTCATTCTGTTGCCCTCACACAGTGTTTTAGTCAGGCCCTTTTGTAAATGAGTCCCGATAGAGATTCTGGAAAAGTATTTATAAAAAAATAAGCGATGAACAAGCTACTATTTTCACAAATTGGGGTCTGGTTGTGAAGTTGTGGCGGCTTTGCTAGCTTCTGCTGCTAATTAAGCAAATGCTATACCACTGCCACATTAGCATGTCTCTTTTGTGCCAGCTCAGTCAATTTTAGTTGGGTTGTTTTGTTCTAGGCTAAGCTAAGCTAAACTAACTCATGCGCATATATTCAGTTGTTTGGCTATAGTGTGGTGGTTTTCAAAGTGTCACAATGACATGTTGAAAAGTTCGTAGGTCTTTGGTTGTTGTCAGAGAGTAACTCGAATTTGAAGGTCAGAAGGCACCATAGTCACAATCAGAGGAGTAAAGTCATAATTGGAATGCGTTTATTTGAAAAACACTAGGTCATAAATTACAGCAAGCAAACGAGAAACAGTAAGGACAGTGGTAAATGAGACGGTCATCTTGTGCCACAAAAGGACTTGACCTTTTAAATGATTAGGAAAAAAAAATCGATTGTCGGCAATCATGGCAGGAATTGAGCATTTCTTTTGGTGCCACATAACGACATATTCTTACTCCTCTACGCAAACGAAAGCATTGTGAATGTGTCAGAACTCAATTTCAACTAGATTTTTTTGTAATTTCTTACATGAACAAAGTACTCGCAGCAACATACGCAACACATTCACATTCCACCCGCCGAGCAACATACACAACACATTCACATCACCCCCGCCAATTGAATGGGTGATACTGTTAAGTTGCTGGCTTTTTTCAGGGTTCTTGGCAGGCTCAACCTTTAGCGACCCTGAAATTTCCAGACAGGTGGGCAGTGGCAATCTCCGCGCACTGTCCGTTTTTTGGCAGGCCAATTGCCCACCCACTCGTCCCCTCCCCTCCGGGCCGCCATGAGCAGCTGGGTCACAAACACTAAGCACATTAATATCTTCTTAATGATAATAATCATTACGGCATAAGCACCTTCCCCCATTGGGGGACGGCTCACAAAAATGTGCCAGTGTAGCATCGTCGCTTAAAAAAAAACAACAACAAAAAAACAAAAAACAAGAGATGAAATGACTCTTTTAATGGGCAGCAACTTACAGCCACCATGATAATGCCGAGGCTAATGCAATAATGTGATAATGAGATGCAGCAAAGGCATTCGGGAGACCAAAACCAGGGTGAATGAATAAATAATGTTTGTATTTAAAAAGTGGGGATGACACAGTTACTGCTGCAGATGTTCATGTAAATACAGACTTGATTATATATGTTTTAATGAATCCTAAGATGAATTTCCTAATGCACAATCCGCAAGAGCACTTTGGCACCTTTTCGGGTGTCCACGCAGGGCGACTGTCACCCATGCACGCGCCTCATTTCATACCGTCACTATTCACCTATCACAGGCCATTATGCGTCTCATCCCCGTTCATTATTGAAGCTAATGATCTGTTGTCCTCACAAGGAAGGCTACATTAAAAGTCTCTTACTAACTTAATTAGTAATTATGAATGTTAAAGATTAATCAGCCAGTGAGTGGCTTAAGGTTGGAGTCTCCAGGCGGCGAGCGGACAAAAAGAGGCCACGTCGTATTAGCGCTTTGGAAATGGAACATGCCGTTAGGAATACAATCACTATCATACTAAAAAGACATTTCGAGAAAAAAAAAAGGAAAAAAAAGAATGTCGGGCAAATATGAGAGGTGTCCTGGCCAATCCGCCACAACTGTGGAAAATTCATCAAAAAATAGTAATTATCTATTGTGCTTATCACAAACCATTATCATGATTTTTAAGAAATAGTTGTTGCATGTACCATACTTGTTTTAACAGTGAATAATTTTTTTGGGGGGGGAATGAAAATTGAATTAGCCTTGATTTATTGATCCATACAAACAACACAGCCGTTTTTCCAAATTAAAAATTAGCTGCCATGCTATTGCAAATCCAAAATGACGTGTCCATCCTGGTCCATCCATTTTGCCAGCTAAAATAGAGGGTTTATGGTCGTCGTGGCAATGGCAGCGACACTGTTATGCTTATTCCAATGAATATGAAAACTGCACACAGTACTGAACATTAACAGTGATGCTTGTGCAGTGACAACTTGCGAGGTGTCCCAGTTGCTCAACCACTCGGTGATTCGTGGCCATCAGTGTGACGACAGTGAGACTATTGTGCTTATGACGAGCCCGTATGCAATCAACATGATCTAATCAGATTGTCAGATCGAACAAAGCTTGCCTTTGGGTGTTTTTACAAGGACTGCTGACCACACTAGCAGCGCGAACACAACATTGGAGGTGACCCGGCTGGTCCACCAACATCACAGACCTCGTCTCAAGATTCGAGCTCACCATTGCAGAGGCAGAGACACTTGTGACAAAGCAGTGTTAAAAAAAAAGAATAACCGAAAGGTAGAAAGAGGAAGAAAAAAATGGAACGAAATCTAAATCTTTGTAAAAACGTGTCAGATTTTTCACTTTTAACCCCATCACACTTAGATATAGAGTTTGGCACTCCAGTCTTGAAGTGCCAACAGCGGTGGATGTAATATGACAGGAAGTAGCGTATAATACGAGAACTTGTGATGCATGGCAGCACTCACCTTATCTCCCGCTAACAAAATGGAAATAGATCTCCTTAATTAAGACCACGGTGTACACCAATTCTTTTCTATATCAGCACCTCCCTGACAATTACACATCAGCAGCACCGAACACTCCGGTAAATACTGCAAAAAAGCAGCGCTACAACATTAAACCTTTATAACTAATAAGGCTTTCATCCAGAGAGTTTCCTGTGTGATTTCCATTAATTTGACGAGGGGGGTTTGGGGGAATTGCCGAGGACCATCTCCCTGTTTTCCGGAGCATGTGGATGCTTAAGCCGGGGGGATACGAGAAGAAAACAAGCAGCAACTTTAGCTGTGCTGAGTTGCGGAATGTTGAGGACACAGGCTGCGTTTCTGCAGCACTTTCACCAATTAGTGCTCAAGACATCGATTTTCCTTCTGAGATCAACTTTTTTAAAGCAAGCAGTCAGGAAGAATTGTTTTCTTTTTTGATTTATCTCTTTTTAAAATTTTGCTTCAAACCTTTGCATGCAATTCTTAACGGTTGCCAGATACTAAATACACTAGTAACAATATTAGAGGTGTTGGTAGGCCAACCAATTAAAAAAAAATAAAGATAGCATTTGCAGAAAACCAGTCTAAGAAATGAAGAATGGCTATTTTCAATTATAAAACATTTTTCAATGCATGTACTGACGATGTGCTACTAGCACCTTTGCCATCTACTGGTGACTGGTGACATTGCAATTTAAAACTACTTTCAATCCCTGCATACTCGCAGTTCAACACCCACGGATGAGACAAACCATTGTAAATTATCTTGTGATTTTGATCCATTTTGAGCCGCTTTTAAAATTTCCAAGGTGAACATTTGACAGAAAACAATTTGATAGTTGTGCCGTGTCCTTTCGGCGAGTGTCCTATTGCACAAGACAGCGAGTTTTGGGGGCTGGCTGGTGGCCTGCAGCACCTGAAACCTATTAGAGAGCTCTGGAACATTCCACAGGGTTCCTCCACTTTACCTAGAGGACATCATAAAGGTCCTTGCAAAACACACACACGCACACGCACACACACACACACACTACACTTAGATATGGCAGTAAATGTTTGTTGGGTCACTTGAAGGAAAACAAGTTTTACCCACTGGTCCCCCTACCTTTGGTCCCAATACGCAAAGTACAATAAGTGGTCCTTAAAAAGCAATGCTATGATCAAAACATTTTACTATTGGCGAGCCAAGCAAAAACTTTTTTATCAACTTTTTTTTTTTATCACATGGTCTGCCATCTGGACTTAAAACAGTAGGGCCCAGTAGTGTGCTGACACTGAAAACAAACAAGCATAAACACACAAAAGTGCCTGCCAAATTTCTTGCAGATATAGTCTTGCACGCTCGGCTTTGTGTGTGTATACATGTGTTTTAGTGGTACCAAGGCCCATCTCTTTGGCTGAGCCCGCACCTCCGTGTTATGCTCACTGGGTTCGGCTCTATGGGTGTCTGCGGCCTCTCCTCTGGTCGCCCGTGTCCATTTGCTCTGCGGGTATGGCAGACCCGAGCTGACAGATGGCCGCCCCTCTCTCCATTCCGCTCCAGAGTAACACAGTAACTGGTTTTTCCTCCGCCGTTGACCTTGCCACAGCCAGCCAGCAATCCGGGCTGGCACTCGGCCTGTCGAACAGGAGGGTAATGAAGTCCAGCGCTGCTCACATGATTATTAAGGCTTTGACGCTGGGGGGCCTTTTCAGAGCCCTATGCCCCCCCCCCCCCGACCCCCCTCTGCTACCTCCTCCTACTACCCCCCTCCTCCGTCAGCTACTGCCGACGTAAAAGCCGTATCTTCATCCTTTTTCGGGGGGGGCACACCAAAAACGCTCACACTGCACTTCCGAGAACTTCTTCAGCGTGTCTTTTCTCAAAATTGGAGCCTTTTAAAAAAATGATTTATTTTCGGGGGTCAAAAAAGCATTCTAGATAAATTCTCCAGCCTTTTCTGCACCCACTTGCTGTAAATTATGCTTTATATTTTTACGAGCGCACAATGCACAATTGGTTAGCACGTCTGTCTCAAAGTTAGCTACTCTTGCTTCCTCCCACTTCCGAATATATGCACCTTAGGTTCACCAAAGACTGTAAACTCTCCATAGGTGTGAATGTCAACATGTTAACGGTTGTTCGTCTATCTGTGCCCTGAATTCGCTGGTAACCAACACTTGTATTACAGCTCATCTTAAGTCGGAGCCCCGACGCAAAGTTAAACCACGCCCGTCACGGCGCTATTAGTGCTGACGACTTGTAAAGGCAGCACTGTTCAAGAGCAGTGCAAGGCCTTCAGCCCAAAAGCATCACCAGGTAGGATTGGAACCCCAGTCTCTTCAGGGCCGCTTGTGGGATTTGAGAGGTGTAGCTCGAAGTTCTGACCTTTAGCGAGGGGGGACTATGTATTTGCACTCCCCCTATCAGCCACCTCCCAAGCACCACCACCCACCTCTGGCCAGCCTTCTAAGCAACCCCATCGGACCAGGGGTGCACATCCAGGGGTGACACCCCAGGCACCGATGGGGGGGAAGTAATGCAGAGGTTAATTCCGATCATCCACTATTTATGGGCTTCACTTTAGAACAAGGGTTGGCATTAACACTCTAAAGGAGACATCCCTCTTGTATATATCAATAAAACATAGACTGATGCAGAAGTGGAGCCTACTTTCATTCAAACTGCATTAAAAGGACCCTGAAAATGAGTCCTGCATGAGGTACTGGCTCTTAAAAAGAATGACATTGTTGTGGAACTAGTTTACTTTAGTTCACACTGGGAAAGAGTGTGCCGATACACATAATGCAGCATATGGTGTTAGTAACACAGCTGCTGGTGAATCGAAGTCACCTCATGATCACCAATATACAGTTTACAGTTGGAAAAATGGCATTTGAAAATAACCCTGGGTAATGAACCACATGCTGCTTCACCTATCAGGCTACGATGGTAATTCTCGTTGTTTTGAGGCTTAAAAAAATACTCTAAATGAATAACATGTACATTTATAGAAAAAGGTCCCCAAAATCACCCTTTAAAATATTTTTCTTTTCTGTATTTTTTTTTTCTGCAACACCGACGTACTGCCTAGGTACTGGGAAACATAAAAAAAATAATAATAATAATGTTATTCACAGTGTTTTACTTTGAGGGACTCAAGATGGACAAAATCAGCTCTGTGACGCAGTAATAATTCCAAATTATTTCAAAACAAATTTTACCATCGATTATAATATAGTGTACACCAAAATTCTCAATCACAATTATTTTAAATTGTACATATTATTACAATTGTCTTAAATTATTTCTGTGTGAACAGTCATGCCTCATGGGAAGAGACAATTTGTTACTTGTTATTTGTTGTATTGAAGTAGTAGTTTAATTAATTCAGATGCGTTTAAGCCAAATAAAGAATATGCACTGGAAATAAAGTAACAGTTATTAGTAATAATAACGCATGTATTCAAGTATGTACTGTATACATGAAAATCCGAAATATACAATGCTTCTCATCGGCTCAGCATTTCCCTCGACATGCACATCACCATGGCGACATCCGGTCAACCAATTGCAATGCAACGGCCAGTGTACAAACAGCTCGTATGAACTGGGAGAATCCGATATTTTCTCACATGTTGGCCCAGTCTGTGAGGTATGCGGAAATGTCAGGGAAAAGGAAAAAAAAAAAAAATCAATAGACGAGGACCATATCAGACCTCACTTGTCTGGCCCGGCGAGGGCGCATCCCTGTGGCGATGTCAATTATCTCTGCTTTACAAAAAAAACACACACACACACACACACACACACACACACACACACACACACACGTAACAAAAAGAATAAAAAGTGTCTTCAAAACTTGGAGGTATTTGTAAGAAACTTATTTTTTGTTCCACCCTAGACGTACAGTAAATATCACTGAATAAATGTGAGAATAGCACTGCCAGCATGCGTTTCTTTCTTTACACCCCCTCAACCGGTTGGCTCTGCTTTTAATTCTCCTCATGGATGCCACATTAGTCAGCTAGCGGTGTAATGTAACAAGCGGTAAGGTGCACATAATTGCATATTAGCGGCAGCACACTTGGCTGCACGGGAGGTGACTGCGCTAACGAAGGGAGAGGCGTTATTAATCACCAATTAATAAAGGCGGGCAGATATCACACTCGCTGTGTAGCACGCACGGCTTCCTTTGTTTCTGCTCGATGCTCCGGTGCGCTTCCACCCCTTTATTTATTTTTTATTCCATTGATCTCGCACTACTTTTGATCTATTGACTTCTTACATACAAGTCCATTGAGTCCACTGTTTGCACATCACGTGTTGCATGCTCAAGAAAAAAAATCACTCATGCCATCAGAGGTAACCAATCAATTGGCCGGGTCCGTACAACCTGGCACGAGCACACGCAAGATTCCTTTTCTACTTCTGTCTGGCTATCACGCTGTAGCTCTTGAATTAAACTGGAAACATTTCAAGTAGAGATAAGCTCAAATGAGATCCAAATACACTAAACACACGTTCGAGTTTGGCAAAACAATCTTTCTGAAAACATTTCATCGGCTGGGTGTTTCTGTAAATAATTGAACGTTGAACAATTTCTATTGACTACAATGAACGTGATTTCATTTGGGAATTTATTTCTCGTCATCGAGAACATGTATGTAATACAGACTAATCACTGGTAGTCAAGCTACGTTATTGGACGTTTCCCGTGGGTTCGACTGCATTGAGAGGAGCAGCCACGACACTGCACTGCTAATACGCTAATGCTGCAGATAAACAAGAGGATGTTTTTTTAATTTTATTTATTTTTTTAACGGTCAAGCAAAATATTAGCAGCGGCAGAGTGAATTGAAGCATTTTTGAGTATTTTCTCCCAAATTGTGTCATTATGAAAAAAATATATATCACCCAAAAAAATTTATTCATGCATAAAATTTACGAAACTAAACTAAGGATCGTGCCTTTTCTGTTGCTCGTCCCTCTCTCTGGAATGACCTCCAAACTGAACATTCTCGCTGCCAATCTTTAAAACCAGCCTCAAAACTCACTTGTATTCTTTGGCATTTGACTCTGCATGACCCAAATTATGATCTTAGTTGTCCTGTTTGGTGCTCTCTGCCGTCTTTGTTACTGATTTGTTGCTTTATTGTCGTATATATGATAAGGGGTGTCATTTACTCCGGTGTAGCACCGGGGCTGGCCCCCGTAGAGCGTTCACACGTACAAAGTTATACCGGTGTAGCCCCTGAAAACAGCTTAAACCGGAGCAAATTTAACCCTGCTCAGGAGGTGGTTTAAAAATTTACTCCGGAGTAAATGCTAGTTTGCGGGGCAGCGCCGATATAAAATGGGACGTGTGAACGCTACAGGGGTAGCCTCGCTACGCGTGAGAAGAGATGATTACATACAGGTATTGAATGCGTTGCTTTCGTGCTCTGTTGTACTTGTGTCATCTTTGCTTTCTCTCTCTCATCCTTTTACAGTGTCTGATAGACCGCAGCGTTGATTTGTCTGGAGAAGTATAAACCACGGTTTTTCCATGTCACAAACAAGGCGGGGAAAAGGAAGTACACGTTACGCATGCATATGTTTTATTTCCGTATTGCAGGGCCACAGAAACTGCCGTGTGAACGCAAGTGGGGCTGCACCGGGGCTAACACGATTGTCTTTAGTAAGCAGCTTTATACGTGTGAACGCTCCACAAAATTTATGGATAAGATATATCGCAACAAAATAAATCGGTGCAGCAGCGATGCAAATGCGTGCCGTGTAAACACCCCTAAAGTTGCTCCGTGTACAGCACTTTGTATGCAGCGATGGCCTCTATAAATACAGTTGAGTTGAGTTGAGTTAAACTGATTAGAGATCTGACTAACGACTGAGCGAGAGGCGTGAAAATATAAATAGGCGCACGAGACAGTCTTCTCCAGTGAGTAACGGTAACAGGACAGCTTGCAAACATCGTCTTGGTGGGAGACAAAACAAATACGAACAACCGACTCATGTGCGGTTGTCGTCTCAGCGCGTTTCAGCGGGTTGGAGTTTGGTTCATAAACGGCAAATGTGAGCACGAGAGAGAGGAGAGTTAGAGGAGAGCTCGCTCGATACCCTGCCCGGTGACGTTACAGTCCACAGTGCCTGCTTCACACTGAGCGGCCAGCTGTACAGCAAATGTGCCTTTCCCCTCTCCGCCTCCAAAGCCTCCCACCCCTCCGGTCGGTGCCCACCCCTCTAACGCCTGGACTGACCGAGCCACAAGCTCCACTCTGTGAAGGAAGAAGGCAATTCCCTGACTTGGCTTGGCTGCTGTCACCAGCCCAACTAAACTGTAGAGGTGACCCCCCACCCACCCCCATGCCCCCCTCTACCGGCCACCCGCCTCTCGCCCCTCCATAACAACAACAACAAAAACTTGGCTAGAATGTGGTTTGTTTGGTTTACATGTGTCCTTCAGTGCGAAAGGAGTGATTTAAAGCACATTTTTCCCCCTTTGAGGACAACAGCCTGTGCGCCACGGAGGGGACATTTGAAGCAGTACGATAAATGGCGCACAAGCGACCCCCCATGTGAGGCTCCAAATGTCAGAGTTTACAGTGGGGTCAAAGTAAAGCAATGGGGTTTCCCCGATAGCATGCTGATAAAACCCCGAGCAGGCTTCTGTGTCATTGAAAGACCTCCAAACGTCCTCGGAAAACATGACAAAAAAGGTGCATTGGAACCTTCAAAGTGGAATAAAACGCCTGCTGTGTAAAGCTTTGCAGCAGAATCATAGCCAATTGAATATCTTGTACGCATTACATCTCTAATGCACTTTATTTTAGAGTCTGCCTCCCTCAATTGTCTCCAGCTGGTCCAAAATACTGCTGCTCGCACCACCTTAGATTCCTGAACTCCTTCACCTCTTCGTACCTGCCTGGTGCCTCAGGTCATTGGAACCAGACACTACAGGAGTTCACGAGGACTAAGCCCAGCCTCAGAGGGGATCGAGAATTTTGCAGCTCGCCCCCCTGCCCCTTGGGAATGGCCTTCTGTTCAATGTTAGGCAAGCCCTCTCGCTGTCCATTTTTAAAACTTGTCCGAGAACATATTTCTATTCTTTGGCTTTCGAATCAGCATTGTTTCAGTGTTTTAATGCGTTTATAGTTTTTGTTATTTTTACCGTCTTTGTTTTAATACGGTAAATCAGATTTTTATTTTATGTACGGTACAGTCAAACCTCGGTTCTCGTTCATAATGCTTTCCAGAAGGCTGTTTGAAAATATATATATATATACCTGTATATGACAGACATAAATGTTCAAATGTTCCTTTAAATCCTACCTGGAAGGTTCATGAAGGAAAATGAAGGTCTGGAACAGATTATTATTTGGGATGAAAATTGATTTCACCAGGGAATAGAAATGCTTGGACTTATAAGTTCACCGGTGCCTTCGACTTTCTATGTCCCACTATACGATTTCCCCAAATGGAGCTGCTGTGAGGTTTCCTATCTGAATTATACATAAATATAAAAGATTATACAGCGACGGCGGCAGCTGAAAGCAGTATAAATCTGCGTGTCTCTAGAGAAAAATTGGACACCCTCGATTCTGCGAGCACGCCATGCCAAAAAAACTCTAAACTAAAGAGTGGCCAGCTGTCTTCTGGCCTACTATTAAATTGCTCCTTGGATGGTGGCGATATCATTTTTTTTCTCCCTCCAAAGGAGTATCCCACCAGGTCCCCAAGCAGAGCGGCCAGCTGTACGGCAAATGTGCGCTGATCCATCTGGACCCAGGCGGGCTACGACCTCCATCTTAAGATGCTGCTGTGCCCCGCCACCTTGGCCCCCAACCGCCCCCCCCCCACCTCCATTTTTTGAATACCTCAATCTCAAGTCGCCAGTTACTTCATGCTCCATTCACAACAGTGAACCTCAGTATGTGATATCCATGCACCAAAATGTACGGCAGAGGTTGCGCTTGGGGTGATGATCGCCTTACAAAGGCGTCTCATATGGGCATGTCCGGGTGGGACGGGATGTGGTTCCGTGGCTCCGTACATTAGCGCTGTTCTTATGCAGGGCCACATGACTATATATAGAGTTATCAGTGTGAAGTGACACCGTAGAGGAACGGGCCATGGATGAAAACAACACCCCTATGAATCCAGCGTCTGCTCCATTACCTACGCTAATAACGCTGACAGCTGAGCGGAGATGACCCAGGCCCCCCTGTTTCCCCTCTCTCGTGCAGATGGCCATTAAAGAGAGAAAGTGTCCTTTTTTTCCACCAGAGAAGATATTTAGAGCTTTTCCAAATTAGTATTTTTTTTCCCTTTTCACTGCGTTTTTGGCCGAGACTAGTTTTGCAGTCATTATAGGCTGGGTTGGATTCAACCCGCATTCATGCTAACATTTTACTTGGCTGATGCACCTTTTGCTGGATACATCTATCGGTTAACTTTCACCCGCCTAGACATGGAGCTGACACCCCTCTCCTCTTTCCACTTCTGACTGAAATGATGACAACAACCTCATAACTCCAGTGCTAATTATTTGGCTAATTTAATGATAGAACTCTTCTAATGTATAAAAATAGCAGATTTAAACCTTATTTAATTGACTATGTTTTCGTTGTATTAATCGGTATGCGTGTGCGTGCGTGCTTAAGATGGTACAACAGGGTGGGTCTTAAAACTATGTTTGTCACTTTAGAAAAACTCCTATCTTAGGAAGTGGCAAAAGTAGCAAGATAAAGCCGGTTTTATTTGAAATGTGAAATCGGCGGTGGTGTGGTCTGGCTAGTATGTTACAATCAGCGTTTTTCCTTTTTTTGTTGTTTTTTGTTTTGTTTGGCGTAACAGTGAATGAGGTAGGTCACGCAAACGTACTGTATGCAACACCCTGTACAATGCATTCGAAATGGAAAACCCACCAAGGCAAGTCAATGCAAACGAGCATTCTGACAGTGTTGATCAAAGGAGAACATTATTTTTGTAAAGGCAGAAAATAGGATACAGATCTTAATATGATACAGGCGGTCATGTCGTGGCCAGTCCGTACATGATCCTTCCTTTCCGCTCTCTGCATTTGTTCCACAGCGATTACAAAGTCACTTCAGGACAAACATTGAGCACACGTGTGTCTTTCTCCACATTTTACAAATCGTCAAACAAACACATGCGGCAGACACCCTTTTGAGGAGTTTGATGGAGCGCGTGATCACGCGGAATACAAAGCGACGGCATATCAGAGGAGTAAGACATCAGACAATAACCCAATCACCTATCCTCCTGTTATCTTAAGCTGCCCGAATTCCACTTTTACAGGGGGGAGCTGTGCGCTCATGCTGCCGAAAGACATAAAGTAACCAGTAGGGGGGTTTGTTTTCTCCCCTCCCAGTGTGCTCCGTGCCCGCCTTTGCAACAGAAAGGACTAATGCTGGCATGGTACTGTATTAGGCATCCCCAGTAGAATAGTGGGTGAGCAGATTGCAAAGATGAATACAAAACACACACCTACACTCTGGGCTCATCTCTCTCCTTTGCAAATGCACCGCGGCATCAAAATCACAAATCACATGCTTCTGATTGTTTATGCACAAACAGTGGGCCCCTGATAGAATTGCCTAGCGGTCCTGATAGAATTGCCCACCGTGTTTAAATTCACCTGCGCCTAGAAGCGTGTCCCAAACAGAGAGGCGGTTTGGTTCCAGATCAATGAGTCTCTCCCCCACTGAAGACAACAGATAATGCAGTGTAATGAAAGCGCCGCCAAACGAGCTGAATAAATGAATGAATAAAGGAACGTGAGAGCTGAATTCAGATGCCTACTTACTGCAGGTGAGGGGAAAAAAACCAAAACCGTTTTCCAATTGTCTCGTCTTTACAAATGCTTCTGCCTGCATACTGATGAAAGACAAAGGCCACCAAAGTTTTTTTTGGCAGATGCGGGTGTTAGTGTTTGTTGCCAAATGGATTTATAGAGTAATCTGTCATATGCAGCATTGTTTCATTGCATCATGTCATTTATTTATATCTAAAATTAAAGAGGTACAATTAATAATCAACTCATCGACAACTCGTCAACAACACTATTCGATGATGTTAATAATTCATCTTAAGAAATCTGCAATGAATCATCGCCACACTTTTTAATTTAAAACGGTTCAAATCATTGTAATTTCTGTTTCTCAACTGAAAATATGATCACATTTTTGCAGTCCTCAATGATTCAAAATTCAACATTCGCCTTTTATTTTGGAAAACAACCATCCACATTTTTGCCAATTTTCTGATATTGTTATGGACCGAACCAGAAATTGAATCAGAGCATCCGTTAATTTATGTGTGAACATTTTCTGCAACCAACTGAAAATCATGTCATGTTCTTGAATAAAGGGTGGACATATCTTTTTTACTATAATCCAATTAATCAAATACTCAAACTCATTGACAGATAAGGATGCATGAACAAAGAAAAAAAATTACATGGGAATAGAGATTCAGACTGTCAAGATATTTTCTTCCCACTTGGAATCAATATTTGAAACATTTCAGCAGTCTCCACAAGCATGCTCACAACATTTTTGATCATTCACATGCATGGGGAAATTAAGATGACTTGCTTATGTTTATGGATGCACAACACTTGGGGATGAAGTTAAGATATTAAAGTAATTCCACCTAGTTTGTGATGTGATCCAGAAACTTGTGAGCCTAAATGAGACAGGGTCAAATATTTTATTAGATTTTTCACACTATGTGGTTCATCCTCAAAAATGATGAAATGTTCTTTTTAATTTGAATGTTTAAATGGATGATGTCGATGACGACCTCATGTCTGTTTCATATTGCATACAGATACAGTGCATCGAAAATCACATACGTCTTTTCTGACTAAAATGAAGGATCAAATGGAGAATTTTGATGACGGGCTCAGAAACAAAGGGCCAAATGTTTGATATTATAGTAGCATGCATTTAGATAGTAGAGGCTCACACAAGCCAAAAACACAAACAAAAGTAAAAAGATCTCCTACCGAGCATATGGTTGGCAACATGAACTTGGATGTCCCACTCACTGTAGAACACCATCTGACATTTGATGCACTGGTAAGTCTTCTTCTGTAAATAAGACCAAGACCATGAATATTACCAACCTCATCATAAACGTAAATATACAGTTCAAACAAACAAACAAAAAAGGGTTAACGAGAACAAGCTGCGATACCTCTTCAGCTTGCGATGGACTGGATCTGGGCATCGGGGACATATGGGGCGTCTTTAGCTGTCCGCCGCCGCCGTCTCCTGCGTGTACCGTCTGGACATGGTTATGCAATTCGACCTCAGACTCAAACTTCACGTTGCAGCTTGAGCACCGTGTCTTTGCGACCGCCGTTGAGGATGCTGAAGAGGATGAGGACGACGAGGAGACGGCTTTGCCTTTGCCCTCGCCTGGGCTGAGACTCTCTCCTTGGATCCATTGAGCCGCGTTGGGCGCCGGAGTGGTGGCGCCCCCCTGTTGCTGCGGTTGTCTGCCTCCATTCATTGTTGGGCTGGAGCTCTTGGAACCGGCGTTGGCCACACAGGACGCGCAGAGTCCGTAGGGCAGGCCGTTGATGTCCAGTTTAACCAGGTCCTGCTTTGAACGGAAATCTTTCAAGCAGGAAGCACACTTGAAAGGCTTTTGGACGTGATGTAGCTGCTGGTTGTGAGCGATGGCATTGCTGCGCCCAGTGGATGGGTTTGCCGACATGGTGCCGGTTTTTTGCATGTGGAAGGTCCCGTGGATCTTGAGCTCCAACGTGGAGGTGACCGTCTGCATGCACACCACGCATCGGAAACCCGTCAAGGAATTCCTTAGGTCGGGGTGCATCTGACAGTGCTCTAGGAAGTCCTCCTCACTATGGAGAGGCATCTTACAGATGCGGCAGCTGCCCGTGTCGAGACTTTTGCTGTGCGTGACCTTGTGTTCAGTCAGGGTGAGCAGAGAGGGGAAACGCTCACCGCAGATGGGACACATGTAGTGCTTGACGGGCCCAAGGTGGGTCTGCATATGTTCCCTTAGACCGGCCTCGGAGAAGAAGGTGCGAGAGCATACGTTGCACTTGTGGTTTCCTTTGATCATTTCAGCTTTCCTTTTCATCATGGCGCTCTCACCGGGGCGAATGTTGTGGTCCCTCAGCTGGTGGTTCGTTAGAAGGGACTCCATTGTGTAAGAGGCCCCGCAGATGTCACAACTATACATGGGGTCGGCAGTCTCCACCTCTTCCTCGCTTCCGTCGTGACTGTTCTGGGACTCCACCACAGATCCTCCTGCCGTCCCTGTGCCGTGGCTGTTGGTTAAGAGACCTTGCAATTCCGCCTCGTCTTTGGGATGGGCGTCCGCCCCACCGACAGCAGATCCGTTAGCGCGGCAGTTCTGCGCCTTTCCCTCAAACACGCAGTGTTTTTCACGCAAATGCTTCTCCAGCAGCACAATGGCATGGAAGGCCTTGCTGCAGAAGCGGCAGTTGTACTTCTTGCTGTGGGTGGTGATGTGACACTGCAGCTCCACCTCCGTCCCGAATGACTCCCCACAGAAGATGCAACGATGGGATCGGCCTTGGTGTTCCAGGTGGCTGTGTTTGACGTGCAACTGCAGGTCGGTCTCGTGCCTGAAGTCCCAGTTGCAGGAGGTGCAGCGGTACACCTTCTTCTCATTGCTGTGCTTCACGGCCAAGTGGAGCTGAGTGGACACCTTTGAGTCAAACACCTCCTGGCACAGAGTGCAACGAAAGAACACAAAGGTGTGCATGTCCAGCAGGTGCTTCTGCAGGTCATCCACGGACGTGAACTGCTTGTCGCAACTCTCGCAGATATAATACGTGGAGGTGATTGTGAAGTGAATGGTGACATGCTTCAGGAGGGACTCTTGGTTTGGGAACTCTTTGTTGCACTGAGGGCAGGTGAGTTGTGGCTGCAGGCCGTCCAGGTGAGTCTTCAGATGAGTCTGGAAAAGATCTAAGTTGGTATACTTCGCCCCACACTGGTTACATATGAACTCTCCGGAAGAGCGTGTGGCCGAGGCGCCTTGCTTGAGCGCGGACGCTTGTTCCACCGTTATTGGAGACGAGGGGCTGAGAGCGTGCAAGGTCTTCTTTCCATTATTGATGTAGTTGAGTGCAAGGGGAATGTTCTTGTGATTCTCCTTGATGTGCTTGTTGAGCTTCAGGACACTGTTGAATATGGGTGAATTTGTGCAGTACGAGCAGGAGTATACTTCTACAATGGGCTCCTTGGGGGTGACGGCCAAAGGTGAGTCGAAACGCAGGCTACCCCCGTCACAGTGAGTCTGACGAACGTGCTCTTCCAAGGTCGTCTCTGTCAAGAAACCCATGAAGCACTGGGGACAGAAGAAGGCGTTGCTCTCTTTGGCCACAGGACTCGGAAAGCCATGGGAACAGCGGATATGCTCCTGCAGGGCGTTGAGATCATTCAGGATCTCGGGGCAGAAGTTGCACTGAAGGAGAGAGTCCGAAAAGCCGGTGAGCAGGGCTGCGTGGCCTTCGGCATTGTGGACCTGCTTCAGATGTTCATTAAGATTTAATAAAGAGGGCAGAACCTCCAAGCAAAACTGGCACGTGTGAGCCTGCTCCGGCTTGTCAAGATGCATGGTCCGTAGGTGAATCTGAAGCACAGCCAAACTGGAGAACACTTGCTTGTTGCAGTACGTGCAACTGTAAGAAACCTTGGGCTGCTTGGCAGCTCGACCGCCAATGTCCGATGCGTTATGAGCAGCCCTCTTCCTCCTCCCCCGAGTCTTGGGCACTGGCGGCGCTGTTTCCACCATTGTTGAACTGTCGACGGAGAGGTTAGAGTCCGGAGTGGTGCTCGAGACCGAAGTGTAGCCCACAGTCAGCAAGGAAGGGCTGTTACTATGGTTACTAGATTCAGGGAGCTGGTGGATGTCCATGTGAGCGTAGAGGTCTTCAACAGACAAAAAGTGCTCAGAGCAAATAGCACAGGAGTGGCTCTTCCGGTCCCGGCTGTGGGCCTGGTCGATGTGGGTCAGCAGGGCGCCTTCGTCGCTGAAGGGCTCATGGCAGTAGATGCATTGAAGGGTGGCACCCAGCCCTCCGTCCTCCGACGGGGAGCACTCAGGGTGGCACTCGGCTATGTGCCTTTGAAGGTCTTCCGGGACATCGAAGCCTTCCTCACAACGGCTGCACTTGCGCGTCTCTTTCAGCTTCCAGTCGTCAACTCTACTCACGCCCTCTTTGCCCCTTTCGTGCACTTGCATGTGGCCGTGCAGGGAGCTGGAGGAGAGGAAGCCTCGCCGGCACACGGGGCACTTGTGTGGTTTATTGGAGGCGTGAGTTTTCATGTGGATTTTCAGGTGGTCACTGCGGGAGAAGGCCGAGTCACATTCGCCGCAGTGGTACTTCTTGTCACCGGTGTGCAGCTTGACGTGCCGGTCGCGGCTGCGCTTGTGCTTGAACAGACGGCTGCAGAAGGTGCAGCTGAAGGGAAGCTTGTCGCCGTGGCTCTGCTCGTGACGTTTGAGGAAGCTTAGGCGGCTGAAAGACTTGTTGCAGAATTGGCACGGGTACGGCAGGCCTGGTCCTCCTTCGTCCTCTCCGAAATCATAGTCCTCACAGTGGCCCGGAGACGTCTGATCCTTACTGGAGGGAGATGACGCCGGCCAAGAACATGACGGGTCGTCCTCGATGTCTGCACCGTCTGAAAATAAAATAAAAAGAAAATGAAAAATGGTTGTCAGTGAGGGTATGGGGGGGCGGGGGTAGGTTAATACACGTCTTTATGTTAGCAACCCATTTGTCTCATTCATTGGCTTATACACTAAATGGCGGCTCACTATTGCGCTGTCGATCATGCTAACTGTACGTTGGATGTGAATTATTTTGTTTTTTAAATAAAATTGAACAATGCCTCCCTGTAGGTGTTATCCAAAAAGTTACTGTAAAGCACACAATTGAAAGTATAATTAGAGATGATAAGAAGAAGAAATACTTTTACCACAATTAACCTTGTATGTGGCCATGTAATGGCTTAGCCCACTGTGACTCACAACACAATCCCTCTGACATTTAAAGCCAAAGCAAGACAGTGGGTGTACTTGAGGATGTAAGCCTGGCATGAGGTAAATTAGAACATTTCTATTATTACTGAACAGTTACAAGACGACAAAAAAAAAGATAAACAAGAGTCCTTGAAACAACTTTAAAGCCAGATGAAAAGCAAGAAAAAAAAATCAACAATGGTGGTGGTGGTGGGAGAGAAGATTAAACGTTCAATTTCAAGCACAGCCATACATAGCCTTTAGGAAGCCTCCGCCGCAAGACAAATGATTTTCATGAAAAGTTTAGTGTTAAGATCATCAGTCAATACATATCCCATTATTGAATGAACATTATTATCATATTTATCAGAATGCAAAGCTACGAGGCAAGTGATAATGTTTGAAGGAATGCGCGAGGGGGAAAACAAGGGAGTTTCTGTCTAATGACATGTCAAAGAGGTTATAATAGCTATTTGCATTCAGGGGCTTTGGGGGAGGGGGCGTCTTGGACTTTCATGCCAAAGTCAAGGCCGAGGAAGGACTCCCTTCACTTTCTGAAAATGCTGCAGAGCCCCTGTTGTTGCTGAAGTTCGTTTCCATATTTTCGAGATCTCTCTTCGATGGTGGCATAAAACTGCCAGGAGTTGGCAAAAGGTCACAAAGGTTCCCAAACAGTGGCAAATAGTTGCTGAACTTTGCAATACTGTTCAAAACAGTGGCTAATAGTCGCCATCTGTCTTTTGTCAAACTCTTTCCCGAACACTTGCGTGAATGGTCATAACTGTCTCAAAGCACCGCTAAAAATCGCTAATGACAGACGATTTTCACCAGCATTCATCAGAAAACTTGGCGAAGCCATCATTCGCTACATTACCAAGCATTCGTCGCTCAGTGGCACACCACCTTTATGTGTTTTGCAACTGACTGGCACCCACTTTCAAGGTGTAGTCCGCTTTTGGCCCAAAGTCAGCTGTGATAAGCTCCAACACACCGCGATCGTGAACAGGAAAAGCGCTCATGAAAATGGATGGATGGATTAATTATTTTCGAGAACAACGCCAAATTTTGCCATTGTTGCAACTGACTTTTCTCAGGCTTCTGATTGGCTAAAATGACTTTACAGTTAGAATTACTGCACCATCTGTTGCGTGGGCATTTACTGTATGTTTCTGGGGGGAAATGACTCCTTGAAAATCCCCGTGTGCCTCGCTTCACTCATTCAAGGGCAAGCAGGTGCGGAGAATCACGGGGGATGCCAACAAGACTGCTCCCAAATGTGTTACAAATACTTGGCGGTCCCCTCATGTGCCAACGTGCTGACTTCCAGCACTGTTGCATTGTGCAGTAACACGAGTGGAAAACACCACTTCCACAAGTTCAAGAGGTTACGGGCCACTTCTTCCTGCTGTCCCATTCCAAGTGCTCTCGACTTCCTTACCTAAGTAAAACAGTGTAATCCCAAGCCTTTTAGAAAAAGCGACGTCAATAGGCCAACACTGAGAAATGGATAAACAAGAGGAAACTGCGAAGATTTATGAAGGAAGGTGGTGAAGGAAAGGGCTTTTGCAGGAGCCAACCTGGAAAGAGCTTGAGCTGACAAATCCAAGTGTCTCCTCGTCTTCCCCTTGCTGTTGTTTTGACAACGTGATCTGCCCTTCATCAGGATATCATGCCCTCTCCGAGCACTTGTCCCCGCCCACTCCCACCCCCACACCCCATCAGGGCCTATCTTCAGGAAACAGGCGCAGTCAGAGGAGGACATTCCCTTGTCCCCACCCCCCACCGTAAAGTGCTGAAAGCACCACGTCGAGAGCCCACCTCCACACGGCGGCCCTCGTGAGCACCCCCACAACCCCCACCACCCGCTGGCGAGGCGCCCACTCGACGCATCTCTCTCAAGGTGCAAACCTCGCTTGGTTTGCCATCCAGCATCAGCGCCTCTCTCTTTGCTTTGCGGGAGGGCGGCTGACTCAATGCGATGCCCTCCTCCACAGAGGGGGCGGCTTTGCCCTCGCTACCTCTGCCATGGAGACGGCGTATGAAGAATGACCCTCGCCGATGCCTCACAGTCAAACGTATTGGCGTGAAGACAACGCGATAAAACAAACAAACAAATGGGCCCATATACAAGGTTAAATGAAATTCGACGACCCTAAATGAGGATGCATTTGCCTTGGGACACCGTCAAGCTGTCGTTTCATCATTTGCTTATTTGTTTGATGTCAATTATTTATTTAGTACTGTTACTCCAAGGACACATAAACGTGAATAAAAAAAAAACAGTCACTGGATTTTGTATTCAGAAAACAGAAGGAATGATCATAGCTATTATCAAGTCCATTTCTGGCATATCAAAGCAAGACAGATTTGTCACTCAAAGTGAGAAAAAATTTCCTTTAAAGTCAAACACGGCGTACAATTCAGACTCTGGCCTTATTTTTGCATTCAAATTTGCCCTGGAATCGCACAGTGGAGAATTTCATTCATTCATTCATCTTAATTTGAAGATTTATGAGGAAAAACTAAAAAATGCCTCTAAAGTCAAGGAATTCAAACCCACGTCAACCTCACAGTGCACAGGTTGACGCTGGCTCCAGCCTTCCTGTGTGGAGTTGTTCCATGTTCTCTCCGTGCATGCGTGGGTTTTCTCCAGGTATTCTGGTTTCCTCCCACATTCCAAAACAATGCACGCTATTGGAAAACTCTAAATTGTCGCTAAGTGTAATTGTGAGTGCAAATGATTGTTTGTCTGTGTGTGTCCTGCAATTGGCTGGCAACCAGTTCAGGGTGTCCCCAGCCTACTGCTCAAAGACACCTGGGATAGGCTCCAGGTGTGAGGATAGAGCCATCCATTTTCCGAACCGCTTGATCCTCACTAGGGTCGCGGGAGGTGCTGGAGCCTACCCCAGCCGTCTTCGGGCAGTAGGCGGGGGACACCCTGAATCGGTTGCCAGGCAATCGCAGGGCACACAGAGACGAACAACCATCCACACTCACACCTCGGGATAATTTAGAGCCTCCAATCAGCCTGCCATGCATGTTTTTGCAATGTGGGAGGAAACCGGAGCACCCGGAGAAAACCCACGCAGGCCCGGAGAGAACATGCAACCTCCACACAGGGAGGCCGGAGATTGAATCGAACCCCGTACCTCTGCACTGTGAAGCCGACGTGCTAACCACTGGACTACCGGGTCGCCCTATAGATAGAGCGGTTGACAAAATGGATGGATGGAGTTCATCAAATACCTCTGAGTTCGTAGGATGAGTAATTCTAACACATTTTCAAATACTTCACCTGAAAGTGAAACACCTCAGGGATTATACAATCCCGGACCGAAATTATAAGCAACAAAAATTATCTCGAATGCACCATGCTTATGATGGCATACAGTTCGGAAAGGGACCACAATAGTCATTGAAAACATGCCTCGAAAAGTTGCATATGCGTGTGTGTATATGTACACACATACACAGTGAAACTCTACACCAAAACCTACATGGGCGATAATACCCCCAGGTGTGAAAAAAATCTTCATGCATTAACACCATTCCTACTTTCCTGCCCCCCATTGCTAAAATGGCGACAAAACGGACCTTTGGATGTCAAGCAGCTAAGACAAGAAGAGCTCTGACACTGGAAGAGAGGGTAAAAGTGATCAAAGTGAAAGACGGAAGAAGCAAAATGAAAGGCATTATCCAAGAAACTGATGTAAGTGAAAGTGAATGCTTAACGTAAATTTCGCAATTTCTTTCACTTTTTTTTCTTTTTACACTGACTATATGAAGTGTTAAATAAGTGTATGCTCATACTTATGCACTATTGGAAGAAAATGTGTGTGTGTTTTTACATCTGAGATCAAATTTGCTCCAGCGAAAAAACCCCTGTTGTGAAAAAATTCTTGCTGCAAACATGATTTTGTTGTAGAGGAGCTTCATTGTGTGTGTATATATATATATATATACACACACTCTTTCTTTCTTTTTGGGTGAAGGTTGATTCTCTCGCTCTCTCCCACACATACACAGAAAACAGAGATGGAAGTCCAATGGCCAAAACAAGTATGTGAACAACCGTGGATGAAAGCGCAATCCTTCCTCAGGAGACCGGCAGAGGAAAGAGAGAGACAGACTTGGTTTCCCCCCCACCCCCACTTCTTCACCCTGACAAGAAATGCCCAGGCCTCAGCAGCAGCCTGAGTAAATAAAAGAACGGGCCTTACTTCCCAGTCTCTCGGGCCGGGGGCCTGTGCACGCCAGCGCTCTCTGTGCTGCTGCCAAAGGGGATGCTGGGGCCTGAAAAACTACACCCTGCAGCTGAAGGGCTGTCTTTGTTGGACTGCCAAGGCCTTCCTGAGCATCCTTCAGCCAACAGCCTGTCACATCCTGGGAGGAAGACCTCCATCTTAAGGCCTGTCCCTCTTTGGGAGTTGTGTCCCTACCCCTTCACCGCCAGCGCCACCTCCCACTCACGCCGTTAAATGTCTCTCATATGGAACAAAACAACCCCAGCCGCAGGGAGTGTGCCATAGTCGTACATTAGCTGGGGACATGAGATCTTAGCCTTTATTGACGTGACTGAAAAAACAAGCATAGCGACTAGAAAGGCATTCAGTCATGCACAGACCTCCACCAAGGTGCAAAGATGTTGCCATGATGGCAACACAAAGGAATCCAAGCACTAAATATTTGTATTCTTGAGGCACAAATGTGAAACTGCATTTGTTCAAGTATCAAAGTGAAACAAGAAAATGCCATCCGCACTAAAGGCTCAGTTACCATCCATCCATTATGCGAACGGCTTATCCTCATCACAAACAGAATATGTGGCAAAATATAACATCAAGCAATATGGGACAATTTAATGATGGGGCTATTGACAGTAAACAGTAAAGAGAGAATGTATATTCTACCCACGTTTTCAATCCAATATCGGCAAATATTAAATGGCTTCTTGCTGCGCATGCGCCACCTCAGTCGAGTGTCCCTGATTTCATACAACCAGAATCCAACAGAGACCCTTGGGAATATACTTGTGGAAATGCAAACAAAATACATTTGGGGAAAAAAGTCCTTGAAAGACAAATATCCCTGGTCTGGTCTTTCAATTTGGAATTCCACTCAAATATTCAGGGAGCAAAATGTCTTTTAGAGGATGCCTCTAAAGCCAAATGTCCCTTATTTCATTCAACTTGGAAATCCATTAAAATAATATCCCGTCCCTCAAGATTTGAATACCAATAGAAGTTGAACGATTTGGCCAACATTTTCAGGGGGAAAAAATGCCTGGATATGCAGTTTGGAATTCAATCAAGATGTTCAGTTATGAACTACCCTGAGCTCGTACAACTTAGAATTTAACTAACATATCATTGAAAAACATGCCATGCATGACTCCTTGTGCCATCTCAGCACACCTCACAATCCGCGGCCGCGAAAGGGTTCACCATTAGATATTTTTTCTTTGGCTCTTTGAGGCTTTTGTCCATGTTTCATTCCAGGACCAGATTCAAGTCGAGGTAATGTAAGAAGAAGTAAAAGCAAAGTCCAAAAAGATTCAATTAAATCAGCGGTGTTGGGTGAAGTCGAATGCAATACCGCTTGTTTTCACCCTTTATTTTAGCTCATGTGTCAAGTAAATTTCAACGGGTTCCATACATGCAGAGAACTAAAAAATCTTTTCTATTTACACAAGTAATAACCTTTTTTTTTTCTCACGCACTTAGGTCTGGAGGTTTCCCGTAGCAGACTGAAGTGTTCTTTGTGCTCTGCTTCCTCTGTGTTCATTCATAGCAACCTTTCCCAGAGCAAATACTCCTATTCAAATATAGCCCTTAAAACTGGGAACAGGTCACCTGCCATTTTTGGACTCCAAAAACCCAGAGGATACATTTTGATTTATGCTTGCTATTAATACATTTGGGTCTTAACAAAATACATGGGCATATTTTCAAGAAAGCATGACATTAATTCATCTGATGACACAGTCACCCTTTGGAATAGAGCACAAATGGTGGTGAAAAACAGTTTTGGTTTTCATCACCTCTGGAGCACGGTGATCAGATCCTGATGAATGTGATTTAATTTGGAGATTTATGGATGTTTGAAAGGCTTCCTCACAGTTCTGATTTGGGCTCCAATCTTGGCTAAAGCTCTCGTGTGTAAAACTTGCAAGTTAATTTAAGACAGTGGTCACCAACATGGTGCCCGCGGGCACCAGGTAGCCCGTGAAGACCACTTGAGCAGCCCGCCAGTGCCTGGACATTGTGATTTGCTAGTAGAAATTATGATTTAAAAATGCAAACATTGGCAGTACTGTGAGACATTTCGAAACACGGTCAAAGTCTGACAATTTAAATCATCAAGTATTAAAAATAACACATCCTCATATTATTGAAGGTATTTTGGACAAATATGTTATTTCAGACGTGTATCAATTTGGTAGCCCTTCACACAATCGGTACACATGAAGTTGCTCTCACCCTCAAAAATGTTGGTGACACCTGACTTAAGAATTGTCTCTTGGTTGGAAGCTGAATGTCTACACGTAGCCTGCAACTGGACAGAAAACAGTCCACAGTGTAGTTTAGGAATGGCAGTAACTCTTAAATCTATATTGTATCTTCATAAACTACTTCCAAACTCTGCGAGACTCATATCCAAAGCTCTTGTAAATTACATCTTTGTGTGTATGCTTGTCATCAGAGACTCTATGCTTTGGATGTGAGTGTATTTGTTGGTACATGGGGGTTTGGGGACTCATTGAATAAACAGAAAGCTGACAACTTGTCTGATGTAACACCGTGACCTCCCTTCATATTCAGATACGTGATCGTTTCTTTTTGTATTATTATTATTATTATTCCGGAAGAAGTAGCGAGCGTTTCCCCACGAGACAACTGCATGTGTCGTCTCGGCACTTGAGCTTTTCTGATGCCCAAATAGCAGCGCGTGTGTGAACAGCGCACTCGTCAAGTACAGCACACTTTGTGACACCATCACTTAAGATCGAATGGAGGATGAGGCAAAATGAATTTTCACTTTATCTCTCTGCACCCTGACTGAACGTCGGTTTAATAGTTCTTTGAACTAACTTTGTCATGATTTACGTCCTAACTGCCACTCATCTTTGAAGCCACTGTTAGCTGTTAGCATTAGCGACACATTTTCTACTCCTAAGATGCTGACTTTTGGCTTTATATAGTCTACATGTCGCACAGTAACACTTATCTGCAATATTTGTGTCATACAAATAAGAAATCACTCTTCATAGATGTGCGAGAGTTTTATTTTCATGTTTCAATTGGTTTAATATCGTTAGCCAGCTACCAAATAGCTAGGCAAGTAAGCTACTTAATTCATGGGCTGTTAGCTTGCCAGCTTGGATGCTGGTTGTCAGTGAGTAACATCTAGCTTAGTGAGTAAGCTAGATGCTTCTAGACTGAAAGTAAGTTAGATGCTTACACAGCACAGTTTTGCATTATACCGTAAACAATTTACTTGTTAACCCCTCCTTAATGATGGTATCGAGCAGTTAGTTAGTTAGGTAGGTGGGTAACAGGTTGGCTAAGGAGTCAAGCAAACAGAATATACCTCAACGCATAACTGACAAATGTCAGGTCCCCCTCCGCGTTGCAAGAGCTCAATCAATGCTACAGGATGAGAGGGGAGGTGTTAGGTTTGTGTGTGTGTGTGTGTGTGTGAGTGAGCAGTGCTAGAGGCCGAGGCAGGAAGTCAGCAGATGAAATAAGACTTCACTTCCTGGGGTTTCATCAGCAAGATCCCTGAGCCTGTCATCATAAGCCTTCAAGTGCATTCAGCAACGGACAAGCGTCAAGCACCGTCTGGACTCTGAAGTCCAAACGTTCATTAATGCCAGCACCCTCGTGGCCCCACCTCTCAGCCAGGGGGAAAGCAGCAAAGCATCAACTACTTTGTCCACATTAGACACGTCCTCCAGCTCAGACAGGCACACTTGGTCACTGTCCCAGAAATCACACTGCCCCAGTGGCACCCCGGGAAAGTTAGACAAATGGAAGGGCAGAGCCGAGGAAAAGTAGGGCGGCTGGTCATCATTAACTTTTTTTTTTAGGCCCATGATAGTGAGAAATGGATTACATACTGCATGGCAGACATGCACCTGATACACTCATATACTTGCGCAAACAAACAAAAACTACCAAAATAACAACAAGTATTTTCTAATAGTAGTGTTAAATATGTTTTTTTTTTATTGTTCCAGTGCTACTGGAGGGGGTCGAGGCACATAGAGGGGGACCACAGACTTCTTCAACAGATGTATGACAAAAATGCCATTTTAAATATGGTCAAAATACATCTTGGCCTGCCAATAGCAAAATCAACGATGGTCAACTTGTAAATGTGTGCATTTTCCACAAACAAAAAAAACTTTTCTTTTGGATTGGATACAACTTTCTTGTCAAATTCAAATTCTAACAAAATTTTAGCTTCTTACCTCCCTTTTACTTGTTTTTTGCAATATGCAGTTAGTTTGTTAGTTAGTTAGGCTAACAAACCCATGGGTCAGTCAGTCAGCTAGTTGCTGGGTATTCAATTAAGTAGCTAACGACTCCATCTTTCAATTAGCTGGTTATTCATTTAGCCAGGTGTCTAGTAGGTTCCTCTGCGATGCCAGTTTGTTATGAAGTTGGCAGAGTCGACTGTCACTCAATCTCAGATAGTTGTTGGTTAGTTATCCAGGTGGTAAGCTAGTCCCACTGCCATTTGGCTAGTTAGTAAGTTTGGCAGGTGGCTAGCTAGTCTCTCCATTTGCCAGCGAGTGACCCAGATGGTGAGCTAATGGCTCAAACCAAACAAAACAACAGATGCATAATTTAAAAAACATGATTTGCAGTGCTTTTTAGTGATGTTGCTGGTCGTGCTGGTCTGGTCTAAGCTTATGGTAGTGGAAGAAGAGAAGCGATTGAGGCAAAAGTGCAAACAGGAAGTAGGCCGTCCTGTAGGTCTTGGCTTGTCTAGTGGCCACAGTGAGTCTCGCAGGGGGAGAGAGGAGGATGACAATCTGTCCCACAGCATGACCCCTCCATCGCCTGCCTCAATGCACTGGCTCTAAGGGAGGACGGGGTGGGCAGGAACTGTTTGCGTATTTGTGTGCATGCGCGCGTCTGTGTTGTTCCCTCAACACTGCGGCAGATCAGGTGCAATATCTAGTAATCCATTCTATGTGCTGTTGCTAGCGCCCGCCCATGTGTGGACGTTGCACTTTTATTCCTCTCTCGTTTTTACTTATACAGGTAAATGTGACTGAGAGGAATAGGATTAGAGCGTAGAGGAATAGAATTGTTGTGTGTGAAAATATACTGACTTACAGTACAGTAACTTCAGTGGAAAGTTTCAAGAGACACGACTCGAGTGTTGGTTGGGCTACTTTTTGGGGGGACAGAGCACAGTTCTGGGAGAGTGCATGATTTCAAATTAAGACAAAAAGATATACTAAAAAGTAATAAGCATCTTAATGAGAAAAATGGCTCTCACTCGTAACCACTTTGCTCCCTCTCATCGCCCTGCTTCAATTATCACATCAGTAAATGATTATCTTGAGCGATTATCCTGTGGTGTGGGGTGGGTTAAGAGAGATCCCTCCCCTCCTCCCCAATCTGTTTAGATAATGGCTTGGTTAAACCTGTTCACTCTTTCAGGTTGCAAATCCATATCTGTGTGGTCCAAACCAAGTTGGATCGAGCCACGGGCTCCGTGACTGCGACGCGGAAGGCAACAATTGCAAATGAGTGTTTGTAGAACATTTCTCACAAGTCGATGGCCATCGTAAAAAAATGACAAGATGAGTTTGAATCCTGAATGCAAGTTGCAGATAAGCTAACAGTTAGCATTTTTAAAAATTCTTCTATGACCATGAATGACGCTTTCTTCCGGCAATCGAAAGAGCATGTACCACCATTCTGCCTCTCAAAGGTCAGTCTTGGTATCATGGCAGAAATCGAATTTGTGGAGGAGTTTAGCAATTGTCATTCGAGATATTATATACCGAATGTGGTGTTTTATATTAGTTATATCTTGTACACCACATACTATAAAAGAAGTGAGCGCACGTACAGTTGCACATCGTGCGGGGTTTTCAATATTTTAAAAAGATGAGCTCAGGGATGAAAAAAAAAACAGTAGGCTGTGTGCTTTAGCAACAGCATGCAGAAAGAAAATGTCTGCCCCTTGCTTCTTGACCTGTGACTTCTGTTTTTCCCCCTCCTGATTAATACACAGAGGTTCTATTTGATATCTCCTCAAAGGCGTCCATGCTTGTCAGTGGTAGAACAACAGGAGACAGCCCGGGAGGGAGACAAAAACACGGAGAGCAGAGCGGGAGGAGAAGAAAAAAAAAAACAAAACAAAACACGCACGTATGAAAAAAAAAAAAAAAAAACAGCATCTACTCAAGCAAGACGATGTATTTTCATGCATCCCTGTCTTAAATGTCAAGAATTCTTAACCCTCTGTGACTGCGGCACTGACACCTCTCCAAGGTCCAAGAGAACCTGCATTTATTAATAATTAGCTCAGGATCGACATTTTTCCCTTTTTCCTGAGAGAATTACATTTCACAAGTTCTTTTCCAGTCATTCTTCTCCATTTTTTGGGGGGGCCCGAATTCTGGCGGCTGCCAATGAACGAGTGATTCAGACGTCGCATCAGCCTCGCCGCTCCCTCCTCTCCTTAATCATGCCTCTAATACCCTCCAGATGAATAAACAGCTTCATCCCTCCTCTCTGTGTGAGCCAGAAGGCTCCTCTCTGCACTCTTGAATCCAACTTCCAAGCAGAGAGCAGCAGCAGCAAAAGCTGAAGAAGAAGAAGACGGCGAGTAAAAGATGACAGATGGAAGGGTGGATCAATGTGGGGGGGTGGGGGGGGAACGGCACAAACGCAAAAGTAACAAAAGCCACAGCGAGAGTTTCTCTTTTTTTCCCAATAATTTGTCTGATCGCTCACTCGACACAATTACCACTGTGATGAGTCTTCTCGTCTTTGAGGAGACTCCTACGGTCATGCTTGAGATTTTTTTTTTCTGTGCAACCTTGTGGCCTCACACTGCGTCCACAGACTGCACAGGAAGGGGGTGGGGGGGGGGGGTTGGGGGTTGGCGGCTGGTTGGAGAGGGCTGGGGAGGCGGATGCTCCCTGGAGAACCAAACAGGCCCTGGACCAGCACTTCCCTGGGACCACTAAAGCGTGCCAGAAGACTCCCGACATGTGTGTATAGTATGTGAGCACAAATGGCTGACAGATTTCAGGGTTTGCTTTGTTTCCGCCTGCCCTTTTCTATTATATCCAGGCTATAGCCTAATGCTAATAAGCGCATTGCAAATACATGTGTACGTACTCTTGCAGGCACGCACCTGACTCTTCCTCAATCGCATCTTCATGAGGCCGGATAGAATACAAGCAGGCGAATGACTATAGGGCATTTTTACTTATTCATCCATCACGGCAAATTGATTTATTCCTGTTTAGCTATTTATCAGCAGAAAAAAAAGATTAAACGGAAAAACAACTTCGGATTGTTTTTGCTAAGTGGCAAACTTCCAGGGTCACTGTGAAAGTAAAAAGAAATGATCTTCATTTTAAAAAGAACCTTCCTCCTCCCAGATCCATAATGGGAGCTCCTAATTTGCAAGAAGGCAATCACTGCTAGGCTTTACTTACTTAGTAACACATCACCACCACCTGGGAGGCTATTTGTGTTTCTTTCCCAGGAGAGGAATTCGGCAGGAATGCCAGCCAACACCAAATGAAAAAAGGCGCTCAGTGGAGGAAAGACCTCCGCCAAGGCCAAACAGTCTGAACTTGGACCATTGTCATTCAAAAATCACTCCCCACAACAAAAATGAAAACGAGAAGAGGATGCAACCCAAATGTCATGAGCTGATGAGCTAAGTTAGCCTTGCTTCTTATAATGAGCCAAGTTAGCCTAGCTTCTTACATGTCTATTTCTACTCTTATTCCTTCTTTCTTCTTTGTATTTTCCAGCAGTCAAGATGTTTTGCGGCACCATGATTCCTCTTCACAAGTCAGTCTTGCTACGACGACACACATACAGTAGTTTAGGACGTGTGCACCATTACAGAAGTCAGCACACCTGGTTATTTTTTTTTCTCTTGTAGGGGTTCCTCACATTTCAAAGCTATGTTCGCTGTTAAAAATTCGGCTGTGTGGAGAGACAGTGGACTCCCATGTAGAAATGATTGCGATTGAAATACATTTTCGTCAGAAAACACCGATGACAAGCATGTCCACTGTACCCCACTTCAGCGACATTGGAGCCATCGAACTCTGTCGAAGCCGTAGGAACCAACCATCAGTGATGGAGCCCTCCCAGGGATCCCGACACAGGATAGTGACTGCAAATATAATCACCTTCCAATATCATCTATCACTGACTGCAACACCCATATCAGATAATTACTTTTTTTTAAATCTGCCTGTCGCAGACACGAGCAGTGCTAACACGGGGCTAATGTATATTGCGTCTGTACGGCTATAATTGGAATATACAGTGAGGAGGTAATAAAAGCGCTACCGGTGCTCAAGTTGCTATCGGAATTAGCAGGAGAATATTACAACTAGGGTGACCTTTAATTCAATTTGGTGTGCAAATATGGTGATGAATCAGCAAAGGACAGATGCAGAGACGTAAAGCCGGCAGTGGTAAAGACTATTGGTCAGAGGTCTGTCTTTTCTCAATTTGCGTTTCGGTCAGGGCGACTGAGGTGGTCTTGTGCAACTCTTCATGTTTGTAGTGCAGCTGGAGACGGGTTCACTTTTCGGGAAATAAAATGCACCCGTCACATAAGCAATTTATATTTTTCTCCTTTCGAAAATGCAAGAACAAGGTTACTGTAATGCGACGTGACAAAAAAGGAATCACGGCTTTCTAAATATGGAATTCTCTTGAGTTAGCGCTATGCCTTGGCCTTCATACAGTATGTGTGAATGTTAAAATAAGACGCTCGCAAATATATGCAGCACTGTGCGAAAGCCAGCGTTCGTATTTATAGTTCAGTGGCCTTTCCACAGCAGTCATGTTAACATTGAAAAATAGCAAATGGAAGATATTCAGGCTTCGGCAATTAGTGTTCTCATTCCATTTAGGCATCTGGAAAAGGATTTTGCAACTTTGTATTGTTGTGCAACTTGTTTGTTGTGCAAATATGTTTCTTTTTCTGCTGAAAAGACTTTTTTCCCCTCAGATGCAATAACACCTAAAATTATTCACAAGCAGCTCAAATTTGGAAGTGCGGGTTTTTTGTGGAGGGTTTTTTTGGTTTGTTTTTTGAATGGGAGTCCACTGTTAACCTAAAACTCATACTTGTCATGTTTTCCATTGATATAGAAATGCAATTAATCCGTTAGAGTTATACTTGCCTTTTTGCATTCTTGTTTCTTGCTAGTGTATGGTTAACAATAATAATGCCATTCTTAAGAAATAAAACACTTGAAAAAAAGCCTGTGTGCGTGTGTGTTTATACATATATATGTATGTTAGGGTGTACATGTGTGAGCCCACAGATGGCTTTTGTAACATTTTGTGTTAAGATTCGCCACACATACAACCAGCCCTCTACTCAGCCTCTGCCTCAGCTAACCTTTATCCTATAGGGTCTAATTAATGTTAGCCTTTTTGAAGGGAGCAATGTTGCCCTCTTGCAGCCCAAATCCCTCCGTTTCACTGCTGAGCCAGGCTGCCTTGTTTAGCCACGACCATTGCTTCTAGTCCCTATTAAGACCTGCACTTGGAACAAAAAAATGTATTTACCAACAGAAGAGAGAGGATGGAGTAAAGCAAAACTAAAAAAATATTTGGGAGATTGGGTGCATGCTCAAAATGGACTCACGAGCCCCATTACACTTGAGAAAAGTGTTGCAGCTGAGTAAAAATGATGTAGATTTCTTTAATTATTATTTATGGCACGACACGATGAAGAGTGTTTGGAGAGTGCAGAGTTTCATGGTTCAATTCTGGTTTTGGCCTTCCTGTGAGGAGGTTGCATGTTTTCCAGTGCCTGTTTGGGTTTTTTTCCGGGTAATCCGATTTCCTCTCAGATTGCCAAAACATGCGTGGCAGGTTAATGGGATATCTAAATTGTCCCTAGGTGTGATTGTGAGCGTGATTGGCTCTCAACTAGTTCAGGGTGGACCCCGCTTACTGCCCAAAGAAACCTGGGATAAGGCTGCAGCGACCCTTGTGAATTAGAAAATGGACGGATGGATGATTTGTGACAACTTTGGCTGACCCGGTTTTCTACCGTCTCATAATACTGCTGGGCCAATGGTAGGTCTGGATTTTGTTCCCATGAGCACCTGTGAAGACATCTCAGGGAGACATCAATTACTCTGTGCATATGTGTCACGTGAAAACATCACATCTGATAAAACCAAGAGTGGTTGTTTGAGTTTTCAAGGTCGAGTTTTTGCATTCTTGACCTTCATTTGGGAACATCCCTTTTTTGGTCATGATAAAGGCAATAAAGTTACATTGGGATTGATTCGTGTAGACCTGTATTTCCCAAAGTGTGCTGTGTGACTCACTAGTGGTCCCCGAGCAACCCAAATTTGTTACCAATACTTGGGGGCACAATCTAAAGATATAAAAATAATAATTTCACTGATGCTTACAGGGCCTTGCAGTTCAAACATGAAAAAAATGTCACCCAGCTGTTACTGTAGCAAAATACTGTAGCATCACGTTTCCTTTATATTTTCCAGGTCACTGAAATAGCTTTTTCTCTTCAGCGACTCAAATCCAATGACACTGCTGCATTCAAATGGCAGGCAAGTTTGTGTATTATTTTGACTTGCCAAGTATTTCGATGCGAGCCAAACAAAGGGTTAACACGGGGCAAACTGTTTGTATTCTATCTGCATCTCTGCACAATACAACAAACAAAACATGCAGAATACAAAAGGGAATACATTGGAGGGGGAGCGGGGAGACGGACCAAACAATAAGCTCAACCACATGTGACAGAGTTTGACTTTGTGTGCGCATTTGCACCGCGCGCGTGTGCGTGCTGAAGTGGGAGACAACTCACGAGAGGATGGGGGGTGGGAGGGAAAAAGAAGAACACAAAATGCAGAGAGGGAGTGAGACGAGAGGGCAGCGGAGAGAAAAAAAAACAAAAAACAAAACAAAAGGCAGCAATCACGTCGACGCGCGTGCACATAACAAAAAGCTCGTATCGCCGACAAAAGGGAACACACAGGGGTATTTGTTGAGCTGTCGGCAGCGGCAGTATCCTCGGAAACTTTATTAAACTCGAGGCCCGTCAAGAGGAGTAAACTATACGACTGGGGCGACGTGAGGAGAGAGGGAGTACAGGGACTGAAGGAAGGAAGTTAAAACGAGAAGGGAGAAAAATTCTTTTATTTCAGCCATGCATTAAGTCACCTCCCTACTGAGCTCTGCTCCCCTTCCTGGTGTGGATAAAGTCCTCCCTCGGGGGTACGGGGGGGGGACGAGGCTGCTGGTAATTTCCAGGAACTCAGGTATTTGTAAAGTCCGCTTGGGGACCTGCCACAATATACCTCCACAATTTCAGAAAAGTGGGGGTGGTTTGTGGTAAAAACCCCCACCCCCACCCCCAGCTCAAATTTCTGAAGTACAGACAACGTGTGTGTGTGTGTGTGTGTGTGTGGATGGTGGTCCCTATGGGAGTGAGCACCAGCAATAGAAAATCCACAGCATGAAGAAAAAGAAAAAAAGCATTTCCTCTCTGGTCTGGCAGGAGTGCTTTTTCTCCTCCTCCTCCTCCTTCTTTTCCTCCCCTGGCTCCCACCAGAGGCTTTTTACAAAACATGTGTTGCTGACATGTTGACAGATTGCTCAGTGAAGTGTTAGGCGCGTGCACACGGCCGGCCATTTAGTGGGGGACATGGCTTCCTCGCCAACATCCTCTACCTGAGGCAGCATGTTTTATACATCATGTGCACCAAGTCTCCCACCCACCCTCACGCAAAAGAAGAAAGGGCGGAGATATAAAAGGTGAGACT
Source organism: Hippocampus zosterae (assembly GCF_025434085.1). Lineage (NCBI taxonomy): Eukaryota > Metazoa > Chordata > Actinopteri > Syngnathiformes > Syngnathidae > Hippocampus > Hippocampus zosterae. The sequence goes on from NC_067465.1 coordinate 12,493,523, forward strand.
CGCTTGCTATGTGATGAAAGAAGTCAGTGCTATGGAAGTGAAGGAAGAGGCAGGCAGGAAGGTAGGATCAATTCAGTTCAGTCAGGGAAAAAAAAACACTACTGGGAATAAAAAGAACAGATAATTGGGGTCTTCTATAAGCCTTTCATATTTTTGGGGTCAAATCTGACCCATTTTAATAAGACCCTAAATGTCCTTGACCATTATTTTTCTTAAAGCGGCCCAAAATAGAATTTTTAGAGATATCATTTGGGCATTGGGAATTTCGATAACACGGCTTCAACACAAACACCCATCAATGAATACTGTACATACAAAGAACAATATTGGGCAAGGGTCAGGAAAAGTCACTCACTTGTGCTTGTCACATAGCGAGGTGGTGGTGGACCCCAAAAAGCAGGCAAAGAGAGGAGCAGGGTGTACTTGACAAATTGTATTTAAAACAGAGAAAACTAAATCCTAAACAAACAAAGTCCAGAAAACAAAACGAAGCCAAAGTATCAAACAAAACCATGACTGAAACAAAAACTATCAATAACCTAAACATGACCAGAACAAACACGACAAACAGTGACACGACAATGAGTGGTCGGGCTGGGAGTCCTTTTAAAGCACTAATTACAAAATGACCAACAGGTGTACAACTGCAGCGAGAGCCCTACAGCGCCACCTATTGGTGCCAAACAGAATCATGACAGTGCTCTGTTTGCTACTGTAAATACCGTGTAAATAATTACATAAAGCTCATCATTTCCTGTGTGGAGTTTGCATCTTCTCCCCGGGCCTGCGTGGGTTTCCTCCCACATTCCAAAAATATGCGTGGCAGGCTGATTGAACACTCTAAATTGTCCCTAGGTGTGAGTGTGAGCGTGGATGGTTGTTCGTCTACGTGTGCCCTGCGATTGGCTGGCAACCGATTCAGGGTGTCCCCCGCCTACTGCCCGGAGACGGCTGGGATGGGCTCCAGAACCCCCCGCGACCCTAGTGAGGATCAAGCGGTACGGAAGATGAATGAATGAATGAACCCCAAACTGGGCATACCCCACAGAAGAATATTTGTGTTGCTGTAAAAGTGTGATGCACATCTGGATGTCTGCAGTAAGAAATGTCTGTGCGAAAAAAACGGAATATCAATTCTGGGCATCACAATTATGGTTTTAAATTTATTAATAATAATTTCGATGCATACGTTTTTCATGGAAGACACAACCGAGTGGTTGACTTTTTTTCCCAGCCCGAGTCATGACTTTGCCAAAATGTGGGTTAGAGGGTGACATCAGTTGAGAGCCACTGCTGTCGTTTATAGTTAATATAGACAATGTAGGGATTTTTTTAACCTAGGACAACCTGAAGCATGCAACGCAGTAGATAAGGGTTAAGCCAAAAAAAAAAAAGATCAGCTGCTGCACCCAACTCTTATCAGGCTGTATCGACAGCGCTCGTTCTAATCGCCCTGCGGCTTCCAAAAGTGCTGCCGTGGCAACAGGATGGAAATGGGGATCATAATGTATTCATGGTGCCGGCGACCTAAGGGGATGCGGCGCACGCTCTCGAGGGACCACACTTTACCCGGAGCCAGACGTGTCTGGGCAAAATCACTTCGCACAGGACGGCAGCGGAATACTGAGGAGCCGTGACAGGATGGAGGGAGGGAGAAGAGGGAATGCAGAGAGGTGGAGACTCGCACAGAATAAAACAAAGACGCAGACTCGGGCATGGAGGGTGGGTAAACGGCGCCTTCCTAGGAGGCGTAGAAGAACTCAACACAAAAGGAGGCTGGAAGACGACTCAGGATTGGCGGCGGGGGGAAAAAAAATGACTTGCTGATGACAAGTGGGAAGACCTTGAGAAGCTGCTCGCTCAAGTGGCGGGGAAAATGAATGGCAGAGGAGATGGGAGGAGAAGATCAGGGCCGCAATGGAGACGCGGCAGTCTGGCCACGGGTGAGAACGGATAAACGGCCGGTGCAATAAATGAACGGGAGGGGATGGGAGATTGATGGCCGAAGAGATGGACGGTTCACAGAGTCCAGTAAGCCAGCGGTGCGCATCCTCGCCGCCGAAATAAATTGAGGGAGTGGTGAGATGACTGGTTGGATGAGGTGCACTCACTGACCTTCTCCATCCTAATCGATTCCCATGCTCATTCCTCCTCTGCCGTACACAAATCTGCATCGAGTATGCATGGATTCAGCTCGACTTGCAGAAGCAGCAGCGAGTGAGGGCGTCGTGCCTCATCAACTTCAAACTCAATGCAGCGACTGACACGAGAGTGGTCAAAATAGTCAATGACGCTGAAGTCTGACACGGCATGAAAATAAACAGATTGCCAAAGAGCCAAAACATCTCTCGGTGCCCAAGTTGGGGTGGCAGTAGCTCACGTGTAAGCACTTGGATATTGGCTTGAGTACCGAGTGTCGATTCCCATTGTTCGAAAACTAACCCTGAAAAATTAGCCACATGCTGCTTCACCTCATCTAGAGATAAATACATGAACTCATAGCAGTTTATTCTGGTAAATTTACGTGTTGCAATATTTTCTATAGCATGTTATTAAATCCCGCAAAGTCTAAGTTGTAGTTTGGTCCTTGCAAAAATAAATAAATACAACATTGTGATGCACCGAATGCAGTACAGAATGTTTTTCTCTGATGTCCCACTTGAACATGAACTCATTCACTACCATTGACTGCTATAGATGTCAAAAAGCCTTTTGGCATTTGGGTGGCAGTGAATGAAGTAAGCCACAAACAAACAATAGTTGGCTGTTCCAAGGGCAAGGCGGTTGTGGTAAGTTTCCATTACAATGAGTGAAACAATGGAGCGCAGGACAACCTTTACCCTATTATCCCTTATAAAGGATGCGGCTTTGGGGTGTATGTACAGCTTCATCTCGAATGGGCAAAGTGTTGTATTCTGGGATAAAATATTGAAGGAAGATGTAACTTGAGGCTGCATTTTTATGTCAAGGTCTTTTTTTTTTTTTTGAAGCGTTGCCTCAAGGTGATCATGCAAATGCACTTAAAATCTTCCCAAAAAAAGAGCACATTCACCTGCAAACCCCTGCTCGCCGCACTAACTATCCTCCACACGTAATTCACCCTCAGGCGCTGCACCTAGGGCCACAGACAACTCCCTTGTCTGTCCTTCCTCTTTTCCTTGTAGCTGACAGGGTCTTGGACCGCTAAGCTCCAACGCGGACGGCCGTATATGTGATGGCGGCGCGGCACAATCAAGGGAGTGGAGAGCGGGGGGGGGGGGGGGGGGGGGTGGTGAGAGACGCAGATGAGCGGGAGAAGGAAGGAGGAGAAGAGAGTAGGGAGAAGAAGACGGTGACGAGAGATAAGGACGTCTCGACAGAGCTGCATTTACCCCGTTACATTTACTCAATGAACTTTTTGGATTAGGTGAAGTTGTTGGAGTAGTTTTATTCCAACATAGCTCAACTTTTACTCGAGTATTTTTGTGAGAAAGAAATGTGACTTCTATTGTGTAACAGTGAGCCCCTTGTACTTTTATCTAAAGGTATTCATGATTGCTTGCACAATATATGTCGTCATACTGTATATTCTGCATGACCATTTGATATTCATATGCTATTAAAAAAAGGGAAAACTGAAGTTACTCAACAGTTAGTAGTTGGCCAGATTTTACTTGAGTACAGTTTTTGGCTAATCTAACCCCTTCTGGTTCTCTCAAAAGGATAACCTCTGGCCATCCCGAGGCATCTGGTTCATAAGGCTGTCTCGCTAAGCCATACACACACCTAATGACTCCCACTCCTCTCAACACCCCCAAAGGCTTCTCATCCATGGCATGGCTCACGAACGCTGAATGACAAGAATGCTGAATGACAGGCACTTCAGATTTAAAAGTTGACTGACAACGTGTAGTCTGAGATGAGCTGAGGTGGAAGTTACTCGGAGGCTGCGACCTCAGTTTCTGCTGCATAATGTCACGAGAAGTTCTTGATACTCAGGGGTTAAGAGGTCCGAATTTAACAGGGTTCATTTTTGTGGGTTCCAATCATCGTATTGAGATCTGGGATACATAATACTTAATAGCAAGTCAATTTGAAAGTGTCCATCAAGCTATTTATTCAGCGATTATAATTTCATTATTTTTAGTTAGCAGGTTTATGCAAACTACTCATCCTTTTTTTTTTAACTGGATGATTGAATTTTCAAATTATTAATTTATGTATTCGTTTCCATCGCCCTACCATGTCAATTTTTTTGCGATAGATTTTTTTTGGGGTGTTATATTACTATTTAGATTTAGTTTTACACATGTGCTAATATTTTTAGATTACCGTATTTTCACGACTATTCGACGCATCGTACTAATGGCCGCAGTCTCATTAATGGGTGACATTTCTGTATTTTACACATACACAGGACGCACCGTACTAATGGCCGCAGTTTTACAGTGGTAAAACATACGCCAGCTTAAACATACGGCATGCATGCGCGCACTCTAACACGTTAGCTTGAAGCATACGGTAGCATGCCAAGACATACAGATAAGATAAAAACACGTTTTGAAAAAGGCAAAGAAAGCAGAACCGAGTTCGGGTGTATTTTATTTAGCCATCGTACAATGTTCTCACGTTTTTCGATCAATCATCACCCAGAAATCCATCAAAGTCCATCCTCTGTATCAGAAGCAGAGGACTGCACATCTCAGTTGTCATTGAATGCATCACATGCTAGTGTGAGTTGCTACGCATTGCCGAGCGGAAAGAAGGAGTAGCAACAGCAAAGTCAACATTTCTCTCGTGTGAAGCTTTCCCACATTTGAAAGTAAAGAACAGAGCGAAACATGGTGGCAGCGCGTGTGTGTGTAGAAAGAATTGAACAATTGTGCAAGTACCGTAATCCATCAAAAACGCCGCGTTCCCTCTCGTTGTTGCGTATTGTGGCGTAACTCGCCAAGCGCTGCCTCTCACTCTTTGTAAAGTTGTGTTTGCCACCGATCATCCATTGTTCCCATGCCGTTTGCAACTTTACTTTGAACGCCCGGTTGATGCCAATGTCCAGCGGTTGGAGTTCTTTAGTCAAGCCTCCGGGAATAACGGCAAGCTCAGAGTTCATTTGCTTGACTTGTTTTTTCACCGCTGCTGTGAGATGGGCACGCATGCCAAAAGCATAACCGGTGGCTTTAAGTTTGAACTGAGCTTCGTAGGCGTGTCTTTTTGTCGAATTTATTTTCAGGGGTTCTTAGAAACCAAAACCGGAGTTGTTTTGCAACAATGCACATTGCCACACGCTATACAAGCGTTGGTACTGGCTTGAGGCGTCCACTTACACGCCCACCCTTCACCATTGGCGGACTAGCTTGTCTGTCCTCTCTCTCACTCTCTCTCTCTCTCTCCCTCTCCATATATGTATATATACACGCCCACCCTTCCCTGATTGGCCGACTTCTTTCACAGTCACTTCCGCCTTTTCTCTATATAAACAGCGTGTCGGCAGTCAGTCAGATTTTGGAACTCAGCGCATATAAAGGACGCTCCGCACCATAAGGCGTCCTGTCCATTTTGGAGAAAATTTAAGACTTTTAATGGCGCCTTATAGTCGTGAAAATACGGTATATAAATTTTTCATTCTCCTTGTTTGTATGTTCTTTAAAATGTTGTTTTCATTATTATTATTATTTTAATTATTACTATCATCGTCATTTTACAAACGTTTAGGGACATTTTGTGAAATGGTTATTCTTCTCTTTATTTACCATTTTAGGTGTTCCAATCAGAGTTGCTGTCAATTCTGATCATCAATGATACGATTTAATAATCGATTAATCTGTCAATTGTTGTTGTTTTTGTTGCTTGTTTTGATTAAGAGATAAATCAAAAAACATTCTATCGATACCCTCATTGACCAAAAACAGGACATCATTTCAAATTGACAGTGCAGAAAATTTACAAATTTATGCGTTAAGAAATAGGGAGCAAATGCTACGCTATACACAGGCTGGTCTCTAGTTGGCTACAGATTGCAAAGCATGATCTGCAGGTGATTTTTAAATGTTTTTTTATTTTCTGATCGACAATGAATGGCAACAGATGCCGATCACATTCTTTCCCGCTGAAATAGGCCGATCGTGAAAGATGGATGATCACGATCGGTGGCCGATCGATCGGAGCACCACTATTTATATATTATTATTTTATCCTGTTGTTAATGTTGCAAGGGTAATTGATTTATATTTAGATTTATGTTTTTCCTGCAATCATTTGCGGATCATATTGAGGGTAAATTTAACCATATGCATTTCAGCGTGGTTTGCTCTTGGCCAAGGTAGACATTTGATGATTTGAAGAGTTTTCACGAGAGGTTTTGTGTCTAGATTGTGTACATATATTTATTGTACACCGAAAGCACACCTGTTTTTCTAGGTGGGTGACAGCATATGCTGATTTGCATGCGGCATCTCACGACCACGCGAGTCGAGGTGCGACATTATTCAAAACTCCGACAAAGTTTTGACTTGAGCCCCCTTACATGTTCTGTTTCGATAAATTGCGACGCGATGCTAAGCACATCTCAATCTACTTCTACGTTGGAGATTAGTAATCATCCAGGGTCTTCATATTGATGGCCAGGCTAAGCTTGTTTGCATATTTACTGGCCTCAGAGCCCAGTCGCCCGAGGTGAGAAGCAAATTGCATTCCTGCTCACCCCCACGGTGCGCACACACACAACTCACTGGCGCTCTTTCGATTCCTACCACACCTTCCACATCTTTTTTTTCGTCTTCTTCTTTCCTTCAACCTTGTTTCCCTTAACATGCTGATCAGTCATCTTGCAGCTAGCATCCTCGCCTGCCCTGGTTGCATCCGAGTAGCGATCTCATTTGGCTAACATCATCACAGTGTAATCTGGTTGCGGAGAGCAATCAGTTTACTTTGGAATTAGGCATTCTGTTGGCGGGTCCGCAGAGAGCGAAGGCTCGCAGGGTTTAAAGGCTGCAAACGAAAGCGCGCTTTCCAGAATACTGTCCTGCGCCTGATTGGGTGATAACAACCCACACGGGCGCCATGTGAGAGTAATGAACGGCCAATGGGAGGCCCGAATAATCAGGCAATTGGATTAAAAGACAATCACAGCGCGGTTTTTATTCTGTTGACTTTAATGGCGGGAGGTGTCCAACAAAGCATGGTGGTGTAACATGTCTTTACTCCTAATATCCTAATATGGAGATCCACACTTTGTTTACTTCACCCCCCATCTCCTGTACGGGCCATCACTTGATCTGATCTTTGTGTGCGTTGCATTGCATATAGAATGAGGCTGATAAAGTCAAATACAGACAAGGTTTTGACAGACAAGGTGATGATGAAAACAATGTGCTCGACCGTTACCGCTATGTGCTAGACCGTTACCGCTACGCGCTAGACAGTAACCTGATGGGCCTTATTAGTCCTCTCATTTATGGTATGTGTAGACTTTCAACAAAAAAAAAGTTGCCAGGTTTTCGCTGGAGCTAGAAAATACTGTTAGTTTTGGGCTTTGTACACCAAAATATATGGTCGCAGTAGTAGAACAATTTCAGAATTGAAATGGCTGCCCTTGCTTTCCCATCATCAAACTGAGTCCCTCATGGCCAAGGTTTGGACTGGCATTTTTACTCCCCAAACAGACATTTACATTGTGTGTGCATATAAATGGACAAACTGATGTAACAAACTGAGAAGATGAGCATACGAACTAACTGACCTTCGCATTACAGAAGACAAGTGAGGGAAAAAAATGGTGGACCTATGGTGGACCTTAAGGTACAGAATGGCTGGACTATTAGAACCAAGGAGCTCTTCGTTTCATTGGTAGACAGTGGATACACGTTTAGAGAATTGAGGAACGAAGCATCAGAAGTCATTGACTTATCCGATTGACTAAAAAACAAACAAACAAAACTTGCCAACCAGCAAATGTTTGTTTAAACAGAGATATGCACCAAATTGAATCTGTGCAACCTTTGGCGAGTGGCAGCCATTCTCTCTTTAGAGAGACTCTCAAATCAACCGATCGACTTCGCAGGAACGATCACTCGTCTGGGCGACCTTTAGCTCCTCGGCGATGTTGGACGGCCGCCATTGTGTGCAACAACTCGGTTGCTACCTGGCTACACGGCTTTGAAATGACACGGTCTGTTCCCACCTCAAAAGCAAAGTCCCGCTGCCGGCGTCAGAGACGACACCCATCCTGAACATAAAACTCAAGTTATGAACACCACCTTCCAATCGGAACATGTTAATTAGTACTCGCGAACCAAGGTGTTTTCTTCACGTGATATTTGAGAACCCCTGTCCTTGTGGGTGGCTCGACTCCCCGTATCCTCAAGTTTAGGAGTGGCTGCTCCACAGAGCCCTATAGCAGCCTCCACCCAAGCACTACAGCCCGGCCAACAAAAACATTGACCCCAGGGAGAGGTGGAGAAGGGAAATGTTGAGTCAACGATAGCCCTAAAAAGTTCCCAAAGCAGAGTGGCTAGCAGGATGCCGTCACAGCTGGCTCTGCACAGTGCTAAACCCCCCTCACCCGGGAGACATAAACCTGTTGGAATGGTCACTCTTTCCACTGCCCTCCGTTTCCCCATTTCCTTTCCTCCCATTCCTGGCAGCTTTGGCATATTCGCCATTGAAGGGAAAACAACCCTATGGGGATCAATGCGTGCTACATTTCCATGCAAACCTTTATGGGCTTTTTGGGAGTCTCAACAGGATTTGGCGGGACAAACAGGGTCGAATACCTCCAGCGGGCTCAGAAAAGGCTACACTACGGTTCTTGGGCTTGGGGTTAAGGCTAAACGTGCCTCACAGTCATTTTATGATATTTTCAAGTCAAGCACACTGTTGAAACGCACCGTGTGTGCCTGTGTGGGTTTTTCTCCAGGTACTCCGGTTTCCTCCCACATTCCCAAAACATGCATGGCAGGTTATTGGAGCACTCTAAATTGTAGCTAGCTTTGAGCGTGAGCACGAATGGTTGTTTGTCTCTCTGTGCCCTGCGATTGTCAGGACAACCGGTTCAGGGTGTACCCCGCATAATGGCCGAAGACAGCTGGGATAGGCTCCAGCACACCCGCACATTTTAAATAGGTGGATAACCTTGGAAAAAGATAAAGGAAAAATTCTGTGTTCCAACTAATTAGTACTTCAGGCATAAAGGAACTTCTCCTATTTGGAAAATTTGGGGGCAAGGGTGGGGGGGAGGCGTGTCAGACGTAGGTTTTGACAGGATTATCAACCATGTACCCTCTAATCAATTTCAGGATTTGAAGATCAATTTAAAGGGAATATTATCTTGACATAAAAAAGCACAAAGAATCAATAAATGAAACCAACCTGATTTTTATCTGAAAATTTAGATTTTTAGATATGATCTTCCACTAGGTCTGAATTTGTCGCAAGATTTGGAGATAAAAGTCCAAATCTGTTTGGTCTGTTAAAAACTGTTGACAGAAAGTTGCACACAAAAGACAAATAAATGAACTCACAACTAAAGAAACTTACATGGACGAAGGAGAGCCAAAAGAGAAATTGGCATCGTAATCAAATCGTTCACCATCAAGAATCCAGCCGATTGTGTGAAACTGAGTGTCAATTAACCACATCTGCCTTGGTTTCTTTTCCGAGTGGCTGCACATAACCTGTACGGTATTAATAATGGTGTGAACAGAAAGGCGAACGGTGGGCCAAGCAGGCCTGGAGCGCGTCCTTGCGGAAGAGTGAGCCCGATGCCAGGCTTATCTGGCTCTCGGCAGCTCCAGCCAGCAATGCGGTGCACTGGATGCACAAGTGGTCAACTCATCTGCGGCTAATCACCACCTGCCTCCGCCGCAAAGCGGCCACAGACTGCACAAGTCACCTTTCCCTTTGTTTTCTGGACGCTCTGCGAACATGCAACAGTTACCGCTGAGATGCTTCTTTGCAGCAAACGTCAAGGGCTAATGCAATTAAGACTACAGTTACTCCGCACGAGGGTTAAGCCGCTCCCAAGTCGGAGTCGCTTTCAGTCTCTGATCTTGGGCAGAACGGCCCGAGTGACTTGTGCTCCGTACAGAGGGTGGGAGAGCCCCTCTTTTTTACGCAATTGTTTTCCACTTCCACGAGCAAGTGTCCCTGCCGGAGGGAGGAAAAGCAGCGGAGGCTCAACACGCTCGGCAATTCAACGTGGCCAGACGCAGCCCTATTAAGATTTAATGTGCCCGTGCAGCTGAAAAAGAAGCGAACAAAAAGAAGGCAGAGCCAACGTCGTGCATGGCGACAAAGCGGGAACGATAATCAGGTTTTTGGTCGACAGGCTCAATGAAGTCAACGCAGAGGTGCGACGTAGTGGAGATTCGGTGTGATGCGAGGAGTTTTCTGCTCACCACAGACCTTTCAGACCCTTCACAACATCTCCGCTTCATGTCAATTAGCCAGCTCACTGGCCCTTGTGTAACATTACCAATCCAGCCATCCATACATCCAATCAACCAACCAAACAACCATTCCCACTGACATACATAGGGACAATTTAGAACAAGGACATACAGTATAACTTAAATATTATTTTATATAATAATAATTTATATTATAATATTATATTTAGTATTTATTTTGGTACTGCTGTATATCCGTAGCTACAAAACACTCCGACTAATAAAAACTCAAACTAAAATACAGCATTGGAAAAAAGAATAATTAAAAAGCAGCCCCTAAAACTTGATTAAAACCAACAGAATAAAAAATAAATAAATGAATGTAATAAATCCCAAACTACATCAGAAACACACGGTCAAATAACTGCCGGCTCTCGCGTTCCGTTTTTCATCCCAATAAATGCAGCTGATTCGTGAGCGGCTGTTATCCACATGCTATGTGAAGGAGGTCAAGTGAAGCCTCAGGGGCAGTAAACGATGCCTCATCTAAACTGCAACGTGAATGCGCGCAGGTGCTGCTACTATGTGGCATGTGTGCATGACTGAGCGCTCTGAGCGGATGGCTGGCTGACCAAGCAGATACAAGAGTGAGTGTGTGTGTTCGGGAGGGATGGGGGTTGGGGGGGGGGGCGTGACTGTGATGATTCAAAGGTAAAGAGTCGCCGTTTGGCTTGAGCATGCAAGTCAAATCTCTCCGTTCTCACTGTGATTGTTTTTCAACAGGAAATGCAGCCCTCGTCTGACAAAGGCCGATAAATACTTTATACAGTGCATAATGTGTGCAGTGTGCGGCACAGGGTAGAGAGAGAGAGAGAGAGAGAGAGAGACATTCTCATGAGGGCATATGCTTTGAATTCCTAATGACACTCCTGTTAATGTTACTGGCACAGGCGCACTGAGAGCCAAAGCCGGCGACTTGAAAGCTCCCCTCGCCTTTTCACACGGAACAGGCACGGCACACGCTAGCACAGTCGAGACAGGACGCCGGCCCAAATGGCATGCCAGAAGTGAGCCATTCTCTCGCCTTGTCAAATCCTTGTAATGAGCGCGCCGCCCCTTTGTACTGGGATGCCGCAAGACGCTGCCGCACACACACATTTTTTAAAAAAACAGCGGAACTCAGCTCTGAGCTAGACTAATCAGGTCTTGCTCTTGTCACTTACTCGTCTTGTGTGAGCCATTTTGAAGCAAATATAGCCCTGGCACAGTCTTCTTGGCGCTCGCATAGTAGATGTTGGATCAATGCAGAAAGTTACAGAGTACAGCTAATGGGATCCTGTTGGAAAGTGTTAAAAAACACAGGCCGGCTGCCAGCACGCTGCTCATAGTCAGGGGATGCTACTAAATGTTTCCATGTGGCTGACCCAAAGACTTGATGTAAATGCATTCAAACGGGAGGACAGCATGCATTACAGCTTTCAGGAACGTTCACCCCGCTCGCCGTCAGATCGCATATTACAAATGCGGCCACACAGTTTCCATCACATTACCTCGGCGCTCTGCATTTTGCCAAGGATGTTATTGTTTGGCGCGTTAGCATCGCATTCCCTCATAAATCCGAGATGCGCTTTATTGAAGCCGAGTGCAAATGTCTACGGGGAAGAAGCGGGAGGGAAAAAAAACCCCCGACATCATATAAATCCATACGAGGCCCAGTTATCTCTCTCTCCTTCTCCGTCGCACCCTTTTCTGATTGATTCCTTTATCTGGAGGAAGCAGAAGACATGCTCTGTTTGCTGGGACAGTGGCTGGCAGGAAAACAGAGAAAGACACTTATTAAAAAGGTCATCTCGCAGAGGGTTAAAATAGCCGGGCGCGGATCTCTCGAGAGAGAGCGGGGAGGGAAGGAGGGGCTAAGGACACAAGGAAAGGTGTTGGTCCGGGGAGCCGCAAGCCGTCATGAAAGAATGGTCGTCGAATGTACGTTTATGTGCCATTCAAATGCCTTCACTCGTGCGGCGAAAAGCGCATTTGGAATGAAACTTTTCGCCCGAAATCCGATTCCTCTTTACAAGTAAACAAGGAGCACGGAGAAGTGCGGTTGCTCGCCTCATCACCATTTCACTTCCTCTGCTGAGAGACAAAGAAATGGTGAAGTGTTGTTCTGGCGAGACCTGCGGAAAAAAAAAAAAGGAAAAAAAAAAAGCTTCTGGCCTCCCGTCTCTTCGCCGAGGCGGCCTAAAGCCCTGTCGGCAGGATGCTGATCCCCGCATGGAAACCTGATCTGCAGCCATCCTGGAGCCGCAGGGGCCACCCCGCCTCCCTTCGCTTCGCCTCCCTTTGGAGCCCCTGCAGTTGAAGGGGTGCTCTGGTTGGAGGGAAGGCGAGAGGGGGTGGGGAGGGGCGGGGGGGGTGACATTCCTCTAGTCCTACCCAGGCCGGCCTCAACTCCCCAGAGAAGCATTCTTGCAGCCGTGCCCATAGCCTTCACTCGAGATCTCCGGGGGAGCATTCCTGAAGCCCTGCCCCGGCCCGCCGGAGGCTCCCGGGGGACGCATTCCTGCAGCACTCGCTCTCCTTCTCCCCCCCCCCGCCCCCGTTTCTTTCTCTCCCTCCCCCCACGCCGCCTCTCGCCTTCCTCCGCAGTCCAGCATTAGTGCGATCGATAGCGCCGATTGCATCTGGGACAGAAGGCAATCCATACCCATGCGCTCCCTTAGCGCACTGCAGTGGTCACGGCTTAAGTGCACGGAAAGGTGTTTTACCTCCACCAGACGGGGATGGGGGCTGGACAATGGTCGCCATTGATCCTGGTGACATGTAACATCTTTTTTCTCTTTCTGTCTATCTTGGGCGTGGTCGCTTTTGACTTCTGTCTGAGTTTTCCGTCAGACTACATGACCTGCTATGCAGTGCGCTTCTATGTAAGCATGACTAGCATCTTATACCGTAACAGAAGCTCTACCGATTGTCTGTTATCGAAGTTTAGCAGAACAGGGTGCTGCTTGTGGTCAGATAATGCACAGCAGAGCAATACTAGCACGTGTCTGCTGAGCACAATCTCTCCTTTTTCCAACCAAGAACTTCAACTCTTGGTCTTTTCCATTGTTCCGTTGGATAGAAAACCATGCCACGATGACAGACAGATAGTAGGACGGGAATTTAGCACAACAGGCCGCCACATAAGATTAGAGAATGGGCGCGTTTTGGTGAAACAGCATTTTGGTTCCTCACCCCAAAAATATTCCTTTACGCTCTGTTCCAAGTAACTAACGATTGTAGACCCGTCAATGTTGAATATAAACCGGACGGCCGCTCCCGTATTAATAGTCTGAAGACTTTATACAAGCTCTTCTCTTCCTTGCTCGGAATGAACTAGAAATACAATTCTTGGTATTTTCCAGTGGTTGGTTCAAGATGAGAAAAAGAATGTCGTGGAATATATCAGAAATGGCTGCGACACGCAAAGCAAGAAGCGGCACGTGGCTCATCATCCCGGGTTATTTTTGAACACCGACTGTAAACAAGTGTAGGTTAGTCACCATCAGCTGCCATGTTAGTCAGAAGACCTCTACTGCACTCCGCGCAATCTCTCTTCTCAAACGACCGGACAGCGGCTCACGTGATTGTCCTTTTCATTGAAGCAGTTTTAAACCCTTAAAGTTTATCTGTCCAAACAAATCGCTGATGCACGTCATCAGCTGAGTACATGTGTGAACATGTTATACGTCTTTTAAAAGCCGAGTTTCTGGAGATTTGAACGGTACCCTACATGTTACAATTGACAAATTTGAATCGGAACTTGGGGAGAACACAAGCTTTGATCCTGGAGTGTTTTCAAGTCCTAATCAATATTCTAAATCAATTTTCTAGGTGTGAAAAGAAATTAGACAAACATAAGTTTCGCCTTTTTTTTCTGTTTTCGAACATCTATATTTCAGTGACGGCAGCACTTACACAGTTTCTTACTGTATGGGATAAAATTTTGAACATTTCAAAAAGAGACCAAAGGGTTCAAGAACAGCTCCAAATTGACTTTGGGTGCACCTTTCCATAGGTGTTTTTGGCAAAGTAGCCCTTGGTTTAATCGACATGAAATGTAGTGGATTGTTTAATATTTTTGTTCCAAACATACGCCTGTACAAATAAATGCACGCCCGCCCCCGCCCCGCCCTACCAACTGTTGAGTAAACAAATGCAATATGACAGCCACGTTCATTTCAAGTAAATGTCACACCCTCCTAAAGCAAAAATATGCCAGTTTTCTTCCCAAACAGAAAATGTTTGAAATAGTCAAACTGGATTTTTTTTTTAGCAGGTGCTGCTTCTTGATTAGAAAATGTCTCTAATAAAGCATCCATCTGTGAGTGGAGGCTGGATGTAAGGCAGATTAATTGGTCATGGATGTCTACATAATGCCACAAAGGAAATCTTCTCCCATTTTTGGGAGTGTACACAAACAGATAGACGCTTTCGCACGCACGCACGCATACACACACTGAGCAGTACTTAGTATGCCATCTCCAAGTTTCTTTTCTCCCACTGCGTTTGAATACTAATAGAGTGTTTCTGCACAATCACAATGCCCTAATGGCAATTAGAATCTTTTGTTTGCTTTCCACAGGGGCTCTTATCTAAACTCTGTTTTTCCCCCCCTATCAGCATTGAGCAATTAAGAGTTATTTGCCCATAAGATTGACATTTATAGAAGCCCGGCTTCAATTATATGAGGACTATGGCTGAGTCAGTCGTGACCACAAAGTACAACCAGCGCTCGACATAAAAGCTTCCAATCAAACATCACACTCACACAACACCGCCGACTATTTCCCGACTATTACGCCACAAAATAAGTCTAATTACAGCAATGAGAATTTTAATTCCAGCCCCCGCCGCCTCTTAAATCATGCCCTTTGTGTGTTGATGTTCCCAAACAGACAAATCAAGAGTGAGACGGATGAAATTGGATTAGAAGGGTCAGCCGTGTTAAAGACGTTTCTGCCACTTCAGGCTTGATAGTGCTGTGATACATTTCATGATATTTTGACACATTTCCAAAAACTTACATGTTAGCTTTACTGGAGACTCCAAATGTTTAAGCGGTTGTTTTTCTACGTCTACGGGCCCTGCCATTAAGTGGCGATCAGTCCAGGGTGCCCCCCCCCCCCCCCCGCCTCCCTCCCACAGTCATCCGAGTTTACCCGCTACACCAATGCGGACAAGCGATATTAAAAAAATGAGTGACTGGATAAAATAGGAGGGCACCACAATGCTGCCGCTTCCAAACTGTTAAAAATAGCGCAGACAACACAAATCATTCATGATTCATTACAAGACTTCTCAACTGGAACACAATTGGAGATATCTAGCAGATGCAGCAACATAGAGTAGCGCCACTGCTCTAATTTATTTATCCATCGTTAAGAATTCTGTTGGAAGTCATGAGTGAGGCCAAATTAAAAGCACAATTTGGTTGCCACTAAGAGAGGCAGTGTTGATTCTCTCCAAACTTGTGGAACAACAACTATGTGAGCGCTATGCGATCTTTATCAGCATCTCACAGCGCAACGCAAACTGTCCATAACATTCCGGCCTTCCTGTGTGGAGTTTGCATGTTCTCCCCAGCCCTACGTGGGTTTTCTCCGGGTACTCCGGCTTCCTCCCACATTCCAAAAACATGCATGGCAGGCTGATTAAACACTCCAAATTGTTCCTTGGTTTGAGCGCGGATTGTTGTACGTCTCTGTGTGCCCTGCGATTGGCTGGCAACCGGTTCAGGGTGTCCCCCACCTACTGCCCAAAGACAGCTGGAATAGGCTCCAGCACCACCCGCGACCCTTGTGAGGATATAGCCGATCGGAAAATGAATGGATGGATGTAAATACATTTGACTTAATTTCAAGGCGGATTTAATGGCATACGAGGGACTGTCAGAAGTTTAAAAAAAAAGTCAAGTTCAGTTATAGACATGAAATATGTAGGATGACACATTGGAAAGAAACCTGCTGCACGTTGGGCCAATGTCCAATAGCGATTAATAATGGAAATAACAAATGAGAGGCGATTACAACAGCTTTGTTAGCAGTCAACCAATGGTGCAGAATGGACTCTTTTGGAGGTTCCACTGGATTTGAAAATAGGAGCTTGTGGTGTGTGCGGATGTGCTAAGGAGGACAGCATGTCCGTGAGAGGACGACACTCACATGCACACAAAAACCTTCAAATCACATCATTAGTTCTCTCTGCCACCTTGTCAGAGTATTTATAGCGCCATTCATCCATCAACAGGTCAATGACACACACTGCCAATGGCACCCTTCTTTTTTGCTTCCACTGGAAGCGCGCTAGCATTGGGACTCCTGCCATTCTTCTTACTATAGAGCAGCCGTTCACAAACTGCAATTTAGCGACTCCCATGCGTCCCTGAGCCATGTGTGGCTTGCGGACATGCAAAATCATTTGAAAAAAAATTATAATGTCAAACCATTTAAAGTGCATGCCCACATAAGGGACCGCTGACCAAACAATAAATCAATTGGTCCTACTTAGCTTAGCACCAATTAATTTAGCTCTAATGCGATATATATATATATAATATATTTTTTTAAATTCCTATATATAGCCTTTGTGATTTGATAATTGCATTTTACTACATTTCAATGTCAATTTGAATTTGATAAAACATTCTTAATCTCCAGGTACCAGAAAGTAGGTACCGCCCCAATTCAAATGTGAAAAGGTACCTGTCCTTAAAAATTGACAACGTACTCATTGCGCTCTCATTAGCCTGCAGTCGAGTAGCACAAGGACAGCCTATTTGTACGTGACATCTGTAGGTATTGATGTGCAGCAAACATGACTAATGTGTGCCAAGCCGAGCCAAAGCGACAGTCTGGCATGGGGCTCCCCTCTCGGCGCAGCGACAGCGTATTCTCCGGCGAGGGTGAGCAAGTGAATGGCAGAGTGGCGGGCAGGCGCGGCGGGCTGAGCGTTGTTTACCTGTCAGCTGGCATTGATTAATCTTGTGTTCGGTGAGATCGCTCAGCGACTCGAACACCTGCCGGCAGCTGTCGCAGCTGTGCAGCGCCGGCTCCTCGTCTTCCTCCTCTCCCTCCTCGACTTCCTCGGGAGAGAGGAGCCTCTTCTTCCTCAGACGCCCGCTCTCCGCGTCCTCCGACGCCCTCTCGGGGGCGCACTCTGGATCTGGGGGAGCCACGGGAAATGACACAGTCAGCGAGGAGGGTCAAACAAAAACGGGTAACCCACTGTTATCCTTTGGGCAGCAATAAACTAGATTTCTGAAGCTTGGATTTAATCATAAAAAATGAGAAAAAAAACTATAATAAAAAGTGTAATAAAAATGCAGGTTCACTTTAACCCTTGTAAGTCAACCACTCGTACCATCGCAAAAGTGTTGGTTTGGTGAAAGGCGCACACACACACACACACACACTTCTGTTATTAGAAATGGTTATATGCCATGTTTGCCCTGCTTCACCCAAGCAAAACTTCGGGATATGAAAGCAGACTGATGGGAATAAGTGTACTTAATAAATCCTGGACTGCAGCTTTTGGCTGGACTGGACCAAAAAAAAAAAAGAAATAAGCAGGGAGTAGTTGTGGACTGCATGAGTCAGGAGACAAAACATATTAAGCAGACATTCCAGGCCACAACAGCACAAAGACACACAAAACTGATGCATGTGTGTGTGTGGGTGTGTGTGTGTTCCACTGTCGTCATGAAACACTTCCCTAAATTATTCAGCCTGGCTTGCAGGCTGCAGGTCGCGCACATCAATATCCTTCAATCCATCCACACGATTGTCTCTGGTTGCCATTGTACATGTGAAAGCCGAAAGGCTGACCACCGACATCCCACTTTTTAATCACAACTTTGCCACGAGACAACACCAAGAAGCCGAAAGCCTTGCGCGGGCAAACGTGCACTTTATGAGCGGGCGGCGATGTGCGCTTCTCGCCCTCCCCTGCTGTGACCAATACACTCCACAATAAGGCTGATTAAAAAGCCACTCTTATAATCATCACCACCCTGGCTGAGGCCCTGTGGGGCGAAGGAGCTTGTGTCCTAAACTGGCAGCCATTTTAAACCTCCATCATGGATGCCTGGAGAACATGAAGAAAGAAGATCCTTTTTTCGCATGACACAGTGGCTACCGTCAAAAGCAATGATTCCCAAACACTGTGCATTGCAATCTATGAATCTATATATATATATATATGATATGTGTGCATAGATTTATATCTGTGTACAGGTATACATATATGTATATCCATATACTGTATGTATACATATATGAATATTTATATACTGTATAAATAAAATATAAACTAATAAAAATTAAACCTTTCCCCCCACAAAATAAAAAACAATAAAACCAAACAAAGTCACGCTCCAAAAAAAATCATTAAAACTCGCCAAATTAAAAAAAAAAAAACTAAACTCAACATGAAATTGAAAGCTAACCGAAATGAAAATCCAAAACTATTATAACCCTGCCATGTTCCATTTTCACTTCACTCTTTCATGCTGTCAAACGGGTCAAATCTGACTTGTTTGACAGTCATAAAAACTCTCATTCTTTCCTCTTGAAATGTGATCACTTTTACGAAAGTGATACAAAACGAAAATATTTGAAGTTGACATTCTATTGTACAGGTGCCACAAAGTATTGTGGACACAAAGCACCTCAGTGGCTAGGAAAATGCGCAGTAAGGAGGTGATGCTGTTTTGGTTAGCAGCTATATACATAGTAAATACTTTGAGGTGCATGTGTGAACCGTGGTGTCTCCTTATAAAAAGGTTTAACTGATAATAGACTGTGCATTTATTTGAGTGGGAGGCCACTGTTTGAGGAAACAGTGCTTCCACTCCACACAACTCATCAAGGCCACTCAGGTTTTTCCCCCTTATTGGCAAAACTCGCAGCAAAGTATTGATGCCACATCACACCCTCCATTGTCCTTCCCTCCCGCACACTGAACATGCCCTCTAAAAATATCAGCCCCGGTGGTCCCCGGTGGGAGCATGCAGAAGAGAGCGGAAGGTGTTTCATGAAAATGAAAATCCCAACCCAATCCTCACAGACGCGAGCCTTTGTCGCTCTGGGGGCCAAACGCCAGACAATATAGACCTCATTTACTGACACAGAATGACAATAGGCTCTAGAAAGTCAACTCTTTTTCAAGCATATGCCTGTGAAATCCTTTTTCATTTTGTTTACCCCGAATGCTGCTTGGAATCCTTAATTTCTCTGATAATACTGCTGACTCTTTTCCGAAGAAATGGGTAGCCATGCGTCATGTAAACTAATGCAGCATTAGATCTGTCCTGGTAGCCTCACCAATATTACAAAACTCAACATGACGTAATCTGGAGTCACCGTTATTGCCCAATACCACGCGTTACTTCATGGGCAAATTATTACACATTGATACTTGAAAGCATGATAGAGTGACATGACATAAAAAGAGAGTGAGTTCCGGGATGGCCCAAGAGTCATTATAGACAGCTAAAATGGTCACCGTGGCAACGGCAGCGATATTATTCTTATCGTAAACTAGTGATGAGCGTTAAAGCTGCGACTGCACTTCATGATCATTTCTTTCATATTCTACATATTGATGCTTTAAAGTATAAAAATATATATGCAAGAAGGATAAGTATCCAAAATACATTTATCAACATCACTGACTCTTTAAATGTGCAACAAATTTCATACATGTGCCTGCCATAATTTTAGCCAGAAATGTTAGTTCCATTGTTCATGCTAACACAACGTAAGAGGGTATAGACCACCACAGAAGGCAATCCAGCTTCAGTAACGCATTAACAGTCGCCAATTTAACTTTTTTTTTCCGTTGCGAAAATTGGCTTTCCAGCATTTTACAACAAAGAAATAAAAACAGCCCCTCCGGGGCCATAAATGTCAATAATTTACATTTCAGTTAAAAAAAATACAAGTTGTGTTTTTGTTTTAAGGTGCAGGCACAACACATGAATCTGTAGTACATGAGGTAGCCTGGGTGGTCCAGAGGTTCTCCTCATATCAAGGTAACACGCTTTTAAAGCCGTTTTCGCATCAGATGTTAAAACACATCAGCTGTGGGGCATTTTCACCTCAAAATTAGAAGGCACCTGAACAAATCACAAATGCGTACATGGACAAAACAAATTCTACCACAGGAAACCAAAACCATGAACCTCCTTCAGAAAGAATGAAAGAATGAAGAATGAACACTTTACAATAAAAAATGTAAAGTGTGTTTAAAAACTAAGTCATAATTTTTGTTTTGCTCTAGCTATCCCATAATAAGAATCTAGACTAAAGGGTGATTTCCGATGCCACGATAGATGCAACATGTTGGAGGTAGCAGGGGCAGATGGGACATCAGCGGGGGAAGGGTTTAGGGAGAAGAGGGGAGGGGCAGGATGGGGGCTGGCGTTGGGAGCACTTGACACAGCAAGGTCACGTCCAAGCCTGGGATTAAAGAGGCACGTCAATACTTGAGGTTCCTGCGCCCGTGGGCCTTTACAGTAATCCATCAGATCAGGACATCTCTGCGGGCCGGACAGCAGATCAATAGTGCCGCCCGCACGCGCTGACTGACGCTCGCCCCGACATGAGAGGCAAGTAGCGTTGGGTTCTACAAAAATGTTCTTAATGAACTTGCCAAGGTGCAAAGGGAGAGAAGGAAGCCATATCGAACGCTGATCCAGATTCTGATAAACCCAAAGTCAGATGATCGTCACGCCCAGTGAGAAATTATTCATGAGGGTGGGGGAAGAATGAAGACTGGATGGAAGGATTTCAGAGTGAGTTACGGTATTCCTGACTGAAGTTTCTTGATCTACTCTTTCTTTCTCTTAACATTCTGAGCTTTGATTTTGATCACGCTGTTGTCAAGAACAGAAAAAATGCAGACCACAGGCGGTGAATAATCTGTAAATTGGCTGTCTTTTAGAAACAAAGTACTTGCACTGCTTCATGTTACCTTCTCAAGTCATGAGTAATCAAGAAACCCACACAATCAGAATTATACGTAATCCATCCATCCATTTTCTGATCCGCGTAGCCTCACAAGGGTCGCGGGGCGTGCTGGAGCCTATCGCAGCTGTCTTCAGGCAGTCGGCGGGGGACACCCTGAAGTGGTTGCCAGCCAATCGCACTCACACCTAGGGACAACTTCGAGTATTCCATTCCCCTGCCAAACATGTTTTGGAATGTGGGAGGAAATTGGAGTACCCGGAGAAAACCCACGCAAGCACAGGGAGAACATGCAAACTGCACACAGGAAGGCTGGAGCCGGAATCGAACCCTGCACCACTGCACTGGGAGGCTGACGCCATAACCAGTCGACCACCGGGCAGCCATTATACTAAGTCCATTTAGGGCGTACCCGAACTTTACCTGGGCTCACCTGACAAATAAAAGTCTGGTTTGTTCAGCTCATGAGAGTCCTCTGGCGATGCACTTTTGCCAGTTATTCATCATAATGCCACCAAACTGAGCAACCAAAAATAATACATGGGTCAAGAGAGTCAAGGTCAAATGTGATATAATTCACGCGATCTCTCCTTTCACCGCAACAGAAACACAAAGATCTACACAAGCATGGACCTGCCAATGTAGAGTAACATTTTTTGACTGGCCAATACGTTCAAACACAATTGCAAGTACGTTCAAACCCATTTGAGAGTACATCGTAACGTGTCACATGTCCTATGATTAATGTGATCACTCCTCTCGCCAGATAAGAATGACAAGCATATAATAAGAGTAACAAAAATAAACATGACTAGAAAATAATGCAAGGACCAGGCCAAATCCAGCATTGTTCAAACACGCATTGCCCATTCTCAGGGTTTCTTTGTCTCACCACCTCAATTAATCTCATCACCACTGTAATATTTCCCTTTTATATTCTTGCAACCTCCTCCTCCCCCTTTCACCACCTGTCTCAGTGTGGGCAGAGCACCGTAGGGGGGGAAGAAGGGGGTGCAAGTACAGTGGGAGCCCCTGCTATGGACCACAGGTCCCTGGTGGAGCTAATGGAGCGCAGAGGAGAATATCAGTTAAAGGCTTATAAATATTTAAGTGCAGAAATATTCAATAATATAAAGGGTGGGGGGAGCCAGGGGGACTCTTGGAGGCGTAGGATGAAAGTTGTGGCGTGATAAATGTCACCAGAAGAGAAAAACAGAACCCATCAAATGATATATGTCTTCTGTTCATGGGGTAGCACTCAGAGATTCTTCTAAGCGAACATTTTAAAGTCACATTCTTATCAATGAAATGCGCATGTAGCATTTCTCCCTGTCTTATTGGACACGAATATACGGTGGCATTTTGCCAAAGAGAAAGATAATTGTTTGAAAACTGCGAAAGCAAAACCAATGTATTCAATGCAAGATGGCCGCTGGCTTCATTTCTCACTATGGCGAGTAAGCTGGATCTTTAGTCCATCCTCTACAAGTCAGGGATTGAAACCAGTCAAGGAATCCAGCTTTGCCAAAGGCAAAAAAATCCAGATATGTGAAGTTATGTAGATAGCAGCTAATAGCTAAGAGGCTAACGAAAGGCCGAAAGATGTCTTAACCGACATCAGTGAAATGTGACAGCACAAAAAAAGTCAAAGAAAACGCAGAGGGTTTCAACTCATCTTGCCCATGGATAAAGCGAGGCTCCGTCAGGGCTTTCAAGGTTCTTTGTGCACCCGTTGGAAACATAATTACCCGCTCAAGCGCCTCTCCTTATTTCCCCATCACTTCCCGGAGATCATGATCCTGTGATGCCCCACCCTAGCTTCCTCATCACCCCCCATGCAAAACCACCCCCAAGTTCAAATTAAGAATTTATTTTAACCAGCGAGCGGCTTCTGTCGACACATGTCGGCGTGCCTGATCAAAGGTGAGCGTGCAGCGTCCTCATCCTCCCTCCACCTTTTTCTACCCTCTGCCCGTCTCAGTACAATGGGGTGCAGAGCCTTCAGTCGCTCTGCCCCCAAACTCTGGAACTCACTTCCTCCCAACATTCGTAATATTGACTCTCTTTCCTTATTCAAAACCCAGCTCAAAACCCACCTATTCAGACTTGCCTACCCGCCTTAAATCTTTCTTTCTTTATTTATTATTTTATCTGTGTTTTATTATTGGTCTTGGCTGTACAGTGTCCTTGAGTGTTGTGAAAGGCGCTTACAAATGTGATGTATTATTATTATTATTATTATTATTATCAGAGTGGGGGTGGTTGGGATTGTATAGGGAGGGCTGTCAGGAAGAGGAGGACATTAAGATTGAATAACCTTCACACGCTTGGCAGCACCTCATTACTTAAATATCGAAAAACTTTGGTACACCCCCCACATAATACCTGATTGGTAGGTCACACTTCCTAGCGCCACGCATTGTTAACCAGCGTTAATAATTGAGAATTTAATGCATACAATCAGTTTTCAATGTCAGCTTTCTTTTGCTTATTTATATTTAAAAAATGAGCTCAAAGTCCTCACAGTCACATTATTTATTTATTTATTTTTAAATAATGGCAAATCCTTGAAATTATCCTAAAACTCATTTGCCGACATGCACCACGAACGGGAGACGGCGGAGGCAAGAAAGTCCGAGACTTCGCTCAAAATGGCTGCTTCAAAACAAAATGGTTGACTTCTTGAGACTTTGTTGTGCGTCCAATCATGAGAGGCATTGGTGAAACTGGTGTTTGGGGATAATATTTGAGTCATTTTCCAAGAGGCCGCAACTGAGTGGGTTTTGTGTGAGACCCGTAAGACAAGAGTGAATGAAAATCATGAGAAACACCATTTCAACGTTGCCTCTCTTTCCTGTCTGACGGGTCGGCAGAAAGCGCGTCGAGCCCTGCTGTGAGTGGAGTGGAGCACCAAATCCCCCACCAAAAAAAAAAAATGGAGATGAATAACAGAATCATCATTTGGTAAAGCGGAGAAGAACAAGTTATCTGCCACTGCTGAACCGAGGTGAGCCCCACCATAGCATCGATCCAACGCCACCAGACCACTTTTAAGACATGTGTTTCTAGAAATGAAGAGAACTGAAATAGACATATGCGCAGTATACAAGGGCAGAAAGAGGGTCAGACATGTTCTTATAATTACACACAGGCAGCAGCAGCATCTTAAGCCTTGCTCACACAATGCTACCAAAAAGCCTCATTAAAGCTCAGCTTTGTCGCTATGCGCCGCATTATGCCGTCTTTCTGTCTTTTGTTAGCATTTGGCTCAGTGTCCTGTCACACATGAATGTGAAACAGGAAGCAGGGGCCTGGAGACCGCTCATGGGGGTCTTTTTAGAGATGGCTCTGATTAAGCGTGAAACTTGTCAGGGGGTCGCGATGGATATTGTGGCCACATCCATCAAAAGTGGCAACCTGGGCTGTCCAAGGACTAAAAAAGGCCATGCTTGAGAAAAAAAAAAAAATAATAATGGGGGAAAAGTTTGAACGTTGCAAAAATGACGTGCCAACATTAGGACAAAGTTGCATTTGAGGATAAAGTTTGAATATTAGGATAGTAATAAAACAATATTCATGGGATTGAGAGTCAATTCAAAATACTTATGGAAAAAAGTTAGAATAATAAGCAGAAAAAAATACATATTTTACCAGAGATGAAAATTACAATTAAAAAATACACTTCCCTTGAAAAAAGAAAAAAAAGCTAAGAAAATAAAATAATAAAGTGGTAATATTATAGGGGGACAACATTTACGAAGAGAACATAAAAATGAAAGACAATACAAACCAATCGATGGAAAATATAATGCTCTTTTTAATATATATATATATATATAGCGATTTTTTCATATTTTTTCAAAAGTTTGTGTTCAGTCACGTTTTTTTTAGAAAAAAATGGAACAAGCATATTACAGTGGTACCTCTACTTATGAGAATTTTGTAAATAGAGACTAATTTTCCATGTAAATGCGCTAATCGGTTCCAAGCCCCCCTAAAATGCAGACATAAATGTTTTCTGAAGCATAAAAACGCATCAAAATATGTACAATTAGATTACTGCACAATGAGAGTTGTGCATAATGTAAAAAACATGTTTTACTTTTAACTGCATCTTCACCGTCTTTTGTTCTTTTCAGGTCATCTTCTCCCTCAGAAGGGGTTTTTGCCTTTTGCCACAAACCAATCCAAGGACGTTTGCTTTTGTCGGCCTTTAACAATCCTTCGAAAATCTCCAAGGCAAACCTCGGCATCGTGAGCGATCGCCAGACTGGTGAAAACTTTTCTCGTTGATTGACATTTATGTAAAACTATCGGAACGCCTAATGACGAGGCGAATGACGAGGACGGTGCATAGACACGCATCTATCTATCGATGTACACACGTAGACACATACGGCTTAGCCAATGGAATGCCAGGATGATGCTCGGTAGTAGCCAATGGCAGTGCAGCTATAAGTATGTGGGGTTGAGGAAACTTTGAGCTTCGAGTAGCAGCTCATACTGTTACCTTTCGTAACTTGAAATTTCTTTCATAACTACAGGCAATATTTTCCGGTTGAGGCGGTTCATAATTTGAAGATTTCGTATGAAGATATGTTCGTAAGTAGTGGGACCACTGTATTATGTGAATAAGAGGGATATTAAAAGTCAAAATGAGCAACAGTCGTTAGGACAGCCCGCGTCATTGACACTTCTCTTGACCGAAAAATTATTCACAAGTCAAATGAGGAAAAGTGAGAAAATAATTTGCACATTTCTCCGCAGGCAGATATCGATCACGCAGCGGCCCGTCTCCCGCTCGCACGGACGCGTGTGTCTGAGGGGGTCCTCGCAATCGGGCACAATGACGGACGGGAGGCCTCCACAAGTCGGGGGTTACGGTGGACCGAGAGACAATTCATAACATAAAACCACCCGCTAATATCGGTCAATACATATTAGCACAGCGGCACAGAAATATTCTTCTGCTGACATTTAGGGCATTCTATTGTCAGCTTTAAAGGTCAAATCAGAAACTGCGAGAAAAATGATCATCCTCAGTGAAATTTAATGCACAACATCAGACACAAATCTTCAGTTGTGACAACTTTCCCACATTTCAAAATATCATCTATAAGAATACTCACATGTAATAAAGAGAAAAAGGTTTCTGCAATTGCCGAACACCGACTTTGACTGTATTATCGATGGACCAACCAGGGCACCGCACATATTGCTATTGTGCTAGCATTAACGTTCACAATACTGATTCAAAGTTGAACTGACTACTCCAATACCCACAAATTTAAGTGTCCTTGATTAAATGTTGGAATGATATTGACAGTATATCTCCCTTATATGGTAGTTTACCATATACTGTATGGGAGACTAGCCAGGATGACACTCATGTTACATTACTGCTAGTGTCAATGCAAATATTACTGTTCAGAGTTTAATACAACACTTCAATTTTTGATGTGTTTTCCTATGAAGCAGTTAAGTGATAATGAAAGCGAAATCAATCAATTTCCCCACCAGGTAGTGCAAGTAAACACTAGTTGTGCTTTCACTCAAAAGACATAACATTGTGGTTGTGTACAACAATTTCTTGTTTTAACGCCAAAATAACGGCATCACAATCATGTTGATGGTAGCTTCTTGTCTCTTTAATTTGCCAAACCTAACTTACTCACAATCGTGGTCTATAATATTGGCGAACCAGCCTGGACACTGCTCAGGCTGGGTTAGCACCGGTGTCACTGCTAATGCTACTGTCAGGAGTTATGTACAGCACATTGCAATGACGTTTATGAACTGATCATTAGCACTGCTTTCGCAGTTTCTAACAGATGTCTTTGTCAATTCAATGTCCTTTAAGTCAGACTTTAGCTGCTGGGCAAATGCTAAATTAGCTAAATGTTACTCCTCTTTTGAGTCGGCTTTTAATTTCAACTCATTAATGCTGAGCTGCCACATGGTAGAGATGAGACAGGAAAAATGCTCCACGATAGCATGGCTACCTGGAAGGTCCCCATCTTGTAGGGCCAAGCCATCCATATTACCTACTTATAGCTATAGCTACTTCTGAGACTGAACATTTAGCAGAGACAAATGAAGTGGAAATATCCAGTGTGGTGCATTGTGGGGCCGCCTTCATTCATAGGGGAACGTTGGGTTGGGTGGGGGCAGTGGGGTTCCAATCTTAACCTGACCTGAATTGCCGCGAGGGTCCTGGAGGGCTAGAGTTAATGCCGTGCTTGGAGACGGGACGCATTCATCTACATACGACACGCTGGTGGGAAACAAAGTCAAACACAGGCACGAGAACCACTTTAAACAACTCCATGCGTGCGTTTTCTCTCTGCCACCGGGCAGTCAACTCACTGAAAGCGTCGGGGATTGAAGTCACAATCTCACGGGAAAAATGTATATATACAGTATATATGCACGAACATTTCATATATTGCTACAGCAGGAAGACAAGACTCGCAGAATACAATATTAGTCATTAATAAAATCTGAATATTCCATGAAATCATAATCACAAATCATAATCAGTTCTGATATTACAAGATATTTAACCTAATATCATAATACAATGAGAAAAATATTCAACTTTCACAAGAAGCTAAGTCTTGATTTTATGACCAAAACAAAAAAAACCTTCCAGAATAAAATTGCACTATTGCAACGATGAAGAAAAAACAAACCTACATTCAGGTGCTAAATGAGGAGAAAACAAAATCAAAACAGTAGTGGAATGAAACCACAAGAAAAACAAATTTACATTTTCAAGCGTCAAGTCTTAGAGACAAATATGTCAAATATGACGAGAAAAATAAAATCTTATGAGAACAACACCATATCATAAGAAATACAAGAAACACTCAAAATCTTACCGGAAGAAAATGTTTATATGATGAATAAAATAATATTTTCAGAGATAAATTCACATTAAAAAAATAAGTTCCTACATTAGGAGAACAAAATAAAATTGGTATAAGAATAAAGTCATACAATTACTGGTATATGAAAATAACCCTTGAAATCTACTTTTATTTTTAAATTAATTATTTCATCAGGTGGTTGCACTTTACAGGTACATTTTTTCAAAGTAAAAAATGTAACTGGATGAAATAACACATTTATAGAGTAAATTCAACTCAGTTTCTTCAGCGTAATAGAAAGAGTACAAATAAAAAAAGATTTTACACGAATCACAAGAGTGAAGCCGTCGTTTTATGAGAATAACACACTCGGCAGCAATGCAGGTTACTCAATAAAAACCTCAACAACAGGAAACGCATAACCTTGTGAACCCAAGACAGACACACAGACACACACACACACACACACAATCCACCTTCCATACGAAAATGTTGAAATATGAAATGCAGCATTACCGCTTGGAATGGCGGTGTGCCCGGGACTGTGCGGCTGAAGCTCCTCTGTCACATTGTCTTCTACTGCCACAAACAGAGAAAGAGAGAGAGGAGGGGAGAAAGGGGGAGTCAGGGAAAAATATGGTTAATAGTGGAAAAACAACTTTGAGATTTCCCTCTTTTTTTTCTTATTTTTTAATTTATCACTGAAAAAGAAGTGGCGGGGGGGGGGGGGGGGGGGGGCTGACGGGATATTTGGCCTGCTTTCCGCAGCTGAACCTGAGACTTGGAGTCCTCGCGAGGCTGACGGGTGAGTTTTATTGGCAACGAGGCAAAGAGCCACCATGTAAGTCGCAACCATGAATAAAGGAAGCGGCCGGTGAAACATCGCCCACACGCGGATGAGTGACTTTGCTAAGAAAGTGTATCAGACGCCAACGACTTGAAGGAATGCTGACTTGCCAAAGAAGAAACAGAAGTCTCTGTGAAGCGCCTTTTCCCTCTTTTAGGCACGCCACGCAGAATAGTTGATGGGCACTCATTTGAACAACGGTCTCTAATTAACGGCCCGGGGGCCATTTGTGGCACGCAGGATGATATTTTGCAGCCCCTCACTTGATATCAAAGTTGCTTAGTGACACTTACGAGGTGTTACTCTTTTGTTGCGGGTGTCGTGCGGTGTCCACCCCAGAGAAATGAAACTTCAAAATGAAAGGCACGCCTTCTATCTGTTTGTTTTTCCTCAGGCATGATGGTATCTTGTATCATGGGCTCCCGCATATTAGTTTCCACATGGGTTTGTAACTCGTGGAATCCCCTATTTGCAGATAAATTTTTTTTTTAATAACTGAAATTTTGAGGGGGTTTTTTTATTTTTTGTGGGGCCCCACTGTTTTTTTTTTTGGTGGAAAATGCTGATGGGAGGTATATCTCTACTCGTTCAAGAATTCTTCAGGTTAAAAAATTTATACTGTATATACATGTTTTGGCGGCCCGGTAGTCCAGTGGTTAGCACGTCGGCTTCACAGTGCAGAGGTACCGGGTTTGATTCCAGCTCCGACCTCCCTGTGTGGAGTTTGCATGTTCTCCCCGGGCCTGCGTGGGTTTTCTCCGGGTGCTCCGGTTTCCTCCCACATTCCAAAAGCATGCGTGGCAGGCTGATTGAACACTCTAAATTGTCCCTAGGTGTGAGTGCGAATGGTTGTTCGTTTCTGTGTGCCCTGCAATTGGCTGGCAACCGATTCAGGGTGTCCCCGCCAACTGCCCGAAGACAGCTGGGATAGGCTCCAGCACCCCCCGCGACCCTAGTGAGGATTAAGCGGCTCGGAAGATGAATGAATGAATATACATGTTTTTTTCTGATGCTTTTAAATTGGACATCAATTTTCGCAAATGGTCACTTTTCGCAGCAGGAGGCGGATGATAGGGCCACAAATCATATTTTTCATACACGAGTGTCAAATCATGAAGACAATTTTTAAAATACAGTCATACCTCAGTTAAAACTCAAAGGTTTTGGTCGAAAACCGATTTGGTCGAGAACAGAGACGTTCGAAAACCGAGGTTTGACTGTGCTACTTTTTTTTTGGTTTGAATAAAAATTACAAGCTGTTTTTGCAAGGACATGATTGTTTGGTTGTGACATCTTTCCGTTCAATGACCTTCCATTCTCAGTTAATGCTCATAATTCCCTTCTAGAGTTTCCAGGCGTAAACATTCCCAAAATTCCCACGGAAATTTACCAGAATTGTTCATGGCAGTCAGTCTCTGGGCACCCCCACATTCGTAAGGGGAAAATTTGGATACCTGTGACTGACCTACCATTTTCACAAGGATGCCGTTTTCTTTAAAGCCTTGATGCTCTGAACCAATTCAATCATATTCATCGCATATTTAAACAATATATTTACAGTATGTGTCAATACAAACAAAAAAAGGCTCTTCATACAATCTACAGTCAGGGTTTCATGAAGTAAACTGGACAAATCGAACAAATAATATTGCCAAACATATTCAGAATCCAATCGGGGACAAATCCAAGGGGGAAAAAACATTTGGAATTGTGAGGAATGTCGAGATTTTTATGTTATAGTGCTTTTTAGATACGATTTGAAATGACCGCTTTATGAAAATTGCCGTTGGCGGCACGAATAAGCGCGTGATATCGAAGTAGACTATCAAATACTACACAATGGTCAAGAAAATGGCAGGATCTAGAAAATAAAGCTCAGCTAAATGTTGCTTTTGACTTCAAATTGTTCCTACTTGCATTCCGAGTCTGTTGGCAAGGTTCTGGCGAAGTGTGCATTATATTTCAGGAAAGCCTGACTGTGGATGACATTAGAAACAATGACTTCTCTGCTAAAAAAAAATGGGGTTACGAGCATGCAAATTAGCTCACAGATGTGCTCAGGCCATCCCCTGAAAAATTTCTGGCTACGCCTCTGCCTAGACCACAGCAACTCGCACTACTCTTTAGACGACATCGGCGAGAAACGAATAGCTTGTGCTTAGTCAAAAAGCATCCAGGTAAGCTTTCACGTCAGAGGCTGCGTGAGGTTTCCAAGCGGCGTGTCAAGTACGAGGAGTGAAATGGATTTGAACAGTGGGAAGAGAACAAAAGAGTCTCCCACCTGTTCCGTGTAAAATGAAGGTCTCGCTGAGGCCTTCTTAACGCCTCTGCGTTCCAACCGTGAAGTCGAATTGCATTCCCCATTATGTATTTTCCAGCCTTTCATTTTCGACGGCATGGAGTTGGGAGGGGAGTGTGACAGGACCTCCTGGCAGGGGAGCGCGCCATTGACTGCCGAGGCAGGAAGTGCAGCACTTTTAAAAGCATGCAAAATATCCTGTACTTCGCATAATTAAGACGAGAGCCTATGGCGACAGAAGCCTTTCGCCTTGGTGTTGCGTGAGTCAAATGGGAGCGTGGAGTGGAACTGCCGTGAAAAAAAAACTGAGGAAAAGTTTGAATGTCACAAAGGAGAATTATAGTCATGCTGAAAAGAAAAAAAAAGTATACAGTATAATAAGAGGGGATGGTCATCATGTTCAAAACAGGAAGGCGTAATGTTACCAGAGGGGAAAAAAATGCAATTTGACAGAATAAAAGTTAAATAAAGTTGAAATATTATGAGGAAAGAGTTGCAGCATGTTAAGAAAAAAATGACATTTTACACAAGGCTCAATTCGTGAAATTATGAGGATAAATCTGTAAAATTACCTGGAGAAAAAAGTCACAATTTTACACATCTGAAGCCAGAACTTATGAAAGTAAAGTCCAAATATTATTGCAACTCTATTGCAATTTAAAAAAAGAGACATTTCAACCAGAATAAAGTCCGGGATTTATTTATTTTTACAAACAGCTTATTGGTTACAATTCCGAAATCGTAATTATACGAATTAAAACGACAAATTTTTTGGGAGAAGAATGCCACATTACTTTGACAAAATGCCTTTTTTTCTCACATACAGCATTTACTGCTTTTCCATAACTTTCCTTTCCCTTCCAGTGCATTCCAAACACTTCTTTTTCATCATCCAGCCAAATACGTTTTTTTTGTTGACCTTTTTAAAGGATTGCCAATGATCACTCCTCTGATTGTACATCTCGCCCGTTGCCGCATATGCCAAACAAATCACGGTACCGGCAATTAATTAGCGCCGCCATTTAATGCAAAGAGGCACGGACAGATACCGTGGAGGGACGTCCCTCAGCGCCGCCGCTGAAGACGGAGTCAGCCAAGGCGCTCCTACTGGAGCGGGCCTCGGTGACTGACGCCCCGAGAGTTTAATGAGTTTCTCCAACGTCGTCGAGCTTCTCGTGCCTCAGATCATTTAAATAGGGCCAGGGATGAGTGTGTCCTCATAAATCTCCCGTGGTTCCATCAGAGATGGGTGGCAGGGTTTCTCTTTTTGTTTTGATTACTATCCCTGTTGGTGAGATGAGGGAGTTCAGGCAGAAAATGTTCTTTTATGATCCCATAAGAAGCCGTGGCGGTCGAGAGATGATTTATCGCCCACTGTAAGCGTATGAAAAGTTTTGTCATTGGGACAAGTTGGAGAAGAGTTCACATTCATGTCTCTCAACCACCCGGTCTCATCGCGGAAATATTTGGAGGGATAAATGCGATACCTGGCTTGAGTTTCGAGTGTGGGATGCTCATATGCAAATTATACTTGGTGGGAATCACACCAAAAGTTCATTTTATCCTAAATTTTAAAAAAACAAAAAACTTGGCCTTCCATGTACCAACATAATGACCAACATGAATGTACATTAACTTTGTAGGCCAAAATGTTCACCAAAATATCAGGCAGAGGTTTTATTTAATATTGTTGTAAGCCACTGTAACATCTGTAAAAAATAAAAATGTTGTCGATTAACTCATTCAGTGCCAGCCAAATCTAGACCAAGTCTGAAAAGACGTTTAAAAACGTCTTTGGGAGTGAATGAGTAAAATGGATGGCGTGTACATGGGGAAAACATGCCAATAGACCAGTCGATGGACTGGGGGGAAAACCACGGAGGATACACATCACCAAGGAAGAATGCATAGAAAAAAAGGGGAGTCGTGTGACATTATCAAGTCACAAATGGTAATTCAGCGAATGACGTTTACCACTGGCTCAGCATTATGTAGCTTAGTCCAAATGTGTGTGTGAGTGTGTGTTTTCCTTTTTTATAGTGATATTCCATCCAGCTGGAATGATAATACATAATTAAGTTTATTGCCATTTTAAGGTTTTGTCCCACCGCAAAAATTTTGTGAATACTTTTAACTAGAACCCGCCTGCTTAATCGGCCAACTAATTTAATCAGCCCATGTATCCATCCATCCATCCATCTTCCGATCCGCTTATCCTCACAAGGGTCACGGGGGATGCTGGAGCCCATCCCAGCCATCTTTGAGCAGTAGGCGGGGGACACCCTGAACCGCTTGCCAGCCAATCACAGGGCACACAGAGACAAACAACCATCCAAGCTCACAGTCACACCTAGGGACAATTTTGAGTGTTCAATCAGCCTGCCGTGCATGTTTTTGGAATGTGGGAGCAAACCGGAGTACCCGGAGAAAACCCACGCAAGCCCAAGGAGAACATGCAAACTCCACACAAAGGGAGGCCAGAGCTGGAAACGAACCCGGTACCTCTGTGAGGTCGACGCGCTAACCACTGGACAACCGGGTCGCCCAGGGATGATTTAAAAATTATAATAATGATGATGACAATACTACTACCACTAATAATAATAATCGAAGGCAAGGAGAGTTTATTTCAGGCCTATGTAAACTCTTTGAAATAAGCCAACATTTTCTGATTTTTCTCTTCGTCGTGGAGTTAAGCACAACAATCCTTGTTGTAGGTGTTAAGGAATACCTACAACAAGGATTAATCTACTGGTTAATCGGTTTTCAGAGTTTTATTTTGCCAAATATCGGAATCGCCAAGTCCATCAGTTGGGCCCTAGGTTGAACACTATGAATGACCTGCAATAATCTTTTCAATTTTGCAGCCCAAGAACAGAATGTGCGTTTCCCCGATTTTGAAGAAGAGGGGAACGAGGAGTAAAACCAAACCTTTTGGGGAAAAATATTCAGGCAGTCGTCCAAAATAGAAGGGTCCTAAAAAGCTAGGGAGTATACACATTTGGGCTGACTTTCAGTCCTTGGAAATCTCTGGAAGATTATCCTGCGCTAATGTATAACGGTGTGTGTTAATATAGAAACTCAACAAGTCAAGTCAAGTCAACATTATTTATAGAGCACTTTCAAACAGCCATCGCTGCATACAAAGTGCTGTACATGGAGCGATTTAACATATACAATAAACAGTAAGACGAATCAGTAATAAGTAATAAGTAATAAGGCGGTAGAAAGCACCAAGCAGTATAACCAATAGCAAATCTAAGTCATGCTGAGTCAAACGCCAAAGAATACAAGTGAGTTTTGAGGAGGGATTTAAAGATGGGCAGCGAGGAGGCTTGCCGAATGTTCAGTGGGAGGTCATTCCAGAGAGATGGACCAGCAACAGAAAAGGAAAACTCATGATAATATAAACTTATGAAAAGACACTTTTCAAAATATTGCTACATGCCTGTTGTTACTTTGTCGCTGTCAAGAAATGGGAGACTGTTGCGCATAAGAACAAAGCCAACTAACTTCAAGCCATTTCTTCGTCATGCCCAGTTTGCTTTAGGACTCGCAAAACAGACAAAACTGAAATAT
This sequence comes from Hippocampus zosterae, assembly GCF_025434085.1. Classification (NCBI taxonomy): domain Eukaryota; kingdom Metazoa; phylum Chordata; class Actinopteri; order Syngnathiformes; family Syngnathidae; genus Hippocampus; species Hippocampus zosterae. The sequence goes on from NC_067465.1 coordinate 12,528,490, forward strand.
TATGTATTCAAACACCAAAATGTTCAACCATAGTACCTAATGTCACAAAATCAACGTCCACTAGCTTACTGCTATAATGCGAAACGCGGCTAACGCAATTGAGCAGGGATGGAGGGGCCGCAAGTTTTCCATCAGCGCTACAGGTTCAGTTGTTCCAAAATGGACAAAATTTGTGCTCTCATATATTTGATTTTTCATAGTATCATTGTAAATGATCGACTATCCCAAAAACTAACCCAAAAACAAAGCGTTTTAAGAAAACAACTAAATAAGCCCTGTATTTCCCCCCCCCCCCCCCCCACCAGTACAACGCATGAATCAACTCACTCAAAATCTTAATATTATTGGGGTACAGTACAATGGAGACAACCATCACATGTGTACTCTTGAGAATTACAGTTGTTAGTTGTGGACCTTGTGGCCTTTATAAAAAGAATCACTTTAAAATCTGCACTATTGCTGGCCACAAACAGTGAACCACCATAAAGTGAGTGTACCCTTTCTCTCCGCTCTCAGAAAGTGGCGTGAAGTGAAGTGTGCTGCTGGGGGACTGAATGATGGTGCACCGTCAGGTAGCGGGCCGTCATCAAAGACAGCGAAGGCAAACACGAGTGGGCAGCTTTAATGAACACCTTCCGAAAGCTTATCGCATAATGACACGGAGCGGACGTGTCATGCAGTCGTGTGGCGACAGAATCACCGCTATCAGTTAATTAATGTTTGACAAGGTTCAGTGTAGCTAGCACTAAGACTGGTAAGGAGGGAGAGGGGTGGGGTGGGGGGGCTTTTGTTGATACAATAACAAACTCACACGGGACTGTTGTCCTTTGATTATCAAAGTGCAAAGCAGGGGGAAAAAGAAAAAGCAACAAAAACAACGTCTAATCCCAAAACAAGTGTTGCAGCATTAAAGGCCACTAATTAACACAGCGGCCACGTACTGCACACACACACACACACACACACATGCACACAGGAATGAATGGAGAGTAACTGTCATTTTACTGTGAGTGACAGTGCCCCCCAGAAGGGATGCTTCCATTTTTAGGGATGAGTTAATTGCGAGCAGACAAACTGACAAATGTACAGCAATCCGCAAAAGGTTCGAAAAAGTAAACGCTGACAAATTCACAGCCATCAGATAAAATCCGTCTGCGTAACACAAACGCATGGATCAGAAGCGATATTTTTGCAGGGGGGGGGGGGGCGGTATGTCTGCGTTCAGCACATCGGAATGACGTTTTTTATTTTTTTTTAATGAGCGTGATCTGCTTGTTTCATCTCATCCTGAGTATATGAATGAGCATTTCTTGGCTTGTTTGGTCACCAAATATCTGAAAATGACAACCAGTAGTCACCAAAATCCATATGCACAGTTCTACACTTCAACCTGTGAAAATATAAAAGCGATCGGCACAATATTTGATATTTTCTTGACATTAAATATGAGCTCCTATGAGGGAACGCCACGATCAGCTCCACAAAATTGAAGATTTGGTGCCGATCGTGTTTATATTTTTACACGTTGACGTGGACGAGAGCAGGGATGTTGAATCTGAATTTTGGAGGTGACTGGTCAGAGTTTTCAGACATTTAGCAATGCTTAAGTTTGTTAGATGCTATGGGAAGGCAGACATTAGCCCACCGCAGCTAACAGGCTAACACCGCTGCCACTGTCAGGGCAGCAATTCACGTTCGGCCGCCGATACGGCCAAATTTAGAGGTCCGAAATTATAGACCGGCAAGAAGACCCTTCGGCCGAATGTGGCTGTTTTGTGCGCCTCATTTGGCAAACCCCCTGGAGGTGAACATGGGGAAAAAAAGTAAGTCAAGCTAACCCTTATAGACTGAAATTTAATATGTAATGACCTATGAACAATTCAGCTCATGAAAAGCCTTTCGGAACGCTTTGTGTTCAAATCTGGGGGATTTATCAAACAAAGCAAATCTGGCATGAGAAAATTACTGCATGCCGACTGTTTATTTCCTCATCCTGCAGTGAGCCACGGCGAATCGAATCCTTGTGATATTTTCAGAGGTCGAAGTGGGCCTAAGCAGATATGTCAACATTAATTTTGGTGGCGATTAATCGCTGTTTTGGGAAATTAGGGATGTCGATACAATGAATTTGAATGGACAAATTGTCTCGGGTTCCTCCGCTGACTCCCACCAAGAAATGGGAAGTGGGTGGAGGGGCGTGGCTATATTGCTAACTGGAAAGGGGCGTCTGGAGAATAATTCTTTCCTGATTTATGTCTAGAAAACAAATTTGATCAAATGAATGATGACTAGATGATCCCTTTAATCCCTTTTCTTTCTTTGATAATTTTGCTGCTTTAAATTGGAAATGTCTCCATTGTGAGACAAATAAAGGTTTTCTTATCTTACATACATGTACATGTAAAGCCATACTCACTTGTACAAGCCATATCAATTTGTATTGAATGGCGACAAATGAGCATTTTGTTCACACGTTATTTTATTGCTTTTACAATGATATTAAAGAATAGAGTGAGCCCCATTTTCAAGTTGGAGCACCTGCCCCTCCAAAGGTCTCTTCACGCCTCTGCCTTTACGTGTGTGTGTGCGTGTGTGTGTGTCTTCCTGGATACGCGTGACTCATCCGCTTGGTTACAAGCAGCCCGGACGATCCGGTGGCGAGCACAATGGCGCTGTAATCCGCCCTGACTGACCGGGAAGGAGACGTTCGCCACGGGGACTACAACTCAATTTAGCTGGGGGTCCGCAGGTCAACCCTCTTCAATTAGGCCCGGGAGGAGGCGGGTAGAGGACACACACACATGACTAACTTTCTTAATGAGCATTATTTGAACTGATGATTAGTGTCATAAATAATTTGCAATGGAGCAGCATGTTAATCACGTTGCATAATGTCTGTAATCCTTCATTTAGATATAGAAGGGAGGATTTATTAACCAGCATGGAGCAATTATTGCAAATGTAGCAGTATGGAAGTCAAGTCAGACAAAACGGATGCAAATAAGCCCCGGGAACATCTCATTTGGTTTTGCAAAAAAGGGGAAAGCGGTGGGGATCAATCACTGTCTGCCGATCAGACGATCCATGACAACAAGACAGACGCACGGCGCGAAATAAGAGGAGATATCGGCCAGCTCCCGCGACGCTCCCGTCCGGCGCGCCTCAGCCGCGTGTCAAGCGCGCTGACAGCCGTGCTAATGGGATTTTTTTTCTTCTTCTTCTTCTTCTTCTTTAAACTAACGGCTTCATCGTAATTTCTTTAATGATAATACAAACCGTATTTTTGTGTCACATTAGAAACGTGTTAATGGGTGTTATGCCACGGTCCATTAACGGTGAAACAGCCCGGAAGACGGCGCATTCTGATGCAACCGCGACGGAAATAGAGAGCAACTTTGCCTTGAAATGCTGTTGCTAATTTAAACAGCTTTTAAGCAAGGTCAACATTGTAAAAGGGGGGCGTGGAATCTGCTGTGTTAAAAAAAAAAATCTCATCGTTGTTGTTTTAGAGTTTTATTGTGCTCACGAATTTTTATGCGAACAATATAGATTTTTCAACTCCCTTTATGTCTGACTTTTATTTGATGTACAGCAATTTGCATGGAGCTGTGGTTGTTTTTAAAGTGCTCTATCAATAAAGTTGAGTTCAGTCCATCAAAAACTTTATCCCCCAATGTTTTTTTTTGGTACTATTCCCCCCCCCCCCTTTTTAGACATGCTAATGAGTGTTATGCTATGGCCCATTAATGGCCAACAGCCTGGAGGGGGAGAAAAGCACATTGCGATGCAATGACAGCCAAAACAGAGCGGATGGATACCAAATCAAAACTTTTCCTTCAATGCTTTAAAATAAAAGACACTATAAAAGAGAGCATGGTGATACACAGACAGATTAAAAACTAAAATGGTTCCGGCATAGGAAAAGCATTCCCCATGCTGTGATCGAAATGATGCCGAATGGGAATTGCAACAATTCGTCACTGGCCTGTGAAAAACACGCAGGTCCATTTTTGTCATTTAAAAATGTTTACATGAATGGAATGCCCAAAACATGGACGCACCCCATTCAGTTTAAAAAGAAATGCTAATGACAAAAATTGGATTTATGGTTTCAACGCCATCATTTTTGTAAAATAGGAACCAGCTTGAGATAAAACGCCATTGCTGCCGACTGAAAACCGTTTATAGCCGTTTTTCAGTTGTTCATTTTCATTCGAAGTCCTTTTTTGCACTCGCCATATTTTTTTGTGTCACATGACAAACATCTAAATGAGTGTTATGCTGTGGGTCCATCGCACACATTCCAATGCATCAGCGACAAAACGGATACTAAACCCAACAACGCTTGAATAAACGTATTGCTGATTCGACACAATGTTTACTTTTTTTGTCTTGTCAGCATCGTGAAAAGGGGAGTGGTCATGCATCAATACGGAGGAATAGCTGAGTATGTCAATCAGGGGTGGGGAAGCTTGGGTCCGCGGGCCAGACAGGTCCCTAGCAGCGTTTGATCAGGCCCAAATCCAAATGGAAGTGTTATCAAAATCTTAAATAATATTTTATTAACAACCACTATTAACACGTTTTTCTACTGTTTTTAATCAGAGAGGCAAATAAACTTAAATAAACTCTGCCCTTGTTTTTTTCCTAAGTACATCAGATTTTCGTAATTAATAATACATTCATAGAAATCGAGTACGGCAAATTTGCGCGTTAAGGGTTAGGCTCAGGAACAAGTGGAGGTTTTTTTCTGAAATGTGTAAATTGTAACTCATGATAAAATCTGTATTGATCAAACTTTTATACATGCCAAACTTAAGAACAAAAATTGGAAGAGATTTCAAAAGCTTGATGTGCTCTGAAAAAAAGGAAATAACCTTTTTTTTTTTTTTACATCGTGCCAAAAATAAATATCAGGACACAGAAAGCCGTTTTTGCAGTTTTCTACTGACCAGTATAATAAATTTGATTGTTGCAACATCAAATTGTATTTTTTTTTTTTTTTTTTGGCAGAACCTCAAAGGACTGAAAACTGGAAGGGTCATGGCTAAAAAACATAATAAAAAAATACATAAATAAAAATCATTTTAAAAAAAGTTCCCCAAGCCAAAGATGAAATGACACAAAGTTAAAAAAATTAATGTGTGGATGCAATTTTTTCATGATTGACCTTTTAAATGATTGCATTGCTGCTCGCTGAAAAGCATCCATCACGCGGGTGTTTTTTGTGTTTTTACATTTTGGGGGGAATAAAACAAATAAAAACTGAGAGTTTGTGTTCCATGCTTTCGATCGGACATTGAAGAGCCGTTCAATAACCTTGCACTACAACCAACTTTGCTTGCACTTCAATCAAACTCATCCTCTTCTGCCAATTATTCTATTTGCCACATTTCAATGGTAGTCATCTTTGAATTTGAGCTGCATTCACAAAGTTATGGCAAAACTGAAATGAGCCCATAAAAAAAATCCCTGAAAATTGTCAATCCACATACAGAAACTCAATTGACTGACGTACTCCATAAAGATCACTCATGTAGAGACTAATTGCATCTCCTCCGCAACATGAAATATTTAACACCGACATGACACAGCACCGATTCCAGCACAAGTGTTGCACTCGGCAAAGCAAATGGCATGGAAAATATATTTATATATGCACATGGCCGACGTGGAAACTCGGCTCCTCGGCCAATAAACACGTCAGTGCAGAGGGCCTTGAGAGTGCGGTCTGTGCTTCGAATGAAAACATCCATGCTGGCTGCCGTTCTTTATTCAGGAAGTGTGCTGTCGGGACAGGCGACGTGGCAGTCGTCGCGTGCAGGTTTTCGACCTTTGCACGTTAGAACAGCGTGGAGTCACACAGATTTGAGGAGCAATGCAGCATTTTTGCATCAAAGCTGATGACGTACGTTGTTGCCTTGCTCCGTTTTTAGTCCCTCAAGCAATAACGTCGCTTGGTCTGTCTCGCGTCCTTAATTGAAACGGGAGCTGAAATGTTGAATACCTCCCCCCCACTCCCTCACTGCCTCCTCAAACCCTTTTTTCACCTCCCTCGACGGGATCGAAAACAGACTTGGACTCCCTGAAGCAGCCAACACTGAGGAGATGCCGAAATGAAATAATACAAGACAACTGTCACAGCGTTGGCTTGCCATCAAACCAAACCTCTGTTTACATCCCCAAAAGCTAGACGGGCTCATCAACCTTTTGGATAGCAAGAACTACTTCTAGGGTACTGGTTAATCCAAAGGGCTACCAGTTTCATATGGACTTCTGAAATAACTCATTTGCTCATATTGTTTTTTTAGTAATACTGTATATTGTTACTGATCGTGAATTATATCCTAGGTTGAACATGATGAGGATTTTCGAGCCGATATCCGAGTTAAAAAATAAATAAATAATATGAACCATTCATCGATCTAAAAATGGATCAATCTATCCAATCTATTTTAAAAAAATGTGTTAATTGACTGGACAGTCGACCCCCGCTATTTGCAAGGGATTGGGACCGGCCGAGCCCACAAGTAGCCAAGATTTGCAAAGAAGTAACCCACTGGGGTAAAATAATTACTCAACCCTAAAAAATTGCCAAATGCATACAAAAACAGGGGCAGGAACAATATTTATCACCTACACCCTCCCCCAAAAATAACCATATTATTTTAAAATGACATCACTGATCAATTTTGACATTACAGCCGATCACTGATTTTGCATGAAATGCAAAAGATTTGCAGATCCGATCCAGACAATCAGTTCTGTGTCAAGTCTATGATATTCGTTTATGCGAATACACTGACATATACATGCTCATGATTCTGTCAATGACTCCCTAGTCCGTTATGTTTTTCAAAGAGGCCAGCCGGCTACTCATGTGGTCCTTGGGGGCACCACATTGGTGACCCCCCCCCAATCCCAGGCAAAAAAAAAAAAACTCTTTCAAAAGACAGAGAGGAGATTACCACGCTTCCTCTCTGAACAATAGCGAGGTAGACGGAATGACAAGGAAAGTTATTGTGGACATCTGTATAAGTGTAGCCCCTCTTCCCAAAGGAGCCACACAGACAAAGAGCAGTAAATAACATCTGGCTTTCCCCATTTTTAAACACAAAAAAAGAAAGAAAGAAAGATGGAAATATCTATGACATTCGGCTTTCTTTCGTCAGTTGTCGGAATGAAGACGTAAAAGTCGAGCCAGTGTCGATTTCGCTTGGTGTCGATAACAAAACAAACTGACCTCATTTGCATACTGATTTGCTCATTCTTGTCTCTCTCGCTCTCCCTCCCTCTCTCTCTCATGCACACCAGTCTGAACAGATGTTGTGCACCGCACACTTGTAGCATGTCGCAGGCGGCATTGCACACAAGTGACAAAGACAGAAAAAAAACCAACAACAACAACTGGCTACAGCGTGAGGGGAAAAATAGGACATCTTAGAATCCAAGACGACTCAGAGGTATTGATTGCGAATTGTGGCTTCACTATGCATATACTGCAGAGCATTCCTTTGTGGTGAGGGAGGAATGAAGAGGTGGAATAAGTGGGGAAGGGTCCGATATGTGGTCACAAGTGTATGGACCAATTCGATTTACTGTGCAAAATACAACGGCTACCTAATATATACCTTTACCAAAATATGCATGTGTGCGCCTGACCACATCGCCAACACATATAAAACGTCGAAAGTGCACGAAAAAAAAGTTGAATCTATTAAAGTTATTTTATTTTAAACGTGACCAACTCTTTGGTCTCAAATACACGCATACGTCTCAAAAAGTCACTTTTAGTCTTTATTCCTGCTTTACTTTGGTCACGTGACTACCGTGCACGCCATTCCTTTACTTAAAGTTGGCTGGGTTAAGGATGGCTCCAGATGTATTCGCGTGTGTGTGTGTGTATACACGCGCGCGCACACACACGCACACATATACTCGAACCCGCCCTCAAAGAACCGGTCCAAAATGATTTTTCCATGCGCAAAAAAAAATTACAAATTTAACGCGTCCACGGCGAAGCACAGTCTTGTTGTTATTGTTCAAAAGAAGAAGAGGAAATAAATGTTTTGAGAGCCATCTTACCTTTGAGGGATCTTGGCTTCGCTTGCTTGCGGCGCGACATGATCCTACACAAAACGATGAAGTTGACAATGTGCGTAAAACGGCTCAGTGGCAAAAACGTCTCGAAATGCGCGTGAGCTCGACCGCGGCTGTCTCGCTACCATCACCGGCGCGCGGGGCTAAGCGGTTTTTTTGAGGGGTGGGGGGTTCTTGGGGTTTTTTTTGTGATGAGCAGGTAGACAAGATGTGTTTTAAAAGGTCCAGTTTGCCGTGGAAAAGTGCGAGAATGTAGCTCTGGTGGTGCTGGTACTGCTGGTGGTTCCGTCACGTGCTGCCATTCCCCGTGAAAATGTCACGCGTGTGCTCGCTCAGGGATAAAAAGCGCAATATTTGCTTCTTTTCTCGCCCCCCGCCACCATCATCATAATCATCCGCGGCGGTGGAAGAGACCTCTCCGTTATGAGAGTGCAAAAGGGAGGGGAAAAAACGAGCAACAAAACAAACCACCCTTCCGTTTAAAAAAAAAAAGGAGGAAAAAACGACTAAATAAGACTTTGGGGGGAATATCCAGCTAAGCACACGAAAAGTAGTCGCGCGTCAGAGGAGTAGAGCTAATGTAGAATTAGGTGCGCGGATGTGCTCCGAGTCTACGTCTAAATTGCTCTTAAAAGGAGGATGAAGAAGCAGAGAGAAGATGGAAGCTCCCTCCTCATCACAAACCTGCAAGGTCTTGGACTGCGCTGTCGCTCCGGTAGTCCACATAATAATGGAAAATGGAAGCAAGGCCCCCAAAGCCATCAGGATGGCTCCAGAGGGGGCCCCTACCCCGCAGGGACTCGCTCTGTACGTAATCACTGAGGAAATCATTGTCAGCCTGCCTGCACTCACACACAGACAGAGAGGCATGATTAAAATCCGAGGGAGCGCGGCAAGATGTGGACGCCTGGATTATCGTCAATCCCCGGATCCGGAGTCGCGCTCCGAGCCCAGAAAGTGGGCCTGTCTGCCTGCCAGCCTTCCTGGCGTTGGTTGCCTCTTCCTGCAGCCCGCCGGCGGACGATCCGTCCGTCGATCAGCCTGTACGGCAGACGTACTGGTCCCCCTTCTGGTGGAAGAAGAAAGACACGTTTACCTTCATTCATGCACGCACACAGCAATGCACCCCCCCCCCCCCATCTACATAAATCATTATGACTTTTTAAGAAGCATTGTGTTACCACACGACATTGTATTTTTGTTGCTGTTGTCATTCTCATTTTGAACATAGATAGATAGATAGATAGATAGATAGATAGATAGATAGATAGATAGATAGATAGATAGATAGATAGATAGATAGATAGATAGATAGATAGATAGATAGATAGATAGATAGATAGATAGATAGATAGATAGATAGATAGATAGATAGATAGATAGATAGATAGATAGATAGATACATAGATAGATACTGTAGATAGTCATGAAATTCGACAGATATGATGCCTAAAAATCCAAGACACAAATGCCATACGGAACAGATTGAAACGACACAAAATGAAACAGACACACCGGGGAAAACAAACTTCAATCAAATTTGAAGTTGGGCAATTCCACAAAATATTTTGAGTTTTTGGTGTTGTGAAAATTTGCTTTCCTGCATTTCACAAGTAAGAAATAAGAGTTTGCAGAACTAACTGTTCCTCATATTGTCCACCCCAGCTTCAAGACATTAGTAAAAATAATTCAGGAATGTGTTTTGGAGCAAAGAACTTTCTTGTGCTAACTAACACTGTGGCCATAAGTGTCAATGATTTATATTATCAACTTTCATTCATTCATTCATCCTCCTAACCGCTTGATCCTCACTAGGGTCGCGGGGGGTGCTGGAGCCTATCCCAGCTGTCTCCGGGCAGTAGGCGGAGGACACCCTGAATCGGTTGCCAACCAATCGCAGGGCACACAGAGACGAACAACCATTCGCACTCACACTCACACCTAGGGACAATTTAGAGTGCTCAATCAGCCTGCCATGCATATTTTTGCAACTTGTTCCAACTTAAATTACTACCAAAGTAATTGTGTTTTGACAGTGTAGATGCAGTACAGATAAGATACAAATACAGATCGTGAAGAAAATGTGATCTAGAAAGATGCACCTGGGTACACATAAATACGATGTGATGCTAGAAATAAAATACGACATGCAAATTTTGCATGGCCTCTTGTTACTAGGTAGAATTCATGAAGAGCAATCGTTTGTAAACTTTGCTGAACTGAATATAAAACCTGTACGATCTTTTACATTTAGATAATCATCGGGGGCTACTAAGCCTTAATTGGATTTTTTTTTTCTTTCATTGTTTTTACGGGGCGCCTCTCAAACAGTCTGCTGCAGTGGATGGAAATTGGCAGGACCCTTTGATAGCCTTTAGTCACGTGCAATCTGACTTTGTCAAAGCAAAAGGCATCCCATAACAGTCAGTTAAAATTAATGATGTGACTACACAATGAAACTGTCTCTATAGTGTATCTCTATTTATCAATTTAGAATTTGTACCGTACACAGATTGCTGTATACACAAGTGCGAGCAGAAACCAAGAAAATAGAACAGAGCCCGACGCATAACTCCACAACAGAAATTGATGAAAAAAGTGTGATATAAAGATCACACAAATGTTTATCATACATTATGAGCAATGTGATTAACTGATTTGCATCTTTTTATGAGGTTTCAATTTTTTTTCAAACAGACTTCATTTGTCATCTCACAAAATACGTCAATAAACATGGCCAAAGATGTACAGTACATTATAAAAAAGAAGCTGACAGCTGTTGCTTTCCATAGACATAAAAACAGGATCTAACATTCATTAATTTTCAGCATAAATGACGAAATACTTTCAGTTTTCATTCCTCTTCTTTCAAATTTAGTGTTTAACTCGAAGGTGTGCCACCATCTATTGGTTGAAAGTGGGATTACACCCAAAATAAATGGGATACAGTACAAATTAGCATCACAAACTGAATCAAAATAATCCTCCAAATTGCGGGACCGTGTACTCAGAACCCATGTCGGCGTGAGAGGTTCTAAACAGTTTTGAAGAGTCTTAGTTTGCAGCAACAAATGTTTCCTGTTGCCCATATCGTAAGCATGTCAAAAAAATGCACAATAAAATTCGCAAAGGGCAGCAAAAGATGGACGTTCCGCCCACACACACGCACACACACTCACGAATCGAACAGCAACCGTGCTCGATTTTTGTCAGTGGCTGTGGTTAGATACGATGACAGTAAGATATTGTGGCAAAACTAGAACTAAACAACCTCAAAAGCAGTGACATCCGTGACAACAGCTCAGCTGACAACAATCTTAATTTCTTCTCTTTCTCTTTGTATTTTACTCATCTGGATGCACCATACTGCCCCTCCCAGGTTAGTTTTGGTACTACAACAGACACCTGATTTGGGGGATTCTGAGTCCACCACAGATATAAACGGAAGCACATGATTATTTTTCTTCATCATGTGACAGGTCACTCACGTTTTCAACATCGGTCAAGTTTGTGCGTATCCTGCTTAATACTAATTAAAGAGGGATTTGTGACCTACATCCACTTACAAAGCTTTCATTTTACATGCTCAATTTTCATCCTTGATTTAATCTGCACCCTCTGCTTCTCAAATGAGGCCCCCACCCAACCTGCGCACGCACCCCGCCCACACGTTGCCACACAAACTAAAAGATCAATAAGACAAAGTGTGACAGGGATTGACGCGATGCGCTTTGCTGCATTCAAAGGCCTCACAAGCTACAGTAAATTTGGTAAACAGGCACATATGAAAGGTCTATTTGTCGGCGCTGGGATTCTGTCAGGAGGTCTCAGTTGCCTTAACGCTTCAATCCCAACAACGCTTCCCCTCAAAGATCCCCCTTGCTGTCACTGTCAGACGTCTCTCCCAAAGTTTTACCACCTAGCCCCCCACCCCAACATTCGGTGCACTCCAAAACACAAACAGACATCCTCCAGGGCTTTTTGCTACTTTCATTAGTGACAAAGTAACTAGGAAAATGCTTGACTTGCTTCCAGTCTCTAAAGTTACACGATACTCCCTTAACCACAAGGTTTTTTCCCCCCTCTCATGTGAGGAATATTGCTCAAGATGCTCCAAAAACTGTCTGACACTGCTTGTCCTCTGGGGATTGCCTTAGAAATAGGGAAGGAAAAACAATCAAACATGTTTTTTGCTTTTTTTTGTTTTTGTTGTTAAGGAGGAAGACAAATGTGAATAAAGATAAAAAGCAAAAATAAGTTTGTTTCTTCAAATTGGAAGATACAAGACAAGAAAGGGAGAAAAAAAAGTCTGACATGTTTTAACAATATGGACATCAGGGAAAAGGCAACGCCATATCTTTGCATTTTTACCCTTTCGAATTTTAATGGGAGCGTTTTTGATTGAGGACTAAATAAAACTTATTTTGAATTGACATTTAGTTAATATTTAAATATATAGCCTCCCCTTGTGCGGATAAAGCGGATCAGAAAATGGATGAATATATAGGCTATGGGTTGTTCTTCCAATCGTCCATTTTCGTTACTCCTTATCCTCACGAGGGTGACTTCACTCGATCACACCTGACTTTGGGCAAGAGGCAGGGCTGCACTTTGGACTGATTGGAACATAGGTGTCAAACTCAGGTCCTGGAGGGCCGCTGCCCTGCATGTTTTCCAAGTCTCCCTGTTGCAACACACCTGATTCAAATGAACAGATCATCAGCAAGCTCTGTAGAAGCCTGACATTGAACCTATTCATTTGAATCAGGTGTGTTGACACCTATGGGTTGGAATAATGTACCACAAAGTCAGATTCGCACGCATCGACGTGAGGCACTAGCTACCAGCTAGCTTGCGGGCTAACAGCTTTCCAGAGGTTTGATTGTCTGCGGCGTTACCTCCTTTTTTGGTGTTGTGTCAGTGTGTTGATGACAATAACAGAGAGACTTCAGGCGAAAGACAACCATTAATTCCAGGTGTGTCCAAACACGATCCTGCCTGTTTTCCAGCTCTCCCAGGAGCAACACACCTGATCCAGATGATCAGCTCATCAGCCTCCAGGGCTGGACGTGTCTGATTTATTCGATAGGGTGTCACGCGTCATTCCTGCCTGTGGCTCCCACTACATGTCAAACATTTGAGCACATGCGACTTGCTGTTTACACTGTATACCCTCCAATGCTTTGTGTCACAACTTTTTACCATGAATAACACAAAACACATAACACCCGGGAACATAAATAATAACACCAAGCTGCTGTGCTGATTGTGGTATCCATGGAAGATGCATGACGTAGCTAGTTAGCTAGCTAACTGCACTCTACAGTCATAGAATTGGGCCAGGTAATTAAAATTAAATAACTCGCTGGATAGTTACTCGTGCGAACAAAGGCGCTGAAGTTCTTATAAAGTGGAGGCTGGGTGGATTCATTCCAGACTCCAAAGTGAATCTCTTGAGACCACGTTAGCCATGCACAAAAAAACAAAAACAGGAAAGCTGAAACAGGATATTTTAACGCTAAATCTCTGCAATTCGATTCTACATAGCCGTCAATATCGCATGTTGTCAACAATGATCTTGAAACATGTACGGTATTTAAATGTAGAACTAAATCTTTGAATTCACTTCAGTCTTTAAATCTTTTGACTAGGAGCTTGGCGCCAAAGTGTGTTTGTACTAAAATGAAGAAGTTGTGTGTGTGTGTGTGTGTTGCAACATTTCAACCTCCACTCTGTCTCTCAGCGGGGACGAACTGCTCCCCTCCCAGAATCCACTGCCCTCAACTAGAGGCTTTTCCGTGACCTGTGGCCTCTTGGTCCTCTGTCCATTTGGCTCCCCCCAAAAAAGTCCAACAGAACATGAAGAAAAAAAACAAAAAAACCCACCTAAAAGTCATGACTTAACTTTTCAAAGAAAGTTTGAATGGTGATGAGTTCTGAAGAAAGTAATAATCACTGAAGGCTATTTAGAAGAATTCGCTTATAAATGGTCAAAAACGGAGTCTTAAAAATGCGATCGGTCAATTATGCTTGTTAGAGGAGGGCATACACACAGACATGCATGTGCACCAAACACACATGCACACACACGCGCACGCTTTGACTTGCCTCATTAAAACCCGTCCAGCTAGCAGAACTCTGAGATGTGAATGTCTCCCTTGAGGAGGCCAGCACGTTCGTTTCGAGAAAGGCAAAATATTCAACTTTTTTTTTCCTTCCTTCTCCTCCTCACTTGCTTGTAATTACAGACATTGCCGGAATGCATGACCTTGAGAATAAGGCTGCGTCCTACGAGAGCCCAGCAGACACATCACCATCTCCAGTCCGGTTCTCCGCTGTGTGCGCGCTCCCCTGTCGGAACGCCACCCACACCGGGCATGAGTGAGGTCGAGGCAACGCCCCCATCATCGGAAGGAGCACACCCCCGGGGACTTTACACTCTTTTCTAGCAAGCCAAACTCCTGAGGCTGACCAGAAAAGAAAAACAGCTACGATGGGAAGTGACTGAGAGTGTTGCACTTAGGCCTTGTGTCATAGCAAACTGATTAAAACAAAGACCCCCCCCCCCCAAAAAAAAACCATTACAAGTTGGCAAGCTGGAGTAAGACTGCAGCTTTCCAACTTTGTTCTCATCCAGATTGTTGCGCGATTAAACACCGGAGCAGATCATATGCGTGAAGATGGCATGCAAAATAGTGATTCCATAAAGAAGCCGAAAGGAAGCCTTACCCTTAATAAGATAAGATAAGATAAACTTTATATGCCCACACTGGGGAAATTTGCAGTCTACAGCAGCAAAATGGGGGGAGCAAAGTGTTTCATGGCACAAAATAAATGTTTCAGAAAAGAACAGTCACAGTTCAATATAAGTGCAAATATAGCATTATCAATATATTTGTGGTTAAATAAAATAAATTAGCAATAGCATAGAAAACACAGCATAAGGTGGCTGTGCTATTTTATGCTGTGTCTCACATCTTCAAAAACTGATGGAACTGTGTCAACAACACAATTTCAGCTCATCTCAAAATTCAAAGGTGACGTATTATGCATGTATTTTTTTGCATCATTTAAAACATTCCATACAGGAAATAGTACTTAAAAAGAGATAATATATCCACAAAAATTGTTCGGATAGTGCGACGTTGTAAGTCGAGGTTCCACCGACTATATTCTAGACTGGAGACAACTGTCTTTGGTCTTTGGGGAGCTCCTAACTTGCATTGTTCCATCAATACGTTGCAATAATTTTGGTTTCTGGCATTTCAAACACATATACACGAGCATCAAAGTTATCTCTTGTTGTTCTCTTGTCTCATTTTGCATTGCCGATACTGGGCAGCTTACATCAGGTTACGTGTATATGTACAGGTACATGAAAGGGTTAAAGATACAGAGGCAGCCATCACATTTGGCCTCCCAGAATGCACAAAATGAACTGCCCCTTTGGGTGAACGCTATGCCCTGTTCGTAGATCCACTTCCGCTTGGATTTACATTACAAATCAACTTTGTGCCCATTGTTGCACATGCGAACCTTACAGCAAATGTGCCCCTTAGTACTGTATTTACAAATCCACTGTTCCAAGTCAGAATGCGTTTGACCTGACAGGTTCGGCTGTAAAATGGAGTGAATGGTCCTCCTCAAAAGTGACCTTCCAGTCAGATATCCACAACTTCCATCTTCCCAAGCCAAGGAGCCCGCGGAGCAACTCCCAGACCGGGTAATTAGCACAGTGGTGTCACCAGACAGCAGATCACGGGCCAGAGAGGCGGCGAGAGAGGGGGACTCCTGGCACCGCGGTGGCTGCTGTGCGCTTTGACATTCAGGGCTGGCTGATCTATGGGGCTGGGGAGACTGTGCCCTTGCTCTGGGTCTTCGTGAGGGGAAGGTCCTGGCAACGTTCCCCCGCTCGCTTACTTCATCATAAAACTCCGGGCACGAGATGCCGGCTCGTGTGCGACCGGCTTGCCGCATCACGACCCCAGATGCAGAACTGCAACAATTACAGTTCTTTTAAAGCCGCAATATATAACCGTCATTGAATAACAATTTTGTATGGGCGTGTCGAATGAGGTGAAGAGCATTTCTGGCATTGCCCCGGAACGCCCAGATAACCCAATTGTGGTCTATGCTGTTGACGGACCCGCCTGAACCATTCTTGCCTTATCACCGCTGCTAACCTTGGTGTTCAGAATTCATTCATTCATTCATTCATCTTCCTAACCGCTTGATCCTCACTAGGGTCGCGGGGGTGCTGGAGCCTATCCCAGCTGTCTCCGGGCAGTAGGCGGGGGACACCCTGAATCGGTTGCCAGCCAATCGCAGGGCACACAGAAACGAACAACCATTCACACTCACACTCACACCTAGGGACAATTTGGAGTGTTCAATCAGCCTGCCATGCATATTTTTGGAATGTGGGAGGAAACCGGAGCACCCGGAGAAAACCCACGCAGACCCGGGGAGAACATGCAAACTCCACACAGGGAGGTCGGAGCTGGACTCGAACCCGGTACCTCTGCACTGTGAAGCCGACGTGCTAACCACTGGACTACCGGGCCGCCCGTGTTCAGAATTGTGTTCAGTATTTCTATGAAGTAATCACGACAAAGATAAATAAAAACGAAAGAAAACACAAATATGCAGTAGGCCAAAAAAAATACCATTTAAAATATTTAACAGTCCAAGGAGTTGATAAGGAACTTTTGCCGTGTATGTTGAAACATAGCATGATGTACAATACTGTTCTCATCCATGTTCCACTGGCAGTGCCAAAAACGAGTAATTGTACTGCAAACATGCCAATGCAACGCAGTAGCATTCCTGCAGTTACTCGACATTTACCTTCATTCATTGTTGATACAATGTTAGCATAGCATCCAAAGTGTGGGACGTTTAAAGCCAGTCTTGTCCTCTTCTCAGTTTATTCATTCACTCCCAAAGACGTTTTTAAACATCTTTTCAGACTTGGTCCAGAATTGGCTGCTACTGAATGAGTTAATGGGGGATGGAGCTAGGGTGTTGTCACAAAGAGAGCGGCGACCCTTTTTTTTTTTTTACCAATTACGGAATTTTTCCAACCCAGTTGACATTTACTAAGAATAAAATTTTGTGCAACAAATTTAGCAACAACTGACTTATTTCACCGCATCCTCCCAGCAACGAAAGTGTCGATTGCATTTTTACTCATGAAGGCAGCACTTCATTGCCGAGTTGCCAAATTACACTTTGTATCCAGTGAGACCTCCAAATACAAATTCCCCCACACCTCCACATCGACAACTTAGATGAACGTTTGAGTATTGTCAGAAGCTCACGCTGGTAAAACTGTTAGCTGATACTAATTTGTGTCTGCTTTGCTTACCTTTTGGCTTTAATGTGGCAGTGCTTCTGTGTGATTCTTGCCCTAGCTGCCAAGGCTTGGAGAAAGAAATCAGTTGTGTGGGTGGGAAGTTTTTATGTAAATTAAAATTGTGACGACGCAACTTGGCAACTTTCGGAAGGGCTCGCTCACTGAGTTTTGTAAATCGCCGGATCAAGATTTACAGTCATTTTACACATAACCCAACTATTTGTACATAAGCCATTGAAAACTCAATTTGCCGTACAATATGTCCTTTGAGTGCTTTTGTGTAATGTTACTCACACACATCACTGAAAACATAACCTCCTTTGTTGAGATCATTACTGTGTAGCACTATACAGTTGTATTCTTCACAAGTTTACATTAAAAATGCACAAAAAATGTGCAATTGGCACATTTAACCACAACAGGATTGATTCACGGCGTGATCAAAAATCATTCTGCTGGTTTTGATGTCCTCTTCTGAAATGGCTTTGACCTCCACTGCAAAATGGCCACCGCATGCCAAGAAAGACAATCCTCCCGGGGGGCCGTTGCCACAGTCCAGCATGGTCATAAAAGACATGAAAAAAAAATAACAGCCGTAAGTTAAAAAAGATCTCTTGGAAGCACAACACATTAAAAAAAAAGTGGAAGAGGAAATTAAACTACTCGCAGTGATAATGTTTAGGCGTTTTTTTAATGGTTGTTTTTATCAGAGGTACTGTGTTCAATGAGGACTATTTTGTATCTCGTAAGTTATTTCAACGTGAAAAAAAATTAAATAAAAAAACATTTAAAAAAATTTACATCCCTTTATCCGTTTCATTGATTAATAAAAAAGACAGATTAATCGATTATTCATATCATCGCTAGATGCAGTTCTAATCAAGACGCATTGCATTCTTCAAAACACTGCCAACTTTTTGTCCTGCCTTATATGTGCATTTAGTCTAGTCATGTGACAACTTTTTCCTTACTTTTTATTTGCTACAAAGAACTTCACCATTATTGATTGAAATATTCAAACAATAAAGCCTCGGTTTCAATTTTTTACATACGGTATTTGATTTTTTTCTGCACAAATAAAAGAAATACCGGTACATGTCTGATTGTGAATGCGACTTTAGTCAAATCAATGTTGTATCTTTCATAATATGATTCATAGTTACCATATTTGTTTTTATATTAATATTATTTATTTGACATGTGCATACATAGCATACATATATATTTATTCACAAATATACATATGGGTCATTTTCCATCAGTTTGATCAATAACGGTAAAGACGTGCTGCACGGAATATCTTTTTTTGAATAAATTTTTTTCTGAATTAGTTGTAACATTGTTTTGAAGAAAAATACATTTTTAAACCGAAGTAATACTTTTTTCCTAGTTCATATTTTGCAAAATCTTGATAAATATGAATCGGACTACATTTGCAACTAATTTGTTCAAATTTTTCTTATTATTACAAATCTTTTTATTCATCTTTTTTTTTTAATTCACAAAAGATCATGCACGGGGTTCTGACAAAAAAAATCTTGGTGTAATACCATTTATGGTCTCAGGACTTTCCTCATAATTCTGACTTCAGTTTTCACAATTTTATGAACGGATTCTCTCTTGTTTTTCTCTTTTCAATGTTCCTCTTTTTAAATGTGGAACATGGGTAGTTAGAGACTACTGGAGCCCCCCCATTAAAAAGCTGGTGTTGAGAGTAATGAGCAGTAGTGCAAATGAGAGCAGCCATCTTCTCCTCCTCAGCAGGTCCAATTTACTCCGGCACATTATCCCTTGAAAACCGGCAGATGTGCCGAATGCTTCTGTGAAGGCATTTTGGATAACACGGGCCCGGAAGGATTAAGGGCTGACTCTCACTCCCACGCGATGCAATGCACGCATTATTCATCCTGGCCTCTTCCTCCTCCTCCTCCTCACCCCTCTTCACCTTTTTCACTCCCACCAGCCCACTGACTCTGCGGCTCCCCCGTGAGTCTCCCTGCACGTCCCTGACAGTTGCATAAACCCACGGAACCTCTCTCCGGACCACGGAGGCGGGAGCCGGGAGCCGGGACGACGTTAATTAAAAGAAAAGGTTAACACACACGAGGCTGGCGGGAGGCACATTCCGGGGGGGGCTCCCTTGGTGGAGCATCTGCTCGGTTTCCCTCCCTTAGAGCACCCCTCCGCCCCATCACACCCCCCAATCCTCTTCACCCTCCAGGAAAACGAGAACCCGAGGACATTTGTCGGGGTGACTGCGTCCAACTGGGACATAAAAGATGACCCTCAAACTAAAGGCGTTGTATCATGTGCTTCCACTCACCTGGGCTTTCTTGGGTGGGAGCTGATTATTGTGTCCCAGAGAAGGTCTGACCTCCCTAAACACTGCCCACACACACACACACACACACACACACACACACACACGCGCACACACGCACACACACGCACACACACACGCACACACACACACACACACACACACACACACAGTTTTTGTGAGACAGCGGGACACGTGCCAGCTCCAAGTGTCAAAAAGCAGAAGAGAAGCAGAAAGAAAAGTGAGCTTAAGGGGAGACAGCACCAGAAAAGTATGGGGTCGCCAAGCAGGAAGTTAAGCCATATGAGATCATCAATATCGCGGCGCCTGTGCCATGTATGACGTACAGGATCATTAAATAATGATGAATTAGCAATTCCTTCTGCTAAAAAAAAACCCCAAATACATATTCACGTGGGGAAATTGTTGACCTAGTTAGTGTCAGAGGCGTGTACGGAAGGTGGTTGGCATCAGGTGGGACTATGTGATGAATGACTCACAAATAACAAGATTAAATTGTTAGACTCAATGAGAAACGCAAAATTGTTTTATTAGAGGAAAGGAATTCTGTTGTTTCATTTCCACCTTTGAGATGAGGGCTACATTATGAATAGAGTACACATACAAATTGCATGAAAATTCAAATTCATCACACTTCCAACTGCACTGAACTTCTTTCAAAAATTAATTAATTCATAATTTCATTCATTTTCCGATCCGCTTATCCTCACAAGGGCCGCACGGGGTGCTGGAGCCTATCCCAGCTGTATTCGGGCAGTAGGCAATGGGACACCCTGAACCGGTTGCCAGCCAATCGCAGGGCACACAGAGACGAACAACCATCCACGCTCACACTCACACCTAGGGGCAATTTAGAGTGTTCAATTAGCCTGCCATGCATGTTTTTGGAATGTGGGAGGAAATCGGACTACCCAGAGAAAACCCACACCGGCCCGGGAAGAACATTCAAACTCCACACAGGGAG
This sequence comes from Hippocampus zosterae, assembly GCF_025434085.1. Lineage (NCBI taxonomy): Eukaryota > Metazoa > Chordata > Actinopteri > Syngnathiformes > Syngnathidae > Hippocampus > Hippocampus zosterae. The sequence continues at coordinate 12,549,250 of NC_067465.1, forward strand.
GCCGGAGCTGGAACACGGTACCTCTGCACTGTGAGGTTGATTCGCTAACCACTGGACCACTGGGCCACCTTTTAAACAATGCCTGGATACTCTTGAAATGCTTGGTTAATGGTAACTCAAACTGGGTGAAAAAGCTCACCCAACACTAAGTCCAAAAGGGACCAAGCCAGTGCTGGGTTATTTATACGTAGCAAAGTGACACAAATTTACAAACGTATACCCAGCAAAAGATTTCAGCGCAATAAGGGGTACAAATTACACATACTGTTGAGTTGAAGCGACCCAAGACATGTGTTAGCACATTGAATTTACTTCAACAGCAGTGGACAAAATTGCCCAAAACGGCGAGCAGCTTCAGCTCTTCAGACCATCGAAATCCAGTCTTCAACCCAATATGCTAGGTTACCACAATGAACCCAACCTCGGGTAATACTATCCAAATTTGCTCAAAATCCACAGCTACCCAGAGAGTGGGTTAGGAGAACAGCCACGCATGTTTTCGTGCGGAAAAGACGCAATGCGCTGACTGCTCATTTTAAAGTCATTCTCATAAATACACACATGCTTTTTAAGACAAACGAGAGGGAGTGAAAGCGGTTTCCTCCCCCCGGATGAAACAATCAGAGATAATTAAACATCTATCCTCAGAGAAGAAGTGCTCCCACTGGAAGGTTGTTTAGTTTAAGGGTGTTCTCAGCGGCTTGACTCACCAGGGACTCCCCCTTCCTTTGGATGCTTTATATCTCTATCAAGGCTTTAATGTTAAAGTAAGAGAGCGCCTGATGAAGTGTGACAACAAGTTTGTCTTTTAGAGTAGAAATCAACAATCTGTAGTCAACATTTGTATTTACCGGAGGGGAGGGGGTGGGAGGGAGCACACACACGACTTGCAAGAAAGTCTTGAGAGAGTCGAGGAAGAAGAGGAGGCACTCCAAAGCCTCGGGTCCCATGCCATGTGACCTCCTTATTGTAACGAGAGCATTTCTCCTCAAAACTCTGACTGCTGGGGAGGGGGAGGAGGAAGAAGAGGAAGGAGGAGTATTCTTCAGAGAAGTGTCTGCTGGTGTAAAACTGTGTTGAAGTCCCCGATGAAGTCCTGTCAGAGGGCTGACACGAAGCATACAGGGACCGAGGAGGGGTGGGGGGGTGCCTTTGGTGCTCCGAGTCTGGACACTGGCCTAGTTTCACTCCGACCCTGCACGACCAAACAAAGTCGGCCCCACCTCATCTGTTCTTGACTGTCATCCTGACCTCATTGAACCAGCCCGCTAGTCCTTCGACATCCCCTAAAGCTGGCTACCTGGCATTCTCCGTCTCTTTTGAAATGACAACAAAACACAGAAGATACTCGCCTCAGTTACAGAGTGGCCGGTTTTGCAGTTGGAAATTGGATAGCGCTTGTGGGCAGAGGTGACAAGTCACAAAATATAAATATTTTGCTTCAATAGATTTTTCAGGTATCTGATCTTTACCGGAGTTTTTGTCTGATGGAGCGATAGATTCCTGTCGTCACGGCTGTGGCTCAGGTGATAGAACGGGTTGCCCCATGACCGACGTGTCACTGGTTCTGTCCGTTGTGGAAGCCTTCCTGTGACATTGAAATCTAATCTGCAGAAGGGTTCGTTTTTTCTCAATTTCCTGAAAAAAACAAAATATAATACAGTCAAACCTCGGTTTTCGAACGTCTCGGTTCTCAACCAAATCGGTTTTCGACCAAAAATTTCGAGTTTTTTATGCCTCATATGACGAACAAATTTCAGTTCTCGAACAAACTAAGCGCATTTGAATGCACCGTTTGACTCTTCTCGCCTTCCTTACGCGAGAAAATGAGTTTATTACATGCTTCCTCATGTTGCTTTCCATTGTGAGCAGACATGTCCAATTAAAGTTTTTATTTTAAAAAGAGGGTGGTTTCGGTTTTCGAACAGCCTTCTGGAACGGATTATAGACGAAAACCGAGGTTTGACTATATAGTAACACCTGTGAGTGAGAATGATTTTTTTTGGGCTGTCATGACTAGAGTTCTAGAGGGACGGAGTGGCAACCAAACCTCCATCATCTGGTTTATGGAAGCCTTTTCATCACAGGCATGTGTAAAATGGTTCGTCTTTGCATAATTTAGCATAACAATGGTTATTTTGCTAATGTCAACCCGATAGGATGCTATCAATTTAAGAGTTAACAAAGCTTGTCTGTGCCTTCAATCTAAGTAACAGAAAAATCCTTTTTTGGGCGGGGGTGGGGGGGGTAGCATCACTTTTGCAAATCAATAACTTACAGCAAATGCAACTTTTTAATTTTGTGGAGCATTTTTTTTACATAACAAATGACCAATTTTATTTTGTTTATATAGAGCATCTCTTTTTGAATCAATTTATGTCGAAATGTAAATGGGTCATTTTCCTTTCTCCTGTAACATATCTTCTTTTCGACTGACTCGTCACACATTCAAGCTACGGCGGAAGCGAATAAGGCTAAAAACATCATTCAAGCTACATTATTTGCCCCGTTTTTCACTCACTACGCCTTGGCATCATGACAAAATGGTTTGGTTACGAGTGATGCTATCAGAACCGACCTATAGTACGAATTTGTAAACCAGTGGGAGGCGTTCAGAGCTCTTCTGTCATATTCGCGAGTTGCGCACGTGTCACGATGCCCAATCCTTTCTGACGTGAGGCTTCCCGACACAATATGTGCATGTACTTTTACTGAAATGCTCAATGTCAGGATGGCAGGGGTAAATGGTTCTAGTTTGTGTCTTGTTCTAGAGCCGTGCCTTAGTTTGATGTGTCATCAATCCCTTTGCTAGCCCAATAACTCGCTCACGCCAACACTGCTCTTTCATACTGCCTCCTTTATTCTCATTCTTGGTGGGATTCCTCCAGAGATACATAGTGTGCCTCTTAATTTCCCTTGGGAAGTATGCGGGAAACAGACACTCGTGATTTTCCAGGGGATGAAACGCAGGAAAAACATTCGAATAGGATATCTGCGGCGCATGTACTGTTGCTGGGTCAGATAAGCAGTTAAGCGGGTACCATAACTTGTCACGAGCCTGTGTTTTACATCCGGGGCTGGCTTTTCCTCTTTTGTCTTTCAAGAGAGTCAGCGCAGCTCCGTCAGAGAGAAAGAGAGAGAGCAGAGAGGGTCCTCGAGGGACGATGTGGCCCAACGGGTTTGGTTTTGTACACGCGTCATATACTTGTGAGGGGGGTGAGGCGAATGGCTGCTCCTCTGAGGAGTAAAAAGCTTCTGCCATGTTTGCTGTCATGTTCCAAGGTATAGCAACATGGCTTCAAAACACATCAAACATGTCTACGGGAATACTGATATTGGGAATGCCGTGGGGAAACGCACAAAAGGCACGGAAAAGAAAGAAAAAAAAACAACAAACATACGCGTCCCCACGTCTGTGCCCCGAGCATGCAGGAACCACACAGAAACATATCCATAATTTAAAGCAAGTTTTCCCCCTTTGTATTATCAAATAAATGTAAATATTGCACATAGATGTATACGGAATCTTAATAGGACAAGATCTGAATCCGGGTCCGATGATGGAAGAGAACACAGTATCGGCATTACTGCATCTAAAGTGCATAAAAGAAGCCGTGAATTTTTTAATAAAACTCTTGTTTCCATGGCAACAATGCTAACAGTCGCGTGCATGCCAGAGACACAATGTGCTTTGTTCACATTGTTGATCCACAAAAAACGATAGACAGCAACAAATTAAATGACGCGCTTATGAGAAGCACGAAGAACGAGTGACTGGCGTCGTTCTTTTTAACATCAGTTCGATTGCCAGGTCTGCTTTATGATGATCGGACGATGCCTCGATTTTCAGTGCAAAGCTAACATTGCTTCTAGCTTTCTCTGCTACATCCTTGCAAGGATGGGAGGTAATGCTTGTGCAAGTATAACGCAACACTAATAAAGAGAATCAATATAGAATATGGCCGAATGTCTGCTTTAGTTATCACATTCGACTCTAATCAAAATCATCTTATCAAAAGCATTGATTAGCGCTAGCGAATAGGGCAGGGAGCCATATTTGGTCAGATGAGTTAAGGAGGCCATCAAAGGGGCAACGATATTGAGGTGAACGCTCGGCTCTCGGCATTGAAGTAGTAGTAGTACATGAAGGAGTCTTTAAAGATGGCGGCACATGATTTATGGAGCGGCACCGAGATGGATTTGACTTGCAGAGCGGCCGTTCGACGAAGGCGGCATTTGTTTGCCGTGCCTCCGAAGGCGTGAAGACGAGGCCGCGCTCCTCCGCCTCGAGACCTGACTCGCGGGGACGTTGTGGACCGGATTAGATGGCTGACAGCTGGGCCACACCTCTGGAGGCTGCTGAGAGCACCCCCCCTCGCAACTTCCCTCACTTGCTGTCTGCCTGCCTGTGCACCAAGTGTCAATTTGAGCATGAAGGAAAGATGGAGCAACCCAAGGAAGTGAGTAAGTGAGGGTCGGCTGTAGGTCCTGGGTGAATTGATATCAGCGGTGCATGTACACCGTTAGGCATCAGGAAACACACTCTTTATTGAGTAGACAAAGCACTCTTCCAAGGGTGTCTGGCTTGACCTCTCTACTGTTTTTTTTTATTATAATGAATAAAAGTGAGCACCACATTCTGTCGCTGCAGCATATTAAACAGGCTTCATTAGCTGACTCTTAACTATAAGCCTTCCTATTAATTGTCCCACAATCAAAGCGCAATCTCTTCTTCGCCAAAATCAAAGCTTCTCAATAATGCAAAAAAAAACCTTCTCGCCTCGGGTGGTATCCTGTACAATTACACGCAATCAAGATAACAAACTAGTTCAAAAATCAAACACACTGCCGTTTTAGTTCTATTTGGGTTGATGGGAGATGTAATTAAATGTGACTTCGCTAAGTGGCTGAATTGTTTCACAGCCTGACTTTCTACACAGACGCTTATTTCCACATGAGACAATTTTGATTGTGGCGTGCACAATAACAGGCGCCATTTACTTGAGTGTTAATATGACAAATGTTGGGCCGCTATATGAGAATGCTGCCTAATAGGTTCTTGGTGCTCCTGAGAGCGCATTGTGTTCCCTGCGCTGTGGCCAAGACGTGGGCTGCAGGGCCAGGAGTGGACTTTATTAGTCCGCCATTTATTTTTATAAATGAGAGACGGGGCTGCACGTGGGGGTGGAGGCCAGTATGCAAATGCGGACCCTCATTAAACAGCACCACATAATCTGCAGGGCTCCCGCCGCCTCTGTTGTTTGTGTTCCATTAACGAAGTGCAAGCATTCGGGGTAACTAATAGCAAGGTAATGATCAGAGCCTTCATGATGAAGTCATCACGAGCCTTGACATTTACTCATTTCCGATGTTGTCGAACACCCACGTCCCACTCGTACACTCAAGGGGGTATCATGTTTTGAGTTGAAAGCGTCCCCTGCGAACACTGTTCCCGCTGTCCCATGATTAAAGTTGCACGGGAATGGCATGTCCAGTTTCAAGGTTTTCAGATTCGCTGTCAATGTAATTTTCCTTGATTCAACAAACGGTAAATCTAAAATCCATTTTCGTAGCCACGCATCAAATTTGGTCAGGAACAGTACACGCTAACTTTGTTGCACTAATGAAATGTCATATTTATATACAGTATTTTGCTTCACTTTAGGAAATGTTAGTAAATGCCATCTAGGTGAGTGAAGGTGGAGACATTGTTCTTTTTTTTTTCACTCTAGACTTATTCGGATTCTATTTGGCAGGCAAGACTTTTTTTTGTTGGCCTAAGAAGCTTAGTCCCACTCTGCCTTGTTGTCATATGGGGTTCCACCGGGTTCAATTTTATTTCTCTATCAATAAAGTTGAGTTGCCTTCACAGGTGTCTTATCTCTGGCATTCTTTTGTCAAAAGGGAAACAGGATAACAAATTAGTGATACACTTTTGGTTGAAATCATTTGGAGGGGCGGTTTGATTTTGCATTCCATTACGCTGTAGAGTCTCTTCAGTGCTGGAAACTTTGTTGTTTTGACTATTTTTTAAAGGGATGAACAACAAACATGGTTATTATTCATAGTGTTGACTTCTTGAAATGTTGAGATCCCTCCAGAGCAGGAAATGTTTGTCTTTTTCACATGCAGACTGCAAATGAACAACACATGCTAATTTAACCATTTAAATTAGCAATATTTTGACGTCTTAATTTGGCAAAATTCAGAAGGACATTTTTGGAAATGAGCAGATTACTTTAGATTTACTTGGTTGTTTAATTTCACACTTGATGGGCAAGCAAGCACTCCAGAGATCCAACTATTTGCAGAAAAACAAAGTCAATTTTCCATAATATGTCCCTTATGAGTCCCTTATAGTAGCAAAACACAATGTCTCCCTTTTCCATGAAAACGTGGCGCACGTCAGTCAATGTATGAGGAACAGTTTATAAACGCTGTTGTTCACACACAAATTTTAGAGCGTTAACTCCTGTGACCTTTGTAATTCTCTGGCTAACCGAATCAGCAACACATAAGCAGTTAAAGTGTGGGCCCAGTAAGCTGTAAACACATTGTGGTTGCTCCACAACGTTGTGAGTTTCTGTTCCGGTGAGCCATGTGGTACATTTGTCCAGTTTGCATTTCTTCATAATCATCCTTGTTATTTTGTTTTAAAGTCTAGAGCGCATCGTTAAACTGTTGTAAAAACAAATATTTAATAATAATGAAGTCAATCGGTTGTGAGTCAGTTTTTTATTTAGATTGCAGTTAGTTTTGTCGTGTTGTGCCTTTTTTGTTTCCATCTGTTCTGGTTACCAATCAGATCCCTCAACCCCTTTGTGTCTTGTCCAGATTTTCTTTGTTGTCTCATCAGTCTTCTTGTATTTAGTTATGCTGGTTTCTATCAGTCTTGGTAAAATCGTTGTGTTGCTGTCACATAGTGATGGGTCTATGAAGCGTCATGAAGCACGTTGACACAATGACACACTGTGTTGATACTGTGTCACTGAATATTGGCACATGCTGGATTTAAAAAAGCCCTGCAGGCAACCCACTTGACAGACGGAACTGACACTGATTTGATGACCTCGTGTATACAATATCATTCAAGTCTTTGCGTTCATATTGTATCATTCCATCCATCCATCAATATTCTAATCAGATTATCTTCACAAGGGTCGTGGGCACGCTGGAGCCTATCCCAGCAGTCTTCTGGCATTAGGCAGGATAAGAAGACAATTGTTTTTTAAATGCCAATTTTTACTCACTTTCCATATAGTGATCGTAGTAGATTTTATGTTCCGTTCAGTTACGTACATACTAAGCGACACACCATAAACAGCCCTCCAGGGATTTCAAGAAGTAAATAAATCTAAGGATGCCATTCGAAGTATTGATTAGCCTTTCACAGGGCACGAAACCACCTAAACAACATTCAAAACAGATTTCACATGCATGTCCTCACCAGACGAAACACTCGATGAAAAAAAAAAAATCATTTATTGCACCCAACCTCTAATGTGTTGCTGTGCTGTCCACCAGGTAATGCCTACCTACATGTTGATTTAAAAAAAAGAAGTGCGAACACAGCAGTTTGATTTTTGGTGCCTCTTAACTTTTCCTGATGAAGTTGAGACTCTCCGGAGAGTTTCAAACGGGCGTGTGTGTGTCTGTAAAGATTTTTATCTGGATGGCTTTGGTGAAAATGAGGAGATTAACCCTATATAACTAGCAGACATCTTCCAGTTGATCTCAGCATCATTAGCCCGCATTAATCATCCGTGAAATGTGTGTGTGTGTTTTTTCACCCTCACTATCATCTTAATTACATGACATCTGAGTTGGCCATCTTAAAAATGACTTTCTTTGCTTTGGGACGCCGAAGAGTGCGTTTTGTGTTCACACACACTCACACACACACACACGCACACACACGCACACATACGCACGCACGCACGCACCTTATCCTGTCTGTGGCCATTAGAGAGACAGATTGACAGGAGTGTAGAATAAATCTTCATGGCAGTGAGTCAGAAATATAAATAGAGCAGCTAAGATAGATTTGTCCGTCGTGTTGATGACGTTACCTTTGGGGGCGACAACTGGAGTTGGGGGGCATACTACCTTTTTAGTAATGAGGACAACTGCAGACTGTGTGGTCTCCCCTCATGAAAAATGATAGTTTGGGAGGTACCACACAGAAGGCCTTGCTGTAAAATCATCGTGGGCTTGATTAAGGGGAGAAGTAGCGTCACCTGGTGGCTTTATCTGGGGGAGACAATGCGGGGAAACTTTTTTCAATCAGATACCTTTGTATTCTTCTAAAATCCTCAAAGTCATATATTTTAATCCAAACGTTTGTAAAAGAAGTATTGTGAGAGAATACGGTTGAAACCCTCTTTCATCTATAACTGCTTTAAACAACAAAGAGTATATGCAGAAAAGTGGTTAAGATTGACTGTGTCTTATGATTTGTGTTGTTTCATTTTGTTATGTTATTATGACTTCAAGATAGCGCCACATGAGTGGCTGCCTTTACAACAGCTCCTTTACTCTTTTTTCTTCTACTTTCTTCCTTTCATAACTTCGCTGCTGTAAATTGGGAATTTCTCTATTGTGAGATGAATAAAGTTTTCCCTATTATTATTTTATTATTATTATTAAATGTTTTGGGCAGAGCAGCATGGTGGAAGCACATCTGTCTTACACTTCTGACTGTATGCAGCGATGGCTGTTTGAAAGTGCTCTATAAATACTGTTGACTTGACTTGACTTGAAGAAACTTAAGTTGATGTTCAAAAGGGACCTTCTCCCAGATGCCGCCTAGCCTTTAATCAGTAAGTGGAAAAAAAAGCTAAGGAAATGTATAAAATGACAAAATATCTAACATAATATAATGACAGAATATTACAATGGAATAAAACGAGAGATAAAATGAATCAGAGGTTAGTTTAAACAGTTATAATGCATACTTTTAAAAAACAGACATTTTATAGATAGATAGATAGATAGTTGTTAGATTGTTAGATAGATTGTTAGATAGATAGTTGATAGATAGATAGATGACAGACAGACAGACAGACAGACAGACAGACAGACAGACAGACAGACAGACAGACAGACAGATAAACGGAGAACTGAGAATATCATAAAACAAAATCTAATCAAAAACACAGTCCATGACAACCAAACGTGCTTCCTGTGAAGCACTTGACTGATGCTATCTAAACATGATAAAAGAGTAGGCGTTTTCTTTAAGTATATTTAATTATCAAAAATGGATTTACTGAAGCTGAAACAACTCCATTAATGCTTGCTTATTTTCATTAAATCAATAAACGGCGGGGAGAAAGAATCAGGTGGGAAGGGGAGCAGTGAATTGCTCTATTACCGGTTTTTATCATCAAAGCGAATGCCGTGCTAATTACTCTAGCAGCACCCAAACAGGGTGGCCCACCGGAGGCTGATCACGGCTCAGGGTTGGACGGTGACTACTCACACACGCGCGCACACGCACACCCACACGTACACCCACACCCACACCCACACGCACACGCGCACACACACACACCGTCCAATTACAGCTCTATTGCTAATCAATGTGAGACGTTAGGGTGTGTATAAATCACACTCCGCCCCTACAACTCGTTAACAAGTGCATGCCACTGGGGACGAGTGAGCGAAGCAAACAATGTGACGCCCGGCCAAAACAATGGAGATCAAAACACCATTATCACGTCCACAAAGCAGATTCACTGGACAGATCGGTTACAATTTAGCATTTTAATGACGGACAGAGGAATAGTTCTTTGTTTGCACCCGGCCTACTGTTTTGAACCTACTGCGGTGAATACAAATGAAATCTCTTCTGCTCGACATTCTGCCCTGCCATTCTAATCAACCCAAGGCCTTTAGAATCATAACTGCTTGTTGATGTAATTGTAACTATTTTAGCAATGGGGCTGTATCTTTAACCCATCTGATTTCAAATTCACCTCACGAGCCAGCTATCTGGTCCATCATAACGTCAGCTGGTTTGCATTTTCTCATTTGTTGGGTCAGAAAAAGCCAAGTTTGACTAGCGAAGCACATCTTGAGTGTTCTGCAACACAGTAATGTTTTTGGTAATTAGAATGAGTATTTGTTGAGTGAGTATGATGCTTTCTGTTTCTTTTTAAATCTTCTGTTTCTGTATAAGATGGTTTCTATACATGCAACTGGTATTATGATACAGTATTACATGAGGTCCGCTGCTGAAATTACAGCAAACTTAATATCGATTGGTCACACTGTGCTTCATATTGTTGTGTTTGGGTAGGGTGGTGCCGTCTCTTGCACATGCTGAGTACAGATTTATTTCTTTATGTTTCGAAAGGGGCAGAGCTTGGGCATGCAAGTGAGGCAAGGGGGTATTCAGCGTTTCTGACGCCACTTTACTTTTTCGAAAAAAAGGGACCTACGCATATGTCCGGTGCATTTAATTTGATTTTGGCACGGGCAGACAGATTCTGAGCTCCACGGATATGAGCGCTTATGAAAGTATATTGAATTCATTCACAGTGGGCATCAAACCCGATGATTCGTTGCAGAAATCAGGACATTGAATGTCTTCTTATGATTATAGATCCATTTTCTGAACCACTTATCTTCACAAGGGTTGCTGGAGCCTATCCCAGCTGTCTCGGGTGGCGGGCGGGGGGTGGGGGGGGCACCCTTAACCGGTTGCCAGCCAATCGCACAGCACACAGAGACGAACAGCCATCCTTACTCACACTCACACTTAGGTACAATGTTCCATTAAACTGCCATTCATGTTTATGGAATGGGGGGAGAAACCGGAGTACCTGGAGAAAATCCACAAAAGCATGGGGAGAACATGAAAACTCCACAGGGGGCCAGAATCAAACCCTGCACCTCTGCACTGTGAGGCAGACGTGATAATCAGTTGACCAAAATGCCGACTATTATTTTTTTTTAATTTATTATTATTATGTTGCGTTAAAGAACAATCAGACAGCTGATCCAAAATGCATCTGCTAAATTCCTTATAAACACGAGGAAACTGGATCACATCACATCTGTCCTCTAATCACTACACTGGGTTCCTCTGAGCCAAAGAATAGATTTTAAAATCTTTCTGTTAGTCTGTAAATCTCTGCGGGTTCGATCCGGCCTTCCTGTGTGGAGTTTGCATGTTCTCCCCGGGCCTTCATGGGCTTTCTCCGGGGCCTCCAGTTTCCTCCCACATTCCAAAAACATGCATGGCAGGCTGATTGAACACTCTAAATTGTCCCTAGGTGTGAGTGTGAGCACGGATGGTTGATCGTCTTTGCGTGCCCTGCGACTGGCTGGCAACCAGTTCAGGGTGTCCCCCGCCTACCGCCCGAAGACAGTTGGGATAGGCTCCAGCGACCCTTGTGAGGATAAAGAGGTTCAGAAAATGGATGGATGGATGGATGGAAATCATCCCTCTAGCTGGCACACAGCTATGGGTTGAATAAAACATCAGGTCTGTAAAGATATTTCGCGGTAATCACTAGCTCATTGAATGAGGGCACTCATTTAGCTTGCCACACACGCTAAAATAGTGACAATGCTCCAGTCACACATGGATCACTGCTTCCTTTTCCACATAAAAATGTCTCCATGCAAGATGTGAGGGTGCCATATTTAAAGGAAATTAGAACTTTTGCTTTGATTGTCGGGGAGTCAGCTGTGTTCACGCCCACAACGTCGCAAGACACCCTTTCTTAAATTTGCCGGCTTGCGCACATCTGTGAAATGACCAACACTGGGTCAAACCTGCATCAACGTGGATTTCTGCACTCATCCTGAAAATAGAGCCCAACCACATTGCTTATCCTTTAGGTCCATAAGATTAACGCTAAACACATTATAAAAATGCATTGTGTGCAATTTTGTCCTTCTTAAAATACATATTACCAAAGTTTTTATTGGCTTTTTTTGTGAAGGCTCAAACGGATTAATGGCATTGCCATTCATTTCAAGCTGGTTTGTGTGTTGTGTTCTGCTGTTCCCACAAGTGCTTCGGAGTCTAGGCTCAAGTGATCATTTTCTATTTGCAGCAGCGACTACACAAGCAAAGAGCACCAGAGGTGTTTGTCAAATATTGGGGAGTAGAGAGGTTCCTGTGTACATTTTTAATTGAAGATGTCGTTATTGTGCCCCGAAAAACCCTCGCTAGAAAAGTGCACACGCAGGCATTTGTAACGCAAGCTCGCTACAGACAGGGACTCGCAGGCCGTTTGATGTCTTTCAGAAATGGGCATAATGCATGTGTAATTAATAAGCCATTTGCATATGATGAACTAGGGCATTAGTCAATGTTCTTGGGATACAAATACCTGAGGAAAACAATAACAGCAAAAAACATTAAAATAAGGGGCTAGGGGTGTCTACGCAAGAAAAAAAAAGGAGACAAATCTACAGCCCGCTACGGATTAGAAATACATTAGTAGCTAATGATGTGCTAATTGCCAATATTTTACCAGGTGTTTGTACTAAACTGGTGGGAATGCCCTCCTGGAACAAGCTCATCAGAGGTAGTCTCCGTTGGATCTCGCGGCCTTTCGTGATTAGGATGCCACAAGACGGCCTTGTGGATGGTCAAAAAAAAGAAGGATGATCATGCTAATGATGGGGCTAATGCTAATGACGACGATATGGAGTATAATGACCTGACGGGCAGACAAGAAGGCAAATGCAAAGATGGAGTTGGGGGTTGGGGGGGGGGGGAGAAAACCTGAAACGTTTTGGCTGAGCTATAAGTATTTTTATTGAGATTTTTCAATGTGACTGTTTCCAAAAGACTAGCATGAGGATGTTTCATGTTATTGTAGTTCTTCTATTTCGATTTAACCCAGGGCTACTTTGTCGCAAACGCCTGTGGAAAGGTGTACCCAAAGTCAATTTTTAGCTATTCTTGAACCATTTGGAGTATCAGCATAGTTTTGGTCACTTTTTGAAATATTCACAATGTCACATTTTGAATATTTCTCCCATATAGTAAGAATTTGTGTAAGTGATCCTGTCACTGAACTGTGGATGTTTGAAAACAGATAAAAAAGAAGAATCTTATGTTCGTCTAATTTCTTTTCATAATATCTGCCTTGAAAATGGATTTAGAATGTTGATTAAGACTTGAAAACACTACAGGATCAAAGCTTAAGTCTCCCCAAGCTTCGGTTCAAATTTGACAATTGTAACATGTAGGGTACCATTCAAATCTCCAGAAACTCAGCTTTTAAAAGATGTATAACATGTTCACACATGACGACATGCATCAGCGACTTGTTTTGACAGATGACGGAGCTCCCTTAACGGGGCCCTCCTAACTTTAAAGGATTAACACAATTGCCTTATATTGCCCTTTTACCAGACAGTCAACATTTTATACAATTGGTGCGCTACATTATGTAAATGTGAGTGGGAAAATTCATACCTATTGATTATAATTCTTTAATCTTTACATTTATTTATTTTTTTGTACCTTTTCCTGCTGCTAGTTGTTGGCGGGGCAGCATCAAACTCAGACACTGTCTCTCGAGCAAGTCCACTTTGCGAGAGTGCTGACATCAACGAGGAAATCTAATGACAAGGACAGAAAAAGAGAAGCAAGCATCATTTGGGAGTCGATTACAGATGTGGCAGTAAAGTTTGCAATAATAAAGCCCACATCAAAGCTTGTATATCGCCACGTGTAACCATTTGATTTAAATTCATTTTCATGTTTTATGTTGGCGATTGTAGCTAGTTATTGTTATGACGACAATGCATAAAAGCCATTCAGAGTTTATGACAAGCTGTGTATTTTATGTTCCGTATTGCACCCTTGTGAGTGTTTTCTTAATTGCATGTTCCTGTTGAGTACACTTTATTTTCCACGTCCTGTACAGCGCTGGCACTCATGGGCCACAACATTAGATACACGAATTTAATCAGATCCAATTAAAAGGACTATGAATGAAAACATCTTTTCTTTACTCTTTTTTTTTTTAACAGAGCGTAAGCATGAGCGGTCAAAAATACTAATATTAAGAATGTGATGGCGTTATAATGGACGTATAATGTTATGTGTGATTTGAACATGTGTTTGAATATTTTGGAAGCTGCTCCATAGAACAGTAGATATTATTGTTGTTGTTCATTAGTATTATTGAGCAGTAGAGGTTAGTGCATGTGGAAAAATATATTTTTAATGCTTCTATTTAATTCCATATATTTACAAAGTGAAATATATATTCTGTAAATCAATCTGTAATTTATTTATATAACAGATAGAAACTAGAAATTAGATTTACCGAGCTCAAGAATTCACATTTTTGGTTGATGATAGATGATTCATTCATTCATTCATTCATGAATGAATGAATGAATGAATGAATGAATGAATGAATGAATGAATGAATGATAGATGATATTCATAATTTTGGGTGAAAAAAATATTCATTGGACAAAGGGATGGGGAACAAAAATAAATATCAGTTATGTAACTAATAAGATCTCATCGACTGCACAGGAGCCAAGAGTTTAAAACAAACATGGTGCATCAGCATTTAGCTGCTATGCTGCATGCAAGTGGAATGAGTTGCCAACAGAGGTGATGTCAGCCCTAAACGTAAATGTTTTTAAATCCAGGTTAAAATCAGTCCCCTGGAACGGAACGGTCCATCCGTCTGTCAATCCCGGACGGACACCAATTTTGGGGACAAAGGACAAGAATTTTTAAAAATAATTATACACTATTTCAGAACAAATGTGAAATATCACGACGCGCAGCATGTCTCATGCACATTCACGTACATGTATACACTTCTTTAGGCCACCCTAAAGAGTTACAAAGTGTTTTTAGTCGCGGTCCCGTTCAGATTTTTTGTGCAATTTTGCCCCAGCTCGTCATCACATCATTCCAATGCAGATCGTCAAAGGATTGCATCAGACAAGTCTTTTACCTCTTGTGACTCTACCTTTTCTTTTTCCCCTGCAGCTCCCTCAGCATAATTCGACCTTGACTGAGTTACTTTGGGAAGGGTTTTTTTTTCCCCATTTCCCTGAACATAAGAGTCACACTTCTCTTTGTCCTCCGGGAGCGCTAAGGTGAGAGCTGTGGCCCACTACAGCATTCCGAGTGGAGTGGAGTGGCTGGCAGCGGATCAAAAGCAAATCGGGTTCCTGAGCTGATTCCAATTATAACAGCACACACTATCAAGTACAAATACAAACAGAAAGTGATAGCACCAGTGGCCTGCAGAAGGGCTGCCAAAGAGCAGGCGGCATGCTAATTAGGGTGCCTCTCGCCACGGGCTGGTTGTGGAATAGTCTCTCATGCCACCAATCCCCAGCTATGCAGGCCAAAGAGGGGAAGAAATTCTGTATGGGTGGGTGCAAATCAAGGACAGAATATAAAAGCAACGACCTTCTCTACCCTAAATAAAATAAAGTAAACTTGCTTTCCTTTGAAGACCCTGACACGAAATGGAACGAGAATTGGTTTGTAGAGTGAAACAGTGGCACTTAGTGGTGATGGAAATGTGTTGCCAGAATGAATAACGCCTCCGTCCTCATCAACTTTGTTCACTTTGAAATAGCTAATGCAGTGCTATTATATGTTGGTATCACTTTGATAACAGTAGAATACCGTATATCATTGAGAGTATGATATACTCCACCCGAAAAAAAAAAAATCCAATAAAAGACAATACAATGCACATACCCCCGTAAACCTAGTAAGGTTAAGTAGATCAGAAAATGGATGGATGGACAATGCACATACACGGATTTTTAAAAAGTATCAATTGAGATCATGAATCGTGATTATTATGCACACGGTAAGAAATGATAAGACATCATCATTTTCCCAAGCATCTCTATTTGCTCTACCTTCTTTTAAGAGGCAAGTCAAACGCACACACGCGCACCAAGCCACACACACTCTCTCCCTCTTATGAATAGGCCCTCTGAGCTTGGCGGCTCTCCAGAGCCACACCGGGGCAGTAGAGCTTCAGCGCGAGCCTGGGTGAGAAGCACACATTGTGCACGGCAGGACCTCACCAGAGGAGGCCTGCAGGCACAACTCTCAAGGACGCGCAGAACTGGGGCAGAGAACTTCCAAGCATCCAACTGGCAAGGTGGAGCCACACCACGTGTGTGTGTGTGTGTGTGTGTGTGTGTGTGTGTGTGTGTGTGTGTATACATATGTGCATAGATGTGCGCGATGGCTTGGCTTAGCCCAGGAAAACCAGAAGGGCAATTTAGAGCATGGAAAAAAAAGCATTTACATCATGAGGGATTTTGTTTCTAAAGGATCCACAGCATTGTTTCCATTGCTAAATTAATTCTGTGTCAACTAGCTACTTTCTGTGATGGTTCCAATAAGAACCGGTTAACCACACTGATATCTGTTAGATTCATTACTAATAATAAACTATAGTAATTATATACTGTATGTGATTTCAGAATCGCGCATGAACGGATTCGAATTGCTGCCTGGGCAGATTTGGGAGCCATACAAACACTCAACACAACTATTTGCTCCTCTAGTTGTACACGGCAACAGCACACGCTTCAGCTCACTCCCTAATGCATTCCATTTCAGGTCGTGACTGTGAGTTCATGGCGTGGCCCAATTTGGCACTGACCAAAAAGCTTACCGGTACTCTTCCCAACTCATCTCACCTTTACTTATAGAGTACTTAATTGACAACCCAATGTTGGAGAGACCAGAATTGGAACTGTGTGCTCCCATCTATGAGGTCCAGTTATGAGGTCAGCAGCAGTATTTTGGACCAACTGGAGATGTTTGAGGGTGTACTGGCTGACTGCAAAATAAAGTGCATTAGAGTAATCCAGCTGAGATAGCACAAATCATCATTTTGGTTGTGGGTGAGCTGATCACTGCCGACTTTGGGTAAAAGGCGGGGTAAACCCTGGACTGGGCTCATCCTGACAACGGACAATTTAGAATGCCCACTAAAATTGAAATTGCAGTCTAGTGGAGCACATAATTATTCCCTGCTACGCATGTTTTCTAAGATAATAAATGGTTGCAAGTTGACACTTTGGGTGAAGCATGACAGGATTAAAAAATGCGTTGCGTTGTTTTTCAATTGCACTGAGACACAGCTCGAAGAGGCACTGCGAACAGCAGTCCTTCCCCCTCTTTGTCTTCCAGTCTACTGTGGCTCAGGTTTACTGCGCTCTTCACATCAGGGGTGAAAAGGAACCACACCGATGCGAGATGGACTACCCCCAACCAAACCTTAGCGCATCGACCCAACGCCACCATCCTGGGCCTCTAATGGAAGCCCCGGGCATCCAGACGCCTCCTCGACTCGGACACAGGCGTCAAGTAGCGCAGTGCTCATCACCGAACGCAGCGGGCCGCACCGTCCTCTTTATCTCTCGCTGGGGCAGGCTTTTTGGGAACATTGCAGGGCTGACGTGACCAAATGAGCGCATTCTTATTTGCGGGTTCGGATTAACGCTTCACCAGATGCCCCGGAGAATCAATGGCTTTATTTCCCTAAAACACCGACGTGGTGAGAAGCAGCTCGTGGGGTGCTTTTAATGCCGCCACAGTTCCAGTGGCGACCGGGCTGTATTGATTGCGCCCATGTGCAGCTACGTGCATCTTGCGCGGACGGATCTATTTGTGTCACTCTGGGCTGGCATGGGGGGGTTCCACCGGTGGGGTGGACGGCTCAGCCAATGGCGAATGCCAAAAACATCAAAACAGCCATGTTTACAGATTACCCAAAGGGAAAGCAAATTACAACAATTATGCAGGCGGTGGGAATACTGATGTAAGCGTACCTGCTAGTTCAAGCGGAGACTCGTCTTTACGAGGCGAGAACACACACAAAACGGCACACCCAATTTGATTCGAATGCTAAACCCTCGGCAAAGGATGGGATTTAAACAAAGGGGCGAACATGGAATGCATGCAAAACAAGTTGAGGTTGTCAGCTCGAAGAAATCTATTTGTGGTTGTCTGACACACATCATTAGTAGTACTCTCCATTTAAAAAAAAAACAGAAATTGGAATCCATCCTAAAGTTGTGAGTGCGAAGCCTACACGATGCTACGGAGTCCCTAAGGGGACATGGAAGGAAAAAAAAAAGTTTGCGAGATCTCGCAAAGTAGTCCAAAGTATTGCGAGATCTCGCAAAAAAATGCGAGATCTCTCAAAGTCTTCCAAAGTACTGCGAGATGTCGCAATACATTGGAAGACTTTGCGAGATCTCGCACTACGTTATTTATTTTTAATGCTCGTTGACGTGCTTCCGGGTCATCGTACGTGCTTCCGGGTCATCGTACGTGTAACCACAAACAACAGTTATGGAGCGTGTTCAACTGTTCATGAGTTTAATAGAATTTTACTTTGAAATTGGCTTGAAATACAAAGACATTAAATCTGTTCTTGATGTTAAGTACGGTTTCCAAATAAGCGAAAGACATTTGAAGCGAGTGCTGAACCAAAGAGGACTATTTCGTCGGAAAAGCAGCATTCCGGACAACTACACTTTTACAGGTGGATGTACAGTAAGTGCAGGGAATATGGCCTTTTTGTCAGGAAAGAGGACATTTGTCTGGTCCTGAAAGAGTTGGATCCGAGAGGAGTGTCGTTAAGGCAAGCAAGACGTCTGAGACGACAAAACTACTTCTCCAAAGGGCCAAAGTGTATATGGCACATGGACTCCTATGACAAACTGAAACCATTTGGAATTTGTATCAATGGGGCTATTGATGGTTTTTCAAGGAAAATAATGTGGCTCAATGCCTACATAACAAGTAGTGACCGGAAGTTGATTGGAGGTTACTACGTCGAAGTTGTGCACCGTATGGGGGGTTGTCCTCGAATCGTTCGAGCTGATCTCGGGACTGAAAATGGTCACGTTAACGGCCTCCAAAGATTGAGAGACAAACAAGGCTCTTGTTTGTCTCTCAATCAGTCAAGTCAAGCCATTATTTATCTCAGAGCCTTAAAATATTTTTTAAAAAAAAAGAACATTTGAAATGTTTTCCCTTGTAGGAGGCGGCAGAGAGAGGTGTGGGGGGCATGTCTCCTTTCAGTACCCTAATACGATTCCCTGCTTGTGAATTGTAAAGCCTAAAAGAATGAGAAAAGAAATAACATGGTAATGATCATATAAAATGACACATTTTGACCCACGAGAACAAACGTGTTAATCACACGACAATGCCAATTAATCATTATGTGTATACATTTGCAGCACAGACAAGCCATTTACCCTTGCGGCATTGCTATTAGCGCCAGCTTCAGGAAGGAAGAGTCTTATCCCAAAATCACAAGCCTTTTGTTTGCTACGGCGGTGACATATTCATGACTGGGGCCATAATAGTCAGATTCCTGTTCTAGCCCCATGGGACAGCGCAGAAAATGGTGTCACATCCAATTACTGTGGCACACTGTAGCAGTAAATCAAAACGTGTGCTGAGATCTCCGGAAATCAAAGGTGTGCACATGTACACACACATAGATTCTGGTTTTCAGGTTTCATGGGAACCACTCTGAATATCACTTCAGGGCCTTTCATACACAAATTCAGTAAAATGAGACAATGCTTATTTCCAATTATGACAAAATACAGCTGAAGGTTTCAATGTGAGCACACCAAAACAAAAATTCTAATTTGGACCTCAATCAAAAATTGCAGCTCATTGAGTATTTTCACCAAACATACCACCGAGAGATTCTGCCAAGGAAGTCATTAATCAAAACATGACAAAGTAAATTGTAAAAATAAAGTCCAGGTTTACATGAAATCGGCTCCCACTAATATATATGTATACATACACTATATATAAAAAGTTACATCTTTAATCCACTTTGATAATTCCACATCAGCCTGCAAAATATAAATCAGAAAATAATTATTAAAAAATAATCAAAACATCTTTGCCAATAAAAATAAGTATAAGAATCTAATTTAAAGTCGTACTTTCGTCAGGAACTATAGTTCATTAAAGCAAACAAAAAAAACTGTGGGCCCAAAATAATATATATACACACACACACACACACACACACACACACACACACACACACACACACATACATACATATCAGTCCATCGATCCGATTTGTATCTAGCAATCTACCAACATTTGAACGTCTGATTATCTTTGAAGATTATAATTCTGCGCACCTTTTCTGTGGATGCTACGGGCCAACGCGGGGAAGAAATTGACACTGTGATCATAGCTGGCAGGCAAGACGTGATCTCTTTCACTCCTTCTACCACTTTTTCCTCAACCCCCCCCCCACTAGGTGCCTTCCCCTCCATTAGCCTCCCCTCATAGCCACGTTCTCTGTGTGACAGAAAGCCTTTGGGGAGGTATAAGAGGTAGTTATGGGGGGTGGGGGTGGGGGAATGCAGCAGCCTCCACAGTTTAATTGGAGATGTGTCACACTAAATAAATAGTCTAAAAACAAGCACTGACTGGAGGCTTGAGGGAGGGGCCCTGAGGATGCTGTCTGTTTTATTGGGCAGGAGCTTTGCACCACTCCGGGGCGAAATGGGGCGATGCGCTGCTTAGATGTCCTCCAAGCGACTAAGCAGTGTGCCTCCCAAAGATAACATCGAGCTGAGGTGTTAACATACTCACTAAAGGCAAATTAGGATTTCACAACATGGGATATTATCATGTGACATCCATGTTGGCAGGAAAGCACAAAAAGGTGGAAACCAGGGGTGATTCAATGATCAGAGGTTTCAAGGTGCTGACAGTTTCAGAGAACGTCTGATAGGGGGGCTATCTGGTGAGCTGCTCCAAAAAAAAAAAAAAAAAATGCGGAAACATGACCAAACACAACATTGAGTCTTATAAAGCAGGCTTGCCATTCATAAAAAACACACATACGAGAAGATTAATGATAATGGTCGTCTAGTCGGTTAGCTACTCAAAGTGTGCTTCTCTCATTCCAGTTCAAAAAGGACAGCTGTACTGCCCTGACCACATTACAAAGCGCTTTTTTTGGGTGGGGGCTCTGGTTGGGCCATTATCCAGGGATTTTTGTTATGTACATCAAGGTAGCTAGACACCTACACATGATATAAAATTATTATATAATGTATTGGCTCTCATGATGGCTTGTTTCCGAAATGAAGTTTGTGTGCTACATTTTGGGGTTATTATTTAACAGGATATTCCTAATATCGAGTTGCCTTGGCACATCCTCATTGTCCCCAAACGGCCCCAGACAGTTGCAGGAGGAGTGACTTTGTGTAACCCCGGCACCGTCTGCGAGGGCACAGCCGAGAGCAGCAGCAGCTGCCAGGCTGAACTGGGATGGGGGGGGGGGGGGGGGGGGGGTGGATCTACCACCATCACCAGCTCTGCCAAGCCACAAGGCAGGCAGGGGGGTTGGGGGGGGGGGGGGGGGGTGTTATGTAGCGCCAGTGGCAGCTGGGCAGGGTGGAGTAGCCAGCTGTGGAGCAGCAGGATGATGGTGGAAGTGGTGGTAACTGAGGTGCTGTGAAAATCTGAGCAGTAAATGTGGACTCAAAATATTGATAGATATATTTTTTTAAGTTGACCCCCCCTCCAAAAAACCCTCACCAATCATTGGGTATCGGACACACATTTGGCGTACCATCTGGAACACTCCCCCCAGCGTGACAGGTAGTCCCTCTCCTTCTCTGGAGGGAGCAGGAAGGTAATTCCGGGGCTACATCTGGACACAACAGACATGCAGCCGAGCAGGGCCAGGCCATTAGCGGTGAGGAGATGAAGACAAAATAACTCGATCAAATCATTTCAGCGAAGAATTTGATAATATTGGGGGAAAAAAGTGGATATTTGGGTGAAGAAAGTCATCATATGGGGAGAGGTGGTGGAGTAATTTTGAACGCGTAGATTTTTTTTTGGGGGGGGGCAACTCTTGAGGATGTCATAACATGAAAATAAAGTAACTGAAGGTGAATGAAGTCATGGAAGAAGGAAGCAATTTTGGATGGGGGGTTAATCGAATAAAGATATAAGGCTACGAGGGAAAAATAGAATAAAGATGTAATATGAGGACAGCCATTTAAGTCAAAACAAGGCAAAAATGTGGTTTTAGGAGAATAAAGTTTACATTAGGAGAAAAATGGAGGAAACTGCTCTAAATTAAGATGAAAAAAGAATGTTATCACAATAAACGTACAACATTATAGGTGAGCAGGGGGGTGTTAGGAATATATTTTCGGAATATGTTGTAATACTAGATAAAAAAAGTGTAATTTTAGGAGAATAAAGTTGCAATGTGGGGGAAAATTGCATGTATTTGACCTTTTTTAAATGTTACAAATTAAAAAAAAAACAAGTAAAACTTTGTAAAATATGCTGTATGTGTAACATGATAGCTTGTTTCAAAATGAAGTGTGACATGTTTCCAAAATGTAGGTGTAACATACAGCACAGATGAATCACACTGTGGAGTGCAAAGTAATACTATGAGACTCAAGTAAAAGAGAAACGTATTTTACCACATCGGGGAAAAATGTACGGTGAGAGGTCAGAACATTACAAGACTAGACAACGATCTTAACTGTAAAAGAAACTTCACGAGAGCACATAAGTAATATTACATGAATCAAACTACAATTTGCTGACTAGTGAGATGAGAAAAGTCGAAATTGGGAGGGGGGCGGGTCGGGGGGGGGGGGGGTGATTCAAATACTAAAGTCGAATTATCAGGAAAAAGTTAATTTTACCACAATCGTGTCTATGCTGCAATATGTCAAAACAGTTGAGAAGTTCTTACCTTATATGACATGACAAGAGATGTTAGACGTCAGATGGAATGAAAACAACACACACACAAAAAAAGTTTCAAAACGGCCTCGGCAGTCACAGTGAACATCTTGTTTGGACGAGAGAAATGACGGGCGGTGGCTGTCGAGGTCAAACTTAAAAACGAGAGTGCAAAAGCAGATTAAAGATTCCTCCAATTTATTGTCAGAATGTACAGTATTACATTACCATGGCACAAATGGGAGCGCCGTGTGGATGGGAATGCTAAATATTTAAAAACAGCACTATATATATCGATTTATATAAATCGATATATATATTTAATATATATAAAACCAATATGAGAGGCCAGTGTTACCCTCTCGCTGCTGTACATGGGACACATCACCAAACAAGCCAGTGACGGGGAAACTGCATGAGCAGCCCCGAAATGTGACATGAGCATTATGTTTCACTTCTTATATTACATTATGTGACAGCCGTTAATATTCACATACGACACTACTTTTTAAAAACACAACAGCCTAGACACGTACTCCAATGAAGGAAAACATTCCAGCATTGTTAGCCATAACACATTGTCAGAAATATTGTTTTAGGACCTCCGATTTCATCAAATTGCAGTCAATAGGCAAAAGGAGTATGAGGGCCACACTGAAAACAAACAAAAGGAATGAAAATAAGAGGAGGATTAAGCGTTCATTTCGGAAGAACGAAATACAGTACAGTACTTAAGACAACTTTGACCGGGATGAAGTTGTAATGTTACGAGAAATAAGTCATTTGAGGACAACTAAATTTATAATATTACAAGAATTGTTTCACTTTGAGGTATATGGACATACTGATCAAATTGCATTTTATTGGAGAGGTCCTGTAGAACTTGGAAGGGCATCGCACAATTGCATTACTGACAAATTGGCTCCAACCCATATAAATTCACAAAAAAAAGAAATTACATCATACTCCCTTCAAACTAATCAGAATCTCTCCGAGTTGACCCAAATTGAATCATTTCATATTCAAATCGAACCATCCTCTAATCATCTTGCATCACATATATGGAAAAGCTTCTCGTTTTTGCGGCAAAGCAGATCACAACTACAATGTATCTTCCGACAAATATTAGTTTGACACCATGCATTACATAGGAAATAACTCACAAATATTTTTAAAAATAATATTTTCGGTAACTTATGAGAAATCAATTTTACGAGCATAAAGATGAAATTTGACAACTTTGTAACTCCTCTCGTAACAATAGGACCATGCTAACATTACAAGTGTATACTTGAAATGTCTCATCATTTTACACTTTTTCTTTTCAGTGTGGCCCTTCGCTTCTTTTGTTGCTGCGCTTCCTTGGAGTTCAAAAACGGTGTCTGCTACATACCCCGACAAACTGTTGACCACATCTTGTGGCCCGGCCAAAAAAAAACCCCAACAACAAAAAACTTTTTTTTCACCACTAGACTTGGCACAGCTTATTTAGTACAGCAAAGATGCTTTTCAGTATAAAAACATGTTCTTGTGGCAAGTTTGCTCTCCTCCTAATTACAATTTAAGGAAGGCAATTGCAAATCGTTTGAATGGTTCAGGTCATAACAACAATGTGCTGGATAACAACACCCCCCCCCCCACCCCACAAAAAAAAAAAAAACTGCTTGACACTTACACATCTTAGTACTAGCTTCCAATGTCTTATACAAAGTCATCTGCCTCAAAAAAAAAAAAAGAATAAAACACATCGCATACATAGACGTGTACCTGTATGGGCAGGTGTAACAAGGAAGTTTGGCTGCTATCTAAACTTTACGCCGTGTCCCTCTACATTTTTACACACAGCCTCCTCCTACTGCTGGCATTATTGCTTCTTATTAACAGGGAGCTGAAGCATGAACCACAGTATAATTACTTTTGAATCGTCTGTAAAAAATAAAATCATTTAAAAAAAATGAAATTTTGGCGTACAGTCGACGCAATGCTCAAGGATAAGGCAGCTCCATCTTTAAGGCACTGCCGCTTTGATACGTACTGGACCACAAAAACAAACTAAAAAAAGGGAGAGGAGGATAAGTTGAGAAGACATGTTTATGAGCCAAAAACAGAAATTTTTTTCCCGTTCGTTTGTTTGTGCTGTTGTGACTCATGTCATCTGTAGGGGGGAGGGGGGCGTTTCTCATTGCTGGTAATTTCCATACTGGCCCTGTGAGGGAGGAAGAAAGGTGACAGGGCTCAAGTTACTGATTTAGATATAAATAAAACATCAAGACAAGACAAAATGACATCTGAGCTATCAACAAACATCTGTGGCTTCTGTGATAGACTGCACACCATGACATATGGCTGCATTTGCCTGTATTCACCAGCAGATGGGAGCAGATCCTCACAAGTGGCGAGCTCTAAACACTATTGGAGACACTGGAGGTTTGCAGTGGGACTCTTGATTGGCTTGAGCAGTGTTTCTCAAAGTGTGTCCCACAGTCCACCGGTGGTCCCCAAGAAACCACGAGGGGGTCCGTGAATAAATGAAAACATGTGAAGCAGATCGGACTGTTGTGCCGCTGTGTCAGTGCAAAAGGAACAAGTAACTGCAAGCAATTGCTTTTCATTTGGAATGAGTCTTAGGAACACACTGGAAAAGTCGTATTTTGTTGTTATGGTTTTATAGAAAAATTCTTCATTCTATGACAATGGCAATTTTTTTCGGTTTTATTTTTTTCTATTAAAAGGAGGATTTTATTCACAGTGGAATTTAAAATTTTTTTTTAATAAGTAGTTAGAAAAAAACTTGTTTTAAAATAAAGTTACAAGTTGTTTTTAAAAAAAAATGTTTTAAATAAAAATAAATTTCATGATAAAGTACAAAATATCCTTCACATTATTTAAGAGAGGGTTTTTTTCCCCTCAATAAAATGGCATAATGCATTTACTATTATTGAAATTTTAAAAAAAGACGAGGTGGGGTTCAACAAAAGAATGCTTTTTTTTTAAATTGTTAATGTGACAAGAGCTATTCTCAGCAGGGAAAAAAAAGTCCTTAAATAAATTTCATATTCCGGCAGAGAGCACGCATCCATCTGAGACTTGCCACCGAGAGCTCTCTTGAATGTCGGCAGTTTACACAATGGCTTCAAAAATATTATGCACATGTATTTCATTTTTTTTTCCTGAAACTTACAGTATAATAAAGTATAACAAAAAAAACTTCACATCACCCATATTTTGGTTGGCATTTTTAAATCATGACGATTCTCAGAATATTCTCCCGCTTTCCCACAAAATACAATTTTATCTTGTAATAAGTCACAAACAAAAAAAAGAAATCGAAAGAATTATGCCTTTTATCCTAGTAGGTTTACAGCTTTATTTTTGCAGTATAGTATTTTGTTTCTTTGCTTTGCAGTGTGGCCCTAACACCCGTTGATGTATGAGCGCTCCATTCACTCCATTATGGTTGGTTGTACTTTAGATTGCGGAAAACATCCGGCTTTCGTGAAGTTTAGATCCAAATTGTTCTTCTGTTCAGCCTTTCAACTTGAACTAGTCCACAGTAAACTGCTGGATTAGTAAACAGGGCTACTGATTTTGTATATCAGGAGTGTAAATTGTTTGATCTGTTTTTTTTTTTTTTATGTGAACAAATTTGAGAAACACTGTACTCGAGGATGGTTCTGTTCAGTGATACAGATTCAGGGCAAGGAAGTGGTAGCTAATGTATTTCTAAACAGGGGTCGAAGTGTGTTTAATTTAATAGTATGACTTCAATCCAAAGAATGACACATTTTTTTTGTTGCAAATATTAAGTAAAGACACATAAACAGAATGTATGTGTTTTGAGTCTTGGCAAAGCATGTTGTTTCCTGACCTCAATTGCTTATAAATTCGACCCCTGGCTAACCAACAGTGTTAAAAAGGAACACAAATGGCAATCTTTTCACCTTACAAAAGAAAGAGGAGAAGAAAAAGGAAAGAAAAGAGACAGAAGGAAAACATAAAATGCAAAATTGAGGCTAGGTGTTCAAAACATCTAGATTGGACGTTGAGGTCTTCACAGCAACCATTTACCTTTGCTTCTTATAGAGCTAGTCAGGGGGTTCAAATCCCCGGGCCTTTATTTCCTCATGTGCCCCTGAATATTCAAAGATAAATATGTCAAAGTGTAGCTCTGGTCCCCAACATTCGAGACCACAGGATATTACAGGGCAAGAAGAACCACGGCAGTTATAGCAGCAAACCTATGAAAGAAGCCTTCATATTTTTTCCCTGAAGGGGGCATGCCACATTAGCCAGAATACACAACCGAGGTTAAAACAGGAATGGCAATAGCGACATACACAAGTAAGCGCAAATACGATGAGAGCATGCACAAAATACACACCATTGAGTCAAAAATGAGTGACAAACTACAGCCATGTGTGCAGTTGGCACTGTATAGAATATCGCTGTTCACAGTGTATACTCACCTGGTCGTAGCCGTAAGGGCGCTGCTGCTGGCCTTGCGGGGGTCCGGGCTGAGGGGGGCGATAGCCACCGTACTGCTGTCCCTGCCCCTGGGGGTAGTTGGGGTACTGTCCCGGGGCATTCTGAGAAGGAACTAAAATGAAAATTGTGTTAAAAGAATGAAGGAATGATTAATCTGGGCTGAATGGCAAACTACCGTTTCTGACCGGATAGTTTTAAGATTTTGTTGTGCCCAGCGCAGATTCAAAAACACCTTGCGCTGGATTTAGCAAAGCATCCTCAGAAAAGAAACAAGCCTTCTTGATGTTATCTTATTGCGTGTGTATACAAGGAGCTGATGTGACTCACCAAAAAGCTCCATTTTTTTCCTCTTGTGGTCAAACGAGATTTTCCTACAAGTTTAGTGGTGGTGTGAAGCTTTGAGAACACGACAAGAGGAAATGCGGTCATGAACTACTTCACTGTGAATTTTCAGTCAGGCAAAAAAAGAAAAAAATAATTACTAGAGTTGGTCGCACTCTCTGGAATATCTTTCCAACCATTAACTGGATGCCATGAAAAGATGATGGATGACAACCAAAGGACGATGCAAAATCAAACTCATTTGTTCGCACTACGTTTTGCCTTGAGCGATTTAGGTTGGGGCCACACAGTAGTTCCCTTATGGAGGGAGACATTCAAGGAAATGATGTTGGTCTTCATTAGAGAAGCAGGCTTTATTGTAAAAAACAAAAAACAAAAAAAACAATTTAATTTAAAACATGAGGAGGTAGCAATAGAGTCAAACTGAAAAAAAAACATTGTATTTGGTGAAACTAGCCAGGATATGTGGAACTAAGCAAAGCCTTACTGGGTATCAAGTCAAACGAGGCCCACGCAGCATCATTAGGTGCTTGTCATGCCTTATGCTGCTGAGCATAACCTAGTGAGGGCGAGGGAGAAGCGTGTGTGTATGTGTGTGCGTGCGTGCGTAAACATGTGTAGCAGATGGTTCTCCCCTCACAAGCTTTGCCTTGCTACACAAGCTCATTACTAACTTGAGCTTTGGCCTACACTCAGGTTGAGGGATGGAAAGTCTCCCTACCATACTCGCATGAGCAACATAATTGTGGTTACACTTCATTGCAAGTGAGCTCGTTTTAAAGTTACTCTTTTACTTGATCTTCCAGACTTTTTTTTTTTTTGGTATTAAGAAACAGCCTTATGGGCGCTTGTTTTTTTAGGGGATAGTGTTAAACTAGCCTGCGGTGGCTTCCCGCAGGCGCCTTTCATTGACAGTGTGGACAGGGAGGACTAATCTTTAAAAATACCAGTAAAAATTGCTAGATTTTTTAGGGGGGAGGGGGCGGGGGAGACAAAAGCATCACTGGTGGTGTTGGAGGATAAGCAGTACTGTCACTAAATATAGCGACAGAGCTGTCATTACTTGACTGTGACAATTGGAAGTCATCATCATATCTTGTCGCGCCAGTACTGGATCCATTGCTTGGCAGCATCACTAGTGTCTAAGACAGGGGTGCCCATTAGGTAGATCCTGATCTACCGGTAGATCTAAGACAGGTCCCAAGTAGATCCGAAGAGTGTCGAGGAGAAAAAAAAAACAACAACAACAAAAACAACCATTTGTGTTTTTGTACATGTAATATTTTTTGTGTTAATGTACGCTGCACCCTAATCATCCTCAGTCTCATTTTCACACACAAAAAAATAAAAAATTAAAAAATAAAAAATAAAATAAAGCACGTAAATCTTGAATTTACGGTGGCTCGTGAGTACATCACCGGAAGTTGTTTGCGCTCAGCAGTCTGTAATTGCAGCTTGTAATCAGAGCTGTTGCGCTCCATCTTTTATCGTCATTATTGTCATTTAGAGTTTGCTTCATATACAATTCACCGAGGGCACGGACAAAGAATAGGAATCTCGGAGGGCCCAGGGAAGCACTTTAAAACTGTACGTGTGAGCTACGATAGTTAACAGGCTGCAAAAGTGCATCGCATGCCTCAGTCATGGCATTCATGTGTGCGTGTGTGTGCGAGTGCCGGTAAGGTTAGATCCCGGGAGGTTAGTTGATCGAAAAGTAGATCTTCGGTCCAAAAAGTTTGGGCACCCCTGGTCTAAGAGGTGTTGATCTGTGCAGGTGGGCCCCAGTTCACAATCCCGAAGAATGTGCGCCATTGTTTGTATTGGGGGGCAACACAGACATTCACTGCTGAGTGAGAGTCTCCATTTATAGGTGTTGTTTCCAGTCTTGCCTACTCTGGTTCTTGCTCTATTTAATGTCACCCAGTTCTTTCTTGAGAGGGCAGTTCCACTTGGATGGAAGATGTTCGTTTGGGCTTTGGATTGCACCATTTAGTGCAAAGCTGTCCCATTCTCTCCAGTTTTCGAGCCTGTGGTTTGTTGACTGCTCAGGATCTAAACTCAGGACGGTCATAAAGCTCTTTCTGGACTTCAGTCTTCTTATTGAGTCACTATGACCATAGAGGGGGTGTCTTGGGTCATTTTCTTGACTATGCTTTTGTGTCCTTACATGAATGTCTCTACGTATGTGTGGTGGGGTGCGATGCCCGCCAATCTGTAGAGTGCTGGCAGTGGTGTTCTCCGCGGGCCTGCGTGGGTTTTCTCCGGGTACTCCGGTTTCCTCCGACAATCCGAAAACATGCATGGCAGGCTGATTGAACACTCCAAATTGAGTGTGAGAGTCTCCTCCAAAGCTATTATGTACTGTGCCTATGAAACCATGTTTTCACAACTCCATGTCAACCCTTATGCTGAAATGGATTTTACAGATTCCTGTCACGCCTACAGACGCATTAATGACAAAAATCAAGTTTTCGAAAATAGCTGCGGGGCCCGTTTATTCACTCAACTTCAGATGAGGGTAGGTGTCAAAGTGTATTCTGGGAGAAAAATATAATCATGTTACTGGTATCATTACGATTTATGTCAAGTGAAACTAGAGTTTAAACTCAAAACAAAAGGGATTATAATCTGGAGGCGTTTAAAACCGACTATTGTTGTCACGGTCTCAAGGTAAAATATTCAAACTCACCATAGCCCTGCTGCGGCGGCGGGTAGGCCTGCTGACTAGGGTACTGCTGCTGAGGAGGGTAACCCTGCTGCTGTGGGGGGCCTTGCTGATAGGCTTCTTGCTGTTGACCATACTGGGCATTACCTTCAAGTGGTGTGAGTAAGGATACAACTGGGTCAATACACCCATCAAATGCAAGACATTGGTAACAGCGCAGAGCATTCCAGAGCCGTTTTAGGTATAGTCGGTGATCGGCAACACACACACACAGACGCATGCAAAAAAAAAAAAAACATCTCTACAGTGGGGAATAATGCACTATCAGGAAACAGAGTTTTGAGGCGCCACATATACTATATGGTTTTTTTGTAGTTATTCTTTGTTTTTGTAACCACAAACAACACGGTACAATTGTCAACGAAGAAGCGAATTGCCGAGGCTATGGTAGCTAATGTAGATCGTAACACAAAGAAAGTATACGGACAAGAGATATGGCATTTGGCTGCAACTATGGCCTGCACACGTTCAGTTCTGCAACAGAGGCTTGCCATGCTTCGCCTTATCAACCACAGATGAATATGAAAATATAAAGAACTATTGCACATACAGTATGTATGTGTTTATTGTACTGTTAAATGGATACACTTCTGGAGACAATTCACCAGAATGCACAGGTGTACCTAAGAAAGTGTCCAGCAATGGTAAGTCAACACTGTTCACGGTAAGAGGAAAAATATTGCTGTCCTTATTTTCAAAGGAAATGTTTTGTGTTACGTATGAAAAATTAGAGAGAAAGAGTGTTGTTAGTGGAAGGAAGGTGAGGGGTTGGGGGCTACACACAAAGTAAATGTTAAATGAATGAAGAAAGTAAAGAGGTTAAAGCTGTTCAGTATCCATGTGTGGCTGTGCTTCGCAAGCACAGGCAAGTATGGCGGTAAAAAAATCTGATGATTGAATAGACTGCTGACTCTTGGGGGATGGTGTACACAATTTGGAAAGGGATGATATCATGTCTTGGGCCAAGGTCACTTTTTCCCCCCCAGAAATTAATAAAGAAACTGGGATGAGTGTGTTTTTGAGGGGGGCCTTTTGAATCACACAGTCTCATTGCATCATTTGTGTGTTAACACAAGTGCTGGTCTGACTGGAAGGATTTCTCCTACCTTCCGAGGCTCCCTGTGCGTGACTGTACTGGTCCCCATAGTAGTCTTCCTGCCCTGGGTACTGCTGAGGGGGTCCTACATACACATACACAACAGACACACAAGTACGGTAGATTCAAGGTGCTGTTGGACCGGATGTGTGAGGTTGATGAGGGAAGGTGTTGGCATTTGGCTTTCGCACCACTACTCTGAAAATGTATTCCATCCCGGATCCTGAAGGTGTTTGTGAGCGACTCGTGTGGCGGTGTATGGGGAGAAATGAGAGTAAGAAGTGCAGGAAAGTGGGTTAGGGAAAGGGAAGAGGAAAATCCACAAGTACAGCTTCCACACAGACGCACACACACGCAGGAACTGGGATACCTTGCTGAGGCGGTCTATACGGAGGCATCGGCCTCTGCCCCATGACGTGATTGCCCTGGTTAACCTGGCCCATCATACCCATTGGGTTCTGCTGGCCTTGGTAGTGCTGGCCGCCCCCACCCGGAGGCATGTTGTACTGCTGGGAGGGAGGCTGCTGGTGCATCATGGGGCCTGAAGCAGATCGGATAGAAACCTCAAGAGCACAGCAGCGGGAGATGAACATCAAAGTGCGTGCGTTTACCTTGATTGGGCTGCATGTTCATACTGGGTCGCGGCCCGTAGTTGCCCATGGGCTGGCCCTGCGTCATGTTCATCTGGCTTTGCGCTGGCATGCCCTGCGACGAAGGGACAGCGTGGTTGTAGCCGCCCATCGTGCCGTGGTTACTCGGTGGCATGTTCATAGAGCCGGCCGGCATGTTCGGGGGTTGGTTAGGGCCTGGACCGGGGCCCTGCATGGGCATGTGATTGGGCCCTGGGCATAAATGACATTTACAATACAGATAACTCATGATGGCATCTGAAGAGATTTATATAGAATCCACTTTCTTTCACACATCGGATTTTCATTCAAGGTGGTGGATTCAGACACGCTAACCACTTGCAAAGATTAATCGATGAGCAAATTAATTGATAAATATTTCTGTGAATCAACCAATCGATTGGTTAGAGAGCTTGTTGAACTAAAAATTGTTCAAATGCTCAGAATTCCAGCTTCTTAGCAATAGTTTTCGATGTCTGTTGTCCTCCATAAAAGCTGATTGATTATCTTTGTGTCCAATCAAAATGAAAGAATTGGTATTACTTTGAAAACAATTATTTTTGCCTATTTTCTGACATCTCACGGCCCAAATTAGGCGAATCAGAATTCATGTTTCTGTAATGTCAATTTGGAATGATGTCCTGTTTTTGGGAAAGAAAAAAAAAGATTTCATGATGATCATTTTTTAATTCAATTAATGGACAAAAAAAATCAATAGATTAAGCAATTATTAAAATGATCTCAGATTGCAGCCCTAAATTGCACAAAATTTAATTTATAGTGCAATGATTAGTGGGCATCTTCTGCAGTGAATAAAGATATAAATGATATTTGAATAATAATTCAAAAACAATATCCACAATTAGTAATCCTAACAAGGCGGCAAAGCACATTCACATTCAAACTGAACTGGGGTTAACTCGATTTTTTTTTTGATTTAAAATAGTTTACACGTGGACAAATGCCAAAACAAAATAAAATGGATGCCAGGAGGTTAAAAAAAAGACATACACCGTATTCATTTGAATAAGCCTGAAGGCTTCTTTTTTTCTCAGCAAAAAGGCCCATAAAAAATACATTACATAAAAGAAGAGAAATGTCAATACATCAGTAGGTACTTTGGAATGAGACAATTTAGATCACAATAAGAGAAAGAGTTACGGCCTAAGACAAACTGGTGACATCATCCTTCAGTGGCACAACCTTCCGCGCAGGTCTGCACTGTTGCTAAGCAACCCAAGTGAGAAGAACTGAAGGGGAACAGGGAGGGGGAAAAAACAGCACAAGATGGAGGGAAAGGCCACTTACCAGGCATCTGTCCGTTCATCTGGTTCTGCATGTGCGGGGCAGGCGGGCCGCAGCCCACCATACCCTCGGAGGGCATGTTGTGACCGTGACTGGGCTGAGGCGGACCTCCGCTTTGGTTCATCCCACCGGGGCCCATGGCCATGTTCTGAGTGGGTGGCTGCAAATGCACGTAAAACATAAATGAATTGGTCAGGTGGGGCGGGGGGAAGCAACACTCTGACAAATCACGAGGGGAAAAAATGAACACATTGCATTTTTGAGCTTGTAGTTTACAGAAGAACACATTTCAACAGCACTTGTCTTCATTAACGTCACAAGCGAGCTGGACCTATCCCACCTGACAAGACAATCATTAGAAACCGGTTAGTTTTGGGAGAGTCACTGTCAAAGTACCATGAAAAAGTTGAGGCTACCACAAGATCTCAGTGTGGGACAAATAAAGGACATCTTATCTTAGCTGTTGCATTTTTTTAACCATATGAGGCTCTTTTGTTTATGCCAGTCCCTTTCTTACGGAAAAGACATAATCCAAATTTGTGTTGGAATGAGAGAGATTTGTTCTGTGATTTATTTTTCATTCAAGTCGCGGGTCAACTGGACCCTATCCCACCTGACTTTTGGGCGAGAAGAGGAATACACCCTACACTGGTTGCCAGCCAATTGTAGGGCACATGTAGAACAATGACCCTTCACACAGACATCAATCACATTTTGATCAAAGCTGTTCGCAAAAAAAAACAAAAAACACAAGTCGCCTCATCACAACACGTACTGTGCTAAACTCTTGCAATGACAATTAAAAGAACTCCTTTCTGCCTCTGTCTATGATCCACCCATCACTATTCTTTTTTGTCTCTCTGCTTCTCTCTGTTATCGTGCCGCGCTAGATTCTTAAGGACGTACTGCTGCGGTGGTTTACGGCCCAATTTTCAACCCGTCAAAATGACGGAAGGCCTAAAATTTTCCTCGTCCACTCTTAAAAAAATCTGTCAATGATAGAAAATTGTAACCTCTTTAGAAACAAAAATATAAAAGATGTAAATGTTTATACACACACACACACACACACACACATATATTATATATTATACACACACACACACACACATATTGTTTAACTTAGATTTCGTTCCAAAAGACAGGCTTTGTTATCAGAAAGCACCCCTCTTCCTCCCGAGTCCTAACAAATAAAATATGAAATGTCGGGTTTGCTTCGGGCTCGGGCCTGTAAATCAAGCTCAGTGATCGGGCTCGGGCCGGGTCGGGCTTAAAAACCCTCGGGCCGGTTCGGGTCGGGCTCGATTTTTAAGGACCGATCTTGGCTCTAGCTCCAACACATAACTAGCTCTGCAAGAGCCATATAATGATCCTGATCATTTGAATCAGTGTGTTGGAGAAGGGAAACATAAAACATGCAGGAGAGTGACCCTCAAGGACCCGAGTTTGACACCTGTGATTTAGACATCACTGTGATTACACACACACGCACACACACACACACACACACACACAATAAAACCAAACAGCTAAACAACTATTCATTCACATAAAGAAAACAAGGGAGTGAGGTCATCATCACCTTAAAAACATCCCAAAACGTGTGGATACTTACTGCTGGGAGAAGAGACTGCATGTTCTGATTAGAGTCTGCTATTGTGGCCAGGTACACTAAATTTCTGTGCAGTATTTGTTGATACCTGTCAAAGTGCAGTGGGTTATCACCAACAGTTCATTTATTTAAAAAAAAAGAAGCTCAATTATAACAATGGAGGACGACAACTCACTGTGAACACTCTGTTGTTTTGCCTTTGCTCTGGAAGTCCATAATACTCTGAATCAAATGGTTATTTTCATCAAGTAACTGCAAAAGCGAGCAGACATGCAAGAGTTATGCATTGTGCTGTTTTTTTCATACAATTCTAAATGACTGTCTTGACTGCGGTACTAAAAAGGGGCGTTTAATAAAACGTGCGTTTGGTGCTAACAAAAGAAGCGTCTCGCTAGGTTGCTAAAAATGAACTCTCACAACACTGAAACAGAGACTGAAGCTCGGTCGAAAACAAAACTCCAAATGAGCGTGGACGTGTTTTATAGTCCGCATATAGCAGGTTCACATTCATCCCACCGAGATTCGCATCATTGTACCCAATCCGTCCGTAGCCAGTCGGAGTCGGATGGACAACGATAGCACTAGAGGCTAGCATCGTCTCAAATAGCACAGCCTCCATTCTGCGACGCATTCAAAATGATAAATTACCTTCTGTATTCCGGCGGGGGTGATATCACCCTTGCCACGTTGTCTGTGAGGTGCGAACGCCACCGACATGGTGATACTTGAGCTGAATTAAATGACCGAGATCATAAAACGCTAAAAGTCGCGCGCAGACTTAGCAAATCTGTACAACCAAACTCATTTGATGGAATAGAATAAGACGCAATGCTGTAATGCACTCGTCCGTTTTAGGCGGGGGGGTGAAACTGATTTGAAAGTCTGTTTTAAAAGTGTTTATGTCATAATATGTCTACAGCGACTCGTACGATGTCTAACTATTCTTCATAAACTATATTATTGTAAATATAAGTAGTATATTGATATAAGAAGGTATATATTTTCACAATCAAACTCATTTAACCCCTATGTTACGTGTATTGCAACAGTCCGGAGGCCACAGGAAATGAACACACATAAATATTGTATTTGAACATTTTTGTTCAGTTATCACCGACACTTCAGAAGCTTTCATATTTTTAATATTTAAATTGAAACTATAATATTTAGTTTTTTTCATGAAATGAACTAGCTTAACAAGTTAACCATTTTCGTAGTAGTGGCTTCCGATCTCAGAGTTCATACGCATGCGCTGTTCTCAACAAACGGCAGCGTTCGATTGAGTGACTTGCGGCTAAAAACTAGCTGAATCATTTGGCTAAAGTCTCTCTTTTCTTCTTTTTATTGTACGCGTCTTGCGAGGCTATGGCAGCAAGATACGATAGAGCTATCACCGTCTTCTCCCCGGATGGCCATCTCTTTCAAGTGGAGTACGCGCAAGAAGCTGTAAAGAAAGGCTCTACGGCGGTCAGTTGGGAAATGAAACTAAAAAAAGCTAACGCCAACGCTAGCTAGTTACCTTGTGGCTAACGTGCTTCTCTAGTGCTGAAGCTCACAGTTCATTATAGTTCGCGCTATGAATATTATTATGCAGTCATTGTGGCTTAGGTTTTTTGGGAATACGTTCTAGAAGCGTGTTTTGCTGGAAACCATACATTAAGAATTGTTATTGGTTAGTATTTGGTCGCTGTGTCATGCTCAAAGAGCTTTTAGTTTTCCAAGTTAAGATCAATTTGATAAACAGGAGCAGAATGCTCTTGTCGAATAGTATTAATTTTTTTAAAAAAGTACAAGCTGATTGTCTTGTCACCTGGTTTAGGTCAGTCAAACTTGATTGTCCCAAAAATCCATAGCTTTTAAATGTTTTAAGTGCATGTAGACGCCAAAAACACAAGTCTTTTTTTAATATGCAATATTCTCTCGCTACTTTGGGGTTTCGCAATTGCTGATTCATTCCGTTGCGTGGTTTTCATTTGTGACCACAACTTTATCTGTTTCGCGAGATTTATTGCTATTTTACAGTATGTCCTTCAGATTACCCCACCCAATACCCAATGGAGTAAGCCCCTGCATTAAGTTGCTCTTTTTTGTGTGTGAAATAGGTGGGAATCAGGGGCAAAGATATCGTCGTTCTCGGAGTTGAGAAGAAATCTGTAGCAAAGTTGCAGGAGGAGAGAACTGTCCGCAAGATATGCGCCCTTGACGAGCATGTTTGCATGGCATTTGCAGGTGAGTCACTAAATACATTTCTGAATAAGACATGCATGCAAGTGATAAAATGTCATTCGTTTCTTGTTGGGTTCCTAATTCCTTTTCACTGACCTTTTTCAGGGCTGACAGCGGACGCTCGTATCGTGATAAACAGAGCACGTGTTGAGTGCCAGAGCCACCGGTTGACTGTGGAGGATCCTGTCACTGTGGAATACATAACGCGTTACATAGCCACCTTGAAACAGGTGCATCTTTTGTTGTCATTCAATAAATTGGTGGCTGACTGGTCGCATCCATGTCATTCGAAATGTTTACACTGAAATGTTTGAAACATTTTAGCGTTACACTCAAAGCAACGGTCGCAGGCCATTCGGCATCTCTGCTTTGATTGTTGGCTTTGACTACGATGGAACTCCAAGGCTGTATCAGACTGATCCGTCGGGAACCTACCACGCCTGGAAGGTGACTTACTTTGGTCTTTGGTCTTGTACTATGCATGCTGCACGTGTCCAAATGTGAAATGTGAGCGCCATCTTCCATATCCTGTTAGGCGAACGCGATTGGCCGTAGTGCCAAAACTGTCAGGGAGTTTCTGGAGAAGAACTACACAGACGAAGCCATCGCTGGAGACAATGAAGCGATCAAGTTGGCAATCAAAGCTCTGCTCGAGGTGGGTTTAATGTGCTCTTTAAGAAGAACATTCTTTAAATACAACAACTGATTGGACTTTCCATCGTGGAGTAATTCTTAGTAAGGTAGGGATTTTTAAACCCTTAAAAATGGTTTCAACATGTAAGAGACCCAACACGTGATGAGGAAAAAAAAACTTCATTTGGGTTAAATGAGATGACCACTTCGGGCACACACAACTACATTTGGACAAACAAAACCGGATATGCGTTGTAGTACTAAATTTGACCAGTGGGAGGTAGTATGGTGCCACTGGAGATCCCAGACTGCAGGTAAATACAAAGAAGTGGACAGATAAGTTGCGAAAGGAGTAGAAATAATTGTGGATGCAGTCTTTGTCATTTTCATTGCGGTGAATGACTTGTGAGACCCGTTATGCAAACATTCAACACCACCAGTTGCTCCTCTTTTTGTGCCCAGTACTGGAGTTAGCTTCAGCTTGCTTCTTATTTTTAAATTTTATGTCATACCCAGGTAGTCCAAGAACATGGCATTATCCGCACATGTAAGGATTTGCCTTCAAATATTGGGCAGGTTTAAAGGCGAAGTGTGAAGTAAACTTTATCCAAACATCTTTTAAGTAATAGTTGGAGCTAAAACTATTTAATGCTTTCATTAGTTGTTTTTTTTTTGTTGTTGTTGGATTTTTAATGAATACCACCCATGTTCATAGTTGGACTCATAGCGACGTGTTGAACAACAAAATTGCTTTTGTTCAACAGACTCCGGCTAGTGTCGTCATTTACAGAATGCCGACACGAGTTATTCGTCAATATGCCTCGGTGCTGTGTGGCGATGCGCTGTTCACATTCAGGCAAACAGTTGTTTGATTGGCCAAAAGAAAGAAGTCGGGCACGTAAATGGACTGGAAAATGTGAAAAAATACCGTGTCATTCTCCCAATAATGAATAAATTTCACGGCAGTGTCGACGAGCGTTCTTTGCTACAAGCACATCGACGACCTCTGTTTTCGCAACCCTTTTGCTTATGATTAACAATTTGCAAAAAGTAGACATGACAATCAACGTACAACTCTGGCTGTTGTTTATGAAAACATTCGATTCAAAATATGCGTGTACGTGGATATATTCCTGGATGAACGCGTTACATGGTGGGTACATGGATGGACTCCTCGCTCATGGTTTGCAACTCACAATGCTGCCGATATAATGTGCGTAGTGGCCAACAATCTAACAGAACTACCTTAGCAGTGACGATGTAGGACGACAACCCACTATGACGTGTGCTCTCAGTGCTCGCGGGAATCCACAGACCAAGTAGCTCATCCCACCGTGCACAATTTACAGCACGGCACAGCATCGAATCACAAACAATCACGCTAGGATAATCATCTCAGCCTGTACGGGCTACCATTCTTGCAATCACGATGGGTGTCGTCTCCACTCCATTTCCCGCTGTTCGGGCACACCACATATTCTGCATCCTGAGCATCTGGCTCCTACATGTTTGGTCTATCATATACATCTTACCAAGAACCTTCTCTTCCCCCAACTCTTCCAACACCCGGAGCCCCTCAGATAGGTTTGAAACAACGCTTTCAGAATTTCTGACCTGCTTTGTACACTTTCCATAGTGAGCCCCACTATTTTTGTCCTTCAGGTGACATCACACTTCCAGGTTTGTCGCTCATCAGGAGCTCACTTTGGGAAAATGGTTACTTGGTCAAATTTACGAAATGATTTCTTGAATTTATTTTGTTCAATTACTTGTGGCTTAAATACTTCATTTGGGATTTTCTGAAATTTCTTCACACTTGACCTTTAACGTTCAAATTGTTGCCCTCTGACCATTGAATTAATAAGGGGGGGGAAAAACCTCTTAACCTACCCGACACAATAGGATAATTGCCCCAGATAGTCTTTCAGAGTCACCTTAACTTCGTGTTCATATAATTTGATCGGGAGGGGTTTGCAGAGATTATTGTGATGTGTGTACTCCACTTTAACAATACACGGACAATTCCGCGGTTTAAACTTCGTGGGGACAGTTTACTGAAAGCCCTTTTCTTTTTTTTCTTCAAGGTCATTCAACACATACTTTGACAAATGTGGCGTGGTGGAACGCCCTCGTGAAACGCTAATAAGAAAGTGATGCATTGTTAATTAAGTGTCCACCATCAATCAGCTGTAAAAGGGGATGTGAGCAAGATACCACTTTAATTCCGGTGTTGGGTAATAGCAGCAGTCTATAGGTACATCTGGATAAATAAGAATTTCCCGGGAAAAAGAAGAATGTCTTTCAGTTGTTTTATTTTAAAATAATAATAAAAAAATACACACACGCATTCCAAAAAGACCCGCGTTGCTCTATTGCTCCAATTTGCTTGAACTACCACCACTTTTGACCTCATTGCTTCCACCATCCATTCATTGTCCGCACTCTCATTTTGTATTCATTCAACAGGTGGTCCAATCGGGTGGGAAAAATATCGAACTGGCTGTTATCAGACGAAATCAACCATTGAAGGTGATCTCCATTCACGTCGATTCACTTGTGCGTTCGATGAGAGTTCCCTGTAAGCTCATCATGAGTGTCTGTTGGCTGTTCTCAGATCCTCGAGTCCAAGGAGATAGAGTCTCTGGTGGCTGAGATCGAGAAAGAAAAAGAGGAAGAGGCCGAAAAGAAGAAGCAGAAAAAGTCCACCTGAAATATCATTAAAAAAAAAGTTTTTTAATTGCGCTTGGATATGGAAGTAGCCTTTCGTGGAAGGTAGAAGGGGCTGATAACTCATTTATTTCACTGTAAAGAGGTGAGTCCTAACTTGAGATACTGCAGCAGATGTACGATACCGCCAGCTGTTTTAAGTGTATAAATACTCATACATACACGCAGCACTCAAGTTAGGCCTCACGTTAAGGACACTTTTCTATCATTCATCAAAGTGCTTTGATGGTGACAAACATCACAGGTCCACAAGAGACCAATCAGAATTGTAATTGGGAACAATTCTCAATAAAAGATCGCTTGTTTATAAAGTCTTGCTGACCTTCGTATCCTGGCGCAGAAGAGAAAAACACATCACAATATCTAAAAAAAAAACACATCACAATATTTTAAGCTTTGTAGTGGGGTCGTACAAAACATAGGCCTAGGGGGGACAAATGAATTGTTTTTTATTCTTAGCGACACAACATTTGCAGTTATAATACTCATACATAATCTACCGATATTTGCTTCAGGCCTTTGAAATCAACATGTGAATATGCCGTAATCTTTTCCAAAAACATTGTAAAAAATGCACCAGTTCATTGAAATCACACTTTAAATACCTGCTTTATTCACCAACATTATATTCCGTGACATCAAATTTCAATGTTTTTTTTTGTTGTTGTTCCCTCTACCTTTATTCCATGAATCTAACCGCGGCAAAAACACCACTCACAGCACTCTTGTGCGAGTGGCTATAAAAGTGAGTCATTTTTCATTTGTCGACGGTGTGGAACATGCATCACTTGCAACCCTCTGTCATTTTAAATTAGTGAGGTGTGAACGCAGCATCTAATGGTGGCCTAACTAGACCCTCTCCACCATTCCACCGCCATCCCTTTTACACCTTAAATTCGCTTATCAAGCCAGCGCTGCTGTGAATTCTCAATGACACAATTATGGCCGGCGGTGTGGAAGGGCTGCTTAATGGGATCCTGGCCTCAGACCCCAATGGGACTTTCAGGGACTTTAATCTGGGAGCCCCTTTGAAAAAACTTGCGCTATGCCGTGCCGAGGGGCCCCGGGGGCTTCCCTCCGACTCTCCAGCAAAGACATAATGGTGAATGGTTAAAGTCCTTCATTTAGAGTCATCTCCCCGAGCCAGGATTTCCTGAGTGGGTGCACTGGCTGCCTTGACAAGAGCAACTGCACTTTGTTTGCCATTTGTCTTCTTTGGAGTGTCTCCGATATGGGACCTGATTATATGTTGGCAAAGGAACTCATTCTGAGCATTCTGTTTTTATCGCTGTTAGCAGAGTTACACATAACTTTGGTTAACTGTTTTAGGTAGGATCAAGAAAAAACGTGAATTCTTGAGTTTGGACATTGGGCTTGTGGAGCTGCTCTGCATTTTCAGAAATGCACTCTTGGATCTCAGCTGACTCCATGATAAATAAACGCAATCGTGTTTGTTCATCTCTTCAGGAAGAGCATCTGGCTGTCAATCAAAAGGAATATATTTCTACATTTAAATGAATATCAGACTCCCCAGAAGACGGAAAACGTCAGAAAATGAAGCTGTTGGTATTGATCAGTGATATCCGAACTCCAACTCTGGGTCCACTTTCTAGAGGCCATCTGGAAGGAAAAAAAGGACTTGACATTATATAATAATAATAATAATAAATTTGACTGAGAGTACTGTATTGAGATTTTCCAGATAGGCAAAGAATCTATTTACAACTAAATTATTAACATTTCTTTTCATGATGGACTTATTAACGATGACGCTTACATTGCTTGTGAATGTGGACATCTGCTCTTGCAAGATAGGGGCGGACCTAAACCAGCAGTCTAAAGGGCTGTGTGACACCACAAAATCATGGAGAGGAAGGGGAAAAAAACATCCACACTCACACCTAGGGCCAATTTGGAGTGTTCAATCAGCCTGTCATGAATGTTTTTGGAATGTGGGAGGAGACCAGAGTACCCGGAGAAAACCCACACAGGCCTGAGGAGAACATGCGAACTCCACACAGGAAGACCGGCGCCAGGATCGAACCCGCGACCTCTGCACTGTGAGGTCAACGCACTAACCACTGGGCTACCGGGCCACCCTTCTACAGGATAGGCGATGTTGAAAATGGATGCAAAGTGTAGTACCTGTAACGTCTAATTTCATGTTAATTTAATGGATGGATCTCGGTAACATGCACGTGTCATTTCACTTCCTAATGATTTATTGAGAAGTTCCAGCCAGTTTGCAGGAAAGCAGGAAATTAATTGAGTTGGTGTTGACGCTTAGCCGGACATTACTGATAAAAGTCTCATCTGGCCCTCTGAATGGCGTAAGCTTAGTTTGCGCTTGTGGCAATGGAGTCTCGTCTTTCTTCCCTCCGACTATTCCGCTTTCTTTCTTTATTTTTCCAGCCTTGTTGTTGG
Source organism: Hippocampus zosterae (assembly GCF_025434085.1). Classification (NCBI taxonomy): domain Eukaryota; kingdom Metazoa; phylum Chordata; class Actinopteri; order Syngnathiformes; family Syngnathidae; genus Hippocampus; species Hippocampus zosterae. The sequence goes on from NC_067465.1 coordinate 12,592,216, forward strand.
CTATAATCAGCTGCTGCTGTTTCTGCTGTTGCTGTTGCTGCTGTTGCGCCTGAGGACAAAAGTCCATCTCTCTCATCGCCGACCGGCTTGGGCTCATCATTAATGCAGAAGATAATGGCTTCACCAGAGGTCATCAGCGGAGGAACGCAGCCCGAGGACATGTACTCTCCAAGCAAGAATGCACACTGCTGCGGGCTGTCAACCGAGTGCATTGTTTGTATGCAAACACACACACACACACACACACACACACATGCGCGCGCGCTCACACACACACATGCGAGAGCGCTCACACACACACACAGCTGACGGGCTAGTTACACATACTATAGAAAATGCTGTATTCATGTGTTTTTATTCCCCCCTGCTCCATCTGCCACACATATACCCTGGAATCTTCAACGTCCAACAATGTAAAAGTGAAACAATTTGGCGGTCAATTAATACAATTGGATGGAAACCAGCCTTTGAGGGGAACCCAAAAAATGTCTTCACAAAAATATGTTCTTTGCGCTTCCACTTGTCAAAACATCCATCCATTTTCCAATTCGCTTTATGGGTCACTGGAGCCTATCCTCGCTGGCTTTGGGTAGTAGGCAGGGGACACCCTGAACTGGTTGCCAGCCAATCACAGGGCACACAGAGCCAAACAACCATTCACGCTCACACCAGACCTGCTCAATCAGGCTGCCATGCATGTTTTTGGAATGTGGGAGGAAACCCACATAGGCCCGGGGAGAACATGCAAACTCCACACAGAGAGACCAGAGCTGGGATAGAACCCATTACCTGCGCACTGTGAGGTTGACGTGCTAACCACTGGACTACTGGGCCACCATCGTCTAAATACGGCATTGTAATTAATATTATGTTTGGGGAATATGAGTTAAGCAGCAAAATCTACCCGCTTTTAGCCATCTTAGGGGGTGGGCAATGTGCCACTTTCTGTCAACTGAAAATGACATCAGAGTTGCTCAGGTGTCTGTGTCATTTTTCATTTGCCACACCCTTTGGTCCCCGTTTCAGAGATGTATAAATTGTGTACATTTTGTGTGCACAAACTGTCCTCGGGTCCAAATAAGGCAAATGCTTGCTTGAAGGGCATTGACGCGGTGTGTCTAGGGAGCCAGCGTAGCAGAAGAATTAGTTGACTCCAAGACTGTAACACTTTGTACTGTACTTTTATTTTTGGAATGACTTCCAAATGAAAATGGGTATCTAAAACATTACTTCGTCAAATGATGCTTGTGCCCCTTTCACAACACGATGCAAAAATCAGAGCAAGGTAAAGTCAACCCCAGTCGAAATCAAAATTGATCTGAGCGGCAAGAGATTGAGGGAAGAAAGGTATTCCTCATCCATGACCTTACGCAAGGGAATTGCTTGCTTGCATGTAGTTTATATATATAAACTGCAGATGAGCTTTTCAGACACATAAAGTATTCATGGTGAATGTTTTTGTCCTGTGCCGGCCTAAAATCCACCAACTTCTGATGTCCCAAATTTTTCTTGGATGTTTTTGTCAGTTACTATCGTGAACTAATTTGACATTTCTTGTTACTCAGTTCACAGTATTGGCAGAGCTATCAAAACGTGTCATTTGGATTCAACGTGTAAAGTGATCTCATAACAAGCACTATTTTTTCGATCAAAATTGGTATTGTGTATAAACTAATGGTAAAATTCAATATTTCAGTTTACTTCTTTCACTTACCACAGGAGTTGAATCAGTATCTCCACCTTCATCAGTCTTTTATTGTTTCTATGTACACAAGTATCTGGGAGTTCTACTAATTTTGTGGGGGGGTTGCGACGGACCTTCACCACCAGAGGGCAGTGTTGGCTCTAAAGCGGCATCACCGTCTACCCCCACTTTCATCTCGCTTTCTCATCTTGCAGACTGACAGTGTGAACCTTTATCTTGTAGACATGTTTTTGTCTCTTTACTTCAACACACACACACACACACACACACACACACACACACGAAACAACATAAACAAGCCAATCCATGAAAGGAACGTTGTTGTTGTTTTTTTTTTTTTCTTCAAATTGTCAGATGAAACAGCAGCATGGCTTGTGTCCCCCAGCCATGGCCAAGCTGTCAAAGTGTGTTGGGTCGTAAAAGGCTACGCTCTCAACACTGTCCCTTTTCTGCTTGTCACACGTCGACAGCTACACACATCAACTATTTGTGTGTATCGTCGCATTGGCCCGCCTCCACCCTGGTCTCCCACTCGGGGGGATTTTGCGATGTAAAGTTAAGTTTGAGGATATCTGCACGCCGGCTTACACATCCAAAAGTAAATAAAACATGTTCTCTTTGAATGTTCTCTATAGCTGCGGGGACACATTCCATTTATCTTCTATCAAACATCTCGTCTCCTCGGTCCTTGGATCTTATTTGTAAGGCTCACTCAGTCTCTTCTTGATTTTTGTGGGCGGTAACAGATACGGCTGACGGCCTCATGCCTTTGTTTCCCATGAAAGGTGCAGGAATACTAATAGTTTGACGGGAAACAACACTAAAAGACAAGGTATTGGGTTACCCCTCAAGAGTCACCCGTCTGGCGTTTTGTCCCACAACAGAGAATCACTCCTCTCATTGAAAGTCGACACTGAAGAGGGCAAAGACAAAGAGAGAGCAAAATGTGGACCGACGCTAAAATAAACAATCCGCGGTAGTGGGTCCGCGGGGCAAAAAGCAGACAGCCCCGGGGCCGGGCGGCCTCTCAGCGCCGCGGCAGAAGCCAGTCAGACATCACATGGCATTACTCGGGATGGGGTTACAGGAAAATGTCAGCCGATGCATAAGGAGGAACCATCGGCCCGTAGGATGATTAGATTGCCCGAGGGAGGTGCAATCTTGCATTCCCACGATTCCCCTTTCCACCCACGCCCTCTTTTCATTGTAATTTTTCCAAGCCATCCTTTCTCTCTCTTGCTATTTTCCATGTTTTCAATTGGGATGTTTGCTCAGCTCACAGACTATGTATGCACTACTATTGTTTTGGGTGTGTTTGCACTGTGCACCCTACCCCCCATCCCCACCCTCCAATTCTGCTTGTATAACCAGCAGACATTAAAGGATCTGTTTCCGGTATGCCGTCGTGGTCATGAACATAGTTACCGAACAATACATTCGATATTGCACATTCGTGATATTGCACGAATAATTGTCACGTGGGGCCGACCGTTGAAGGTGAAGGACGTGACAACCTGCGGTTGGCTGGCGCACGGTGTCCCCCGCCTACTGCCCGAAGACAACTGCGACCCTAGTGTAGATTAAGCGGTTCGGAAAATGGATGGATGGATGGGCGTGACAACATTGAAGACCTGAACTGACATTCTAAAATGCTGTGGTATATCACATGATTGTGATGATGTCATGTTTTGGGTTTTCCTTGCAGGGTTACCATCGGCAAGAGACGGTACAGGCGCAGGAACATGGTGGGACGAAGATTCGGCACGATCATCGATCGCTAAATTCACATATTTTCCCGAAATTCCCGATGGCCACCCCGCCGCTGCACAAAGAAAGAGGTGTTTTTAGATTATGCCTCACAATTTGGATGGGGGCGTCCAGTGGTTAGTGCAGAGGTCGTGGTTTCAATCCCGGCTGCGGCCTTCCTGTGTGGAGTTTGCATGTTCTTCCTGGGCCTGCATGGGTTTTCTCCGGGTACTTCGGTTTCCTCCCACATTCCAAAAAAATGCATGGCAGGCTGATTGAACACTCCAAATTGGCCCTAGGTGTGAGTGTGAGTGTGAGTGTGGATGGTTGTTCGTCTCTGTGTGCCCTGCGATTGGCTGGCAACCCCGGTGTTCAGGGTGTCCCTCGCCTACTGCCCGAAGACAGCTGGGATGGGCTCCAGGACCCAACGTGACCCTTGTGAGGATAAAGTGGATCGGAAAATGAATGAATGAGTCCAAGTGAATGTTTGACTGTTCTCAGTGTACATTCATATGGTAACGTTTCCTCATAAGTTCTGTCTACATCTTTGTAGGAAATTCCCTGTTGAAAATGATACTCGTTAAAATGAAACTTATTCGCCTTCATGCAGGCGATGAGAACTGACTTCGAAGGAAGTCCGCAACATGCGCGCTAGTAGCCAGCTGAAGCTCGTTGCTAGTTAGCTGCCGCAGCGTTAGTAGCACAGAGTTTCCCTTGACCTCTGACTAACCGCAGTAAGTGACATGAGCCCAGCGAAGCTTGTTGGGATCATCCTGGTGATTCTTGTTTCTTTTGGCGTTTGATTCTCAGTCCTGTTATTCAAGGATTGTTTTTTTTTTATGAATGAGGCACAAAGTACACATTTTGCCTTGTAAACTCCAATGCGAAATTTCGAGACTAGAAGCGACTACAAACTGGTAGTATGAAATACTTCTTTCATGTGTGTATAATTTTCCTTGCACCAATCCGTCCATTTTCTTTCCTGCTCATCCGGTTCTGTGTCATGATACTTTATCTTGCTTTAGTGTTTTTTTTTAATTTAATTTTTTAGATTGTGAATTGGCTTCTGTTGCACTCAAAGCAAAGACTGATTTTGTTGTATGAGTACAAATGCGTTTTGATTCTATTTATTCGATTCAAAATGCCTCTCACCATCGGATAGTCTGTATTTACTCTCTGAAAATAATTGTCATTGCATTTCTTTCCATTTTTGAGATATCATTTTGGAGCCCATTGTCCAATCCTAGTGGATGACCGTCAGAAGAAGAAGAAGAGAAGGAGACGGCAGGAGAGTTCAGTGCAGATGTCTGAGTGCGTCTGACAGAGAGGACAGCCCCCCAGGCAGGTCCCAGCCCCTCAGCACCCAAAATGACACATGACTGCTTTGACTTTTGTCATCCTCTGCCCCTAAACCAAAGCTGCCAATACACACTGAGGCAAGTCATGGACACACGCGCACGCACGCACACACACACACACACACACACACACGCACGCAGTCACACACTGTATACTGCTTAGATTACATTATCTGTGTCCCCGGGACACGCGCCCTCCTTGTTGGATGACATTTGGGCTTGTGCAGCACTAAGGTTACCTTTTTTTTTTTTTTTTTTTGCCCCTGAGTTAAAGATGCCTGTCTGCGGCATGCATTTGAAATGAAGGATGGAAGGGGGGAGTGGGAAATCAGATGAGAAAGATTTCCAAAAGCACTTTGATCAGGGGCATCAACAGTCACGCACAAACTTGTTAAGCAGTATGTAAATTCGGGCTGATACTGAATAAAGTTGCCAGAATAGCATGAATCCATTGTGCTGCGATGATCAAAATAAAAGAGGGCTTCATGCGCCGCGGGGCAAGAAAGTCACAGACATGAAGGCGCTTTTTTTTTTTTTCCCTATCAAGGGGCTGATGGGATGCAGAGAGGAGAGATGGAAGGCAGGGAAATGAAAGATAGGGGGGAAGGCCTGGAAGGATCTCAATCTAAATTAGCAAGAGTAGCAGGGAGAGTGTGCTGAGTGAGACATATAATTGTGATGAAAACATCAGCCCGCACTCCCCGTTACTCACTCTCTTCTCGCAGGGCGAATCTCACCAAATTGCTGCCGCCATGAGCTCAAATAGCTTTGGTGGAGTTCCCGCTTCGACAAGTATCTTCAACCAAATGTCATTCAAAATCAATAAACAACTTGCTTTGATACAAACGCCTGAAAGTTTGGGGATGAAATTACCTATTGATCGGATGTTCATTTCAAGTACCGGTACCTCAAACATCTTATGGAACGGAGCAGAAAATCAATAGGGATCTTCTTTTGAGAAAGAGGAATAATTCCCTGAACATTTTGGCGGTGTTGTTTAAAAACCGTAATGAGCAAACGATTCAAAGAATGATCTTAGCTGGCACAAATGACTGTATCTGTTGTGAGTATTGCTCAATTCGTAGGTAGCATGGTGAAATTTGACCTAAACTATATCTGATGCCATTTCCTGTCCAGCAAAAGTCAAGCTCAAAACACAGTCTAATTGCACGCATGGGAGGAGTCCGAGGAGCTCAGGATCTGTCAGAGGTGGCAAGTCCAGGTCCAGAAAGTAAAAACCCCACCGTAGTTTGGCTTTAGCCACAGGTGCTTCTATTCAACCTGGAGGGAAACGTCCTCAAATGAACCTAGAGTGCAGGAATGTGGAAGGAAGCTTTGGTATCTGGAGAAATCCATTACACTACATTGCTGCCCCATGTTTGTCTTGTATTGGCTAAAAATCAAACGATAGGGTCGAAGTACTCACATTGAAGTAGAAGTATGGATACGTGATGTATTGTATTGCTTTGTATAAAAAAACCTATGGTGAAAATAGAAGTACTGATTCAAGTACTTAATTAAAAGTCTAAAAGAAAAAAGGAGACAGAAATGCTGTAAAAATCTTGTTTGAAAAAAGTAAAATTGAAAGAAAAAAATGTGTCAATGAAATAAAATTAAAATGTTTTCAAAAATAGCTGAAACTACATCTTATATTTATAAAACTAAATAAAAAGAATAATAACTACAGAGAAAAGGAAGGAAAGTCAAAATTATAGTTTCATTAGACTTAGTAGGCTTTTTTTGTTATCTTGCACTCGATAAATACTCTGCTTCAAAAAACTAAAACAACTTTTTTTTAAATGTTTCACTCGATAGAGACTCTGCATAGTAAAATAAATAAATAAATAAACAAATATATACTGTATATAGTGCTAAAAAAAACCTTTTTCGAAAAAATACAAACAAATAACTAGAAACTAGAATGAAAAATCACAAACTATTATAACCCCGTTATGTTGAAGGCCCTGCACACATGGTGGAATTACTTGACGCACACTTAGAACTTCCTCTCCATTTTATCTTAACTCTCTTCTTGTCCCCTTATCACTTTCTTTATCTGTCCCTCGTTGCCTCTTTTGTCTTGCCGACTGACAAGCGGAGATGGATGCTTGTTGTCACAGGGACTCTTGTAGCCTGTCAGCTTCACAACCAACAGGAAACAAAAGGATCACTTTCACAGGGGAAGAAAAAAAAACTTCCTTAAGGAAGGCCAGTAAATCTGCTTTATGGCTGGGTTTCCAAAATGGGTCAAAGGTCACAGAATAAAATCTGAAAGTCTTAATTTACTTTGGATTTATTTAAAAAGACACATACAAGGATAATATTTATTTTTCCACCATTATAAATAATTCCCAGGCCATGAGATGAAAGCATTCAACTCATTATCTCATGGATCAAGAATTATGGCACAATTTGTGTCCAACTTTTCAGAAAGACAAAAAAAAAAGCTCCCCTGTAGACAGCAACCTATACACTATACTGTGTGTATGTGACACATCACCAACCACAAATAAACCCCGTCACTGCGTTGACGATTTCACTTAGCTATCTAGTATGTGCTGGTCATCAGAAGCTAACATTGATCTCTGCATCCCAACCCCCCCCCCCAAAAAACCTTAATGCAGGTCTGCTTACCTTTTGTCTTTGACAGAAAGCCGATGGAAGTGGGTATCTGATGTGTCTTGCATGATATTTTTAGTAGTGTCGAATGATGAGTCTCTGACCGTCACTTGAAAGTGACTCTGAATCTTCAACCAGCCTGTCCGCCAAGTCATGGGCAGAAAAATAATTGTCGTGAAGGTAATTATGTGAATTAGCCGAATTGCGCCATCACGCTTCTGCAAAATTCAGACAGGTTCGCTCACACGCAGACACGTTTTCAGAAATAGGCTGCGATATATTTTCTCAGTTCTTTAATTTCACGCTTGATGGGTGTTCATCACACGGATGATTTGATTTTTTTTCTGTCCCCGTGCCAGATTGGCCCCAGTTTTGGTACAGGATCAATAACACCACAGATACCGAAACGCACAACGGTGAATTACGTCATCCTCCCTGAACCAGGATGTAGCCTATTAAAGCAAAAACATGGACAAACAAGCACTTTTGTTACTTTCTCCTCGGCAGAGGTCTGTACTCAATTGAATGTTATTTTAGTTTTATTACGGCCTGGCCCTTGCCTCCCTCTAGCGCAGTGTAGCATCTGTAAATCTGCCCCCCCCCCCCGACAACAAATAAGCACAAGGCCCCTCAAATACAAGCCTGGCGTCTGTGAGGTGGAGGAGGAGGGGAAAAAACCAGGCGGCCCTCAGGTGTGTCCCCTTCGTACTCTTCCTCTGTGCACCTGCAATGGCTCTCTCAAGTATGCCGTGTGTCTTTCGGCACACAATGGAAGGCAGCGAGTGGCTCGCGGCGCCTCTCTCCAGCTGAGAGCCACTTCTCTCCAGAGGACAGGCGAGGAAAAGTGCCAGCACTAACAACTGATCCTGGCAGATAAGCGAGCCAGATAGGCCGGCAGGAAGTGGCTCGACAATCCTCGCCTTCACTTTGGTGCCCTCTTTTCACCCCGAAACGATGACAAGAATCAATTGATTGTCTAGAATGTTGTTGATCGCATGTGGAAAAACGGAGATTAACAACTTGTTGAAGACATTAACTCATTCAGTACCAGCCAATTCTGGACTAAGTCTGAAAAGATGTTTAAAAACGTCTTTGGGAGTGAATGAGTTAAGAACATTCAAAGGGGTAGAGATAGGGGTAAGGATAGGGTTAAGGTTATAAACCCTAACCCATTCAGAGTAAGAGATTTTCTCATCCCTTTAAAGAGAAGAGTTTAATAACCAAACATGAATCGATTGAAATTTCCTCCATATTGAAAGGCCACTCCTCTGACCACGGCAACCCAGTTTTTGTTGAACACTGCCGGAAAGGTATTTACAAAACCAGAATCTCCTTTTACAGTATATATGGAGAGCCCAGATCTGCATTATCTGACACCCCCACACCCCCTTTTTTTTGTCTTTTGACATACGTGATGCAGTGTAGTCATGCCAGGCCGCATGAGCCAGCACCAGATCAGTGGACCACTCACACTGCTGGGGGGCGACTGAGTCAGGCATCACATAGGCGAGACGGCCAACGCGGGTCAGTCAGGCCGCAGCTGGGAGCCCCCGTGGCCAAACGTTGACCTCCTGTGAATGAGCACACTTTCCATGCAGCTGCACTTCAGAAGAAAAAGAAGTACTGCACCTGCACGCTGATGCGCAATGAAAGATGACGTGGTTGGATGTACCTTCGATTTATGGGGTGTAATTTTCCCCTCTTCTGTCGCATGCATGCGACGGCGTTACATGACAATTGCTAATTTATGCACCTTCGTCATGGAGAGGGACTTCAAGCTGGACGGAAAGCAAGTTGTCTCTAAAGTATGTTAAGCTAAAGTCACTCCTTTGAGCACTGCCGTATGATTTTAGGGGCATATTTTTCCTCAAGGTACGACTTGAGGGGGTGTTGGCCTTCAGAAGTTCCACTCTCATTTTAAGTGTAATTGAAGCAAACTTGTGAAATGACTTTGCAGAGCCAAGTAATGCATGTGACTTAATGGGATTTCCATCTCTGCTTGAAACTCAACTTGGCAGACTGCAGGGGAGAGGAAGGGGGGGGGGGGGGTTTAGGTGGGTCGGGGATGGTTTTAATGCGGTATTTCATATACCACCCACGACACCTGAGCGTGCTGTCCCCAAAGCCAGGGTGTCGTGATGCGTATACACTCCGAGTCAGTATCAGCCAAATGCCTTCTCTTTTTTTTTTATTCCAGCAGCATTTCATTCCATCATTCCAGCAGGCTAAGGTTGGCCCTCACCATTTTCCCTCACAATGCTAGCCTCGGGGGAGGGCGGGGATGGACTGGAGCCCCACCCCCTGGCAAGGGCGTTGTCAGACCCAAGCCTCACGCCAGTCCTTGGCAATTACACCTTTTCTGTTCTTTCTCCTTTTCCTTCCTTTCTGTCTTATTGTACACTATTGATTTCTGTCAGTAGTAAGGTATATGTCCATTAAGGCACAGATTTAATAGAGCGACAATGGAAAGCGGCTCCATTTGTTCCTCCTGTAGTGTAAGTGTTCATTTTGAGAGTCTGATACTAACCCTGGCCAGAAGCGAGCACTGGATTTTTTCGCTGTAAATGGAAAACGCCTGCGGGCTTTTTCATTTTCTGGGCCCAGACGTTCCCTTCATGGTGTCGGAGCCCTTGTGCTCACAGAGTTCATGTTTCGCTGTGGGCCTTTTTTTTTTTCTCCCACTTTTTTGTTTTTTTGTTTTTTGTATTTTGTTTTATCTCATAGCTTAGACTAGCAGGGCTTTGACTCCCAGGGGACTTTGGCGTAGCAACAGCCGAGATCAACAAAGTGAGTTTGTTTATGCTGGCTGTGTCCGCATGTTGTCGACTTGCACGTTTTCTCCGTCTCCATTTCCTGCCTCTCCTTGCCCCAGGGGAACGCAGCCCTCTAATTGGATCTTGTTCTAATTGAGCCTAATACTGGAGCGAACCGGAGTTGGGCCCTGTGGTGATGAAGAGCTGAATCAAAACTAAGCACAAAAACTTTAAACTGTGTTCGTGTGTGTGTGTGTTTGTGTGTTCCTGCGTGTGGGTGTGTGTATCTGCACTTTTTGGCCTGCATATTTATTCCTCTTTTTATTGAAGTTCAGTGGTTGATTTGGATTTTTATTTGGCATCATTTTATTTTTGGCTAGTTCACTCATATCTAACTAAAAACAGCATCGGTTCCACATTAGAAAGAAATGGTTTCATTTTGTCAGATGTCTTTTTAAGTGTGGCATCATTCTTAACATTTAGTTTGGGGTTTGTGGAGTAATGATATAAAGATGGAAATTTTGAATTTACTCTCAGCTTATGACACATTCAAAATTGGTATTTAAAAAAAAATAAACTGTACTTTAAAATAATTTTAAACTCAGGTTAAGTCTTTTTGGAAGTTTGTTCTGAATGTACTTTAAATGTTCATGCATTACTCTCCGGAGAGAGCTGTTTTAATTTTGTCAGATGTGTTTGAAACATGTACTCATGTAATTAGTGCTGCTACCTTCGGGCAAGCAGCAGCACGACAGCTTTGTTCTCCTCCCTTATTTTATACTATTATTATTCTACGAATACTAAATACTGGGATGCAACTTGAAAAAAAGAAGTGATCCTGCGATCCAGTCAGAGATGCTCAGTTCAGTTTTGATTGAAAACGTGAAGGAAGGGTATAATTAAGTCAGCTGGAATAGGCTCCAGCAAGCCTTCAGACAATGGCTTCAGACTATATATATACTGTATACTGTCTATACTGTATACACACACACACACAAAATGTATATACGGACATCTGCACACCATTTATAGACACACACAGGGAAGAAAGAGGAAATTGTTGATTAAAGAACATTTTTGTGGATTTATTTAGGGCTTCATTAAATCTAATTATTGCATCATACTTGCCAGTAGATACCATTTAATTTGGCTTTTGTGGAAATATGAAACAAACTTGTCAAAACTGCTCAGTTGTGATTGACTCTCGCTCGCAAACATGATGTAAAATTAATCTAGTAAACAAGAAAAAATACTGTATATTATAGTATGAGTCATTTTGCCTCATTTTTTAAAAATATTCTTACATTTAGTAGAAAAATAATACAGAATTCCATTGGTCAAATGCATATTCATGTCTTATTTTAAAATAAGTTATGTTTTTTTAAAATCATATTTTACTATTTTATGTGCATTTCAATTTGAACGTAGTGATTATTGTGGAGTACTCATTGCTTACAACTTATGAAAGGCTACAATGAAGCTTATTAGTTTGTGCATGTCAGTGATTCAGTAAAATGTAGCACACTTTCATGTTTGTCTTTCCTCAACCATTCCTCATGTTAATATCATGATTCCAAACCAATTCGGTGCATATAAACTACACTAGGTTAAGCATGCAGCCGTTTCACCAATTGTGTACCACACAAAATACATGATACACACACACACACACATGATACACACGCACACACACATTAATGGAAATGAACAACTGCAGGTTGGCTGCTAAAGGGCAAGGAAAGGAATTAATGCATTTTTGCCTCAAGGCAGGAGTCTTTTTTTAAAATATAATCCTGACTCCCTGTGAATCATCTACTGTCTTAAAACCAGAACAGACACATCTTTAAGCATACTTTACAGTGTGTCAATACACTGTCTTCGTCATTTGTTTAAATTTGCATATTTCGTGTGTTTGTTTGTTTATTGAACATAAAACATATACAGTAATAATTTGACAAAAAGTAAGGTAAGTAAAATAGTAAAAAGGAAAGAGAAATCAGCCATCATTCGACACAGTTATTATGTTTAAGGGAGTATGAAGAACTTTCATGCAAACATTGCGTGTTTGCATGAAAAGCCACCCACCTTTTTTAAAAATTATCTATCCATCTATCTATCTATCTATCTATCTATCTATCTATCTATCTATCTATCTATCTATCTATCTATCTATCTATCTATCTATCTATCTATCTATCTATCTATCTATCTATCTATCTATCTATCTATCTATCTATCTATCTATCTATCTATCTATCTATCTATCTATCTAGCTGTCCGTCCGTCCGTCCATCCATCCATCCATCCATCCATCCATCCATCCATCCATCCATCCATCCATCCATCTATCTATCTATCTATCTATCTATCTATCTATCTATCTATCTATCTATCTATCTATCTATCTATCTATCTATCTATCTATCTATCTATCTATCTATCTATCTATCTATCTATCTATCTATCTATCTATCTATCTATCTATCTATCTATCTATCTATCTATCTATCTATCTATCTATCTATCTATCTATCTATCTATCTAGCATGCTAGCTAGCTGGCTAGCTGGCTAGCTAGCTAATTTGCTATTGCCTTGTGTTGCTGTTTTAGCTTCCTAATAATATTTTTTGAATGATTTATCACGCTCTGTACGATTCACAGAGCTGGAGTAATGGTTACCACGATAGGACACTCAGTACTTCCTCCATTCACTGAAGCGACAGCACTTGTTACCTCCACTGGGGCAGCAGTAGTTTTGATCTCAACAGGAGCTCTTGTATATGCAATGCCCACCAGAGGCTGAAATAAACCCCACGAGTCAAATGTCATTGAATAGCACGCTTCACAGACATGAATCATTTATATAGCAAGAGGAGTTTCTCTGACCATGACATAGCCAGCTTGGCTGGGTGAAGATTCAGAGCCACTATCAATCAATGACCACGTTACACTGTCAATATTGCACAGAAACCTCCACATTCACCATAAGTGTAATGCTTGCTCCTGCTATTGTATCAAATCCAAAAGGTAAGCAGAATTGTATTAAATGTTGTTGCATGCACACATTGCCATACCTGTCAACTCATACGGTTTAGCCATAGTTCATACGGATTTTGTGGTGAATCTTACGTATATGGTCGTATCGCACAAATCATACGGATTCTGAAAATTTCCGTTATTTTTATTTTTATTTTTCCCCCTAACAGGTGGAAAAATGGTGCTAGTCTACTCGAAGGCTTTCATTTCCGGTAACTTTCCAGTAAATCATCGTGTATTATGGAGATCTACAATAAATATTGAATATTTCGTGGGGTTTTTTTCTGCCATTATTTTGACATATAAAATGCTTTGGTATGTTGTAAGGATTTTTTGCTCTTTATAAGAATTTTTTGGGTAGTTTAAACAGGTTGGTGCTCCGAAAAGTTGACAAGTATGCATTGCGTTAACCAAAAGATGAATATTGGCACACTTGATTGCTTGGTGAAGAAAAAAAAACATTCAATATTTTGATTTCCACGAGAAACTGGGAGTAATGAGGAATAAAACATTTGGAAGTAAACAGGTGAAATCCCAAATATAAAAAAATAATCGACCCTCCGCATGAAAGACAAAAAAGCCAGCAGAAGGAACATAGCAGCTCATCCACTGTCATGGCTGCTTTAGCACATCTCAATTGCAACTCACGCGAACAAAATTCAGACTTGCAACCCTGCGATGAGATGATATTCTAGGATGCTTGAAGCAGATATGTTTTTGCAGATCAAACATGAAGTTATGGGCATGCAAAAGAAAGATGCTAGACGTAACAGGTCGTAGTACTGGTATTAGTTTGACAGTTGACAGTTGAGCGGGGTGGGGGTTCAAGCGCATTCAGCAAACGGAGAATTGCTTGATTTTTCAGGATTTCGAAGTCAGTACATACTCGGCTATTTCAATAGTCATTCAAATTTGGCAGAGCTCTTGACAACAGTCTTCTCTATAGTGTGCCAAATTCAGTTGACATATTTCTTTGCACTTTTCAGGGACTTTAAGTACGATTTTATATCAATACTTGTTCCAGAGCTGTCGTACTTGTAGATACCACCAGAGGGGAGCTGGGTGTCACCCTCATTTCCATCCAAATAGGTCACGCCTGATTGCCCCGAGGCCGTGTGCCTTGCCTGGAGCGAGGAGGACGTGGGCACAGCAAATGGTTCCAGAACAAACACGGCCTTGCAAAAACGTTCTCACCCCCAGGCGGAGTGTCGCCCGGGGCTCAAAGTGCTGATTGGATACAGTTGAAAGAGAGAAGTGTAGGCGGAGCAATTGTTTGGTTGTTATTGGGAAAGCCATGAGGCTGTTTGGGAGCTTAGAATGTCAAAAAGATGAGAGCACGTTGTGGCCTAAAGGTTTTTCGAATCAACATGAGGCTGTGCATGCGCACGCTTTTCAATGTGCGTCATTAAAAGTTGTGGGGCAATGCAGGACTGCGCTGCCGAGTGGTCTTCGAGCACTTTGGGTTTGAAGCATTCAACACACAAACAAATGGTCAGAGAGCCCATTACTCACAGAAACTGTACACGTGTGTATTTATGAGCTTTTTTGCCCGTCCGCTGCCCCGCAGGCTTCAACGCCAGCCCCGTGTCTTGAAGGTGAGAAGGCTTGGCTGAGAGTTGAACGCCACCTGGCACTTTAACAAATGTATTGAAAGTAGGAACTAAAATACCCATTCATGAGATTGAACGCCCCGGGTTGTGCTCGAGGACGATGCTTCTAATAATTTTCCAAATCTAATAGTTTTTTAAATGCTGTTTTGTTGTTGTTTTGTTTCATTTTTTGAAAAATATATTTTTATCCATCAAATGTAGGTATTAGGTAAGGGACAGGATGCAACACGGTGCAGCTCTGCTTCTGGCTACTTGACTTCAGGCCTAGTTTTTGGTTGAATGTCAAATGTTGGACATTTTCCTGGAATACTGTCCAAAGGTTGTTTCACGTCCATTTTTTAGTAATGAAATGGTGGGGAGATCATGTAATTTTCTGGGATACATATTTAGGTTACCTTATGGAACGTATTGAGTACGGGACAGGAAGTGTAACTTCCCGCTGCTCTTGCAACACATTTAGTCCGTAAAGCAACACAGAGTCACTTCTGGCTGGAAGACGTCGTGGTCAGCGTCATGCTTTTTACAGTAAATCAAACTTTCTCACTCAATTGAATGAAAAGAAATCCATAAAGTTGTGCAGTGCTAATGTTAACTTCAAGGGGCATTTAAACAGCCTCCTCAAGGCCCTTCAGATGAGGCCAAAGCCAGAAGCAACGTTCATATGGTTAACGAAAACTAACAAAATCACGAAGTTGAGATTACGTGTCTTCATTCCTCAAAAGAAGATTACTGATGTTGCACTTCCCTTCAAAGATTAGGATTAAGATCAAAGATTTTATCATATAATTGATCCATCATAAAAGCAATAATAATCAAGGTCAGGTGATTATGTAATGTGATGTTGCGAGTTTTAGAACACAGGAAATATCATGTCAAGAACAAAACGTGGTATTCGATGTGCTCCAGCAATGTAAACAAACCCAGTGCAGCTCAAATTCTGGCTAACTTTCAATATGTCAAAGTGTGCTTTCTGCCGAACATCGAACGCAATGGCCTCTCCCAGCCTCTCTTCCGATGGAATCCAAGCAATAAAGAAAGGCCGTGATTTGTGCTTTTCATGCACACTGAGAAAATGATACAACATATTAATGCTACACTTTGCTAAAAAGAAAAAAAGCAAGGCTAACATATCCATTTTGTTTTGCACGTTTTTCCCCTTACTGTTACGCAATGTTAACTGAACCATGACTTTCCACTGTCATTTTAGCTGTACTGTTACACCCCAAGTCATGACCATGTATGCCGTTTGAGCATTCCAACCGGACCCCTGAGGGCAACCATATCCACAACCGTATAAGGCCTGTGTAGAAAACATGTTTGACCTTCCAGAAAAAAAATGGCGAGACCTTCCAGACGTTCAAAATGAAAAAAACGGCAAGGAAGAAAAATAATCCAACAACCAAGCGGCAAGTGGCCGAGCAGCAGCATGCACATCTTTGTACTTGGGTTTGTTTACCTCACAAGGTGGCTCCTGGCTCCGGGAATGAACCATGAAAATGGCTGCTCTGGCTGGCCGGCGGCACTCCGTATAGATTGGACTTTTCTACGCGGCAGTGGGGGCTGCTGGGATACGCACCCAAGGGGATGTGCTCTCATTAAGGACAGTAGCTGGGGGCGGTTTTTGCACTGCTTCCTGTGGCCACTGACCTTCTTTTTCTTTCATCTGGGGGCCTCGCAGCTACACCGCACTCGCTGATTCTTGGGCTCCCATGTCGCTCCCAACGACACCTCCGGGGATGCGTCACATGGCCTGAGTGACTCCTGACCCTCCTGCCTGGCCTGCCTGCCTGCCTGCCGCCGTTTTGGCGCCATCGCAGACGCCGCAAAGGGTCACATGTGCCCCCCCAAAATGGCGGCGATGTCCACGGGCACTGCGAGGAAGAATTTTCCAGAGTTGACAGTGTCAAAACATCATGTCAAAAATGACCAAGCTTATGTGTCATCTTGAAGTGGTGCGGCTGCAGCATTATTCATGTGGAAAAGGTTTGCACAGTGCTACGCTGCAAAATCAAAGGCGAATTAGTGATGGGAGGCATTTTTGAAGGCTTTCGCCACATGTTGTGCTTCGTTTGAGTCATCTGTGAGTTATATGAGGCACCTCCATCTATATATATATTGCGCGTCGTCCCGCACGCGGTCTGTCCTTCCGTCTGTCCCTTTTCAAAACGTACCTACTTCACCGCGCCGCTGCGCGCCGCCACTGCGCCGCTCAGGCAGTGGCTCACTACGATCGCACGGGCATCTTAGCGAAAAAATGTTGTCTACCCACAAGCATTGCAATAAAATTGTTAGTTATTTAGTAGAGCTAAACATCTCTTTATTTTCGCGATAAGCAATGAAGATGAACAAAAAGTTGAACCAAGCAACAACACTTTTGTGGGCCGAAGGCCCACCTTACCAGCCTTCCGCAGGAACTAGCTGATGAGCCGCCCGGAGGGCGGCGAACCAGCTAGTGTGATATAAGTGCCACCAAGCTCTTTGTGGGAGCCATTTTTGGTCACTTAAACTTGAGCCAAAATGGACACCACAAGCCTCATTATTAGGCAGTGGAATCATGTGATTTCTCCTAGCCAATCTGGGAAGGACGCCAGTTTGATTATGACTTTTTTTAAAGAAGTATATAATACTGATGTAAAATCTTATTTAAAATAGTACGCAACGAAGATAATTATACCGTTAAACACAGATACTGGATATTATTATTGTCATTTTGTGAAGATAATCAGTTTGGATAATGGATGAATGGAAACCGATTTTAATTGATAATGAACAAAGAATAGAACAGAAAAATGTATCTTATTTTTTACTTGCTGGTTTGTTTGTTTTTTGGTGGGGAATAAATGTGACACATTTGTACAGTCCTATGCACAGTATAATGTATGTTTATTTATCTATTTATTTATATATAAAAATGATATGAATGTGCTAGAAAAATTGTAAAATTATTCCAAACATGGGAAAATAATTTACTTTAACATTTTTTGCGTGTTTTTAAAAAAAGCATGACTATCATTTTCAGTTTTTCTGTCTTTTTTGTTAGTTTAAAAGAGTATATTATTATTATTATAATATAAACCAAATAAAATAATAATATATTGGGGTGTACTAGCTTTTTTCAATAAAGTTAAACATAAAAAAATATTGAAAAAGCATATTATACTGACCTTTTAAAAAATATATATAACAGTTGTTGTTAATTAAACCTTTGCATTTGCATTTTATAAAGAAAAAATACCCATCTGGAGTTATGTAACTTAAAAAACCCATTTTACAAAGAAAGACACACAAAAATTGAACAAATGGAAGATATATTACTGCTACTCTTTATTATTTAAAATATATTGATTACTTTTTCATTATTATTACTTTCGGACTTTTGTGCACTACAGTAAATTCGTTGGGTTAAAAATTTTCCAGATATTTTCCACGGATGAGTGCATAAAGAGTTAATGATTGATAAGAAACTTGAGTGTTTTACTTCTCGTCCAGAAGTTTCATTTCAAAAATATACCCAGTATATATTCAAAAACATTTTCACTCTGCAGAGCTTCCTCATTTTCATTGTCCGTTTTCTTTCAAAAGAACGATTATGTTGAAATGATCCCTGCAGGCAAAGGCACCATCGTCCTTCACTTGGAAGCAGCTTGTCTGCTTTCAAACTAGCCTCCATAAACTCTCGCTATCCCTCCCTCGGTGTGTCACCAGATGTGTGAATTTGTGTTCACACAAGACGCGCGCGCGCGCATGCATTACACGTACGTTTTTCAGTTGGTGCAGCTCTGCGTCTCCAAAGCCCCAGTTTGATGCCCTCGTCTCACGGTATCCAACCCCCACTCGCTCTGCATCCCCTCAGGGCTCTGTGGGTGTGTGAGTGCGCTTGTAGAAAATGGCTACTGAACCAAGAGGGTATTGTTTCTCTCCATCAGCGTTGCAAAATTGAAGGTTCGCTTCGGAACACGTGCTCGCACGGATACTGAAAAAGCTAAAGGCATATTTAGACCCTATTTAAAATATTTACTTGTGTCCGAGCACTCAGTGAAATTTATAGTTGATATGATAAAAATGCATTGTGTCCTGTGGCATTTTAAACAGCAAACTAAGTTGAGCTACTTTTTCTGTGGTTTGCAAATGCACCGCAGAAGCTGATATGATGTCACTTGGCTCCTTGGTTGCTCGTTGTTCATTACCAGGTGTTATTGTCCTATCGGAAGGGAAAAATACCCAATGAGCGCTGGCGCTAACAAGTACGGTGGCCTGTAAGGTGGTATCTTACTGAGTGGTCAATACTTGCCAAGCTAGCAAAGTTGCGCGACCTTCAAATCTAGCCTACAAATCTGGCCTTCGTTTCCATGGAGACGGCTCCCAAGCAAAGCTCTGCTCTTTGTCTTCGCTAACTCGTTCGTGAACACCGATAGCAGAGTAGTACATTTAGGAAAGTTACTCTCCCACCTGATGCAGGCTGCTGATTGGTTGTTCACGATGATTCACGAATGAGAGAGAGAGACATTTCCGTTTCCGCTCAGCTCAAATGACTAAGGCCTTGGAAGGGCCCAGCCTGCACAGAGTCCTTCGAAGGATGCAGCCAATGAATTCGGCAAACCTCTTTTAACAAAATACGACCAACTTTATTATGGTGTAGGTAGTGATACGCCTCCGAGCTTTTGCGACTGCTAATTGCCTCACCGTCTGACACCAAGCAGTTCAGAAAGTAGCTAATTTTGCGAGTGTACGGTGTAGCAGCCTACTTTTTGTCCTGCATAGTAAGAGAGTGAAATCAAAATGTTTTATCTTTTAACGTGCAACAACTTGCATTCTCACTTTGTTAAAGTCTCCAATTGACATAGAAAGTGGACTTGTTCGAACCGATGCCATATCAACAAAATGCCCGTTCGGTTCGTATCAGCAGTCACACCCATAATTCATGCAAAGTCCACAGCAGTCCTTCACATGGTTCAAACCAGATTCTGAAGATGAAGCACAGCAAATAGTGTTGATGCCCACACTGCCGCCGAGCCGCAAACTTGATCAGACGGCATCGGGTTGTGTGATCCTCGGTCTTTGCGTATGAGTGAAGCGCGGAAAGGAAGCGACAGCGGGCAGCAGGGACAAACCCGTCAGCCACTCAGATCACATCAGGTCTGTCGGGACACATTGGAGCATAGCGAGCCTGATGGGCTTGTAGCCCACGGGGGTGCGAAGAAGGCCAGATGACATACAGGCATGGGGAGGGCGGGGTTGGCGGGGGGGGGGGGGGGGTCGAATAAGAGAAGACGAATGCGAGATGGCACATCCTCGCTTTGCCTTTAATGCTCAATATGCTCCCACAACACGCGTCAGCCCTGGCGTACACGATGCACTAATTATGCAGTAACGCCATAGCACCACACACAAACAATAACGTTGCACGTAGACATGTCTGCCCCCCTCTAGACATACGTGCTCAGAGCAAGCACCATATAAACATGTAGCCTGGATCTCCCACCAGATAAGCCACATCTCCCACAACATGGTGCATATGCTAATTTGAAAGGCAGGACTTTTTTTTTTATGGGCTGCACACGATGCATATGCTCGTGCGTGTGGGTAAATGTGCAGACACGCTCGGGTACATATGTCCGCAGGGGCTCAAGCGGGAAATAGACACTTCTCTTCATGCCTGTTCTTTAATTGGGGCATTTATTGTTTTTTGTCGCTGCTGCCGTTGCTTTACTTCATTAAATTAAAGGCACACGTATCAGCACTGCGGCATGTTTTCAAGGTTTATATAAGCAAGAACGCGGCCCTTGGCTATTAAGTTGCAAATTAGCATATCGTTTTGACTGTGAGAAACGCCAGCCCAAGACGCTTTTTTACATTTACCCGCTAATCAACTTGACTTTAACATGTTGGATTTGAGTTTGATTTGCTTTCATCACAAATATTGTTCTCCCCCCTCAGCTGTGTGTGTGTGTGAGTGAGTGTGTGTGTATGTGTGCGTGCATGCGTGTGTGTGTGTATTGACTCTATGTCACGTTATCACATTTCAATATGCGTGTTTGTTTTAGGGGGTGGGTGAAAAGGACAAATTGATCTAATGTTGAATATTCCGTATTGGTTTTGCTGTAATTCTTTTCTAATTCTTGGTTTATTCAATTGCATTTCCTTGAGGCTGCTAGGTATGGAAATAAGCTCTTTTGTCCCCTCCTTCTTCTTTTTGCCTGTGTAAATTGCTGCTATTACCTCGAGCCTTTTGAGCAAGATTACCCAGATGGCCTCGCATGGTGTGCCCGAAGTTTTATTTTTCCTCCTTTGCCTGTTTTGTCCCTTTGTGGCTGCAGGGGAAGAAGGAGAGCGAGTCGGGAAGCCTCCTGAAAGCTGCAGGCCAAGCCAGGAGGCTGCAGCTGTGGTAGACAGCGAGAGATCTGGGGGAAGAAGGAGAGGAAGAGTGAGTTGGAGGAGTGTGTGAGTGCCGTGGGCTGAATAAGACTGGTGCGAGGGGGTGGGGAGTGTTTTGTGTGCGTTTGTGTGAGGGGAGTGTGTGCGAAAGGGGGCTTTGCGGGTTTGTTAAGGGACTAAAAATTTCAATCCAAGAATACCAGCTATTATTAACACTACCCCCTACCTGGATCGGCTGTGAATGGGAATGGGATAAGGGCAGGTGGGCATACAAATGTAGTGGATGTGCACACATGTTTTGAGGAAGGGGATCCCAGAGCAAAAACACATTTGGTCAAACTGGTTATCAGGTTCCAAAACCCCAGCAGAGGCTTTCCTCCAGAGAAGGAGCAGGCTAATCCAAAACCCTGTGTCAAGATCAGGAAATTTGGGGGATATATTTTGCCAAGCTCTTACTCAAGACGGCCCCCACACCGCTAAACACCTCCTTCAAACACAGCTAAATCTTCTGGTCTTGTTGCCCTCCTGACCTGTCCTTAGCCAATTAGCCTCAAGGCCAGTTAAGACCCAAAAGGCCTTGGTAACTCTCAACCCCCCTGGTGTTGAACAGCAGACTCTAAATTTGCCATCACTACCGATGCCCTTCTGGCCGCATCTCCAAGCAGCTGGCCCCACAATCGCTATCAGCTCAGTCAATAAATGTCTCCACTTATGGAGGCTCCTCAGAAAGTCATATCCACAATCTTGCTTCTGGGAGAGTACCTCTTTTTGCGGACAAAACGGGATAATTTACATTTGTTTATTCACTACAATGGTAGATTTCAATGTATCAAGTCTCTAAATCAACCAAGCAACCAGCCAACCGAGCCCACCCTAAATCCTCAACCTCAACTCTAACACAAATTTTCCTGGCCAAAAATATTTAAAGGGGGAGTCTATCCCCCCCCCCCAAAATTGTTCTTTACATTTATATATTTGTATGCACCCTCACTAGGTTAAAAATGATATTGTGATTAATAATCTGTTTGTGAAATGGGGAATCACCTATTTTCTGAAGCTGAACCCGAAGCAACTGTGTTATCATTTTTCAGTCGACAGCAAGTGGCAAAATGGCCGCCCCCTGAGATGGATCAAAACGACTGGAATTATATCTTAATTGAGATTCCGCAAATACAATATTGATCAGAAAGCCGTGTTTAGACTAATCGGGGCACATACATCTCATTATTAGAAAGAAAATTATTGGATTTCCTTTCCCTTTGACCACAAAGCTATCAAGATACTCAAAGCTTTATTGAATTCAACCCTGACTCTTGTAATCATGACCATTACGCTAACCGAGTCCTTTTCAAATAGGCAGACAAGGTGCGACAACAGAGGTGGTGTACGTATGATTTACATGTTTTATTTTTTTTTTTAACCGTACCAGAATAAAGTGTAATTGCACATTCACTACAGTAGGTGGCAATGGCACTCTAATTTTCAGAGTGCGCAATGAGTATTAGATCCTCTGCAGAGGTATACTTACAACAATTTCAGAGACAAATTATACTATACATAGTGAAGGCTGTTGCCCCCGCCCCCGGCCCAAAAATGTTTTTCTTCTTCTTGAAGGGTTGTAACAAAAACTAATTGAGAAGCAATGCATTACCCCCAACCCAGCAAAAAAAATCAAACCAACAGTCCATCAGTCAAGGAAGCAGACGACCCTTGCGCCCCTGACTCTAATACAATTGTTAACTACCCGAACCAACCAAATAATCACACCTTTAGTCAATCACTCAAGTCACTCAACCCACCTCCCTTATCCTTACTTTAACCCAGACCGTCCTAATTTCAAAGAGCCAAACAACTCATCAAGCCACCCTCCCACCAAGCAAACATCCAAATAATAAAAACATGGTTCAGGTTATGCTAAATAGCGACCCGCTGCTCCAACAGTTATTGTTGTGCAAGTACTAAGGTTTGTCATTGGCTTTCCACTCAGCATGGCCTGGACACAATCTGCTTCTGGTTCTGCGCTCCAAGCAAGAATACAATTTTCATACATTAAGGTGGCACACAGATAGAGAATTATGCAGAGCTAAAGTGTTTACCTGTTTATTATTCGAATATGCGACAGCCTACATCCAGACTAATCTCCAGATTGCTGATCTTGGCCACGAGGCAACAGCGGAAGGAGATACTCACCTGAGATAAAGTGAGGAGGGCAAGGAGCTGCATATCATGGAATATATGCTTAGTAAAATGTAATACAGCATGTTGCAATGCATCATAGTACAGTAAGATTTCACAAAAATGCATACGCAGTAGCACCTCAAACAAGTGCCCCAATATACAAGTTTTTTAAAATTACCATCCGTCACTTTTTGTTTCTTTGCTTTGTCTTTAAATCTGCTATAGAAGTGAACTTCATAAATGGTAAAGTATCTTGTAGAGTTAAAAAACAAAGGATGCATTATCAGCTGTTTATTGAATGGTGCAAAACTGAACAATTATAAAATGGGAACACTTGCAAGAACTGACAGTAAGCCGAAACTCACATCCAGAGGCTCAGAGAGACAGATTTCACTCAACTGGTCACGCCCCCTTTGAAGGCCCACAACTCACTTGTTGATGTGGCTCCTGGCATACAGCGGTTATACTTCACAAAGCACGTTTCTTTCTCTTTATGCCCTTTTTAATGTTTAATGAGATGGATAACAAATAAAATAAATGTAATTGATTAATGTACTTTTAATTCCTTTCAATTGTGACAAAAAAGACAACAAGCTACACCTGGACAAGGCGCAAGTGGCTGTGGGAACTGAGTGACCAACACAACAAGCAGGGCTGACGAGAACAGGCGGAAATGAAACCTACCTACGAAGACCAGAACATGGAACACAAGACAACAACACACAACATGAAGTAAAACTAAATAGAAAATGTCATCAATAAAAACACAGCTCGTGACAGTACCACAGTAAATGCACAAATTGAGGTTCCTCACATGACAAAGCCCAACAATGCGCTCGAATTGTTTGCTTGTTTCGGAGCATTTTGCTGTCCGTCATAATGAAGGACTTTTTTTTCCTTTTTTATCATGTTCTTATTTATTCTCATGGCTGCAGGTAAAATGTGGTGGTTGATGAGGGGCTGAAATGAACTGAGCCTTAGCCTCAGCCCGAGGGGTGCTGCGCATATCTTAGCATAAGTGATGGCCGACCGCGGGGCTCAAACGTTGCCGAGAGAGCCCCCAGGACAGCAAGCCCTGACAGATCATGTATTTATAGGTCTGTTGAAAGACCTCTATTGTGTCCCACATAGCCCGGGAGCATGTCTGTCCTCTGTATTATAATAAAGCCAGTGGCCTTACCGCTATGATGGATGGCTGGCCCTTGAATGGCGGAGTCCGCAATCATTAGAGCGGTTCGGGTCTGCCTCGTGTGAAAGGCTCTTGCAGTACAAATGTAACCTTTTAATCAAGGCGAGGTGTCCCGCGTCTTAATTGTCAGCCATGGGACGGAGGTGCGGAGGGGAAAAAAAAGATAGAAAATGAGTGAGGGCGAGTGTTGTTTTTTTTTTCTTTTTGCGCCAAAGGATACATTTGCAATTATCTCAGCAGCCTTCAATGCCTAGCGGGCTTTTTCAATACAGGTTAGAGTGAGGCACCTATGGCATTTAAAGGCAGCTTCACTGGTCCGATTTCATTGCTGCTCAAATTCCATCACAGTTCCACTCAGCCATTTTTGCACCCCAATGTTAAAATAGAGCATGAATGTATTGGGGGTAAAAGGGGGGCGGGTGTAAAGTGTCCCCCAAAAATTGAGAAAATGGGAAAGAAAAGTGGCACACACGCTTGGCATGAACGAGACAAAGCTTGACTTTTCCACGCCTTGAGCCTCACAAGCCGAGTGGTGTTTGAGCGGTTTCCCAATCGCATGTTCTTCTGTTACCTCTGGAGTGGAATATAAATGATACCCTCTCAGCGTACAGTCAATGCCAAAGGGCCCGCAGGAAGACGCAGCCCAGGTTGGAAAATTCCTCACTACAAGCGCGCCTCGACTCGAGCCGTGACTTTTTTTTTTTCGACAACAGTAAAACAAGCAAAACAAAAAAAAGTGAGCCATCTTGAGAAGTTTTACCTCAAATCCTTCACTTAGACTTTTGTTATCGAACTAGACAGAGATATTTGCATGAGGATATTCGTTTTCTGTTGCGCTTTAGTGCAACAGAACCAGTCAGGACCACTCTGAGCCCGTCAGCGCTGTGATGTCATTTTCTGTCGGCAGCGAGTGGCAAAATGGCCGCCCCCTGAGATGGATGAAGATGGCTGGATTCACAATATTCATCAAAATGCTGCATTTAGACAACTGGACTAATTGTAGAGGAAATGTTGGCAACTTTATTCTCGTAACTTCACTTTTTTTTTCATTGCAAGTACAATTGCTGTAACTTTGCAACTTCTCATACCATGACGAGCGCTATTTGAGTAGACAGGCGTATGTGCGCTCAGCGTGAAAATGGCTCCGGGGCATGTCCGGCTCACCGTGTTTGGGAATTTCCATCAGACCAAGAGCATTTTCGATTACGCACCCAAGGAGCACCTGACAATTTGGTGATGGAAAGTAGACTATAATTTAAACCAGCTAAAATCGGTCTAAGTTGTGGTGCAGATGCTGGAGCGGAAATTTTGTGGATATAATTCAGGCGTAGGCAGACAGATTCTGAACTCCTTGAATGTGTGTGCTGTATGCCATCGTATTTCATTCCTAAATATGACATCAACGTTCTCCAACCCCTTTGAACCAGTGTAAAGTCAATTTATTGACCAAATTATCATTGTTATCATCTTAAATCTATTTTAACCACTCCCCAGGACCACAGCACACTTTGGGTAGCGGGGAGCGGTGGTTGTCACACTAAGATGCACGCGATCGGGAGTAGTAGGGGGTCTCCAAATGCCCACTTCATCTTCCGCAGGTGGAGATCTTTTTAATAATAATAATAATACATCACATTTGTAAGCACCTTTCACAACACTCAAGGACACTGTACAGCCAAGACCAATAGCAAAACACAGATAAAATAATAAATAAATAAAGAAAGATTTAAGGCGGGTAGGCAAGTCTGAATAGGTGGGTTTTGAATAAGGAAAGAGAGTCAATATTACTAATGTTGGGAGGAAGTGAGTTCCAGAGTTTGGGGGCAGAGCGACTGAAGGCTCTGCACCCCATTGTACTGAGACGGGCAGAGGGTAGAATAAGGTGGAGGGAGGATGAGGACCTGAGTGAGCAAGAGGGAATGGAGATTTGAAGAAGTTCCTTTTTTGCAGTTCCTTTTAAATGTTAAATGCCATGTCGACCGTGGGCCTGTCTCTAGGCTGAATTTAAAAGAAATGAGGGGAGCCACTTTCGTAGGATGACAAACAAGTTGGCTGCGATCACTCCCACAATTGTGTCAATGCCCCCTTTGACCTACGCCCGAAAAGGAAAATACCGGTACCAAAAGCAAGAAAACTTTGCGCTAGACTTGCACTGAGCATGAAAGTAGGGCCCACATTTTTTTTCTTGAAACATTGCAGCTTTTTCCCTGTAATATATATATATATATTAAAAAAGACGCCATAATTCTATATGTATTTCATATAGCGGTAATAACTTTTCACAGTAGGACTTTTTTCATGACCATTTGGCTTTCTTCCTTAACATTAAGACTTTTTGCTTGCCACATTATGGCCTTATTCTTGGAACCTCACAAGTTTTTACTCATAATATTTAGATTTTTATTCTTCATATCATTATGATGTTTGTCTCAATACAGAATTACATTTTAATGTGACTTATTCCTGGTAAATTATATTATATTCTTACAATGTCACAATGTGTTCCTTGTAATTTTTGTAAGTTTTTTCTTTGGCAATGTATGACCGTATTCTCATTATATTATTTTTTTTTCTCACATAATGATATTTGTTGTCATGCAATATTTCTTATTATGATCAACACTCGGGAACACAGACTTTTTATTTCCTCTACATTATCCAAGTAGCGAGTGTCAATTTGTGAGGCAGTATGCCACCTCAGGTTGGCCGTGAACGAATATGTAAAACCAAAGGTCTGTCTGGACATTCATCACAGCAATGAACAAATTTCTCCGCTAGAAATAATTCCTCGGAAATCTGTGGCCATTATATTAAAACAAAGATGTTAATGAGCCTTCAGTCTCTCCGCTGTCTTTGACAATTTGAAATCAGCCCCTGAGGAAGAAGCAGGGGGAAGACAGAAGGGCGGCTGAGGAAAGAGAAAAATGGCACAGCAGTGGTGTGGGAGTTTTGTTTTTGTTTTTTTCGCCATGGGTTACATCTATAATCATTGCGCTGGTGTAAAATGGCCGAGGGTGGCTTTTTCAATAAAGGTAGAATGCATCTGTGGAGCTAAACTAAAGATCAACACGGAGGGAGAAAGAGAGTTCAAATGACTTTGTGTAACATAATGGCGAGCTGACTGCATCCATCCATTGACCCTGCACTGCACGAGTCGCTTTCTCCAGGCGCTATTCTGCCTTTTGATGACTTCAAATAATCACTGGAGACAGACACCATCGTAGACAACACATAGAACACTCGTGAAGCTTTACCCTTTATTCTTTATCCCCTATCTACTTCTGGTAGGTATCCTTCTTGTAATCTTCGACAGTAAGATGCAATTATACTTTCAAATAGCATCATTAAAATCACAACGCCTGTATTTAACCTTAAAGGGGATGTCCACCCCCAAATTTTGTTTACGATTATATGTTGTGTGTAGCCCGACTTATCTAAAGACGGCATTCTGATTAATAGTGTGTCTGTGGAATAGGAGTTAAGCAATAAAAACCCGTTTTTGTACATCTCAAGGGGCGGCGATTTTGCCACTCATATTTTGCTCATATTCCACAAATACAAAAATAATCCCACATTTAGTGGATGTGCATCAAACATACTATTGCCAAAAAAAAAAAAATCTGGTTGACTTCCGCTTTAAAGGGGAACTCACTGCAAACATTTTCTTTGCGATATGTTCCAGGTGTCCCCACCTGTCGAAACACAGTATTCTGAATGATTTATATTGTGCTTGTGGAATCCTTCATCAATATATGAGCAGCGCCATCTTAGCGTAAAAAATGTCAACAGAATCGTTATTGTATCATAGTCATGGAGACTCCTGCGCATGTTGCGTTAGCATTTAATTTGTATTGTGACTTCTTCTCTCTCTACACAACTTCGACACAAATCAATCCAAAATGTGAATTTAATTTCATCGTGTATGAAAAGCTATAGTAACACTTATGAACAGGTATAGTATCCATTGTCGATGATACAAAACCTGCTCAGTAGCTACTAACCGGTGAGTTGGAAAGCAAAGCAAAACCGGTGCACCTGCAGCCTTGGAGAATGAGACTCAATCTAAAAAAAAAATAAAAAAATAAATGATACATTTAAAAAGGGGGAAACTGGGGCACAAGAGGCCTGAAAGCGAGACGTAGCATAGCATCAAGCGGCAGATAGCCACAGAAAGTAGCGATTCCGCCACGAGGGACGAAGACAAGATGACAGGACTCTGTGTGAGATTTCACTTTGGATTTTTTCGGGAGCCCCGCGGGGACTGTGTGGAAGCGCAGCTGACAGGACTCGCGTGGAGAAGTCGGCTCTGTTCATCGCAACTAAGTAAAGAAGGCCTTCGCGCAGCCTTTGCTGCACCAGCATGAATCCTCCAAGGTAGCACGTGTATGCCTGGCTAATGTTGGTTTTGCCTCTCGCTTGTTTGACTGACAAACGAAAGCACATCAAGACATTCAATACTACTTTGTTTAGTTGTATCGTACGTGTATCAAGAATGGCAAGTCACGCATATTTTGCACATAAGTGACTCATATGGTTCATTTGATCAGTTATTTAAAAAAAAAACTGCCACCTTACACAATAGCAATAACTAGAATGACCAAAACATACTTGTAGTTGTTTGTAATGGCCACTTTGTCACTGTATTGTGTCATTGACACCGTATCCAAAGTTTCTTTTTATCAGTCATCAAATTGAAGTCGATTAGAAATTTTACAAGATATTAACTGATGGCTGTTAATGGGGGGATGGATGAACGAAATGCGAAAGGAAATGAAAATGAACTTGTCCTTCCGATCTCGACTTCCAACATGGCAGACAAATACCGATCACATCATTAAAAATTCTTGAAAACAGATGACAGTTCACTGGAAAACAGGCAGCTAAACAGCATGGCAACTTTTATGTGACATTTATTTCACTTTTTTTCTTTTTTTTTTTTTTTTTGCAACATTCCTCTTTTGGTCAAAACTCGGGAGCGTAGGTCAGCCATTGGTCTTCGAAAGAATCCAACTTCATATCAGTAAGTGCCACAAATGGAGGTCCATTTTAAAGGGGGCAAAATTGAATTCAGTCA
Organism: Hippocampus zosterae; assembly: GCF_025434085.1. Lineage (NCBI taxonomy): Eukaryota > Metazoa > Chordata > Actinopteri > Syngnathiformes > Syngnathidae > Hippocampus > Hippocampus zosterae. Next base: position 12,621,859 of record NC_067465.1, read on the forward strand.
TTTCTCAGGTAATGAATTTGCTTGAAAATGTCAATTAAAATCACAAAATACATAAACATCGAAAACAATGACAGTCATGTTGTGACGATATAATTTTTAATTCCCATGATGGCCTGAAGGGGCAGAAGATGGTAATCGCTTAATTACTTAGAATGGTATTTCGATTTAAGTGTATATCTTTAGGCAATTTAAAAGAAAATATGGAAGTACAAAACACTTCATTGGTATCACAATATTCGGTGTGAAAAAGATGCGTCGGTGAATCTAACTTTTGATGACAACTGAGACATTTCGCACCATAAGCAACACACGGGTGACCTTTATACAGCGAGCTGGAATCACGCGCACTTAATCAGTGGAGCAGTCAGGTGACAACATGAAGTCACCCGTAACAGGCAATTGGCAATGCAAATGAATTCATGGAGTATGATTCAAAATCATACATCCATCCTTTTTTTTTTAATATATATCGCTTGAGCCTATCCCATCTGAATTTGGCAGAGAGAATTGGAGTACACCCTGGACTGGACGCAAGCCAATTGCAGGGTACATACGGACAAAAAACAAACAAAAAAAACAACAACAAAAAACCACTCACACTCATACCTGTGGATGATTTGGAGTTTTTGCATGCTGTATTTACAGATTATTTCCCCCCAAATCTTTTCAATAATTATTTTTATTATTTTGCTTGTTTTTTTTTTAACCTGTGTTATTTCAAGATTTTTTTTTGGTTCCCCTCATTGCATTCGCAGAGTGGCCAGTAGTGGAAAGAGCAAAACTATTAACTCTCACTCACCCCATGGACAATTTTGAGTCTTAAGATGAACCAAAGATGACTTTTGGCAGAAGCAGGGTATACCCTTGACTGGTCGTCATTCAAACACAAGGGCACAAATAGAATCGACATAAACAAATAATCAAAGACACAAAAAGAAAAAACCTTGACACCGACGGTCACCAACCTTTTTGAAACTGACAGCTACTTCTCATGTCCTGCTGAATGCCAAGGGCTATATCGGTTTGATACGTACTCCCGAAATAAATTTGCTGAAGTTGTATTTGGTTAATAGTTTTTTTGTTTTGTTTTTTTAAATCAGAAATGCAAACTTTTCAAGATGATTGTTTTTTTGTGTTGATTCTGAATCTGCCCTTCTTTTTTCTTCACTAGCACATAAGGTTTAATAACAATAATATGTACATATAAAGAGTAAAATGGAAGTATTAGTAATTTATGAATTAAGCGTTAGGTTCAGCAATAGGTGCCATTTTTTTCCCCTGAAACCTCACAACTATAAATTTCAACGCATGGTAAAATCCATACTGCACAGGTTTTTATCATTCATCTTCCGAGCCGCTTGATCCTCACTAGGGTCGCGGGGGTACTGGAGCCTATCCCATCTGTCTTCGGGCAGTAGGAGGGGGACACCCTGAATCGGTTGCCAGCCAATCGCAGGGCACACAGAAACGAACAACCATTCGCACTCACACCTAGGGACAATTTTTAGAGTGTTCAATCAGCCAGGTTTTTATCAATCAAACGTAAAAACAAAAAAATGACAATAGCATTTTTTAAACTTGCATCAAAAATCCATTTGGGGACGTAAATGCATCTCTGATTCGAATTTGTTGATGACAAGTGTCATTAGGTGATGATTCATTTCCTCATCGTTGGTTCGCCGGCTAACTTTTCTGCACCAACGCTATTGTTTGGTCATGCGCTACATTGCTGACCTTTGACCTATTACTAGCTTACTGGTAAGTAGCGCTAATTATTTTTAGAATAGTAACGTGGCTTTACGAAAATGGAAGTATGCATGTGCTATTTGAAGGACAGCCCTGCAGGCTACTCAAGTGGTCCTGGTGGGCTAACAATGATGGCGACACCGGCTTTAGAGTCTGCAATTAATCGAGACTGACTTTTGGTGAGAGAAGTGGGATACACCATGGACTGGGTGTTGCAGTTAATCGCAAGGGGCACATAGACAAATAAACATTCACACCTATGGACAATTTAGCATCTTCAATTAGCCCAAGCAAGCACGGGGAGAACATGCAAACACATGAGAGCCTGAACCATCGGCGATGCTGACGTGCTGCTGATTTCAACTCGTATTCAACCTAATGTAGGCTTAAAGTTTTAAAACAAACTTTATTTAGGGATACAACATATATAAATCTTTCTCAGTCGTGTTTTATGGGGTGAGACAATCACAAATGTCCTCGCAATCTCTAATTCAGATGTCGCAAATCTTCCCACAGCAGATGCATCTCTTTTTCTGTTTTATTTAATTCTCTGGATGATTTTATAAGAAAACAAAAACATCAACAAAATAACACAAGTGGAGAAAATGTGAGGAGTCCAATGCATGGAAAAGTCCAGCAGAGTCTTTAGTCTAGCTGCTCTTGCTTTATCCTGTTGGAATTTGGTCCTCCTCGCTGAGCCGTCCTCCTCAGTTCCCGCCGCAGAACGTACTCGCTGAACTGGGACGAGTCCACGCCGCCGCCGCAGGAGCCGGCGATCTCGAACCCTCGCTGCTGCAGGCGCTCCAGAACCTGAAAGAAGGCAGAGAATGTCAGAAGTTAATTGAGGCAGACAAAAAAATAATAAAAAGCGTGGGTGCTTTTTTTTTATGTGCATCATGTACGAGGTCAGCTGAAATATGTGCACGGTTGCGGAGAGCAGAGCCAATTGTAGCTGTGAGATGGGATGAATTCTTGAATCGCTGGGAACACGCAGAAAAACAAGCACTCTCACACCAACGAACAATTTCCTCAAAGTCCTCGGTGAGGTTGGATGTCTTTGAAAGAACTCACAGACAAACTCCACATAGTGCCGAACCGCAGAACCGTGAGGCAGACGTGCTAACTGTTAGGGACATCGTGCTGGCCCCCGCCGAGCTTGCTCCTTTGGAATTCGTATAAAACCTGCATTTGGTCCGATTTATGTGGAAAAATTATGTTATTGGCGTAGGTTCATAAAAAAAACAAAAAACAATCACCCTCAGCTTGTACTTCGCAGCCTGCATCCAAATCAAGTCCAGCCTGTGCATGTGCTGTGTAGTGTCTCCGCCCCCTTTCCAAACCATTACCCGAATGATAATACATGTGCATTCTTTTGCACTGTCAATTTTAAAGAATGTCCTTGTTTTGTATAATAAAAATAATAAAGGGATGGTAATTTGCATCGCTTGTTGTTTTTTTTTTAATCGGATTCATCAGTTGATTGAAAAAAATAGATTTGACAGATTAATTAGTGGAGCGAGCAGGTCTAACAATAAAAAATGTGCAGCAAATCCATGTGATCCATGATGTGTGAGAAGCAAAAAAAAACCCTGATCGGAACACCCCTAGTATGAAGATATCTTACTGAGGTTAGCATAGCATGGATGGAACTGAACTTCCCGGAGCTCATCGCAAACCAGTTAACCATTCCACAAAACAGTCCACTTCCATTAATAGCCGACTGTGGATCCTGTTGAATACCACAGTTTATCCCAGTGTTATCCAACGATAACTTGTGTGGGGGGGGTTTTGAGTGCCATTTCAAAGGCTCCTCACAATATGCAATCGAGCACACACGAAAAAAAAAAAAAAAACCCAACTTAAATATCAAGACTTTCATCATTGTCTCTGCCTGGTATTCGCATCCATTATTGTTTCGCGTGTGTGTGTTGGTGCTTGTTGTGTGTTTGCGTTGGTCTGCATATGTGTTGATGAGCGAGCTGCCTCGCAGACATCCACAGACGTTTCCTGGGGGCCTGTAGGATCACATTCCATCGAAGAGGCCCCAGGGAGCAGTGTGGCTTTCTCTCCTCCAGCGCTTGGCTCAGTGTGGGCTGCTCAACCCACCCCCCGCCCCCAACCCGTTTTCCCCCTTTCTGCCCCGAGCCCTGAGGCCCAATCCTCCGCCGAAACTACAAAGGTCCCCCATCCTGCTGGCTGCCCCGCCTCCCCCCCTTTCCTTCACTCCATCCCCCTCCCAGCTCTCCCTGCCTCCATTAGCCGCAGATACAGCATCCACCGCCGGCATGCTTTAATAACCAAACAGGATTATGGGCCGTGCCTGGGGACAAGCTGCTAGGGAGCACGCTCAGTTTCTCTCTTGCACTCACTTCAGAGACGTTTTTGTTGTTTATATTGGGTGGGGGGGGGGGGGGGGGGCTCAGACGGTCCAGATCAATGCCAAATCTATTCAAATATGCCTCCACTCCTTCAATAATGTATAAGATGAGAACTGAGAACTTAAGCAGCTAAAAAGCTTTTTTTTTTCTAACAGACTGACTGCTCACTGTCATGTCGGCCTCCGCCAAAGTTGTCCGTCCCTTTTCTACAGAGCCTGTTCTCTTTCTGGGCACGGTTGAGCTGGAGCCTATCCCAGCTGACTTTGGGCACGAAGTGAGGTACACCCTGGACCGGTTGCTAGACGACTGCAGGGCACATGTAGGTAAACAAGTCATTTATACGAATAATGGATCATTTTGAGTGGAGAGGACAGAAACTTCTAAAACCTGCAGCCCTCAAGGACTGGAGTTTGAGACCTATGAAAAGGACAAGGGCAAGGACAAGGACCCCCTGATTTGTAAAACGAAACTAATTAAACCTAACTACTGTAAGCAAGTGACTTTAGGACCCCCCCCCCAAAAAAAAAATCCAACATTTGTTCTCGACAGATAACAGAATTTGTAAAAATAAAAAGAATGTAAAAGTTTTTTTAAAGTGTGGACGTCACATTTAGGTGATGATGCATTAGAATTATGTCAGACTGGCCCAAAGCATAAGTTGGGAGGCGTGATTGGGTTGATCGTAGAAATGCACTTTTTCAAATCATATGACAAGCTATACATACATTTTTTGCCAATTATTTTACACCGTTGATGGGCGGAGGCTCCTGCATCACCCCGTTTGCTCTGTGACATTTCGCTGATTATTGAGGCGCAGCAGAACTGAAAGAACGGCTGCCCATTAATGTTTTGCGAACATCCATTACCCTTTTTTGTTTGCTGTGAAGATCTTTTTTTTAATTTTAAATAACATATTTTAATCAAACATACAATTTTTTTTTAAATAGAAGATTAAACAGTATCATGAGCCTGATCGCATAGACTAAGTCATTTTTGGCATACTGTCACAATATCAATTAATTTTTTTCTTCTTTGTCGGCGTAGATTCTCAGTTTGTGTTCAAACACCCGTTGCTGAAAGGGTGAACAGAACATCAACTATCGATGCTATTCATTAGCCCATCTATGCCGTTTTGCTCTATACATGACGTGAGCATGAAACGAGCGGAAACCAAAATGATGATTTCAATACACATTGTGTAATTTTCTTTGTGTTATGTTTAGTTTGATCATAAACTTCCTTGTTCGTCAATCAGGGCACTTATTTGGAGTCAAGTGACTCGAAAGTAGTTTTTCCCTCCCCACACACAAAAATCTTCGGCATTATATTGAACATGTTTACGGTTGTCTCCCTGACTCATTTTGGACCCTGTACTTACTTTAATCTTATCATCTTATAGGACCATCTTCTATGGCAGAGGTGCCCATTAGGTAGATCCTGATCTACCGGTAGATCTAAGACAGGTCCCGAGTAGATCCGAGCAGTGTCGAGGAGAACAAAAACAACCATTTGTGTGTCTTTGTACATGTTAGTAATATATATTTTTTGTGTTCACGTACGCTGCACCCTAATCATCCAATCAGTCTCATTTTCACACACAAAAAAAAACAAAATTAAAAAATAAAATAAAGCAGGTAAATCTTGAATTTACGGTGGCGCGTGAGTACGTCACCGTAAGTTGTTTGCGCTCAGCAGTCTGCAATTGCAGCTTGTAATCAAAGCTGTTGCGCTCTATCTTTTATCCTCATTATTCTCATTCAGAGCTTGCCTCGTGTACAATTCACCGAGGGCACGGGCAAAGAATAGGAATCTCGGAGGGCCCAGGGAAGCACTTTAAAACTGTACGTGTGAGCTACGATAGTTAACAGGCTGCAAAAGTGCATCGCAAGCCTCAGTTTCAGGCTTTTTGTCATCATGGCGTTCATGTGTGCGTGTGTGTGCGTGTGTGTGCACGTGTGCGCGTGTGCCGGTAAGGGTAGTTAGTTGATCGAAAAGTAGATCTTCGGTCCAAAAAGTTTGGGCACCCCTTTTCTATGGCGTAATATAGCGGGTGTTTGAAGACCTCGGTCAGGAAGTGACAAAAATTGGGACAAAAACAGCCCAATTGTCTTTAAGTGTAGAAGTAAAGTCATAAATGCAGTCAATATTTATTGGGGGAACACTCCAAGACAATATAAACCAGTGAAATGAAAACGGCAAGTATTATGGCTTTGTCGCTGCGATGTAAGCAAGGGGTCGTTCCTACCTGCACAGAGTTGAGGTGGCAGTACCCGTTGAGCGGGAAACGGATGACGTGTGTGGAGTCGTGGTTCCAGCCGGCGTTGACCGAGTTGCACATGACGTCGCCGATCTCGGGAAAGACGTCCTCGATCAGCGCCTTGTCGCCGCTCAGCGTGATCCTCTCGCCGAGGTCGGGCGCCACGCGCACCACCACGCACTCGCAGGGGCGTGACACCCGACCCAGTTCCTGGTCCTGGCGCCAGTGCTCCAGCTCGGACAGCATGGGCTGCAGCTGGAAGTATCTGGCCTCCTCGTACAGCAGGCTGTAGTCCTGCGGGGGACAAGCACACGAGGCACATTAGTACCCCAAGACAAGTGGGTGGTTGTTGTTCCATGTCATCCCGGGGCAAAACCCTGTTTAGCATGAATAGCTAGGCTGTTTTTATTTATTAAGCTTATCTGTGAAACTTTTGAGTAAGCAATACAGATCTTCAGAGGGATATGTTACAAAAGTAATTCCAGTGATGGCGGTGACGTAGAATGTATCGTTCTGGAATCAGCATGTATTTTTCCACGCTGCCGTTATTTGGGTTTCTGTCTCTCCGTGTCTGCTGCACAGACTGTAGCGTGTGTACTGCTTTTCTGTCACCGTCCATGCTATCATTGGGTGGTCTAATGTGTCAACCATTATAGCAGCACCACTGATTGGTTCCAATGTCACTCATGTTAATCAATGCTCATAGACAAGTTTGAATGGTAGCCGTAATAAGCAGGATTATATTCCATCCATCCATTCTCTGAACCGCTTTATCCTCACAAGGGCCATGCCGCAGCTTATCCCAGTAGGAACCGGTTGCCAGCCAATTGCAGGGCACACAGAGATGAACAACAACCATCCGCGCTCACACTCACACCCAGGGACAATTTAGAAGATTCAATTAGCCTGTCATGCATGTTTTTGGAGTACACGGAGAAAACCCACGCAGGCACCGGGAGAACATGCAAACTCCCCGCAGGAAGGCTGCATTTTTAATCTTGAAAAGGTATGTTTGAAAATGTGAATCACTATAAAAACAAAAATCCCACTTGAGAATTTCTACATTGTTTTTACAAAAGTGTGGCGTAAGTGGCGCAGCTTTTTACATTTCAAAGCCTATGCGTTTTAACATAACAGTAATGTATAAGACAAATGTTGACAGGGTTGCATGGGCGCTGCTTCAGCAATGAGCACCGCCGCGCCTTCAAGGCAGGGCATTTGAGTTCTCAATGCTGCTTGACTTAGGCCTGTCTTTTGTCTTTGCTTATTTTGGTTGACATACTTTCCATCGATGGAGCCTCAGTGTGGATAATCTATCAGATCATGTGCATCTTTACTTTCTCCCCAGGGGCAAGGCAAGTGATTACGGCCTGAATGGATACACAAGAGTTAAATGGTTGGAGCACTGATGGCTCACATGGAGTGTAATTCACCCTTGGCACAATGACAAATTGTTTGTTTCCCTCCTTGGGTATCGTTCATCTTTTTGGCCAGTGGGACCCTAACTTGGAAGACCTCCGATGTTTGCCGCAATTCGAACATGGTATCATCACCCAAAGGCGCGAGTTATAGTGCATGCCGACTTGCAGAAGCGCTGAGTGGCCGATGAGATTTTCTCTCGGCTTACTTTGAAGTCGTCTGGGATGAGCAGCTTGGACGTCCTGAGGAAGTTGAGGATGTAGCGGAACATGTGTCCGTCCCTGTCAATGAAGTAGTGCTGCTTCAGGCTGTCCAGCACTATGGGCTCAGTGCCATCAAAGAGGCGGCCGATTCTGTGCAGCGACAGGAGACATGTGGGAGGCAAAGTGAGTGTCAGCATCTTAACAGAAACAGCTTCTTTAGCTTTGCATGCAGTTATGATGGCATGGAAAGGGGACATTCGTATTGTGGGAAATTGGCTTGTAGTGGCTTGTATGCAAATGGTTGGCTCTAATTAAGTGTGAAACCAAACGACCAAGTAAATCCTTTGGGATCTGCCAATTTCTGAAATTGTGTCTGCAAGCAAGCTGTTACAAACTTCTGACTTCAAATTTTCATCACTGTCCCAACCTGTGTTTCTGTGCCCATGACACAATTAAGCTGGGTGAAGATCCAGAGTCACTTTGAAGCAACCGCCAGACTAAACTGTCATATACACAAAACATGTCAAGAGGACAGCAAAACGGTTTGGCGTTAGCTAACAGTGTTAGCTTTTGCTAAGCAGCACAAACATGTTATCCGCAAGCAATTTCGCATTTAATTGTCTTTATGGGCATATGGTTATCCCACTGCATATGGGCTTTGCTCCCACAATAAGAAAACAGTCTAGTGACAAGACTCAGGATCCCTCCCCAGTTGTCAAGGTTACAAAAGTCTCGCAATTGGTCCAGCAGTCTCATGGGGCGGAGTCGTCGCTAACTTGAATGAGACCAATTTCAGCAAGACAAGAAATATGGAGACTTATAAGGCTATTATAAAACTATTGGCACCCCTTAAGTTGGAATTCAGCATGACAACAACAGAACAGAGTTGTCGCTTCAAAATAACGTCGGCCAATACATATTATGCCCCTTGTATGGGTGTTAACATATCTGCATTATACGCTGCTGAAATTTGTGTATTTTACATCAGGCATCTTATTGGACAGCTACGGGTCCTCTGGAAGATGGATCCAATTTGTGGATTTGGCAGCGGTTATTGTTTTATTTTCACATCAAGGTCTGCCTACGTTTGTGATGAAGATATCAGACAGAAATATCTCAGGCAGTAAAATGCAGACAGAGTGAGTCACACTCTTATTGTTATTGCTGCATTTTGGCTTTGTGTATTTTATGTAAAGCATCTTCTTGGGCAGCTAAGGCCACGGAAAGACGTTAAGTTCATTCATGATGATTATTTTTGTTTTAATTATTGTTTTCGTTGTGGCAGTAATTAATGCATGATTATTTTCTACTTCTGAAACACAAAATATATTTAGTTTCCTTTTCTACAAACAGGAGACAACCTTCGCCAATTGCTAGGATAATCGCACCATCGGCCCGTCGTTTTGTTGAGTAATTTTCGGTGGGCTAGCATGGTAATGTTGGGAGTTGACACGAAATATAAACGATAAGCAGATGTTTGTGGAGCTGGCTTAAATAATCAGACTTTGTGATTTTTTTGCAGCAAAATGTTTTTGAAATACTCCAGGTTTAAGTATGCTATATTTTTTAACCCTCTGAGTATTTTGGCAAAGGCAGGTCACGACATGTTTTTAAAAGACCTGGGAACAATTTTCAAAGGTGAAAAAAAAAGTCTCCTTTAATGCACAGCATTCACTACACTGTGCAGAGGCAAGACATAGTCAGTCATAGCAGAATAATGAAGCAAAAGAACTAAAATTGTGAGAGGTCAGGCCCAGCTGGTTGTGCTCTCCCCGAGGCGAGCTGCTACTTTCCCTCAGGCGTGTAGCCCAAAGCGACCTCCCAGCCTCCAGATGGCCCCGTGCCCTTTGGCCTTTTATAACTGCTGCTGTGGCATCTGTCCAAATAAGCACGTTTTCTTTGTCTGCACCCTGCATGCTGCGTTCAACATCTTCCACCGGATTTACACTGCAGGTACAAGTGTCCAATTTTGATTTAATGCTGAAATCAGTCTATTTCCACGTACATTTCAGGTGACATCCATCCCATTTGGCTGTGTTTACGCTGACGGGACACATGCACAGATGCCCATCTTGCACAAAGGTAACACCACAAGCATTAACCCCGGGCAGTGACAACAAGAAGTATACTATGATTCATAAATAATACAAAAATTAGAATTCTTTTAGTTGTGTGGAATTAATTGTTGATGTGTCTTGCAACACTGGAAGCAAAATGGGGTGGGGTAGACATCGGCTGCAGGGAAAAAAGGAGTTACGAACAATTCAAGGTTCTTGAAATCTCATTAAAAATAGTCAGTTAACTGAGACATTATACAGTAAACAAGACAGCATGAGATGCACTGAAAATTCAATTCAATTGAAATAAACTGGGGACGGTCATTTGGGCCTAAACGTTCTTGACCATCGATTGGGGGAAAAGTAGCGCACAAGTAATCGTTTTTTTGTCTTTAAATGTTGAATTTTCTGAACACCTGTTTCTGACAACTTTGTACAAAGCAAAATAACACAGTCTTGCGGAGTCAATTTTCCACAGCTAACTTTCTTAATCAAATAAAGGTGTATCAGGATCGATTTTCTGAGGCCCGTGCCGATTCTGATATGTGGCAGAGTAAAATTCTGATCACCGATTAATTGCAAACAATATATTAAAAAAAACATCCTTATTGGTCCGTTCAGTGAAGATATTAAGAACATTTGATTGTTTTGCAAAACTTTGTTCTTCAGAACAGTGAGAGCAACGGTCAAAAGTAAACCAATTATTTTTGCTGGGTTGAAGGGGTTGATTCTGAATGTTGTTTTTGTTGTTGTTGTATTGCATTGTGGAAAAGAAAAAGGCAAAAGCAAAATTCAGACGAGTTTTTCAGATTTGAAAATAGCTATGTCGGCTGGTCGGTTAATCAGTTGGACCTTAAATATTCTGAAAGCACAACTCATGCCATATTACACGACATCTGCAGGGAAGTATTCTAAATGCTAAATTGACAAATTTTTGACAAAGTTAATTCATTCCATCAATTCTAATGAGAGTGAACGACATTTTTTTCTGAATGTTCCAAGCTCTTGTCTTCACATGTCATCTTGTCCTTCTTTAGACAGAAAAGTAGTTGAGTTGAAACAGCGCCTCAGATGGTTGCAGCCAAGTAGTGCACTTTCCATGTTAGTCTCCAAATCAAACAACATTGGAAAACTCACCGGGATTCAGGGAATTTGGTGAGTGTGGCCAGGCTGCTGGTGTACATGTGTCCGCCCACGTCGATGTGCACCGGAGCATTGGACTTGGTGAGCTGTGCCGGTGTGGGGATGCCCTGGTTGCTCAACGGAGACACCGGCGAACGTGTGATCATGGGCCGGGACATGCTGGAGCGATTGTCCTGTTAAAACACAGGCCACTTACTGTTTATTCGTTTTGCCATTCATTTTCTGTTGCACTCCTCACAAGGGTCGAGGGTGAGATGTAGTCTATATAAACTCAGGATAAGGAGGTGGGAACTGAGATTCAAAGCCAGAACCTCAAAACTATAAGGCAGATGTGCTAAACACGAGTGTATTGTGCCGAAAATAAAATTGAAAAAAGTACAAATGATTGACTTTCTGCTGTTGGACATAAAATGCGGCTGATGACATTGGCTTCTATTCACATTTATTTCACTATCTATTTTTTCATGCAAACACCACACAGGAAGGAGATTCAAACCCGGAATTTCAGAGCAGGTGGATCATACCAGTATGCCTTTTTTAGGATGTACTTTTTGCTTTATACAATGTTGTTGATAATGCCATGTCTGTATGTAGTATGAGTTCAATCTCGCAAACTCTTGCACATGGGAAGGCCTAAAGCAAGATTCAAACCCAGAACCTCTTAAATGTTCGTCAGACGTGCTGCCCACGACCTCACCGCACCCTCTTATTTTTGCTTTAATTACTGCGGATCACATTCCTATGTCGATTGTCTGGTGCCCATTGATTGGTGCAAAATCCTGAGTCGCAATTCAAACCCAGAACATCTTCAATGCGTGGCAAACCTGCTAACCACAAATTCCCTGCGCTGCCTAGCAAAACGATGCCGTTTAAAAAAAAAATGTACATTTTTGCTCCGCACAATGCTGCTGACTACTCTCGCTGCGGTCCACACCGACTTGAGTTGAGTATCTTCATTCATTCAAGCAAACACCTGAGTAAAAATTCTAACCCAGAACCTTTCCAATGTGAGGCGGGCATACTACGGCAGCTGGGCTGTGCGTCATCCATTAACGTGCAAAAATAAAACAATGAAATAAGTTCTCAGATCGACCTTGACCTGAATGTTGCCAGTATCCACAAGCACTCAACCGCTGCAGGCCAAAAACCAAATTAATGTTTTTATTAGGGTTGGGGGTGGGGAGTGGGGGGTGGGGGTGGAATTACTGTCTGAGCATGTAATAAGATTGCCGACTCTTAACCTAAAAACACCATTAGTGGCACACTGAATAGGGCAAAAAAAGTTAAAAGTCGCGGTAATACAGTTTTGCAGTGATAGATTGCCTTAAAACAAACGAGCCTCATCCGTAACACCCCCCACCCTCCACCCCTCCCTCTCAGGAAACAAGCGAATTTTGGACTCTCGACCCCCCCATCCCGAGAGAAAAGCGGCATTTACCTGCGCCGGCATGACGCTGGTGGGCGAGGAGGGCACCGAGTGGTCATTTTGCTTTAACGAGGCGGCGGGCAGCGGCTCCCCGCGCACGGCGTACATAAGCGACGTCTCCCGACACTCGGCCGCCCGCATCGGCGCTCGTTTAAGTGGAGCGTGCGCCGCCGCCTCGTCCGCGGAGGTGATTGGCCGCGGCCGCTTCCTCGCCTTCTGATGCGTCAGGTCCATGATATCCGTCTCGTCCATTTTTTGTTCTGCCGTTTTGTTTGCAGTCGCGAGGTTTGATTGGTTGTCTTCTTTCGTCCGTTCGCGTCTTTTCCGTCCGCTCGAATGCGAGGAGGAGGACGCGCGGGGAGAGCGTGGCTGTCAGGCGGAGCAGCTCGCTCGCAATGGCTGGGAGAAGTCAAAGCCCCCGACAACATTAGCATCGCAACGCCCGCGGCTCTTCGAGGCTGTCGCTCTTTCAGCGGCGGCAGGTACGAGTGTCGCATTTTCACAGGCAAACCAATCCTGTTTCTACACTCGCTTCGATTTTTTTAACCCCTTCCCATTTTACGATCACGGGTCTGAACCCCCCCGCACCCACCCACCTTCTTCTTGTATGGCTGACCCGTGCACCCTCTTTTTTTTCTTGTGCCCCTCCTCATGATGATGCTCCACTAACGTAGCCGCGTAGAACAACCACAACAACAGAAGCTTGCAGTCGAAGCGGGAGTTCAGAACATTCAGAGACGCACTGGAAACGTGGATGCTGATAAATTAGGGATGGTCAAAAAGAATGACACAAATATATTCCACATCAGTTTTTGGCACAATTTATTTTTGCGTTTTACTAGTTAATCCTAGCAAGTTAGTTAATCCTAGCTACTGCAACACACACACACACGTATATATTCATAGCCACGCGATTGGCTGGCAACCGGTTCAGGGTGTCCCCGCCTACTGCCCCAAGGCAGCAGGGATAGGCTCCTGCACCCCCCGCGACCCTTGTGAGGACAAAGCGAATCGGAAAAGAGATGGATATATATATACAGTTAAACCTCGGTTCTCGACCAATTCGGTTTTCAACCAAAATTTTTGATTTCTTTTATGCCTCGGATGACGAGCACATTTCGGTTCTTGAACAAACTGAGTGCACTTGAATGCACCACTTGACTCCTCTTGCCTTCCTTACACGAGGAAATGACGCTTCCTCAGGTAGACGAGGAAGTGGCGCTTCCTCGTGTCGCTTTACATTGTGAGCAGACGTGTTCAATAAACGTTTTTTTTAAAAAATAAAAATAGCGTGATTTCGGTTTTTGAACAGCCTTCTGGAACGGATTATGGACGAAAACCGAGGTTTGACTGTGTATATACAGTATATATATATATATATATATATATATATATATATATATATATATATATATATATATATATACGCACACACACACACACACACACACACGCACACACCTACACGCACACACACGATTACTTTGTCACTTGGGATGGAATGATAGTTGTCTGAATGTATTTTCAGCCCCTCGTTTAAAGGCCAGTGTAGAATTGACTGAGCACAGGAATGTGGACCAGAGGAGTTACAATAGCATGGATGTTGCTCAGCTCCTCATTGGCAACATCTGTCGCACTTGAAAGAAGTACTTAATTATCAGTGGCAAGTGACGGAAGCGTGGAAAACTGTCTTATAAACTCATTCGAACAACATTTAACTGAGGTACACTAAAAGTTGGAAGAGAGTTCAAATATATCATACAAATATATTTGCCATTCCAACTGCCCCGGGTCCCAAATGCAGCCTCTGCTATGTTGGATTAAAATTTCGCGTTCACCTAACATGCATGTTTTGGGAACGTGGGTGGATGCAGGAGTGAGAAAACCCATGCCATTAATCAAAACTATTCCATTGTAACATAAACGTCTTGCTGAACCCAAACATAGAAAGACATCTTGATCACCTTTTCGCCTTCAGAGGAGCTTAATTGTTGTCATAATAAAAATAAGGAACGGCAGGAGATCGTAACTGCTCCTTTTCCTTGTAACATGAATTAATTTATCTACTTCATTTAGAGTTGTTAACTTACTCAACACTTTGACTTGTAGTCTTTTAAGATTTCACCACAACAGTTTCACAAAATTCCACCAAACACATGTAAGAAGAAATCAGTATGTCACAGAATCACAATAATGAAAACAAATCTGTGGCTTGATCACTTCAATGTTTTAAGTTTCACAAAACAATGATATAAATAAAATCTAATATATAAATAATATAAAAAAATAGAGCCTCACGTCTAACCGGCAGGAAGCAGTGTTTTTTTTTTCTTCAAAATTGTAGCCTTGGCAATTCGAAAAAAGGCCTTCTAAGGCATGTCGTTGTCAATTTGAATTTGATGATTTGTTCAGGCCCACTTATAAGTCTCCTGGTCTGTCGTACTGAAAATGCAGAGGGGTGGCGAGGCGTGTGGAGGTAGACCAATTTTAACAACACTCCGATTGAAATTAATTAGTTCAAACAGTGGCCTTAAAACATGCACACTGGCGTGTCTTGCTGGCAGTGTGAGTTTCACACCTAAGACTACCCAATTAGCAATTAAGCTTGCCTTTGAGTGCGGGCCCGCAATGTGCTGTATGATCCCGGTCTGATTTGCATGCCATTTGTGCACGCGCTGATAAGCAGGCAGGCGGCAAGTTTTAAAATTCAACTCTAGGTTCCCTCGCAGAAGGCAGAGGGGAGCTGCGGGGCAAATGAGAGAGAGGCAGAGAGAAATCACATGGCTGCGCTTCAAAAGGCGACCTGTGTAAGGCAGCCGGCAAAGTGCGTGGGATCACACTCAGAATGCAGGTAATTTGCTCCCTGACTAATTTGTGGGGATGATGCTGCTGCCTGCGTGGTGTGCGAGTTGGAGAGCAAGGAGGGTGCCCGTGGAGAGTTAAGTTCTGAAAACGGCTCGGTGGAATTGGATTTCCTCAAAGCCTTGTCATCGCAAAGGTGGATTGAGTGTAAAATCTGTGAGGCATTATGGAAAATAGCAGGCAAGACAGGCTGAAAGGGAAGTGGATGCCGGGTGGGCGGGAGCAAGTAGCAATGTAGTGCAATGTGGTGTTGAGTCGGTGGAGGTACACAGAAGAATGCGTGCCCGTTAAATACACGGATGTCCACCTCACACTTTAAGTGTCACATCCACCAATACATTCTGCAGAAAATTGCCACACACTAATCCTGACAAAACTGAGCGTTCCCTTTGATTGTGAAGGGGAGTTTGACCCTGCAAACTAAGCTAACAGTTAGCCAAGCTTTTTTAAGTATGGAAACACTGAGTTTCTCTCTCTCTCTCTCTCTCTCTCTCTCTCTCTCTATATATATATATATATATATATATATATATATATATATATATATATATATAAGCTCCTAGACTAGCCAAGTCAATCACCAGACCTTCACACAATAGAGCATGAATTTGTCCCCTGAAGAGCAAACTGTAGGGAGAAATCCCCAGAATTAAAAAAAAGAACTGATATAGGCTGCAGGGCAGGCCAGGAAAGGCATTTCAAATGAAGAATGCAACAATCTGGTTAAGTGAGTGAGTTTCAGGCTTGATGCAGTAATTGCAAGCAAGGGTTACGCTACCAAATAGCAAATGTTATTCGCTTTTAGTTCATTTAATCATGACTGGAGCGTAACTTTAGGTCACTTGAAAAGTGGGTGGCTTCGGACAAAAGATGCTCTTTCCCGAGTTATTCAACACATCTCGATGCAAATTAAATAACATTTGGACTTCTCAACTGTTGTCCCGTATTCATCTTTTGATCTCAAACCCAAATATCTTCCGTGTCCGTACGACAAAAACAAATAATAATAATACATTTTATTTATAAGCGCCTTTCAAGACACCGAAGGACACTTTACAATAACAAAAAACACAAAACAATACGAGTTGCCGTTCCAATACCTTTGGAGAAACTTGTAAGACAGAAAATCCCATTTATCGATAGATAGCATTTTTTTTAGCATATTCCGAGTAATCCAAAAGTAATCCAGTTCCATTACTTTCACGTTACTGTTCTTCCATTCGATTACAAACTACATCTACGTTAACAGGTGACAAGTAACTGTTTCAGAATACATTTTAAAGTAACCCTCCGAAACCTGGTTGTCTTACAACTCAAAATAAGAAGCAAGGTTGCAGATGAAACCGTTTGAAGTGAACTCCCCCGACCCCCCATTTCTGCATACAGTTTACCACGAGAAAAGCCTGGGGGTTTCAGATTCAGAAAATTTTATTTATCCCCGTGAGGCAGGGTGGATGCCAATTGGCATAAGTGGCACCCATTTGTCTTACAATATTCAAATTGCTCTTTGCCATCAACAAGGAACCATCCATAATGCATCTATCGATTGATCAGCAAAGTGCGTAATTAATTTAACGATTACGTTTGGTGTGGTTACTCAATGTTCGTTATACTGCGATCCATTTCCTCGATATTTTATGACAAGAGCGTGAAACTCCAGCAGCGTGACTTCATGCTTACTTTTCCAGTCTGATGATAAGGCAACAAGCATGCTACTACAACTGAAGTCTTCTGAATTCGTAGGACTTCATCAAAGTGGGTGAATGGGACTTACTGTTTGTACACTAAAAGTTTCCAGAACTTCTTTTAAAACACATTTGGCAGAATTGCTTGTTTATCCCCGCTCGTGGAATCACGTTGCTCCAGAGTCAATGGAATAAATTAGAACCAGAACCATTCAAAAGCCACACCAGGCCTCCCTTTTAATTCCCGTATGTGTTGTCCTCAACTTCCTGTCTGCCGCAACGGTCACAGAGCGAGAGGGATCAACATCATGCAGCTTTTCCATGTTTCAATTAGCATTTCAGATCAGAGCATTAAGATTCAGTGGAAACTGAGGCAGACTGGTATTTACATAAGCTGGATGGGTTGTCTCTGTTTTGTTGCCCCGTGGCCATTTTGTCTCAAATGTCCACACGGCACAGACGACTAACTGCACACGGGCTCACTTTAAGTCAAAACCCACAACTCAATACAGTGTAGCGTTGTTTATTGTTCTACTGCTAACCTGTTGCCATCAAACGTTTTTTGTTTGATGTGGTGAAGGATCTGCACTGCATCACACTGAAGCATGTTTGTCACATTTCTCATGTGTAACGCAACTCAAATATGAGAAACAGAAACTCTTTGAGTTTGTTGTTCCGTGATGATGTCAGTTCCACACCACTGCAAACTGTTGTCATAAAGTTAGCGTTCGATGCATATCACAGTGTCAATTAAAATTGTTAAGGTATACCAAATAAAGTGACAGAGGAATGTATCACCTTTTGAATATCTCACTGTGTTGAGTGGAGTGTTGGTCATTAAGAGGTCCAAACAATGTCCAGGAAACACGACAGAACACAAATGACGTTTGTGAACTTTATTATTGTCAGCGCAAGGAAAAAATAATTACCAGTAAACAACTTTAATCCCCCAAAAATGTGGAAGTGTGGACCCCATTTAATTTATTAATATTTTATGGTATAGCATGATACAGCGCGTATGGTTGTTCGTGCCCTGTGATTGGCGGGCTACCAGTTGAAGGTGTACCCCGCCAACTGCCGAAAGACAGCTGGGATAGGCTGAAGCCTATATATATATATATATATATATATATATATAAAACATGTACTGTACCTACAAACATGATCAATTTCACATTTTGATGTGACAAGTTTCACCTCGTAACAGGATTTTAAAAAGTTCGGTATGGTAAGATCCAGTAAGTAATAATCAGGGACGTGCGGTCAGGGTAGGCAAGTGAGACAGTGTTGCCTCCCGCTGACTGTTCTCTGCATGTGACGAGTTTAAAACAAACACAAACGAAAAAACCCCCATGATGACATGAAATTATGTTCCATTTTATTTGTATGGTTCGTGCTTTACATTGATTTCCTGTTCAATCCATCATTTAGATATGTATTCCCTATTCAAATACGTGGGCAAGACGTGAACAGAGGCTTTGCCTCCGATTAGCATGAAACGTACGTCACTGGTTATAATATATTATGGTTTGATATCGTAAAGTGTAGTATGACATCTTACGGTGCATGTTTGGGTCTCTAATCATGCTGTGTTTTAAGTCATGCCATGATGTGGTACAAAGTCTATACTGAGCTATATTACGGCATGCTATTGTAAGCTTATGTTAAATTATTAATCATTTTCATTTTATTTTTGAGCATAATATTATTTTATGTTATAGTTATCTTAATTATATTCTGTTTAGTAATTGTTGAAACATTCTTATGTTGCTTGCGTCTGATTGGCTAAAGAGAAGCAGGAAGTGTTTTCGTGACTGAAAGAGGGTGTACTCTTCATCCGTTCTGAGGCGCAGACGGGTTTTTTTCATTCTCCTTTTAATAAACCGCATTAAAGGATTCCATCTCTCCTTTTGTCATTCGTAAAGAAAAGCCATCCACTGAAAAACAACGAACAACTTACACTATTCACTTAACATGATGTCGTACTCTGTGATATTGTTATGCTCTGAGACTTATGTTCTGTGCAGGTTAGGCGAGGTTACGAGCTCCATGCACTTAGCTGGCCCTTTAAGAGTGCCAGTACTGCATTGCACAGTACTGCCATGAAAAGATGCTGTGTGGTTTTCGAACAGCACCACCAAGTGGCCACTACTGACGTCACACAGGATATCTTTTTCAAAGCTTCCAATTCCAAATATATTGCAAAAAACGGCGTCCTGTGCGTAGATCGGTGTATTCTAAATATTTTTTAATTGGCTATTTTATTGGTCTGAGTGTATAAGCAGCCCTGGCGTGTTGTGTTCGGGTTGGGTGTTTTTTTTTTTTTTTTTTAAGAGGAATGGGTTCAGACTTGATCAACTATGCTGGATCACAACAGGACCATTTTTACGCACGTCGCCATTGGCAAGGTGTCGGAAAAGAGAAGATGCAAACATGAATACACGTTTTGATTATTCTTTCTGGAAGTATTCGCTTGATTCTACGTTCTTAAAAAGGTTACATCATAACTTGATCTTCTTCGAAGAGAACGAAGGGGGGGGAAAGTGCCTGGGGCGTTATGACTCCACAATGGCGTCTTTCAAATAGAAGCTGCGGGCCAGCTAGGAAGTCGGACTGCGTTCACGACCCCATAAAACGGCTTGAAATAGTCTTGAGAGATCTTTGGAACCAGTTAAAAGCAAGTTTAGCGAGCAACCTCGAGGACGCGTTGACGAGCACCGACCGACTCGCCGCGCGTCTTTTTTGTTTGTTTGTTTTTAGGCATACCGGTCGTTTTTCGCTATACTGTATATTGTTAAACAACCCCGTGCCGTGCCCGCGCGTTTCGATTGGAGTCTGTGTTAATAAAGCCCGAGAGAGTGCGGAAACACCAGGAAGTGGTTAAACGTGTTTTGCAAAGTGCCGCGGCACATGCGTAAAAGCTGCTGCGCCACCTTCCACGACGACCCCGATCGAAAGCGAGAAGAAATCTGAGCTTACCTGGTGGCGTAAAGTCGCTTTTTTTCTATTTACGAAAATTCTTCCCCTATCTGACTCTTCTCTTGCAACCGCCAGCGAGAAATGCAATAGCTTGGCTAAGGTAGACAGAAGAAAATGGGAGAGAATAGTTGCTTCGGGGCTCCCCAAGCCCTCAAGGCAAAGATCAGGATACAATTAGCGCATGACTCTGTGCCTCCCAGTGTAAGAAAAAAAACCCACAAACTCAAACCTTGCTTCTCCCCTTTTCTCTTTCTTTTTTTGCGTTTCGTACAATCGAATGGAGAAATCTGTAATTTTTTTTAAATTTAAAAGAGCCTGGCGTCTCACAGGAGCTGATGTTAATCGTTATGATTAGTTTTGATGTAAGGATGCCTGGGGCGAGTGGAGGAGTGTTTCTTTTTGCCAGGCAGGGGGAAAAACAGCACTTGATGATAATTATATAGATTGCTGCTGCTTTGATTTTCTATTTTCTTTTTTTTCTAAACACTATCAGACACAACTGCTCCACTTGTTGAATGGCTTCTGCGATGAAGAGAATGACTTGGTCGCTATTAAGTTTTTTTCTAACTCTTTCTCCCCGCAATCACGTCTGAATCAGTGCCTTAGGCTTGTGTGTGTGTGTGTGTGTGTGTGTGTGTGTGTGTGTGTGTGTGTGTGTGTGTAAGGGCGAGCTCATTTGAAATGTTCAGCCATGCATGCTCTCAGCAGCAAGATGGAGGCAAAGTGGATTACTTTTTAATAAGTATTTTTGTTCTCCAGCAACAAGAACTCTGTACAGTGTAGGCAACTGTTTATGAAACGTATTGGGCAACGTACTAAGTGGTTCACATTTCTGCCTCAGTTCTGAGATTCTGGATTTGAATCTGGGCAGCTTTCCTTTGAGGAATTTGCATCTTCTTCCTGTACTTGGGTGGATTATTGATGAGAGGTTTTGTTCCCATACCCCCCAAAATTGCATGTTTAGGTTCATTGAAGACTCAAAATTTTCCTTGGGTGCGAATGTGAGCACGAATGGCTGTTTCTCGTGCTTACCTGACACCCATTCCGTGTCAAAAGTACTTAGAGTAACCAGTACACCAGTAAAAGTGATAGCATACAGACTCTGAAATGTCTCAATCATGAAAAGGCCTCTGTGTCTAGAATACGATTTAAGTCTGGGTGACGTGCTACATGTACATTTCATCAGTGAGAATTCACTTTCAAAGGTATATCCTTTCAGTGCTATTGAAAGTTTCATCTCTATTATGTTGTCAGAACCATGAACAATGCTTCTACTTTGTACTTTTGCCACTTCTGCGCAATCACAATATGGGTCTTTTGCTGGAAATAGCTGTCTCTGCATTGCTGATCATGCATATGATGCTATTTAGCACCTGGCCAGCTATGCCCAGCCTTGCCCGTCCCGCCCAGAAAATACGCCAAATCCTCATGTCCCACACAGGCAATGTAATGGAGGTTTAAAGTGTTGTTCAAAAGTTATTTGCCCCCGAGCTTTGTGGCTGGCACATGATTCAGCAGAGGTTCAAATGTGGAGGCTGCACGCACATGTATACACACATTTTTATGTCATTAGTCTGACAAACCATTGTGAGCAGAGCATGACCGCAGGCCACCACAATCCCATACGTTTGCCATTTTCCAACCAAATGGAGCTCATTCATAACGGTGGTCCTGGCACGTCAACGTTGAAAATATGCATCATACGCGCATTACGATTTCCTGGCAGCTTCATGCCCAAAATCACCAAAAGCTAAAGCTGTAATGTTTCTGTGGGAGAAAAGGAAAAAGGGGATTTGTCTCGGAGAACAGCGGCTGCGTGCTACTTTCGCGAACATGTTTTTCAGATTGGTTGCAGATGTGAGCTCGCTCCAAGCAGCCAGAGTGATATCATCTCATTATAAATACACTCACATGTGAAAGGAACAAGCCCTGGACATTCAAAATACAACCTGCCCTATTGCTCAACACTGGCTTAAAACGTTTTGGAGAGAGCCCATAGCTCAGGCTTGTCCTGAATTATTGTGGGGATTCCCCATCATGCACCAGTCTGACCTCTCCTCTGTTCCCGTTTAAACACCATTATTAAAAATGGCGTCATCTCTCTTTAGGCCTGCCGCCATCAGCGAGACGACCATCACTTTACTTATCACTCATCTTGGTTTGTGTGCCATCTATGGATCACCACCTCTCTCTCTCAGTCTCTTTCTCTCTCTCTCTCTCTCTCTCTCTCTCTCTCTCAATATACTATAGATAGATGGAAAACATTGTGACGAGATACTAGAATTAAACATGTTATCCTTCAATACTGCTCTTTCTGGTATGCATACCTTGACCACCTGGGAGCAGAAAAAAAGTCAATTCATACTTATGTCTTGCACACTTTCCTGCCTGGATGCAGGAGGGCATCATATTGCAACAGAGCAGGTCCTGCCTACAACCCCAGTGGTATTTATATAGTCATTCTGGCAGAGGATAAAGATTGTGGGATATGAGTCTGAGTAGTTATATTTTCTGTTTACATGTGTTGCTCCATGGTTTGTATTCATTTCTTAAAAGGGAGTATCACGGCCACAGCAATGCCAGTCATTTCCTATGTTAGCCTTAAGCTAGCAGACTAAAGGCTAAGCTTTGTGGCTGTCTTTGTTTTATGATTAGTTTGACTGTAAACTCAAATTGAGAGTTGCGATAAACATCTGAAAGACTTTTTTTTTGTCTAAGGGAATATTTACGGTACTTACACCACACAGTGCTCAAGCAAAAAAAAAAGGCTGAAGATGGTCCTTTTCTTTTAAAATTATTTACTACAAATAATGTAGTTGTTGTTTATCTCACTATATCAGCAACATATAGTGACAGGCTGAGGGTACAAGTGATAAATTACAAAGTAACTTTTTCTTCTATGTTGATGTAATCACTGATCGAGATGAGGGTAAAGTGACAGCCTATATACAATCCAAGAGAATTATATTCTTCTTACTGCTCGTAATTAAAAAAAAAAAGTTGATCCAAAAATTATCGCGGCTTTATGTAAGAGTTTGAATTATACTCAATGCTTTCATGAAAAGAACAAAAATTTGTGCCTTGACTTTTGAAAGATTGCGAAGTACAGGCACAGGCTCATCTTTTATGGACATCCGATAATCAGGAGAATGGGAAGGCTGGAAACCGGGGTCGGAATCAGCCTGATTATCCGCATGTGCATGCTCCACTTTAGCTGGGCCTAAAATAAACAATGGAGGTGCACTTTGTGTAAAGCCATTCATTTGGCAGGTAAACAACCTTGGGACACTTGCTGTGTCTTTGTTCATGCAAACAATTGTGTGTGTGTGTGTGTGTGTGTGTGTGTGTCCAACAGGGCCAGTCCACATGACGGTTCTTTTAAGTCAGGTCGGCAACATGCGCCTCCGAAAAAGATTTTGACAGTAGGCTAATCTAGCTCAAATAGATATAGATATATGTTGCAGCTCTGAAAAAGGAGAGCTGTGGTGTTGTTGTTTTTTTAAACATACACTTTATTTATGCTTTTAACAGTCTCGACAAAGAGAAACCCGTCTGCTTCCGACTCCGTGCCTTCGCTCTTCTCTTTCGACTCGAGAGGCATTCAAAGGCAGCCTCAGAAAAACGGAAATTAATGATTACTTCGCTGACACTAAAAAAAGCGAAAATAATGCACCAAAACAAAAAATCAAGCGAGGAAATTACAAAATAAATTCTATGGGGGCGTTTGCGAACACACAACAAAGGAATAAATGACATAAACAATTTCTCCACAGTCCAGTCTTCTTCATACATACAGCATGTGTTTCTTTCATTGTAAGTTTTATAGAAGGCTTTTTTTTTTTTTTGGCAGCTCCAGACATATTTGTTTTTTGTGTTTTTTTTCCTGTATGGCTCTTTTAACATTTCGGGTTGCCGAGCCCTGTTTTAAGTTGTGACATACAGCGGTTCACTTTGTTTTACAATTGGATGGACAGCAGTATTATTCATGATGTCAGCTCTACTTAATATGATCTCCACACCCACTTCCTGAAACATTAGAAGGTCAATAAGAAGTGAGTATGTTTACTCAGAGGTGGACAGTCTCTTCGACCTGGACAGTGGACAGAGGAGTCGGTGACAGTGAGCAGGAAGAAAGACAGGAGGAGGCGGCTGCTCGCTGGGAGGCTCCAATAAAATGTAATCCTGTTATATACGCTCCCCACTTGAGGGCAACAACAATAATAAAGATTTCCCTAATAACGCAGACCAAAAACCCAAATGGAACACGAGTCCCGCGGTCAAGTGGCACGCTTGTACATACATCCTCTCATTAGTCCCATTGCTGTCGGGCCGCCGAGAGGCCTCCGAGATGCGGGCGCGATGGCGAGGCAAGAGTTAAGTCAAACAAATGTGTTTCATCAAACTGCACTTTGTGCTGCTCTGCATAAAGGAATTGCGGGAGGTATGAACGCGGAGCGGGGTGCGAAGTTGGAAGCCCCGAGGAAACCAATCAGCACTCGTAGACCTGCCTTCCTGTGTCAAAAACACTGAGGTCTCAGGTGTGTGCTACCAGATGGCATTGTTTGTGTAGCAATCACTCTTGTGCACCATAAACACAGTCTGGATTTATACTACAGGCACAAGTGACCAAGATCTGATTCTTGGGACTATTTCCATGTATATTAGTTATAAAGGAGACAGCCTGCAGGTACAGCTGCCCAAATTTAATGTCAATCACTCCACAACTGTCATTGGGTTTCCTGGCGCATTTACTAAAGAGTTAACTTATTTGTTTACCTTTGGGATGGACGTTTGAAATATCCTGTTTTTTGATTATATCAATCTGTGTCTATTAAGGGTGTTACAAAAAACAGTTTTAACTGGAAAATAGTTCTTTCATTGAAATGTTAATATCTAATCGAACCGGACCGAATCGTTCCAGTTTGAGATATATCGATGTACGTCTTGAATCGTCTTTCATTGGAGAGATATATCTACAATACTGACAAGTTCATTCAATGTACAGTACATAACATGACAACCCAAAAAGTCATTTCGTCTTAGTCTGTCAAACTGAGGCGTATCATGTTGAATCAAATCGGAATCCCACTGAGTCGAACAGAATCGAATCGTTCCACTTTCACTGTCCCTGTCCCAGAGACTGAACTGTCCCTGAATGGTTTCGCACGCCACGTATATTGATATTGGTACGGCCCACAAATTTTTAGTGGAGCAACCAAATTACAAGACGACAGATGTATACATGCCAGAGAAAAACTGCTTATTTGCAAAGCCACTTGAGGAGAACATAAAACAAATTAAAGTAAATCTTTTTTACATATTACACATTCACATATTGAATAATTTTAAATACCAATATTCTCATATATTTATTATTATTATATATTTTTTAATAACTAATGAATAAAATGTGTTAGAAAAAGGGCACAGTGCTCATTGCCAACGCAAATTAGCCGGCAAGCCCAATAAAACCTTCTCAAAGATGTGAACCCCCCCCTCATGATTTTGAATTTCATCTAATACTACGACTTGACTCTCTAAAACATTTCCTCCAAATTCTACCCCTTCCCTCCAGTAAAATTACAAATTCAAATCACCAGCTTTAAACCCCAAGAATCTCAAAGTTTCTATCTTGGAAATCCAACACTTTTCGCCCTCCAAGATACAACTGCATTTCTTCTCCATGAGGTCCTCGTAGTTGGAATCGTGTGGTTGTTGGTTTTGCCATGTTGGGTGTTCCATGTCTTTGCATACCAAGCATGCCTTGCTCTGCAGAACCATATTGACAAACGCTCCAACGTATGTGATGTGATGGTGTAATGAATGACTTATTATTACACCTGCACACCCTCTCGAATGCTTTCCCTCATATATTCATCATGAGTGACAGGGTGAGTGGGAAAATCAATCATATTCTCAAGGCAGCGTGAATTATTAAGTGAGCCGGTGTAGCAAAGCCTGGCAATGGCAACGTTATTTATCTGCGTGCGTGCGTGTGTGTGCGTGTGCGCGTGTGACAGCATCAGAACGGAGTGTCACCAGCCTTCCTGTTCCTGCATCTCCCCGCTAGCCCGGAGCGCCACACTCAAGGCACTTTGCAGAATCAAACAATTTCACGCAGCTACTGGAGGAGGAAATGAACTGGGCCGCGAGCAATAATAAAATTATACAAATGTTATTACAGACTCGCTTGCTACTGTCCTACTTTAATTCAAATGTGGGCACTCCAGGCAGCGCTCATGGCACAAACCTTCCTGAATAAATCAACATTAGCTTACGTCTAAATTATTAAGGAAGTGGGAGACTTTCTTGTTGATAGTATGAATTATTGAATGAGTGTTTAACGCAGTTTTTCCTCCACGAATCCCCAAATATTAATTGTTAATGATCTTTAAGGTGTGTGTTTTATCTTTTACCCTTTCTGCACCACGCTGGGGATAGAAATTACAAATGCAAATTGTCAAGTGTGAAGAAGTCAGTTTGTACTCGATGGATGCGTGAACAAACTATATGTTTGTTAGCTTAAAGTGGAAGAAAAATGAAAGGAGTGTGTGTGAAGCCACCACATGTTAAGTATCTTTATTTGTATATTCTTAAGAACATAATTTTTAAGAAGAGCATATTACCAACAGTCAAACACAGGAGTGGTAGTCCAATAGTCTGGACATGCTTTACTGTTTCAGGACCTAGACGGGCTTGCTTTGATTGATGGAACCATGAATTCTGCTTTTTACCATAAAATTCTGAAGGACAATATTTGGCCATCAGTTCTGGACCACGAGCTAGCGTGTACTTGTGTTCCACAGCAGGACAATGATCCATAACATCTCTCTCTCTCTCTCGTATTCTCGTATATATGCGTGTGTGTGTGTATATATATGTATACACACACACACACACACACATATATATATATATATATATACACACACACACACACACACACACATATATATATATATATACATACACACACACACACACACACACACACACACACACACACACATACACACATAAAGGGAGGCCTGTAGCGTAACTTAGGTACATATTGGAGACAACTGCAAAATAGTTAAATGGGCCGTTTCAGTCACAGGTATTGCTGCGCATGTGTTGAGTTGCACAGTAGTATTTCCAAGTGCGCAATGGAATGTGCACATCGAAGGCTCGTGGACGCCCTCCCCTGGAGAAACACTTGAGGTGAGCCTTTATTTTACACAAGAGACCACGATGTGATGGTGTTGTCGCATTCTGACTGTGCGTGCGCGTGTGTGGGGGTATGCATTTGGGGGAGGGCGGGGTAATTCGGGGAGGGCGGGGTAATTCTCATCAATTTGTGTCATGCACATGGGAGTGACGATGAGCAACAAATCACAATGGAATTAGTTCATACAAAATTTTCACTTAAAAAGAAATGACTTACCATAAGTCATCCAAGGATAAGTGACTTGCAGCTGTTTTTTTTTTATCGTGTTAGGGATGTGCTCCAGTGTTCTACCTGCTTCCACAAAATGTGTGAAATGCCGAACATATCCCGAGCCCACAAAATAAGATTTTTGGTAGCAGATCGTCAAAGCTAAAAGATATAATTTGTAGTGTCATACATCTCTGATGTGTTGAGTCGAAAGTTATGTACAGTCCATATTTTGGTAAATCTTTATTATCCCATTACATAAAATTCACAGCACCAATTTCCAGACCAGATGATACACAGTTGAGTTCAAATAAAAAGCTAAACAATAGAGTCATCCATCTTTTATTCGATGATGTAATAAAACGGGTAAACCAGTGCATGAAATTTATAACCATATAATCTCCTGGAGTATGAAGTACAATTATTTCACAGTGTAAATACAAAAAATAGAAATTTTTTCACAAGAGAGCATACAGCTATGCACTGAAAATCAGACTTTACACAGAGCTGATCGACTGGATCAGATCATCAGATATTTTGCATCTTATGCAAAATCGGTGATTGAATGTAATGTCTTAATTCACATGATTGATCAGTGACATCACTGATCGTCTCTGCAAAACAAGACATTAATAACAAATAACAAACACAATCTTGTTCACTCCAGCTAGGTTATGTGCTGCCATCGTTTAATAACCTCAAGTTTCTCAGTTTATACTGTCCGTTTTCTTTTTTTTCATCCATCCATCCATTTTTTAATTCACTTCCTCATGTGTTCACAGGCATGCTGGAGCCTAACCCAGCTGTCTTCGGGCAGCAGGCGGGGGACACCCTGAACTGGTTGCCAGCCAATCGCAGGCCACACAGAAATGAACAGGCATTCTCATTCACACTCACAACTATGGACAATTTAGAGTGTTCCATTAACTTACCCTGCATATTTTTGGAATGTGGGAGGAAACTGAAGTACTGGGGACGCAGGCACAGGGAGAACATGCAAACTCCACACAGGGAGGCCGGAGCCAGAATCGAATCCTGCACCTCTGCACTGTGAGGCGGACGTCCTGCCTGATTTTTTTTTTTACCCTTTGTTAAGACCATTTTTTTAGATTTAGTGTCGATTCCCTCCATTTTCCGTGTATTGAATGTTTTTCAGCTTTATGGGGAGATTTGTTTTCAGGTTTTTATGTCTTTTTTCTAATCCAATGCATTTCAATGGGCATCAACTATAGGCTATAGGTCTATTCCCTGTGATTAGCGGGGTTCAACTGTACAGGAAATGTTATTTAAATAGATTGGAATCGTGCAAACCCTACTGATTAGAGAGAAGAGTAGGCCACCTTACCGTACATTAATTGTGTCGTAATACGCTTAACCAGGAGTAAATGTGACACTAATCCTAAAATAACAAGGCCCGATTTTCCTCCTGACTCGTTCACCGTTGCCTAATGAAGATCCTACTGCAGGCATCTTCCTGCTTCTAGCAAAGCTATATGGCAACTTGACATCGAAATTGTTCAGTGCACAAACCCTCTTCGGCTGAAAACGCATTCAAGGATGAATTATCTGAAGGCATGGGAAGTGTAGGGTTGGGGGACTCAAGATGAAAGCCAAAAACTGTTGTCATTCTGTCTTGTAGCTTACTCTCCATTCTCATTCGGAATCTGCTCATCATACAGTGGACAGCACCTCTCTCGTTGGCGGTGGGTCTTTCCGATCGGTCCTCTTCTTCCTTTTGACTGGCTGCATGGAGCCTGGCCCGTCCTTGTCCACCTCCTTGTAGTTAATCGTTTGGTCCTTAGGAATCACCTGTCCTGGACTTGGCTTGCCACAGGCCGGGCAGAACAGGAAATCATACAGGAGAGCCGCGAGCACACCACCCAGCATGGGCCCCACCCAGTAAACCTAGGGAGGGGTACAAAACACACCTATTTGCAACATCTTAACCATTTAAAAAAAAATCATGAGTGCCCACACATGAAAAATGAAAAACCAAGGAAGCACACCACATCCACAAAAGTTGTTGGTTCCCATACCAACACCAACCTGTCAGAGGCAAAGTCTAATTGACAAGAAAGTTAACATTTTATCCCTGGTAAATAGATTGAGTCGCTACTTAATTAGGCTGGAGTCCGTGAATCGGCCAAACTCAACTACATGCAGATGGGTGAGAAATCACTCAGGATCATTTTTTTTAACCTCAAATTAGGCCCGATTATTATTAGGGGTCTCTATACTTTTTCGAGGGATTCTAGCATGTAGCCTAAGGTGGACAAAAGTAAATGAATGGTCTGGCAAACTTTGCGAAGGGTAATCTCATTCATGCGCCGGATATGACAATACAATCACACACGCCATTTAAACCAAGGCTACCAAGGTGGTTAAAGTCGAAAAGGAATGTTTCAAACTCAAGAACATCATCATGCTTTCTTACCCAGTGATCCGTAAAATTCGCCATGACTACTGCTGGGCCGAAGGAACGAGCAGGGTTCATGCTGGCTCCTGTGTAAGGAATCTGCAAAGATATAGAAGCCAAAAATTAATCGTCACAATAACGCAGAACGTTACAACACAGCGAGGAAAGTTCATTTGAGCAAATCAGTGGGTGTCTCCCTCCTCCAACACAACTGATTGAAATGATCGGCTTCTCAGAGCTTGCTGAGGAGCTTGAATCAGGTGTGTCTCCGGAGGGAGACACCTGAAGCGTGCTGGATAGGCAGGCACTCGAGGAGGGTTTCGGCAAGCTCCCAGCGGCAGGTTGCCATGCGATAACTACAACTAAAGATGGGCATGTGGGTGTGAATCAGTACACAGAAGCGCAGTGTCACATCGTTTCGTGTTGTGAGAGTGACTATTTGTGAACATTGGGGAAGGGCAGATCAATATTGCATCAATGATCAGACACTGTGGTCTGAGAAAATGTACAGAGCGGCCCTTGGC
Organism: Hippocampus zosterae; assembly: GCF_025434085.1. NCBI lineage: Eukaryota > Metazoa > Chordata > Actinopteri > Syngnathiformes > Syngnathidae > Hippocampus > Hippocampus zosterae. The sequence goes on from NC_067465.1 coordinate 12,652,368, forward strand.
TCTGTGGAACATGCACGTAAATGGCAGGAGTTCCCACCATTGACTACTTACTACCCGGGTCACGCAGTGCCATCCGGGCCCCCGGCAGTATTAATCAGTCAGTCCCATTGAGGCGGTTCATTCTTTGAGTTAAGTTGTTCCCAAAGTTAGGTCCTCTACAAGCCAACTGTTTGTTTTCCCAGTGATGATACCCAAGAATCTTCCTGAGCAAAGTTGTTGTTTTTTTAAACTCTTCACACGCAGAGAACGGCCAGCAGGGGGCGGCGCGGCTTCACTTGCCTACCCTGACCACACCTCTGCATTGAAGAGTGCCACTTTTATTAAATCATAAAAAGCGACTTTTGAGGAAGAAGCAGGTTTGTTTGTACAGAGCCGCGCATTTGTTGGGGAGCAGACGAGAGTCAGCAAATCAATAGAATACCGTTTCGCGGGGGGTGGAGCATTCGCCTGGTGAGAGGCTTGGTTAAGAACAACAAACTAATCAGTATAACACAGCATTTTCTGTGAAGTGGTGGAGATAGGCACCGCATTCTTATCTCCACCGCTTCACAGAAAATCCATTCCACTTCTTTATTAATTGCCATGCATTAAAATTAACCATCGGGGTGTCGGATGTCATTTTGGCGAATACAAGACTGACTAGACATAAGGATGAGAACACTAGACATTCATTAACTCATTCACTACCAGCCAATTCTGGACCAAGTCTGAAAAGACGTATAAGAACGTCTTTGGGAGTGACTGAGTTAATACAATATTGATCTGTTTCCCTATCAAGACCTCAAAATGGACCGTCGGATGTACACTTGAACCTTCTAGCTTTTCATTTGGCATAGACAGGCCAATAGTGGTGCATGAATGTTGCTAGATCTGTTTGTGGTATAATTCAAAATACAAGGCGGCCATGGTTCCGGAGGAGAGCGTCTGGTAATTGATGGGTCCGCTGTTCGAATCCTGCTCTGTCCAAGTCATGCATGTGATGTTGTGGTTACATAGTAGATGTGTAAAATTAGCACACCAGCCACTGTTATCCACTGTTGACTGTGAAAATACATTGCCGTGTAAAGCAACAGCAAAATACCGGTGTCCCTGCTGCCAGTAATTTACCGTCATTTTACACCAAATTTCTTTATGGTGTACTCACCCCAAATAGGTGACCAATCGTTACGGACAGCCCAATGGCCAAGGAAGCCGATCCGCCGAGGTCAGTGCGTTTGGAGTCGCATGTGGCAAAAATGGTGAAGACCAGCTGGAACGTTAAGAGCAGCTCCACCAGTAAGCCCTTTCCCACCCCCACCTCTGCATTCACCTGAGCAAACACAAAGATTTTTTTTTATTATTATTTTTTAAAGGAAAGACAAAGTACGTCAAATCCAGGGTGCTCACCGCAGAGATGCCCATATTATTCGTGAGGTTGGAGGGTGTGACGAGGCGCACGATCCCGGCACCTGCCATTGCGCCCACTAACTGTGCCACCAAGTAGAACAGTGCCTTTACTATAGTCACTTTCTTGGTCACGAGCATCGCCGCCGTGACAGCCGGATTGATGTGTCCGCCACTAATGTGGCCAAAGCATTGCACCAAGGTGGCAATGGATAAGCCAAAGCACAGCGAAATGAGGACCTTGGGGACAGGTGTACTTGTCGTACTGTTGGTCAATGCTGACCAATTGATGGTGGAGCCCACACCGAGAAACACAAACAGGAGCATGGCCAGGAATTCTGCACCTACGGCCCTCCAGAAATCCTTGGTCTTTAAATGTTCCACTCCCGTCATTTTGCTCCTGTGGCAAACAGAATGAAGAATGTTGCATGCGCCACACAAATGTACACTGATCTGGACACTAATTTACAAGTGTATAAAATGCTGTCTCCATGAGTGAAAATCGTTATTTTGTCCTCATCGGTGTTCACTTTTTAAAATTTAAACTTTGAGCTTTGGCTTCCTTAAGTAGAGACGGTGTGCCTCATCTTCCCAGTTGTCATAATTTAAGCCTACATTAGGCCAACTAGTAAATATTCGAAGGGGGAGTTGCGAGTCATTTCCTTGAGACACAACAAATTTTGCAAGGAAAAAAAAAGAAGAAACATTTGTGGGTTTTGCAGAAACAATGACGTAGGCATGCCGTATTAAATTGTGCAAATTATGCATTTTCTTACAAGCAATAATTTTTGAGTAACATCTAAAGTGGTGATGACACATTTTTAATCTCGATCATTTTAACTGTCCTTTGAGTTTGCGTTTTTATAAACGGCGTGTCTGAAAAGCAGGTGCAAACAAGGGCTAGCTCTGTTGATATGGCATGACGCCTTCTTGTGACTGACTCAAAGTCAGCTTTTATCATTCAGAAGCTCCAAAATGGTATTGCTGAATAGACAATGATGTGTCATGATCATTTTTGTTGGCATTTTCAAAACTGTGCAATGTTGGCACATCTTTGATCCATCCGTTCATTGATTTGCACAGTTCACTGGTCTTCGGCCCGGCACTTTCTTCAGTCCACGCACTTGTGTTATTTTTACAAATTAATTAGCAGTCTCAGAGATTTGTCTCAAAATTATTCACAGAAATCCATCTGCGATGCACATTTATTTTCAAGTTTGAACATTAATGCGTGAAAAGGCCCACCCTCCTCCACTATGAAGCAGTGTTATTGTCTCTGTTAAACGAGTCTCTCTTACAAATTGGAAACTGTAAAAAAAAAAAAAAGCATTTTATAAATCATTTTTACGATGCTGTCCATTAATTTTCGAAGGCGATTTTTTTCTTATTTACTTTGCTGTAAATGTCTTTAAAACTTTTGCTTCATTAAATACAGTAAACTACTTTTTCTCTTTTGCTTAGCCTTTGAATGCCTTCACCTGTTCTATTTATGAACGCTTTAAGGTGTTGTGCTTTTTGGTTATGTCATCAGGGCAACAATTGATATTTTACTCTTGCGAATCAATGCTGGTTCATAACATATTGTACCATACAACACATCAATAATTTTTGTCGACGCTATTTGTAAAAGTAGTTGGACAGTATGCTGTCGTTTCATAAGACAGCCAAATGCAGTTATAAACTGTCATGCAGTACTTACATAGCAGCAGCTGGTTGTGCGGAGCTGATGGCCGCTCTGTCATTCGAACGTGATCCGGCAATGGTACCCTGGGATTGCACGCCTGGCATCACCTCTCGGGAGTTATAATAATGCCTGCACAAGTTGGGAGGAGTCAGGGATTTTTACTCGCTGTGCAATAATTAACACTGCGTGACCGCAAGTTGAGTCAAACAGGCTCATCGTCATGTGAGGAGGGTTGTGTGCTGTCCAGCCCTTAAGCAGCACACACACTCACACACACACACACCATGTAGTGTGCTGAATTTCTCCTGGTGAAAAACCATGCAAGTGTTTGTATTGTGACATTGTATTCTGCTGTTTTGCAGTTTTGCAAAATGCAATACATTTTAACATTTTGGAGTCCCCCCCCCCCCCCCCCATATTTAGGACAAGCATAATTCTTCACACAACGCATGTTAGTTGCTTACAATAATATAATTTTAAGTATAAAGCCTGTTGTGTTTTGATGAACATTGGGGCCCTCTTCAATACTGTATTTTAGTCTTTATAGTCGAACACTATTTAGGTGGTAGTTAGTGTAAAAACCTTTGAGTAAAACTGGATTAAAATTAAGCAATGTTTTTATTCTAGGAAGTGCGATTATTTCCTCATGTTATGTGAACTTGCATAATTTTTCTCAGTAAATGAATCATTTGAACCGCAACCTCTGGTGCGTTCTTCTGATTTTTGAAAGTTGGAATCCAAGCATTAAATGTTGAAAATGGCAACTAATTAACTGATAAAGTTGAGTCGAGTTAGAAATCATCAACCTGATCTTTATATATGACTACTAAACGTATGCTCGTAATTTTGCGTTTTGTATCTAGTGTGTTCTGCGTAGATATTTATGTGGTTTTAGTGTGATAAAGTTCCAGATTGTCATTGAATTAGTCATACTTACAGCGCTCTCCTATCGTCTACTTGCAGGTGTGTTGATGCTAAATATATTTATATTTCAATTCGTTTGTTCCTCAAAAGTTTTTTATTACCAAAAATGATGCTATAACGCAATTTTAAAGGGAAAGCGACTATTTTAATTCGCTAGCCGGATGTGCTAAAGGCCGTATGTGTGGTTACGTTAGCATATGAAATCATCTTTGTGTCGGCGATCACGTCCACCTTGTCGTGCAGATATGTGTCCGAAACGTCTTTGATTTCGTAGAGAAATTAGCTCATCTAAACACTCGCTGGTCTTTGACGCTAAGTAAACGTTCTAATTTAAAACCTAAAGCGTGTTTTTTTACATGAATCGATGACATGCGTCAGTATGCACAATCTTTGATACGTCTTGAAGCTATTTCTAAAGCCTAAAATAATGTATGAGTGTTTACATCGCTCAGTCACATACACAGTGCAACATGGTGTTAAAATGACATTGCCTTTACACCGATGTGGCTGAATTAGCGTTTGTTTTCTTCAGACAACTCTGGATGGTCAAAATTCCGAGGTATTTGAACGTCCCAGCAGTGACAGCTGAAAGGGCAACTTGATTATGCACACACATTTTTGAGTAACGCCACAAGGATGGGGTGTTTTAGATAACGAATATAAATAAGTAGTGATGGGTCCAGCGACACCGATGCATTGACACATGCGCCGGGCTCACAGAGCAAACCACGTGTCGATGCATGTGCTGGCTCATTACGTCACGTGATTGACACGTGAACTGCGTTGACACAGTCCAGGCTTCTAATTGACACACCGGCTGCGTTGACACAGTCCAGGCTGCTAATTGACACATCGACTGTGTTGACACAGTCCAGGCTGCTAATTGACACATCGGCTGCGTTGACACAGTCCAGGCTGCTAATTGACTGCACCGGTGCAGTTTAGACTGCATCGGCTGCTTGGCACAGTACAGGCTGCGCCACTTAGTCCAGGGGGCGTCGACTCAGTGCAGAGGGCGTTGACGCAGCAAAAGCCCGCCGCACAGTGTTTATAAGGAAGTCGTTTGGCGACACAAAGCCACCTGCCGAAACAAGCCAGACCTTACTCACGCTCGCTTGTCGAAGTTCGTATCAGTACAGACTTCGTGTTCGTGCCTTGCCGATTATGGAGCAGAGACGCAAATCATCCGCCGTGTGGGACCATTTTGATGTCCTGGAGAATAAGGTATTATTTATTTATTTATTCAAATCGCCTTCTGTGGCCGAGAGCCTCTCGGCGAGAGGCACTCGCCGAGTGCCTCTCAGATTATTGACATGTGTTGTACCATTCTAATCCGAATACATTTCAAGGTAACTCTTAGTTACTTCTTATTCACATTTCATTACAGGTGAAATGTCGAATTTGCCAAGTCGAATTGTCATACACCAACAGAAGCACCTCCACCATGCTGAGGCATTATCGGGCCAAGCATGAGAATGAAGTTCGCGATACACCCAGTATTACGCCAGGTATACAAACGTTCACTCATCTTTTCACGGTTGCTATGTTGATGATTTAATTGACAATCAGTAATTATTATTGGTTGACTCTCCCCTCCATGTTTGACAATCAAGGTTCCAGGAAGCGGCTGTACTGGAAGGACCAACACACTTCTTTCCCAAACCTCTCCCACCTCGCAAAGGAGTTCCTTTTGTACGCCAGCCTCATCCGTCCCTTGTGAGCGTGTGTTCTCCACAGCAGGAGAAATCGCTTGTAAAAGACGCAACAGGCTGAAGTTTAAAACATTGGAGCATCTTATTTTTCTCAATAAAAATTTGAAATAAAAGCCCACAAGCATCCTCATTCAAATGATCTTCACATTATTTGAACACATTGAATGTTGCAAAATGAATTCATGGATGTGAATGATATTGTATACACTTCATCATCAAATCGATGAATGACCTTATGAAAATGTTTTGGAACAGTTGTAGATGCAAAACTGTGCTGGCAGCTACATAATAGATAATAAAAGAAAAATATCCCAAACCATGGGGATCCTCCCAAAAACTAAGGATTTGCTGAATAAGAGATCCTTGTACACCTTATACTTTTATTACTTCCATATTTGATCTATTGTGTGGGAATATGGGGAAATGCCAGTAAAACACCGTTTTAAAACTACAATACAAAGCAATCGGAACAATCACTGGCTCCAAATGGACGGAGCCCACAAATCCACTGTTTATCAAATCAAACAATGAAATCTCATGACCTGAATGACTTCAAAATCGCCCAATTAATGTACAAAGCAATAACCTTTGCCAAAAGATCCAGAAGCTTTTTAAAATTCTAGAAAGTTGTCATAATTTAGGGGGTACTAATCTATACAAAAAAATCCAAAACACGAACGAACATCACACAAAGGAGTGTATGTGTAATAGGTGTAAATCTGTGGAATGATTCTGAAACGGACCAGTAAAATGAGGAACTCTCTTGCTGAGATTAAAAATGAATTCGAGAGTAGTACAAGACAACTACACAAATCAGAATTAAGCTGATAAATTCGATACACTCATGAAATATAGCAATACATCAGAAATACATTGATGAGATTATTTAATATCTTAATGAAATGTAGCATCCATTATGAATATGAGAAAATCGACATATACATGTGCTCTAAAGAGTATGTACTGTATATACAAACCTAATGTTGTAAAAATGTATTAGTACAGCATACATAATGGTAAAAGCATTTGTTGATATTTAGACTTTCTTTCCTATTTAGAACAATGATCAATTCATATATAAGAAGGGGTAGGACTCGGGGTAGGTTTTTTGCTTCTTTCTACTCCTTTGAACACATATTTGTGATGATTACTATTTTCTTTTCCTTTTTTTATATCTTACCTTCACCTTTTGCCAATTTATTACCGAATTGTATATTTTATATGTTCAATATACAAAACAATTAGTCAGTTCAGTCTGTTAAGTGGGTTGGCTGCAGGCATCTTGTAGGTCCAGCAGGTGGCAGTGGTCAGTGACACAGTATCAGCACAGTATCAACACAGTGTGTCAGTGTGTCGACACGCCTCATGAGGCCTCATGGACCCATCACTATAAATAAGAGTAATGCACACGACTCGTTAATAAATTCTCATTTTTAAGAAGGAAGTGAGAAGAGTGGGTCTACCTAGGGCCATCCTACCTCATTCCAGAAACGTGCATTTTCCGTTCATTGAACGCTCTTAATTGCACGTGGTCTGAATATAGATGTGTGTCTGTCTACCATGTGCAGTGGAAGTGATACCCTAGATAAGGGATTGCAACAGCGAATCAGTTGCATGATTTGTTTGCTACAGTTTTTACGTCGGCTGCCCTTCTGACTCAGACCCATCCATCTATCAATCTTGCCATGCCTGTCAATCATGTAAGTAAAAGTCTTCAGATTTTTTTTACTCTGTTCAGGTGGTAAGTTTGCTTCTTCGAGTTACCTCGTAGAGAAACGAACATTACGTCACTTATGTACAAAAACCATGGTGGATTGTCAAAATAAACCATGTTTATGCATATCCTAATCAGAATCTGAAAGTATGAGAACAAAAGCCGCAATATATTTGATTTGATTGAGGTTGGGAGCATACCCTCTTCATATTGCCTCCTACAGAATAAACAGTAACATGACTTAATGTACAAAAAGTCCACTTGATATATTTTGGATTTTACTCCATTTGTCTTTGATGAGGATGTTCGGACATGTTTGGACTTGCCCACATTCATAAAATCAAAAATATAGCGACTTTAATATAATAACATGTAATCTAACATGGGTCCTTTAAAATTAAGTTATTCGTCAAATGACTGAGGTCCTTTTTTAAGGTATATGTGGCAACACTGCCCTTACATAACGGTGCTAATAAACCCGAAAATGCTACATTGTGAAAGAAAATAAAGAAATCTCATCTGTTTGAGCTGGTACTTATCTAAAATTTTACCCTAATTTCATGTCATTTGTCCAAAAAGAAATCAAAATGGGCCTGGAAATCCATTGAAATGTCAGAAGTAGGCTTCTTATGTATGATCTTGCACTGGAAGATCGGTGTGGTCACGACCCTTAGAGGTGACTTTTACTCTTCCATGTATGTTAATGTTTGCCTTAGAGTTTGTTACACTCCCTTAATTTCACTCTCCATGAAGTATCAACACAACACCATCAAGGTTAGCTGACCGTAGTGGCACCAGATGTTTATTCGCTCAACTGCAGGTGGAAGAAGGCTTTTTTGGGGGGGACAAATGATAAATTGAAAGTAGATTTATTTGTGGGAGTTCTCACGTTGCACTTAGCAATGCACAATATACCGTTGACGAACCCATTCATTGTGTATGAATTACAAGAGCTCAAGGGTGGGATGTCGTGCCCTCAACACAAGAAATATTCAGCGGTGATGTCAGCATTTTCATCCAATCGGAGAAAGGCTGTCTGTGTGATGAGTACGAACAGCAACAGACCAACCAGCGAGAAAAAGCCTCTTTGTTACTTCCTGGTTGTCTACCATGCAAGCACTTCCAAATATGAGCAAGCTTGCACCCGGACGCTGTCGTCCTTGTACCCCCCCACCCCACACAGCAAACACCAAGCTGACCAAATGCAGTTTGGAAAGGCCTTCAGACAGTACTTTGGCCTGAATAAATGAATCTCCTTTCAATTCAATATAGTTGTTAGACACAAGATGCCACACTGTGAGGTGTTTGGGCTATGGTGTCGACTGTAATAGAGGGACAGCCACTAATTGAGGACATGTCACAATAGTCTTAGTGGCAATGAAAAATGTGAGCTTTGTTTTGAAAACGAGAATGTCACTGAAATGGAGAAAAAAAACAAGTTTATTTGGCTCATTACATTTGACCTAATTCTTGTACAACTTGTTCCATACGAACAATTAGCACGCAAGTCGGACTCGCAATGACAAGTAAAGCCACGAGGCATAAGCCTTTATTTTACATTGAAATGTAAATCACGCACGTAAACATTAACAAACCACGTAAATCATTATGAAGGCAGTCTCGCTATGAAAGCTGCGAGGCATCATGCATATCAGGGGGAGCCCCCGCTTGACTAATTATTGATATTTCGCCACAATTCTCCCAATTTGCATGCGTTTCAAGTGCAGTTTAGTCGCTGAATGTTTGTTGATACGGCCCATGTGCGTTTAATTAAGAGAACCACAGGACGATACTCAATTTGAACCGAGGTCATTTTCTTTGTGAAGCATCCGCTTACCTTGGCCATTTAAGATCATAATTTATTATGCCTGTTGATGGAAATATGGCTTCTGTGGGCACATTTATGGCCTTACATGTTCACTAGTAAGCGTAAAAATGATCTTACTAGTGAACTAGTGGGCATATTTATGGCCTTACATGTTCACTATTAAGCGTCAAAATGATCTTACTAGTGGGCGTTTTGCGGCTTACATGTTCACTAGTAAGCCTCAAAATGATCTTACTAGTGAACTAGTGGGCGTTTTGTGGCTTACATGTTCACTAGTAAGCATCAAAATGATCTAATTAGTGAACTAGTGGGCGTTTTGTGGCTTACATGTCAACTAGTAAGCCTCAAAATGATCTTACTAGTGAAATAGTGGGCGTTTTGTGGCTTACATGTTCACTAGTAAGCGTCAAAATGACCTTACTGGTGAACTAGTGAGCATTTTGCGGCTTAGATGTTGACTAGTAAGCGTCAAAATGACCTGACTAGTGAACTAGTGAGCGTTTTGTGGCTTACATGTTCACTGGTAAGCGTCAAAATGATCTTACTAGTGAACTAGTGGGCGTTTTGCGGCTTACATGTTCACTAGTAAGCCTCAAAATGATCTTACTAGTGAACTAGTGGGCATTTTGCGGCTTACATGTTCACTAGTAAGCCTCAAAATTATCTTACTAGTGAACTAGTGGGCGTTTTGTGGCTTACATGTCAAATAGTAAGCCTCAAAATGATTTTACTAGTGAACTAGTGGGCGTTTTGTGGCTTACATGTTCACTAGTAAGCCTCAAAATGATCTTACTAGTTCACTAGTGGGCGTTTTGCGGCTTACATGTTCACTAGTAAGCCTCAAAATTATCTTACTAGTGAACTAGTGGGTGTTTTGTGGCTAACGTGTCAACTGGTAAGCCTCAAAATGATCTTACTAGTGAAATAGTGGGCGTTTTGTGGCTTACATGTTCACTAGTAAGCGTCAAAATGACCTTACTAGTGAACTAGTGAGCGTTTTGCGACTTAGATGTTGACTAGTAAGCGTCAAAATGACCTGACTACTGAACTAGTGAGCGTTTTGTGGCTTACATGTTCACTGGTAAGCGTCAAAATGAACTTACTAGTGAACTAGTGGGCATATTTATGGCCTTATATTTTCACTAGTAAGCGTCAAAATGATCTTACGAGTAAACTAGTGGGCGTTTTGCGGCTTACATGTTCACTAGTAAGCGTCAAAATGACCTTACTAGTGAACTAGTGGGCATTTTGCGGCATACATGTCAACTAGTAAGCCTCAAAATGATCTTACTAGTGAACTAGTGGGCGTTTTGTGGCTTACATGTTCACTAGTAAGCCTCAAAACGATCTTACTAGTGAACTAGTGGGCGTTTTGTGGCTTACATGTCAACTAGTAAGCCTCAAAATGATCTTACTAGTGAACTAGTGGCCGTTTTGTGGCTTATATGTTCACGAGTAAGCCTCAAAATGATCTTACTAGTGAACTAGTGGGCGTTTTGTGGCTTACATGTCAACTAGTAAGACTCAAAATGATCTTACTAGTGAACTAGTGGGCACATTTATGGCCTTATATGTTCACTAGTAAGCGTCAAAATGATCTTACGAGTGAACTAGTGGGCGTTTTGCGGCTTACATGTTAACTAGTAAGCCTGAAAATGATCTTACTAGTGAACGAGTGGGCGTTTTGTGTCTTATATGTTCACTAGTAAGCGTCAAAATGACCGAACTAGTGAGCGTTTTGTGGCTTGCATGTTAACTAGTAAGCGTCAAAACGATCTTACTAGTGAACTAGTGGGCGTTTTGTGGCTTACATGTTCACTAGTAAGCGTCAAAATGATCTTACTAGTGGGCGTTTTGTGGCTTACATGTTCACTAGTAACTGTCAAAATGATCTTACGAGTGAACTAGTGGGCGTTTTGTGGCTTACACGTTCACTAGTAAGCCTCAAAATGATCTTACTAGTGAACTAGCGGGCACATTTATGGCCTTACATGTTAACTAGTAAGTGTCAAAATGATCTTACGAGTGAACTAGTGGGCGTTTTGCGGCTTAGATGTTCACTAGTAAGCGTGAAAATGATCTTACTAGTGAACTCATGGGCGTTTTGTGGCTTACATGTTCACTAGTAAGCCTCAAAATGATCTTACTAGTGAACTAGTGGGCACATTTATGGCCTTATATGTTCACTAGTAAGCGTCAAAATGATCTTACGAGTGAACTAGTGGGCGTTTTGCGGCTTACATGTCAACTAGTAAGCCTCAAAATGACCTTACTAGTGAACTAGTGGGCGTTTTGTGGCTTACATGTTCACTAGTAAGCGTCAAAATGACCTTACTAGTGAACTAGTGAGCGTTTTGTGGCTTACATGTTCACTAGTAAGCCTCAAAATGATCTTACTAGTGGGCGTTTTGCGGCTTACATGTTCACTAGTAAGCCTCAAAATGATCTTACTAGTGAACTAGTGGCCGTTTTGCGGCTTACATGTTCACTAGTAAGCGTCAAAATGACCTTACTAGTGAACTAGTGAGCGTTTTGCGACTTAGATGTTGACTAGTAAGCGTCAAAATGACCTGACTACTGAACTAGTGAGCGTTTTGTGGCTTACATGTTCACTGGTAAGCGTCAAAATGAACTTACTAGTGAACTAGTGGGCATATTTATGGCCTTATATTTTCACTAGTAAGCGTCAAAATGATCTTACGAGTAAACTAGTGGGCGTTTTGCGGCTTACATGTTCACTAGTAAGCGTCAAAATGACCTTACTAGTGAACTAGTGGGCATTTTGCGGCATACATGTCAACTAGTAAGCCTCAAAATGATCTTACTAGTGAACTAGTGGGCGTTTTGTGGCTTACATGTTCACTAGTAAGCCTCAAAACGATCTTACTAGTGAACTAGTGGGCGTTTTGTGGCTTACATGTCAACTAGTAAGCCTCAAAATGATCTTACTAGTGAACTAGTGGCCGTTTTGTGGCTTATATGTTCACGAGTAAGCCTCAAAATGATCTTACTAGTGAACTAGTGGGCGTTTTGTGGCTTACATGTCAACTAGTAAGACTCAAAATGATCTTACTAGTGAACTAGTGGGCACATTTATGGCCTTATATGTTCACTAGTAAGCGTCAAAATGATCTTACGAGTGAACTAGTGGGCGTTTTGCGGCTTACATGTTAACTAGTAAGCCTGAAAATGATCTTACTAGTGAACGAGTGGGCGTTTTGTGTCTTATATGTTCACTAGTAAGCGTCAAAATGACCGAACTAGTGAGCGTTTTGTGGCTTGCATGTTAACTAGTAAGCGTCAAAACGATCTTACTAGTGAACTAGTGGGCGTTTTGTGGCTTACATGTTCACTAGTAAGCGTCAAAATGATCTTACTAGTGGGCGTTTTGTGGCTTACATGTTCACTAGTAACTGTCAAAATGATCTTACGAGTGAACTAGTGGGCGTTTTGTGGCTTACACGTTCACTAGTAAGCCTCAAAATGATCTTACTAGTGAACTAGCGGGCACATTTATGGCCTTACATGTTAACTAGTAAGTGTCAAAATGATCTTACGAGTGAACTAGTGGGCGTTTTGCGGCTTAGATGTTCACTAGTAAGCGTGAAAATGATCTTACTAGTGAACTCATGGGCGTTTTGTGGCTTACATGTTCACTAGTAAGCCTCAAAATGATCTTACTAGTGAACTAGTGGGCACATTTATGGCCTTATATGTTCACTAGTAAGCGTCAAAATGATCTTACGAGTGAACTAGTGGGCGTTTTGCGGCTTACATGTCAACTAGTAAGCCTCAAAATGACCTTACTAGTGAACTAGTGGGCGTTTTGTGGCTTACATGTTCACTAGTAAGCGTCAAAATGACCTTACTAGTGAACTAGTGAGCGTTTTGTGGCTTACATGTTCACTAGTAAGCCTCAAAATGATCTTACTAGTGGGCGTTTTGCGGCTTACATGTTCACTAGTAAGCCTCAAAATGATCTTACTAGTGAACTAGTGGCCGTTTTGCGGCTTACATGTTCACTAGTAAGCCTCAAAATGATCTTACTAGTGAACTAGTGGGCGTTTTGTGGCTTACATGTTCACTAGTAAGCCTCAAAATGATCTTACTAGTGAACTAGTGGGCGTTTTGCGGCTTACATGTTCACTAGTAAGCCTCAAAATTATCTTACTAGTGAACTAGTGGGTGTTTTGTGGCTTACGTGTCAACTAGTAAGCCTCAAAATGATCTTACTAGTGAAATAGTGGGCGTTTTGTGGCTTACATGTTCATTAGTAAGCGTCAAAATGACCTTACTAGTGAGCGTTTTGCGGCTTAGATGTTGACTAGTAAGCGTCAAAATAACCTGACTACTGAACTAGTGAGCGTTTTGTGGCTTACATATTCACTGGTAAGCGTCAAAATGAACTTACTAGTGAACTAGTGGGCATATTTATGGCCTTATATTTTCACTAGTATGCGTCAAAATGATCTTACGAGTAAACTAGTGGGCGTTTTGCGGCTTACATGTTCACTAGTAAGCGTCAAAATGACCTTACTAGTGAACTAGTGAGCGTTTTGTGGCTTACATGTCAACTAGTAAGCCTCAAAATGATCTTACTAGTGAACTAGTGGCCGTTTTGTGGCTTACATGTTCACGAGTAAGCCTCAAAATGATCTTACTAGTGAACTAGTGGGCCTTTTGTGGCTTACATGTCAACTAGTAAGCCTCAAAATGATCTTACTAGTGAACTAGTGGGCACATTTATGGCCTTATATGTTCACTAGTAAGCGTCAAAATGATCTTACGAGTGAACTAGTGGGCGTTTTGCGGCTTACATGTTAACTAGTAAGCCTGAAAATGATCTTACTAGTGAACGAGTGGGCGTTTTGTGTCTTATGTTCACTAGTAAGCGTCAAAATGACCGAACTAGTGAGCGTTTTGTGGCTTGCATGTTAACTAGTAAGCGTCAAAACGATCTTACTAGTGAACTAGTGGGCGTTTTGTGGCTTACATGTTCACTAGTAAGCGTCAAAATGATCTTACTAGTGGGCGTTTTGTGGCTTACATGTTCACTAGTAACTGTCAAAATGATCTTACGAGTGAACTAGTGGGCGTTTTGTGGCTTACATGTTCCCTAGTAAGCCTCAAAATGATCTTACTAGTGAACTAGTGGGCGTTTTGTGGCTTACATGTCAACTAGTAAGCCTAAAAATGATCTTACTAGTGAACTAGCGGGCACATTTATGGCCTTACATGTTAACTAGTAAGTGTCAAAATGATCTTACTAGTGAACTCATGGGCGTTTTGTGGCTTACATGTTCACTAGTAAGCCTCAGAATTATCTTACGAGTGAACTAGTGGGCGTTTTGCGGCTTACATGTTCACTAGTAAGCGTCAAAATGATCTTACTAGTGAACTAGTGGGCGTTTTGTGGCTTACATGTCAACTAGTAAGCCTCAAAATTATCTTACTAGTGAACGAGTGGGCGTTTTGTGTCTTATATGTTCACTAGTAAGTGTCAAAATGACCTTACTAGTGAACTAGTGAGCGTTTTGTGGCTTGCATGTTAACTAGTAAGCGTCAAAATGATCTTACTAGTGAACTAGTGGGCGTTTTGTGGCTTACATGTTCACTAGTAAGCGTCAAAATGATCTTACTAGTGGGCGTTTTGTGGCTTACATGTCAACTAGTAAGCCTCAAAATGATCTTACTAGTGAACTAGTGGGCACATTTATGGCCTTATATGTTCACTAGTAAGCGTCAAAATGATCTTACTAGTGAACTAGTGAACTTACTAGTGCAACAGATTCCTTCAGTTCTTTATTGATAAGGTCTCTACAGCTAGGATTCCGGTCCCAAATACCGCATCTGACCCCTCTGTCCATGTTCCATGTTCAGCTGTCCTAAATTCTTTTGATACTGTGTCCTTGGCGCTTTTGGAGGATGTAGTTCGCCAGACGAAGCCATCTGGCTCCCCTTGCGACTCTCTTCCCCCACGCTTCTTTCAGGAGGTTCTCCCGAGTGTTGGTGCATCGGTCTTGGATATCATCAACAGCAGCCTTTCTTCTGGTGTAGTTCCCCAACAGTTTAAACATGCTGTGGTCCAACCCTTGATCAAGAAACCTGGTCTTGATCCAGATGAGCTGTCAAGTTACAGACCCATTTCCAAACTGCCTTTCATTTCCAAAATTCTGGAAAAAGTGGTGCACATGCAGTTGAAACTTTTCTTGGATGAACATAACATCTTGGAGGTCTTCCAGTCAGGTTTCAAGACGATGCATAGCACGGAGTCAGCCCTGTTACGCGTTTCTAATGACATCCTCCTGGCAAATGACTCTGGAGACCACGTGTGTCTGGTTTTATTGGACTTAACTGCAGCATTTTATACAGAGGATCACAGTATTCTGCTGACTCGTTTGCAGCACTTGGTGGGCATTGGCGGGAGTGCTCTTGATTGGTTTAGGTCCTATCTAGCTGACAGGACCTTTTTTGTCAGCCTTGGCTGCTCTGAATCACGCACTGCTCCCCTGTCATGTGGTGTTCCACAGGGCTCAATTCGGGGGCCTCTGCTGTTCTCGCTGTATCTGCTCCCATTGGGTTCCATCTTAAGGAAACATGGTATTCCTTTCCACTGCTATGCAGATGACTGCCAGATCTATGTCCCACTGAGCAAGAAAGACACCTTCTCATTAAGGCCACTCCTATCCTGTCTGGAAGAAATCAAAACCTGGATGGCACAAAATTTCTTGAAGTTCAACGAAAAGAAGACAGAGGTGATATTGTTTGGCCCCAGTGCACCTTGTACATTCCATCCTGTAGACTTGGGCCCCCTATCTCCTTATCTGAAATCAACGGTCTCAAACTTAAACTTAAAACTACAAACTTAAACTTAAACTGGACAGTGATTTCAAACTCGATCGGCAAATTGGTGCCGTTGTTAAATCCAGCTTCTTTCACCTTAGACAGCTGGCCAAAATAAAACCTTTCCTCTCACATGAACACTTTGAGACAGTAATTCATGCCTTTGTCACATCCCGGCTCGATTACTGCAACGCCCTGTACTTTGGAGTCAGCCAGTCCTCCATCAAGCGCCTTCAGCTGGTACAGAATGCCGCTGCTCGCCTCTTGACTGGTACTCGTAAGAGGGAGCATATAACTCCTACTTTGGCATCCCTTCACTGGCTCCCCATTCATTTTAGAATTATTTTTAAGATCCTCCTCTTTGTTTTCAAATCTCTGAATAATCTCGCGCCACCTTACCTCTCTGAGCTCATACGCCCCTACACCCCTGCCCGGCGCCTCAGGTCTGTGGACCAGTCTTTGCTAGACGTACCAAGAACTAAACTGAGGCTCAGAGGGGATCGAGCCTTTTCTGTTGCTGGTCCAACTCTCTGGAATGACCTCCCACTGAACATTCGGCAAGCCTCCTCGCTGCCCATCTTTAAAGCCCTCCTCAAAACTCACTTGTATTCTTTGGCGTTTGACTCAGCATGACTTAGATTTGCTATTGGTTTTACTGCTTGGTGCTTTCTACTGCCTTATTTCTTATTACTTATGACTGATTCGTCTTACTGTTTATTGTATATGTTAAATCGCTCCATGTACAGCACTTTGTATGCAGCGATGGCTGTTTGAAAGTGCTCTATAAATACTGTTGACTTGACTTGACTTGACTAGTAAGCATCAAAATGATCTAATTAGTGAAATAGTGGGCGTTTTGTGGCTTACATGTTCACTAGTAAGCCTCAAAATTATCTTACTAGTGAACTAGTGGGCGTTTTGTGGCTTACATGTTCACTAGTAAGCGTCAAAATGATCTTACTAGTGAACTCATGGGCATTTTGTTGCTTACATGTTCACTAGTAAGTGTCAAAATGACCTTACTAGTGAACTAGTGAGCGTTTTGTGGCTTACATGTTCACTAGTAAGCGTCAAAAAGATCTTACTAGTGAACTAGTGGGCGTTTTGTGGCTTAAATGTTCACTAGTAAGCGTCAAAATGATCTTACTAGTGAAATAGTGGGCGTTTTGTGGCTTACATGTCAACTAGTAAGCCTCACAATTATCTTACTAGTGAACTAATGGGCGTTTTGTGGCTTACATGTTCACTAGTAAGCGTCAAAATGATCTTACTAGTGAGCTAGTGGGCGTTTTGTGGCTTACATGTTGACTAGTAAGCCTCAAAATGATCTTACGAGTGAACTAGTGGGCGTTTTGCGGCTTACATGTTCACTAGTAAGCGTCAAAATGATCTTACTAGTGAACTCATGGGCGTTTTGTGGCTTACATGTTCACTAGTAAGCGTCAAAATGACCTTACTAGGGAACTATTGAGCGTTTTGTGGCTTACATGTTCACTAGTAAGCGTCAAAATGATCTTACTAGTGAACTAGTGGGCGTTTTGTGGCTTACATGTTCACTAGTAAGTGTCAAAATGATCTTACTAGTGAACTAGTGGGCATTTTGTGGCTTACATGTCAAGTAGTAAGCCTCAAAATGATCTTACTAGTGAACTAGTGGGCACATTTATGGCCTTACATGTTCACTAGTAAGCCTCAAAATGATCTTACTAGTGAACTAGTGGGCGTTTTGTGGCTTACATGTTCACTAGTAAGCGTCAAAATGACCTTATTAGTGAACTAGTGAGCGTTTTGTGGCTTACATGTTCACTAGTAAGCGTCAAAATGACCTTACTAGTGAACTATTGGGCGTTTTGTGTCTTACATATCAACTAGTAAGCCTCGAAATGATCTTACTAGTGAACTAGTGGGCACATTTATGGCCTTACATGTTCACTAGTAAGCGTCAAAATGATCTTACGAGTGAACTAGTGGGCGTTTTGCGGCTTACATGTTCACTAGTAAGCGTCAAAATGATCTTACTAGTGAACTCATGGGCCTTTTGTTGCTTACATGTTCACTAGTAAGCGTCAAAATGACCTTACTAGTGAACTACTGAGCGTTTTGTGGCTTACATGTTCACTAGTAAGCGTCAAAATGATCTTACTAGTGAACTAGTGGGCGTTTTGTGGCTTACATGTCAACTAGTAAGCGTCAAAATGATCTTACTAGTGGGCGTTTTGTGGCTTACATGTTCACTAGTAAGCGTTAAAATGATCTTACTAGTGAACTAGTGGGCGTTTTGTGGCTTACATGTCAACTAGTAAGCCTCAAAATGATCTTACTAGTGAACTCGTGGGCGTTTTGTTGCTTACATGTTCACTAGTAAGCGTCAAAATTACTTTACTAGTGAACTCGTGAGCGTTTTGTGGCTTACGTGTTAACTAGTAAGCGTCAAAATTATCTTACGAGTGAACTAGTGGGCGTTTTGTGGCTTACATGTCAACTAGTAAGCGTCAAAATGATCTTACTAGTGGGCGTTTTGTGGCTTACATGTTCACTAGTAAGCGTTAAAATGATCTTACTAGTGAACTAGTGGGCGTTTTGTGGCTTACATGTCAACTAGTAAGCCTCAAAATGACCTTACTAGTGAGCGTTTTGTGGCTTACATGTTCATTAGTAAGCGTCAAAATGATCTTACTAGTGAACTAGTGGGCGTTTTGTGGCTTACATGTTCACTAGTAAGCGTCAAAATGATCTTACTAGTGAAATAGGGGGCGTTTTGTGGCTTACATGTCAACTAGTAAGCCTCAAAATTATCTTACTAGTGAACTAGTGGGCGTTTTGTGGCTTACATGTTCACTAGTAAGCGTCAAAATGATCTTACTAGTGAGCTAGTGGGCGTTTTGTGGCTTACATGTCAACTAACAAGCCTCAAAATGATCTTACTAGTGAACTAGTGGGCGTTTTGTGGCTTACATGTCAACTAGTAAACCTCAAAATGATCTTACTAGTGAACTAGTTGGCGTTTTGTGGCTTACATGTCAACTAGTAAGCCTCAAAATGATCTTACTAGTGAACTAGTGGGCACATTTATGGCCCTATATGTTCACTATTAAGCGTCAAAATGATCTTACGAGTGAACCAGTGGGCGTTTTGTGGCTTACATGTTCACTAGTAAGCCTCAAAAGGATCTTACTCGTGAACTAGTGGGCGTTTTGTGGCTTACATGTCAACTAGTAAGCCTCAAAATGATCTTACTAGTGAAGTAGTGGGCACATTTATGGCCTTATATGTTCACTAGTAAGCGTCAAAATGATCTTACTAGTTAACTAGTGAGCGTTTTGTGGCTTACATGTTCACTAGTAAGCATCAAAATGACCTTACTAGTGAACTAGTGGGCGTTTTGACGCTTACATGTCAACTAGTAAGCCTCAAAATGATCTTACTAGTGAACTAGTGGGCACATTTATGGCCTTACATGTCAACTAGAAAGCCTCAAAATGATCTTACTAGTGAACTAGTGAGCGTTTTGTGGCTTACATGTTCACTAGTAAGCATCAAAATGACCTAACTAGTGAACTAGTGGGCACATTTTTGGCCTTACATGATCACCAGTAAGCGTCAAAATGATCTTACGAGTGAACTAGTGGACGTTTTGCGGCTTACATGTCAACTAGAAAGCCTCAAAATGATCTTACTAGTGAACTAGTGGGCACATTTATGGCCTTATATGTTCACTAGTAAGCGTCAAAATGATCTTACTAGTGAACTAGTGAGCGTTTTGTGGCTTACATGTTCACTAGTAAGCGTCGAAATGACCTTACTAGTGAACTAGTGAGCGTTTTGTGGCTTACATGTTTACTAGTAAGCGTCAAAATGATCTTACTAGTGGGCGTTTTGTGGCTTATTTGTTCATTCAATCAATTATTCATTCATCTTCCGAACCGCTTGATCCTCACTAGGGTCGTGGGGGGTGCTGGAGCCTATCCCAGCTGTCTTCGGGCAGTAGGCGGGGGACACTCTGAATCGGTTGCCAGCCAATCACAGGGCACACAGAGACGAACAACCATCCACGATCACACCTAGGGACAATGTAGAGTGTTCAATCAGCCTGCCACACATGTTTTTGGAATGTGGGAGGAAGCCGGAGGACCCGGACAAAACCCACGCAGGCCCGGGGAGAACATGCAAACTCCACACATGGAGGCCGGAGCTGGAATCGAACCCGGTACCTCTGCACTGTGAAGCCGACGTGCTAACCAGTGAACTTTCCGCCCACCCACATGGTTCACTAGTAAGCCTCAAAATGATCTTACTAGTGAACTATTGGGCACATTTATGGCCTTACACGTTCACTAGTAAGCGTCAAAATGATCTTATGAGTGAACTAGTGGGCGTTTTGCGGCTTACATGTCAACTAGTAAGCCTCAAAATGATCTCACTAGTGAACTAGTGGGCACATTTATGACCTTATATGTTCACGAGTAAGCTTCAAAATGATCTTACGAGTGAACTAGTGGGCGTTTTGTGGCTTACATGTTCACTAGTAAGCGTCAAAATGACCTTACTGGTAAACTAGTGAGCGTTTTGTGGCTTACATGTTCACTAGTAAGCGTCAAAATGACCTTACTAGTGAAGTAGTGAGCGTTTTGCGACTTACATGTTCACTAGTAAGCATCAAAATGACCTTACTAGTGAACTAGTGAGCGTTTTGTGGCTTACATGTTTACTAGTAAGCGTCAAAATGATCTTACTAGTGGGCGTTTTGTGGCTTACTTTTTCATTCAATCAATTATTCATTCATCTTCCGAACCGCTTGATCCTCACTAGGGTCGCGGGGGGTGCTGGAGCCTATCCCAGCTGTCTTCGGGCAGTAGGCGGGGGACACCCTGAATCGGTTGCCAGCCAATCACAGGGCACACAGAGACGAACAACCATCCACGCTCACACCTAGGGACAATTTAGAGTGTTCAATCAGCCTGCCACACATGTTTTTGGAATGTGGGAGGAAGCCGGAGGACCCGGACAAAACCCACGCAGGCCCGGGGAGAACATGCAAACTCCACACATGGAGGCCGGAGCTGGAATCGAACCCGGTACCTCTGCACTGTGAAGCCGACGTGCTAACCACTGAACTTTCCGTCCACCCACATGGTTCACTAGTAAGCCTCAAAATGATCTTACTAGTGAACTATTGGGCACATTTATGGCCTTACACGTTCACTAGTAAGCGTCAAAATGATCTTACGAGTGAACTAGTGGGCGTTTTGTGGCTTACATGTTCACTAGTAAGCGTCAAAATGACCTTACTAGTGAACTAGTGAGCGTTTTGTGGCTTACATGTTCACTAGTAAGCGTCAAAATGACCTTACTAGTGAAGTAGTGAGCGTTTTGTGACTTACTTGTTCACTAGTAAGCATCAAAATGATCTTACTAGTGAACTAGTGGGCGTTTTGTGGCTTACATGTTCATTAGTAGGCCTCAAAATGATCTTACTAGTGAACTAATGGGCGTTTTGTGGCTTACATGTCAACTAGTAAGCCTCAAAATGATCTTACTAGTGAACTAGTGGGCACATTTATGGCCTTATATGTTCACTAGTAAGCGTCAAAATCATCTTACGAGTAAACTAGTGGGCGTTTTGCGGCTTACATGTCAACTAGTATGCCTCAAAATGATCTTACTAGTGAACTAGTGGGCGTTTTGTGGCTTACATGTTCACTAGTAAGCGTCAAAATGACCTTACTAGTGAACTAGTGAGCGTTTTGTGGCTTACATGTTCACTAGTAAGCATCAAAATGATCTTACTAGTGAACTAGTGGGCGTTTTGTGGCTTACATGTTCACTAGTGTAGCCAACCCCCAAACCAAATTGAACTTTTGAACTCAGCAATTCCTTTCAGCCAGTGAGGGCAATCAAAGTGCATCACACTTGTTTCTAAGTGCCTCCAACTGGAAACCGTGAAGTAAGTAGTGAAGGAAAATTGAGAAACCTCGACCTGTGTTTTATGTGTGAACATTTGTTTTTCAAACACAGGAAAATATGAATGGAACACATATTTTGAAGGTTAGGGCTGTTGTAAATCAAGAGGAAAATAAACACAGTTGCATCAATAACGTAAGGTGCATGTACATCCCAACTTTCAATTACTATGACAAGGGAATGATAAATCGATGACTGATTTAATAATGAAAGTATCTATTGGAGTAAATAATTAATTTTATGTCTCAAATTCACTTGATTACCAATGATTTGGTGAGGAAACTAATTATACAGTACACAATTATACTTATGGTGTACAGGGTCAAAATTTAATACAGAATATGAAATACAAATAGAATACGAAAAAGTTAAATATTGTACTATTACAATGGTAACCCAATTATAATTAATGCTGTTCGAAAAAATATGACTAACCTCAAAATGTCAGTCAACATAGCTTCCTTGACACAAATGTAATGATACACATGAACTTGCTCCGTCTTGCTGGAACCAGAACTTGCTCATGAGCGATGGGTAGATGGTCTGGAGCTCATTCTTGAAGGTTTTGAGGACCTCCACATAGCGCTCCTTGGTGACTGTCACTGCTGCGCCAGATTCTTCGATGAAGATTGGTCCAATGATGCCTCTGCCCGAGATTTCTGGTTCAGGCAAGACGAAGCAAGTTCTCACACCTCAAACCTGTCCCGAGATTGGCTGAAAGAGAACTTCGGAGGCCGAGTGATCAGTCTCAAGACTGATTTTGAGTGGGCACCCCATAGCCTGGACCTAAGCCCCCCAGATTTTTTTCTTTGGGGCTATCTTAAGGACAGAGTCTACGCAGGGAAACCCAGAACCATCACGGAACTCAAGAAAGCCATCAGGGAGGAGATGAGAGCCATTACCAATTGTCATGGACAACTTCGTGCTGCGCCTCAAGAAATGCACGGAGTTGAATGGAGGCCATCTAGAACATATGCTGTAGAATAGAGAAAAAAAAACGGCCCAAGACCCTAGTGTTTTGAATATAATAAAATAGTTATGGGCAAAGTTTCATTTCATTCGGACAAAACACTAAGAAACAGGGCCTAATTAGAGTCGGGGCCCGTTTTTTTACACCCTGTATGCACCCATGTTGTATTTTAATTTGAACTTCTTTCTTTTGGGTACTCATTCATTTATTTTTTTGCATTCTAGTACTTCCATGTCTCCTCATCAATATTCATGAGGACAAAGTTAAAAGACCACAATTTTATTCTTTATTTTTCATTTTTTTTACAATATGCACACATCTCTTTTAAAAAAAAATAAATCAAATAAAATCATTACAGTCGTGGATACATTCACTGCAGACCATTCACCAAAACATCCACCAGTGATTGAAGAAGTTGACAGATTGCTCATAGGTTTGCTAAAAGCATAAAACATACTCGTTGATTAAGAAAATCTCAAGAAAAAAAATGAATCATTAAATGAAAAAAGTTCTTTATTCACATTCATAAATATTGGCTCCATAATCATACTGGGCAAGTGTTTAAAGAAAAAAAAACAGCCCCTTGATGCATCAGCCTGACTTGACAGTTTAGGTCAAGATGAACTGACTGTTAGCATGCACATGCACATGCACAGACCCTTCAGTCAGTGCCAGTCAACATACAGCTTATTTTAATTGTACATTGGCGTATGGCTCGACTAAAACCAGGAAATGGAGGTGTGCGGCAAAGTTTTTTGCTGCATCGCTGGGAAATAATCAGTTGACAATGACAAAACGGCCCCGCTCAGCCCCAGACAACCGGCACTTTCGAACCACCTCCAAGATCGTTATTAGTTCCGAGTGAAAAAGAAGTCACAGTATTTCTGCATTGCCACATATCATTTTGGGGAACACATTCAGAGTGGAAACCTCAATACAAAACTGAAACTACTTTAATTAAATGTGACAAAATAATGACATACTCTAACAATGTGTTTCATTTTTATTTTTAACTCTGTCTCTGAATTAAATAATTTCCTGTGATCAATCATTGTTAAATCAAGGATAGGGAGGGAAATTTAAAGAATGCAGATACATTCATGTTTCACTTTAGAGCAGTGTATAATGCTAGGTTATCTATCAAATAATAACATAACCCCAAATGTAAATAAAAATGTTTGTTCTAAACATTATTTGAATGGGTTACCATGGCAGAAGACCGAAGTTGTGTGCTTTATATAACTGCAGTCGTGGTGCATGTATTTGTGTTTGGTGTTTGGAATCCAATCCTGTGGATTTTGGTGATGTCGGGGTGCCCTTTAGCCCCCACTGAAGTCAATTATTCATTGTTACTGAAACCTAACAGTTCTGACCAAGTTAACCAGAGTTTGAAATTAATAGCATGTAATATTTTTCGATATATATATATAATTCTGTTGGCAAGCACTTGCACACACAACCTAGATACTAACAACTTTTTCTCTCAACTGTATGCCCATTAAAACAACCACAAACCTATTCCAAAGTCCTTGTAGGGA
The DNA here is from genome assembly GCF_025434085.1 of Hippocampus zosterae. Lineage (NCBI taxonomy): Eukaryota > Metazoa > Chordata > Actinopteri > Syngnathiformes > Syngnathidae > Hippocampus > Hippocampus zosterae. The sequence continues at coordinate 12,676,925 of NC_067465.1, forward strand.
GAAACAAAATGCATGATAAAACTGAATAAAAGAGCAAACCAAAATAATACCATCATAATGCCACGATTTAACTGAGGTATCACAGCAATTTCAATTACAAGGCGACCATATTTGTTTCCTTCAATGGTCGACATTGAGCACAACTGATGCTGCACATAGCCGCCATTAAAAACACCAACTGATTAAAAAACATTTAATTTGATGGCTAAATGGCGCCTACCCATTTTGAGAAGAGCCATTCGTCATGGCACCAGACGCCCAAATGCAAAAAACAATTTGCCTCCAATTGTTGTAAGTGTTGAATCACGCTGCGAGACATGCTAAAGCTAATTTGCCAGACAAATCAGTTGGCTCGATCAAACTTCATCGCCGAAGTTATAAAACCAAGTATGGAAAGCAAGTGCTCTCATCGTACATTTCTTGTAATTGTTCCGTGTGAAGCCCACTGCAGGGGACATTTATCATGCCCACCCTTGCTGCAATCTTTTAAACACTGTGGCTGTTCAGTTAATTCCGTTTTTCACGGCCCTCTGAAAAGGGATCGTCGGCCAGCATGGAAGGATCACTCTTTCTGTACTTTCTTGATACATTTATTTGGACATTTTGTAGCAAAAGTCGATGTAGATGAAATGAAAGTAGTTGCAGTAGCAGAAGCAGGTAATAACCTAAAGCACACAAATGCAGAATATATCTTTCTTTCTGCATCACGGTGTAAATAAGTATAGAATTTACATTAATTAATACTTTTAACAATACCATCCATCCATCCATCCATCCATCATCTACCGCTTATCCGGGGCCGGGTCGCGGGGGCAACAGCTTTAGCAGGGAAGCCCAGACTTCCCTCTCCCTAGCTACTTCTTCCAGCTCTCCCCGGGGGATCCCGAGTCGTTCCCAGGCAAGCTGGGTGACATAGTCTCTCCAGCGTGTCCTGGGTCTTCCTCGGGGTCTCCTCCCGGTGGGACATGACCGGAACACCTCACCGGGGAGGCGCTCAGGAGGCATCCGAATCAGATGCCCAAGCCACCTCATCTGGCTCCTCTCGATGTGGAGGAGAAGCGGCTCGACTCTGAGCCTCTCCCGGATGACCGAGCTTCTCACCTTATCTCTAAGGGAGAGCCCGGACACCCTGCGGAGAAAACTCATTTCAGCCGCTTGTATCCGGGATCTCGTTCTTTCGGTCACGACCCATAGCTCGTGACCATAGGTGAGGGTTGGGACGTAGATCGACCGGTAAATTGAGAGCTTCGCCCTTTGGCTCAGCTCCTTCTTCACCACGACAGACCGATACAACGTCCGCATCACAGCAGACGCTGCACCGATCCGCCTGTCGATCTCCCGCTCCCTCCTACCCCCACTCGTGAACAAGACCCCAAGATACTTGAACTCCTCCACTTGGGGTAAGATCTCCTCCCCGACCCGGAGGGGGCACTCCACCCTTTTCCGACTGAGGACCATGGTTTCAGATTTGGAGGTGCTGATTTTCATCCCAACCGCTTCACACTCGGCTGCGAAACGCTCCAGTGAGAGTTGGAGAGCCCCGTTTGAAGGAGCCAACAGCACCACATCATCTGCAAAAAGCAGGGATGTAATACTGAGGCCCCCAAAACAACGCTTCGGCTGCGCCTAGAAATTCTGTCCATAAAGGTTATGAACAGAATCGGCGACAAAGGGCAGCCTTGGCGGAGTCCTACCCTCACTGGAAACGATTCCGACTTACTGCCGGCAATGCGAACCAAACTCTGACATCGGTGGTATAGTGACCGAACAGCCCGTATCAGGGGGTTCGGTACCTCATACCCACGAAGCACCCCCCACAGAACTCCCCGAGGGACACGGTCAAACGCCTTCTCCAAGTCCACAAAACACATGTAGACTGGTTGGGCGAATTCCCACATACCCTCAAGGACCCTGCTAAGGGTGTAGAGCTGGTCCACTGTTCCACGGCCGGGACGAAAACCACACTGCTCCTCCTCAATCTGAGGCTCGACTTCCTGACGGACCCTCCTCTCCAGCACCCCTGAATAGACCTTACCAGGGAGGCTGAGGAGTGTGATCCCTCTGTAGTTGGAACACACCCTCCGGTCCCCCTTTTTAAAAAGAGGGACTACCACCCCGGTCTGCCAATCCAGAGGCACTCTCCCCGTTGACCACGCGATGTTGCAGAGGCGTGTCAACCAGGACAGCCCCACAACATCCAGAGCCTTGAGGAACTCCGGGCGGATCTCATCCACCCCCGGGGCCTTGCCACCGAGGAGCTTTTTAACCACATCGGTGACTTCAACCACAGAGATAGGAGAGCCCACCTCAGAGTCCCCAGGCTCTGCTTCCTCAAAGGAAGGCGTGTTGGTGGAGTTGAGGAGGTCTTCGAAGTACTCTGCCCACCGGTTCAAAACGTCCCGAGTCAGCAGCGCCCCATCCCCACTGTACACAGTGTTAGTGGTGCACTGCTTCCCCCTCCTGAGACGTCGGATGGTGGACCAGAATTTCCTCGAAGCCGTCCGGAAGTCGGCTTCCATGGCCTCACCGAACTCTTCCCACGCTCGGGTTTTTGCCTCGGTGACCACCGAAGCCGCGGTCCGCTTGGCCAGTCGATACCCGTCAGCTGCCTCTGGGGTCCCACAGGCCATAAAGGCTCGATAGGACTCCTTCTTCAGCTTGACGGCATCCCTTACTGCCGGTGTCCACCAGCGAGTACGAGGATTGCCGCCACGACAGGCACCAACCACCTTACGGCCACAACTCAGATTGGCCGCCTCAACAATAGAGGCACGGAACATGGTCCACTCGGACTCAATGTCCCCCGTCTCCCCCGGAACATGGGAAAAGCTCTGTCGGAGGTGGGAGTTGAAACTCCTTTTAACAATACATTTAATAAATACTTTAATCAACCGTGATCTCACCATGTATTATAATTCATTATTTTAAACGTAAGAAACCATATATCACAAACATATCAAGTCGACCCGAACAAAAGAACTACAACTCCCAACGGTCCAAACCGGAAGTGGAGCGCCGGCATGATTAAGCCCAGCTGCAACGCAATGTACTTCGTTCAAAATCAAATTACGGCTGGACAAACATGAAAACTATGCATAATGAGTTAAATAAAGACACCACTGTTTTAACAACACTTTAGCCCACGCTGTTTACATTGCCGATTGCGAGCGGTAATGACTGTGATTACAAACAAAGCACAACGGACATAATGCAAAGCAGACAAACAAAGCAACCGGTCATGATCAATCTAAAGCTAACTTTAGATTTCTGTTAAATAAAAGTACAAGCGTAGCTTATCATTGGGCCATGCCGACGAAGAAGCGAGTGTTTTCACTAACGCAACATAATGCGACTCTGCTTTTTATACCTCGCTCGAACGGTCGCCTGTCAGTGGCAGCTTCACCCCTCTTAAAGCGTCAGGTGAATCCAACAGTGGCTGTCAAATGGCTTGACTTAGGATACCAACCATTACCAAGATAGCTCCTCCATTTCACTAATGGAGTCTTCCCTGTGATGCCAACACATGCCAAACCAGTTGCTGTATTGCATGTTTTGCCTAAAGCAGTCTTCCTCAACTGGCGGACCGCAATCCACGACCGGACCGCTGACCTCCTCTGCCCGAGCCTTCTCTGTCCAGACCCACGGCAAATTGTATCAAATAAAAAAATATCAAGTGATTTTTATGTTATACATTTTATATGTTTGGACTATAATCTGCGCATTACCGCGATCGCTTGTTAAAATTATCTGTTGTATTTGCGTGCACCAACAAATGCAATGCAGAGGACCGCAGCAGCGCGACTTTGTGTGTATAATGTTTGACTAACTGGAGACCCTGTCTGAGGAGGGCATGTGGCGATAACGATGCGCTGATTGGCTCCTCTGAAATGAAGGTATGCCCACACATATGCGTTAGCATTTACGATGCCCTGATTGGCTCATTTGAATTTTAGGTGCCCATACCTAAGCGTCAGCATATACTATGCGCTGATTGGCCCATTTGAATTTACGGTGTGCCCATACCTAAGCGTCAGCATATACGATACGCTGATTGGCTCATTTGAATTTAAGGCGTGCCCATACATAACCGTCGGCACGCGTCTATCCCAATACACACGCGTTTTGGCAAGACTGGTGAAAAGACGCTACCTCCGTTCTTGGCTAACCTGCCGGTTGATCTCTTCCGCGTTCGCTCGCTCCCTTCACGGAAGCGCCGCCGCCGCCGCCGCAGCAAACGCAGTGGTCAGCTTGTGAAGCTAAAACGGAATCTGAGACAAACTTCGATCGCTCCGGCGTGGTGTGCCCTCGACCCCGTCGCCTCGTGCTTGCTAACGGTCGTTGGCTCTCCCAACGCGCCTTTCTCGCACCCCGGCGCGCCCCGGCCCCCGGACCCCGAAAGCAGGATGCGAGGGGGGACGGCGGAGGCGACGGCGGCGGCGCCGGCGACGTTCGAAGGCGGCCCGCGGGGAGAGGCGCGGGGCCGGGATGGCGTGAGGGGGACGGGCGTGTGGGGGGTACGGTGCCGGTCGTTGGCCGGTAGCCTACTCCCCCCCGCCCCGACCGCGAAGCGCCACCCGGCCCCGGCGGCCCGACCCCGCGATGCCGTCGGCGGCGGCGCCGGCGCACCCCGGCGCGCCCCGGCCCCCGGACCACGAAAGCAGGAAGCGCCGAGTGCGCGGGGGGGGGGACGGCGGAGGCGACGGCGGCGGCGGTGGCGACGTTCGAAGGCGGCCCGCGGGGAGAGGCGCGGGGCCGGGACGGCGTGAGGGGGACGGGCGTGCGGTGGGTACGGTGCCGGTCGTTGGCCGGTCGCCTGCTCGTCCCGCACCCCGACCCCGAAGCGCCCCCGGCCCCCGCGGCCCGACCCCGCGATGCCGTCGGCGGCGGCGCCGGCGCACCCCGTCGCGCCCCGGCACTCCCGTCGCCCGGAGCGCGACCGACCTCGATGGGCGGCGGCGGCCGCCGGCGGAAAGCCTCGGCTGGCCGCCGGCGTCGCCGTTCGCCCTGCCTACGCTCCCATAGTCCGGGCCGCGGCCGGCGTCGGGGACCGCTCCCCCGCCGGTGCCATCGCGACCCGGCCGACCTCGGAACCTAACACCCAGCCGCCGGGTACCCAACCCAGCGAAACCTTTTGAGGGAATTCCCCCTCGGCGATTGACAGAGGCAATCCCCCCGTTGCTACTTCCACAAGGATCGCGTTGTTAAACGCCCGGTCGCTGACGAACAAGACCGATATTCCGAGGGAATATTTCCTTTCTATGACTTGGATTTTCTGTGTCTTACGGAGACTTCGGCAGGTACTGGTGAGTACAACGCTTTGATTGAATTGTTACCACCTGACTGTGGTTTCCTCGATACCCCGAGGACATGTTATATTATTAAAATCCCCCATTAAGAGGATACGATCATATCTCAGCCTGATTTCCGCAAGAAAGGTTGAAAATTTGCTTTAAAAGTCTTTGTTGTATTTATGAGGACGGTAAATGACAGCACAAAGCACCGGGAAAACACGACCTCTTCTGATATATTTTTAAGGGGGAGAGGGGATTTGAAAAGAGGAATTGTACACATGAAAATGATATTTTTGTTTTCATGTTTAGTATTTATTTTGGTAAAATTAGTGTTTTGTTTTTGTTAAAGTAAGGGAAAAAACACAACTACTGTTTAACAAAGTTAAAGTAAAAATGTCTTATTTCCCTGAAAGGGCTATTTGTATTATTAAGCAGGCACAACTTAACAAAATAAAAGAGTTCCTGTGCCTCAACACAATACCTCTCATTATTTGCTGTGTACTGGCAAAGTGAATAATTGTTATTTTCATGCACCCCATTATTGATTTGTTGTGAGGAGTGTTGATTTGTATAAGCTTGGCTTTACCATACTAAATGGGCATATAGCCCTGCTACCCGTGATTCCCGTGCATGGAATCGGACCTTGGTCTTATTAAAAAAAACAAAAGTGGACCTACAGCATTTTTAGTTGATGACCACTGGCCTAAAGTAACCAACCATTAGATCATGCTGCAACAGCGGATAGAGGTTACCTTAAAAAGAAAAAAAACTTCAGTAACTTTTTAATGCCTTTGAAAATTATACATTTTTTAAAAAGTATTTACAGTATGTGAACTGAATAAAAAAGTTACTCATTAAGGTCAAAGTACAATTATATATAATATGTTGTGGTCACTTAACAGTCCTGAGGTCGGTTGTTAGAATCCGAGCTTGGGCCTCCAGAAGTTTGCATGCACTCTCCATGTTTGTTTGGATTTTATGCCAGTACTCTGGCTTCCTCCTGCATTCCAAAACCACACTTTTTGGGTTAATTGAAAACTAAACAAATCCTTAGGTGTGAATGGATGTTTGTCGATAAGTGCCCTGCAATAGAGAGGCGACCAGGGTTTATCATGCCTATCATCGGGATTGAGCTGGGATAGGATCCAGGTCACCTGTGACTCTCATGAGCAGTATAGAAAATAGATGAACGAATGTTACAGTTGTTTCCTTCAATTTACACACCTTAGGCAAGTTATAAAATCATTTCCAGAACGTTAAAAAAAAATGGTGTTTTAACACATTTTTTAAATGATCAAACACAGTTAAAATGTATCATACAGTATATTAAGAGAGAAATATCACCAAATAAAAATATTTTTACTCATAACGACTCACGACGGCGATGATGAAGCAGCCATAACACAGTACAGTCCTGTTACAAGGCTGAAATAAAGGTGTTTTCTTTGTAAAAAAAATATGACCAACCTGGTGTTGAAATTGACCATTGAAAATGTCAAGTATGCATGAGCATATAGTACGTCTGCATATAAACATAGTCTCTGTGCTTTTGCATCGGTGACTTTTTTGTTGTTATATTTCTCACAAACATCTTTTTGGTCAGGTGTTGGCTGCTTGTGTTTTTTTTTTTCTGTTGCAAACCCCTGTGGCTCCGCCATTGTTGTTTTGGAACAACCGTATTGAGACATTTTTTCTTATTACTCACAAGCTATTTGACTATAAAAAAAATGAAGTTTTTTCAGATTTCAGCCAGAAATAGATTTACTCCCATTCATGATGTTGACCTGGAAGAGCATGTCAGAAGATTGCACAGCCAATTTCCCAGATCAGGCTCGGAAGCAAGTGTTCTGCTACATACTCTTGTCCCTTCATGTATATATCATTATATTCATTGTGAAAGTGTACTTTCTTTATTGTGTTGTTTTATGAACCTGTTGCAGATGATGAGGGCATACCTGCGTGCTGATGGTATTGTAGTACAAAGAAAAAGAGTTCGAGAAATCCTCAACCGTATTGAGACAGCTGCTGCAGCCCAGAGATGGAGCCAGACTGTGGCTAGAAGAACATACTATGTGCCATTCCCCAATAGTTTATGGCACATAGATGGGCATATGCGTCTCATTCGGTAATAAGGGATCATCTTATATTTGTACTCGTGGGAGCATTAGAAAGCCATATTGTATGGACAGCACAGATTAAATTGAATTTTATCATTTGTATATCCAAGTTACACAAACTCCAAATTGCCTCCATGTAGTCTTAAGTGCACAGCAATAACTTCTCTACCGAGATGATATTTCAAACAAGATATGAAACTTGATTGTTTTCTTGTATTTAATCATTATTCTTTTCATGTTTGTTTTACAGGTGGGTGTTTGTGACACATGCCGGCATTGATGGGAATTCCAGGCTAATAACGTACCTTCAACTGGAGCACAGACAACACAGCTTTGACAGTGTTGAAATATTTTGTCCAAGCCACCTGCCTGTATGGGTTACCCTCCAGAGTAAGATCCGACCATGGTGGTGAAAACACTGGTTGCTCTTTTAATGAACCTACTGCAGGGACAAGACACCAAAATTATTTCTAGCTCCAGCCAACACCCCCTCACAATTTACTCACACCTCCCATGGCCTGATTATCCACCAACAGGGGCCCTTTTTGGATTATCATTTTGGCATAGGAACTTTCCTTTCCTATCCTAACCGAGTGAGATGAGCCGGTAGCACCTGGAGCAAAGATCGTCTAAATTTTAATAATGCTTAGGAAAGGTTCTGACCATCCTTTACGAAAGGAAAGGAGATATATTATGCAGCAGGAATATTTAAAGGGGAAGTCTTTTTTTATGTTGTTGTTGTTGTTGTTGTCGACCCCACCCGTGCCCCGACATTGGGGGACCGGGCCCTCACTCCGTCTCCCGGATCCCCAGAGCCCCCTCCTCCGCCCAGCGGGCGAGCAGGGCCGCCACTCCGCTTGGGTTTCGCCAGAGGTCCTCCGGAGTCAGTGTGGTGGGTATGTTTGTGCAGGTGAACAGGTGTTGTGTGTCGTGCACTTGCGTGCCGCATAGCGCACAGAGTGGTGTTGGGTGTGTGTCCGGTGTAATGTTGTGTAGGTAGGAGTGGAGGGCTGGTGATTTGTTGGTTCGGAGTTGTGCTAGGAGTTGTCTGGTTCTGTGTGGTAGGTCTTGCTCTGATGGGTCTATTTCTGGTGCTGGTGCATGTATTACTTTGTTGTGTTGTCTGGTGTCCAAGTGTGTTTGTACAAAGTGGGTGTGTATGTCTTTCATGTTCTGTTTTATGGTGTCGTTGTTGGTGTCCTGTGGTGCTGTGTCTTTGTTGTGTGTGTAGTTGTTGTTGTGGAAGATTGTTTGTTTCTTTTGTCTGGGTGGTGGTGGTTGTTGAGTGAGTGGGTGTAGTGGGTGGGTTGGGTGTTGGGCTTTTTGTCTGATTTGCGATGCGTGTAGTTTTAGATGGGTGTTCAGTGGGAGAGTTTTTGTTTCCTCATGCAAGTGTTGTATGTTTGTGTCTTGTGTGCATCCTGTTGCTATTCTGAGTGCGGTGTTCTGTGTGGTCTGGAGTTTTGTCTTGTTTGTGTCCGATAGTGTTGGTGACCATATAGTGTTTGCGTATTCGAGGCGTGTGAGTGTGGTTGCTTTGTATGTGGTGAGTATAGTTTCTTTGGATTTTCCCCAGTGAGTGGTTGTTAAGGCTTTAAGTATTTTGTTTGATTGCTTGGCGCGGGTTAGAGTGTGTTGTGTGTGTTTTGAGAAGGTGAGTTTGGGGTCCCATGTTAATCCCAGTATTTTGGGTTCGCGGACTGTGGGTAGGGTGGTGTTATCTATTTGTAAAGTGAGCCTGTTGCTGTATTCTGCCGGATCCGGTGTGAACAGAGTGGTGGTGGTTTTGTCTGCGTTGAGTGTGAGTTGGTTCTGTTTTGTCCAGTTGTATATGTCGTGGAGATATTTTTGTACTTGTTGTTGTGCCTGTTGTGGTTTGACATGTGTGGATAGAATGGTGATGTCGTCTGCATATGTAACTGTGTGTACATTTGGAGGTGGTTGTGGTAAGTCTGCCATGTATATGTTGAATAGTGTTGGTGAAAGTACTCCCCCCTGTGGCACCCCCGTTTTCGTGTTTCTATGTTCTGATGTTTCCCCCCGGTATTGAGTGTATTGTCTGCGTCCCCTTATGTAGTTGAAGATGTATTTGATGATGATGTTTGGGGTGTTAGTGTTGTTGAGTTTGTTTGTGAGTGTGTGTAGGTTTACCGTGTCAAAGGCTTTGGACATGTCTAGGGCTATGGCAACTGTTCGTTGTGGTGGTTTTTGTTGATTGAAACCTGTGGCTATGATGTTGTGTATGTGGTGTAGTGCTGTGGTTGTGGAGTGTTGTTTTCGGAAGCCGTGTTGGTGAGAGGGTAGTTGAGTGCTGTTGGTAATGAAGGGTAGTATTACCTTTTCCATTGTTTTGGCTATTGGGCTGAGTAGTGCTATTGGTCTGTAAGATGGGCCGAGTGCGTGGTTTTTGTTGGGTTTTGGTATTGGGATTATTTTTGCAGTCTTCCATATTGCGGGGATGGTGTTGGTGTTGAGTGATGTGTTGTAAGTGTGTGTGAGTAGTGTTATTGCTTTGGGGCCTAGGTGTTTCAGATGTCTGATGTTTATGTTGTCTGGGCCTGTGGAGTTGTTGCTTTTGGAGCGTTGTAGTGCTTGTTTGACTTGTTGTTCTGTGATGGTTATGGGCGTGGTGTTGAGTTTTCGTATTTTGCGTTGTAGTTGTCTGTATGTTCTGTTGGTTTTGTGTTGTATTATGTTGGTGAATTGTTTGTTGAATGCTTGTGCTTTCTGTTTGTTGGATATTGCCGTGTGTTGTCCGAACTGTATTGTGGTGTTTTCTGGTGCTTTTTGTTCTTTGTTTGATAGTCTTGTTACTGTGTTCCAGAGTATGTGTTGTTTGTGTCTGTGGTTCCATGCATCCGTTAAGTGTTCTTTCCATAGCTCTTGTTTGTGTTTTTGGATTTGTGTGTCTATTTCTTTGTTTAGGTCCGTGATGCGTGGGTCTTGGTGGTTTTGTTGTCTGATGTCGTTTCTTTGGCTGATGAGTGTTCTGATGTGTTGTGGTAGGAGAAGTGATTTGCTTTTTATTTTTCCGTGGGGTATGTGGTGTTTGTCTGCTGTAAGTATGAGGTTTGTGAGCATGTTGTTGGCTGTGTGGATGTTGTCAGGTATGGTTATGTTCTCCAGTGCTGATTCTATTTCAGAGGTGTATCCTTCCCAGTCTGCTTTCCTGTAATTTGTGTAAGTTTGAAGGTGTTGTTGTAGGCGGAAAGGAGCACGCGTGTTGTGTGTGATTTTGATAGGAAGGTGGTCTGAACTGAGTGCGTGTATTGTGGTCCATGTTGTTCTGTTTGTGATGCTGTTGCTGGCTGTTGTGATGTCCGGTGATGTTGGTTGTTGGTTGATGTTTGTAGGTTTTCTGGTGGGTGTGTTTGTGTTTAGAGTGATTTGTTGGGAGTTTTGTAGTATGTCTGCAATGTGGGTGCCTCTGTGGTCGTCGTAGGGAGAGTGCCATTGTGTTGAGTGAGCGTTGATGTCTGCGGTTAGAATGGTGTTGTTCAGCGAGTTTATGTATTGGAAGGTGTTGGTGATGTCTGTGTCTTCTGTGGCGTGGTCTGGTCGGGTGGTATCTCTGGGGGGTATATACATGTTGCATATGTGTAGTCTTTTGTGGTTGGTTATGTGAATCTTTACGGTTTGAATTTCTGTAGTGTTGGTGTTAATGTTGGGGATGTTCATGGGAGTGAATGTGTATCTACTGTATATCTATAAAAAAAATCCTCGTCTCACCCCTCAGGTGGTGTCCATCCCTCATTCAGCTGGGGTCCTCTACCAGAGGCCAGGAAGCTTGAGGGTTCTGTGCAGTATCCTTGCCGTTCCCAACACTGCACATTTCTGGACTGAGATGTCCGATGTTGTTCCCGGGATCTGTTGCAACCACTCATCATCTAGTTTGGGGGTCACTGCCCCGAGTGCTCCGACCACCACAGGCACGACTGTCCCCTTTACCTTCCAGGCTCTCTCCAGCTCCTCTCTGAGCCCTTGGGATTTCTCGAGTTTCTCGTGTTCCTTCTTTCTGATGTTTCCAGCACTTGGGACCGCTACATCCACTACAACGGCTTTCCTCTGCCCTTTATCTATCATCAGGATATCTGGTTGGTTCGCCATTACCATCTTGTCAGTCTGGATCTGGAAGTCCCATAGGATCTTCGCTCTGTCATTCTCCACCACCTTCGGAGGTGTTTCCCATTTTGACCTTGGGGTGTCCAGTCCATACTCCGCACAGATGTTTCGGTAGACTATGCCAGCCACCTGGTTATGGCGTTCCATATAGGCTTTCCCTGCCAGCACCTTACACCCTGCAGTTATGTGTTAGATCGTCTCAGGTGCCTCTTTGCACAACCTACACCTTGGGTCTTGGCTGGTGTGGTATATCTAGGCCTCGATGGCTCTGGTGCTCAGGGCCTGCTCCTGAGCAGCCAGGATGAGTGCCTCTGTGCTGTCCTTCAGGCCAGCCCTCTCTAGAACTCTGATCGGACTTCTTGAGATTGGCCACGGCAGTTATTGTCCGGTGGTACATCCCGTGTAGGGGCTTGTCCTCCCATGATGGTCCCTCTTCCAGCACCTCATCTTCTGTTCCCCATTGTCTGAGACATTCTCTGAGTACATCATCCGTTGGTGCCTTCTCCTTGATGTATTTGTGGAGCTTGGATGTTTCATCCTGGACAGTGGCTCTCACACTCACTAGTCCCCGGCCTCCTTCCTTTCGGCTTGTGTACAGTCTCAAGGTGCTAGATTTGGTATGGAATCCTCCATGCATGGTAACGAGCTTTCGGGTCTTAACATCCGTGGTCTGAATCTCTTCCTTTGGCCACCTTATTTTTCCTGCAGGGTATCTGATCACTGGAAAGGGCATAGCTGTTTATTGCCCGGGTCTTATTCTTGCCATTGAGCTGGCTTCTTAGGACTTGCCTCACTCGCTGGAGGTATTTGGCCGTAGCCGCTTTCCTTGTTGCCAGTTTGAGGTTGCCATTGGCTTGTGGTATACCGAGGTACTTGTAGCTGTCCTCAATGTCTGCTATTGTTCCTTCAGGGAGTGAGACCCCTTCAGTGCGGACTACCCTTCCTCTCTTAGTCACCATCCGACTACATTTCTCCATCACGAATGACATCCCGATGTCGCTGCTGTAGATCTTGATTGTGTGGATCAGGGAGTCTATGTCCCTTTCGCTCTTAGCAAACAGCTACATGTCATCCTTGTAGAGGAGGTGACTGATCGTAGCTCCATTTCTGAGGCGGTATCCATGGCCTGTCTTGGTGATTACTTGGCTTAGGGGGTTCAGTCCTATGCAGGACAGCAGTGGGGAGAGTGCATCACCTTGGTATATGCCACATTTGATGGACACTTGGGTAAGTGGCTTGCCATTGGCTTCAAGTGTGGTTTTCCACATCCTCATCAAGTTCGCAACGAAGGCTCTTAGGGTCCTGTTCACCTTATACACATCCAAGCATTCAGTGATCCATGTATGTGGCATCGAGTCATAGGCTTTCTTTTAATCAATCCAGGCTGTGCACAGGTTGGTACATCGGGACCTGCAGTCTTGTGCGACTGTTCTGTCAACCAGGAGCTGATGTTTGGCTCCCTTGGTATCTCTACCAATGCCCTTCTGTGCTTCGCTCTGGATCAGCTCTGTTGTTAGGACCCTGCCACTGAGCGTACACTTTCGCAGGTTGTGTTGCAAACAGCCTGTTTATTCGTCTGGCCTCATTCTCTTTCGTGTACCGCTTTAGGCGGCTGGACAAGGCTTGGAGCCTTTGTTTCGAGTGCTTCATATATGGTCATCTGGATGTACCTCTCAGGATCGGCCTTTTCATCACACCTCTCTGGACCTCAGTCAATTGACTCACATCTTTCCGAGCCGCCTTGATCTTAGCCTCCAACCGTCTTTTCCATGGTCGGTAATGTATCTCATGGCTTCCATGGTTGCTCTTATAGCCAAGCATCTCAAGGATCACTGATGCTGAAGCGTATATCAGTTCATTTCCGTGATCGTTACGGTAAGGATCACCCTCAGTGCTGCATTCACACTTTCCAAGAGACTTTCAGGTGGTACTTCACATAGCCGTTGTAATCGGATTCTAGGTTTCCCAGCTTTCATTCTTGCCATGATCTTAGCTTTCAGGTCAGTTGCTGCCTCGCTCAGCATTTCATTCATTGGGGCTGGCCTCCCAATCTCATCATCTGCATTCACTCTGGTATGAACTCCTCCTCTGATCTGGCAGCCTGGGGCCCCTCACTATGGAACCTGCGTTGTACCTCATCAATCTCAAGTTGTGACAGCAGTTGCCGTTTGTGGATGTTGGAACACTGAGTTACGAGTTGTTTCGTGGCCACCCGTGACTGTGGGTTTCGAAGTAACCATTTAGCCCACATTCTCTCCATGTAACCTCTCTGACTAGGCTTGCTTGAGTAGTAGCATTCCAACAGAGCCATGTTATTGCATCTTGCCCATCTCTGCTCCATTTTTCATCAAGGTGCTCTGGTTCCCCAGCACCTGACGCAGACCTTGTTTGGCCGGGCGACGTCTGAGCTGGCATGTCATTCATTTTATTGTCTCTCATCATTGTATGAGGTACGCATTAGCGTGAAGGCTCTTGCCCAAGGACCCACACTGAATGGTGTTATGTGCTCATTTTTTGCCCCAAGTGGGGAGCGGAGGGACGGGCGCTGGGGGGGCGGCCATCGTGGTGGGGCGGGCCCCTACGCGGGATGTGCCACCGGACCGTGGCTGAGGTGGCTGATCTCAAGAAGTCCTATCGGTGGCTGGGGGGGACTGGCCTGGGGGACAGCGCAGGGGCGCTCATCCTGGCTGCTCAGGAGCGGGCCTTGGGCGCCGGAGCCGTCGAGGCCCGGATGTGCCGCGCCGGACAGGACCCGGGGTGTGGGTTGTGCGGGGAGGCGCCTGGGACGATCCGGCACGTGGCTGCGGGGTGTGGGATGCTGGCAGGGGGGGCCTGCGTGGAGCGCCATGGCCAGGTGGCTGGCGTGGTCTGCCGAGGCATCTGTGCGGAGTGTGGACTGGGGGCCCCGGGGTCGGAGTGGGGGGCACCTCCGAGGGTGGTGGAGGGTGGCGGAGCGGGGATCCTGTGGGACTTCCGGATCCAGACTGGCGGGATGGTGGTGGCGAGCCAGCCAGATGTCGTGGTCGTGGATGGGGGGCGGAGGAGGGCCGTTGTGGTGGATGTGGCGGTCCCAGGTGGTGGAGGCATCGGGAGGGGGGAGCATGGGGGGCTCGGGGGGTACCAGGGGCTCGGGGAGGGGCTGGGGAGGGCCTGGGGGGTGGGGGTGGCGGTCGTGCCTGTGGTGGTCGGGGCGCTCGGGGCAGTGACCCCCGGACTGGATGGGTGGTTGCGACAGATCCCGGGACCAGCGTCGGACATCTCGGTCCGGAGGTGTGCGGTGCTGGGAGCGGCGGGGGTACTGCGCGGGGCCCTCGGGCTTCCTGGCCTCTGGTGGAGGACCCGAGCTGAATGAGGGACGGACACCACCCGAGGACACCTCCTATTGGCTCCATGATAAGAGCTCCACCCAGCAAAGAATTAACCCTTTAAAACCTGATTCTGAGCTTTCACAATTATTTACCGCCATTTGCGTAATATCTACAGTATACAGAAGGAATCAAGCAATTTTTACCAATGTATCTGTAGGTGATGTTTATTTATTATGTACACAGAGATAAAGAGTAATGGCACAGCTCTGCAGTATCTTTCCACTTTTATATATGTATGCTATACTAAATAAAATGAATAGGGCACCATATAATGCAACAGTTATGCAACTCCCTAAATAATGATGTGAATTTTCAGTTGTTGCTAAATCAGTTAGGATGTTATAATTTGTGGTGTAGATGCGAATTTAGGAGAGCAGGACAATATATCGCATTGCAATTGGAGCAGCAGCTTGGTTGATGATGTCCCCAAACCGGCTCATCTATTATATTTGTCGTGCAATACAATGAAAATGAGCACAATTGCAAAACATAGGCTTCTTATATTTTAAAATAAAATAATCACATGTTTACCGTTCTGGGGTTTCTACAATCATGAATGGAGGCATTATTTACAGCAGGTTGATGTTGTTGTTGTTGTTGTCGACCCCACCCGTGCCCCGACATTGGGGGACCGGGCCCTCACTCCGTCTCCCGGATCCCCAGACCCCCCTCCGCCGCCCAGCGGGCGAGCAGGGCCGCCACTCCGCTTGGGTTTCGCCAGAGGTCCTCCGGAGTCAGTGTGGTGGGTATGTTTGTGCAGGTGAACAGGTGTTGTGTGTCGTGCACTTGCGTGCCACATAGCGCACAGAGTGGTGTTGGGTGTGTGTCCGGTGTAATGTTGTGTAGGTAGGAGTGGAGGGCTGGTGATTTGTTGGTTCGGAGTTGTGCTAGGAGTTGTCTGGTTCTGTGTGGTAGGTCTTGCTCTGATGGGTCTATTTCTGGTGCTGGTGCATGTATTACTTTGTTGTGTTGTCTGGTGTCCAAGTGTGTTTGTACAAAGTGGGTGTGTATGTCTTTCATGTTCTGTTTTATGGTGTCGTTGTTGGTGTCCTGTGGTGCTGTGTCTTTGTTGTGTGTGTAGTTGTTGTTGTGGAAGATTGTTTGTTTCTTTTGTCTGGGTGGTGGTGGTTGTTGAGTGAGTGGGTGTAGTGGGTGGGTTGGGTGTTGGGCTTTTTGTCTGATTTGCGATGCGTGTAGTTTTAGATGGGTGTTCAGTGGGAGAGTTTTTGTTTCCTCATGCAAGTGTTGTATGTTTGTGTCTTGTGTGCATCCTGTTGCTATTCTGAGTGCGGTGTTCTGTGTGGTCTGGAGTTTTGTCTTGTTTGTGTCCGATAGTGTTGGTGACCATATAGTGTTTGCGTATTCGAGGCGTGTGAGTGTGGTTGCTTTGTATGTGGTGAGTATAGTTTCTTTGGATTTTCCCCAGTGAGTGGTTGTTAAGGCTTTAAGTATTTTGTTTGATTGCTTGGCGCGGGTTAGAGTGTGTTGTGTGTGTTTTGAGAAGGTGAGTTTGGGGTCCCATGTTAATCCCAGTATTTTGGGTTCGCGGACTGTGGGTAGGGTGGTGTTATCTATTTGTAAAGTGAGTCTGTTGCTGTATTCTGCCGGATCCGGTGTGAACAGAGTGGTGGTGGTTTTGTCTGCGTTGAGTGTGAGTTGGTTCTGTTTTGTCCAGTTGTATATGTCGTGGAGATATTTTTGTACTTGTTGTTGTGCCTGTTGTGGTTTGACATGTGTGGATAGAATGGTGATGTCGTCTGCATATGTAACTGTGTGTACATTTGGAGGTGGTTGTGGTAAGTCTGCCATGTATATGTTGAATAGTGTTGGTGAAAGTACTCCCCCCTGTGGTACCCCCGTTTTCGTGTTTCTGTGTTCTGATGTTTCCCCCCGGTATTGAGTGTATTGTCTGCGTCCCCTTATGTAGTTGAAGATGTATTTGATGATGATGTTTGGGGTGTTGTTGAGTTTGTTTGTGAGTGTGTGTAGGTTTACCGTGTCAAAGGCTTTGGACATGTCTAGGGTTATGGCAACTGTTCGTTGTGGTGGTTTTTGTTGATTGAAACCTGTGGCTATGATGTTGTGTATGTGGTGTAGTGCTGTGGTTGTGGAGTGTTGTTTTCGGAAGCCGTGTTGGTGAGAGGGTAGTTGAGTGTTGTTGGTAATGAAGGGTAGTATTACCTTTTCCATTGTTTTGGCTATTGGGCTGAGTAGTGCTATTGGTCTGTAAGATGGGCCGAGTGCGTGGTTTTTGTTGGGTTTTGGTATTGGGATTATTTTTGCAGTCTTCCATATTGCGGGGATGGTGTTGGTGTTGAGTGATGTGTTGTAAGTGTGTGTGAGTAGTGTTATTGCTTTGGGGCCTAGGTGTTTCAGATGTCTGATGTTTATGTTGTCTG
Source organism: Hippocampus zosterae (assembly GCF_025434085.1). NCBI lineage: Eukaryota > Metazoa > Chordata > Actinopteri > Syngnathiformes > Syngnathidae > Hippocampus > Hippocampus zosterae. Next base: position 12,694,222 of record NC_067465.1, read on the forward strand.
GGCCTGTGGAGTTGTTGCTTTTGGAGCGTTGTAGTGCTTGTTTGACTTGTTGTTCTGTGATGGTTATGGGCGTGGTGTTGAGTTTTCGTATTTTGCGTTGTAGTTGTCTGTATGTTCTGTTGGTTTTGTGTTGTATTATGTTGGTGAATTGTTTGTTGAAAGCTCGTGCTTTCTGTTTGTTGGATATTGCCGTGTGTTGTCCGAACTGTATTGTGGTGTTTTCTGGTGCTTTTTGTTCTTTGTTAGATAGTCTTGTTACTGTGTTCCAGAGTATGTATTGTTTGTGTCTGTGGTTCCATGCATCCGTTAAGTGTTCTTTCCATAGCTCTTGTTTGTGTTTTTGGATTTGTTTGTCTATTTCTTTGTTTAGGTCTGTGATGCGTGGGTCTTGGTGGTTTTGTTGTCTGATGTCGTTTCTTTGGCTGATGAGTGTTCTGATGTGTTGTGGTAGGAGAAGTGATTTCCTTTTTATTTTTCCGTGGGGTATGTGGTGTTTGTCTGCTGTAAGTATGAGGTTTGTGAGCATGGTGTTGGCTGTGTGGATGTTGTCAGGTATGGTTAAGTTCTCCAGTGCTGATTCTATTTCAGAGGTGTATCCTTCCCAGTCTGCTTTCCTGTAATTTGTGTAAGTTTGAAGGTGTTGTTGTAGGCGGAAAGGAGCACGCGTGTTGTGTGTGATTTTGATAGGAAGGTGGTCTGAACTGAGTGCGTGTATTGTGGTCCATGTTGTTCTGTTTGTGATGCTGTTGCTGGCTGTTGTGATGTCCGGTGATGTTGGTTGTTGGTTGATGTTTGTAGGTTTTCTGGTAGGTGTGTTTGCGTTTAGAGTGATTTGTTGGGAGTTCTGTAGTATGTCTGCAATGAGGGTGCCTCTGTGGTCGTCGTAGGGAGAGTGCCATTGTGTTGAGTGAGCGTTGATGTCTGCGGTTAGAATGGTGTTGTTCAGCGAGTTTATGTATTGGAAGGTGTTGGTGATGTCTGTGTCTTCTGTGCCGTGGTCTGGTCGGGTGGTATCTCTGGGGGGTATATACATGTTGCATATGTGTATTCTTTTGTGGTTGGTTATGTGAATCTTTACGGTTTGAATTTCTGTAGTGTTGGTGTTAATGTTGTTGGGGATGTTCATGGGAGTGAATGTGACTGATTTGTGAATGTATGTGAGCAGTCCTCCTCCTCCCTTGTGTTCTCTGTCTTTCCTAATGCTGGTGTAGTTGGTGAGACGAGGTGTGTTGTGTTGTTTTTCTAGTTTGGTTTCTTGTATGGTGATGATGTCTGCGTGCTGTTGTGAGGCGACTTCTTCTAGTTCTGTTTTCTTGTTTTGGATGCCGTTGATGTTTATTTGTAGTATGGTCAGTGTGTGATTGTTGTTTTTGTTGGTGGGTGTTGTTCTTTGTGGGTTGTTCGGGGGTTGTGGTGTTGGGGTGTTTGTTGTTTGCGTGTGTGTTCTGCATGTCCACGTGTTTGTGTATTGGCGGGTGGTGATGCCGGAGCAATGTCTGTGTATCCAGTGTGGGTGTGTTGAGTTGCATCTGAGTGAGGTTTGTCTGCGTGTGATGATTCTATTGCAGCTATTGCAGGTCCAGGTTTGGGGGGGTGGTCTTGTGTTTGTTGTATCTCTGTTGGAGTTGTCTGTCCGTGTTGCGTTTGAGGGTAGTGTTGGTGAGGCGAGTGTGTTGTTTTGGTCTGTTTGTGCTCTGCTGCCTGTTGGTGTCCTACGAGGTGTTGTTGTTCGTGGTGGTGTTTTGGGATGTAGTCTGCATTTCCATGTTATGTTGTATTGTCTAGTGTTTATGTTTGTGCAATGTTTGTGTACCCAGTGTGGTGTGTGGTGGTTGCATCTGAAGGATGTCTGTCTTCTTGTAATCTGTTGTGTGCAAATGTCGCATGTCCAGGTAGTTTGTTGTGTGTGTGTTTGTTGCGTGCGTGAGAGTGTCTGTGTGGGCCCCGGATTTGTCTCTATGTCCCCCGCCTGGAGCAAAAGGTCCGCCCGCCACCCTGCCAGGTTCAGGGGGCGGTTAGCCGAAAAAAAAAAAAACGGCCGTAAGGGCACCCCGTTCGGGGTGCAGGGATTGGTTCCTTGATTTGTCCCCCCGTTCGGGGGGAACCCTCCAACTGCGAGTAAGCCAAGGAGTTTGGAGGTACAGCAGGTTGACAGCAGTGTGATCGAGCAGATTAGATAGAGTAGAATTTGAATGGGGCTTCACTGATTTATTTCATACAATTCATATCTAAAACACAGTTGAAAAATATTTGATTGTTAAAATATTTAAATACAAGAACTATATCAAGAAATTAACAAAACATAGTTTTTTTAGTTAGGAGAAAAGTCTAAAAACATATCACAAATGACAAACGTTGTGCCTCTCCTCCTCCTGTTCTTCAATGAAGCTGATCACCCTCCAGCTCCCGTTAGAAACATCGTGCTGCTGAAGGTGTGCCGGCAGAATGGTTGTGATACAGGAGGTGCTGTGGACTCTCCCAGAAACGAGGACCTAGTTTAGTTGTAGATCCAGTAAAACATAGTGCAAATGTGACATTATTTATAATGCACAGTTACAGTCTTGTGAATATTAAAAAATGTACTTCATGTAATGCAGGAAGCGAATATTTCAAACGAACTAAGGCAGCAAACAGTAAGAGCAAAATCGTGTTCCAAACATTAACTCTTTTTTTAAATGTCAATTAGCTTGTAAGTAATAAGACAAAATGTGACTGTCAGACAGAGAACTGTCAGAGCAAACGGCAGATTTTAGAAAGTCCTGAGGAAATAAATCTGCACCCGACTGCGACTGTCAGCGTTGAACTGCCGCCATTGCTGTCAAAGTCAGACACATCTCCAAAATTGTTGGAGCAAATTTTTAAGCAGGCTTCATCTTGATAAATTGACCACGTATTTGACATTTACACCATAACGTTACCGCCTAAAATAATCGTAAAACAAAATTTTGTGTAACAACAAGAGTAATATGTACCCCAAAAGCTTTCAAAGCGTCTGAAAGTTTTCTCCTCCGTTTTTGTTGGGGCTTGGCTCGAAATGCATCATGATTGGCCGCCCGAAGTCCACGTGTCTGTCGGACGTGCTCTCATTGGTCTACAATACCATCACGGATGAATAAATACTCAAAGGGCTTGCCAGGCAAGCCCTTTGAACCCTTTAAATACTCAATGGGCTTGCCTGGCAAGCCCTTTGAGTATTTATTCCATATTGCCCACTAGTTCACTAGTAAGGTCATTTTGACGCTTACTAGTGAACATGTAAGGCCATAAATGTGCCCACTAGTTCACTAGTAAGATCATTTTGAGGCTTACTAGTTGACATGTAAGCCACAAAACGCCCGCTAGTTCACTAGTAAGATAATTTTGAGGCTTCTAGTGAACATGTAAGCCACAGAACGCCCACTAGTTCACTAGTAAGATCATTTTGACGCTTACTAGTGAACATGTAAGCCACAAAACGCTCACTAGTTCACTAGTAAGGTCATTCTGACGCTTACTAGTGAACATGTAAGCCACAAAACGCTCACTGGTTCACTAGTAAGGTAATTTTGACGCTTACTAGTGAACATGTAAGCCACAAAACGCCCACTAGTTCCCTAGTAAGATCATTTTGACGCTTATTTATGAACATGTCAGCCACAAAACGCTCACTCGTTCACTAGTAAGATCATTTTGACGCTTACTAGTGAACATGTAAGCCACAAAACGCCCACTAGTTCACTAGTAAGGTCATTTTGACGCTTACTAGTGAACATGTAAGCCACAAAACGCCCACTAGTTCACTAGTAAGATCATTTTGACGCTTACTAGTGAACATGTAAGGCCATAAATGTGCCCACTAGTTCACTAGTAAGTTCATTTTGAGGCTTACTAGTTGACATGTAAGCCACACATCGCCTACTAGTTCACTAGTAAGATCATTTTGAGGCTTACTAGTGAACATGTAAGCCACAAAACGCCCAATAGTTCACTAGTAAGATCATTTTGACGCTTACTAGTGAACATGTAAGCCACAAACGCTCACTAGTTTACTAGTAAGGTCATTTTGACGCTTACTAGTGAACATGTAAGCCACAAAACGCTCACTAGTTCACTATCCATCCATCCATCCATAATAAGATAATTTTGACGCTTACTACTGAACATTTAAGGCCATAAATGTGCCCACTAGTTCACTGGTAAGATGATTTTGACGCTTACTAGTGAACATGCAAGGCCATAAATGTGCCCACTTGTAGTGCTAGTGACATTACACTGTACTTGCATTAAATGCAAATAAGGATGATTACGAAAACATGTAACGGTATCCTATTGGCTGTACGTTTCAAAATAGTGTCATCCCACCAGTCAGGGCTCATGATTTTGGAAATTCTGTGCCCACTTAGTTTTTTAAAACAACAATGGCGGACAGTGTCCTGAGACGTATTCGGCGAAGGTGCAGGGCAATAGAGAGTGCCTGTCATCAAGGGTCTGCCGGTGAAAGTGAAGCACGCGCGATAAACATTTCAATTGCTAATTTAAGAAGAGTTAGTGACCAGTTTAGCGCTGATACTATTCAAAGTTTGATTCAAAGTCCAATAGATCTCCGATCTGTCATCATTGTGGGACCCACTCCTAATGGTGGACGTGTTTGTTCCCATGTGGCACATCGTTTGCACACAGGTAAAATGGCTACCATTTTTTGTCATTGGTTTTTCGTATGTATTTTTATTCGAACTACACACGGGTTTTACTGACGACTTGCTGTGACTTACCTTCTATCACCCTGTCAAACGTCGTTTTATACCAGTGGTTTTCCTGCAAATCAGTAGACTATTAAGTAACGCGATGGCTGTACACTTTTAAGCAATAACTAGTGATCTTTTAGTTATTCAATTATAAGTTTGAATTATTTTTTTCTTGAGTAAAATGGTTAGAGAAAATAGCTGCTCGTGGTTTTGAAGCTGCATATACTTTTATGTACATCTGTGTCTATATGCCTGTACTGTATACAGTATATAAAAAACACGTAGTGATTCGTTTGCTTGAATTCCTTAATCCTTTTATTTCCATACTTTAGGTAGACGAGGAAGACCAGCACTTGACATTACAAGGGATCAAATTGAACTGCTCCCCACTCAGGGCTTTACAGTGAGAGCCATCACTGAGATGTTGTGTTGTTCCTCTTCATACCTGCATAAAAAATGAAGTTTTTTCAGATTTCAGCCAGAAATAGATTTACTCCCATTCATGATGTTGACCTGGAAGAGCATGTCAGAAGATTGCACAGCCAATTTCCCAGATCAGGCTCGGAAGCAAGTGTTCTGCTACATACTCTTGTCCCTTCATGTATATATCATTATATTCATTGTGAAAGTGTACTTTCTTTATTGTGTTGTTTTCTGAACCTGTTGCAGATGATGAGGGCATACCTGCGTGCTGATGGTATTGTAGTACAAAGAAAAAGAGTTCGAGAAATCCTCAACCGTAGTGACCCAGCTGCTGCAGCCCAGAGATGGAGCCAGACTGTGGCTAGAAGAACATACTATGTGCCATTCCCCAATAGTTTATGGCACATAGATGGGCATATGCGTCTCATTCGGTAATAAGGGATCATCTTATATTTGTACTCGTGGGAGCATTAGAAAGCCATATTGTATGGACAGCACAGATTAAATTGAATTTTATCATTTGTATATCCAAGTTACACAAACTCCAAATTGCCTCCATGTAGTCTTAAGTGCACAGCAATACCTTCTCTACCGAGATGATATTTCAAACAAGATATGAAACTTGATTGTTTTCTTGTATTTAATCATTATTCTTTTCATGTTTGTTTTACAGGTGGGTGTTTGTGACACATGCCGGCATTGATGGGAATTCCAGGCTAATAACGTACCTTCAACTGGAGCACAGACAACACAGCTTTGACAGTGTTGAAATATTTTGTCCAAGCCACCTGCCTGTATGGGTTACCCTCCAGAGTAAGATCCGACCATGGTGGTGAAAACTCTGGTTGCTCTTTTAATGAACCTACTGCAGGGACAAGACACCAAAATTATTTCTAGCTCCAGCCAACACCCCCTCACAATTTACTCACACCTCCCATGGCCTGATTATCCACCAACAGGGGCCCTTTTTGGATTATCATTTTGGCATAGGAACTTTCCTTTCCTATCCTAACCGAGTGAGATGAGCCGGTAGCACCTGGAGCAAAGATCGTCTAAATTTTAATAATGCTTAGGAAAGGTTCTGACCATCCTTTACGAAAGGAAAGGAGATATATTATGCAGCAGGAATATTTAAAGGGGAAGTCTTTTTTTATGTTGTTGTTGTTGTTGTTGTCGACCCCACCCGTGCCCCGACATTGGGGGACCGGGCCCTCACTCCGTCTCCCGGATCCCCAGACCCCCCTCCTCCGCCCAGCGGGCGAGCAGGGCCGCCACTCCGCTTGGGTTTCGCCAGAGGTCCTCCGGAGTCAGTGTGGTGGGTATGTTTGTGCAGGTGAACAGGTGTTGTGTGTCGTGCACTTGCGTGCCGCATAGCGCACAGAGTGGTGTTGGGTGTGTGTCCGGTGTAATGTTGTGTAGGTAGGAGTGGAGGGCTGGTGATTTGTTGGTTCGGAGTTGTGCTAGGAGTTGTCTGGTTCTGTGTGGTAGGTCTTGCTCTGATGGGTCTATTTCTGGTGCTGGTGCATGTATTACTTTGTTGTGTTGTCTGGTGTCCAAGTGTGTTTGTACAAAGTGGGTGTGTATGTCTTTCATGTTCTGTTTTATGGTGTCGTTGTTGGTGTCCTGTGGTGCTGTGTCTTTGTTGTGTGTGTAGTTGTTGTTGTGGAAGATTGTTTGTTTCTTTTGTCTGGGTGGTGGTGGTTGTTGAGTGAGTGGGTGTAGTGGGTGGGTTGGGTGTTGGGCTTTTTGTCTGATTTGCGATGCGTGTAGTTTTAGATGGGTGTTCAGTGGGAGAGTTTTTGTTTCCTCATGCAAGTGTTGTATGTTTGTGTCTTGTGTGCATCCTGTTGCTATTCTGAGTGCGGTGTTCTGTGTGGTCTGGAGTTTTGTCTTGTGTGTGTCCGATAGTGTTGGTGACCATATAGTGTTTGCGTATTCGAGGCGTGTGAGTGTGGTTGCTTTGTATGTGGTGAGTATAGTTTCTTTGGATTTTCCCCAGTGAGTGGTTGTTAAGGCTTTAAGTATTTTGTTTGATTGCTTGGCGCGGGTTAGAGTGTGTTGTGTGTGTTTTGAGAAGGTGAGTTTGGGGTCCCATGTTAATCCCAGTATTTTGGGTTCGCGGACTGTGGGTAGGGTGGTGTTATCTATTTGTAAAGTGAGCCTGTTGCTGTATTCTGCCGGATCCGGTGTGAACAGAGTGGTGGTGGTTTTGTCTGCGTTGAGTGTGAGTTGGTTCTGTTTTGTCCAGTTGTATATGTCGTGGAGATATTTTTGTACTTGTTGTTGTGCCTGTTGTGGTTTGACATGTGTGGATAGAATGGTGATGTCGTCTGCATATGTAACTGTGTGTACATTTGGAGGTGGTTGTGGTAAGTCTGCCATGTATATGTTGAATAGTGTTGGTGAAAGTACTCCCCCCTGTGGTACCCCCGTTTTCGTGTTTCTATGTTCTGATGTTTCCCCCCGGTATTGAGTGTATTGTCTGCGTCCCCTTATGTAGTTGAAGATGTATTTGATGATGATGTTTGGGGTGTTAGTGTTGTTGAGTTTGTTTGTGAGTGTGTGTAGGTTTACCGTGTCAAAGGCTTTGGACATGTCTAGGGCTATGGCAACTGTTCGTTGTGGTGGTTTTTGTTGATTGAAACCTGTGGCTATGATGTTGTGTATGTGGTGTAGTGCTGTGGTTGTGGAGTGTTGTTTTCGGAAGCCGTGTTGGTGAGAGGGTAGTTGAGTGTTGTTGGTAATGAAGGGTAGTATTACCTTTTCCATTGTTTTGGCTATTGGGCTGAGTAGTGCTATTGGTCTGTAAGATGGGCCGAGTGCGTGGTTTTTGTTGGGTTTTGGTATTGGGATTATTTTTGCAGTCTTCCATATTGCGGGGATGGTGTTGGTGTTGAGTGATGTGTTGTAAGTGTGTGTGAGTAGTGTTATTGCTTTGGGGCCTAGGTGTTTCAGATGTCTGATGTTTATGTTGTCTGGGCCTGTGGAGTTGTTGCTTTTGGAGCGTTGTAGTGCTTGTTTGACTTGTTGTTCTGTGATGGTTATGGGCGTGGTGTTGAGTTTTCGTATTTTGCGTTGTAGTTGTCTGTATGTTCTGTTGGTTTTGTGTTGTATTATGTTGGTGAATTGTTTGTTGAATGCTTGTGCTTTCTGTTTGTTGGATATTGCCTTGTGTTGTCCGAACTGTATTGTGGTGTTTTCTGGTGCTTTTTGTTCTTTGTTTGATAGTCTTGTTACTGTGTTCCAGAGTATGTGTTGTTTGTGTCTGTGGTTCCATGCATCCGTTAAGTGTTCTTTCCATAGCTCTTGTTTGTGTTTTTGGATTTGTGTGTCTATTTCTTTGTTTAGGTCCGTGATGCGTGGGTCTTGGTGGTTTTGTTGTCTGATGTCGTTTCTTTGGCTGATGAGTGTTCTGATGTGTTGTGGTAGGAGAAGTGATTTGCTTTTTATTTTTCCGTGGGGTATGTGGTGTTTGTCTGCTGTAAGTATGAGGTTTGTGAGCATGTTGTTGGCTGTGTGGATGTTGTCAGGTATGGTTATGTTCTCCAGTGCTGATTCTATTTCAGAGGTGTATCCTTCCCAGTCTGCTTTCCTGTAATTTGTGTAAGTTTGAAGGTGTTGTTGTAGGCGGAAAGGAGCACGCGTGTTGTGTGTGATTTTGATAGGAAGGTGGTCTGAACTGAGTGCGTGTATTGTGGTCCATGTTGTTCTGTTTGTGATGCTGTTGCTGGCTGTTGTGATGTCCGGTGATGTTGGTTGTTGGTTGATGTTTGTAGGTTTTCTGGTGGGTGTGTTTGTGTTTAGAGTGATTTGTTGGGAGTTTTGTAGTATGTCTGCAATGTGGGTGCCTCTGTGGTCGTCGTAGGGAGAGTGCCATTGTGTTGAGTGAGCGTTGATGTCTGCGGTTAGAATGGTGTTGTTCAGCGAGTTTATGTATTGGAAGGTGTTGGTGATGTCTGTGTCTTCTGTGGCGTGGTCTGGTCGGGTGGTATCTCTGGGGGGTATATACATGTTGCATATGTGTAGTCTTTTGTGGTTGGTTATGTGAATCTTTACGGTTTGAATTTCTGTAGTGTTGGTGTTAATGTTGTTGGGGATGTTCATGGGAGTGAATGTGTATCTACTGTATATCTATAAAAAAAAATCCTCGTCTCACCCCTCAGGTGGTGTCCATCCCTCATTCAGCTGGGGTCCTCTACCAGAGGCCAGGAAACTTGAGGGTTCTGTGCAGTATCCTTGCCGTTCCCAGCACTGCACATTTCTGGACTGAGATGTCCGATGTTGTTCCCGGGATCTGTTGCAACCACTCATCATCTAGTTTGGGGGTCACTGCCCCGAGTGCTCCGACCACCACAGGCACGACTGTCCCCTTTACCTTCCAGGCTCTCTCCAGCTCCTCTCTGAGCCCTTGGGATTTCTCGAGTTTCTCGTGTTCCTTCTTTCTGATGTTTCCAGCACTTGGGACCGCTACATCCACTACAACGGCTTTCCTCTGCCCTTTATCTATCATCAGGATATCTGGTTGGTTCGCCATTACCATCTTGTCAGTCTGGATCTGGAAGTCCCATAGGATCTTCGCTCTGTCATTCTCCACCACCTTCGGAGGTGTTTCCCATTTTGACCTTGGGGTGTCCAGTCCATACTCCGCACAGATGTTTCGGTAGACTATGCCAGCCACCTGGTTATGGCGTTCCATATAGGCTTTCCCTGCCAGCACCTTACACCCTGCAGTTATGTGTTAGATCGTCTCAGGTGCCTCTTTGCACAACCTACACCTTGGGTCTTGGCTGGTGTGGTATATCTAGGCCTCGATGGCTCTGGTGCTCAGGGCCTGCTCCTGAGCAGCCAGGATGAGTGCCTCTGTGCTGTCCTTCAGGCCAGCCCTCTCTAGAACTCTGATCGGACTTCTTGAGATTGGCCACGGCAGTTATTGTCCGGTGGTACATCCCGTGTAGGGGCTTGTCCTCCCATGATGGTCCCTCTTCCAGCACCTCATCTTCTGTTCCCCATTGTCTGAGACATTCTCTGAGTACATCATCCGTTGGTGCCTTCTCCTTGATGTATTTGTGGAGCTTGGATGTTTCATCCTGGACAGTGGCTCTCACACTCACTAGTCCCCGGCCTCCTTCCTTTCGGCTTGTGTACAGTCTCAGGGTGCTGGATTTGGTATGGAACCCTCCATGCATGGTAACGAGCTTTCGGGTCTTAACATCCGTGGTCTGAATCTCTTCCTTTGGCCACCTTATTTTTCCTGCAGGGTATCTGATCACTGGAAAGGGCATAGCTGTTTATTGCCCGGGTCTTATTCTTGCCATTGAGCTGGCTTCTTAGGACTTGCCTCACTCGCTGGAGGTATTTGGCCGTAGCCGCTTTCCTTGTTGCCAGTTTGAGGTTGCCATTGGCTTGTGGTATACCGAGGTACTTGTAGCTGTCCTCAATGTCTGCTATTGTTCCTTCAGGGAGTGAGACCCCTTCAGTGCGGACTACCCTTCCTCTCTTAGTCACCATCCGACTACATTTCTCCATCACGAATGACATCCCGATGTCGCTGCTGTAGATCTTGATTGTGTGGATCAGGGAGTCTATGTCCCTTTCGCTCTTAGCAAACAGCTACATGTCATCCTTGTAGAGGAGGTGACTGATCGTAGCTCCATTTCTGAGGCGGTATCCATGGCCTGTCTTGGTGATTACTTGGCTTAGGGGGTTCAGTCCTATGCAGGACAGCAGTGGGGAGAGTGCATCACCTTGGTATATGCCACATTTGATGGACACTTGGGTAAGTGGCTTGCCATTGGCTTCAAGTGTGGTTTTCCACATCCTCATCAAGTTCGCAACGAAGGCTCTTAGGGTCCTGTTCACCTTATACACATCCAAGCATTCAGTGATCCATGTATGTGGCATCGAGTCATAGGCTTTCTTTTAATCAATCCAGGCTGTGCACAGGTTGGTACATCGGGACCTGCAGTCTTGTGCGACTGTTCTGTCAACCAGGAGCTGATGTTTGGCTCCCCTGGTATCTCTACCAATGCCCTTCCGTGCTTCGCTCTGGATCAGCTCTGTTGTTAGGACCCTGCCACTGAGCGTACACTTTCGCAGGTTGTGTTGCAAACAGCCTGTTTATTCGTCTGGCCTCATTCTCTTTCGTGTACCGCTTTAGGCGGCTGGACAAGGCTTGGAGCCTTTGTTTCGAGTGCTTCATATATGGTCATCTGGATGTACCTCTCAGGATCGGCCTTTTCATCACACCTCTCTGGACCTCAGTCAATTGACTCACATCTTTCCGAGCCGCCTTGATCTTAGCCTCCAACCGTCTTTTCCATGGTCGGTAATGTATCTCATGGCTTCCATGGTTGCTCTTATAGCCAAGCATCTCAAGGATCACTGATGCTGAAGCGTATATCAGTTCATTTCCGTGATCGTTACGGTAAGGATCACCCTCAGTGCTGCATTCACACTTTCCAAGAGACTTTCAGGTGGTACTTCACATAGCCGTTGTAATCGGATTCTAGGTTTCCCAGCTTTCATTCTTGCCATGATCTTAGCTTTCAGGTCAGTTGCTGCCTCGCTCAGCATTTCATTCATTGGGGCTGGCCTCCCAATCTCATCATCTGCATTCACTCTGGTATGAACTCCTCCTCTGATCTGGCAGCCTGGGGCCCCTCACTATGGAACCTGCGTTGTACCTCATCAATCTCAAGTTGTGACAGCAGTTGCCGTTTGTGGATGTTGGAACACTGAGTTACGAGTTGTTTCGTGGCCACCCGTGACTGTGGGTTTCGAAGTAACCATTTAGCCCACATTCTCTCCATGTAACCTCTCTGACTAGGCTTGCTTGAGTAGTAGCATTCCAACAGAGCCATGTTATTGCATCTTGCCCATCTCTGCTCCATTTTTCATCAAGGTGCTCTGGTTCCCCAGCACCTGACGCAGACCTTGTTTGGCCGGGCGACGTCTGAGCTGGCATGTCATTCATTTTATTGTCTCTCATCATTGTATGAGGTACACATTAGCGTGAAGGCTCTTGCCCAAGGACCCACACTGAATGGTGTTATGTGCTCATTTTTTGCCCCAAGTGGGGAGCGGAGGGACGGGCGCTGGGGGGGGGGACCATCGTGGTGGGGCGGGCCCCTACGCGGGATGTGCCACCGGACCGTGGCTGAGGTGGCTGATCTCAAGAAGTCCTATCGGTGGCTGGAGGGGACTGGCCTGGGGGACAGCGCAGGGGCGCTCATCCTGGCTGCTCAGGAGCGGGCCTTGGGCGCCGGAGCCGTCGAGGCCCGGATGTGCCGCGCCGGACAGGACCCGGGGTGTGGGTTGTGCGGGGAGGCGCCTGGGACGATCCGGCACGTGGCTGCGGGGTGTGGGATGCTGGCAGGGGGGGCCTGCGTGGAGCGCCATGGCCAGGTGGCTGGCGTGGTCTGCCGAGGCATCTGTGCGGAGTGTGGACTGGGGGCCCCGGGGTCGGAGTGGGGGGCACCTCCGAGGGTGGTGGAGGGTGGCGGAGCGGGGATCCTGTGGGACTTCCGGATCCAGACTGGCGGGATGGTGGTGGCGAGCCAGCCAGATGTCGTGGTCGTGGATGGGGGGCGGAGGAGGGCCGTTGTGGTGGATGTGGCGGTCCCAGGTGGTGGAGGCATCGGGAGGGGGGAGCATGGGGGGCTCGGGGGGTACCAGGGGCTCGGGGAGGGCCTGGGGAGGGCCTGGGGGGTGGGGGTGGCGGTCGTGCCTGTGGTGGTCGGGGCGCTCGGGGCAGTGACCCCCGGACTGGATGGGTGGTTGCGACAGATCCCGGGACCAGCGTCGGACATCTCGGTCCGGAGGTGTGCGGTGCTGGGAGCGGCGGGGGTACTGCGCGGGGCCCTCGGGCTTCCTGGCCTCTGGTGGAGGACCCGAGCTGAATGAGGGACGGACACCACCCGAGGACACCTCCTATTGGCTCCATGATAAGAGCTCCACCCAGCAAAGAATTAACCCTTTAAAACCTGATTCTGAGCTTTCACAATTATTTACCGCCATTTGCGTAATATCTACAGTATACAGAAGGAATCAAGCAATTTTTACCAATGTATCTGTAGGTGATGTTTATTTATTATGTACACAGAGATAAAGAGTAATGGCACAGCTCTGCAGTATCTTTCCACTTTTATATATGTATGCTATACTAAATAAAATGAATAGGGCACCATATAATGCAACAGTTATGCAACTCCCTAAATAATGATGTGAATTTTCAGTTGTTGCTAAATCAGTTAGGATGTTATAATTTGTGGTGTAGATGCGAATTTAGGAGAGCAGGACAATATATCGCATTGCAATTGGAGCAGCAGCTTGGTTGATGATGTCCCCAAACCGGCTCATCTATTATATTTGTCGTGCAATACAATGAAAATGAGCACAATTGCAAAACATAGGCTTCTTATATTTTAAAATAAAATAATCACATGTTTACCGTTCTGGGGTTTCTACAATCATGAATGGAGGCATTATTTACAGCAGGTTGATGTTGTTGTTGTTGTTGTCGACCCCACCCGTGCCCCGACATTGGGGGACCGGGCCCTCACTCCGTCTCCCGGATCCCCAGACCCCCCTCCGCCGCCCAGCGGGCGAGCAGGGCCGCCACTCCGCTTGGGTTTCGCCAGAGGTCCTCCGGAGTCAGTGTGGTGGGTATGTTTGTGCAGGTGAACAGGTGTTGTGTGTCGTGCACTTGCGTGCCGCATAGCGCACAGAGTGGTGTTGGGTGTGTGTCCGGTGTAATGTTGTGTAGGTAGGAGTGGAGGGCTGGTGATTTGTTGGTTCGGAGTTGTGCTAGGAGTTGTCTGGTTCTGTGTGGTAGGTCTTGCTCTGATGGGTCTATTTCTGGTGCTGGTGCATGTATTACTTTGTTGTGTTGTCTGGTGTCCAAGTGTGTTTGTACAAAGTGGGTGTGTATGTCTTTCATGTTCTGTTTTATGGTGTCGTTGTTGGTGTCCTGTGGTGCTGTGTCTTTGTTGTGTGTGTAGTTGTTGTTGTGGAAGATTGTTTGTTTCTTTTGTCTGGGTGGTGGTGGTTGTTGAGTGAGTGGGTGTAGTGGGTGGGTTGGGTGTTGGGCTTTTTGTCTGATTTGCGATGCGTGTAGTTTTAGATGGGTGTTCAGTGGGAGAGTTTTTGTTTCCTCATGCAAGTGTTGTATGTTTGTGTCTTGTGTGCATCCTGTTGCTATTCTGAGTGCTGTGTTCTGTGTGGTCTGGAGTTTTGTCTTGTTTGTGTCCGATAGTGTTGGTGACCATATAGTGTTTGCGTATTCGAGGCGTGTGAGTGTGGTTGCTTTGTATGTGGTGAGTATAGTTTCTTTGGATTTTCCCCAGTGAGTGGTTGTTAAGGCTTTAAGTATTTTGTTTGATTGCTTGGCGCGGGTTAGAGTGTGTTGTGTGTGTTTTGAGAAGGTGAGTTTGGGGTCCCATGTTAATCCCAGTATTTTGGGTTCGCGGACTGTGGGTAGGGTGGTGTTATCTATTTGCAAAGTGAGTCTGTTGCTGTATTCTGCCGGATCCGGTGTGAACAGAGTGGTGGTGGTTTTGTCTGCGTTGAGTGTGAGTTGGTTCTGTTTTGTCCAGTTGTATATGTCGTGGAGATATTTTTGTACTTGTTGTTGTGCCTGTTGTGGTTTGACATGTGTGGATAGAATGGTGATGTCGTCTGCATATGTAACTGTGTGTACATTTGGAGGTGGTTGTGGTAAGTCTGCCATGTATATGTTGAATAGTGTTGGTGAAAGTACTCCCCCCTGTGGTACCCCCGTTTTCGTGTTTCTGTGTTCTGATGTTTCCCCCCGGTATTGAGTGTATTGTCTGCGTCCCCTTATGTAGTTGAAGATGTATTTGATGATGATGTTTGGGGTGTTAGTGTTGTTGAGTTTGTTTGTGAGTGTGTGTAGGTTTACCGTGTCAAAGGCTTTGGACATGTCTAGGGCTATGGCAACTGTTCGTTGTGGTGGTTTTTGTTGATTGAAACCTGTGGCTATGATGTTGTGTATGTGGTGTAGTGCTGTGGTTGTGGAGTGTTGTTTTCGGAAGCCGTGTTGGTGAGAGGGTAGTTGAGTGTTGTTGGTAATGAAGGGTAGTATTACCTTTTCCATTGTTTTGGCTATTGGGCTGAGTAGTGCTATTGGTCTGTAAGATGGGCCGAGTGCGTGGTTTTTGTTGGGTTTTGGTATTGGGATTATTTTTGCAGTCTTCCATATTGCGGGGATGGTGTTGGTGTTGAGTGATGTGTTGTAAGTGTGTGTGAGTAGTGTTATTGCTTTGGGGCCTAGGTGTTTCAGATGTCTGATGTTTATGTTGTCTGGGCCTGTGGAGTTGTTGCTTTTGGAGCGTTGTAGTGCTTGTTTGACTTGTTGTTCTGTAATGGTTATGGGCGTGGTGTTGAGTTTTCGTATTTTGCGTTGTAGTTGTCTGTATGTTCTGTTGGTTTTGTGTTGTATTATGTTGGTGAATTGTTTGTTGAAAGCTCGTGCTTTCTGTTTGTTGGATATTGCCGTGTGTTGTCCGAACTGTATTGTGGTTTTTTCTGGTGCTTTTTGTTCTTTGTTAGATAGTCTTGTTACTGTGTTCCAGAGTATGTATTGTTTGTGTCTGTGGTTCCATGCATCCGTTAAGTGTTCTTTCCATAGCTCTTGTTTGTGTTTTTGGATTTGTTTGTCTATTTCTTTGTTTAGGTCTGTGATGCGTGGGTCTTGGTGGTTTTGTTGTCTGATGTCGTTTCTTTGGCTGATGAGTGTTCTGATGTGTTGTGGTAGGAGAAGTGATTTGCTTTTTATTTTTCCGTGGGGTATGTGGTGTTTGTCTGCTGTAAGTATGAGGTTTGTGAGCATGGTGTTGGCTGTGTGGATGTTGTCAGGTATGGTTAAGTTCTCCAGTGCTGATTCTATTTCAGAGGTGTATCCTTCCCAGTCTGCTTTCCTGTAATTTGTGTAAGTTTGAAGGTGTTGTTGTAGGCGGAAAGGAGCACGCGTGTTGTGTGTGATTTTGATAGGAAGGTGGTCTGAACTGAGTGCGTGTATTGTGGTCCATGTTGTTCTGTTTGTGATGCTGTTGCTGGCTGTTGTGATGTCCGGTGATGTTGGTTGTTGGTTGATGTTTGTAGGTTTTCTGGTAGGTGTGTTTGCGTTTAGAGTGATTTGTTGGGAGTTCTGTAGTATGTCTGCAATGAGGGTGCCTCTGTGGTCGTCGTAGGGAGAGTGCCATTGTGTTGAGTGAGCGTTGATGTCTGCGGTTAGAATGGTGTTGTTCAGCGAGTTTATGTATTGGAAGGTGTTGGTGATGTCTGTGTCTTCTGTGCCGTGGTCTGGTCGGGTGGTATCTCTGGGGGGTATATACATGTTGCATATGTGTAGTCTTTTGTGGTTGGTTATGTGAATCTTTACGGTTTGAATTTCTGTAGTGTTGGTGTTAATGTTGTTGGGGATGTTCATGGGAGTGAATGTGACTGATTTGTGAATGTATGTGAGCAGTCCTCCTCCTCCCTTGTGTTCTCTGTCTTTCCTAATGCTGGTGTAGTTGGTGAGACGAGGTGTGTTGTGTTGTTTTTCTAGTTTGGTTTCTTGTATGGTGATGATGTCTGCGTGCTGTTGTGAGGCGAGTTCTTCTAGTTCTGTTTTCTTGTTTTGGATGCCGTTGATGTTTATTTGTAGTATGGTCAGTGTGTGATTGTTGTTTTTGTTGGTGGGTGTTGTTCTTTGTGGGTTGTTCGGGGGTTGTGGTGTTGGGGTGTTTGTTGTTTGCGTGTGTGTTCTGCATGTCCACGTGTTTGTGTATTGGCGGGTGGTGATGCCGGAGCAATGTCTGTGTATCCAGTGTGGGTGTGTTGAGTTGCATCTGAGTGAGGTTTGTCTGCGTGTGATGATTCTATTGCAGCTATTGCAGGTCCAGGTTTGGGGGGGTGGTCTTGTGTTTGTTGTATCTCTGTTGGAGTTGTCTGTCCGTGTTGCGTTTGAGGGTAGTGTTGGTGAGGCGAGTGTGTTGTTTTGGTCTGTTTGTGCTCTGCTGCCTGTTGGTGTCCTACGAGGTGTTGTTGTTCGTGGTGGTGTTTTGGGATGTAGTCTGCATTTCCATGTTATGTTGTATTGTCTAGTGTTTATGTTTGTGCAATGTTTGTGTACCCAGTGTGGTGTGTGGTGGTTGCATCTGAAGGATGTCTGTCTTCTTGTAATCTGTTGTGTGCAAATGTCGCATGTCCAGGTAGTTTGTTGTGTGTGTGTTTGTTGCGTGCGTGAGAGTGTCTGTGTGGGCCCCGGATTTGTCTCTATGTCCCCCGCCTGGAGCAAAAGGTCCGCCCGCCACCCTGCCAGGTTCAGGGGGCGGTTAGCCGAAAAAAAAAAAAACGGCCGTAAGGGCACCCCGTTCGGGGTGCAGGGATTGGTTCCTTGATTTGTCCCCCCGTTCGGGGGGAACCCTCCAACTGCGAGTAAGCCAAGGAGTTTGGAGGTACAGCAGGTTGACAGCAGTGTGATCGAGCAGATTAGATAGAGTAGAATTTGAATGGGGCTTCACTGATTTATTTCATACAATTCATATCTAAAACACAGTTGAAAAATATTTGATTGTTAAAATATTTAAATACAAGAACTATATCAAGAAATTAACAAAACATAGTTTTTTTAGTTAGGAGAAAAGTCTAAAAACATATCACAAATGACAAACGTTGTGCCTCTCCTCCTCCTGTTCTTCAATGAAGCTGATCACCCTCCAGCTCCCGTTAGAAACATCGTGCTGCTGAAGGTGTGCCGGCAGAATGGTTGTGATACAGGAGGTGCTGTGGACTCTCCCAGAAACGAGGACCTAGTTTAGTTGTAGATCCAGTAAAACATAGTGCAAATGTGACATTATTTATAATGCACAGTTACAGTCTTGTGAATATTAAAAAATGTACTTCATGTAATGCAGGAAGCGAATATTTCAAACGAACTAAGGCAGCAAACAGTAAGAGCAAAATCGTGTTCCAAACATTAACTCTTTTTTTAAATGTCAATTAGCTTGTAAGTAATAAGACAAAATGTGACTGTCAGACAGAGAACTGTCAGAGCAAACGGCAGATTTTAGAAAGTCCTGCCGAAATAAATCTGCACCCGACTGCGACTGTCAGCGTTGAACTGCCGCTATTGCTGTCAAAGTCAGACACATCTCCAAAATTGTTGGAGCAAATTTTTAAGCAGGCTTCATCTTGATAAATTGACCACGTATTTGACATTTACACCATAACGTTACCGCCTAAAATAATCGTAAAACAAAATTTTGTGTAACAACAAGAGTAATATGTACCCCAAAAGCTTTCAAAGCGTCTGAAAGTTTTCTCCTCCGTTTTTGTTGGGGCTTGGCTCGAAATGCATCATGATTGGCCGCCCGAAGTCCACGTGTCTGTCGGACGTGCTCTCATTGGTCTACAATACCATCACGGATGAATAAATACTCAAAGGGCTTGCCAGGCAAGCCCTTTGAACCCTTTAAATACTCAATGGGCTTGCCTGGCAAGCCCTTTGAGTATTTATTCCATATTGCCCACTAGTTCACTAGTAAGGTCATTTTGACGCTTACTAGTGAACATGTAAGGCCATAAATGTGCCCACTAGTTCACTAGTAAGATCATTTTGAGGCTTACTAGTTGACATGTAAGCCACAAAACGCCCGCTAGTTCACTAGTAAGATAATTTTGAGGCTTCTAGTGAACATGTAAGCCACAGAACGCCCACTAGTTCACTAGTAAGATCATTTTGACGCTTACTAGTGAACATGTAAGCCACAAAACGCTCACTAGTTCACTAGTAAGGTCATTTTGACGCTTACTAGTGAACATGTCAGCCACAAAACGCTCACTCGTTCACTAGTAAGATCATTTTGACGCTTACTAGTGAACATGTAAGCCACAAAACGCCCACTAGTTCACTAGTAAGGTCATTTTGACGCTTACTAGTGAACATGTAAGCCACAAAACGCCCACTAGTTCACTAGTAAGATCATTTTGACGCTTACTAGTGAACATGTAAGGCCATAAATGTGCCCACTAGTTCACTAGTAAGTTCATTTTGAGGCTTACTAGTTGACATGTAAGCCACACATCGCCTACTAGTTCAGTAGTAAGATCATTTTGAGGCTTACTAGTGAACATGTAAGCCACAAAACGCCCAATAGTTCACTAGTAAGATCATTTTGATGCTTACTAGTGAACATGTAAGCCACAAAACGCTCACTAGTTTACTAGTAAGGTCATTTTGACGCTTACTAGTGAACATGTAAGCCACAAAACGCTCACTAGTTCACTATCCATCCATCCATCCATAATAAGATAATTTTGACGCTTACTACTGAACATTTAAGGCCATAAATGTGCCCACTAGTTCACTGGTAAGATGATTTTGACGCTTACTAGTGAACATGCAAGGCCATAAATGTGCCCACTTGTAGTGCTAGTGACATTACACTGTACTTGCATTAAATGCAAATAAGGATGATTACGAAAACATGTAACGGTATCCTATTGGCTGTACGTTTCAAAATAGTGTCATCCCACCAGTCAGGGCTCATGATTTTGGAAATTCTGTGCCCACTTAGTTTTTTAAAACAACAATGGCGGACAGTGTCCTGAGACGTATTCGGCGAAGGTGCAGGGCAATAGAGAGTGCCTGTCATCAAGGGTCTGCCGGTGAAAGTGAAGCACGCGCGATAAACATTTCAATTGCTAATTTAAGAAGAGTTAGTGACCAGTTTAGCGCTGATACTATTCAAAGTTTGATTCAAAGTCCAATAGATCTCCGATCTGTCATCATTGCGGGACCCACTCCTAATGGTGGACGTGTTTGTTCCCATGTGGCACATCGTTTGCACACAGGTAAAATGGCTACCATTTTTTGTCATTGGTTTTTCGTATGTATTTTTATTCGAACTACACACGGGTTTTACTGACGACTTGCTGTGACTTACCTTCTATCACCCTGTCAAACGTCGTTTTATACCAGTGGTTTTCCTGCAAATCAGTAGACTATTAAGTAACGCGATGGCTGTACACTTTTAAGCAATAACTAGTGATGTTTTAGTTATTCAATTATAAGTTTGAATTATTTTTTTCTTGAGTAAAATGGTTAGAGAAAATAGCTGCTCGTGGTTTTGAAGCTGCATATACTTTTATGTACATCTGTGTCTATATGCCTGTACTGTATACAGTATATAAAAAACACGTAGTGATTCGTTTGCTTGAATTCCTTAATCCTTTTATTTCCATACTTTAGGTAGACGAGGAAGACCAGCACTTGACATTACAAGGGATCAAATTGAACTGCTCCCCACTCAGGGCTTTTTACAGTGAGAGCCATCACTGAGATGTTGTGTTGTTCCTCTTCATACCTGCATAAAAAAATGAAGTTTTTTCAGATTTCAGCCAGAAATAGATTTACTCCCATTCATGATATTGACCTGGAAGAGCATGTCAGAAGATTGCACAGCCAATTTCCCAGATCAGGCTCGGAAGCAAGTGTTCTGCTACATACTCTTGTCCCTTCATGTATATATCATTATATTCATTGTGAAAGTGTACTTTCTTTATTGTGTTGTTTTATGAACCTGTTGCAGATGATGAGGGCATACCTGCGTGCTGATGGTATTGTAGTACAAAGAAAAAGAGTTCGAGAAATCCTCAACCGTATTGAGACAGCTGCTGCAGCCCAGAGATGGAGCCAGACTGTGGCTAGAAGAACATACTATGTGCCATTCCCCAATAGTTTATGGCACATAGATGGGCATATGCGTCTCATTCGGTAATAAGGGATCATCTTATATTTGTACTCGTGGGAGCATTAGAAAGCCATATTGTATGAACAGCACAGATTAAATTGAATTTTATCATTTGTATATCCAAGTTACACAAACTCCAAATTGCCTCCATGTAGTCTTAAGTGCACAGCAATAACTTCTCTACCGAGATGATATTTCAAACAAGATATGAAACTTGATTGTTTTCTTGTATTTAATCATTATTCTTTTCATGTTTGTTTTACAGGTGGGTGTTTGTGACACATGCCGGCATTGATGGGAATTCCAGGCTAATAACGTACCTTCAACTGGAGCACAGACAACACAGCTTTGACAGTGTTGAAATATTTTGTCCAAGCCACCTGCCTGTATGGGTTACCCTCCAGAGTAAGATCCGACCATGGTGGTGAAAACACTGGTTGCTCTTTTAATGAACCTACTGCAGGGACAAGACACCCAAATTATTTCTAGCTCCAGCCAACACCCCCTCACAATTTACTCACACCTCCCATGGCCTGATTATCCACCAACAGGGGCCCTTTTTGGATTATCATTTTGGCATAGGAACTTTCCTTTCCTATCCTAACCGAGTGAGATGAGCCGGTAGCACCTGGAGCAAAGATCGTCTAAATTTTAATAATGCTTAGGAAAGGTTCTGACCATCCTTTACGAAAGGAAAGGAGATATATTATGCAGCAGGAATATTTAAAGGGGAAGTCTTTTTTTATGTTGTTGTTGTTGTTGTTGTCGACCCCACCCGTGCCCCGACATTGGGGGACCGGGCCCTCACTCCGTCTCCCGGATCCCCAGACCCCCCTCCTCCGCCCAGCGGGCGAGCAGGGCCGCCACTCCGCTTGGGTTTCGCCAGAGGTCCTCCGGAGTCAGTGTGGTGGATATGTTTGTGCAGGTGAACAGGTGTTGTGTGTCGTGCACTTGCGTGCCGCATAGCGCACAGAGTGGTGTTGGGTGTGTGTCCGGTGTAATGTTGTGTAGGTAGGAGTGGAGGGCTGGTGATTTGTTGGTTCGGAGTTGTGCTAGGAGTTGTCTGGTTCTGTGTGGTAGGTCTTGCTCTGATGGGTCTATTTCTGGTGCTGGTGCATGTATTACTTTGTTGTGTTGTCTGGTGTCCAAGTGTGTTTGTACAAAGTGGGTGTGTATGTCTTTCATGTTCTGTTTTATGGTGTCGTTGTTGGTGTCCTGTGGTGCTGTGTCTTTGTTGTGTGTGTAGTTGTTGTTGTGGAAGATTGTTTGTTTCTTTTGTCTGGGTGGTGGTGGTTGTTGAGTGAGTGGGTGTAGTGGGTGGGTTGGGTGTTGGGCTTTTTGTCTGATTTGCGATGCGTGTAGTTTTAGATGGGTGTTCAGTGGGAGAGTTTTTGTTTCCTCATGCAAGTGTTGTATGTTTGTGTCTTGTGTGCATCCTGTTGCTATTCTGAGTGCTGTGTTCTGTGTGGTCTGGAGTTTTGTCTTGTTTGTGTCCGATAGTGTTGGTGACCATATAGTGTTTGCGTATTCGAGGCGTGTGAGTGTGGTTGCTTTGTATGTGGTGAGTATAGTTTCTTTGGATTTTCCCCAGTGAGTGGTTGTTAAGGCTTTAAGTATTTTGTTTGATTGCTTGGCGCGGGTTAGAGTGTGTTGTGTGTGTTTTGAGAAGGTGAGTTTGGGGTCCCATGTTAATCCCAGTATTTTGGGTTCGCGGACTGTGGGTAGGGTGGTGTTATCTATTTGTAAAGTGAGTCTGTTGCTGTATTCTGCCGGATCCGGTGTGAACAGAGTGGTGGTGGTTTTGTCTGCGTTGAGTGTGAGTTGGTTCTGTTTTGTCCAGTTGTATATGTCGTGGAGATATTTTTGTACTTGTTGTTGTGCCTGTTGTGGTTTGACATGTGTGGATAGAATGGTGATGTCGTCTGCATATGTAACTGTGTGTACATTTGGAGGTGGTTGTGGTAAGTCTGCCATGTATATGTTGACTAGTGTTGGTGAAAGTACTCCCCCCTGTGGTACCCCCGTTTTCGTGTTTCTGTGTTCTGATGTTTCCCCCCGGTATTGAGTGTATTGTCTGCGTCCCCTTATGTAGTTGAAGATGTATTTGATGATGATGTTTGGGGTGTTAGTGTTGTTGAGTTTGTTTGTGAGTGTGTGTAGGTTTACCGTGTCAAAGGCTTTGGACATGTCTAGGGCTATGGCAACTGTTGGTTGTGGTGGTTTTTGTTGATTGAAACCTGTGGCTATGATGTTGTGTATGTGGTGTAGTGCTGTGGTTGTGGAGTGTTGTTTTCGGAAGCCGTGTTGGTGAGAGGGTAGTTGAGTGTTGTTGGTAATGAAGGGTAGTATTACCTTTTCCATTGTTTTGGCTATTGGGCTGAGTAGTGCTATTGGTCTGTAAGATGGGCCGAGTGCGTGGTTTTTGTTGGGTTTTGGTATTGGGATTATTTTTGCAGTCTTCCATATTGCGGGGATGGTGTTGGTGTTGAGTGATGTGTTGTAAGTGTGTGTGAGTAGTGTTATTGCTTTGGGGCCTAGGTGTTTCAGATGTCTGATGTTTATGTTGTCTGGGCCTGTGGAGTTGTTGCTTTTGGAGCGTTGTAGTGCTTGTTTGACTTGTTGTTCTGTGATGGTTATGGGCGTGGTGTTGAGTTTTCGTATTTTGCGTTGTAGTTGTCTGTATGTTCTGTTGGTTTTGTGTTGTATTATGTTGGCGAATTGTTTGTTGAATGCTCGTGCTTTCTGTTTGTTGGATATTGCCGTGTGTTGTCCGAACTGTATTGTGGTGTTTTCTGGTGCTTTTTGTTCTTTGTTTGATAGTCTTGTTACTGTGTTCCAGAGTATGTGTTGTTTGTGTCTGTGGTTCCATGCATCCGTTAAGTGTTCTATCCATAGCTCTTGTTTGTGTTTTTGGATTTGTGTCTTGTCTCTGTCTTTCCTAATGCTGGTGTAGTTGGTGAGACGAGGTGTGTTGTGTTGTTTTTCTAGTTTGGTTTCTTGTATGGTGATGATGTCTGCGTGCTGTTGTGAGGCGAGTTCTTCTAGTTCTGTTTTCTTGTTTTGGATGCCGTTGATGTTTATTTGTAGTATGGTCAGTGTGTGTTTGTTGTTTTTGTTGGTGGGTGTTGTTCTTTGTGGGTTGTTCGGGGGTTGTGGTGTTGGGGTGTTTGTTGTTTGCGTGTGTGTTCTGCATGTCCACGTGTTTGTGTATTGGCGGGTGGTGATGCCGGAGCAATGTCTGTGTATCCAGTGTGGGTGTGTTGAGTTGCATCTGAGTGAGGTTTGTCTGCGTGTGATGATTCTATTGCAGCTATTTCAGGTCCAGGTTTGGGGGGGTGGTCTTGTGTTTGTTGTATCTCTGTTGGAGTTGTCTGTCCGTGTTGCCTTTGAGGGTAGTGTTGGTGAGGCGAGTGTGTTGTTTTGGTCTGTTTGTGCTCTGCTGCCTGTTGGTGTCCTACGAGGTGTTGTTGTTCGTGGTGGTGTTTTGGGATGTAGTCTGCATTTCCATGTTATGTTGTATTGTCTAGTGTTTATGTTTGTGCAATGTTTGTGTACCCAGTGTGGTGTGTGGTGGTTGCATCTGAAGGATGTCTGTCTTCTTGTAATCTGTTGTGTGCAAATGTCGCATGTCCAGGTAGTTTGTTGTGTGTGTGTTTGTTGCGTGCGTGAGAGTGTCTGTGTGGGCCCCGGATTTGTCTCTATGTCCCAGGCCTGGAGCAAAAGGTCCGCCCGCCACCCTGCCAGGTTCAGGGGGCGGCTAGCCGAAAAAAAAAAAACGGCCGTAAGGGCACCCCGTTCGGGGTGCAGGGATTGGTTCCTTGATTTGTCCCCCCGTTCGGGGGGAACCCTCCAACTGCGAGTAAGCCAAGGAGTTTGGAGGTACAGCAGGTTGACAGCAGTGTGATCGAGCAGATTAGATAGAGTAGAATTTGAATGGGGCTTCACTGATTTATTTCATACAATTCATATCTAAAACACAGTTGAAAAATATTTGATTGTTAAAATATTTAAATACAAGAACTATATCAAGAAATTAACAAAACATAGTTTTTTTAGTTAGGAGAAAAGTCTAAAAACATATCACAAATGACAAACGTTGTGCCTCTCCTCCTCCTGTTCTTCAATGAAGCTGATCACCCTCCAGCTCCCGTTAGAAACATCGTGCTGCTGAAGGTGTGCCGGCAGAATGGTTGTGATACAGGAGGTGCTGTGGACTCTCCCAGAAACGAGGACCTAGTTTAGTTGTAGATCCAGTAAAACATAGTGCAAATGTGACATTATTTATAATGCACAGTTACAGTCTTGTGAATATTAAAAAATGTACTTCATGTAATGCAGGAAGCGAATATTTCAAACGAACTAAGGCAGCAAACAGTAAGAGCAAAATCGTGTTCCAAACATTAACTCTTTTTTTAAATGTCAATTAGCTTGTGAGTAATAAGACAAAATGTGACTGTCAGACAGAGAACTGTCAGAGCAAACGGCAGATTTTAGAAAGTCCTGCCGAAATAAATCTGCACCCGACTGCGACTGTCAGCGTTGAACTGCCGCCATTGCTGTCAAAGTCAGACACATCTCCAAAATTGTTGGAGCAAATTTTTAAGCAGGCTTCATCTTGATAAATTGACCACGTATTTGACATTTACACCATAACGTTACCGCCTAAAATAATCGTAAAACAAAATTTTGTGTAACAACAAGAGTAATATGTACCCCAAAAGCTTTCAAAGCGTCTGAAAGTTTTCTCCTCCGTTTTTGTTGGGGCTTGGCTCGAAATGCATCATGATTGGCCGCCCGAAGTCCACGTGTCTGTCGGACGTGCTCTCATTGGTCTACAATACCATCACGGATGAATAAATACTCAAAGGGCTTGCCAGGCAAGCCCTTTGAACCCTTTAAATACTCAATGGGCTTGCCTGGCAAGCCCTTTGAGTATTTATTCCATATTGCCCACTAGTTCACTAGTAAGGTCATTTTGACGCTTACTAGTGAACATGTAAGGCCATAAATGTGCCCACTAGTTCACTAGTAAGATCATTTTGAGGCTTACTAGTTGACATGTAAGCCACAAAACGCCCGCTAGTTCACTAGTAAGATAATTTTGAGGCTTCTAGTGAACATGTAAGCCACAGAACGCCCACTAGTTCACTAGTAAGATCATTTTGACGCTTACTAGTGAACATGTAAGCCACAAAACGCTCACTAGTTCACTAGTAAGGTCATTTTGACACTTACTAGTGAACATGTAAGCCACAAAACGCTCACTGGTTCACTAGTAAGGTAATTTTGACGCTTACTAGTGAACATGTAAGCCACAAAACGCCCACTAGTTCCCTAGTAAGATCATTTTGACGCTTATTTATGAACATGTCAGCCACAAAACGCTCACTCGTTCACTAGTAAGATCATTTTGACGCTTACTAGTGAACATGTAAGCCACAAAACGCCCACTAGTTCACTAGTAAGGTCATTTTGACGCTTACTAGTGAACATGTAAGCCACAAAACGCCCACTAGTTCACTAGTAAGATCATTTTGACGCTTACTAGTGAACATGTAAGGCCATAAATGTGCCCACTAGTTCACTAGTAAGTTCATTTTGAGGCTTACTAGTTGACATGTAAGCCACACATCGCCTACTAGTTCACTAGTAAGATCATTTTGAGGCTTACTAGTGAACATGTAAGCCACAAAACGCCCAATAGTTCACTAGTAAGATCATTTTGACGCTTACTAGTGAACATGTAAGCCACAAAACGCTCACTAGTTTACTAGTAAGGTCATTTTGACACTTACTAGTGAACATGTAAGCCACAAAACGCTCACTAGTTCACTATCCATCCATCCATCCATAATAAGATAATTTTGACGCTTACTACTGAACATTTAAGGCCATAAATGTGCCCACTAGTTCACTGGTCAGATGATTTTGACGCTTACTAGTGAACATGTAAGGCCATAAATGTGCCCACTTGTAGTGCTAGTGACATTACACTGTACTTGCATTAAATGCAAATAAGGATGATTACGAAAACATGTAACGGTATCCTATTGGCTGTACGTTTCAAAATAGTGTCATCCCACCAGTCAGGGCTCATGATTTTGGAAATTCTGTGCCCACTTAGTTTTTTAAAACAACAATGGCGGACAGTGTCCTGAG
Organism: Hippocampus zosterae; assembly: GCF_025434085.1. Classification (NCBI taxonomy): domain Eukaryota; kingdom Metazoa; phylum Chordata; class Actinopteri; order Syngnathiformes; family Syngnathidae; genus Hippocampus; species Hippocampus zosterae. The sequence continues at coordinate 12,721,286 of NC_067465.1, forward strand.
ACGTATTCGGCGAAGGTGCAGGGCAATAGAGAGTGCCTGTCATCAAGGGTCTGCCGGTGAAAGTGAAGCACGCGCGATAAACATTTCAATTGCTAATTTAAGAAGAGTTAGTGACCAGTTTAGCGCTGATACTATTCAAAGTTTGATTCAAAGTCCAATAGATCTCCGATCTGTCATCATTGCGGGACCCACTCCTAATGGTGGACGTGTTTGTTCCCATGTGGCACATCGTTTGCACACAGGTAAAATGGCTACCATTTTTTGTCATTGGTTTTTCGTATGTATTTTTATTCGAACTACACACGGGTTTTACTGACGACTTGCTGTGACTTACCTTCTATCACCCTGTCAAACGTCGTTTTATACCAGTGGTTTTCCTGCAAATCAGTAGACTATTAAGTAACGCGATGGCTGTACACTTTTAAGCAATAACTAGTGATCTTTTAGTTATTCAATTATAAGTTTGAATTATTTTTTTCTTGAGTAAAATGGTTAGAGAAAATAGCTGCTCGTGGTTTTGAAGCTGCATATACTTTTATGTACATCTGTGTCTATATGCCTGTACTGTATACAGTATATAAAAAACACGTAGTGATTCGTTTGCTTGAATTCCTTAATCCTTTTATTTCCATACTTTAGGTAGACGAGGAAGACCAGCACTTGACATTACAAGGGATCAAATTGAACTGCTCCCCACTCAGGGCTTTACAGTGAGAGCCATCACTGAGATGTTGTGTTGTTCCTCTTCATACCTGCATAAAAAAATGAAGTTTTTTCAGATTTCAGCCAGAAATAGATTTACTCCCATTCATGATGTTGACCTGGAAGAGCATGTCAGAAGATTGCACAGCCAATTTCCCAGATCAGGCTCGGAAGCAAGTGTTCTGCTACATACTCTTGTCCCTTCATGTATATATCATTATATTCATTGTGAAAGTGTACTTTCTTTATTGTGTTGTTTTCTGAACCTGTTGCAGATGATGAGGGCATACCTGCGTGCTGATGGTATTGTAGTACAAAGAAAAAGAGTTCGAGAAATCCTCAACCGTAGTGACCCAGCTGCTGCAGCCCAGAGATGGAGCCAGACTGTGGCTAGAAGAACATACTATGTGCCATTCCCCAATAGTTTATGGCACATAGATGGGCATATGCGTCTCATTCGGTAATAAGGGATCATCTTATATTTGTACTCGTGGGAGCATTAGAAAGCCATATTGTATGGACAGCACAGATTAAATTGAATTTTATCATTTGTATATCCAAGTTACACAAACTCCAAATTGCCTCCATGTAGTCTTAAGTGCACAGCAATACCTTCTCTACCGAGATGATATTTCAAACAAGATATGAAACTTGATTGTTTTCTTGTATTTAATCATTATTCTTTTCATGTTTGTTTTACAGGTGGGTGTTTGTGACACATGCCGGCATTGATGGGAATTCCAGGCTAATAACGTACCTTCAACTGGAGCACAGACAACACAGCTTTGACAGTGTTGAAATATTTTGTCCAAGCCACCTGCCTGTATGGGTTACCCTCCAGAGTAAGATCCGACCATGGTGGTGAAAACACTGGTTGCTCTTTTAATGAACCTACTGCAGGGACAAGACACCCAAATTATTTCTAGCTCCAGCCAACACCCCCTCACAATTTACTCACACCTCCCATGGCCTGATTATCCACCAACAGGGGCCCTTTTTGGATTATCATTTTGGCATAGGAACTTTCCTTTCCTATCCTAACCGAGTGAGATGAGCCGGTAGCACCTGGAGCAAAGATCGTCTAAATTTTAATAATGCTTAGGAAAGGTTCTGACCATCCTTTACGAAAGGAAAGGAGATATATTATGCAGCAGGAATATTTAAAGGGGAAGTCTTTTTTTATGTTGTTGTTGTTGTTGTTGTCGACCCCACCCGTGCCCCGACATTGGGGGACCGGGCCCTCACTCCGTCTCCCGGATCCCCAGACCCCCCTCCTCCGCCCAGCGGGCGAGCAGGGCCGCCACTCCGCTTGGGTTTCGCCAGAGGTCCTCCGGAGTCAGTGTGGTGGGTATGTTTGTGCAGGTGAACAGGTGTTGTGTGTCGTGCACTTGCGTGCCGCATAGCGCACAGAGTGGTGTTGGGTGTGTGTCCGGTGTAATGTTGTGTAGGTAGGAGTGGAGGGCTGGTGATTTGTTGGTTCGGAGTTGTGCTAGGAGTTGTCTGATTCTGTGTGGTAGGTCTTGCTCTGATGGGTCTATTTCTGGTGCTGGTGCATGTATTACTTTGTTGTGTTGTCTGGTGTCCAAGTGTGTTTGTACAAAGTGGGTGTGTATGTCTTTCATGTTCTGTTTTATGGTGTCGTTGTTGGTGTCCTGTGGTGCTGTGTCTTTGTTGTGTGTGTAGTTGTTGTTGTGGAAGATTGTTTGTTTCTTTTGTCTGGGTGGTGGTGGTTGTTGAGTGAGTGGGTGTAGTGGGTGGGTTGGGTGTTGGGGTTTTTGTCTGATTTGCGATGCGTGTAGTTTTAGATGGGTGTTCAGTGGGAGAGTTTTTGTTTCCTCATGCAAGTGTTGTATGTTTGTGTCTTGTGTGCATCCTGTTGCTATTCTGAGTGCGGTGTTCTGTGTGGTCTGGAGTTTTGTCTTGTTTGTGTCCGATAGTGTTGGTGACCATATAGTGTTTGCGTATTCGAGGCGTGTGAGTGTGGTTGCTTTGTATGTGGTGAGTATAGTTTCTTTGGATTTTCCCCAGTGAGTGGTTGTTAAGGCTTTAAGTATTTTGTTTGATTGCTTGGCGCGGGTTAGAGTGTGTTGTGTGTGTTTTGAGAAGGTGAGTTTGGGGTCCCATGTTAATCCCAGTATTTTGGGTTCGCGGACTGTGGGTAGGGTGGTGTTATCTATTTGTAAAGTGAGCCTGTTGCTGTATTCTGCCGGATCCGGTGTGAACAGAGTGGTGGTGGTTTTGTCTGCGTTGAGTGTGAGTTGGTTCTGTTTTGTCCAGTTGTATATGTCGTGGAGATATTTTTGTACTTGTTGTTGTGCCTGTTGTGGTTTGACATGTGTGGATAGAATGGTGATGTCGTCTGCATATGTAACTGTGTGTACATTTGGAGGTGGTTGTGGTAAGCCTGCCATGTATATGTTGAATAGTGTTGGTGAAAGTACTCCCCCCTGTGGTACCCCCGTTTTCGTGTTTCTATGTTCTGATGTTTCCCCCCGGTATTGAGTGTATTGTCTGCGTCCCCTTATGTAGTTGAAGATGTATTTGATGATGATGTTTGGGGTGTTAGTGTTGTTGAGTTTGTTTGTGAGTGTGTGTAGGTTTACCGTGTCAAAGGCTTTGGACATGTCTAGGGCTATGGCAACTGTTCGTTGTGGTGGTTTTTGTTGATTGAAACCTGTGGCTATGATGTTGTGTATGTGGTGTAGTGCTGTGGTTGTGGAGTGTTGTTTTCGGAAGCCGTGTTGGTGAGAGGGTAGTTGAGTGTTGTTGGTAATGAAGGGTAGTATTACCTTTTCCATTGTTTTGGCTATTGGGCTGAGTAGTGCTATTGGTCTGTAAGATGGGCCGAGTGCGTGGTTTTTGTTGGGTTTTGGTATTGGGATTATTTTTGCAGTCTTCCATATTGCGGGGATGGTGTTGGTGTTGAGTGATGTGTTGTAAGTGTGTGTGAGTAGTGTTATTGCTTTGGGGCCTAGGTGTTTCAGATGTCTGATGTTTATGTTGTCTGGGCCTGTGGAGTTGTTGCTTTTGGAGCGTTGTAGTGCTTGTTTGACTTGTTGTTCTGTGATGGTTATGGGCGTGGTGTTGAGTTTTCGTATTTTGCGTTGTAGTTGTCTGTATGTTCTGTTGGTTTTGTGTTGTATTATGTTGGTGAATTGTTTGTTGAATGCTCGTGCTTTCTGTTTGTTGGATATTGCCGTGTGTTGTCCGAACTGTATTGTGGTGTTTTCTGGTGCTTTTTGTTCTTTGTTTGATAGTCTTGTTACTGTGTTCCAGAGTATGTGTTGTTTGTGTCTGTGGTTCCATGCATCCGTTAAGTGTTCTTTCCATAGCTCTTGTTTGTGTTTTTGGATTTGTGTCTTGTCACTGTCTTTCCTAATGCTGGTGTAGTTGGTGAGACGAGGTGTGTTGTGTTGTTTTTCTAGTTTGGTTTCTTGTATGGTGATGATGTCTGCGTGCTGTTGTGAGGCGAGTTCTTCTAGTTCTGTTTTCTTGTTTTGGATGCCGTTGATGTTTATTTGTAGTATGGTCAGTGTGTGTTTGTTGTTTTTGTTGGTGGGTGTTGTTCTTTGTGGGTTGTTCGGGGGTTGTGGTGTTGGGGTGTTTGTTGTTTGCGTGTGTGTTCTGCATGTCCACGTGTTTGTGTATTGGCGGGTGGTGATGCCGGAGCAATGTCTGTGTATCCAGTGTGGGTGTGTTGAGTTGCATCTGAGTGAGGTTTGTCTGCGTGTGATGATTCTATTGCAGCTATTTCAGGTCCAGGTTTGGGGGGGTGGTCTTGTGTTTGTTGTATCTCTGTTGGAGTTGTCTGTCCGTGTTGCCTTTGAGGGTAGTGTTGGTGAGGCGAGTGTGTTGTTTTGGTCTGTTTGTGCTCTGCTGCCTGTTGGTGTCCTACGAGGTGTTGTTGTTCGTGGTGGTGTTTTGGGATGTAGTCTGCATTTCCATGTTATGTTGTATTGTCTAGTGTTTATGTTTGTGCAATGTTTGTGTACCCAGTGTGGTGTGTGGTGGTTGCATCTGAAGGATGTCTGTCTTCTTGTAATCTGTTGTGTGCAAATGTCGCATGTCCAGGTAGTTTGTTGTGTGTGTGTTTGTTGCGTGCGTGAGAGTGTCTGTGTGGGCCCCGGATTTGTCTCTATGTCCCAGGCCTGGAGCAAAAGGTCCGCCCGCCACCCTGCCAGGTTCAGGGGGCGGCTAGCCGAAAAAAAAAAAACGGCCGTAAGGGCACCCCGTTCGGGGTGCAGGGATTGGTTCCTTGATTTGTCCCCCCGTTCGGGGGGAACCCTCCAACTGCGAGTAAGCCAAGGAGTTTGGAGGTACAGCAGGTTGACAGCAGTGTGATCGAGCAGATTAGATAGAGTAGAATTTGAATGGGGCTTCACTGATTTATTTCATACAATTCATATCTAAAACACAGTTGAAAAATATTTGATTGTTAAAATATTTAAATACAAGAACTATATCAAGAAATTAACAAAACATAGTTTTTTTAGTTAGGAGAAAAGTCTAAAAACATATCACAAATGACAAACGTTGTGCCTCTCCTCCTCCTGTTCTTCAATGAAGCTGATCACCCTCCAGCTCCCGTTAGAAACATCGTGCTGCTGAAGGTGTGCCGGAAGAATGGTTGTGATACAGGAGGTGCTGTGGACTCTCCCAGAAACGAGGACCTAGTTTAGTTGTAGATCCAGTAAAACATAGTGCAAATGTGACATTATTTATAATGCACAGTTACAGTCTTGTGAATATTAAAAAATGTACTTCATGTAATGCAGGAAGCGAATATTTCAAACGAACTAAGGCAGCAAACAGTAAGAGCAAAATCGTGTTCCAAACATTAACTCTTTTTTTAAATGTCAATTAGCTTGTGAGTAATAAGACAAAATGTGACTGTCAGACAGAGAACTGTCAGAGCAAACGGCAGATTTTAGAAAGTCCTGCCGAAATAAATCTGCACCCGACTGCGACTGTCAGCGTTGAACTGCCGCCATTGCTGTCAAAGTCAGACACATCTCCAAAATTGTTGGAGCAAATTTTTAAGCAGGCTTCATCTTGATAAATTGACCACGTATTTGACATTTACACCATAACGTTACCGCCTAAAATAATCGTAAAACAAAATTTTGTGTAACAACAAGAGTAATATGTACCCCAGAAGCTTTCAAAGCGTCTGAAAGTTTTCTCCTCCGTTTTTGTTGGGGCTTGGCTCGAAATGCATCATGATTGGCCGCCCGAAGTCCACGTGTCTGTCGGACGTGCTCTCATTGGTCTACAATACCATCACGGATGAATAAATACTCAAAGGGCTTGCCAGGCAAGCCCTTTGAACCCTTTAAATGCTCAATGGGCTTGCCTGGCAAGCCCTTTGAGTATTTATTCCATATTGCCCACTAGTTCACTAGTAAGGTCATTTTGACGCTTACTAGTGAACATGTAAGGCCATAAATGTGCCCACTAGTTCACTAGTAAGATCATTTTGAGGCTTACTAGTTGACATGTAAGCCACAAAACGCCCGCTAGTTCACTAGTAAGATAATTTTGAGGCTTCTAGTGAACATGTAAGCCACAGAACGCCCACTAGTTCACTAGTAAGATCATTTTGACGCTTACTAGTGAACATGTAAGCCACAAAACGCTCACTAGTTCACTAGTAAGGTCATTTTGACACTTACTAGTGAACATGTAAGCCACAAAACGCTCACTGGTTCACTAGTAAGGTAATTTTGACGCTTACTAGTGAACATGTAAGCCACAAAACGCCCACTAGTTCCCTAGTAAGATCATTTTGACGCTTATTTATGAACATGTCAGCCACAAAACGCTCACTCGTTCACTAGTAAGATCATTTTGACGCTTACTAGTGAACATGTAAGCCACAAAACGCCCACTAGTTCACTAGTAAGGTCATTTTGACACTTACTAGTGAACATGTAAGCCACAAAACGCCCACTAGTTCACTAGTAAGATCATTTTGACGCTTACTAGTGAACATGTAAGCCACAAAACGCCCAATAGTTCACTAGTAAGATCATTTTGACGCTTACTAGTGAACATGTAAGCCACAAAACGCTCACTAGTTTACTAGTAAGGTCATTTTGACACTTACTAGTGAACATGTAAGCCACAAAACGCTCACTAGTTCACTATCCATCCATCCATCCATAATAAGATAATTTTGACGCTTACTACTGAACATTTAAGGCCATAAATGTGCCCACTAGTTCACTGGTAAGATGATTTTGACGCTTACTAGTGAACATGTAAGGCCATAAATGTGCCCACTTGTAGTGCTAGTGACATTACACTGTACTTGCATTAAATGCAAATAAGGATGATTACGAAAACATGTAACGGTATCCTATTGGCTGTACGTTTCAAAATAGTGTCATCCCACCAGTCAGGGCTCATGATTTTGGAAATTCTGTGCCCACTTAGTTTTTTAAAACAACAATGGCGGACAGTGTCCTGAGACGTATTCGGCGAAGGTGCAGGGCAATAGAGAGTGCCTGTCATCAAGGGTCTGCCGGTGAAAGTGAAGCACGCGCGATAAACATTTCAATTGCTAATTTAAGAAGAGTTAGTGACCAGTTTAGCGCTGATACTATTCAAAGTTTGATTCAAAGTCCAATAGATCTCCGATCTGTCATCATTGCGGGACCCACTCCTAATGGTGGACGTGTTTGTTCCCATGTGGCACATCGTTTGCACACAGGTAAAATGGCTACCATTTTTTGTCATTGGTTTTTCGTATGTATTTTTATTCGAACTACACACGGGTTTTACTGACGACTTGCTGTGACTTACCTTCTATCACCCTGTCAAACGTCGTTTTATACCAGTGGTTTTCCTGCAAATCAGTAGACTATTAAGTAACGCGATGGCTGTACACTTTTAAGCAATAACTAGTGATCTTTTAGTTATTCAATTATAAGTTTGAATTATTTTTTTCTTGAGTAAAATGGTTAGAGAAAATAGCTGCTCGTGGTTTTGAAGCTGCATATACTTTTATGTACATCTGTGTCTATATGCCTGTACTGTATACAGTATATAAAAAACACGTAGTGATTCGTTTGCTTGAATTCCTTAATCCTTTTATTTCCATACTTTAGGTAGACGAGGAAGACCAGCACTTGACATTACAAGGGATCAAATTGAACTGCTCCCCACTCAGGGCTTTACAGTGAGAGCCATCACTGAGATGTTGTGTTGTTCCTCTTCATACCTGCATAAAAAAATGAAGTTTTTTCAGATTTCAGCCAGAAATAGATTTACTCCCATTCATGATGTTGACCTGGAAGAGCATGTCAGAAGATTGCACAGCCAATTTCCCAGATCAGGCTCGGAAGCAAGTGTTCTGCTACATACTCTTGTCCCTTCATGTATATATCATTATATTCATTGTGAAAGTGTACTTTCTTTATTGTGTTGTTTTCTGAACCTGTTGCAGATGATGAGGGCATACCTGCGTGCTGATGGTATTGTAGTACAAAGAAAAAGAGTTCGAGAAATCCTCAACCGTAGTGACCCAGCTGCTGCAGCCCAGAGATGGAGCCAGACTGTGGCTAGAAGAACATACTATGTGCCATTCCCCAATAGTTTATGGCACATAGATGGGCATATGCGTCTCATTCGGTAATAAGGGATCATCTTATATTTGTACTCGTGGGAGCATTAGAAAGCCATATTGTATGGACAGCACAGATTAAATTGAATTTTATCATTTGTATATCCAAGTTACACAAACTCCAAATTGCCTCCATGTAGTCTTAAGTGCACAGCAATACCTTCTCTACCGAGATGATATTTCAAACAAGATATGAAACTTGATTGTTTTCTTGTATTTAATCATTATTCTTTTCATGTTTGTTTTACAGGTGGGTGTTTGTGACACATGCCGGCATTGATGGGAATTCCAGGCTAATAACGTACCTTCAACTGGAGCACAGACAACACAGCTTTGACAGTGTTGAAATATTTTGTCCAAGCCACCTGCCTGTATGGGTTACCCTCCAGAGTAAGATCCGACCATGGTGGTGAAAACACTGGTTGCTCTTTTAATGAACCTACTGCAGCGACAAGACACCAAAATTATTTCTAGCTCCAGCCAACACCCCCTCACAATTTACTCACACCTCCCATGGCCTGATTATCCACCAACAGGGGCCCTTTTTGGATTATCATTTTGGCATAGGAACTTTCCTTTCCTATCCTAACCGAGTGAGATGAGCCGGTAGCACCTGGAGCAAAGATCGTCTAAATTTTAATAATGCTTAGGAAAGGTTCTGACCATCCTTTACGAAAGGAAAGGAGATATATTATGCAGCAGGAATATTTAAAGGTGAAGTCTTTTTTTATGTTGTTGTTGTTGTTGTTGTCGACCCCACCCGTGCCCCGACATTGGGGGACCGGGCCCTCACTCCGTCTCCCGGATCCCCAGACCCCCCTCCTCCGCCCAGCGGGCGAGCAGGGCCGCCACTCCGCTTGGGTTTCGCCAGAGGTCCTCCGGAGTCAGTGTGGTGGGTATGTTTGTGCAGGTGAACAGGTGTTGTGTGTCGTGCACTTGCGTGCCGCATAGCGCACAGAGTGGTGTTGGGTGTGTGTCCGGTGTAATGTTGTGTAGGTAGGAGTGGAGGGCTGGTGATTTGTTGGTTCGGAGTTGTGCTAGGAGTTGTCTGGTTCTGTGTGGTAGGTCTTGCTCTGATGGGTCTATTTCTGGTGCTGGTGCATGTATTACTTTGTTGTGTTGTCTGGTGTCCAAGTGTGTTTGTACAAAGTGGGTGTGTATGTCTTTCATGTTCTGTTTTATGGTGTCGTTGTTGGTGTCCTGTGGTGCTGTGTCTTTGTTGTGTGTGTAGTTGTTGTTGTGGAAGATTGTTTGTTTCTTTTGTCTGGGTGGTGGTGGTTGTTGAGTGAGTGGGTGTAGTGGGTGGGTTGGGTGTTGGGCTTTTTGTCTGATTTGCGATGCGTGTAGTTTTAGATGGGTGTTCAGTGGGAGAGTTTTTGTTTCCTCATGCAAGTGTTGTATGTTTGTGTCTTGTGTGCATCCTGTTGCTATTCTGAGTGCGGTGTTCTGTGTGGTCTGGAGTTTTGTCTTGTTTGTGTCCGATAGTGTTGGTGACCATATAGTGTTTGCGTATTCGAGGCGTGTGAGTGTGGTTGCTTTGTATGTGGTGAGTATAGTTTCTTTGGATTTTCCCCAGTGAGTGGTTGTTAAGGCTTTAAGTATTTTGTTTGATTGCTTGGCGCGGGTTAGAGTGTGTTGTGTGTGTTTTGAGAAGGTGAGTTTGGGGTCCCATGTTAATCCCAGTATTTTGGGTTCGCGGACTGTGGGTAGGGTGGTGTTATCTATTTGTAAAGTGAGTCTGTTGCTGTATTCTGCCGGATCCGGTGTGAACAGAGTGGTGGTGGTTTTGTCTGCGTTGAGTGTGAGTTGGTTCTGTTTTGTCCAGTTGTATATGTCGTGGAGATATTTTTGTACTTGTTGTTGTGCCTGTTGTGGTTTGACATGTGTGGATAGAATGGTGATGTCGTCTGCATATGTAACTGTGTGTACATTTGGAGGTGGTTGTGGTAAGTCTGCCATGTATATGTTGAATAGTGTTGGTGAAAGTACTCCCCCCTGTGGTACCCCCGTTTTCGTGTTTCTATGTTCTGATGTTTCCCCCCGGTATTGAGTGTATTGTCTGCGTCCCCTTATGTAGTTGAAGATGTATTTGATGATGATGTTTGGGGTGTTAGTGTTGTTGAGTTTGTTTGTGAGTGTGTGTAGGTTTACCGTGTCAAAGGCTTTGGACATGTCTAGGGCTATGGCAACTGTTCGTTGTGGTGGTTTTTGTTGATTGAAACCTGTGGCTATGATGTTGTGTATGTGGTGTAGTGCTGTGGTTGTGGAGTGTTGTTTTCGGAAGCCGTGTTGGTGAGAGGGTAGTTGAGTGTTGTTGGTAATGAAGGGTAGTATTACCTTTTCCATTGTTTTGGCTATTGGGCTGAGTAGTGCTATTGGTCTGTAAGATGGGCCGAGTGCGTGGTTTTTGTTGGGTTTTGGTATTGGGATTATTTTTGCAGTCTTCCATATTGCGGGGATGGTGTTGGTGTTGAGTGATGTGTTGTAAGTGTGTGTGAGTAGTGTTATTGCTTTGGGGCCTAGGTGTTTCAGATGTCTGATGTTTATGTTGTCTGGGCCTGTGGAGTTGTTGCTTTTGGAGCGTTGTAGTGCTTGTTTGACTTGTTGTTCTGTGATGGTTATGGGCGTGGTGTTGAGTTTTCGTATTTTGCGTTGTAGTTGTCTGTATGTTCTGTTGGTTTTGTGTTGTATTATGTTGGTGAATTGTTTGTTGAATGCTTGTGCTTTCTGTTTGTTGGATATTGCCTTGTGTTGTCCGAACTGTATTGTGGTGTTTTCTGGTGCTTTTTGTTCTTTGTTTGATAGTCTTGTTACTGTGTTCCAGAGTATGTGTTGTTTGTGTCTGTGGTTCCATGCATCCGTTAAGTGTTCTTTCCATAGCTCTTGTTTGTGTTTTTGGATTTGTGTGTCTATTTCTTTGTTTAGGTCCGTGATGCGTGGGTCTTGGTGGTTTTGTTGTCTGATGTCGTTTCTTTGGCTGATGAGTGTTCTGATGTGTTGTGGTAGGAGAAGTGATTTGCTTTTTATTTTTCCGTGGGGTATGTGGTGTTTGTCTGCTGTAAGTATGAGGTTTGTGAGCATGTTGTTGGCTGTGTGGATGTTGTCAGGTATGGTTATGTTCTCCAGTGCTGATTCTATTTCAGAGGTGTATCCTTCCCAGTCTGCTTTCCTGTAATTTGTGTAAGTTTGAAGGTGTTGTTGTAGGCGGAAAGGAGCACGCGTGTTGTGTGTGATTTTGATAGGAAGGTGGTCTGAACTGAGTGCGTGTATTGTGGTCCATGTTGTTCTGTTTGTGATGCTGTTGCTGGCTGTTGTGATGTCCGGTGATGTTGGTTGTTGGTTGATGTTTGTAGGTTTTCTGGTGGGTGTGTTTGTGTTTAGAGTGATTTGTTGGGAGTTTTGTAGTATGTCTGCAATGTGGGTGCCTCTGTGGTCGTCGTAGGGAGAGTGCCATTGTGTTGAGTGAGCGTTGATGTCTGCGGTTAGAATGGTGTTGTTCAGCGAGTTTATGTATTGGAAGGTGTTGGTGATGTCTGTGTCTTCTGTGGCGTGGTCTGGTCGGGTGGTATCTCTGGGGGGTATATACATGTTGCATATGTGTAGTCTTTTGTGGTTGGTTATGTGAATCTTTACGGTTTGAATTTCTGTAGTGTTGGTGTTAATGTTGTTGGGGATGTTCATGGGAGTGAATGTGTATCTACTGTATATCTATAAAAAAAATCCTCGTCTCACCCCTCAGGTGGTGTCCATCCCTCATTCAGCTGGGGTCCTCTACCAGAGGCCAGGAAGCTTGAGGGTTCTGTGCAGTATCCTTGCCGTTCCCAGCACTGCACATTTCTGGACTGAGATGTCCGATGTTGTTCCCGGGATCTGTTGCAACCACTCATCATCTAGTTTGGGGGTCACTGCCCCGAGTGCTCCGACCACCACAGGCACGACTGTCCCCTTTACCTTCCAGGCTCTCTCCAGCTCCTCTCTGAGCCCTTGGGATTTCTCGAGTTTCTCGTGTTCCTTCTTTCTGATGTTTCCAGCACTTGGGACCGCTACATCCACTACAACGGCTTTCCTCTGCCCTTTATCTATCATCAGGATATCTGGTTGGTTCGCCATTACCATCTTGTCAGTCTGGATCTGGAAGTCCCATAGGATCTTCGCTCTGTCATTCTCCACCACCTTCGGAGGTGTTTCCCATTTTGACCTTGGGGTGTCCAGTCCATACTCCGCACAGATGTTTCGGTAGACTATGCCAGCCACCTGGTTATGGCGTTCCATATAGGCTTTCCCTGCCAGCACCTTACACCCTGCAGTTATGTGTTAGATCGTCTCAGGTGCCTCTTTGCACAACCTACACCTTGGGTCTTGGCTGGTGTGGTATATCTAGGCCTCGATGGCTCTGGTGCTCAGGGCCTGCTCCTGAGCAGCCAGGATGAGTGCCTCTGTGCTGTCCTTCAGGCCAGCCCTCTCTAGAACTCTGATCGGACTTCTTGAGATTGGCCACGGCAGTTATTGTCCGGTGGTACATCCCGTGTAGGGGCTTGTCCTCCCATGATGGTCCCTCTTCCAGCACCTCATCTTCTGTTCCCCATTGTCTGAGACATTCTCTGAGTACATCATCCGTTGGTGCCTTCTCCTTGATGTATTTGTGGAGCTTGGATGTTTCATCCTGGACAGTGGCTCTCACACTCACTAGTCCCCGGCCTCCTTCCTTTCGGCTTGTGTACAGTCTCAGGGTGCTGGATTTGGTATGGAACCCTCCATGCATGGTAACGAGCTTTCGGGTCTTAACATCCGTGGTCTGAATCTCTTCCTTTGGCCACCTTATTTTTCCTGCAGGGTATCTGATCACTGGAAAGGGCATAGCTGTTTATTGCCCGGGTCTTATTCTTGCCATTGAGCTGGCTTCTTAGGACTTGCCTCACTCGCTGGAGGTATTTGGCCGTAGCCGCTTTCCTTGTTGCCAGTTTGAGGTTGCCATTGGCTTGTGGTATACCGAGGTACTTGTAGCTGTCCTCAATGTCTGCTATTGTTCCTTCAGGGAGTGAGACCCCTTCAGTGCGGACTACCCTTCCTCTCTTAGTCACCATCCGACTACATTTCTCCATCACGAATGACATCCCGATGTCGCTGCTGTAGATCTTGATTGTGTGGATCAGGGAGTCTATGTCCCTTTCGCTCTTAGCAAACAGCTACATGTCATCCTTGTAGAGGAGGTGACTGATCGTAGCTCCATTTCTGAGGCGGTATCCATGGCCTGTCTTGGTGATTACTTGGCTTAGGGGGTTCAGTCCTATGCAGGACAGCAGTGGGGAGAGTGCATCACCTTGGTATATGCCACATTTGATGGACACTTGGGTAAGTGGCTTGCCATTGGCTTCAAGTGTGGTTTTCCACATCCTCATCAAGTTCGCAACGAAGGCTCTTAGGGTCCTGTTCACCTTATACACATCCAAGCATTCAGTGATCCATGTATGTGGCATCGAGTCATAGGCTTTCTTTTAATCAATCCAGGCTGTGCACAGGTTGGTACATCGGGACCTGCAGTCTTGTGCGACTGTTCTGTCAACCAGGAGCTGATGTTTGGCTCCCCTGGTATCTCTACCAATGCCCTTCCGTGCTTCGCTCTGGATCAGCTCTGTTGTTAGGACCCTGCCACTGAGCGTACACTTTCGCAGGTTGTGTTGCAAACAGCCTGTTTATTCGTCTGGCCTCATTCTCTTTCGTGTACCGCTTTAGGCGGCTGGACAAGGCTTGGAGCCTTTGTTTCGAGTGCTTCATATATGGTCATCTGGATGTACCTCTCAGGATCGCCCTTTTCATCACACCTCTCTGGACCTCAGTCAATTGACTCACATCTTTCCGAGCCGCCTTGATCTTAGCCTCCAACCGTCTTTTCCATGGTCGGTAATGTATCTCATGGCTTCCATGGTTGCTCTTATAGCCAAGCATCTCAAGGATCACTGATGCTGAAGCGTATATCAGTTCATTTCCGTGATCGTTACGGTAAGGATCACCCTCAGTGCTGCATTCACACTTTCCAAGAGACTTTCAGGTGGTACTTCACATAGCCGTTGTAATCGGATTCTAGGTTTCCCAGCTTTCATTCTTGCCATGATCTTAGCTTTCAGGTCAGTTGCTGCCTCACTCAGCATTTCATTCATTGGGGCTGGCCTCCCAATCTCATCTTCTGCATTCACTCTGGTATGAACTCCTCCTCTGATCTGGCAGCCTGGGGCCCCTCACTATGGAACCTGCGTTGTACCTCATCAATCTCAAGTTGTGACAGCAGTTGCCGTTTGTGGATGTTGGAACACTGAGTTACGAGTTGTTTCGTGGCCACCCGTGACTGTGGGTTTCGAAGTAACCATTTAGCCCACATTCTCTCCATGTAACCTCTCTGACTAGGCTTGCTTGAGTAGTAGCATTCCAACAGAGCCATGTTATTGCATCTTGCCCATCTCTGCTCCATTTTTCATCAAGGTGCTCTGGTTCCCCAGCACCTGACGCAGACCTTGTTTGGCCGGGCGACGTCTGAGCTGGCATGTCATTCATTTTATTGTCTCTCATCATTGTATGAGGTACGCATTAGCGTGAAGGCTCTTGCCCAAGGACCCACACTGAATGGTGTTATGTGCTCATTTTTTGCCCCAAGTGGGGAGCGGAGGGACGGGCGCTGGGGGGGGGACCATCGTGGTGGGGCGGGCCCCTACGCGGGATGTGCCACCGGACCGTGGCTGAGGTGGCTGATCTCAAGAAGTCCTATCGGTGGCTGGAGGGGACTGGCCTGGGGGACAGCGCAGGGGCGCTCATCCTGGCTGCTCAGGAGCGGGCCTTGGGCGCCGGAGCCGTCGAGGCCCGGATGTGCCGCGCCGGACAGGACCCAGGGTGTGGGTTGTGCGGGGAGGCGCCTGGGACGATCCGGCACGTGGCTGCGGGGTGTGGGATGCTGGCAGGGGGGGCCTGCGTGGAGCGCCATGGCCAGGTGGCTGGCGTGGTCTGCCGAGGCATCTGTGCGGAGTGTGGACTGGGGGCCCCGGGGTCGGAGTGGGGGGCACCTCCGAGGGTGGTGGAGGGTGGCGGAGCGGGGATCCTGTGGGACTTCCGGATCCAGACTGGCGGGATGGTGGTGGCGAGCCAGCCAGATGTCGTGGTCGTGGATGGGGGGCGGAGGAGGGCCGTTGTGGTGGATGTGGCGGTCCCAGGTGGTGGAGGCATCGGGAGGGGGGAGCATGGGGGGCTCGGGGGGTACCAGGGGCTCGGGGAGGGGCTGGGGAGGGCCTGGGGGTGGGGGTGGCGGTCGTGCCTGTGGTGGTCGGGGCGCTCGGGGCAGTGACCCCCGGACTGGATGGGTGGTTGCGACAGATCCCGGGACCAGCGTCGGACATCTCGGTCCGGAGGTGTGCGGTGCTGGGAGCGGCGGGGGTACTGCGCGGGGCCCTCGGGCTTCCTGGCCTCTGGTGGAGGACCCGAGCTGAATGAGGGATGGATACCACCCGAGGACACCTCCTATTGGCTCCATGATAAGAGCTCCACCCAGCAAAGAATTAACCCTTTAAAACCTGATTCTGAGCTTTCACAATTATTTACCGCCATTTGCGTAATATCTACAGTATACAGAAGGAATCAAGCAATTTTTACCAATGTATCTGTAGGTGATGTTTATTTATTATGTACACAGAGATAAAGAGTAATGGCACAGCTCTGCAGTATCTTTCCACTTTTATATATGTATGCTATACTAAATAAAATGAATAGGGCACCATATAATGCAACAGTTATGCAACTCCCTAAATAATGATGTGAATTTTCAGTTGTTGCTAAATCAGTTAGGATGTTATAATTTGTGGTGTAGATGCGAATTTAGGAGAGCAGGACAATATATCGCATTGCAATTGGAGCAGCAGCTTGGTTGATGATGTCCCCAAACCGGCTCATCTATTATATTTGTCGTGCAATACAATGAAAATGAGCACAATTGCAAAACATAGGCTTCTTATATTTTAAAATAAAATAATCACATGTTTACCGTTCTGGGGTTTCTACAATCATGAATGGAGGCATTATTTACAGCAGGTTGATGTTGTTGTTGTTGTTGTCGACCCCACCCGTGCCCCGACATTGGGGGACCGGGCCCTCACTCCGTCTCCCGGATCCCCAGACCCCCCTCCGCCGCCCAGCGGGCGAGCAGGGCCGCCACTCCGCTTGGGTTTCGCCAGAGGTCCTCCGGAGTCAGTGTGGTGGGTATGTTTGTGCAGGTGAACAGGTGTTGTGTGTCGTGCACTTGCGTGCCGCATAGCGCACAGAGTGGTGTTGGGTGTGTGTCCGGTGTAATGTTGTGTAGGTAGGAGTGGAGGGCTGGTGATTTGTTGGTTCGGAGTTGTGCTAGGAGTTGTCTGGTTCTGTGTGGTAGGTCTTGCTCTGATGGGTCTATTTCTGGTGCTGGTGCATGTATTACTTTGTTGTGTTGTCTGGTGTCCAAGTGTGTTTGTACAAAGTGGGTGTGTATGTCTTTCATGTTCTGTTTTATGGTGTCGTTGTTGGTGTCCTGTGGTGCTGTGTCTTTGTTGTGTGTGTAGTTGTTGTTGTGGAAGATTGTTTGTTTCTTTTGTCTGGGTGGTGGTGGTTGTTGAGTGAGTGGGTGTAGTGGGTGGGTTGGGTGTTGGGCTTTTTGTCTGATTTGCGATGCGTGTAGTTTTAGATGGGTGTTCAGTGGGAGAGTTTTTGTTTCCTCATGCAAGTGTTGTATGTTTGTGTCTTGTGTGCATCCTGTTGCTATTCTGAGTGCTGTGTTCTGTGTGGTCTGGAGTTTTGTCTTGTTTGTGTCCGATAGTGTTGGTGACCATATAGTGTTTGCGTATTCGAGGCGTGTGAGTGTGGTTGCTTTGTATGTAGTGAGTATAGTTTCTTTGGATTTTCCCCAGTGAGTGGTTGTTAAGGCTTTAAGTATTTTGTTTGATTGCTTGGCGCGGGTTAGAGTGTGTTGTGTGTGTTTTGAGAAGGTGAGTTTGGGGTCCCATGTTAATCCCAGTATTTTGGGTTCGCGGACTGTGGGTAGGGTGGTGTTATCTATTTGTAAAGTGAGTCTGTTGCTGTATTCTGCCGGATCCGGTGTGAACAGAGTGGTGGTGGTTTTGTCTGCGTTGAGTGTGAGTTGGTTCTGTTTTGTCCAGTTGTATATGTCGTGGAGATATTTTTGTACTTGTTGTTGTGCCTGTTGTGGTTTGACATGTGTGGATAGAATGGTGATGTCGTCTGCATATGTAACTGTGTGTACATTTGGAGGTGGTTGTGGTAAGTCTGCCATGTATATGTTGAATAGTGTTGGTGAAAGTACTCCCCCCTGTGGTACCCCCGTTTTCGTGTTTCTGTGTTCTGATGTTTCCCCCCGGTATTGAGTGTATTGTCTGCGTCCCCTTATGTAGTTGAAGATGTATTTGATGATGATGTTTGGGGTGTTAGTGTTGTTGAGTTTGTTTGTGAGTGTGTGTAGGTTTACCGTGTCAAAGGCTTTGGACATGTCTAGGGCTATGGCAACTGTTGGTTGTGGTGGTTTTTGTTGATTGAAACCTGTGGCTATGATGTTGTGTATGTGGTGTAGTGCTGTGGTTGTGGAGTGTTGTTTTCGGAAGCCGTGTTGGTGAGAGGGTAGTTGAGTGTTGTTGGTAATGAAGGGTAGTATTACCTTTTCCATTGTTTTGGCTATTGGGCTGAGTAGTGCTATTGGTCTGTAAGATGGGCCGAGTGCGTGGTTTTTGTTGGGTTTTGGTATTGGGATTATTTTTGCAGTCTTCCATATTGCGGGGATGGTGTTGGTGTTGAGTGATGTGTTGTAAGTGTGTGTGAGTAGTGTTATTGCTTTGGGGCCTAGGTGTTTCAGATGTCTGATGTCTATGTTGTCTGGGCCTGTGGAGTTGTTGCTTTTGGAGCGTTGTAGTGCTTGTTTGACTTGTTGTTCTGTGATGGTTATGGGCGTGGTGTTGAGTTTTCGTATTTTGCGTTGTAGTTGTCTGTATGTTCTGTTGGTTTTGTGTTGTATTATGTTGGTGAATTGTTTGTTGAAAGCTCGTGCTTTCTGTTTGTTGGATATTGCCGTGTGTTGTCCGAACTGTATTGTGGTGTTTTCTGGTGCTTTTTGTTCTTTGTTAGATAGTCTTGTTACTGTGTTCCAGAGTATGTATTGTTTGTGTCTGTGGTTCCATGCATCCGTTAAGTGTTCTTTCCATAGCTCTTGTTTGTGTTTTTGGATTTGTTTGTCTATTTCTTTGTTTAGGTCTGTGATGCGTGGGTCTTGGTGGTTTTGTTGTCTGATGTCGTTTCTTTGGCTGATGAGTGTTCTGATGTGTTGTGGTAGGAGAAGTGATTTGCTTTTTATTTTTCCGTGGGGTATGTGGTGTTTGTCTGCTGTAAGTATGAGGTTTGTGAGCATGGTGTTGGCTGTGTGGATGTTGTCAGGTATGGTTAAGTTCTCCAGTGCTGATTCTATTTCAGAGGTGTATCCTTCCCAGTCTGCTTTCCTGTAATTTGTGTAAGTTTGAAGGTGTTGTTGTAGGCGGAAAGGAGCACGCGTGTTGTGTGTGATTTTGATAGGAAGGTGGTCTGAACTGAGTGCGTGTATTGTGGTCCATGTTGTTCTGTTTGTGATGCTGTTGCTGGCTGTTGTGATGTCCGGTGATGTTGGTTGTTGGTTGATGTTTGTAGGTTTTCTGGTAGGTGTGTTTGCGTTTAGAGTGATTTGTTGTGAGTTCTGTAGTATGTCTGCAATGAGGGTGCCTCTGTGGTCGTCGTAGGGAGAGTGCCATTGTGTTGAGTGAGCGTTGATGTCTGCGGTTAGAATGGTGTTGTTCAGCGAGTTTATGTATTGGAAGGTGTTGGTGATGTCTGTGTCTTCTGTGCCGTGGTCTGGTCGGGTGGTATCTCTGGGGGGTATATACATGTTGCATATGTGTAGTCTTTTGTGGTTGGTTATGTGAATCTTTACGGTTTGAATTTCTGTAGTGTTGGTGTTAATGTTGTTGGGGATGTTCATGGGAGTGAATGTGACTGATTTGTGAATGTATGTGAGCAGTCCTCCTCCTCCCTTGTGTTCTCTGTCTTTCCTAATGCTGGTGTAGTTGGTGAGACGAGGTGTGTTGTGTTGTTTTTCTAGTTTGGTTTCTTGTATGGTGATGATGTCTGCGTGCTGTTGTGAGGCGACTTCTTCTAGTTCTGTTTTCTTGTTTTGGATGCCGTTGATGTTTATTTGTAGTATGGTCAGTGTGTGATTGTTGTTTTTGTTGGTGGGTGTTGTTCTTTGTGGGTTGTTCGGGGGTTGTGGTGTTGGGGTGTTTGTTGTTTGCGTGTGTGTTCTGCATGTCCACGTGTTTGTGTATTGGCGGGTGGTGATGCCGGAGCAATGTCTGTGTATCCAGTGTGGGTGTGTTGAGTTGCATCTGAGTGAGGTTTGTCTGCGTGTGATGATTCTATTGCAGCTATTGCAGGTCCAGGTTTGGGGGGGTGGTCTTGTGTTTGTTGTATCTCTGTTGGAGTTGTCTGTCCGTGTTGCGTTTGAGGGTAGTGTTGGTGAGGCGAGTGTGTTGTTTTGGTCTGTTTGTGCTCTGCTGCCTGTTGGTGTCCTACGAGGTGTTGTTGTTCGTGGTGGTGTTTTGGGATGTAGTCTGCATTTCCATGTTATGTTGTATTGTCTAGTGTTTATGTTTGTGCAATGTTTGTGTACCCAGTGTGGTGTGTGGTGGTTGCATCTGAAGGATGTCTGTCTTCTTGTAATCTGTTGTGTGCAAATGTCGCATGTCCAGGTAGTTTGTTGTGTGTGTGTTTGTTGCGTGCGTGAGAGTGTCTGTGTGGGCCCCGGATTTGTCTCTATGTCCCCCGCCTGGAGCAAAAGGTCCGCCCGCCACCCTGCCAGGTTCAGGGGGCGGTTAGCCGAAAAAAAAAAAACGGCCGTAAGGGCACCCCGTTCGGGGTGCAGGGATTGGTTCCTTGATTTGTCCCCCCGTTCGGGGGGAACCCTCCAACTGCGAGTAAGCCAAGGAGTTTGGAGGTACAGCAGGTTGACAGCAGTGTGATCAAGCAGATTAGATAGAGTAGAATTTGAATGGGGCTTCACTGATTTATTTCATACAATTCATATCTAAAACACAGTTGAAAAATATTTGATTGTTAAAATATTTAAATACAAGAACTATATCAAGAAATTAACAAAACATAGTTTTTTTAGTTAGGAGAAAAGTCTAAAAACATATCACAAATGACAAACGTTGTGCCTCTCCTCCTCCTGTTCTTCAATGAAGCTGATCACCCTCCAGCTCCCGTTAGAAACATCGTGCTGCTGAAGGTGTGCCGGCAGAATGGTTGTGATACAGGAGGTGCTGTCAAAGTCAGACACATCTCCAAAATTGTTGGAGCAAATTTTTAAGCAGGCTTCATCTTGATAAATTGACCACGTATTTGACATTTACACCATAACGTTACCGCCTAAAATAATCGTAAAACAAAATTTTGTGTAACAACAAGAGTAATATGTACCCCAAAAGCTTTCAAAGCGTCTGAAAGTTTTCTCCTCCGTTTTTGTTGGGGCTTGGCTCGAAATGCATCATGATTGGCCGCCCGAAGTCCACGTGTCTGTCGGACGTGCTCTCATTGGTCTACAATACCATCACGGATGAATAAATACTCAAAGGGCTTGCCAGGCAAGCCCTTTGAACCCTTTAAATACTCAATGGGCTTGCCTGGCAAGCCCTTTGAGTATTTATTCCATATTGCCCACTAGTTCACTAGTAAGGTCATTTTGACGCTTACTAGTGAACATGTAAGGCCATAAATGTGCCCGCTAGTTCACTAGTAAGATCATTTTGAGGCTTACTAGTTGACATGTAAGCCACAAAACGCCCGCTAGTTCACTAGTAAGATAATTTTGAGGCTTCTAGTGAACATGTAAGCCACAGAACGCCCACTAGTTCACTAGTAAGATCATTTTGACGCTTACTAGTGAACATGTAAGCCACAAAACGCTCACTAGTTCACTAGTAAGGTCATTTTGACGCTTACTAGTGAACATGTAAGCCACAAAACGCTCACTGGTTCACTAGTAAGGTAATTTTGACGCTTACTAGTGAACATGTAAGCCACAAAACGCCCACTAGTTCCCTAGTAAGATCATTTTGACGCTTATTTATGAACATGTCAGCCACAAAACGCTCACTCGTTCACTAGTAAGATCATTTTGACGCTTACTAGTGAACATGTAAGCCACAAAACGCCCACTAGTTCACTAGTAAGGTCATTTTGACGCTTACTAGTGAACATGTAAGCCACAAAACGCCCACTAGTTCACTAGTAAGATCATTTTGACGCTTACTAGTGAACATGTAAGGCCATAAATGTGCCCACTAGTTCACTAGTAAGTTCATTTTGAGGCTTACTAGTTGACATGTAAGCCACACATCGCCTACTAGTTCACTAGTAAGATCATTTTGAGGCTTACTAGTGAACATGTAAGCCACAAAACGCCCAATAGTTCACTAGTAAGATCATTTTGACGCTTACTAGTGAACATGTAAGCCACAAAACGCTCACTAGTTTACTAGTAAGGTCATTTTGACGCTTACTAGTGAACATGTAAGCCACAAAACGCTCACTAGTTCACTATCCATCCATCCATCCATAATAAGATAATTTTGACGCTTACTACTGAACATTTAAGGCCATAAATGTGCCCACTAGTTCACTGGTAAGATGATTTTGACGCTTACTAGTGAACATGCAAGGCCATAAATGTGCCCACTTGTAGTGCTAGTGACATTACACTGTACTTGCATTAAATGCAAATAAAGATGATTACGAAAACATGTAACGGTATCCTATTGGCTGTACGTTTCAAAATAGTGTCATCCCACCAGTCAGGGCTCATGATTTTGGAAATTCTGTGCCCACTTAGTTTTTTAAAACAACAATGGCGGACAGTGTCCTGAGACGTATTCGGCGAAGGTGCAGGGCAATAGAGAGTGCCTGTCATCAAGGGTCTGCCGGTGAAAGTGAAGCACGCGCGATAAACATTTCAATTGCTAATTTAAGAAGAGTTAGTGACCAGTTTAGCGCTGATACTATTCAAAGTTTGATTCAAAGTCCAATAGATCTCCGATCTGTCATCATTGCGGGACCCACTCCTAATGGTGGACGTGTTTGTTCCCATGTGGCACATCGTTTGCACACAGGTAAAATGGCTACCATTTTTTGTCATTGGTTTTTCGTATGTATTTTTATTCGAACTACACACGGGTTTTACTGACGACTTGCTGTGACTTACCTTCTATCACCCTGTCAAACGTCGTTTTATACCAGTGGTTTTCCTGCAAATCAGTAGACTATTAAGTAACGCGATGGCTGTACACTTTTAAGCAATAACTAGTGATCTTTTAGTTATTCAATTATAAGTTTGAATTATTTTTTTCTTGAGTAAAATGGTTAGAGAAAATAGCTGCTCGTGGTTTTGAAGCTGCATATACTTTTATGTACATCTGTGTCTATATGCCTGTACTGTATACAGTATATAAAAAACACGTAGTGATTCGTTTGCTTGAATTCCTTAATCCTTTTATTTCCATACTTTAGGTAGACGAGGAAGACCAGCACTTGACATTACAAGGGATCAAATTGAACTGCTCCCCACTCAGGGCTTTACAGTGAGAGCCATCACTGAGATGTTGTGTTGTTCCTCTTCATACCTGCATAAAAAAATGAAGTTTTTTCAGATTTCAGCCAGAAATAGATTTACTCCCATTCATGATGTTGACCTGGAAGAGCATGTCAGAAGATTGCACAGCCAATTTCCCAGATCAGGCTCGGAAGCAAGTGTTCTGCTACATACTCTTGTCCCTTCATGTATATATCATTATATTCATTGTGAAAGTGTACTTTCTTTATTGTGTTGTTTTCTGAACCTGTTGCAGATGATGAGGGCATACCTGCGTGCTGATGGTATTGTAGTACAAAGAAAAAGAGTTCGAGAAATCCTCAACCGTAGTGACCCAGCTGCTGCAGCCCAGAGATGGAGCCAGACTGTGGCTAGAAGAACATACTATGTGCCATTCCCCAATAGTTTATGGCACATAGATGGGCATATGCGTCTCATTCGGTAATAAGGGATCATCTTATATTTGTACTCGTGGGAGCATTAGAAAGCCATATTGTATGGACAGCACAGATTAAATTGAATTTTATCATTTGTATATCCAAGTTACACAAACTCCAAATTGCCTCCATGTAGTCTTAAGTGCACAGCAATACCTTCTCTACCGAGATGATATTTCAAACAAGATATGAAACTTGATTGTTTTCTTGTATTTAATCATTATTCTTTTCATGTTTGTTTTACAGGTGGGTGTTTGTGACACATGCCGGCATTGATGGGAATTCCAGGCTAATAACGTACCTTCAACTGGAGCACAGACAACACAGCTTTGACAGTGTTGAAATATTTTGTCCAAGCCACCTGCCTGTATGGGTTACCCTCCAGAGTAAGATCCGACCATGGTGGTGAAAACACTGGTTGCTCTTTTAATGAACCTACTGCAGGGACAAGACACCCAAATTATTTCTAGCTCCAGCCAACACCCCCTCACAATTTACTCACACCTCCCATGGCCTGATTATCCACCAACAGGGGCCCTTTTTGGATTATCATTTTGGCATAGGAACTTTCCTTTCCTATCCTAACCGAGTGAGATGAGCCGGTAGCACCTGGAGCAAAGATCGTCTAAATTTTAATAATGCTTAGGAAAGGTTCTGACCATCCTTTACGAAAGGAAAGGAGATATATTATGCAGCAGGAATATTTAAAGGGGAAGTCTTTTTTTATGTTGTTGTTGTTGTTGTTGTCGACCCCACCCGTGCCCCGACATTGGGGGACCGGGCCCTCACTCCGTCTCCCGGATCCCCAGACCCCCCTCCTCCGCCCAGCGGGCGAGCAGGGCCGCCACTCCGCTTGGGTTTCGCCAGAGGTCCTCCGGAGTCAGTGTGGTGGGTATGTTTGTGCAGGTGAACAGGTGTTGTGTGTCGTGCACTTGCGTGCCGCATAGCGCACAGAGTGGTGTTGGGTGTGTGTCCGGTGTAATGTTGTGTAGGTAGGAGTGGAGGGCTGGTGATTTGTTGGTTCGGAGTTGTGCTAGGAGTTGTCTGGTTCTGTGTGGTAGGTCTTGCTCTGATGGGTCTATTTCTGGTGCTGGTGCATGTATTACTTTGTTGTGTTGTCTGGTGTCCAAGTGTGTTTGTACAAAGTGGGTGTGTATGTCTTTCATGTTCTGTTTTATGGTGTCGTTGTTGGTGTCCTGTGGTGCTGTGTCTTTGTTGTGTGTGTAGTTGTTGTTGTGGAAGATTGTTTGTTTCTTTTGTCTGGGTGGTGGTGGTTGTTGAGTGAGTGGGTGTAGTGGGTGGGTTGGGTGTTGGGCTTTTTGTCTGATTTGCGATGCGTGTAGTTTTAGATGGGTGTTCAGTGGGAGAGTTTTTGTTTCCTCATGCAAGTGTTGTATGTTTGTGTCTTGTGTGCATCCTGTTGCTATTCTGAGTGCGGTGTTCTGTGTGGTCTGGAGTTTTGTCTTGTTTGTGTCCGATAGTGTTGGTGACCATATAGTGTTTGCGTATTCGAGGCGTGTGAGTGTGGTTGCTTTGTATGTGGTGAGTATAGTTTCTTTGGATTTTCCCCAGTGAGTGGTTGTTAAGGCTTTAAGTATTTTGTTTGATTGCTTGGCGCGGGTTAGAGTGTGTTGTGTGTGTTTTGAGAAGGTGAGTTTGGGGTCCCATGTTAATCCCAGTATTTTGGGTTCGCGGACTGTGGGTAGGGTGGTGTTATCTATTTGTAAAGTGAGTCTGTTGCTGTATTCTGCCGGATCCGGTGTGAACAGAGTGGTGGTGGTTTTGTCTGCGTTGAGTGTGAGTTGGTTCTGTTTTGTCCAGTTGTATATGTCGTGGAGATATTTTTGTACTTGTTGTTGTGCCTGTTGTGGTTTGACATGTGTGGATAGAATGGTGATGTCGTCTGCATATGTAACTGTGTGTACATTTGGAGGTGGTTGTGGTAAGTCTGCCATGTATATGTTGAATAGTGTTGGTGAAAGTACTCCCCCCTGTGGTACCCCCGTTTTCGTGTTTCTATGTTCTGATGTTTCCCCCCGGTATTGAGTGTATTGTCTGCGTCCCCTTATGTAGTTGAAGATGTATTTGATGATGATGTTTGGGGTGTTAGTGTTGTTGAGTTTGTTTGTGAGTGTGTGTAGGTTTACCGTGTCAAAGGCTTTGGACATGTCTAGGGCTATGGCAACTGTTCGTTGTGGTGGTTTTTGTTGATTGAAACCTGTGGCTATGATGTTGTGTATGTGGTGTAGTGCTGTGGTTGTGGAGTGTTGTTTTCGGAAGCCGTGTTGGTGAGAGGGTAGTTGAGTGTTGTTGGTAATGAAGGGTAGTATTACCTTTTCCATTGTTTTGGCTATTGGGCTGAGTAGTGCTATTGGTCTGTAAGATGGGCCGAGTGCGTGGTTTTTGTTGGGTTTTGGTATTGGGATTATTTTTGCAGTCTTCCATATTGCGGGGATGGTGTTGGTGTTGAGTGATGTGTTGTAAGTGTGTGTGAGTAGTGTTATTGCTTTGGGGCCTAGGTGTTTCAGATGTCTGATGTTTATGTTGTCTGGGCCTGTGGAGTTGTTGCTTTTGGAGCGTTGTAGTGCTTGTTTGACTTGTTGTTCTGTGATGGTTATGGGCGTGGTGTTGAGTTTTCGTATTTTGCGTTGTAGTTGTCTGTATGTTCTGTTGGTTTTGTGTTGTATTATGTTGGTGAATTGTTTGTTGAATGCTTGTGCTTTCTGTTTGTTGGATATTGCCTTGTGTTGTCCGAACTGTATTGTGGTGTTTTCTGGTGCTTTTTGTTCTTTGTTTGATAGTCTTGTTACTGTGTTCCAGAGTATGTGTTGTTTGTGTCTGTGGTTCCATGCATCCGTTAAGTGTTCTTTCCATAGCTCTTGTTTGTGTTTTTGGATTTGTGTGTCTATTTCTTTGTTTAGGTCCGTGATGCGTGGGTCTTGGTGGTTTTGTTGTCTGATGTCGTTTCTTTGGCTGATGAGTGTTCTGATGTGTTGTGGTAGGAGAAGTGATTTGCTTTTTATTTTTCCGTGGGGTATGTGGTGTTTGTCTGCTGTAAGTATGAGGTTTGTGAGCATGTTGTTGGCTGTGTGGATGTTGTCAGGTATGGTTATGTTCTCCAGTGCTGATTCTATTTCAGAGGTGTATCCTTCCCAGTCTGCTTTCCTGTAATTTGTGTAAGTTTGAAGGTGTTGTTGTAGGCGGAAAGGAGCACGCGTGTTGTGTGTGATTTTGATAGGAAGGTGGTCTGAACTGAGTGCGTGTATTGTGGTCCATGTTGTTCTGTTTGTGATGCTGTTGCTGGCTGTTGTGATGTCCGGTGATGTTGGTTGTTGGTTGATGTTTGTAGGTTTTCTGGTGGGTGTGTTTGTGTTTAGAGTGATTTGTTGGGAGTTTTGTAGTATGTCTGCAATGTGGGTGCCTCTGTGGTCGTCGTAGGGAGAGTGCCATTGTGTTGAGTGAGCGTTGATGTCTGCGGTTAGAATGGTGTTGTTCAGCGAGTTTATGTATTGGAAGGTGTTGGTGATGTCTGTGTCTTCTGTGGCGTGGTCTGGTCGGGTGGTATCTCTGGGGGGTATATACATGTTGCATATGTGTAGTCTTTTGTGGTTGGTTATGTGAATCTTTACGGTTTGAATTTCTGTAGTGTTGGTGTTAATGTTGTTGGGGATGTTCATGGGAGTGAATGTGTATCTACTGTATATCTATAAAAAAAATCCTCGTCTCACCCCTCAGGTGGTGTCCATCCCTCATTCAGCTGGGGTCCTCTACCAGAGGCCAGGAAGCTTGAGGGTTCTGTGCAGTATCCTTGCCGTTCCCAGCACTGCACATTTCTGGACTGAGATGTCCGATGTTGTTCCCGGGATCTGTTGCAACCACTCATCATCTAGTTTGGGGGTCACTGCCCCGAGTGCTCCGACCACCACAGGCACGACTGTCCCCTTTACCTTCCAGGCTCTCTCCAGCTCCTCTCTGAGCCCTTGGGATTTCTCGAGTTTCTCGTGTTCCTTCTTTCTGATGTTTCCAGCACTTGGGACCGCTACATCCACTACAACGGCTTTCCTCTGCCCTTTATCTATCATCAGGATATCTGGTTGGTTCGCCATTACCATCTTGTCAGTCTGGATCTGGAAGTCCCATAGGATCTTCGCTCTGTCATTCTCCACCACCTTCGGAGGTGTTTCCCATTTTGACCTTGGGGTGTCCAGTCCATACTCCGCACAGATGTTTCGGTAGACTATGCCAGCCACCTGGTTATGGCGTTCCATATAGGCTTTCCCTGCCAGCACCTTACACCCTGCAGTTATGTGTTAGATCGTCTCAGGTGCCTCTTTGCACAACCTACACCTTGGGTCTTGGCTGGTGTGGTATATCTAGGCCTCGATGGCTCTGGTGCTCAGGGCCTGCTCCTGAGCAGCCAGGATGAGTGCCTCTGTGCTGTCCTTCAGGCCAGCCCTCTCTAGAACTCTGATCGGACTTCTTGAGATTGGCCACGGCAGTTATTGTCCGGTGGTACATCCCGTGTAGGGGCTTGTCCTCCCATGATGGTCCCTCTTCCAGCACCTCATCTTCTGTTCCCCATTGTCTGAGACATTCTCTGAGTACATCATCCGTTGGTGCCTTCTCCTTGATGTATTTGTGGAGCTTGGATGTTTCATCCTGGACAGTGGCTCTCACACTCACTAGTCCCCGGCCTCCTTCCTTTCGGCTTGTGTACAGTCTCAGGGTGCTGGATTTGGTATGGAACCCTCCATGCATGGTAACGAGCTTTCGGGTCTTAACATCCGTGGTCTGAATCTCTTCCTTTGGCCACCTTATTTTTCCTGCAGGGTATCTGATCACTGGAAAGGGCATAGCTGTTTATTGCCCGGGTCTTATTCTTGCCATTGAGCTGGCTTCTTAGGACTTGCCTCACTCGCTGGAGGTATTTGGCCGTAGCCGCTTTCCTTGTTGCCAGTTTGAGGTTGCCATTGGCTTGTGGTATACCGAGGTACTTGTAGCTGTCCTCAATGTCTGCTATTGTTCCTTCAGGGAGTGAGACCCCTTCAGTGCGGACTACCCTTCCTCTCTTAGTCACCATCCGACTACATTTCTCCATCACGAATGACATCCCGATGTCGCTGCTGTAGATCTTGATTGTGTGGATCAGGGAGTCTATGTCCCTTTCGCTCTTAGCAAACAGCTACATGTCATCCTTGTAGAGGAGGTGACTGATCGTAGCTCCATTTCTGAGGCGGTATCCATGGCCTGTCTTGGTGATTACTTGGCTTAGGGGGTTCAGTCCTATGCAGGACAGCAGTGGGGAGAGTGCATCACCTTGGTATATGCCACATTTGATGGACACTTGGGTAAGTGGCTTGCCATTGGCTTCAAGTGTGGTTTTCCACATCCTCATCAAGTTCGCAACGAAGGCTCTTAGGGTCCTGTTCACCTTATACACATCCAAGCATTCAGTGATCCATGTATGTGGCATCGAGTCATAGGCTTTCTTTTAATCAATCCAGGCTGTGCACAGGTTGGTACATCGGGACCTGCAGTCTTGTGCGACTGTTCTGTCAACCAGGAGCTGATGTTTGGCTCCCCTGGTATCTCTACCAATGCCCTTCCGTGCTTCGCTCTGGATCAGCTCTGTTGTTAGGACCCTGCCACTGAGCGTACACTTTCGCAGGTTGTGTTGCAAACAGCCTGTTTATTCGTCTGGCCTCATTCTCTTTCGTGTACCGCTTTAGGCGGCTGGACAAGGCTTGGAGCCTTTGTTTCGAGTGCTTCATATATGGTCATCTGGATGTACCTCTCAGGATCGCCCTTTTCATCACACCTCTCTGGACCTCAGTCAATTGACTCACATCTTTCCGAGCCGCCTTGATCTTAGCCTCCAACCGTCTTTTCCATGGTCGGTAATGTATCTCATGGCTTCCATGGTTGCTCTTATAGCCAAGCATCTCAAGGATCACTGATGCTGAAGCGTATATCAGTTCATTTCCGTGATCGTTACGGTAAGGATCACCCTCAGTGCTGCATTCACACTTTCCAAGAGACTTTCAGGTGGTACTTCACATAGCCGTTGTAATCGGATTCTAGGTTTCCCAGCTTTCATTCTTGCCATGATCTTAGCTTTCAGGTCAGTTGCTGCCTCACTCAGCATTTCATTCATTGGGGCTGGCCTCCCAATCTCATCTTCTGCATTCACTCTGGTATGAACTCCTCCTCTGATCTGGCAGCCTGGGGCCCCTCACTATGGAACCTGCGTTGTACCTCATCAATCTCAAGTTGTGACAGCAGTTGCCGTTTGTGGATGTTGGAACACTGAGTTACGAGTTGTTTCGTGGCCACCCGTGACTGTGGGTTTCGAAGTAACCATTTAGCCCACATTCTCTCCATGTAACCTCTCTGACTAGGCTTGCTTGAGTAGTAGCATTCCAACAGAGCCATGTTATTGCATCTTGCCCATCTCTGCTCCATTTTTCATCAAGGTGCTCTGGTTCCCCAGCACCTGACGCAGACCTTGTTTGGCCGGGCGACGTCTGAGCTGGCATGTCATTCATTTTATTGTCTCTCATCATTGTATGAGGTACGCATTAGCGTGAAGGCTCTTGCCCAAGGACCCACACTGAATGGTGTTATGTGCTCATTTTTTGCCCCAAGTGGGGAGCGGAGGGACGGGCGCTGGGGGGGGGACCATCGTGGTGGGGCGGGCCCCTACGCGGGATGTGCCACCGGACCGTGGCTGAGGTGGCTGATCTCAAGAAGTCCTATCGGTGGCTGGAGGGGACTGGCCTGGGGGACAGCGCAGGGGCGCTCATCCTGGCTGCTCAGGAGCGGGCCTTGGGCGCCGGAGCCGTCGAGGCCCGGATGTGCCGCGCCGGACAGGACCCAGGGTGTGGGTTGTGCGGGGAGGCGCCTGGGACGATCCGGCACGTGGCTGCGGGGTGTGGGATGCTGGCAGGGGGGGCCTGCGTGGAGCGCCATGGCCAGGTGGCTGGCGTGGTCTGCCGAGGCATCTGTGCGGAGTGTGGACTGGGGGCCCCGGGGTCGGAGTGGGGGGCACCTCCGAGGGTGGTGGAGGGTGGCGGAGCGGGGATCCTGTGGGACTTCCGGATCCAGACTGGCGGGATGGTGGTGGCGAGCCAGCCAGATGTCGTGGTCGTGGATGGGGGGCGGAGGAGGGCCGTTGTGGTGGATGTGGCGGTCCCAGGTGGTGGAGGCATCGGGAGGGGGGAGCATGGGGGGCTCGGGGGGTACCAGGGGCTCGGGGAGGGGCTGGGGAGGGCCTGGGGGTGGGGGTGGCGGTCGTGCCTGTGGTGGTCGGGGCGCTCGGGGCAGTGACCCCCGGACTGGATGGGTGGTTGCGACAGATCCCGGGACCAGCGTCGGACATCTCGGTCCGGAGGTGTGCGGTGCTGGGAGCGGCGGGGGTACTGCGCGGGGCCCTCGGGCTTCCTGGCCTCTGGTGGAGGACCCGAGCTGAATGAGGGATGGATACCACCCGAGGACACCTCCTATTGGCTCCATGATAAGAGCTCCACCCAGCAAAGAATTAACCCTTTAAAACCTGATTCTGAGCTTTCACAATTATTTACCGCCATTTGCGTAATATCTACAGTATACAGAAGGAATCAAGCAATTTTTACCAATGTATCTGTAGGTGATGTTTATTTATTATGTACACAGAGATAAAGAGTAATGGCACAGCTCTGCAGTATCTTTCCACTTTTATATATGTATGCTATACTAAATAAAATGAATAGGGCACCATATAATGCAACAGTTATGCAACTCCCTAAATAATGATGTGAATTTTCAGTTGTTGCTAAATCAGTTAGGATGTTATAATTTGTGGTGTAGATGCGAATTTAGGAGAGCAGGACAATATATCGCATTGCAATTGGAGCAGCAGCTTGGTTGATGATGTCCCCAAACCGGCTCATCTATTATATTTGTCGTGCAATACAATGAAAATGAGCACAATTGCAAAACATAGGCTTCTTATATTTTAAAATAAAATAATCACATGTTTACCGTTCTGGGGTTTCTACAATCATGAATGGAGGCATTATTTACAGCAGGTTGATGTTGTTGTTGTTGTTGTCGACCCCACCCGTGCCCCGACATTGGGGGACCGGGCCCTCACTCCGTCTCCCGGATCCCCAGACCCCCCTCCGCCGCCCAGCGGGCGAGCAGGGCCGCCACTCCGCTTGGGTTTCGCCAGAGGTCCTCCGGAGTCAGTGTGGTGGGTATGTTTGTGCAGGTGAACAGGTGTTGTGTGTCGTGCACTTGCGTGCCGCATAGCGCACAGAGTGGTGTTGGGTGTGTGTCCGGTGTAATGTTGTGTAGGTAGGAGTGGAGGGCTGGTGATTTGTTGGTTCGGAGTTGTGCTAGGAGTTGTCTGGTTCTGTGTGGTAGGTCTTGCTCTGATGGGTCTATTTCTGGTGCTGGTGCATGTATTACTTTGTTGTGTTGTCTGGTGTCCAAGTGTGTTTGTACAAAGTGGGTGTGTATGTCTTTCATGTTCTGTTTTATGGTGTCGTTGTTGGTGTCCTGTGGTGCTGTGTCTTTGTTGTGTGTGTAGTTGTTGTTGTGGAAGATTGTTTGTTTCTTTTGTCTGGGTGGTGGTGGTTGTTGAGTGAGTGGGTGTAGTGGGTGGGTTGGGTGTTGGGCTTTTTGTCTGATTTGCGATGCGTGTAGTTTTAGATGGGTGTTCAGTGGGAGAGTTTTTGTTTCCTCATGCAAGTGTTGTATGTTTGTGTCTTGTGTGCATCCTGTTGCTATTCTGAGTGCTGTGTTCTGTGTGGTCTGGAGTTTTGTCTTGTTTGTGTCCGATAGTGTTGGTGACCATATAGTGTTTGCGTATTCGAGGCGTGTGAGTGTGGTTGCTTTGTATGTAGTGAGTATAGTTTCTTTGGATTTTCCCCAGTGAGTGGTTGTTAAGGCTTTAAGTATTTTGTTTGATTGCTTGGCGCGGGTTAGAGTGTGTTGTGTGTGTTTTGAGAAGGTGAGTTTGGGGTCCCATGTTAATCCCAGTATTTTGGGTTCGCGGACTGTGGGTAGGGTGGTGTTATCTATTTGTAAAGTGAGTCTGTTGCTGTATTCTGCCGGATCCGGTGTGAACAGAGTGGTGGTGGTTTTGTCTGCGTTGAGTGTGAGTTGGTTCTGTTTTGTCCAGTTGTATATGTCGTGGAGATATTTTTGTACTTGTTGTTGTGCCTGTTGTGGTTTGACATGTGTGGATAGAATGGTGATGTCGTCTGCATATGTAACTGTGTGTACATTTGGAGGTGGTTGTGGTAAGTCTGCCATGTATATGTTGAATAGTGTTGGTGAAAGTACTCCCCCCTGTGGTACCCCCGTTTTCGTGTTTCTGTGTTCTGATGTTTCCCCCCGGTATTGAGTGTATTGTCTGCGTCCCCTTATGTAGTTGAAGATGTATTTGATGATGATGTTTGGGGTGTTAGTGTTGTTGAGTTTGTTTGTGAGTGTGTGTAGGTTTACCGTGTCAAAGGCTTTGGACATGTCTAGGGCTATGGCAACTGTTGGTTGTGGTGGTTTTTGTTGATTGAAACCTGTGGCTATGATGTTGTGTATGTGGTGTAGTGCTGTGGTTGTGGAGTGTTGTTTTCGGAAGCCGTGTTGGTGAGAGGGTAGTTGAGTGTTGTTGGTAATGAAGGGTAGTATTACCTTTTCCATTGTTTTGGCTATTGGGCTGAGTAGTGCTATTGGTCTGTAAGATGGGCCGAGTGCGTGGTTTTTGTTGGGTTTTGGTATTGGGATTATTTTTGCAGTCTTCCATATTGCGGGGATGGTGTTGGTGTTGAGTGATGTGTTGTAAGTGTGTGTGAGTAGTGTTATTGCTTTGGGGCCTAGGTGTTTCAGATGTCTGATGTCTATGTTGTCTGGGCCTGTGGAGTTGTTGCTTTTGGAGCGTTGTAGTGCTTGTTTGACTTGTTGTTCTGTGATGGTTATGGGCGTGGTGTTGAGTTTTCGTATTTTGCGTTGTAGTTGTCTGTATGTTCTGTTGGTTTTGTGTTGTATTATGTTGGTGAATTGTTTGTTGAAAGCTCGTGCTTTCTGTTTGTTGGATATTGCCGTGTGTTGTCCGAACTGTATTGTGGTGTTTTCTGGTGCTTTTTGTTCTTTGTTAGATAGTCTTGTTACTGTGTTCCAGAGTATGTATTGTTTGTGTCTGTGGTTCCATGCATCCGTTAAGTGTTCTTTCCATAGCTCTTGTTTGTGTTTTTGGATTTGTTTGTCTATTTCTTTGTTTAGGTCTGTGATGCGTGGGTCTTGGTGGTTTTGTTGTCTGATGTCGTTTCTTTGGCTGATGAGTGTTCTGATGTGTTGTGGTAGGAGAAGTGATTTGCTTTTTATTTTTCCGTGGGGTATGTGGTGTTTGTCTGCTGTAAGTATGAGGTTTGTGAGCATGGTGTTGGCTGTGTGGATGTTGTCAGGTATGGTTAAGTTCTCCAGTGCTGATTCTATTTCAGAGGTGTATCCTTCCCAGTCTGCTTTCCTGTAATTTGTGTAAGTTTGAAGGTGTTGTTGTAGGCGGAAAGGAGCACGCGTGTTGTGTGTGATTTTGATAGGAAGGTGGTCTGAACTGAGTGCGTGTATTGTGGTCCATGTTGTTCTGTTTGTGATGCTGTTGCTGGCTGTTGTGATGTCCGGTGATGTTGGTTGTTGGTTGATGTTTGTAGGTTTTCTGGTAGGTGTGTTTGCGTTTAGAGTGATTTGTTGTGAGTTCTGTAGTATGTCTGCAATGAGGGTGCCTCTGTGGTCGTCGTAGGGAGAGTGCCATTGTGTTGAGTGAGCGTTGATGTCTGCGGTTAGAATGGTGTTGTTCAGCGAGTTTATGTATTGGAAGGTGTTGGTGATGTCTGTGTCTTCTGTGCCGTGGTCTGGTCGGGTGGTATCTCTGGGGGGTATATACATGTTGCATATGTGTAGTCTTTTGTGGTTGGTTATGTGAATCTTTACGGTTTGAATTTCTGTAGTGTTGGTGTTAATGTTGTTGGGGATGTTCATGGGAGTGAATGTGACTGATTTGTGAATGTATGTGAGCAGTCCTCCTCCTCCCTTGTGTTCTCTGTCTTTCCTAATGCTGGTGTAGTTGGTGAGACGAGGTGTGTTGTGTTGTTTTTCTAGTTTGGTTTCTTGTATGGTGATGATGTCTGCGTGCTGTTGTGAGGCGACTTCTTCTAGTTCTGTTTTCTTGTTTTGGATGCCGTTGATGTTTATTTGTAGTATGGTCAGTGTGTGATTGTTGTTTTTGTTGGTGGGTGTTGTTCTTTGTGGGTTGTTCGGGGGTTGTGGTGTTGGGGTGTTTGTTGTTTGCGTGTGTGTTCTGCATGTCCACGTGTTTGTGTATTGGCGGGTGGTGATGCCGGAGCAATGTCTGTGTATCCAGTGTGGGTGTGTTGAGTTGCATCTGAGTGAGGTTTGTCTGCGTGTGATGATTCTATTGCAGCTATTGCAGGTCCAGGTTTGGGGGGGTGGTCTTGTGTTTGTTGTATCTCTGTTGGAGTTGTCTGTCCGTGTTGCGTTTGAGGGTAGTGTTGGTGAGGCGAGTGTGTTGTTTTGGTCTGTTTGTGCTCTGCTGCCTGTTGGTGTCCTACGAGGTGTTGTTGTTCGTGGTGGTGTTTTGGGATGTAGTCTGCATTTCCATGTTATGTTGTATTGTCTAGTGTTTATGTTTGTGCAATGTTTGTGTACCCAGTGTGGTGTGTGGTGGTTGCATCTGAAGGATGTCTGTCTTCTTGTAATCTGTTGTGTGCAAATGTCGCATGTCCAGGTAGTTTGTTGTGTGTGTGTTTGTTGCGTGCGTGAGAGTGTCTGTGTGGGCCCCGGATTTGTCTCTATGTCCCCCGCCTGGAGCAAAAGGTCCGCCCGCCACCCTGCCAGGTTCAGGGGGCGGTTAGCCGAAAAAAAAAAAACGGCCGTAAGGGCACCCCGTTCGGGGTGCAGGGATTGGTTCCTTGATTTGTCCCCCCGTTCGGGGGGAACCCTCCAACTGCGAGTAAGCCAAGGAGTTTGGAGGTACAGCAGGTTGACAGCAGTGTGATCGAGCAGATTAGATAGAGTAGAATTTGAATGGGGCTTCACTGATTTATTTCATACAATTCATATCTAAAACACAGTTGAAAAATATTTGATTGTTAAAATATTTAAATACAAGAACTATATCAAGAAATTAACAAAACATAGTTTTTTTAGTTAGGAGAAAAGTCTAAAAACATATCACAAATGACAAACGTTGTGCCTCTCCTCCTCCTGTTCTTCAATGAAGCTGATCACCCTCCAGCTCCCGTTAGAAACATCGTGCTGCTGAAGGTGTGCCGGCAGAATGGTTGTGATACAGGAGGTGCTGTCAAAGTCAGACACATCTCCAAAATTGTTGGAGCAAATTTTTAAGCAGGCTTCATCTTGATAAATTGACCACGTATTTGACATTTACACCATAACGTTACCGCCTAAAATAATCGTAAAACAAAATTTTGTGTAACAACAAGAGTAATATGTACCCCAAAAGCTTTCAAAGCGTCTGAAAGTTTTCTCCTCCGTTTTTGTTGGGGCTTGGCTCGAAATGCATCATGATTGGCCGCCCGAAGTCCACGTGTCTGTCGGACGTGCTCTCATTGGTCTACAATACCATCACGGATGAATAAATACTCAAAGGGCTTGCCAGGCAAGCCCTTTGAACCCTTTAAATACTCAATGGGCTTGCCTGGCAAGCCCTTTGAGTATTTATTCCATATTGCCCACTAGTTCACTAGTAAGGTCATTTTGACGCTTACTAGTGAACATGTAAGGCCATAAATGTGCCCGCTAGTTCACTAGTAAGATCATTTTGAGGCTTACTAGTTGACATGTAAGCCACAAAACGCCCGCTAGTTCACTAGTAAGATAATTTTGAGGCTTCTAGTGAACATGTAAGCCACAGAACGCCCACTAGTTCACTAGTAAGATCATTTTGACGCTTACTAGTGAACATGTAAGCCACAAAACGCTCACTAGTTCACTAGTAAGGTCATTTTGACGCTTACTAGTGAACATGTAAGCCACAAAACGCTCACTGGTTCACTAGTAAGGTAATTTTGACGCTTACTAGTGAACATGTAAGCCACAAAACGCCCACTAGTTCCCTAGTAAGATCATTTTGACGCTTATTTATGAACATGTCAGCCACAAAACGCTCACTCGTTCACTAGTAAGATCATTTTGACGCTTACTAGTGAACATGTAAGCCACAAAACGCCCACTAGTTCACTAGTAAGGTCATTTTGACGCTTACTAGTGAACATGTAAGCCACAAAACGCCCACTAGTTCACTAGTAAGATCATTTTGACGCTTACTAGTGAACATGTAAGGCCATAAATGTGCCCACTAGTTCACTAGTAAGTTCATTTTGAGGCTTACTAGTTGACATGTAAGCCACACATCGCCTACTAGTTCACTAGTAAGATCATTTTGAGGCTTACTAGTGAACATGTAAGCCACAAAACGCCCAATAGTTCACTAGTAAGATCATTTTGACGCTTACTAGTGAACATGTAAGCCACAAAACGCTCACTAGTTTACTAGTAAGGTCATTTTGACGCTTACTAGTGAACATGTAAGCCACAAAACGCTCACTAGTTCACTATCCATCCATCCATCCATAATAAGATAATTTTGACGCTTACTACTGAACATTTAAGGCCATAAATGTGCCCACTAGTTCACTGGTAAGATGATTTTGACGCTTACTAGTGAACATGCAAGGCCATAAATGTGCCCACTTGTAGTGCTAGTGACATTACACTGTACTTGCATTAAATGCAAATAAAGATGATTACGAAAACATGTAACGGTATCCTATTGGCTGTACGTTTCAAAATAGTGTCATCCCACCAGTCAGGGCTCATGATTTTGGAAATTCTGTGCCCACTTAGTTTTTTAAAACAACAATGGCGGACAGTGTCCTGAGACGTATTCGGCGAAGGTGCAGGGCAATAGAGAGTGCCTGTCATCAAGGGTCTGCCGGTGAAAGTGAAGCACGCGCGATAAACATTTCAATTGCTAATTTAAGAAGAGTTAGTGACCAGTTTAGCGCTGATACTATTCAAAGTTTGATTCAAAGTCCAATAGATCTCCGATCTGTCATCATTGCGGGACCCACTCCTAATGGTGGACGTGTTTGTTCCCATGTGGCACATCGTTTGCACACAGGTAAAATGGCTACCATTTTTTGTCATTGGTTTTTCGTATGTATTTTTATTCGAACTACACACGGGTTTTACTGACGACTTGCTGTGACTTACCTTCTATCACCCTGTCAAACGTCGTTTTATACCAGTGGTTTTCCTGCAAATCAGTAGACTATTAAGTAACGCGATGGCTGTACACTTTTAAGCAATAACTAGTGATCTTTTAGTTATTCAATTATAAGTTTGAATTATTTTTTTCTTGAGTAAAATGGTTAGAGAAAATAGCTGCTCGTGGTTTTGAAGCTGCATATACTTTTATGTACATCTGTGTCTATATGCCTGTACTGTATACAGTATATAAAAAACACGTAGTGATTCGTTTGCTTGAATTCCTTAATCCTTTTATTTCCATACTTTAGGTAGACGAGGAAGACCAGCACTTGACATTACAAGGGATCAAATTGAACTGCTCCCCACTCAGGGCTTTACAGTGAGAGCCATCACTGAGATGTTGTGTTGTTCCTCTTCATACCTGCATAAAAAAATGAAGTTTTTTCAGATTTCAGCCAGAAATAGATTTACTCCCATTCATGATGTTGACCTGGAAGAGCATGTCAGAAGATTGCACAGCCAATTTCCCAGATCAGGCTCGGAAGCAAGTGTTCTGCTACATACTCTTGTCCCTTCATGTATATATCATTATATTCATTGTGAAAGTGTACTTTCTTTATTGTGTTGTTTTCTGAACCTGTTGCAGATGATGAGGGCATACCTGCGTGCTGATGGTATTGTAGTACAAAGAAAAAGAGTTCGAGAAATCCTCAACCGTAGTGACCCAGCTGCTGCAGCCCAGAGATGGAGCCAGACTGTGGCTAGAAGAACATACTATGTGCCATTCCCCAATAGTTTATGGCACATAG
Organism: Hippocampus zosterae; assembly: GCF_025434085.1. NCBI lineage: Eukaryota > Metazoa > Chordata > Actinopteri > Syngnathiformes > Syngnathidae > Hippocampus > Hippocampus zosterae. The sequence goes on from NC_067465.1 coordinate 12,759,836, forward strand.
ATGGGCATATGCGTCTCATTCGGTAATAAGGGATCATCTTATATTTGTACTCGTGGGAGCATTAGAAAGCCATATTGTATGGACAGCACAGATTAAATTGAATTTTATCATTTGTATATCCAAGTTACACAAACTCCAAATTGCCTCCATGTAGTCTTAAGTGCACAGCAATACCTTCTCTACCGAGATGATATTTCAAACAAGATATGAAACTTGATTGTTTTCTTGTATTTAATCATTATTCTTTTCATGTTTGTTTTACAGGTGGGTGTTTGTGACACATGCCGGCATTGATGGGAATTCCAGGCTAATAACGTACCTTCAACTGGAGCACAGACAACACAGCTTTGACAGTGTTGAAATATTTTGTCCAAGCCACCTGCCTGTATGGGTTACCCTCCAGAGTAAGATCCGACCATGGTGGTGAAAACACTGGTTGCTCTTTTAATGAACCTACTGCAGCGACAAGACACCAAAATTATTTCTAGCTCCAGCCAACACCCCCTCACAATTTACTCACACCTCCCATGGCCTGATTATCCACCAACAGGGGCCCTTTTTGGATTATCATTTTGGCATAGGAACTTTCCTTTCCTATCCTAACCGAGTGAGATGAGCCGGTAGCACCTGGAGCAAAGATCGTCTAAATTTTAATAATGCTTAGGAAAGGTTCTGACCATCCTTTACGAAAGGAAAGGAGATATATTATGCAGCAGGAATATTTAAAGGTGAAGTCTTTTTTTATGTTGTTGTTGTTGTTGTTGTCGACCCCACCCGTGCCCCGACATTGGGGGACCGGGCCCTCACTCCGTCTCCCGGATCCCCAGACCCCCCTCCTCCGCCCAGCGGGCGAGCAGGGCCGCCACTCCGCTTGGGTTTCGCCAGAGGTCCTCCGGAGTCAGTGTGGTGGGTATGTTTGTGCAGGTGAACAGGTGTTGTGTGTCGTGCACTTGCGTGCCGCATAGCGCACAGAGTGGTGTTGGGTGTGTGTCCGGTGTAATGTTGTGTAGGTAGGAGTGGAGGGCTGGTGATTTGTTGGTTCGGAGTTGTGCTAGGAGTTGTCTGGTTCTGTGTGGTAGGTCTTGCTCTGATGGGTCTATTTCTGGTGCTGGTGCATGTATTACTTTGTTGTGTTGTCTGGTGTCCAAGTGTGTTTGTACAAAGTGGGTGTGTATGTCTTTCATGTTCTGTTTTATGGTGTCGTTGTTGGTGTCCTGTGGTGCTGTGTCTTTGTTGTGTGTGTAGTTGTTGTTGTGGAAGATTGTTTGTTTCTTTTGTCTGGGTGGTGGTGGTTGTTGAGTGAGTGGGTGTAGTGGGTGGGTTGGGTGTTGGGCTTTTTGTCTGATTTGCGATGCGTGTAGTTTTAGATGGGTGTTCAGTGGGAGAGTTTTTGTTTCCTCATGCAAGTGTTGTATGTTTGTGTCTTGTGTGCATCCTGTTGCTATTCTGAGTGCGGTGTTCTGTGTGGTCTGGAGTTTTGTCTTGTTTGTGTCCGATAGTGTTGGTGACCATATAGTGTTTGCGTATTCGAGGCGTGTGAGTGTGGTTGCTTTGTATGTGGTGAGTATAGTTTCTTTGGATTTTCCCCAGTGAGTGGTTGTTAAGGCTTTAAGTATTTTGTTTGATTGCTTGGCGCGGGTTAGAGTGTGTTGTGTGTGTTTTGAGAAGGTGAGTTTGGGGTCCCATGTTAATCCCAGTATTTTGGGTTCGCGGACTGTGGGTAGGGTGGTGTTATCTATTTGTAAAGTGAGTCTGTTGCTGTATTCTGCCGGATCCGGTGTGAACAGAGTGGTGGTGGTTTTGTCTGCGTTGAGTGTGAGTTGGTTCTGTTTTGTCCAGTTGTATATGTCGTGGAGATATTTTTGTACTTGTTGTTGTGCCTGTTGTGGTTTGACATGTGTGGATAGAATGGTGATGTCGTCTGCATATGTAACTGTGTGTACATTTGGAGGTGGTTGTGGTAAGTCTGCCATGTATATGTTGAATAGTGTTGGTGAAAGTACTCCCCCCTGTGGTACCCCCGTTTTCGTGTTTCTATGTTCTGATGTTTCCCCCCGGTATTGAGTGTATTGTCTGCGTCCCCTTATGTAGTTGAAGATGTATTTGATGATGATGTTTGGGGTGTTAGTGTTGTTGAGTTTGTTTGTGAGTGTGTGTAGGTTTACCGTGTCAAAGGCTTTGGACATGTCTAGGGCTATGGCAACTGTTCGTTGTGGTGGTTTTTGTTGATTGAAACCTGTGGCTATGATGTTGTGTATGTGGTGTAGTGCTGTGGTTGTGGAGTGTTGTTTTCGGAAGCCGTGTTGGTGAGAGGGTAGTTGAGTGTTGTTGGTAATGAAGGGTAGTATTACCTTTTCCATTGTTTTGGCTATTGGGCTGAGTAGTGCTATTGGTCTGTAAGATGGGCCGAGTGCGTGGTTTTTGTTGGGTTTTGGTATTGGGATTATTTTTGCAGTCTTCCATATTGCGGGGATGGTGTTGGTGTTGAGTGATGTGTTGTAAGTGTGTGTGAGTAGTGTTATTGCTTTGGGGCCTAGGTGTTTCAGATGTCTGATGTTTATGTTGTCTGGGCCTGTGGAGTTGTTGCTTTTGGAGCGTTGTAGTGCTTGTTTGACTTGTTGTTCTGTGATGGTTATGGGCGTGGTGTTGAGTTTTCGTATTTTGCGTTGTAGTTGTCTGTATGTTCTGTTGGTTTTGTGTTGTATTATGTTGGTGAATTGTTTGTTGAATGCTTGTGCTTTCTGTTTGTTGGATATTGCCTTGTGTTGTCCGAACTGTATTGTGGTGTTTTCTGGTGCTTTTTGTTCTTTGTTTGATAGTCTTGTTACTGTGTTCCAGAGTATGTGTTGTTTGTGTCTGTGGTTCCATGCATCCGTTAAGTGTTCTTTCCATAGCTCTTGTTTGTGTTTTTGGATTTGTGTGTCTATTTCTTTGTTTAGGTCCGTGATGCGTGGGTCTTGGTGGTTTTGTTGTCTGATGTCGTTTCTTTGGCTGATGAGTGTTCTGATGTGTTGTGGTAGGAGAAGTGATTTGCTTTTTATTTTTCCGTGGGGTATGTGGTGTTTGTCTGCTGTAAGTATGAGGTTTGTGAGCATGTTGTTGGCTGTGTGGATGTTGTCAGGTATGGTTATGTTCTCCAGTGCTGATTCTATTTCAGAGGTGTATCCTTCCCAGTCTGCTTTCCTGTAATTTGTGTAAGTTTGAAGGTGTTGTTGTAGGCGGAAAGGAGCACGCGTGTTGTGTGTGATTTTGATAGGAAGGTGGTCTGAACTGAGTGCGTGTATTGTGGTCCATGTTGTTCTGTTTGTGATGCTGTTGCTGGCTGTTGTGATGTCCGGTGATGTTGGTTGTTGGTTGATGTTTGTAGGTTTTCTGGTGGGTGTGTTTGTGTTTAGAGTGATTTGTTGGGAGTTTTGTAGTATGTCTGCAATGTGGGTGCCTCTGTGGTCGTCGTAGGGAGAGTGCCATTGTGTTGAGTGAGCGTTGATGTCTGCGGTTAGAATGGTGTTGTTCAGCGAGTTTATGTATTGGAAGGTGTTGGTGATGTCTGTGTCTTCTGTGGCGTGGTCTGGTCGGGTGGTATCTCTGGGGGGTATATACATGTTGCATATGTGTAGTCTTTTGTGGTTGGTTATGTGAATCTTTACGGTTTGAATTTCTGTAGTGTTGGTGTTAATGTTGTTGGGGATGTTCATGGGAGTGAATGTGTATCTACTGTATATCTATAAAAAAAATCCTCGTCTCACCCCTCAGGTGGTGTCCATCCCTCATTCAGCTGGGGTCCTCTACCAGAGGCCAGGAAGCTTGAGGGTTCTGTGCAGTATCCTTGCCGTTCCCAGCACTGCACATTTCTGGACTGAGATGTCCGATGTTGTTCCCGGGATCTGTTGCAACCACTCATCATCTAGTTTGGGGGTCACTGCCCCGAGTGCTCCGACCACCACAGGCACGACTGTCCCCTTTACCTTCCAGGCTCTCTCCAGCTCCTCTCTGAGCCCTTGGGATTTCTCGAGTTTCTCGTGTTCCTTCTTTCTGATGTTTCCAGCACTTGGGACCGCTACATCCACTACAACGGCTTTCCTCTGCCCTTTATCTATCATCAGGATATCTGGTTGGTTCGCCATTACCATCTTGTCAGTCTGGATCTGGAAGTCCCATAGGATCTTCGCTCTGTCATTCTCCACCACCTTCGGAGGTGTTTCCCATTTTGACCTTGGGGTGTCCAGTCCATACTCCGCACAGATGTTTCGGTAGACTATGCCAGCCACCTGGTTATGGCGTTCCATATAGGCTTTCCCTGCCAGCACCTTACACCCTGCAGTTATGTGTTAGATCGTCTCAGGTGCCTCTTTGCACAACCTACACCTTGGGTCTTGGCTGGTGTGGTATATCTAGGCCTCGATGGCTCTGGTGCTCAGGGCCTGCTCCTGAGCAGCCAGGATGAGTGCCTCTGTGCTGTCCTTCAGGCCAGCCCTCTCTAGAACTCTGATCGGACTTCTTGAGATTGGCCACGGCAGTTATTGTCCGGTGGTACATCCCGTGTAGGGGCTTGTCCTCCCATGATGGTCCCTCTTCCAGCACCTCATCTTCTGTTCCCCATTGTCTGAGACATTCTCTGAGTACATCATCCGTTGGTGCCTTCTCCTTGATGTATTTGTGGAGCTTGGATGTTTCATCCTGGACAGTGGCTCTCACACTCACTAGTCCCCGGCCTCCTTCCTTTCGGCTTGTGTACAGTCTCAGGGTGCTGGATTTGGTATGGAACCCTCCATGCATGGTAACGAGCTTTCGGGTCTTAACATCCGTGGTCTGAATCTCTTCCTTTGGCCACCTTATTTTTCCTGCAGGGTATCTGATCACTGGAAAGGGCATAGCTGTTTATTGCCCGGGTCTTATTCTTGCCATTGAGCTGGCTTCTTAGGACTTGCCTCACTCGCTGGAGGTATTTGGCCGTAGCCGCTTTCCTTGTTGCCAGTTTGAGGTTGCCATTGGCTTGTGGTATACCGAGGTACTTGTAGCTGTCCTCAATGTCTGCTATTGTTCCTTCAGGGAGTGAGACCCCTTCAGTGCGGACTACCCTTCCTCTCTTAGTCACCATCCGACTACATTTCTCCATCACGAATGACATCCCGATGTCGCTGCTGTAGATCTTGATTGTGTGGATCAGGGAGTCTATGTCCCTTTCGCTCTTAGCAAACAGCTACATGTCATCCTTGTAGAGGAGGTGACTGATCGTAGCTCCATTTCTGAGGCGGTATCCATGGCCTGTCTTGGTGATTACTTGGCTTAGGGGGTTCAGTCCTATGCAGGACAGCAGTGGGGAGAGTGCATCACCTTGGTATATGCCACATTTGATGGACACTTGGGTAAGTGGCTTGCCATTGGCTTCAAGTGTGGTTTTCCACATCCTCATCAAGTTCGCAACGAAGGCTCTTAGGGTCCTGTTCACCTTATACACATCCAAGCATTCAGTGATCCATGTATGTGGCATCGAGTCATAGGCTTTCTTTTAATCAATCCAGGCTGTGCACAGGTTGGTACATCGGGACCTGCAGTCTTGTGCGACTGTTCTGTCAACCAGGAGCTGATGTTTGGCTCCCCTGGTATCTCTACCAATGCCCTTCCGTGCTTCGCTCTGGATCAGCTCTGTTGTTAGGACCCTGCCACTGAGCGTACACTTTCGCAGGTTGTGTTGCAAACAGCCTGTTTATTCGTCTGGCCTCATTCTCTTTCGTGTACCGCTTTAGGCGGCTGGACAAGGCTTGGAGCCTTTGTTTCGAGTGCTTCATATATGGTCATCTGGATGTACCTCTCAGGATCGCCCTTTTCATCACACCTCTCTGGACCTCAGTCAATTGACTCACATCTTTCCGAGCCGCCTTGATCTTAGCCTCCAACCGTCTTTTCCATGGTCGGTAATGTATCTCATGGCTTCCATGGTTGCTCTTATAGCCAAGCATCTCAAGGATCACTGATGCTGAAGCGTATATCAGTTCATTTCCGTGATCGTTACGGTAAGGATCACCCTCAGTGCTGCATTCACACTTTCCAAGAGACTTTCAGGTGGTACTTCACATAGCCGTTGTAATCGGATTCTAGGTTTCCCAGCTTTCATTCTTGCCATGATCTTAGCTTTCAGGTCAGTTGCTGCCTCACTCAGCATTTCATTCATTGGGGCTGGCCTCCCAATCTCATCTTCTGCATTCACTCTGGTATGAACTCCTCCTCTGATCTGGCAGCCTGGGGCCCCTCACTATGGAACCTGCGTTGTACCTCATCAATCTCAAGTTGTGACAGCAGTTGCCGTTTGTGGATGTTGGAACACTGAGTTACGAGTTGTTTCGTGGCCACCCGTGACTGTGGGTTTCGAAGTAACCATTTAGCCCACATTCTCTCCATGTAACCTCTCTGACTAGGCTTGCTTGAGTAGTAGCATTCCAACAGAGCCATGTTATTGCATCTTGCCCATCTCTGCTCCATTTTTCATCAAGGTGCTCTGGTTCCCCAGCACCTGACGCAGACCTTGTTTGGCCGGGCGACGTCTGAGCTGGCATGTCATTCATTTTATTGTCTCTCATCATTGTATGAGGTACGCATTAGCGTGAAGGCTCTTGCCCAAGGACCCACACTGAATGGTGTTATGTGCTCATTTTTTGCCCCAAGTGGGGAGCGGAGGGACGGGCGCTGGGGGGGGGACCATCGTGGTGGGGCGGGCCCCTACGCGGGATGTGCCACCGGACCGTGGCTGAGGTGGCTGATCTCAAGAAGTCCTATCGGTGGCTGGAGGGGACTGGCCTGGGGGACAGCGCAGGGGCGCTCATCCTGGCTGCTCAGGAGCGGGCCTTGGGCGCCGGAGCCGTCGAGGCCCGGATGTGCCGCGCCGGACAGGACCCAGGGTGTGGGTTGTGCGGGGAGGCGCCTGGGACGATCCGGCACGTGGCTGCGGGGTGTGGGATGCTGGCAGGGGGGGCCTGCGTGGAGCGCCATGGCCAGGTGGCTGGCGTGGTCTGCCGAGGCATCTGTGCGGAGTGTGGACTGGGGGCCCCGGGGTCGGAGTGGGGGGCACCTCCGAGGGTGGTGGAGGGTGGCGGAGCGGGGATCCTGTGGGACTTCCGGATCCAGACTGGCGGGATGGTGGTGGCGAGCCAGCCAGATGTCGTGGTCGTGGATGGGGGGCGGAGGAGGGCCGTTGTGGTGGATGTGGCGGTCCCAGGTGGTGGAGGCATCGGGAGGGGGGAGCATGGGGGGCTCGGGGGGTACCAGGGGCTCGGGGAGGGGCTGGGGAGGGCCTGGGGGTGGGGGTGGCGGTCGTGCCTGTGGTGGTCGGGGCGCTCGGGGCAGTGACCCCCGGACTGGATGGGTGGTTGCGACAGATCCCGGGACCAGCGTCGGACATCTCGGTCCGGAGGTGTGCGGTGCTGGGAGCGGCGGGGGTACTGCGCGGGGCCCTCGGGCTTCCTGGCCTCTGGTGGAGGACCCGAGCTGAATGAGGGATGGATACCACCCGAGGACACCTCCTATTGGCTCCATGATAAGAGCTCCACCCAGCAAAGAATTAACCCTTTAAAACCTGATTCTGAGCTTTCACAATTATTTACCGCCATTTGCGTAATATCTACAGTATACAGAAGGAATCAAGCAATTTTTACCAATGTATCTGTAGGTGATGTTTATTTATTATGTACACAGAGATAAAGAGTAATGGCACAGCTCTGCAGTATCTTTCCACTTTTATATATGTATGCTATACTAAATAAAATGAATAGGGCACCATATAATGCAACAGTTATGCAACTCCCTAAATAATGATGTGAATTTTCAGTTGTTGCTAAATCAGTTAGGATGTTATAATTTGTGGTGTAGATGCGAATTTAGGAGAGCAGGACAATATATCGCATTGCAATTGGAGCAGCAGCTTGGTTGATGATGTCCCCAAACCGGCTCATCTATTATATTTGTCGTGCAATACAATGAAAATGAGCACAATTGCAAAACATAGGCTTCTTATATTTTAAAATAAAATAATCACATGTTTACCGTTCTGGGGTTTCTACAATCATGAATGGAGGCATTATTTACAGCAGGTTGATGTTGTTGTTGTTGTTGTCGACCCCACCCGTGCCCCGACATTGGGGGACCGGGCCCTCACTCCGTCTCCCGGATCCCCAGACCCCCCTCCGCCGCCCAGCGGGCGAGCAGGGCCGCCACTCCGCTTGGGTTTCGCCAGAGGTCCTCCGGAGTCAGTGTGGTGGGTATGTTTGTGCAGGTGAACAGGTGTTGTGTGTCGTGCACTTGCGTGCCGCATAGCGCACAGAGTGGTGTTGGGTGTGTGTCCGGTGTAATGTTGTGTAGGTAGGAGTGGAGGGCTGGTGATTTGTTGGTTCGGAGTTGTGCTAGGAGTTGTCTGGTTCTGTGTGGTAGGTCTTGCTCTGATGGGTCTATTTCTGGTGCTGGTGCATGTATTACTTTGTTGTGTTGTCTGGTGTCCAAGTGTGTTTGTACAAAGTGGGTGTGTATGTCTTTCATGTTCTGTTTTATGGTGTCGTTGTTGGTGTCCTGTGGTGCTGTGTCTTTGTTGTGTGTGTAGTTGTTGTTGTGGAAGATTGTTTGTTTCTTTTGTCTGGGTGGTGGTGGTTGTTGAGTGAGTGGGTGTAGTGGGTGGGTTGGGTGTTGGGCTTTTTGTCTGATTTGCGATGCGTGTAGTTTTAGATGGGTGTTCAGTGGGAGAGTTTTTGTTTCCTCATGCAAGTGTTGTATGTTTGTGTCTTGTGTGCATCCTGTTGCTATTCTGAGTGCTGTGTTCTGTGTGGTCTGGAGTTTTGTCTTGTTTGTGTCCGATAGTGTTGGTGACCATATAGTGTTTGCGTATTCGAGGCGTGTGAGTGTGGTTGCTTTGTATGTAGTGAGTATAGTTTCTTTGGATTTTCCCCAGTGAGTGGTTGTTAAGGCTTTAAGTATTTTGTTTGATTGCTTGGCGCGGGTTAGAGTGTGTTGTGTGTGTTTTGAGAAGGTGAGTTTGGGGTCCCATGTTAATCCCAGTATTTTGGGTTCGCGGACTGTGGGTAGGGTGGTGTTATCTATTTGTAAAGTGAGTCTGTTGCTGTATTCTGCCGGATCCGGTGTGAACAGAGTGGTGGTGGTTTTGTCTGCGTTGAGTGTGAGTTGGTTCTGTTTTGTCCAGTTGTATATGTCGTGGAGATATTTTTGTACTTGTTGTTGTGCCTGTTGTGGTTTGACATGTGTGGATAGAATGGTGATGTCGTCTGCATATGTAACTGTGTGTACATTTGGAGGTGGTTGTGGTAAGTCTGCCATGTATATGTTGAATAGTGTTGGTGAAAGTACTCCCCCCTGTGGTACCCCCGTTTTCGTGTTTCTGTGTTCTGATGTTTCCCCCCGGTATTGAGTGTATTGTCTGCGTCCCCTTATGTAGTTGAAGATGTATTTGATGATGATGTTTGGGGTGTTAGTGTTGTTGAGTTTGTTTGTGAGTGTGTGTAGGTTTACCGTGTCAAAGGCTTTGGACATGTCTAGGGCTATGGCAACTGTTGGTTGTGGTGGTTTTTGTTGATTGAAACCTGTGGCTATGATGTTGTGTATGTGGTGTAGTGCTGTGGTTGTGGAGTGTTGTTTTCGGAAGCCGTGTTGGTGAGAGGGTAGTTGAGTGTTGTTGGTAATGAAGGGTAGTATTACCTTTTCCATTGTTTTGGCTATTGGGCTGAGTAGTGCTATTGGTCTGTAAGATGGGCCGAGTGCGTGGTTTTTGTTGGGTTTTGGTATTGGGATTATTTTTGCAGTCTTCCATATTGCGGGGATGGTGTTGGTGTTGAGTGATGTGTTGTAAGTGTGTGTGAGTAGTGTTATTGCTTTGGGGCCTAGGTGTTTCAGATGTCTGATGTCTATGTTGTCTGGGCCTGTGGAGTTGTTGCTTTTGGAGCGTTGTAGTGCTTGTTTGACTTGTTGTTCTGTGATGGTTATGGGCGTGGTGTTGAGTTTTCGTATTTTGCGTTGTAGTTGTCTGTATGTTCTGTTGGTTTTGTGTTGTATTATGTTGGTGAATTGTTTGTTGAAAGCTCGTGCTTTCTGTTTGTTGGATATTGCCGTGTGTTGTCCGAACTGTATTGTGGTGTTTTCTGGTGCTTTTTGTTCTTTGTTAGATAGTCTTGTTACTGTGTTCCAGAGTATGTATTGTTTGTGTCTGTGGTTCCATGCATCCGTTAAGTGTTCTTTCCATAGCTCTTGTTTGTGTTTTTGGATTTGTTTGTCTATTTCTTTGTTTAGGTCTGTGATGCGTGGGTCTTGGTGGTTTTGTTGTCTGATGTCGTTTCTTTGGCTGATGAGTGTTCTGATGTGTTGTGGTAGGAGAAGTGATTTGCTTTTTATTTTTCCGTGGGGTATGTGGTGTTTGTCTGCTGTAAGTATGAGGTTTGTGAGCATGGTGTTGGCTGTGTGGATGTTGTCAGGTATGGTTAAGTTCTCCAGTGCTGATTCTATTTCAGAGGTGTATCCTTCCCAGTCTGCTTTCCTGTAATTTGTGTAAGTTTGAAGGTGTTGTTGTAGGCGGAAAGGAGCACGCGTGTTGTGTGTGATTTTGATAGGAAGGTGGTCTGAACTGAGTGCGTGTATTGTGGTCCATGTTGTTCTGTTTGTGATGCTGTTGCTGGCTGTTGTGATGTCCGGTGATGTTGGTTGTTGGTTGATGTTTGTAGGTTTTCTGGTAGGTGTGTTTGCGTTTAGAGTGATTTGTTGTGAGTTCTGTAGTATGTCTGCAATGAGGGTGCCTCTGTGGTCGTCGTAGGGAGAGTGCCATTGTGTTGAGTGAGCGTTGATGTCTGCGGTTAGAATGGTGTTGTTCAGCGAGTTTATGTATTGGAAGGTGTTGGTGATGTCTGTGTCTTCTGTGCCGTGGTCTGGTCGGGTGGTATCTCTGGGGGGTATATACATGTTGCATATGTGTAGTCTTTTGTGGTTGGTTATGTGAATCTTTACGGTTTGAATTTCTGTAGTGTTGGTGTTAATGTTGTTGGGGATGTTCATGGGAGTGAATGTGACTGATTTGTGAATGTATGTGAGCAGTCCTCCTCCTCCCTTGTGTTCTCTGTCTTTCCTAATGCTGGTGTAGTTGGTGAGACGAGGTGTGTTGTGTTGTTTTTCTAGTTTGGTTTCTTGTATGGTGATGATGTCTGCGTGCTGTTGTGAGGCGACTTCTTCTAGTTCTGTTTTCTTGTTTTGGATGCCGTTGATGTTTATTTGTAGTATGGTCAGTGTGTGATTGTTGTTTTTGTTGGTGGGTGTTGTTCTTTGTGGGTTGTTCGGGGGTTGTGGTGTTGGGGTGTTTGTTGTTTGCGTGTGTGTTCTGCATGTCCACGTGTTTGTGTATTGGCGGGTGGTGATGCCGGAGCAATGTCTGTGTATCCAGTGTGGGTGTGTTGAGTTGCATCTGAGTGAGGTTTGTCTGCGTGTGATGATTCTATTGCAGCTATTGCAGGTCCAGGTTTGGGGGGGTGGTCTTGTGTTTGTTGTATCTCTGTTGGAGTTGTCTGTCCGTGTTGCGTTTGAGGGTAGTGTTGGTGAGGCGAGTGTGTTGTTTTGGTCTGTTTGTGCTCTGCTGCCTGTTGGTGTCCTACGAGGTGTTGTTGTTCGTGGTGGTGTTTTGGGATGTAGTCTGCATTTCCATGTTATGTTGTATTGTCTAGTGTTTATGTTTGTGCAATGTTTGTGTACCCAGTGTGGTGTGTGGTGGTTGCATCTGAAGGATGTCTGTCTTCTTGTAATCTGTTGTGTGCAAATGTCGCATGTCCAGGTAGTTTGTTGTGTGTGTGTTTGTTGCGTGCGTGAGAGTGTCTGTGTGGGCCCCGGATTTGTCTCTATGTCCCCCGCCTGGAGCAAAAGGTCCGCCCGCCACCCTGCCAGGTTCAGGGGGCGGTTAGCCGAAAAAAAAAAAACGGCCGTAAGGGCACCCCGTTCGGGGTGCAGGGATTGGTTCCTTGATTTGTCCCCCCGTTCGGGGGGAACCCTCCAACTGCGAGTAAGCCAAGGAGTTTGGAGGTACAGCAGGTTGACAGCAGTGTGATCAAGCAGATTAGATAGAGTAGAATTTGAATGGGGCTTCACTGATTTATTTCATACAATTCATATCTAAAACACAGTTGAAAAATATTTGATTGTTAAAATATTTAAATACAAGAACTATATCAAGAAATTAACAAAACATAGTTTTTTTAGTTAGGAGAAAAGTCTAAAAACATATCACAAATGACAAACGTTGTGCCTCTCCTCCTCCTGTTCTTCAATGAAGCTGATCACCCTCCAGCTCCCGTTAGAAACATCGTGCTGCTGAAGGTGTGCCGGCAGAATGGTTGTGATACAGGAGGTGCTGTCAAAGTCAGACACATCTCCAAAATTGTTGGAGCAAATTTTTAAGCAGGCTTCATCTTGATAAATTGACCACGTATTTGACATTTACACCATAACGTTACCGCCTAAAATAATCGTAAAACAAAATTTTGTGTAACAACAAGAGTAATATGTACCCCAAAAGCTTTCAAAGCGTCTGAAAGTTTTCTCCTCCGTTTTTGTTGGGGCTTGGCTCGAAATGCATCATGATTGGCCGCCCGAAGTCCACGTGTCTGTCGGACGTGCTCTCATTGGTCTACAATACCATCACGGATGAATAAATACTCAAAGGGCTTGCCAGGCAAGCCCTTTGAACCCTTTAAATACTCAATGGGCTTGCCTGGCAAGCCCTTTGAGTATTTATTCCATATTGCCCACTAGTTCACTAGTAAGGTCATTTTGACGCTTACTAGTGAACATGTAAGGCCATAAATGTGCCCGCTAGTTCACTAGTAAGATCATTTTGAGGCTTACTAGTTGACATGTAAGCCACAAAACGCCCGCTAGTTCACTAGTAAGATAATTTTGAGGCTTCTAGTGAACATGTAAGCCACAGAACGCCCACTAGTTCACTAGTAAGATCATTTTGACGCTTACTAGTGAACATGTAAGCCACAAAACGCTCACTAGTTCACTAGTAAGGTCATTTTGACGCTTACTAGTGAACATGTAAGCCACAAAACGCTCACTGGTTCACTAGTAAGGTAATTTTGACGCTTACTAGTGAACATGTAAGCCACAAAACGCCCACTAGTTCCCTAGTAAGATCATTTTGACGCTTATTTATGAACATGTCAGCCACAAAACGCTCACTCGTTCACTAGTAAGATCATTTTGACGCTTACTAGTGAACATGTAAGCCACAAAACGCCCACTAGTTCACTAGTAAGGTCATTTTGACGCTTACTAGTGAACATGTAAGCCACAAAACGCCCACTAGTTCACTAGTAAGATCATTTTGACGCTTACTAGTGAACATGTAAGGCCATAAATGTGCCCACTAGTTCACTAGTAAGTTCATTTTGAGGCTTACTAGTTGACATGTAAGCCACACATCGCCTACTAGTTCACTAGTAAGATCATTTTGAGGCTTACTAGTGAACATGTAAGCCACAAAACGCCCAATAGTTCACTAGTAAGATCATTTTGACGCTTACTAGTGAACATGTAAGCCACAAAACGCTCACTAGTTTACTAGTAAGGTCATTTTGACGCTTACTAGTGAACATGTAAGCCACAAAACGCTCACTAGTTCACTATCCATCCATCCATCCATAATAAGATAATTTTGACGCTTACTACTGAACATTTAAGGCCATAAATGTGCCCACTAGTTCACTGGTAAGATGATTTTGACGCTTACTAGTGAACATGCAAGGCCATAAATGTGCCCACTTGTAGTGCTAGTGACATTACACTGTACTTGCATTAAATGCAAATAAAGATGATTACGAAAACATGTAACGGTATCCTATTGGCTGTACGTTTCAAAATAGTGTCATCCCACCAGTCAGGGCTCATGATTTTGGAAATTCTGTGCCCACTTAGTTTTTTAAAACAACAATGGCGGACAGTGTCCTGAGACGTATTCGGCGAAGGTGCAGGGCAATAGAGAGTGCCTGTCATCAAGGGTCTGCCGGTGAAAGTGAAGCACGCGCGATAAACATTTCAATTGCTAATTTAAGAAGAGTTAGTGACCAGTTTAGCGCTGATACTATTCAAAGTTTGATTCAAAGTCCAATAGATCTCCGATCTGTCATCATTGCGGGACCCACTCCTAATGGTGGACGTGTTTGTTCCCATGTGGCACATCGTTTGCACACAGGTAAAATGGCTACCATTTTTTGTCATTGGTTTTTCGTATGTATTTTTATTCGAACTACACACGGGTTTTACTGACGACTTGCTGTGACTTACCTTCTATCACCCTGTCAAACGTCGTTTTATACCAGTGGTTTTCCTGCAAATCAGTAGACTATTAAGTAACGCGATGGCTGTACACTTTTAAGCAATAACTAGTGATCTTTTAGTTATTCAATTATAAGTTTGAATTATTTTTTTCTTGAGTAAAATGGTTAGAGAAAATAGCTGCTCGTGGTTTTGAAGCTGCATATACTTTTATGTACATCTGTGTCTATATGCCTGTACTGTATACAGTATATAAAAAACACGTAGTGATTCGTTTGCTTGAATTCCTTAATCCTTTTATTTCCATACTTTAGGTAGACGAGGAAGACCAGCACTTGACATTACAAGGGATCAAATTGAACTGCTCCCCACTCAGGGCTTTACAGTGAGAGCCATCACTGAGATGTTGTGTTGTTCCTCTTCATACCTGCATAAAAAAATGAAGTTTTTTCAGATTTCAGCCAGAAATAGATTTACTCCCATTCATGATGTTGACCTGGAAGAGCATGTCAGAAGATTGCACAGCCAATTTCCCAGATCAGGCTCGGAAGCAAGTGTTCTGCTACATACTCTTGTCCCTTCATGTATATATCATTATATTCATTGTGAAAGTGTACTTTCTTTATTGTGTTGTTTTCTGAACCTGTTGCAGATGATGAGGGCATACCTGCGTGCTGATGGTATTGTAGTACAAAGAAAAAGAGTTCGAGAAATCCTCAACCGTAGTGACCCAGCTGCTGCAGCCCAGAGATGGAGCCAGACTGTGGCTAGAAGAACATACTATGTGCCATTCCCCAATAGTTTATGGCACATAGATGGGCATATGCGTCTCATTCGGTAATAAGGGATCATCTTATATTTGTACTCGTGGGAGCATTAGAAAGCCATATTGTATGGACAGCACAGATTAAATTGAATTTTATCATTTGTATATCCAAGTTACACAAACTCCAAATTGCCTCCATGTAGTCTTAAGTGCACAGCAATACCTTCTCTACCGAGATGATATTTCAAACAAGATATGAAACTTGATTGTTTTCTTGTATTTAATCATTATTCTTTTCATGTTTGTTTTACAGGTGGGTGTTTGTGACACATGCCGGCATTGATGGGAATTCCAGGCTAATAACGTACCTTCAACTGGAGCACAGACAACACAGCTTTGACAGTGTTGAAATATTTTGTCCAAGCCACCTGCCTGTATGGGTTACCCTCCAGAGTAAGATCCGACCATGGTGGTGAAAACACTGGTTGCTCTTTTAATGAACCTACTGCAGGGACAAGACACCCAAATTATTTCTAGCTCCAGCCAACACCCCCTCACAATTTACTCACACCTCCCATGGCCTGATTATCCACCAACAGGGGCCCTTTTTGGATTATCATTTTGGCATAGGAACTTTCCTTTCCTATCCTAACCGAGTGAGATGAGCCGGTAGCACCTGGAGCAAAGATCGTCTAAATTTTAATAATGCTTAGGAAAGGTTCTGACCATCCTTTACGAAAGGAAAGGAGATATATTATGCAGCAGGAATATTTAAAGGGGAAGTCTTTTTTTATGTTGTTGTTGTTGTTGTTGTCGACCCCACCCGTGCCCCGACATTGGGGGACCGGGCCCTCACTCCGTCTCCCGGATCCCCAGACCCCCCTCCTCCGCCCAGCGGGCGAGCAGGGCCGCCACTCCGCTTGGGTTTCGCCAGAGGTCCTCCGGAGTCAGTGTGGTGGGTATGTTTGTGCAGGTGAACAGGTGTTGTGTGTCGTGCACTTGCGTGCCGCATAGCGCACAGAGTGGTGTTGGGTGTGTGTCCGGTGTAATGTTGTGTAGGTAGGAGTGGAGGGCTGGTGATTTGTTGGTTCGGAGTTGTGCTAGGAGTTGTCTGGTTCTGTGTGGTAGGTCTTGCTCTGATGGGTCTATTTCTGGTGCTGGTGCATGTATTACTTTGTTGTGTTGTCTGGTGTCCAAGTGTGTTTGTACAAAGTGGGTGTGTATGTCTTTCATGTTCTGTTTTATGGTGTCGTTGTTGGTGTCCTGTGGTGCTGTGTCTTTGTTGTGTGTGTAGTTGTTGTTGTGGAAGATTGTTTGTTTCTTTTGTCTGGGTGGTGGTGGTTGTTGAGTGAGTGGGTGTAGTGGGTGGGTTGGGTGTTGGGCTTTTTGTCTGATTTGCGATGCGTGTAGTTTTAGATGGGTGTTCAGTGGGAGAGTTTTTGTTTCCTCATGCAAGTGTTGTATGTTTGTGTCTTGTGTGCATCCTGTTGCTATTCTGAGTGCGGTGTTCTGTGTGGTCTGGAGTTTTGTCTTGTTTGTGTCCGATAGTGTTGGTGACCATATAGTGTTTGCGTATTCGAGGCGTGTGAGTGTGGTTGCTTTGTATGTGGTGAGTATAGTTTCTTTGGATTTTCCCCAGTGAGTGGTTGTTAAGGCTTTAAGTATTTTGTTTGATTGCTTGGCGCGGGTTAGAGTGTGTTGTGTGTGTTTTGAGAAGGTGAGTTTGGGGTCCCATGTTAATCCCAGTATTTTGGGTTCGCGGACTGTGGGTAGGGTGGTGTTATCTATTTGTAAAGTGAGTCTGTTGCTGTATTCTGCCGGATCCGGTGTGAACAGAGTGGTGGTGGTTTTGTCTGCGTTGAGTGTGAGTTGGTTCTGTTTTGTCCAGTTGTATATGTCGTGGAGATATTTTTGTACTTGTTGTTGTGCCTGTTGTGGTTTGACATGTGTGGATAGAATGGTGATGTCGTCTGCATATGTAACTGTGTGTACATTTGGAGGTGGTTGTGGTAAGTCTGCCATGTATATGTTGAATAGTGTTGGTGAAAGTACTCCCCCCTGTGGTACCCCCGTTTTCGTGTTTCTATGTTCTGATGTTTCCCCCCGGTATTGAGTGTATTGTCTGCGTCCCCTTATGTAGTTGAAGATGTATTTGATGATGATGTTTGGGGTGTTAGTGTTGTTGAGTTTGTTTGTGAGTGTGTGTAGGTTTACCGTGTCAAAGGCTTTGGACATGTCTAGGGCTATGGCAACTGTTCGTTGTGGTGGTTTTTGTTGATTGAAACCTGTGGCTATGATGTTGTGTATGTGGTGTAGTGCTGTGGTTGTGGAGTGTTGTTTTCGGAAGCCGTGTTGGTGAGAGGGTAGTTGAGTGTTGTTGGTAATGAAGGGTAGTATTACCTTTTCCATTGTTTTGGCTATTGGGCTGAGTAGTGCTATTGGTCTGTAAGATGGGCCGAGTGCGTGGTTTTTGTTGGGTTTTGGTATTGGGATTATTTTTGCAGTCTTCCATATTGCGGGGATGGTGTTGGTGTTGAGTGATGTGTTGTAAGTGTGTGTGAGTAGTGTTATTGCTTTGGGGCCTAGGTGTTTCAGATGTCTGATGTTTATGTTGTCTGGGCCTGTGGAGTTGTTGCTTTTGGAGCGTTGTAGTGCTTGTTTGACTTGTTGTTCTGTGATGGTTATGGGCGTGGTGTTGAGTTTTCGTATTTTGCGTTGTAGTTGTCTGTATGTTCTGTTGGTTTTGTGTTGTATTATGTTGGTGAATTGTTTGTTGAATGCTTGTGCTTTCTGTTTGTTGGATATTGCCTTGTGTTGTCCGAACTGTATTGTGGTGTTTTCTGGTGCTTTTTGTTCTTTGTTTGATAGTCTTGTTACTGTGTTCCAGAGTATGTGTTGTTTGTGTCTGTGGTTCCATGCATCCGTTAAGTGTTCTTTCCATAGCTCTTGTTTGTGTTTTTGGATTTGTGTGTCTATTTCTTTGTTTAGGTCCGTGATGCGTGGGTCTTGGTGGTTTTGTTGTCTGATGTCGTTTCTTTGGCTGATGAGTGTTCTGATGTGTTGTGGTAGGAGAAGTGATTTGCTTTTTATTTTTCCGTGGGGTATGTGGTGTTTGTCTGCTGTAAGTATGAGGTTTGTGAGCATGTTGTTGGCTGTGTGGATGTTGTCAGGTATGGTTATGTTCTCCAGTGCTGATTCTATTTCAGAGGTGTATCCTTCCCAGTCTGCTTTCCTGTAATTTGTGTAAGTTTGAAGGTGTTGTTGTAGGCGGAAAGGAGCACGCGTGTTGTGTGTGATTTTGATAGGAAGGTGGTCTGAACTGAGTGCGTGTATTGTGGTCCATGTTGTTCTGTTTGTGATGCTGTTGCTGGCTGTTGTGATGTCCGGTGATGTTGGTTGTTGGTTGATGTTTGTAGGTTTTCTGGTGGGTGTGTTTGTGTTTAGAGTGATTTGTTGGGAGTTTTGTAGTATGTCTGCAATGTGGGTGCCTCTGTGGTCGTCGTAGGGAGAGTGCCATTGTGTTGAGTGAGCGTTGATGTCTGCGGTTAGAATGGTGTTGTTCAGCGAGTTTATGTATTGGAAGGTGTTGGTGATGTCTGTGTCTTCTGTGGCGTGGTCTGGTCGGGTGGTATCTCTGGGGGGTATATACATGTTGCATATGTGTAGTCTTTTGTGGTTGGTTATGTGAATCTTTACGGTTTGAATTTCTGTAGTGTTGGTGTTAATGTTGTTGGGGATGTTCATGGGAGTGAATGTGTATCTACTGTATATCTATAAAAAAAATCCTCGTCTCACCCCTCAGGTGGTGTCCATCCCTCATTCAGCTGGGGTCCTCTACCAGAGGCCAGGAAGCTTGAGGGTTCTGTGCAGTATCCTTGCCGTTCCCAGCACTGCACATTTCTGGACTGAGATGTCCGATGTTGTTCCCGGGATCTGTTGCAACCACTCATCATCTAGTTTGGGGGTCACTGCCCCGAGTGCTCCGACCACCACAGGCACGACTGTCCCCTTTACCTTCCAGGCTCTCTCCAGCTCCTCTCTGAGCCCTTGGGATTTCTCGAGTTTCTCGTGTTCCTTCTTTCTGATGTTTCCAGCACTTGGGACCGCTACATCCACTACAACGGCTTTCCTCTGCCCTTTATCTATCATCAGGATATCTGGTTGGTTCGCCATTACCATCTTGTCAGTCTGGATCTGGAAGTCCCATAGGATCTTCGCTCTGTCATTCTCCACCACCTTCGGAGGTGTTTCCCATTTTGACCTTGGGGTGTCCAGTCCATACTCCGCACAGATGTTTCGGTAGACTATGCCAGCCACCTGGTTATGGCGTTCCATATAGGCTTTCCCTGCCAGCACCTTACACCCTGCAGTTATGTGTTAGATCGTCTCAGGTGCCTCTTTGCACAACCTACACCTTGGGTCTTGGCTGGTGTGGTATATCTAGGCCTCGATGGCTCTGGTGCTCAGGGCCTGCTCCTGAGCAGCCAGGATGAGTGCCTCTGTGCTGTCCTTCAGGCCAGCCCTCTCTAGAACTCTGATCGGACTTCTTGAGATTGGCCACGGCAGTTATTGTCCGGTGGTACATCCCGTGTAGGGGCTTGTCCTCCCATGATGGTCCCTCTTCCAGCACCTCATCTTCTGTTCCCCATTGTCTGAGACATTCTCTGAGTACATCATCCGTTGGTGCCTTCTCCTTGATGTATTTGTGGAGCTTGGATGTTTCATCCTGGACAGTGGCTCTCACACTCACTAGTCCCCGGCCTCCTTCCTTTCGGCTTGTGTACAGTCTCAGGGTGCTGGATTTGGTATGGAACCCTCCATGCATGGTAACGAGCTTTCGGGTCTTAACATCCGTGGTCTGAATCTCTTCCTTTGGCCACCTTATTTTTCCTGCAGGGTATCTGATCACTGGAAAGGGCATAGCTGTTTATTGCCCGGGTCTTATTCTTGCCATTGAGCTGGCTTCTTAGGACTTGCCTCACTCGCTGGAGGTATTTGGCCGTAGCCGCTTTCCTTGTTGCCAGTTTGAGGTTGCCATTGGCTTGTGGTATACCGAGGTACTTGTAGCTGTCCTCAATGTCTGCTATTGTTCCTTCAGGGAGTGAGACCCCTTCAGTGCGGACTACCCTTCCTCTCTTAGTCACCATCCGACTACATTTCTCCATCACGAATGACATCCCGATGTCGCTGCTGTAGATCTTGATTGTGTGGATCAGGGAGTCTATGTCCCTTTCGCTCTTAGCAAACAGCTACATGTCATCCTTGTAGAGGAGGTGACTGATCGTAGCTCCATTTCTGAGGCGGTATCCATGGCCTGTCTTGGTGATTACTTGGCTTAGGGGGTTCAGTCCTATGCAGGACAGCAGTGGGGAGAGTGCATCACCTTGGTATATGCCACATTTGATGGACACTTGGGTAAGTGGCTTGCCATTGGCTTCAAGTGTGGTTTTCCACATCCTCATCAAGTTCGCAACGAAGGCTCTTAGGGTCCTGTTCACCTTATACACATCCAAGCATTCAGTGATCCATGTATGTGGCATCGAGTCATAGGCTTTCTTTTAATCAATCCAGGCTGTGCACAGGTTGGTACATCGGGACCTGCAGTCTTGTGCGACTGTTCTGTCAACCAGGAGCTGATGTTTGGCTCCCCTGGTATCTCTACCAATGCCCTTCCGTGCTTCGCTCTGGATCAGCTCTGTTGTTAGGACCCTGCCACTGAGCGTACACTTTCGCAGGTTGTGTTGCAAACAGCCTGTTTATTCGTCTGGCCTCATTCTCTTTCGTGTACCGCTTTAGGCGGCTGGACAAGGCTTGGAGCCTTTGTTTCGAGTGCTTCATATATGGTCATCTGGATGTACCTCTCAGGATCGCCCTTTTCATCACACCTCTCTGGACCTCAGTCAATTGACTCACATCTTTCCGAGCCGCCTTGATCTTAGCCTCCAACCGTCTTTTCCATGGTCGGTAATGTATCTCATGGCTTCCATGGTTGCTCTTATAGCCAAGCATCTCAAGGATCACTGATGCTGAAGCGTATATCAGTTCATTTCCGTGATCGTTACGGTAAGGATCACCCTCAGTGCTGCATTCACACTTTCCAAGAGACTTTCAGGTGGTACTTCACATAGCCGTTGTAATCGGATTCTAGGTTTCCCAGCTTTCATTCTTGCCATGATCTTAGCTTTCAGGTCAGTTGCTGCCTCACTCAGCATTTCATTCATTGGGGCTGGCCTCCCAATCTCATCTTCTGCATTCACTCTGGTATGAACTCCTCCTCTGATCTGGCAGCCTGGGGCCCCTCACTATGGAACCTGCGTTGTACCTCATCAATCTCAAGTTGTGACAGCAGTTGCCGTTTGTGGATGTTGGAACACTGAGTTACGAGTTGTTTCGTGGCCACCCGTGACTGTGGGTTTCGAAGTAACCATTTAGCCCACATTCTCTCCATGTAACCTCTCTGACTAGGCTTGCTTGAGTAGTAGCATTCCAACAGAGCCATGTTATTGCATCTTGCCCATCTCTGCTCCATTTTTCATCAAGGTGCTCTGGTTCCCCAGCACCTGACGCAGACCTTGTTTGGCCGGGCGACGTCTGAGCTGGCATGTCATTCATTTTATTGTCTCTCATCATTGTATGAGGTACGCATTAGCGTGAAGGCTCTTGCCCAAGGACCCACACTGAATGGTGTTATGTGCTCATTTTTTGCCCCAAGTGGGGAGCGGAGGGACGGGCGCTGGGGGGGGGACCATCGTGGTGGGGCGGGCCCCTACGCGGGATGTGCCACCGGACCGTGGCTGAGGTGGCTGATCTCAAGAAGTCCTATCGGTGGCTGGAGGGGACTGGCCTGGGGGACAGCGCAGGGGCGCTCATCCTGGCTGCTCAGGAGCGGGCCTTGGGCGCCGGAGCCGTCGAGGCCCGGATGTGCCGCGCCGGACAGGACCCAGGGTGTGGGTTGTGCGGGGAGGCGCCTGGGACGATCCGGCACGTGGCTGCGGGGTGTGGGATGCTGGCAGGGGGGGCCTGCGTGGAGCGCCATGGCCAGGTGGCTGGCGTGGTCTGCCGAGGCATCTGTGCGGAGTGTGGACTGGGGGCCCCGGGGTCGGAGTGGGGGGCACCTCCGAGGGTGGTGGAGGGTGGCGGAGCGGGGATCCTGTGGGACTTCCGGATCCAGACTGGCGGGATGGTGGTGGCGAGCCAGCCAGATGTCGTGGTCGTGGATGGGGGGCGGAGGAGGGCCGTTGTGGTGGATGTGGCGGTCCCAGGTGGTGGAGGCATCGGGAGGGGGGAGCATGGGGGGCTCGGGGGGTACCAGGGGCTCGGGGAGGGGCTGGGGAGGGCCTGGGGGTGGGGGTGGCGGTCGTGCCTGTGGTGGTCGGGGCGCTCGGGGCAGTGACCCCCGGACTGGATGGGTGGTTGCGACAGATCCCGGGACCAGCGTCGGACATCTCGGTCCGGAGGTGTGCGGTGCTGGGAGCGGCGGGGGTACTGCGCGGGGCCCTCGGGCTTCCTGGCCTCTGGTGGAGGACCCGAGCTGAATGAGGGATGGATACCACCCGAGGACACCTCCTATTGGCTCCATGATAAGAGCTCCACCCAGCAAAGAATTAACCCTTTAAAACCTGATTCTGAGCTTTCACAATTATTTACCGCCATTTGCGTAATATCTACAGTATACAGAAGGAATCAAGCAATTTTTACCAATGTATCTGTAGGTGATGTTTATTTATTATGTACACAGAGATAAAGAGTAATGGCACAGCTCTGCAGTATCTTTCCACTTTTATATATGTATGCTATACTAAATAAAATGAATAGGGCACCATATAATGCAACAGTTATGCAACTCCCTAAATAATGATGTGAATTTTCAGTTGTTGCTAAATCAGTTAGGATGTTATAATTTGTGGTGTAGATGCGAATTTAGGAGAGCAGGACAATATATCGCATTGCAATTGGAGCAGCAGCTTGGTTGATGATGTCCCCAAACCGGCTCATCTATTATATTTGTCGTGCAATACAATGAAAATGAGCACAATTGCAAAACATAGGCTTCTTATATTTTAAAATAAAATAATCACATGTTTACCGTTCTGGGGTTTCTACAATCATGAATGGAGGCATTATTTACAGCAGGTTGATGTTGTTGTTGTTGTTGTCGACCCCACCCGTGCCCCGACATTGGGGGACCGGGCCCTCACTCCGTCTCCCGGATCCCCAGACCCCCCTCCGCCGCCCAGCGGGCGAGCAGGGCCGCCACTCCGCTTGGGTTTCGCCAGAGGTCCTCCGGAGTCAGTGTGGTGGGTATGTTTGTGCAGGTGAACAGGTGTTGTGTGTCGTGCACTTGCGTGCCGCATAGCGCACAGAGTGGTGTTGGGTGTGTGTCCGGTGTAATGTTGTGTAGGTAGGAGTGGAGGGCTGGTGATTTGTTGGTTCGGAGTTGTGCTAGGAGTTGTCTGGTTCTGTGTGGTAGGTCTTGCTCTGATGGGTCTATTTCTGGTGCTGGTGCATGTATTACTTTGTTGTGTTGTCTGGTGTCCAAGTGTGTTTGTACAAAGTGGGTGTGTATGTCTTTCATGTTCTGTTTTATGGTGTCGTTGTTGGTGTCCTGTGGTGCTGTGTCTTTGTTGTGTGTGTAGTTGTTGTTGTGGAAGATTGTTTGTTTCTTTTGTCTGGGTGGTGGTGGTTGTTGAGTGAGTGGGTGTAGTGGGTGGGTTGGGTGTTGGGCTTTTTGTCTGATTTGCGATGCGTGTAGTTTTAGATGGGTGTTCAGTGGGAGAGTTTTTGTTTCCTCATGCAAGTGTTGTATGTTTGTGTCTTGTGTGCATCCTGTTGCTATTCTGAGTGCTGTGTTCTGTGTGGTCTGGAGTTTTGTCTTGTTTGTGTCCGATAGTGTTGGTGACCATATAGTGTTTGCGTATTCGAGGCGTGTGAGTGTGGTTGCTTTGTATGTAGTGAGTATAGTTTCTTTGGATTTTCCCCAGTGAGTGGTTGTTAAGGCTTTAAGTATTTTGTTTGATTGCTTGGCGCGGGTTAGAGTGTGTTGTGTGTGTTTTGAGAAGGTGAGTTTGGGGTCCCATGTTAATCCCAGTATTTTGGGTTCGCGGACTGTGGGTAGGGTGGTGTTATCTATTTGTAAAGTGAGTCTGTTGCTGTATTCTGCCGGATCCGGTGTGAACAGAGTGGTGGTGGTTTTGTCTGCGTTGAGTGTGAGTTGGTTCTGTTTTGTCCAGTTGTATATGTCGTGGAGATATTTTTGTACTTGTTGTTGTGCCTGTTGTGGTTTGACATGTGTGGATAGAATGGTGATGTCGTCTGCATATGTAACTGTGTGTACATTTGGAGGTGGTTGTGGTAAGTCTGCCATGTATATGTTGAATAGTGTTGGTGAAAGTACTCCCCCCTGTGGTACCCCCGTTTTCGTGTTTCTGTGTTCTGATGTTTCCCCCCGGTATTGAGTGTATTGTCTGCGTCCCCTTATGTAGTTGAAGATGTATTTGATGATGATGTTTGGGGTGTTAGTGTTGTTGAGTTTGTTTGTGAGTGTGTGTAGGTTTACCGTGTCAAAGGCTTTGGACATGTCTAGGGCTATGGCAACTGTTGGTTGTGGTGGTTTTTGTTGATTGAAACCTGTGGCTATGATGTTGTGTATGTGGTGTAGTGCTGTGGTTGTGGAGTGTTGTTTTCGGAAGCCGTGTTGGTGAGAGGGTAGTTGAGTGTTGTTGGTAATGAAGGGTAGTATTACCTTTTCCATTGTTTTGGCTATTGGGCTGAGTAGTGCTATTGGTCTGTAAGATGGGCCGAGTGCGTGGTTTTTGTTGGGTTTTGGTATTGGGATTATTTTTGCAGTCTTCCATATTGCGGGGATGGTGTTGGTGTTGAGTGATGTGTTGTAAGTGTGTGTGAGTAGTGTTATTGCTTTGGGGCCTAGGTGTTTCAGATGTCTGATGTCTATGTTGTCTGGGCCTGTGGAGTTGTTGCTTTTGGAGCGTTGTAGTGCTTGTTTGACTTGTTGTTCTGTGATGGTTATGGGCGTGGTGTTGAGTTTTCGTATTTTGCGTTGTAGTTGTCTGTATGTTCTGTTGGTTTTGTGTTGTATTATGTTGGTGAATTGTTTGTTGAAAGCTCGTGCTTTCTGTTTGTTGGATATTGCCGTGTGTTGTCCGAACTGTATTGTGGTGTTTTCTGGTGCTTTTTGTTCTTTGTTAGATAGTCTTGTTACTGTGTTCCAGAGTATGTATTGTTTGTGTCTGTGGTTCCATGCATCCGTTAAGTGTTCTTTCCATAGCTCTTGTTTGTGTTTTTGGATTTGTTTGTCTATTTCTTTGTTTAGGTCTGTGATGCGTGGGTCTTGGTGGTTTTGTTGTCTGATGTCGTTTCTTTGGCTGATGAGTGTTCTGATGTGTTGTGGTAGGAGAAGTGATTTGCTTTTTATTTTTCCGTGGGGTATGTGGTGTTTGTCTGCTGTAAGTATGAGGTTTGTGAGCATGGTGTTGGCTGTGTGGATGTTGTCAGGTATGGTTAAGTTCTCCAGTGCTGATTCTATTTCAGAGGTGTATCCTTCCCAGTCTGCTTTCCTGTAATTTGTGTAAGTTTGAAGGTGTTGTTGTAGGCGGAAAGGAGCACGCGTGTTGTGTGTGATTTTGATAGGAAGGTGGTCTGAACTGAGTGCGTGTATTGTGGTCCATGTTGTTCTGTTTGTGATGCTGTTGCTGGCTGTTGTGATGTCCGGTGATGTTGGTTGTTGGTTGATGTTTGTAGGTTTTCTGGTAGGTGTGTTTGCGTTTAGAGTGATTTGTTGTGAGTTCTGTAGTATGTCTGCAATGAGGGTGCCTCTGTGGTCGTCGTAGGGAGAGTGCCATTGTGTTGAGTGAGCGTTGATGTCTGCGGTTAGAATGGTGTTGTTCAGCGAGTTTATGTATTGGAAGGTGTTGGTGATGTCTGTGTCTTCTGTGCCGTGGTCTGGTCGGGTGGTATCTCTGGGGGGTATATACATGTTGCATATGTGTAGTCTTTTGTGGTTGGTTATGTGAATCTTTACGGTTTGAATTTCTGTAGTGTTGGTGTTAATGTTGTTGGGGATGTTCATGGGAGTGAATGTGACTGATTTGTGAATGTATGTGAGCAGTCCTCCTCCTCCCTTGTGTTCTCTGTCTTTCCTAATGCTGGTGTAGTTGGTGAGACGAGGTGTGTTGTGTTGTTTTTCTAGTTTGGTTTCTTGTATGGTGATGATGTCTGCGTGCTGTTGTGAGGCGACTTCTTCTAGTTCTGTTTTCTTGTTTTGGATGCCGTTGATGTTTATTTGTAGTATGGTCAGTGTGTGATTGTTGTTTTTGTTGGTGGGTGTTGTTCTTTGTGGGTTGTTCGGGGGTTGTGGTGTTGGGGTGTTTGTTGTTTGCGTGTGTGTTCTGCATGTCCACGTGTTTGTGTATTGGCGGGTGGTGATGCCGGAGCAATGTCTGTGTATCCAGTGTGGGTGTGTTGAGTTGCATCTGAGTGAGGTTTGTCTGCGTGTGATGATTCTATTGCAGCTATTGCAGGTCCAGGTTTGGGGGGGTGGTCTTGTGTTTGTTGTATCTCTGTTGGAGTTGTCTGTCCGTGTTGCGTTTGAGGGTAGTGTTGGTGAGGCGAGTGTGTTGTTTTGGTCTGTTTGTGCTCTGCTGCCTGTTGGTGTCCTACGAGGTGTTGTTGTTCGTGGTGGTGTTTTGGGATGTAGTCTGCATTTCCATGTTATGTTGTATTGTCTAGTGTTTATGTTTGTGCAATGTTTGTGTACCCAGTGTGGTGTGTGGTGGTTGCATCTGAAGGATGTCTGTCTTCTTGTAATCTGTTGTGTGCAAATGTCGCATGTCCAGGTAGTTTGTTGTGTGTGTGTTTGTTGCGTGCGTGAGAGTGTCTGTGTGGGCCCCGGATTTGTCTCTATGTCCCCCGCCTGGAGCAAAAGGTCCGCCCGCCACCCTGCCAGGTTCAGGGGGCGGTTAGCCGAAAAAAAAAAAACGGCCGTAAGGGCACCCCGTTCGGGGTGCAGGGATTGGTTCCTTGATTTGTCCCCCCGTTCGGGGGGAACCCTCCAACTGCGAGTAAGCCAAGGAGTTTGGAGGTACAGCAGGTTGACAGCAGTGTGATCGAGCAGATTAGATAGAGTAGAATTTGAATGGGGCTTCACTGATTTATTTCATACAATTCATATCTAAAACACAGTTGAAAAATATTTGATTGTTAAAATATTTAAATACAAGAACTATATCAAGAAATTAACAAAACATAGTTTTTTTAGTTAGGAGAAAAGTCTAAAAACATATCACAAATGACAAACGTTGTGCCTCTCCTCCTCCTGTTCTTCAATGAAGCTGATCACCCTCCAGCTCCCGTTAGAAACATCGTGCTGCTGAAGGTGTGCCGGCAGAATGGTTGTGATACAGGAGGTGCTGTCAAAGTCAGACACATCTCCAAAATTGTTGGAGCAAATTTTTAAGCAGGCTTCATCTTGATAAATTGACCACGTATTTGACATTTACACCATAACGTTACCGCCTAAAATAATCGTAAAACAAAATTTTGTGTAACAACAAGAGTAATATGTACCCCAAAAGCTTTCAAAGCGTCTGAAAGTTTTCTCCTCCGTTTTTGTTGGGGCTTGGCTCGAAATGCATCATGATTGGCCGCCCGAAGTCCACGTGTCTGTCGGACGTGCTCTCATTGGTCTACAATACCATCACGGATGAATAAATACTCAAAGGGCTTGCCAGGCAAGCCCTTTGAACCCTTTAAATACTCAATGGGCTTGCCTGGCAAGCCCTTTGAGTATTTATTCCATATTGCCCACTAGTTCACTAGTAAGGTCATTTTGACGCTTACTAGTGAACATGTAAGGCCATAAATGTGCCCGCTAGTTCACTAGTAAGATCATTTTGAGGCTTACTAGTTGACATGTAAGCCACAAAACGCCCGCTAGTTCACTAGTAAGATAATTTTGAGGCTTCTAGTGAACATGTAAGCCACAGAACGCCCACTAGTTCACTAGTAAGATCATTTTGACGCTTACTAGTGAACATGTAAGCCACAAAACGCTCACTAGTTCACTAGTAAGGTCATTTTGACGCTTACTAGTGAACATGTAAGCCACAAAACGCTCACTGGTTCACTAGTAAGGTAATTTTGACGCTTACTAGTGAACATGTAAGCCACAAAACGCCCACTAGTTCCCTAGTAAGATCATTTTGACGCTTATTTATGAACATGTCAGCCACAAAACGCTCACTCGTTCACTAGTAAGATCATTTTGACGCTTACTAGTGAACATGTAAGCCACAAAACGCCCACTAGTTCACTAGTAAGGTCATTTTGACGCTTACTAGTGAACATGTAAGCCACAAAACGCCCACTAGTTCACTAGTAAGATCATTTTGACGCTTACTAGTGAACATGTAAGGCCATAAATGTGCCCACTAGTTCACTAGTAAGTTCATTTTGAGGCTTACTAGTTGACATGTAAGCCACACATCGCCTACTAGTTCACTAGTAAGATCATTTTGAGGCTTACTAGTGAACATGTAAGCCACAAAACGCCCAATAGTTCACTAGTAAGATCATTTTGACGCTTACTAGTGAACATGTAAGCCACAAAACGCTCACTAGTTTACTAGTAAGGTCATTTTGACGCTTACTAGTGAACATGTAAGCCACAAAACGCTCACTAGTTCACTATCCATCCATCCATCCATAATAAGATAATTTTGACGCTTACTACTGAACATTTAAGGCCATAAATGTGCCCACTAGTTCACTGGTAAGATGATTTTGACGCTTACTAGTGAACATGCAAGGCCATAAATGTGCCCACTTGTAGTGCTAGTGACATTACACTGTACTTGCATTAAATGCAAATAAAGATGATTACGAAAACATGTAACGGTATCCTATTGGCTGTACGTTTCAAAATAGTGTCATCCCACCAGTCAGGGCTCATGATTTTGGAAATTCTGTGCCCACTTAGTTTTTTAAAACAACAATGGCGGACAGTGTCCTGAGACGTATTCGGCGAAGGTGCAGGGCAATAGAGAGTGCCTGTCATCAAGGGTCTGCCGGTGAAAGTGAAGCACGCGCGATAAACATTTCAATTGCTAATTTAAGAAGAGTTAGTGACCAGTTTAGCGCTGATACTATTCAAAGTTTGATTCAAAGTCCAATAGATCTCCGATCTGTCATCATTGCGGGACCCACTCCTAATGGTGGACGTGTTTGTTCCCATGTGGCACATCGTTTGCACACAGGTAAAATGGCTACCATTTTTTGTCATTGGTTTTTCGTATGTATTTTTATTCGAACTACACACGGGTTTTACTGACGACTTGCTGTGACTTACCTTCTATCACCCTGTCAAACGTCGTTTTATACCAGTGGTTTTCCTGCAAATCAGTAGACTATTAAGTAACGCGATGGCTGTACACTTTTAAGCAATAACTAGTGATCTTTTAGTTATTCAATTATAAGTTTGAATTATTTTTTTCTTGAGTAAAATGGTTAGAGAAAATAGCTGCTCGTGGTTTTGAAGCTGCATATACTTTTATGTACATCTGTGTCTATATGCCTGTACTGTATACAGTATATAAAAAACACGTAGTGATTCGTTTGCTTGAATTCCTTAATCCTTTTATTTCCATACTTTAGGTAGACGAGGAAGACCAGCACTTGACATTACAAGGGATCAAATTGAACTGCTCCCCACTCAGGGCTTTACAGTGAGAGCCATCACTGAGATGTTGTGTTGTTCCTCTTCATACCTGCATAAAAAAATGAAGTTTTTTCAGATTTCAGCCAGAAATAGATTTACTCCCATTCATGATGTTGACCTGGAAGAGCATGTCAGAAGATTGCACAGCCAATTTCCCAGATCAGGCTCGGAAGCAAGTGTTCTGCTACATACTCTTGTCCCTTCATGTATATATCATTATATTCATTGTGAAAGTGTACTTTCTTTATTGTGTTGTTTTCTGAACCTGTTGCAGATGATGAGGGCATACCTGCGTGCTGATGGTATTGTAGTACAAAGAAAAAGAGTTCGAGAAATCCTCAACCGTAGTGACCCAGCTGCTGCAGCCCAGAGATGGAGCCAGACTGTGGCTAGAAGAACATACTATGTGCCATTCCCCAATAGTTTATGGCACATAGATGGGCATATGCGTCTCATTCGGTAATAAGGGATCATCTTATATTTGTACTCGTGGGAGCATTAGAAAGCCATATTGTATGGACAGCACAGATTAAATTGAATTTTATCATTTGTATATCCAAGTTACACAAACTCCAAATTGCCTCCATGTAGTCTTAAGTGCACAGCAATACCTTCTCTACCGAGATGATATTTCAAACAAGATATGAAACTTGATTGTTTTCTTGTATTTAATCATTATTCTTTTCATGTTTGTTTTACAGGTGGGTGTTTGTGACACATGCCGGCATTGATGGGAATTCCAGGCTAATAACGTACCTTCAACTGGAGCACAGACAACACAGCTTTGACAGTGTTGAAATATTTTGTCCAAGCCACCTGCCTGTATGGGTTACCCTCCAGAGTAAGATCCGACCATGGTGGTGAAAACACTGGTTGCTCTTTTAATGAACCTACTGCAGGGACAAGACACCAAAATTATTTCTAGCTCCAGCCAACACCCCCTCACAATTTACTCACACCTCCCATGGCCTGATTATCCACCAACAGGGGCCCTTTTTGGATGATCATTTTGGCATAGGAACTTTCCTTTCCTATCCTAACCGAGTGAGATGAGCCGGTAGCACCTGGAGCAAAGATCGTCTAAATTTTAATAATGCTTAGGAAAGGTTCTGACCATCCTTTACGAAAGGAAAGGAGATATATTATGCAGCAGGAATATTTAAAGGGGAAGTCTTTTTTTATGTTGTTGTTGTTGTTGTTGTCGACCCCACCCGTGCCCCGACATTGGGGGACCGGGCCCTCACTCCGTCTCCCGGATCCCCAGAGCCCCCTCCTCCGCCCAGCGGGCGAGCAGGGCCGCCACTCCGCTTGGGTTTCGCCAGAGGTCCTCCGGAGTCAGTGTGGTGGGTATGTTTGTGCAGGTGAACAGGTGTTGTGTGTCGTGCACTTGCGTGCCGCATAGCGCACAGAGTGGTGTTGGGTGTGTGTCCGGTGTAATGTTGTGTAGGTAGGAGTGGAGGGCTGGTGATTTGTTGGTTCGGAGTTGTGCTAGGAGTTGTCTGGTTCTGTGTGGTAGGTCTTGCTCTGATGGGTCTATTTCTGGTGCTGGTGCATGTATTACTTTGTTGTGTTGTCTGGTGTCCAAGTGTGTTTGTACAAAGTGGGTGTGTATGTCTTTCATGTTCTGTTTTATGGTGTCGTTGTTGGTGTCCTGTGGTGCTGTGTCTTTGTTGTGTGTGTAGTTGTTGTTGTGGAAGATTGTTTGTTTCTTTTGTCTGGGTGGTGGTGGTTGTTGAGTGAGTGGGTGTAGTGGGTGGGTTGGGTGTTGGGCTTTTTGTCTGATTTGCGATGCGTGTAGTTTTAGATGGGTGTTCAGTGGGAGAGTTTTTGTTTCCTCATGCAAGTGTTGTATGTTTGTCTTGTGTGCATCCTGTTGCTATTCTGAGTGCGGTGTTCTGTGTGGTCTGGAGTTTTGTCTTGTTTGTGTCCGATAGTGTTGGTGACCATATAGTGTTTGCGTATTCGAGGCGTGTGAGTGTGGTTGCTTTGTATGTGGTGAGTATAGTTTCTTTGGATTTTCCCCAGTGAGTGGTTGTTAAGGCTTTAAGTATTTTGTTTGATTGCTTGGCGCGGGTTAGAGTGTGTTGTGTGTGTTTTGAGAAGGTGAGTTTGGGGTCCCATGTTAATCCCAGTATTTTGGGTTCGCGGACTGTGGGTAGGGTGGTGTTATCTATTTGTAAAGTGAGCCTGTTGCTGTATTCTGCCGGATCCGGTGTGAACAGAGTGGTGGTGGTTTTGTCTGCGTTGAGTGTGAGTTGGTTCTGTTTTGTCCAGTTGTATATGTCGTGGAGATATTTTTGTACTTGTTGTTGTACCTGTTGTGGTTTGACATGTGTGGATAGAATGGTGATGTCGTCTGCATATGTAACTGTGTGTACATTTGGAGGTGGTTGTGGTAAGTCTGCCATGTATATGTTGAATAGTGTTGGTGAAAGTACTCCCCCCTGTGGTACCCCCGTTTTCGTGTTTCTATGTTCTGATGTTTCCCCCCGGTATTGAGTGTATTGTCTGCGTCCCCTTATGTAGTTGAAGATGTATTTGATGATGATGTTTGGGGTGTTAGTGTTGTTGAGTTTGTTTGTGAGTGTGTGTAGGTTTACCGTGTCAAAGGCTTTGGACATGTCTAGGGCTATGGCAACTGTTCGTTGTGGTGGTTTTTGTTGATTGAAACCTGTGGCTATGATGTTGTGTATGTGGTGTAGTGCTGTGGTTGTGGAGTGTTGTTTTCGGAAGCCGTGTTGGTGAGAGGGTAGTTGAGTGTTGTTGGTAATGAAGGGTAGTATTACCTTTTCCATTGTTTTGGCTATTGGGCTGAGTAGTGCTATTGGTCTGTAAGATGGGCCGAGTGCGTGGTTTTTGTTG
Organism: Hippocampus zosterae; assembly: GCF_025434085.1. Classification (NCBI taxonomy): domain Eukaryota; kingdom Metazoa; phylum Chordata; class Actinopteri; order Syngnathiformes; family Syngnathidae; genus Hippocampus; species Hippocampus zosterae. The sequence goes on from NC_067465.1 coordinate 12,792,499, forward strand.
GGTTTTGGTATTGGGAGTGATGTGTTGTAAGTGTGTGTGAGTAGTGTTATTGCTTTGGGGCCTAGGTGTTTCAGATGTCTGATGTTTATGTTGTCTGGGCCTGTGGAGTTGTTGCTTTTGGAGCGTTGTAGTGCTTGTTTGACTTGTTGTTCTGTGATGGTTATGGGCGTGGTGTTGAGTTTTCGTATTTTGCGTTGTAGTTGTCTGTATGTTCTGTTGGTTTTGTGTTGTATTATGTTGGTGAATTGTTTGTTGAATGCTCGTGCTTTCTGTTTGTTGGATATTGCCGTGTGTTGTCCGAACTGTATTGTGGTGTTTTCTGGTGCTTTTTGTTCTTTGTTTGATAGTCTTGTTACTGTGTTCCAGAGTATGTGTTGTTTGTGTCTGTGGTTCCATGCATCCGTTAAGTGTTCTTTCCATAGCTCTTGTTTGTGTTTTTGGATTTGTGTCTTGTCTCTGTCTTTCCTAATGCTGGTGTAGTTGGTGAGACGAGGTGTGTTGTGTTGTTTTTCTAGTTTGGTTTCTTGTATGGTGATGATGTCTGCGTGCTGTTGTGAGGCGAGTTCTTCTAGTTCTGTTTTCTTGTTTTGGATGCCGTTGATGTTTATTTGTAGTATGGTCAGTGTGTGTTTGTTGTTTTTGTTGGTGGGTGTTGTTCTTTGTGGGTTGTTCGGGGGTTGTGGTGTTGGGGTGTTTGTTGTTTGCGTGTGTGTTCTGCATGTCCACGTGTTTGTGTATTGGCGGGTGGTGATGCCGGAGCAATGTCTGTGTATCCAGTGTGGGTGTGTTGAGTTGCATCTGAGTGAGGTTTGTCTGCGTGTGATGATTCTATTGCAGCTATTTCAGGTCCAGGTTTGGGGGGGTGGTCTTGTGTTTGTTGTATCTCTGTTGGAGTTGTCTGTCCGTGTTGCCTTTGAGGGTAGTGTTGGTGAGGCGAGTGTGTTGTTTTGGTCTGTTTGTGCTCTGCTGCCTGTTGGTGTCCTACGAGGTGTTGTTGTTCGTGGTGGTGTTTTGGGATGTAGTCTGCATTTCCATGTTATGTTGTATTGTCTAGTGTTTATGTTTGTGCAATGTTTGTGTACCCAGTGTGGTGTGTGGTGGTTGCATCTGAAGGATGTCTGTCTTCTTGTAATCTGTTGTGTGCAAATGTCGCATGTCCAGGTAGTTTGTTGTGTGTGTGTTTGTTGCGTGCGTGAGAGTGTCTGTGTGGGCCCCGGATTTGTCTCTATGTCCCAGGCCTGGAGCAAAAGGTCCGCCCGCCACCCTGCCAGGTTCAGGGGGCGGCTAGCCGAAAAAAAAAAAACGGCCGTAAGGGCACCCCGTTCGGGGTGCAGGGATTGGTTCCTTGATTTGTCCCCCCGTTCGGGGGGAACCCTCCAACTGCGAGTAAGCCAAGGAGTTTGGAGGTACAGCAGGTTGACAGCAGTGTGATCGAGCAGATTAGATAGAGTAGAATTTGAATGGGGCTTCACTGATTTATTTCATACAATTCATATCTAAAACACAGTTGAAAAATATTTGATTGTTAAAATATTTAAATACAAGAACTATATCAAGAAATTAACAAAACATAGTTTTTTTAGTTAGGAGAAAAGTCTAAAAACATATCACAAATGACAAACGTTGTGCCTCTCCTCCTCCTGTTCTTCAATGAAGCTGATCACCCTCCAGCTCCCGTTAGAAACATCGTGCTGCTGAAGGTGTGCCGGAAGAATGGTTGTGATACAGGAGGTGCTGTGGACTCTCCCAGAAACGAGGACCTAGTTTAGTTGTAGATCCAGTAAAACATAGTGCAAATGTGACATTATTTATAATGCACAGTTACAGTCTTGTGAATATTAAAAAATGTACTTCATGTAATGCAGGAAGCGAATATTTCAAACGAACTAAGGCAGCAAACAGTAAGAGCAAAATCGTGTTCCAAACATTAACTCTTTTTTTAAATGTCAATTAGCTTGTGAGTAATAAGACAAAATGTGACTGTCAGACAGAGAACTGTCAGAGCAAACGGCAGATTTTAGAAAGTCCTGCCGAAATAAATCTGCACCCGACTGCGACTGTCAGCGTTGAACTGCCGCCATTGCTGTCAAAGTCAGACACATCTCCAAAATTGTTGGAGCAAATTTTTAAGCAGGCTTCATCTTGATAAATTGACCACGTATTTGACATTTACACCATAACGTTACCGCCTAAAATAATCGTAAAACAAAATTTTGTGTAACAACAAGAGTAATATGTACCCCAAAAGCTTTCAAAGCGTCTGAAAGTTTTCTCCTCCGTTTTTGTTGGGGCTTGGCTCGAAATGCATCATGATTGGCCGCCCGAAGTCCACGTGTCTGTCGGACGTGCTCTCATTGGTCTACAATACCATCACGGATGAATAAATACTCAAAGGGCTTGCCAGGCAAGCCCTTTGAACCCTTTAAATACTCAATGGGCTTGCCTGGCAAGCCCTTTGAGTATTTATTCCATATTGCCCACTAGTTCACTAGTAAGGTCATTTTGACGCTTACTAGTGAACATGTAAGGCCATAAATGTGCCCACTAGTTCACTAGTAAGATCATTTTGAGGCTTACTAGTTGACATGTAAGCCACAAAACGCCCGCTAGTTCACTAGTAAGATAATTTTGAGGCTTCTAGTGAACATGTAAGCCACAGAACGCCCACTAGTTCACTAGTAAGATCATTTTGACGCTTACTAGTGAACATGTAAGCCACAAAACGCTCACTAGTTCACTAGTAAGGTCATTTTGACACTTACTAGTGAACATGTAAGCCACAAAACGCTCACTGGTTCACTAGTAAGGTAATTTTGACGCTTACTAGTGAACATGTAAGCCACAAAACGCCCACTAGTTCCCTAGTAAGATCATTTTGACGCTTATTTATGAACATGTCAGCCACAAAACGCTCACTCGTTCACTAGTAAGATCATTTTGACGCTTACTAGTGAACATGTAAGCCACAAAACGCCCACTAGTTCACTAGTAAGGTCATTTTGACGCTTACTAGTGAACATGTAAGCCACAAAACGCCCACTAGTTCACTAGTAAGATCATTTTGACGCTTACTAGTGAACATGTAAGGCCATAAATGTGCCCACGAGTTCACTAGTAAGTTCATTTTGAGGCTTACTAGTTGACATGTAAGCCACACATCGCCTACTAGTTCACTAGTAAGATCATTTTGAGGCTTACTAGTGAACATGTAAGCCACAAAACGCCCAATAGTTCACTAGTAAGATCATTTTGACGCTTACTAGTGAACATGTAAGCCACAAAACGCTCACTAGTTTACTAGTAAGGTCATTTTGACGCTTACTAGTGAACATGTAAGCCACAAAACGCTCACTAGTTCACTATCCATCCATCCATCCATAATAAGATAATTTTGACGCTTACTACTGAACATTTAAGGCCATAAATGTGCCCACTAGTTCACTGGTAAGATGATTTTGACGCTTACTAGTGAACATGCAAGGCCATAAATGTGCCCACTTGTAGTGCTAGTGACATTACACTGTACTTGCATTAAATGCAAATAAGGATGATTACGAAAACATGTAACGGTATCCTATTGGCTGTACGTTTCAAAATAGTGTCATCCCACCAGTCAGGGCTCATGATTTTGGAAATTCTGTGCCCACTTAGTTTTTTAAAACAACAATGGCGGACAGTGTCCTGAGACGTATTCGGCGAAGGTGCAGGGCAATAGAGAGTGCCTGTCATCAAGGGTCTGCCGGTGAAAGTGAAGCACGCGCGATAAACATTTCAATTGCTAATTTAAGAAGAGTTAGTGACCAGTTTAGCGCTGATACTATTCAAAGTTTGATTCAAAGTCCAATAGATCTCCGATCTGTCATCATTGCGGGACCCACTCCTAATGGTGGACGTGTTTGTTCCCATGTGGCACATCGTTTGCACACAGGTAAAATGGCTACCATTTTTTGTCATTGGTTTTTCGTATGTATTTTTATTCGAACTACACACGGGTTTTACTGACGACTTGCTGTGACTTACCTTCTATCACCCTGTCAAACGTCGTTTTATACCAGTGGTTTTCCTGCAAATCAGTAGACTATTAAGTAACGCGTTGGCTGTACACTTTTAAGCAATAACTAGTGATCTTTTAGTTATTCAATTATAAGTTTGAATTATTTTTTTCTTGAGTAAAATGGTTAGAGAAAATAGCTGCTCGTGGTTTTGAAGCTGCATATACTTTTATGTACATCTGTGTCTATATGCCTGTACTGTATACAGTATATAAAAAACACGTAGTGATTCGTTTGCTTGAATTCCTTAATCCTTTTATTTCCATACTTTAGGTAGACGAGGAAGACCAGCACTTGACATTACAAGGGATCAAATTGAACTGCTCCCCACTCAGGGCTTTACAGTGAGAGCCATCACTGAGATGTCGTGTTGTTCCTCTTCATACCTGCATAAAAAAATGAAGTTTTTTCAGATTTCAGCCAGAAATAGATTTACTCCCATTCATGATGTTGACCTGGAAGAGCATGTCAGAAGATTGCACAGCCAATTTCCCAGATCAGGCTCGGAAGCAAGTGTTCTGCTACATACTCTTGTCCCTTCATGTATATATCATTATATTCATTGTGAAAGTGTACTTTCTTTATTGTGTTGTTTTCTGAACCTGTTGCAGATGATGAGGGCATACCTGCGTGCTGATGGTATTGTAGTACAAAGAAAAAGAGTTCGAGAAATCCTCAACCGTAGTGACCCAGCTGCTGCAGCCCAGAGATGGAGCCAGACTGTGGCTAGAAGAACATACTATGTGCCATTCCCCAATAGTTTATGGCACATAGATGGGCATATGCGTCTCATTCGGTAATAAGGGATCATCTTATATTTGTACTCGTGGGAGCATTAGAAAGCCATATTGTATGGACAGCACAGATTAAATTGAATTTTATCATTTGTATATCCAAGTTACACAAACTCCAAATTGCCTCCATGTAGTCTTAAGTGCACAGCAATACCTTCTCTACCGAGATGATATTTCAAACAAGATATGAAACTTGATTGTTTTCTTGTATTTAATCATTATTCTTTTCATGTTTGTTTTACAGGTGGGTGTTTGTGACACATGCCGGCATTGATGGGAATTCCAGGCTAATAACGTACCTTCAACTGGAGCACAGACAACACAGCTTTGACAGTGTTGAAATATTTTGTCCAAGCCACCTGCCTGTATGGGTTACCCTCCAGAGTAAGATCCGACCATGGTGGTGAAAACACTGGTTGCTCTTTTAATGAACCTACTGCAGGGACAAGACACCAAAAATATTTCTAGCTCCAGCCAACACCCCCTCACAATTTACTCACACCTCCCATGGCCTGATTATCCACCAACAGGGGCCCTTTTTGGATTATCATTTTGGCATAGGAACTTTCCTTTCCTATCCTAACCGAGTGAGATGAGCCGGTAGCACCTGGAGCAAAGATCGTCTAAATTTTAATAATGCTTAGGAAAGGTTCTGACCATCCTTTACGAAAGGAAAGGAGATATATTATGCAGCAGGAATATTTAAAGGGGAAGTCTTTTTTTATGTTGTTGTTGTTGTTGTTGTCGACCCCACCCGTGCCCCGACATTGGGGGACCGGGCCCTCACTCCGTCTCCCGGATCCCCAGACCCCCCTCCTCCGCCCAGCGGGCGAGCAGGGCCGCCACTCCGCTTGGGTTTCGCCAGAGGTCCTCCGGAGTCAGTGTGGTGGGTATGTTTGTGCAGGTGAACAGGTGTTGTGTGTCGTGCACTTGCGTGCCGCATAGCGCACAGAGTGGTGTTGGGTGTGTGTCCGGTGTAATGTTGTGTAGGTAGGAGTGGAGGGCTGGTGATTTGTTGGTTCGGAGTTGTGCTAGGAGTTGTCTGGTTCTGTGTGGTAGGTCTTGCTCTGATGGGTCTATTTCTGGTGCTGGTGCATGTATTACTTTGTTGTGTTGTCTGGTGTCCAAGTGTGTTTGTACAAAGTGGGTGTGTATGTCTTTCATGTTCTGTTTTATGGTGTCGTTGTTGGTGTCCTGTGGTGCTGTGTCTTTGTTGTGTGTGTAGTTGTTGTTGTGGAAGATTGTTTGTTTCTTTTGTCTGGGTGGTGGTGGTTGTTGAGTGAGTGGGTGTAGTGGGTGGGTTGGGTGTTGGGCTTTTTGTCTGATTTGCGATGCGTGTAGTTTTAGATGGGTGTTCAGTGGGAGAGTTTTTGTTTCCTCATGCAAGTGTTGTATGTTTGTGTCTTGTGTGCATCCTGTTGCTATTCTGAGTGCGGTGTTCTGTGTGGTCTGGAGTTTTGTCTTGTTTGTGTCCGATAGTGTTGGTGACCATATAGTGTTTGCGTATTCGAGGCGTGTGAGTGTGGTTGCTTTGTATGTGGTGAGTATAGTTTCTTTGGATTTTCCCCAGTGAGTGGTTGTTAAGGCTTTAAGTATTTTGTTTGATTGCTTGGCGCGGGTTAGAGTGTGTTGTGTGTGTTTTGAGAAGGTGAGTTTGGGGTCCCATGTTAATCCCAGTATTTTGGGTTCGCGGACTGTGGGTAGGGTGGTGTTATCTATTTGTAAAGTGAGCCTGTTGCTGTATTCTGCCGGATCCGGTGTGAACAGAGTGGTGGTGGTTTTGTCTGCGTTGAGTGTGAGTTGGTTCTGTTTTGTCCAGTTGTATATGTCGTGGAGATATTTTTGTACTTGTTGTTGTGCCTGTTGTGGTTTGACATGTGTGGATAGAATGGTGATGTCGTCTGCATATGTAACTGTGTGTACATTTGGAGGTGGTTGTGGTAAGTCTGCCATGTATATGTTGAATAGTGTTGGTGAAAGTACTCCCCCCTGTGGTACCCCTGTTTTCGTGTTTCTATGTTCTGATGTTTCCCCCCGGTATTGAGTGTATTGTCTGCGTCCCCTTATGTAGTTGAAGATGTATTTGATGATGATGTTTGGGGTGTTAGTGTTGTTGAGTTTGTTTGTGAGTGTGTGTAGGTTTACCGTGTCAAAGGCTTTGGACATGTCTAGGGCTATGGCAACTGTTCGTTGTGGTGGTTTTTGTTGATTGAAACCTGTGGCTATGATGTTGTGTATGTGGTGTAGTGCTGTGGTTGTGGAGTGTTGTTTTCGGAAGCCGTGTTGGTGAGAGGGTAGTTGAGTGTTGTTGGTAATGAAGGGTAGTATTACCTTTTCCATTGTTTTGGCTATTGGGCTGAGTAGTGCTATTGGTCTGTAAGATGGGCCGAGTGCGTGGTTTTTGTTGGGTTTTGGTATTGGGATTATTTTTGCAGTCTTCCATATTGCGGGGATGGTGTTGGTGTTGAGTGATGTGTTGTAAGTGTGTGTGAGTAGTGTTATTGCTTTGGGGCCTAGGTGTTTCAGATGTCTGATGTTTATGTTGTCTGGGCCTGTGGAGTTGTTGCTTTTGGAGCGTTGTAGTGCTTGTTTGACTTGTTGTTCTGTGATGGTTATGGGCGTGGTGTTGAGTTTTCGTATTTTGCGTTGTAGTTGTCTGTATGTTCTGTTGGTTTTGTGTTGTATTATGTTGGTGAATTGTTTGTTGAATGCTCGTGCTTTCTGTTTGTTGGATATTGCCGTGTGTTGTCCGAACTGTATTGTGGTGTTTTCTGGTGCTTTTTGTTCTTTGTTTGATAGTCTTGTTACTGTGTTCCAGAGTATGTGTTGTTTGTGTCTGTGGTTCCATGCATCCGTTAAGTGTTCTTTCCATAGCTCTTGTTTGTGTTTTTGGATTTGTGTGTCTATTTCTTTGTTTAGGTCCGTGATGCGTGGGTCTTGGTGGTTTTGTTGTCTGATGTCGTTTCTTTGGCTGATGAGTGTTCTGATGTGTTGTGGTAGGAGAAGTGATTTGCTTTTTATTTTTCCGTGGGGTATGTGGTGTTTGTCTGCTGTAAGTATGAGGTTTGTGAGCATGGTGTTGGCTGTGTGGATGTTGTCAGGTATGGTTATGTTCTCCAGTGCTGATTCTATTTCAGAGGTGTATCCTTCCCAGTCTGCTTTCCTGTAATTTGTGTAAGTTTGAAGGTGTTGTTGTAGGCGGAAAGGAGCACGCGTGTTGTGTGTGATTTTGATAGGAAGGTGGTCTGAACTGAGTGCGTGTATTGTGGTCCATGTTGTTCTGTTTGTGATGCTGTTGCTGGCTGTTGTGATGTCCGGTGATGTTGGTTGTTGGTTGATGTTTGTAGGTTTTCTGGTAGGTGTGTTTGCGTTTAGAGTGATTTGTTGGGAGTTCTGTAGTATGTCTGCAATGAGGGTGCCTCTGTGGTCGTCGTAGGGAGAGTGCCATTGTGTTGAGTGAGCGTTGATGTCTGCGGTTAGAATGGTGTTGTTCAGCGAGTTTATGTATTGGAAGGTGTTGGTGATGTCTGTGTCTTCTGTGCCGTGGTCTGGTCGGGTGGTATCTCTGGGGGGTATATACATGTTGCATATGTGTAGTCTTTTGTGGTTGGTTATGTGAATCTTTACGGTTTGAATTTCTGTAGTGTTGGTGTTAATGTTGTTGGGGATGTTCATGGGAGTGAATGTGACTGATTTGTGAATGTATGTGAGCAGTCCTCCTCCTCCCTTGTGTTCTCTGTCTTTCCTAATGCTGGTGTAGTTGGTGAGACGAGGTGTGTTGTGTTGTTTTTCTAGTTTGGTTTCTTGTATGGTGATGATGTCTGCGTGCTGTTGTGAGGCGACTTCTTCTAGTTCTGTTTTCTTGTTTTGGATGCCGTTGATGTTTATTTGTAGTATGGTCAGTGTGTGATTGTTGTTTTTGTTGGTGGGTGTTGTTCTTTGTGGGTTGTTCGGGGGTTGTGGTGTTGGGGTGTTTGTTGTTTGTGTGTGTGTTCTGCATGTCCACGTGTTTGTGTATTGGCGGGTGGTGATGCCGGAGCAATGTCTGTGTATCCAGTGTGGGTGTGTTGAGTTGCATCTGAGTGAGGTTAGAATGGTGTTGTTCAGCGAGTTTATGTATTGGAAGGTGTTGGTGATGTCTGTGTCTTCTGTGGCGTGGTCTGGTCGGGTGGTATCTCTGGGGGGTATATACATGTTGCATATGTGTAGTCTTTTGTGGTTGGTTATGTGAATCTTTACGGTTTGAATTTCTGTAGTGTTGGTGTTAATGTTGTTGGGGATGTTCATGGGAGTGAATGTGTATCTACTGTATATCTATAAAAAAAATCCTCGTCTCACCCCTCAGGTGGTGTCCATCCCTCATTCAGTTGGGGTCCTCTACCAGAGGCCAGGAAGCTTGAGGGTTCTGTGCAGTATCCTTGCCGTTCCCAGCACTGCACATTTCTGGACTGAGATGTCCGATGTTGTTCCCGGGATCTGTTGCAACCACTCATCATCTAGTTTGGGGGTCACTGCCCCGAGTGCTCCGACCACCACAGGCACGACTGTCCCCTTTACCTTCCAGGCTCTCTCCAGCTCCTCTCTGAGCCCTTGGGATTTCTCGAGTTTCTCGTGTTCCTTCTTTCTGATGTTTCCAGCACTTGGGACCGCTACATCCACTACAACGGCTTTCCTCTGCCCTTTATCTATCATCAGGATATCTGGTTGGTTCGCCATTACCATCTTGTCAGTCTGGATCTGGAAGTCCCATAGGATCTTCGCTCTGTCATTCTCCACCACCTTCGGAGGTGTTTCCCATTTTGACCTTGGGGTGTCCAGTCCATACTCCGCACAGATGTTTCGGTAGACTATGCCAGCCACCTGGTTATGGCGTTCCATATAGGCTTTCCCTGCCAGCACCTTACACCCTGCAGTTATGTGTTAGATCGTCTCAGGTGCCTCTTTGCACAACCTACACCTTGGGTCTTGGCTGGTGTGGTATATCTAGGCCTCGATGGCTCTGGTGCTCAGGGCCTGCTCCTGAGCAGCCAGGATGAGTGCCTCTGTGCTGTCCTTCAGGCCAGCCCTCTCTAGAACTCTGATCGGACTTCTTGAGATTGGCCACGGCAGTTATTGTCCGGTGGTACATCCCGTGTAGGGGCTTGTCCTCCCATGATGGTCCCTCTTCCAGCACCTCATCTTCTGTTCCCCATTGTCTGAGACATTCTCTGAGTACATCATCCGTTGGTGCCTTCTCCTTGATGTATTTGTGGAGCTTGGATGTTTCATCCTGGACAGTGGCTCTCACACTCACTAGTCCCCGGCCTCCTTCCTTTCGGCTTGTGTACAGTCTCAGGGTGCTGGATTTGGTATGGAACCCTCCATGCATGGTAACGAGCTTTCGGGTCTTAACATCCGTGGTCTGAATCTCTTCCTTTGGCCACCTTATTTTTCCTGCAGGGTATCTGATCACTGGAAAGGGCATAGCTGTTTATTGCCCGGGTCTTATTCTTGCCATTGAGCTGGCTTCTTAGGACTTGCCTCACTCGCTGGAGGTATTTGGCCGTAGCCGCTTTCCTTGTTGCCAGTTTGAGGTTGCCATTGGCTTGTGGTATACCGAGGTACTTGTAGCTGTCCTCAATGTCTGCTATTGTTCCTTCAGGGAGTGAGACCCCTTCAGTGCGGACTACCCTTCCTCTCTTAGTCACCATCCGACTACATTTCTCCATCACGAATGACATCCCGATGTCGCTGCTGTAGATCTTGATTGTGTGGATCAGGGAGTCTATGTCCCTTTCGCTCTTAGCAAACAGCTACATGTCATCCTTGTAGAGGAGGTGACTGATCGTAGCTCCATTTCTGAGGCGGTATCCATGGCCTGTCTTGGTGATTACTTGGCTCAGGGGGTTCAGTCCTATGCAGGACAGCAGTGGGGAGAGTGCATCACCTTGGTATATGCCATATTTGATGGACACTTGGGTAAGTGGCTTGCCATTGGCTTCAAGTGTGGTTTTCCACATCCTCATCAAGTTCGCAACGAAGGCTCTTAGGGTCCTGTTCACCTTATACACATCCAAGCATTCAGTGATCCATGTATGTGGCATCGAGTCATAGGCTTTCTTTTAATCAATCCAGGCTGTGCACAGGTTGGTACATCGGGACCTGCAGTCTTGTGCGACTGTTCTGTCAACCAGGAGCTGATGTTTGGCTCCCCTGGTATCTCTACCAATGCCCTTCCGTGCTTCGCTCTGGATCAGCTCTGTTGTTAGGACCCTGCCACTGAGCGTACACTTTCGCAGGTTGTGTTGCAAACAGCCTGTTTATTCGTCTGGCCTCATTCTCTTTCGTGTACCGCTTTAGGCGGCTGGACAAGGCTTGGAGCCTTTGTTTCGAGTGCTTCATATATGGTCATCTGGATGTACCTCTCAGGATCGGCCTTTTCATCACACCTCTCTGGACCTCAGTCAATTGACTCACATCTTTCCGAGCCGCCTTGATCTTAGCCTCCAACCGTCTTTTCCATGGTCGGTAATGTATCTCATGGCTTCCATGGTTGCTCTTATAGCCAAGCATCTCAAGGATCACTGATGCTGAAGCGTATATCAGTTCATTTCCGTGATCGTTACGGTAAGGATCACCCTCAGTGCTGCATTCACACTTTCCAAGAGACTTTCAGGTGGTACTTCACATAGCCGTTGTAATCGGATTCTAGGTTTCCCAGCTTTCATTCTTGCCATGATCTTAGCTTTCAGGTCAGTTGCTGCCTCGCTCAGCATTTCATTCATTGGGGCTGGCCTCCCAATCTCATCTTCTGCATTCACTCTGGTATGAACTCCTCCTCTGATCTGGCAGCCTGGGGCCCCTCACTATGGAACCTGCGTTGTACCTCATCAATCTCAAGTTGTGACAGCAGTTGCCGTTTGTGGATGTTGGAACACTGAGTTACGAGTTGTTTCGTGGCCACCCGTGACTGTGGGTTTCGAAGTAACCATTTAGCCCACATTCTCTCCATGTAACCTCTCTGACTAGGCTTGCTTGAGTAGTAGCATTCCAACAGAGCCATGTTATTGCATCTTGCCCATCTCTGCTCCATTTTTCATCAAGGTGCTCTGGTTCCCCAGCACCTGACGCAGACCTTGTTTGGCCGGGCGACGTCTGAGCTGGCATGTCATTCATTTTATTGTCTCTCATCATTGTATGAGGTACGCATTCGCGTGAAGGCTCTTGCCCAAGGACCCACACTGAATGGTGTTATGTGCTCATTTTTTGCCCCAAGTGGGGAGCGGAGGGACGGGCGCTGGGGGGGGGACCATCGTGGTGGGGCGGGCCCCTACGCGGGATGTGCCACCGGACCGTGGCTGAGGTGGCTGATCTCAAGAAGTCCTATCGGTGGCTGGAGGGGACTGGCCTGGGGGACAGCGCAGGGGCGCTCATCCTGGCTGCTCAGGAGCGGGCCTTGGGCGCCGGAGCCGTCGAGGCCCGGATGTGCCGCGCCGGACAGGACCCGGGGTGTGGGTTGTGCGGGGAGGCGCCTGGGACGATCCGGCACGTGGCTGCGGGGTGTGGGATGCTGGCAGGGGGGGCCTGCGTGGAGCGCCATGGCCAGGTGGCTGGCGTGGTCTGCCGAGGCATCTGTGCGGAGTGTGGACTGGGGGCCCCGGGGTCGGAGTGGGGGGCACCTCCGAGGGTGGTGGAGGGTGGCGGAGCGGGGATCCTGTGGGACTTCCGGATCCAGACTGGCGGGATGGTGGTGGCGAGCCAGCCAGATGTCGTGGTCGTGGATGGGGGGCGGAGGAGGGCCGTTGTGGTGGATGTGGCGGTCCCAGGTGGTGGAGGCATCGGGAGGGGGGAGCATGGGGGGCTCGGGGGGTACCAGGGGCTCGGGGAGGGGCTGGGGAGGGCCTGGGGGTGGGGGTGGCGGTCGTGCCTGTGGTGGTCGGGGCGCTCGGGGCAGTGACCCCCGGACTGGATGGGTGGTTGCGACAGATCCCGGGACCAGCGTCGGACATCTCGGTCCGGAGGTGTGCGGTGCTGGGAGCGGCGGGGGTACTGCGCGGGGCCCTCGGGCTTCCTGGCCTCTGGTGGAGGACCCGAGCTGAATGAGGGATGGATACCACCCGAGGACACCTCCTATTGGCTCCATGATAAGAGCTCCACCCAGCAAAGAATTAACCCTTTAAAACCTGATTCTGAGCTTTCACAATTATTTACCGCCATTTGCGTAATATCTACAGTATACAGAAGGAATCAAGCAATTTTTACCAATGTATCTGTAGGTGATGTTTATTTATTATGTACACAGAGATAAAGAGTAATGGCACAGCTCTGCAGTATCTTTCCACTTTTATATATGTATGCTATACTAAATAAAATGAATAGGGCACCATATAATGCAACAGTTATGCAACTCCCTAAATAATGATGTGAATTTTCAGTTGTTGCTAAATCAGTTAGGATGTTATAATTTGTGGTGTAGATGCGAATTTAGGAGAGCAGGACAATATATCGCATTGCAATTGGAGCAGCAGCTTGGTTGATGATGTCCCCAAACCGGCTCATCTATTATATTTGTCGTGCAATACAATGAAAATGAGCACAATTGCAAAACATAGGCTTCTTATATTTTAAAATAAAATAATCACATGTTTACCGTTCTGGGGTTTCTACAATCATGAATGGAGGCATTATTTACAGCAGGTTGATGTTGTTGTTGTTGTTGTCGACCCCACCCGTGCCCCGACATTGGGGGACCGGGCCCTCACTCCGTCTCCCGGATCCCCAGACCCCCCTCCGCCGCCCAGCGGGCGAGCAGGGCCGCCACTCCGCTTGGGTTTCGCCAGAGGTCCTCCGGAGTCAGTGTGGTGGGTATGTTTGTGCAGGTGAACAGGTGTTGTGTGTCGTGCACTTGCGTGCCGCATAGCGCACAGAGTGGTGTTGGGTGTGTGTCCGGTGTAATGTTGTGTAGGTAGGAGTGGAGGGCTGGTGATTTGTTGGTTCGGAGTTGTGCTAGGAGTTGTCTGGTTCTGTGTGGTAGGTCTTGCTCTGATGGGTCTATTTCTGGTGCTGGTGCATGTATTACTTTGTTGTGTTGTCTGGTGTCCAAGTGTGTTTGTACAAAGTGGGTGTGTATGTCTTTCATGTTCTGTTTTATGGTGTCGTTGTTGGTGTCCTGTGGTGCTGTGTCTTTGTTGTGTGTGTAGTTGTTGTTGTGGAAGATTGTTTGTTTCTTTTGTCTGGGTGGTGGTGGTTGTTGAGTGAGTGGGTGTAGTGGGTGGGTTGGGTGTTGGGCTTTTTGTCTGATTTGCGATGCGTGTAGTTTTAGATGGGTGTTCAGTGGGAGAGTTTTTGTTTCCTCATGCAAGTGTTGTATGTTTGTGTCTTGTGTGCATCCTGTTGCTATTCTGAGTGCTGTGTTCTGTGTGGTCTGGAGTTTTGTCTTGTTTGTGTCCGATAGTGTTGGTGACCATATAGTGTTTGCGTATTCGAGGCGTGTGAGTGTGGTTGCTTTGTATGTAGTGAGTATAGTTTCTTTGGATTTTCCCCAGTGAGTGGTTGTTAAGGCTTTAAGTATTTTGTTTGATTGCTTGGCGCGGGTTAGAGTGTGTTGTGTGTGTTTTGAGAAGGTGAGTTTGGGGTCCCATGTTAATCCCAGTATTTTGGGTTCGCGGACTGTGGGTAGGGTGGTGTTATCTATTTGTAAAGTGAGTCTGTTGCTGTATTCTGCCGGATCCGGTGTGAACAGAGTGGTGGTGGTTTTGTCTGCGTTGAGTGTGAGTTGGTTCTGTTTTGTCCAGTTGTATATGTCGTGGAGATATTTTTGTACTTGTTGTTGTGCCTGTTGTGGTTTGACATGTGTGGATAGAATGGTGATGTCGTCTGCATATGTAACTGTGTGTACATTTGGAGGTGGTTGTGGTAAGTCTGCCATGTATATGTTGAATAGTGTTGGTGAAAGTACTCCCCCCTGTGGTACCCCCGTTTTCGTGTTTCTGTGTTCTGATGTTTCCCCCCGGTATTGAGTGTATTGTCTGCGTCCCCTTATGTAGTTGAAGATGTATTTGATGATGATGTTTGGGGTGTTAGTGTTGTTGAGTTTGTTTGTGAGTGTGTGTAGGTTTACCGTGTCAAAGGCTTTGGACATGTCTAGGGCTATGGCAACTGTTCGTTGTGGTGGTTTTTGTTGATTGAAACCTGTGGCTATGATGTTGTGTATGTGGTGTAGTGCTGTGGTTGTGGAGTGTTGTTTTCGGAAGCCGTGTTGGTGAGAGGGTAGTTGAGTGTTGTTGGTAATGAAGGGTAGTATTACCTTTTCCATTGTTTTGGCTATTGGGCTGAGTAGTGCTATTGGTCTGTAAGATGGGCCGAGTCCGTGGTTTTTGTTGGGTTTTGGTATTGGGATTATTTTTGCAGTCTTCCATATTGCGGGGATGGTGTTGGTGTTGAGTGATGTGTTGTAAGTGTGTGTGAGTAGTGTTATTGCTTTGGGGCCTAGGTGTTTCAGATGTCTGATGTTTATGTTGTCTGGGCCTGTGGAGTTGTTGCTTTTGGAGCATTGTAGTGCTTGTTTGACTTGTTGTTCTGTGATGGTTATGGGCGTGGTGTTGAGTTTTCGTATTTTGCGTTGTAGTTGTCTGTATGTTCTGTTGGTTTTGTGTTGTATTATGTTGGTGAATTGTTTGTTGAAAGCTCGTGCTTTCTGTTTGTTGGATATTGCCGTGTGTTGTCCGAACTGTATTGTGGTGTTTTCTGGTGCTTTTTGTTCTTTGTTAGATAGTCTTGTTACTGTGTTCCAGAGTATGTATTGTTTGTGTCTGTGGTTCCATGCATCCGTTAAGTGTTCTTTCCATAGCTCTTGTTTGTGTTTTTGGATTTGTTTGTCTATTTCTTTGTTTAGGTCTGTGATGCGTGGGTCTTGGTGGTTTTGTTGTCTGATGTCGTTTCTTTGGCTGATGAGTGTTCTGATGTGTTGTGGTAGGAGAAGTGATTTGCTTTTTATTTTTCCGTGGGGTATGTGGTGTTTGTCTGCTGTAAGTATGAGGTTTGTGAGCATGGTGTTGGCTGTGTGGATGTTGTCAGGTATGGTTAAGTTCTCCAGTGCTGATTCTATTTCAGAGGTGTATCCTTCCCAGTCTGCTTTCCTGTAATTTGTGTAAGTTTGAAGGTGTTGTTGTAGGCGGAAAGGAGCACGCGTGTTGTGTGTGATTTTGATAGGAAGGTGGTCTGAACTGAGTGCGTGTATTGTGGTCCATGTTGTTCTGTTTGTGATGCTGTTGCTGGCTGTTGTGATGTCCGGTGATGTTGGTTGTTGGTTGATGTTTGTAGGTTTTCTGGTAGGTGTGTTTGCGTTTAGAGTGATTTGTTGTGAGTTCTGTAGTATGTCTGCAATGAGGGTGCCTCTGTGGTCGTCGTAGGGAGAGTGCCATTGTGTTGAGTGAGCGTTGATGTCTGCGGTTAGAATGGTGTTGTTCAGCGAGTTTATGTATTGGAAGGTGTTGGTGATGTCTGTGTCTTCTGTGCCGTGGTCTGGTCGGGTGGTATCTCTGGGGGGTATATACATGTTGCATATGTGTAGTCTTTTGTGGTTGGTTATGTGAATCTTTACGGTTTGAATTTCTGTAGTGTTGGTGTTAATGTTGTTGGGGATGTTCATGGGAGTGAATGTGACTGATTTGTGAATGTATGTGAGCAGTCCTCCTCCTCCCTTGTGTTCTCTGTCTTTCCTAATGCTGGTGTAGTTGGTGAGACGAGGTGTGTTGTGTTGTTTTTCTAGTTTGGTTTCTTGTATGGTGATGATGTCTGCGTGCTGTTGTGAGGCGACTTCTTCTAGTTCTGTTTTCTTGTTTTGGATGCCGTTGATGTTTATTTGTAGTATGGTCAGTGTGTGATTGTTGTTTTTGTTGGTGGGTGTTGTTCTTTGTGGGTTGTTCGGGGGTTGTGGTGTTGGGGTGTTTGTTGTTTGCGTGTGTGTTCTGCATGTCCACGTGTTTGTGTATTGGCGGGTGGTGATGCCGGAGCAATGTCTGTGTATCCAGTGTGGGTGTGTTGAGTTGCATCTGAGTGAGGTTTGTCTGCGTGTGATGATTCTATTGCAGCTATTGCAGGTCCAGGTTTGGGGGGGTGGTCTTGTGTTTGTTGTATCTCTGTTGGAGTTGTCTGTCCGTGTTGCGTTTGAGGGTAGTGTTGGTGAGGCGAGTGTGTTGTTTTGGTCTGTTTGTGCTCTGCTGCCTGTTGGTGTCCTACGAGGTGTTGTTGTTCGTGGTGGTGTTTTGGGATGTAGTCTGCATTTCCATGTTATGTTGTATTGTCTAGTGTTTATGTTTGTGCAATGTTTGTGTACCCAGTGTGGTGTGTGGTGGTTGCATCTGAAGGATGTCTGTCTTCTTGTAATCTGTTGTGTGCAAATGTCGCATGTCCAGGTAGTTTGTTGTGTGTGTGTTTGTTGCGTGCGTGAGAGTGTCTGTGTGGGCCCCGGATTTGTCTCTATGTCCCCCGCCTGGAGCAAAAGGTCCGCCCGCCACCCTGCCAGGTTCAGGGGGCGGTTAGCCGAAAAAAAAAAAAACGGCCGTAAGGGCACCCCGTTCGGGGTGCAGGGATTGGTTCCTTGATTTGTCCCCCCGTTCGGGGGGAACCCTCCAACTGCGAGTAAGCCAAGGAGTTTGGAGGTACAGCAGGTTGACAGCAGTGTGATCGAGCAGATTAGATAGAGTAGAATTTGAATGGGGCTTCACTGATTTATTTCATACAATTCATATCTAAAACACAGTTGAAAAATATTTGATTGTTAAAATATTTAAATACAAGAACTATATCAAGAAATTAACAAAACATAGTTTTTTTAGTTAGGAGAAAAGTCTAAAAACATATCACAAATGACAAACGTTGTGCCTCTCCTCCTCCTGTTCTTCAATGAAGCTGATCACCCTCCAGCTCCCGTTAGAAACATCGTGCTGCTGAAGGTGTGCCGGCAGAATGGTTGTGATACAGGAGGTGCTGTCAAAGTCAGACACATCTCCAAAATTGTTGGAGCAAATTTTTAAGCAGGCTTCATCTTGATAAATTGACCACGTATTTGACATTTACACCATAACGTTACCGCCTAAAATAATCGTAAAACAAAATTTTGTGTAACAACAAGAGTAATATGTACCCCAAAAGCTTTTAAAGCGTCTGAAAGTTTTCTCCTCCGTTTTTGTTGGGGCTTGGCTCGAAATGCATCATGATTGGCCGCCCGAAGTCCACGTGTCTGTCGGACGTGCTCTCATTGGTCTACAATACCATCACGGATGAATAAATACTCAAAGGGCTTGCCAGGCAAGCCCTTTGAACCCTTTAAATACTCAATGGGCTTGCCTGGCAAGCCCTTTGAGTATTTATTCCATATTGCCCACTAGTTCACTAGTAAGGTCATTTTGACGCTTACTAGTGAACATGTAAGGCCATAAATGTGCCCACTAGTTCACTAGTAAGATCATTTTGAGGCTTACTAGTTGACATGTAAGCCACAAAACGCCCGCTAGTTCACTAGTAAGATAATTTTGAGGCTTCTAGTGAACATGTAAGCCACAGAACGCCCACTAGTTCACTAGTAAGATCATTTTGACGCTTACTAGTGAACATGTAAGCCACAAAACGCTCACTAGTTCACTAGTAAGGTCATTTTGACGCTTACTAGTGAACATGTAAGCCACAAAACGCTCACTGGTTCACTAGTAAGGTAATTTTGACGCTTACTAGTGAACATGTAAGCCACAAAACGCCCACTAGTTCCCTAGTAAGATCATTTTGACGCTTATTTATGAACATGTCAGCCACAAAACGCTCACTCGTTCACTAGTAAGATCATTTTGACGCTTACTAGTGAACATGTAAGCCACAAAACGCCCACTAGTTCACTAGTAAGGTCATTTTGACGCTTACTAGTGAACATGTAAGCCACAAAACGCCCACTAGTTCACTAGTAAGATCATTTTGACGCTTACTAGTGAACATGTAAGGCCATAAATGTGCCCACTAGTTCACTAGTAAGTTCATTTTGAGGCTTACTAGTTGACATGTAAGCCACACATCGCCTACTAGTTCACTAGTAAGATCATTTTGAGGCTTACTAGTGAACATGTAAGCCACAAAACGCCCAATAGTTCACTAGTAAGATCATTTTGACGCTTACTAGTGAACATGTAAGCCACAAAACGCTCACTAGTTTACTAGTAAGGTCATTTTGACGCTTACTAGTGAACATGTAAGCCACAAAACGCTCACTAGTTCACTATCCATCCATCCATCCATAATAAGATAATTTTGACGCTTACTACTGAACATTTAAGGCCATAAATGTGCCCACTAGTTCACTGGTAAGATGATTTTGACGCTTACTAGTGAACATGCAAGGCCATAAATGTGCCCACTTGTAGTGCTAGTGACATTACACTGTACTTGCATTAAATGCAAATAAAGATGATTACGAAAACATGTAACGGTATCCTATTGGCTGTACGTTTCAAAATAGTGTCATCCCACCAGTCAGGGCTCATGATTTTGGAAATTCTGTGCCCACTTAGTTTTTTAAAACAACAATGGCGGACAGTGTCCTGAGACGTATTCGGCGAGGTGCAGGGCAATAGAGAGTGCCTGTCATCAAGGGTCTGCCGGTGAAAGTGAAGCACGCGCGATAAACATTTCAATTGCTAATTTAAGAAGAGTTAGTGACCAGTTTAGCGCTGATACTATTCAAAGTTTGATTCAAAGTCCAATAGATCTCCGATCTGTCATCATTGCGGGACCCACTCCTAATGGTGGACGTGTTTGTTCCCATGTGGCACATCGTTTGCACACAGGTAAAATGGCTACCATTTTTTGTCATTGGTTTTTCGTATGTATTTTTATTCGAACTACACACGGGTTTTACTGACGACTTGCTGTGACTTACCTTCTATCACCCTGTCAAACGTCGTTTTATACCAGTGGTTTTCCTGCAAATCAGTAGACTATTAAGTAACGCGATGGCTGTACACTTTTAAGCAATAACTAGTGATCTTTTAGTTATTCAATTATAAGTTTGAATTATTTTTTTCTTGAGTAAAATGGTTAGAGAAAATAGCTGCTCGTGGTTTTGAAGCTGCATATACTTTTATGTACATCTGTGTCTATATGCCTGTACTGTATACAGTATATAAAAAACACGTAGTGATTCGTTTGCTTGAATTCCTTAATCCTTTTATTTCCATACTTTAGGTAGACGAGGAAGACCAGCACTTGACATTACAAGGGATCAAATTGAACTGCTCCCCACTCAGGGCTTTACAGTGAGAGCCATCACTGAGATGTTGTGTTGTTCCTCTTCATACCTGCATAAAAAAATGAAGTTTTTTCAGATTTCAGCCAGAAATAGATTTACTCCCATTCATGATGTTGACCTGGAAGAGCATGTCAGAAGATTGCACAGCCAATTTCCCAGATCAGGCTCGGAAGCAAGTGTTCTGCTACATACTCTTGTCCCTTCATGTATATATCATTATATTCATTGTGAAAGTGTACTTTCTTTATTGTGTTGTTTTCTGAACCTGTTGCAGATGATGAGGGCATACCTGCGTGCTGATGGTATTGTAGTACAAAGAAAAAGAGTTCGAGAAATCCTCAACCGTAGTGACCCAGCTGCTGCAGCCCAGAGATGGAGCCAGACTGTGGCTAGAAGAACATACTATGTGCCATTCCCCAATAGTTTATGGCACATAGATGGGCATATGCGTCTCATTCGGTAATAAGGGATCATCTTATATTTGTACTCGTGGGAGCATTAGAAAGCCATATTGTATGGACAGCACAGATTAAATTGAATTTTATCATTTGTATATCCAAGTTACACAAACTCCAAATTGCCTCCATGTAGTCTTAAGTGCACAGCAATACCTTCTCTACCGAGATGATATTTCAAACAAGATATGAAACTTGATTGTTTTCTTGTATTTAATCATTATTCTTTTCATGTTTGTTTTACAGGTGGGTGTTTGTGACACATGCCGGCATTGATGGGAATTCCAGGCTAATAACGTACCTTCAACTGGAGCACAGACAACACAGCTTTGACAGTGTTGAAATATTTTGTCCAAGCCACCTGCCTGTATGGGTTACCCTCCAGAGTAAGATCCGACCATGGTGGTGAAAACACTGGTTGCTCTTTTAATGAACCTACTGCAGGGACAAGACACCAAAATTATTTCTAGCTCCAGCCAACACCCCCTCACAATTTACTCACACCTCCCATGGCCTGATTATCCACCAACAGGGGCCCTTTTTGGATTATCATTTTGGCATAGGAACTTTCCTTTCCTATCCTAACCGAGTGAGATGAGCCGGTAGCACCTGGAGCAAAGATCGTCTAAATTTTAATAATGCTTAGGAAAGGTTCTGACCATCCTTTACGAAAGGAAAGGAGATATATTATGCAGCAGGAATATTTAAAGGGGAAGTCTTTTTTTATGTTGTTGTTGTTGTTGTTGTCGACCCCACCCGTGCCCCGACATTGGGGGACCGAGCCCTCACTCCGTCTCCCGGATCCCCAGACCCCCCTCCTCCGCCCAGCGGGCGAGCAGGGCCGCCACTCCGCTTGGGTTTCGCCAGAGGTCCTCCGGAGTCAGTGTGGTGGGTATGTTTGTGCAGGTGAACAGGTGTTGTGTGTCGTGCACTTGCGTGCCGCATAGCGCACAGAGTGGTGTTGGGTGTGTGTCCGGTGTAATGTTGTGTAGGTAGGAGTGGAGGGCTGGTGATTTGTTGGTTCGGAGTTGTGCTAGGAGTTGTCTGGTTCTGTGTGGTAGGTCTTGCTCTGATGGGTCTATTTCTGGTGCTGGTGCATGTATTACTTTGTTGTGTTGTCTGGTGTCCAAGTGTGTTTGTACAAAGTGGGTGTGTATGTCTTTCATGTTCTGTTTTATGGTGTCGTTGTTGGTGTCCTGTGGTGCTGTGTCTTTGTTGTGTGTGTAGTTGTTGTTGTGGAAGATTGTTTGTTTCTTTTGTCTGGGTGGTGGTGGTTGTTGAGTGAGTGGGTGTAGTGGGTGGGTTGGGTGTTGGGCTTTTTGTCTGATTTGCGATGCGTGTAGTTTTAGATGGGTGTTCAGTGGGAGAGTTTTTGTTTCCTCATGCAAGTGTTGTATGTTTGTGTCTTGTGTGCATCCTGTTGCTATTCTGAGTGCGGTGTTCTGTGTGGTCTGGAGTTTTGTCTTGTTTGTGTCCGATAGTGTTGGTGACCATATAGTGTTTGCGTATTCGAGGCGTGTGAGTGTGGTTGCTTTGTATGTGGTGAGTATAGTTTCTTTGGATTTTCCCCAGTGAGTGGTTGTTAAGGCTTTAAGTATTTTGTTTGATTGCTTGGCGCGGGTTAGAGTGTGTTGTGTGTGTTTTGAGAAGGTGAGTTTGGGGTCCCATGTTAATCCCAGTATTTTGGGTTCGCGGACTGTGGGTAGGGTGGTGTTATCTATTTGTAAAGTGAGTCTGTTGCTGTATTCTGCCGGATCCGGTGTGAACAGAGTGGTGGTGGTTTTGTCTGCGTTGAGTGTGAGTTGGTTCTGTTTTGTCCAGTTGTATATGTCGTGGAGATATTTTTGTACTTGTTGTTGTGCCTGTTGTGGTTTGACATGTGTGGATAGAATGGTGATGTCGTCTGCATATGTAACTGTGTGTACATTTGGAGGTGGTTGTGGTAAGTCTGCCATGTATATGTTGAATAGTGTTGGTGAAAGTACTCCCCCCTGTGGTACCCCCGTTTTCGTGTTTCTATGTTCTGATGTTTCCCCCCGGTATTGAGTGTATTGTCTGCGTCCCCTTATGTAGTTGAAGATGTATTTGATGATGATGTTTGGGGTGTTAGTGTTGTTGAGTTTGTTTGTGAGTGTGTGTAGGTTTACCGTGTCAAAGGCTTTGGACATGTCTAGGGCTATGGCAACTGTTCGTTGTGGTGGTTTTTGTTGATTGAAACCTGTGGCTATGATGTTGTGTATGTGGTGTAGTGCTGTGGTTGTGGAGTGTTGTTTTCGGAAGCCGTGTTGGTGAGAGGGTAGTTGAGTGTTGTTGGTAATGAAGGGTAGTATTACCTTTTCCATTGTTTTGGCTATTGGGCTGAGTAGTGCTATTGGTCTGTAAGATGGGCCGAGTGCGTGGTTTTTGTTGGGTTTTGGTATTGGGATTATTTTTGCAGTCTTCCATATTGCGGGGATGGTGTTGGTGTTGAGTGATGTGTTGTAAGTGTGTGTGAGTAGTGTTATTGCTTTGGGGCCTAGGTGTTTCAGATGTCTGATGTTTATGTTGTCTGGGCCTGTGGAGTTGTTGCTTTTGGAGCGTTGTAGTGCTTGTTTGACTTGTTGTTCTGTGATGGTTATGGGCGTGGTGTTGAGTTTTCGTATTTTGCGTTGTAGTTGTCTGTATGTTCTGTTGGTTTTGTGTTGTATTATGTTGGTGAATTGTTTGTTGAATGCTCGTGCTTTCTGTTTGTTGGATATTGCCGTGTGTTGTCCGAACTGTATTGTGGTGTTTTCTGGTGCTTTTTGTTCTTTGTTTGATAGTCTTGTTACTGTGTTCCAGAGTATGTGTTGTTTGTGTCTGTGGTTCCATGCATCCGTTAAGTGTTCTTTCCATAGCTCTTGTTTGTGTTTTTGGATTTGTGTCTTGTCTCTGTCTTTCCTAATGCTGGTGTAGTTGGTGAGACGAGGTGTGTTGTGTTGTTTTTCTAGTTTGGTTTCTTGTATGGTGATGATGTCTGCGTGCTGTTGTGAGGCGAGTTCTTCTAGTTCTGTTTTCTTGTTTTGGATGCCGTTGATGTTTATTTGTAGTATGGTCAGTGTGTGTTTGTTGTTTTTGTTGGTGGGTGTTGTTCTTTGTGGGTTGTTCGGGGGTTGTGGTGTTGGGGTGTTTGCGTGTGTGTTCTGCATGTCCACGTGTTTGTGTATTGGCGGGTGGTGATGCCGGAGCAATGTCTGTGTATCCAGTGTGGGTGTGTTGAGTTGCATCTGAGTGAGGTTTGTCTGCGTGTGATGATTCTATTGCAGCTATTTCAGGTCCAGGTTTGGGGGGGTGGTCTTGTGTTTGTTGTATCTCTGTTGGAGTTGTCTGTCCGTGTTGCCTTTGAGGGTAGTGTTGGTGAGGCGAGTGTGTTGTTTTGGTCTGTTTGTGCTCTGCTGCCTGTTGGTGTCCTATGAGGTGTTGTTGTTCGTGGTGGTGTTTTGGGATGTAGTCTGCATTTCCATGTTATGTTGTATTGTCTAGTGTTTATGTTTGTGCAATGTTTGTGTACCCAGTGTGGTGTGTGGTGGTTGCATCTGAAGGATGTCTGTCTTCTTGTAATCTGTTGTGTGCAAATGTCGCATGTCCAGGTAGTTTGTTGTGTGTGTGTTTGTTGCGTGCGTGAGAGTGTCTGTGTGGGCCCCGGATTTGTCTCTATGTCCCAGGCCTGGAGCAAAAGGTCCGCCCGCCACCCTGCCAGGTTCAGGGGGCGGCTAGCCGAAAAAAAAAAAAACGGCCGTAAGGGCACCCCGTTCGGGGTGCAGGGATTGGTTCCTTGATTTGTCCCCCCGTTCGGGGGGAACCCTCCAACTGCGAGTAAGCCAAGGAGTTTGGAGGTACAGCAGGTTGACAGCAGTGTGATCGAGCAGATTAGATAGAGTAGAATTTGAATGGGGCTTTACTGATTTATTTCATACAATTCATATCTAAAACACAGTTGAAAAATATTTGATTGTTAAAATATTTAAATACAAGAACTATATCAAGAAATTAACAAAACATAGTTTTTTTAGTTAGGAGAAAAGTCTAAAAACATATCACAAATGACAAACGTTGTGCCTCTCCTCCTCCTGTTCTTCAATGAAGCTGACCACCCTCCAGCTCCCGTTAGAAACATCGTGCTGCTGAAGGTGTGCCGGCAGAATGGTTGTGATACAGGAGGTGCTGTGGACTCTCCCAGAAACGAGGACCTAGTTTAGTTGTAGATCCAGTAAAACATAGTGCAAATGTGACATTATTTATAATGCACAGTTACAGTCTTGTGAATATTAAAAAATGTACTTCATGTAATGCAGGAAGCGAATATTTCAAACGAACTAAGGCAGCAAACAGTAAGAGCAAAATCGTGTTCCAAACATTAACTCTTTTTTTAAATGTCAATTAGCTTGTGAGTAATAAGACAAAATGTG